>NC_092376.1:136041500-137291500 GCF_030028105.1 Mobula birostris
TCACTTTGTCATCGTTCAGTTTAGTCAAGTTGAGAGGGAGTGAGCCAGAGGGTGATATTTCTTTTTGTTGACAAAATGTCGTGGTTACTTGAAAACAAACTAAATCTGCTGAGAGATTGAGTAGACGAGTTGACACTGTATGACACACTTCAAAATAACTAATTTCCAAGTTGTAAAACGGTATGTTTGAACCTTTATTATGAAACCAGCAAAGGCAAACGGTAAGCACCAACGTGACTATTCCTGTAATATCATCTATCTCACTTCCTCAGCCAACCTTTCTGTTGCAAAATGCTCATCTACAATCTTTTCACTGAGAAAATACTGTACATAATTAGATAAATACTTTGTTACAAAATATATACATTTTATTACAAGTTCCTTAAGGTTGTTACAGCTGGGGGTGGTAGTGGAGATAAGCTTTCACTACCTATTAAATTCTTCCAATGGGGGTTCATCTCAAATAGTCTCAGACAACCAAGCCCACCTCCAGGCATTCATTTGTGGCTTAGCTACTAAGCGTGGTGTATCTCTACTGACAGGAGAAGGGGTAAAGGCGAGTTACTGGTGACCTAAAACCAGTCGCTTCGGGCAGATGGGGCTCATCAGTTGTGGTTGGCAGCTCATCTAGGAGAAGGAGAACTCTGATCTCAAATCTCCACAGCCTTGCGGCTACACCTACTCAAGGGGAAGGCTTCAGGAATAAACCTGGAGGAAATATCTAGAGCTGCAATCCCTAAGGTAATCCTACGTTGAGTTGCTAGCTGGTTAACTTACGTGATGCCACTGTGCCAAACTGTATCGGTCTCCGCTGTTCCATTGGATTCATCAGCTGCATGGAGAACGGGAGCCTGCTACATTGACAACAGCTTGCTTTCCATATTATACTACCCTACACAGCCATCAGTCATCCAGCAGGGTAGAAGAACCTCTGGGCAGTGAATAGGCCTCAGGCATAATGTCCTATGGCTGCCCTCTCGGAACATGCTAACAAACTTTGAAAATTTACCATGGAGTCATAGAACATTAGAGTGTCGTAACAGTGCCTTCGGCCCATCTAGTCCATGCCAAACTATTAATCTACCTAGTCCCAATGACCTGGATTCGGACTACAGTCCTCCACATACCTCCATTCAATATATGTATCCAAATTTCTCTTAAGTATTGAGATCAAACTCAAATCCATCACTTCCGCTGGCAGCTCATTCCACCCTGCCAACACCCTCTGAGTGAAGAAGTTTCCCCTCATGTTCCCCTTAAACATAGAACATAGAAATCTACAGCACATTACAGGCCCTTCGGCCCACAGTGTTGTGCCAGCTATGTAACCTACTCTAGAAACTGCCCAGAATTTCCCTAGGGCATAGCCCTCTATTTTTCTATGCTCCATGTACCTATCTAAGAGGCTCTTAGAAGACTCTATTGTATCCGCTTCCAACACTATCGCAGCTGGTAGTGCACTCCATGCACCCACCACTCTGTGTGCAAAACTTACCATTGACATCCCCTCAGTACCTATTTGCAAGCATCTTAAAACTATGCCCCCTCGTGTTAGCCATTTCAGCTCTGGGAAAAAGCCTCTGGCTATCCACACGATCAATGCCCCCCATCATTTTATACACCGTTCGCCTTTCACCCTCAACCAATGACCTTCAGTTCTAGTCTCACTCAATCTCAGTGGAAAAAACCTCCTTGAATTTATCTTATCTATACCCCTCATAATTTTGTATTCTTTATCAAATCTTCCCTTATTCTTCTGCACTCTATGGAATAAAGTGTAAACCTATTCAATCGTTCCCTATAACTTGGCTCCTCAAGTCCTGACAACATCCTCTTTCAATCTTATTGCTATCTTTCCTGTAGGTAAGTGACCAAACCTGCACACAATACTTCACCAATGTCTTAAACAACTTCAAAATAACATCCCAACCCTTACACTCAATACATTAATTTATGAAGGCCAATGTGTCAAAAGCTCTTGTTATGACCCTATCTATTTGTAATATCACTTTCAAGGAATTATGAATCTGTATTTCCAGATCCCTCTGTTCTACCACAGTGCCCTACTTCTCGTATAAGTCATACAATGGTTAGTCCTCCCGAAGTACAACATCTCACACTGCAAGCTTTGTTAACCTTCCTCTACGCTGTCCACTACATTCCCTATCTTGTTGTCATCTGCAAATTTGCTGAGCCAGTCAACAACATTATCATCCAGGTCGTTGATATACACGTTTGTAGATGACAAACAACACCACACTCAGAACTGATCCCTGCATTGTGAAACCTAATCGGAAGTATTGTGTACAATTTTGGTCACTTACCTACAGGAAAGATATTAATAAGATTGAAATAGGATGTTGTCAGGACTTGAAGACCTGAGTTATAGAGAAAGTTGGAATAGGTTGGCACTTTATTTCCTAGAGCGTAGGAGAATGATGGAAGATTTGACGGAGGTATGCAAAATTCTGAGGAGTATGGATAAGTTAAATGCAAGAAGGTTGGCCAAAAAGATTCAGTTGCTTGTCATTCAGGATGAGGTAGTATATTGGTAGTACAATGGCCACAGGAGAAGCCAGAGGGTACTAGTAGTTGGTTGCCTCTCTGACTGGAAGCCTGTAACTATTGGCGAGCTGCAGGGATCCATGTCAAAGGCCTGGCTAACGTCCATCCACTGCCTTTCCTTCATCAACTTTCCTGGTAACTTCCTTGAAAAGCTCTATAAGATTGCTCATACATGACTACTAGGTAAAAGGCTATGTAGACTATTCCTAATCTGTTCCTGTCTATCCAAATACTTATATATCCAGTCCCTTAGAATACCATCAAATAATTTACTCACTACTGATGTCAGGCTCACTGGCCTATAATTTTCTGCCTTATTTTTGGAGCCTTTCTTAAACAGTACCACATAAGCTATCCTTCAATCTTCCCTAACCCCACCTGTGGCTAAGGATGGTTTAAAAATTTCTGCTAGGACCCTTGCAATTTTTGCACTACCCTCCCACAGTGTCCAAGGGAAGACCTTGTCAACCCCTGGGGACTTATTCACCACAATCTCTTAAAGACAGCAAACACCTCTTCCCCTGCAATCTGTACATTGTCCACTGCTGTTTTGCCTCACTTCTCTGTCTGTCCCCTGAGTAAATACAGATATAAAAATCTATTTAAGATCTCTCTCATCTTTTTCAGCTGAATGCATAGATAACCTCTCTGATCTTCAAGAGAACCAATTTTGTCCTTTGCTGTCATTTTGCTCTTAATATATCTATGGAAGCCCTTGGAATTCTCCGTCACCTTGTCTGCTAGAGCCACCTCATACCTATAGCCCTCCTGATTTTCTTATTACGTGTTCTCTTGTATTTCTTGTACTCCTCAAGTACCTTATTTGTTCCTTCCTGCCTACCCTGCTATGCACATCCTTCTTCTTCTTAATCAAGACCTCAATATCTCTTGAAAACCAAAGTTCCCTAAACCTGTTATCTTTGCCATTTAGTCTGACAGCTACATACAAACTCTGTACTCTCAGCGTTTCCCTTTTAATGGCCTTCCAGTTACCAAGCACACTTCGGCCAGAAAACAGACTGTCCCAATCCACACTTGCCAAAGCCTTTCTGTTACCATCAAAACTGGCCTTTCTGCAATTTAGAATCTCATCCTGAAGCCCAGAACTATCCTCCTCCATAATTGTAATGAAACTATGATCACTAGACGTAAAATGTTCCCCTACACAAACTTCTGTCTCCTGCATTGTCTCATTCCTAGTAGATCCAGTATCATACTCCCTCTATTTAGGACTTCAATGTATTGATAAAGGAAATTTTCCTAAACACATTTGACAAACTCTATCCCATCCAGACCTTTTATAGTATGGGAGTTGCAATCCATATTTGGAAAGTTAAAATCACCTACTATCACAACCTTATGTTTCTTACAACAAACTGCAATCTCACTACACATTTCGTCCTCTAGATCCCACAGACTACAGAGTATTCTACAGTATAACCCCATTAATGTGGTCATCCCTTTCTTATTCAGATGTCACTCCTCCCCTGGGTGGCTAGAACAGACATTGACCAGATGCCAATGCCTTTCTAATTATTAAAAACTATTTTAAATTAAAATGTAATAAATAATACAAACAATTAAATTGCAGCAAAATACTTGTAATATTCATCTGTACTTACCTTCCATCAAAAGGCAAAGGGGTCCATTCAAATGAACAGGATACATACGTATTCCTGCATTTTCTGTTGTAATTCTGGGGAGATGATTACAAAGTACACCTTGATCCTCTGTTCCTCTGTTCAGCTTATCAGTTCTCCACTCCTAAATCATCTGACCTATAACCCTTCTCAATCTTTCATTTTTGACACTCAGAGCTATGTGTGCCTGAAGGCTGATAGAATCTTTTTATTACATTATGAAGCTTACAAATGAACCTGCTTCTACTACATTTTCAGGCATTTCAGATAATGGAACATCCCTGGGATAATAGCAAAGAATCTAGGCCTGAAATAGATGTGTTTTAATGAAGGTAGGCTGTGACTGTCATTGGTAAGGAACCCACAGAGAACTGTGTGTTGCCAATTTGAACTGCTGAAATAAATAGCTATTTAGATTATCTTATGTAGATCCAGAGATGTGAACTTAATGACAGACAGATCTAGATACAAAATGATAAGGCGCTGCATGGTGACTGAGCCTTGTGTAATACAATGTGGTAACATGGGCAGACCAGAACAAGCATTATCTAAAAAAAATACCTTCAACAACTGACAAAGTCCCATCACTGACTTTATCAGCAGCAAAAGTTTTCAGTTTTTTTTAAATGGGAGACTTGATAACACTTTGCAAGGGACCTTAAGATGGCAGCACGCTTGGTCATAGTGACATTTCTGGGTCCAACAAGTGGTGCAAATGTGTGTCTTAAAGGTTTTTCTAGTGATCACAAGAGACTGTTGGACACTGGTAATATAAAATATTGCAAGTTGGGTGTATTGGTTCATCAGTGAGACTGACAGCAAGGGAGCTGTGTAGTCTCGGGTGTTGCATGGACCAGGCCCTCATGCCGCGGCATTGCCTGGTGTAGCCACCCAGGGGAGGAGGCACTGAAGGCGGTGAGGGGAGAGAACGGAGGTTCAGTGGATGTGCTGCAATCTGTGCGGACTTGGGGTCTGGCCCCTACAGGCCGGCTCTCCCATCAGTGCTGATCTCCAGTGTTTGCCCGAAGCGGGATTGCCTTCGTATGCAGCTGATGCAGCATGAGACAAGCTGATTTGACTATATCTATGGCTCATACATCACGAGATGAGGAACTGCTGTGTACTTGTGCTTGCAAAAACATGATTCCAGGGCAATATCCTATGTATCATCAATTTTTAGGCCATGCCTCTCAGGGACTTGTACTAACATTATTTTTGTGACTGTATGAGCTACTGTTACTATACTGTGTGTGTTGTGTGCTGTGTGTGACTGTATGAGCTATTGTTACTATACTGTATGTGTTGTGTGCTGTGTGTGACTGTATGAGCTACTGTTACTATACTGTATGTGTTGTGTGCTGTGTGTGACTGTATGAGCTATTGTTACTGTACTGTATGTGTTGTGTGCTGTGTGGGACTGTATGAGCTATTGTTACTATACTGTATGTGTTGTGTGCTGTGTGTGACTGTATGAGCTATTGTTACTATACTGTATGTGTTGTGTGCTGTGTGTGACTGTATGAGCTATTGTTACTATACTGTATGTGTTGTGTGCTGTGTGTGACTGTATGAGCTATTGTTACTGTACTGTATGTGTTGTGTGCTGTGTGTGACTGTATGAGCTATTGTAACTATACTGTATGTGTTGTGTGCTGTGTGGGACTGTATGAACTATTGTTACTATACTGTATGTGTTGTGTGCTGTGTGTGACTGTATGAGCTATTGTTACTGTACTGTATGTGTTGTGTGCTGTGTGTGACTGTATGAGCTATTGTTACTATACTGTATGTGTTGTGTGCTGTGTGCGACTGTATGAGCTATTGTTACTATACTGTATGTGTTGTGTGCTGTGTGTGACTGTATGCATTCTGTTTTGCACCTTAGCCCTGGAGAAATGCTTTTTCACTTAGCTGTATACACTTACTGTAAATGGTTAAATGACATTTGAACTTGAACTAAAGGTTTACGGAGGAACACCTCAGTCAAAAGCTACAAAATCAAGTAACAATGTTACAAAATCCAAAGGATTCACATCAGCTATGGGAGGAAGAACTGAAATCTCATCCTAAGTTTGGACGTTGACTTAGTCACTTAGTTAAAGAGAAGAATTACCTATTGGACCAGCCTACAGAATTGTTCAACAAACTCGAAGTAGTATCTTCTTGGTTGCCAAAGGACTGGTTGGAAGGAGTTGGCTGTCACTTCTCCCACCTGGATACAGGCAGTGACTAAAGAGCAAAGCTCCAGAGATTAAGAGAACAAAGAAGTGGTTATTGGAGACAGAGGAGCAGCTTCGAGATTGCTTCAAGTTGGTGGACTGGGCCGTGTTCAAGGACTCATCTGTGGATCTGGGTAATACACCATGGTTGTCACAGACTTTATTAAAACAGTTGTAGACAACTGTGTACCCACAAAATCATGCAGAGTTTATCCCAACCAGAAGTTTTGGATGAACTATGAGATCTACAGTTTACTGGGGGCCAAATCAGAGGCATTCAAGTCTAGTGATCAGGAAAATTACACGAGGACCAGGTAAGAATGCTGGAAAGTCATCCCATGGGTGAAGTGGCAATTTTGGACTAAACTTGAATCAGCGAAGGATGCTGAACAGTTGTGGTCAGGCTTGAATGCTATTACCTCTTATAAAGTAAAATCTAGTGATATAGGCAACAACGGGGCTTCGCTTCCAGAAGAGCTCAATGACTTCCATGCTCACTTAGACCATCAAAACATCGAGCAGCCATCATGAATTCTAACAGCCCGTAATGATTCTGTGACTTCAGTCTCAGAGGCCAACATGTGAGCAGCTTTCAGGAGCATGAACCCACGAAAAGCATCCAGCCCAGATGGGGTACCTGGCCAAGTACTAAAGACCTGCGCTGATCAACTGACTGGAGTGTTCGCTGAGATCTTTAACCACTTGCTTTAGCAGTCTGAGGTATCCATCTGCTTCAAGTTGGCTTCACTTATACCCATACCTATGAAGAACGTGATAAGCTGTCTCATTGACTATTGAATAGTTGCACTTCCATCTACAGTGATGAAGTATTTTGAAAGGTTGGTGATGAAACATATTAATTCCTGCCTAAGAAGTGTCTTGGATCCACTCCAATTTGCCTACCAGCACAATAGATCAACAGCAGATACCATCTCATTGGCTCTTTACTCAAGCCTGGAACATCTGGACTGCAAAGATGCATACATCAGGATGCTCTGTATTAACAATAGTTTGACGTTCAATACCATCACTCTCTCAAAACTAATCAATAAGCTTCAAGATTTCAACCTTAATTGGATCTTCAATTTCCTCAATTGCAGACTCCATTCGGTTTCGGATTGGACTCCAACATCTCCTTCACAAACTCCATCAGCAGAGGTGTACTGTACCACAATGCTGTGTGCTTAGCCCTGTGCTCTAATTGCTTTGCACATATGACTCTGTTGCCAGGCACATCTCCAATGCCATTTTTAAGTTTGCTGACGCCACAACTGCTGCAGACCAAGTCAAAGGTAGTGACAGATCTTGACAGAGATTGGTGCCACAACAATAACCTTTTATTCAATGTCAGCAAGACTAAGGAGCTGATTATTGACTTCAGGAGGAGGAAACCAGTGGTCCATGGGTCAGTCCTCATTGGAGGATCAGAGGTGAAGATAGTCAGCAACTTTAAATACCTTAGTGTTATTATTTTGCGTGACCTCTCCTGTGCCCAGCAAGTAAGTGCAATCATAAAAAAAAAGCATGGCAGACCTTCTCTTCCTCAGGAGTTTGGGAACTTTCGGCATAACATCTAAAACTTTGACGAAGTACTATAGATGAGTGTTGGAGAGTATATTGACTGGCTGCATCACAGCCTGGTATGGAAACACCAATGCTCTTGAATGGAAAGTCCAACAAACAGTAGAGGATATGGCCTAGTCCATCATGGGTAAAGTCCTCCCAACTCTTTAGTGTATCTACACGAAGCATTGCCACAGGAAAACAGCATCCATCATCAGGGACCTCCACCGCCCAGGACATGCCCTCTTCTCACTGCTACCATCAGAGAGAAGGTACTCACACCACCATGTTCAGGAACAGTTGTTACCCCTCAAGCAGCAGGCTCTTGAATCAAAGGGGATAACTTCACTCGCCATCACTGAAATGTTCCCACAAACTATGGACTCACTTTCACGAACTCTTCATCTTATGTTCTCAATATTTATCACTTACTTATTTATTATTATTCATTCTTTCTGTTTGTATTTGCACACTTTGTCTGCCCAAGTTGGTGCAGTCTTTAATTGATTTTATTGTGGTTAGTATTCTACGAGGGGTGATTGATAAGTTCGTGGCCTAAGGTAGAAAGAGTCAATTTTAGAAAACCTAGTACATTTATTTTTCAACATAGTCCCCTCTTACATTTACACACTTAGTCCAGCGGTTGTGGATCATACGGATCCCTTCATTGTAGAAGTCTGCGTCTTGGACCTCCGGAGTTGGTCCACAGCAGGGGTGATAAGTTTGTGGCCTAAGATAGAAGGAGATGAGTCATACAGCTCTCATTACATGCACGTACAGTTCAACTCTTTGAGTGATTATGCAGAAAGTTTGAAGTTAATAACATTTCAGCAAGACATAGGCCAGCAACGTGGATGGGTCATGATTGATATCCATGGGTATTGGGCTGTCCCAGGCCAGTGAGTCTCGGGAATGGGTGTCCATGCAAGGAAGAGGCATGATAAGACACGAGGGCCAGTCAGTTAGCAAACCCAGAGTTTGAGTCGAGAAATCAGAGTCTTGTCATCAGATTGTCTGGGGGTCGATACCAAAGAGCAAAGCCTGAAGGTTGATTGAAAGTCTGGAATTTGAAGCCTGGAGAATACAGGTTGGAGACCGGACACTTGTCCTGAAGTTCGAGTATTGTCCGTGTGTGAGTGTGTGGGTGGGAAGGAAAAGGGGGCTTGAGTTGCTGTTGTTATTAATGGTTGTGTTATTCTGCTGAACATTGTGGGCATGCTATGTTGGTGCCATAATGTGAGGCAACTCTTGTGGGCCTCCCCCAGCACATCCTCGGGTTGTGCTGGTTGTTAACACAAATGAAGCATTTCACTGTTTCGATGTACATGTGATAAGTAAATGAATTTCTATCAGAAGCCTTCAAGGTCTATTAAAAATAAATTAAACTATGAATCTTATAAATATTAAAGAGGTAAAATACATAATTTAAACACAGTCGAAAACATTAAAGCAAACACAATTAAGGATCACAAATCGAGCTTAATTTTTCTTGGAGACCTTTCTCTCCATTGAAGGAATGAACCTTGCATATGTCCAATTCAGAGGTAGATCTCCCAGAGTCCATGCTGGGGAAATTAGCAAATTTGTGTTCAACCGCTGGACCTTTTGAGGACTCTAGCAGCCGCTCCTAACAAGGTACTGGCACTTAAGAGACTAAATTCTCCTATTGAATTGCCACCATTTTTAACAAACTCCAGTTCACAATGTGTCTTCTTGAGATCTTTCTGTTTGTTTAGACAGCTTGAATCTCAATAGTTTGGTATGGTCAATTCTTACAAGTGTCCAACATTCCCAACTTTGGCCATCGGAAAATACCACAAAGTAAACTGCCAAATGCAAGTAAGTTGACTGTATTTGGTGTACTTTATTTCTGACGGATTAACAATGATACTTGTACAGGAGTAGAAGCTATCAGAATATTTCTATGAAGTTTGTTATCTAAAATCTCTGATGCCTTTTACATTTTTGTGATCTTTTCACAAGCTTTAAAAACATTATCTATTTTCTTGTGTACCTTCAATTTATGCATTAATTTTGTTTGCTTCATATTGGTTTACTCAATTGAAACTGTGATATTTATAATATTTTTATTTATAAAGTCAATCTTCTCGGAAATTATGGTCTGTTTTCAGCAAAGGTCACAGAGTGGAAAAAAGTTTGTACTTCTGTTCGACATTGCTTCAAGCAAGGCTGCTTTGACAGCTTGTGGAAAGCTGTTGATTGCAGGAACAAGAATTATATCCAGTAAACCCTGGAGCTATCTGGAGGCTGACCACATTTGCTTTTGGCAGTTCACTGAGAGCAGGCAGACCATCTGCCACAGATGTAAATTATACCCTGAGCAAAACTATGGATAATTAATTGTGGTTGGACAATAAATGAAGATAATACTTCAGGTTTGCTGTATTCAGTTTGTGCCACTAGGTAGCATTAGAATGCTTCATGAAAGCTTTACATATGATAACAGTTACAACAAAATCAGCGAAGTTTATAATAGGCATGCTTATCATTGTGGTTATCAAAGCAACAACATATGTAAATAACTTACTAAATCAAAGACTTGCTTTTTCATGTGGTTTGTGAATATTTATAATTGAAATAAAATGATAAAATTATTTATAATACATGATAGAGCATAAGACCATAAGACCATAAGACAAAGGAGCAGAAGTCGGCCATTTGGCCCATCGAGTCTGCTCCACCATTTTATCATGAGCTGATCCATTCTCCCATTTAGTCCCACTCTCCCGCCTTCTCACCATAGCCTTTGATGCCCTGGCTACTCAGATACCTATCAATCTCTGCCTTAAATACACCCAATGACTTGGCCTCCACTGCCGCCCGTAGCAACAAATTCCATAGATTTCATCACCCTCTGGCTAAAAAATTTTCTTCGCATTTCTGTTCTGAATGGGCGCCCTTCAATCCTTAAGTCATGCCCACTCGTACTAGACTCCCCCACCATGGGAAACAACTTTGCCACATCCACTCTGTCCATGCCTTTCAACATTTGAAATGTTTCTATGAGGTCCCCCCTCAGTCTTCTAAACTCCAAGGAGTACAGTCCAAGAGCGGTCAAATGTTCCTCATATGTTAACCCTCTCATTCCCAGAATCATTCTAGTGAATCTTCTCTGAACCCTCTCCAACGTCAGCACATCCTTTCTTAAATAAGGAGCCCAAAACTGCACACAGTACTCCAAGTGAGGTCTTACCAGTGCCTTATAAAGCCTCAACATCACATCACTGCTCCTATACTCTATTCCTCTAGAAATGAATGCCAACATTGCATTCACCTTCTTCACCACCGACTCATCCTGGAGGTTAACCTTAAGGGTATCCTGCACGAGGACTCCCAAGTCCCGTTGCATCTCAGAACTTTGAATTCTCTCTCCATTTAAATAATAGTCTGTCTGTTTACTTCTTCTGCCAAAGTGTATAACCATACACTTTCCAACACTGTATTTCATTTGCTACTTCTTTGCCCATTCTCTCAATCTATCCAAGTCTCTCTGCAGACTCTTTGTTTCCTCAGCACTACTGGCCCCTCCACCTATCTTTGTATCATCAGCAAACTTAGCCACAAAGCCATCTATTCCATAATCCAAATCGTTGATGTACAACGTAAAAAGAAGCTGCCCCAACACGGACCCCTGTGGAGCACCACTGGTAACCGGCAGCCAACCAGAATGGGATCCCTTTATTCCCACTCTCTATTTCCTGCCAATCAGCCAACGCTCTATCCACGTATGTAACTTTCCCGTAATTCCATGGGCTCTTATCTTGTTTAGCAACCTCATGTGTGGCACCTTGTCAAAGACCTTCTGAAAATCCAAATACACAACATCTACTGCATCTCCCTTGTCTAGCCTACTGGTAATTTCCTCAGAAATTGCAATAGGTTTGTCAAGCAGGATTTTCCTTTAAGGAAACCATGCTGAGTTCTGCCTATCTTCTCATATGCCTCCAGGTACTCCGTAACCTCATCCTTGACAATCGACTCCAACAACTTCCCAACCACCGATGTCAAGCTAACAGGCCTATAATTTCCTTTTTGCTTCCTTGCCCCCTTCTTAAAGAGCGGAGTGACATTTGCGATCTTCCAGTCCTCCGGAACCATGCCAATAATTCAGTTCCAACTCCATTCTGTCATAAAGTGGTTTCCTTTCCAGTATTAAGATAAAGAAAATATATGAATATCTATATTAGTGCACTGTATCAGAATGGTATATCATTCACCAGAAACTTACATTGAGGAAACAATCATTGCAGCCTATCCATAATTTGTAAGAGCTCTAAAAAATAGATGCAGGAGTAGTATGTACGTCCAGCTAAACATGCTCAAAATAAAAACCTCCTTCCTTAAAGATGGTGGTGCCCAACACAAAAAGTCAGAACCTTGCCGTTGGATAACCCTTTTCACATGATGTGATGTGGCTGAGGTGACTGGATACTGCAAATATCCAGCCACATTTCAGCTGTAATGCTGGAGACTTCTGCTCCAAAGATAGATAGAACAGTACAGCACAGGAACGGACCCTCCAGCACACAATGATGTGCCAAAGGAATTAAATTAGTAATCAAATGGCTAACTAAACTAATCTCTTCTGCCATATCCTTCCATTTCCCTCACTTCTATGCATCTATTTAAATGTCTCTTAAACGTCTCTAATGTTTCACAAACATGCAAACTCTTTCATCAGCTCAACAAAGTGGAAAATTTACCATGGTATGACCTTTCCATAACGTAGGACAAATACAGGTCAGCCTATTACTGCTCGATAAACATATTCTCCATCATCAGCAGAATGATGAGAGATGTCGTCAACTGTGCTGTCAAGTGACAGTCATTCAAAATAGCCTGTTTATCTTGTAGGTACCTTCACATACTCTATTAGGCTTCCCTCGGAATACAGCTTATTGATCACAATTTTGAAACCCTACTCTTGGTTACCTGTAAAAATTGTATTGGCAGCAGCTTCAATTATTGTGTCACTTTAGCAAAAAGGAATGTCCTGTTTTCTAAATCTGTCTCTCTGATTCAAGGTCACTCTGATCATTTTGGACAAATGAATCTGATCAGTGTGCTCCATATTGAGAGAACCGTGCTGTATTTACCTTGTGAAATATAAACTTTCTGGTATGTTGGCACAATGACTAGAGCCATTGCCTTCCAGCTCCAGTACAGCTCTAGTAACCAAAGTTCACTCCAACCCTTTAATGCTGTCCAGCTGGTGTTTGCACCTTCTTCCTCCATCTGCTTCAGTGTTTTCTCAGTATTCCAATTATTTTCCCACATCCCAACATTGTGCAAGTTGGTAAACTACTTGGCCACAGTAATTGCCTGTATTATGCAGGTGAGTGGTAGGATTTCGGGGGTATAGACAGCATGTGGGAGAATAAGGTGGGATTAGTGTGAATAGATGTCATAGAGTTGTACACAACACAAATGGGTCTTTCAGTCCATCATATCCTTGCCTACCTTTTTTCTATCTACAAGAATTCCATATGCCCACATTAGATCCATTTTAGAAACATAGAAAACCTACAGCACAATGCAGACCCTTCAGCCCACAATTTTGTGCCGAACATGTACTCACTTTAGAAATTACCTAGGGTTACCCATAGTCCTCTACTTTTCTAAGCCCCATGTAGTGTGGTTTGTAGATGGGTCATATTCTGCATAGAGGTCAGTGACCAGTGGTGTGCCACAGTGATCTGTTCTGGGACCCCTTCTCTTCAAGATCTTTATAAATAACCTGGATGAGGAAGTGCAGGGATGGGTTAGTAAATTTGCTGATGACATAAAGGTATGGGGTGTTGTGGATAGTGTGGAGGGCTGTCAGAGGTTATAGAGGGACATCAATAGGATGCAAAACTGGGCTGAGAAGTGACAGATGGAGTTCAACCCAGATAAGTGTGGTTCATTTTGGTAGGTCAAATATGATGACAGAATATAGTATTAATGGTAAGACTCTTGGCAGTGTGGAGGATCAGAGGAATCTTGGGTAAGAGTCCGTAGGACACTAAACGCTGCTAGCCTGATTGAATTTTTTTGAGGATGTGACTGAACACATTGATGAATATTCTATGTCTTGCCCGTTTAAAAATAAAACCTGTCTAAATGTCTCTTAAACGTAACAGTTGTATCTGAATCCACCTCCTTGAGTTGAAATGTCTAATACCAGACGGCATGCATGTAAGGTGAAAGAGTGTAAGTTCAAAGCAGATGTGAAGAATAGATTTTTTACACAGAAACTGGCAGGTGCCCAGAATGCGCTGCTTAGGGTAATGGTAGAGGCAGATACAATAGGGACTAGTAACAGACGTTGGGATAGGTACATGAATGTGAGGAAAATGGAAGGATATGGACATTGTATAGTTGGCCATTTGATTACAAGTTTAATTGTTCGCCACAGCATTGTGGACCAAAGGGCCTATTCCTGAGCAGTAGTGTTCTATGTTCTATGTTCCACTTTCCTCTGGCAGTGAGTTTCATTACCAACACACTCTGTGTAAAAATGCTTTCTCTTCAATTCCCCTTTAAAAAAAATGCCTTTCTCTCATAGAAATGTTGGACGAAGATGATTAAAAATCTATGTGGTGTGATGATTTATGCACTTTTGGAACTGAGGAAGTGTTGCTGATAAAAGGTTTTTGAGTTCAAATGGAAGAATAATATTTAATTTTCATTTATCCGAGTTTAAACAGTGTTCCTTCAATAAATGAAATAAGCGGGTGAAACCCATGTTACAGAATATAACTGAATAGTGTAGGAAAGGCTTTAATGGACCTGCTTCCCTTGATCATTCAGTTTACTTAACAATTTATATCAGATTCACATTCTACCACACTCATTATTGATAAGCGTCTGTATGAAATTTTGTTGAAAACTAAATAAAATCACCTGTAAAAATATTATTATAATGTCCAATGCATCAAGAAATTACAGTTTGTTGTTTCTTCTTTAAACAAAAAAATTGTTCTCAGCTATGGGTTGGTGAAATAATAAGTTACAGAGATGTCATTTGGGATTTTATGAAGTAATTGATCACTGGGCCTTGATTACTGATCTCTTCTTGCTGCTGCCTCAGGCCTCATTCCACCAGGTTTAGGAACAGTTATTATCGCTCAACCATCAGGCTCTTGAACCAAAAGGGATAACTTCACTCAGCTTTACATGACATATTACTGAAATGTTCCCACAACCCATGGATTCACTTTCAAGGACTCTTCATCTCATGGTCTCAATATTTGCTTCTTATTTATTTATTATGATTATTTATTTCCTTTTGTACTTGCACAGTTTCTTATCTTTTGCACATCGGTTGTACACCCAGTTGGTGCGGCCTTTAATTGATTCTATTATGGTTATCGGACTTACTGAGTATGCCTGCAAGAAAATGAATCTCGGGGTTGTATATGGTGACATATATGTACTTTGATAATAAATTTACTTTGAACTTTGACCTGATCTTTATTTCTCCATAGAAGTGAAATGTGAATAAATCAAGATTTTATATAGAACTATGTGATTAATTAGCAGATAATCTTTTTCTTATTAATCTTCATTGAGAGATAATGATAATCAGGACAAATTCTCTGCAAATATTTCCAGGGGAACTAGTTCAGTTACTTCCCGTGCCATCTCAGTGGTAACCTAGTTACCCAGCCAGTTTTGGCCATGACAGCAGTTGAGCTATTACATAATGTGCTCAGTTTCAGTAAGAATGAATAATAGTTCCCGGAGTTGTAGGTTCTTTGACAAAACCACATCAGAAGCACCATTGCAGAGGACAAACTGGAAGGACTGGAAAGAGCTAGACCAGCATTTCTATGGAAGAGGCAGCTTTAATTAGTTGAAAGTTTTCCAGGGAGGAGGGGTAAAAAATATGACAAGCGCTACAGACGCGGAAGGAAAGCCAAAAGTTCAACAATTTCTGTGACTGCCAAGCATTCAATAATTAGTGTCTGTTCAACCAACATGAACTTATGCACTCAAAAGATTTAAGTTTATTTACAGCATTATGAATCTTCTGAGTGTCTTGATTTAGAAAATTCATGAGGTTGCTCTGAGAAACAATATAGTCACAAAGGAAGGCCGCAGAAGGACTTAGACAGGAGAATGGGCAAGAAAGTGGCAAGTGAAATACAATGTTGGAAAGTGCATGATCATGCACTTTGGTCATAGAAATAAATGTGCAGACTATTTTCTAAGTGGGGGGGGGGGCAGGAGAAATCCAAAAATCTGAGATGCAAAGGGATTTGGGAGTCCTTGTGCTGAACTCCCTAAAGGTTACCTTGCAGGTTGAGTTGGCAGTGAGGAAGGCAAATTCAATGTTAGCAGATATTTCAAGAGGTCTAGAATACAAGAGCAGGGATATCATGCTGAGGCTTTACAAGGCACTGGTGAGAGCTCACCTTGAGTATTGCTGAACAGTTGTAAGCTCCTCAATAAGAAAAGATGTATTGGCATTGGAGAGGGTTTGGAGATGATTCTGGAAAGTAAGGATTATCATATGAGGAATGTTTGATGGCTCTGGGATGGTACTCACTAGCATTTCGGGGGGGGGATCTAATTGAAACCCTTTGATTGTTGAAAGGTCTAAACAGAGTAGATAGGGAAAAGGCCTAATCTCAAATAATAATGAGGCAGCCTACAGAGAAGAAGTCATCACCCTGACACAGTTGTGTCAAGAAAACAACCTCTCCTTCAATGTCGCAAAAACAAAGGAGCTGATTGTGGACTACAGGAGGAATGGAGGCAGGCGTCAATGGATTTGATATCAATGAATCTGGTGTTAAGAGGGTGAACAGCTTTAAGTTCCTAGGCATGAACATCACCAAAGATCTTATGTGGTCTTTACATACCTGCTGTGTGGTGAAAAAGGCACAACAGCGCCTCTTTCACCTCAGACAGTTGGAGAGGTTTGGTGTGGGCTTCTAAATCCTAAGAACATTCTACAGGGGCACAATTGAGAGCATCCTGACTGGTTGCACCATTGCCTGGTATGGGATCTATACATCCCCCAATCACAGAACTCTGCAGAGAGTGATGTGGACGGCCCAGTGCATTGGTAGATGTGAACTTCCCACTATTCAGGACATTTACAAAGACAGGTGTGTAAAAAGGGC
This sequence comes from Mobula birostris, assembly GCF_030028105.1. Classification (NCBI taxonomy): domain Eukaryota; kingdom Metazoa; phylum Chordata; class Chondrichthyes; order Myliobatiformes; family Myliobatidae; genus Mobula; species Mobula birostris. Next base: position 136,058,622 of record NC_092376.1, read on the forward strand.
CCAAAGGTTATTGGGGACTCGAGTCACCCCAACCACAAACTTGCATCTGCTATCATCCAGGAAATGGTACCACAGCATAAAAGCCAGGACCAACAGGCTTCGGGACAGCTTCCTCCACCAGGCCATCAGACTGCTTAACTCATGCTGACACAACTGTATTTCTATGTTATATTGATTATCCTGTTGTACATACTATTTATTATAAATTACTATCTCATGTATATGAAGGATGTAAGTAATAAAGTCAACTCAATTCAACTCAGGATGTTTCCCATGGCTGGGGAGTCTAGGACAAGAGTGCACGCCCTCAGCATAGAGGGGCACTCATTTTAAACAGAGATTCAGAGAAATTTCTTCAGCCAGAGTTTGTGGAATTTGTTACCACCGACAGCCGTGGAGGCCTGGTCATTGGGTATATTTAAGGTGGAGATTGATAGGTTCTTTATTGGCCACAGTATCAAATGTGATGGGTAGTAGGCTGGGGAGTGGGGCTGAGGAGGAGGATGAAGGATCAGCCATGATTGAATGGCAGAACAGACTTGATTGGCCAAATGGCCTAATTCTGCTCCTATGTTTTATGGTCTTATGGAAAGCCTTACTGCTTCTACAGAAAGCCTTTCTTAAGTTATTATCCAACAATAATGAGCCTGTAAATTAGAGACTATATATTAGCACATAAAAAAAAATTCATGATTTACCTAGGTTAGCTGATTGTCTCATGAATCTTGGTATCACTTATCATACCAGACAGGATCCATAAATGCTTTGTTGGAAAACATTAAATTCAAATTTAGGACGCCTTTCAGAAATTAAGTAGGAGTTTTTATCTGAATTTCATACATCTAAATTTATCTTTTTTCTGCCATAATTGTTTTTGTTCTGTTTTCTTAAAAAAACATTTGGAAAAAATCCTTTAGACTTACCTTTGCTATTGTACAAAAAGTCTTGTACCTACCCAAGTGGCAGCCGAGCTTCTGAGGTGATTTTTGAAGCATACATTGGAGTGTACAAATGGCAACAGCAATTATTAGTGGAGGAACTAATACTGAATCTTCTTTCTGGTATCATGCAATTTGACACATGGAACACTAGAGGGCATAAATGTACTTCATCAAACTTTGTGGAGCTCTCTCAAAAAGTATTGGCCCACTAACTTCTAAAAATGATCCCTGTAGTACACAGCTGATTTTTTTTGAGTTCTTATATTTTTGTTATTTTATTGACCAATTTATTCTATTTCCTTTATTGCAAGTGCTTTCACTTTATACACATAAATCATACCCTTATAGATTAAAAATTCAACACAAATAATAACTAGTGGATAGAGTGATGTATGTACCCGATCTCATTGTAACATAAGACCAAGGCAAATTTAACCAGGGATATTGTATCAACGTTACAGGGGCTGGGAGAAAATGATGAGCTGGATCTTCAAGAAAATGTTAACAATTTCACATTGAACTGTTGTCAGTTCTTCAAGTTAGTGTCACTAAATTCAAAATTCCCAGGGAAGATTCCCAGATTTGTTCTAATATTGTTTTCCTTTCAGTTAACAGCAAAACACCACAAACATGTAACATTCCCATGCCCTTACCCTGGGGAATCAGGCGCTGAAGCGAATGTGATAAATCTTGTTCAGAAACAGATTCCATTAAAGGGTTGAAAGGGAGCAAAGAATGAGGCAAATTACATTTTTGGAAATTAAGTTTGGTTAAATAATTTAATGATATGAAATTAATATAATTTTTCAAACATATTAGTTTTTTTAACTAAAATTTTAACTGTGTTCATTTGAATTTTACTAGTTTTTGCGCACTTTGCCTCCTGCACAGCACTTTTCGTGTTTCAGATGCGCTGCTTATTTTAAGTAATTGTGTACTTAATACCATCTAAAAAATCAGAACGGCTGATAACATTTGACTTCAGCCAGCATTTGGAACAGCAGAACAGAGGAGGATTCGATTTCAAGATAAAGTGTATTTTCTGCCCTTTGGATGCTGGATTAAGAGATTTCTGCTCCTTACAAAAAAAAAAGCAACTTTGGCATTTAGCAGCTGCACATGAACATCTCACATTGGAGTAGCAAGCTCTAAAATTTCACCGTGTAATTCACTTTACTCCAGCAATTTTCTGAATGGATGTCTTGAGGTGGAAGTGCTGAGGCTTTCACAAATGAGACTTTAGCAAGGAGGCTGAGCAGTAACAGAATCTCTAGAATTGACTCCAGAAGTAGAAATAGCAGTCGATGGAGTTGTATGTTGAGAAATGTGGGAGATAGGTGAGAAATCGAATGTTCATCACAGCTACAGTTGCAGGAAATGTGCCCAGCTACAGCTCCTCTCAGACACGGATTAGTTGGAGTTGTCGTTGGAGCATACTGTAGGCAAAAAGTGTCATAGACAGGAGTTTCAGGGAGCTGGTCACTTTGCAGTTCAGACAGATGAATGGATTACCTCTAAGAGGGAAAGGCATTTAGTTCAGGTGTCTTCTGTGGCTATCTCCCTCCAAACAAGTATACCATTTTGGATACCAAGGTGTGTGTGGGTTGGGTGGCCGGGGCAGGGTGGGGGGGGAGAAAGTTTTCTTTCAGAGGAAAACAAAAGCATGGCTGGCTCTGCTATACAACAGGGAAGTTCAAAGTCTATATGAGCAGTAGTAATAGGGGACTGTGCATCAGGGGCATAAATGTGTATTTCAATGGCAACAATTGAGACTCGAGGATGGTATGTTGCTCCCATCAATGATGTGTCTGAGCAGGTACAAGGCATTCTGAAAGGGGAGGTTGAGCAGTAAATGTCATGGTCCACACAGGCAAGAAGAGAGCTGAGATCTTGCAAAGAAGTTAGTCAGGAAGTTAGACAGCAAATCCTCCAGGGTTCTAATTTCAGGATTACTCTATGTGCCATAAGCTAGTGAGGGTAGAGGATAGCACACATGGATATGTGGTTGAAGAGCTGCTGTAGGTGAGTGGAGTTCAGCTACTTGGACTATTGGGATCTCTTCCGAGAAAGAGGTGATCGGTACAAGAGATACATCTTGCACTTGGTGCTACATGCTTCCACTTGGAGGGAGACTAATATCATTTTTGGGAGGTTTGTTAGTGATACTCAGTGTAGTTCAATCTAGTCGGTAAAGGAGGCAGGACACCAAAGTATCTGTTGTGATTTAAATTCGGAAATGCAGCACCCGGTACTTGTCTGAGTTAAATTCCATCTACCATTCCTTAGTCCACTTTCTCAGTTGATCTGGATACTGTTGTAATTTTAGTTAACCTTCTTCACTATACAATATACCACCAATTTTGGAGTCATCTGCAATCTTACTAATTATGACATCTGCATTCTCATCCAAATTATTATTAAGGATGACAAGTGAAGATCCAGCCCTAATCTTTGTGGTGTATCACTGGTTACAGGCCTGCAATCTGTAAACCAATCCTCTATTTCCACCTTCTGACTCCTTCATCAAGCCAATTATATATCCAATGGATCAGCAAATCTTGAATTCCCATGTGATCTAACCTTCCAGACCGAACTACCATGTAAAACCTTGTCAAAGGCCATCTAGACAGTGTTTACCGTCCTGACATGTTCAAAAGGTCATAAGACATAGGAGCAGAATTAAGCCATCTGGCTCATTGAGTCTGCTCCATCATTCAATCATGGTTGATCATTTTTTTTTAATCTCCTCCTCAACCCCAGTTCCTGGCCTTCTCCCGTAACCTTTGATGCCAAGTCCAAACAAGAACCTATCAATCTCTGCCTTAAATACACCCAACGACCTGGCCTCCACAGCTGCATGTGGCAACAAATTCCACAAATTCACCACAGTTTGGCTAAAGAAATTTCTCAGCATCTCTAGTTTGAAAGGACACCCTCCCCCCCCTATCCTGAGGCTGTGCCCTCTTGTCCAAGACTCTCCTACCATGGGAAACATCCTTCCCACATTTACTCTGCCTAGGTCTCTCAACATTCGAAAGGTTTCAATGAGATCCCCCCTCATTCCAGCGAGTACAGGCCCAGAGCCATCAAGTGTTCCTCATATGATAACCCTTCCATTCATTTCTGAACCTCCTCTGGACCCTCTCCAATACCAGCACATATTTTCTAAGATGAGGGGCCCAAAACAGTTCACTATACACAATACTCCTATGTCTTATGACTCACCAGTGCCTTATAAAGCCTCAGCATCACAACCTTGCTCTTGAATTCTAGATCTCTTAAAATGAATGCTAAAGTGACATTTGCTTTCCCAACACTGACTCAACCTGCAAGTTAACCTTCAACGTGTTCTGCACAAGGACTCCCAAGTCCCTCTGCATCTCAGATTCCTGGATTTTCTCCCCGTTTAGAAAATAGTCCGCACATTTATTTATACTACTGAAGTGCGTGACCATGCATTTCTTGCCCATTCTCCTATTCAATCTTTGCTCACCTCTTCAGAAAAAACTCAACCAAATTTGAGTTACAATTTCTTATACATACAAATACAGAACTTCATTATACAATGAATGAAATCTACAAAATGCATTATCTTTCACTGTTCATTATTAAAATGTTTAACATGATAATGTAACACCATAATGTAAAATGAAATTATTAGCATCTTTAATATTACAACATTGAAATGGCAGATGAATTGAATAAGTACTTTGCAGCAGTCTTCAGTGTGGAAGCATGCCAGACGTTTGAGAGTGTCAGGAGGCAGAAGTGATTGTTTGGGAAGTTACTGCATTCTTCAAGAAAGGAAAGAGGCTGAAGAAAGGAAATTATAGGTCATTTAGTCTGACCTCAGTGGTTGAGAAGGTATTGGGGTTGATTGTTAAGGATGAGGTTTCGGGGTACTTGGAGGCACATGATAAAATAGGGCAAAGTCAGCATGGTTTTCTTAAGGGAAAATCTTGTGTCACAAATCTGTTGGAATTCTTTGAGGAACTAACAAATAGGATACACAAAGGAGAATTAGTGGATGTTGTGTACTTGGATTTTCAGAAGGCCTTTGATAACGTGCTGTACATGAGATTCTTAGCAAGATAAAAGCCCATGATATTACAAGAAAGATACTATCATGGATAGAGCATGAGCAGATTGGCAATAGAGAAACAGTGGCATAAAGGGAGCCTTGGCTGCCAGTGACTAGTGATGTTCTGCAGAGGTCACTGTTGGGATCATTTCTTTTACATATGTCAATAATTTGGAGGATGGAATTGATGGCTTTGGGGCCAAGTTTGCAGACAATAACAAGATAGGTGGAGGGGCAGGTAGTGTGAGGAAGCAGGAAGGTTGTAGAATAACTTAGACAGATCAGAAGAATGGGCAAAGAAGTGGCAAATGAAGTATAATTTCAGGACGTATATCATCATGCACTTTGGTAGAAGGAATAAACACGTAGAGTGAAAGTGAGAAAATTAAAAAATCTGAGTTGTAAAGGGACTTCGGAGTCCTTCACCAAGATTCCCTAAAGTTTACCTTGCAGGTTGAGTCGGCTGTAAGGAAGGCAAATGCGATGTGAGCATTCATTTCAAGAGGACTAGACTTTAAAAACAAAGATGTATTTCTAAGGCCCTATAAAGCTCTGGTGAAACTTCACGTGGAGTATTGTGAGCGGCTTTGGGCTCTTTACCTGAGAAATGATGTGCTGATATTGGAGAGGTTCACAAACAAAATGATTCCAAGAGTCCAAGTCTTATCATATGAGGAGTGTTTTATGGCTCTGGGCTTGTACTCACTGGAATCTAGAAGGATGATGGGGTATCTCACTGAAACCTATCGAATGTTGGAAGGTCTAAACACAGTGGATGTTTCCTCTAGTAGGGGAGTCTAGGACCAGAGGGCACAACCTCAGAATAGAGGGACAACCATTTAGAACAGAAATGAGGAGGAATTTCTTTAGCCAGAGGGCGGTGAATCTGTGGAATTCATTGCCACGGTCACCTGTGGAGGCCAGGTCATTGGGGGTAGTTAAGGTGGAAGTTGATAGATTCTTGATTAGACAGTTGTGAAAGGTTATAGGGAGAAGGCAGGAGAATGGATGGGGTGGAGAGGGAATTTGATCAGCCATGATCAAATGGCGGAGCAGACTCGATTGGCCGTTTGGCCTAATTCTGCTCCTTTGTCTTATGGCAACATTATAGTTAGGATAGTCAATTGATTAGAACAGTATTTTTATTTAATTATGCTTTTAATCTCATGGGTTAGTAATAACATTGATTCTGCTAGGAGCGATGGCTCAAAGATTATTAGAATTGATAACTTTGTTTTAGGGTCTAAACCACTGTGAACTGTTATGTTTTGAGCTCCTATATCAAAAACATCAGGGTAAGATTGATAACAGTGTGGGCATGTTATACTAGTGTGAGTTTCTTACACATATGGCTGCTTTATACTTTATTCTGTCACCAGGTGGCATCACTTCCCCACTTTAATGAGTATCATGGTAAGACTATTGACTTACAGCCTCTTCACTTACATACCCCAAAGGTGTGACACGGCTGCAGGATAATCTCTAACTCTCTGCGTCCTTGTGTTCTTTACTTTCTGTTCAAGTAAGGAGAGAGAAAGTACATCTGTGAGATGGCACTAATTGGATGTATAGATAAGAGGTACAGACAGAAATTTCTGTGAGGCAGGGTAAATATACCCATGATTGATGGGCAGATGAGGAAGTATGGAAGTAGAATAATAGACAAAATACATACAGGGTGAGCAGGCATGAGGACTATTTACTAGACTTGATGAAGAAAGTAAGAAAGGGAAAACTTTGATGAATTAGCTATTGCTCTTACCTATCCAAACTGATAAAGTCACTGGATTGTTCTCCAGGAATATAGCGCATTCTCTGGCTGCTTACCCGTGCAGTCCAAATAGAATATCCTTTCTGGTTGTCCCTGCAGAAATCTTCCTTTTGTGTCAAAGTAACGGTGTCACCTTTCAGGTACTCAAAGCCTCCAAGAGGACATCTGGGGAGTCAGCAATGAACCAATATATATTCAGTGATGTCTAGTTTGATTCCTATCAGCTCCTTCTGGCTTTCAAGTAATTTCTTCCACATTTTCTACTTAGACGATCCTAGTTAGAATTGCATCAAATAGATTGTCATCATGCCTACTGATGCTAATTAGGAGCCGAGCATGATCAGTATATGTTAGTTCAAATCCCTTGTCATGCATGTAACTTTAACTTCTGGGTTTCCTAGGCAAGGGTGAGCCCTTTCCCCTTTCTATGCTCCAAACATTTTGTGAGAGTGAAGTCCAACCTTCTTTATCATTCCCTTTCAAATAGTCTCCTTCTATTCAGCATCACTGCCCAGTATCTACCTAAATCAACTGCCCCATCCTATCTATCTTGCTATTATCCAACCACAGCAGTCATAAAATCCACTGTCTTCATTTTACATAGCTCAGATATTGGTTTGGTAAATACTTCTTTCAACAGGATCAACAAATGTAAACATATAAGCTACTTGCCAGGCTCAAATGGGATAGATAAAGCAGCTGCTCTAAATGATCATAAAAGGATCATAATTACACTACGCATTGTTTCCCTAGAAGTGGCTAGAAAGTGCTGTAACTCTGTCATGTAATGAAGACTTCATATCATTAATTTATATGACTAACCATTTATAGAAGGGTGTGTATATTTATTTCAGATTGTAGGACTCAGTGAGAGATTCCAGGATCATTATATCTTGCCAACAGTACTTGCCAGATGCCTTATGTGGAAGAGATTTTTCATCACTCTTGAGTGACCATTCTTGTTTCAATATTTATATCAGCTTTAATACCTTGTATTTTGGCATTGACTGCTAAAGTGTCGACAGAGAATATAGATCTCGCTTATTTAAAAAAGTCAGAAATTGGCTTGATATAAACAAACAAATTCATTGTACTATATTTGCCATTTTCTTGATGCATTCTTAGTCAGTATAGTTACATTTTTAATAAAGGTGATTCACAGTTTTGTTCTCCTACTGTCCTTCATATCCTAAGGCTAGGTTGCATTCTAGTTTGGTTTTCCACAGTTTATAAATCTCAGAAATATCTCTATCAGCTTCTCATTGCTTGAAAGATGTACATCATAAGTAAGCTAATTTGTCTCTAATCACTTCATTTGTGATGGCTGTGTTTGTATCAGAGGACAGTTTTCATTTCCACATAAGTGAGGGCTTTTTTCAGATACGACCATGGAATGATAGTATCCACTTCATGTGATAAATAACAATACCTTGTCTCGGAAGAGTCTAAAAACACAGCAATGCCCCTTCTTTCAGCTTCTATTTTCGTTCTTACCAGCATTATTCATCTGTTACATAACATTGGCCCTGATACTAATGAGTTTTTAAAATGTTTCTTCCATTAAAGAACTTCAATTGAAAATGTAATCAAAATATTTAGCTATAACAGTTAATTGTTTTGTAAGGTAACATAATTGGGTGAAATTTTCATAATTCACAACCACTGACATTGAGTTGGGTTTCACTTTAAGAGGCTGGGCTGATGTAATGACATTGTTACGTAAGGATTTTTAGCACCTTTCGGTTCTGTAGGTTTTGGAGCTCAATGAAACGTTAAACAGAAAACACCTCACTTCATTTTATTTGCGTAAGTCTGCATTGGTGACCCCAATGCACCAGGAGTTATTGTACATGTTGTCAATGCAGTTGCTTTGAAACTGTTGGAGTTTTGGGAGCAAAATGCTGTTGCTTGGTTCGTACAAGCTGAGGCTCAATTTGCTCTGCGAGAAATATCCATGGGCGACACCAAATTCTACTATGTGGTAGCATCACTCAGCAATTTCACAGCTGCAAGAGTGGTGAGCCTGCTTGAACACCCACCCGAGCACAATGAATACTGTTTGCTGAAAACTCACCTTTTACAGACTTTTGGACTGGCAGAGTCTGACACGCCAAACAGCTGCTCTCCTTGTCCAGTGCTGGCGACTGTAAGCCTCCGGATCTATGGATCACATGCTGTCTCTCCTGTGGAAGTTACCATTCCTGTTTTGTTTTTAAAGAACTCTCATGCAGCAAATGCCTGATCTACTTTGCAGACCCCTCACTAATGCACCCGTGAAGGGCTATAGGGAGCTTACTAAGATGGCTGATAGTTTACATGCAGCCAGGCAGCATTGTATCATTCCTCCTCCTTTCTCTACCTCAATAAATCTGATCAGCGAGGTCCCCAACATAAGGACGCCTGTGGCTGTGAAACAGATGATATTGGGCCTGTGTTTTTACCACGCTTGCTTTGGTAGGAACACTAGGAAGTGCCAACTGCCTTGCATTTTCGACAGTGCCAGCACATCTGGACACCAGAGGTATGTAGATACCATGGGTTCAAGGTGCCAGGGTCATCTACTGTACATTTCGGACACTCTTTCGTGATGATATTCCCTGTGTGACACGGGTGTTCCAGTGAATGTGCTGCCAGCATCGCCTATTGATGAGAAAGCCAAGAGAGTGAAACCTCGCTGGGAGCTTCCAATGGCAGCAGGATTCAGACTTAAGAGACATGACAGGTGACACTCTGCTTCAGTGAGCGATGTTACACATGACACTTCATCCTGCCTAAAGTGGCTAGACCGATGCTTGGTGCAGATTTCCTGTGTATCCAAGGACTGGTAGCCGATCTTAAGAACTGCTGGCTTGTGGATGTCAAGGACTTTGGGTCATTACATTGCTCCCCCAGTAAGTTCCCCACAACCCCTCTGTCAAGTGCGTGCACTACTGCATGTGAATTCACTCAACTGCTGGGTGAATTCCCAGACCTCACCAAGCCCACATTCTCCACCACAGTCACAAAACATGGGGTGAAGCACCACATTCCCACATCTGGCCCACCAATCCTTGCCCACATGTGTAGACTGGACCCAGAAAATTTGGCAACTGTGAAGGCCAACTTTGTCAGCCTGGAAAGTCTCAGAATTGTACATCGGTCAAATAGCCCCTAGGCTTCACTCCTCCACATGGTCCCTAAGTCTGATAGTGGTTGCTGTCCAAATGACGATTATCGATGTCTTAACATGGGCACCACCCTCGATCGTTCCCCGATCCCACACATCCAGGACTTTTCAGCACGCTTAGCTAAAGTCGATCTACGAGGGGTGATTGATAAGTTCGTGGCCTAAGGTGGAAGGAGTCAATTTTAGAAAACCTAGCACATTTATTTTTCAACATAGTCCCCTCCTACATGTACACACTTAGTCCAGTGGTCGTGGAGCATACAGATCCCTTCTTTGTAGAAGTGGTCCACAGCAGGGGTGATTGATAAGTTTGTGGCCTAAGGTAGAAGGAGATGAGTTATTAACTTCAAACTTTCTGCATTATCACTCAAAGAGTTGAACTGCACGTGCATGTAACGAGAGCATCTTGGACCTCCAGGTGGTCCACAGCAGGGGTGATTGATATGTTCGTGGCCTAAGATAGAAGGAGATGAGTTATACAGCTCTCGTTACATGCACATGCAGTTCAACTCTTTGAGTGAAAATGCAGAAAGTTTGAAGTTAATAACTCATCTCCTTCTACCTTAAGCCACGAATTTATCAATCACCCTTGCTGCGGACCACTTCTAGAGGTCCAAGACGCCGACTTCTACAAAGAAGGGATCCATATGCTCCTCAGCCGCTGGACTGAGTGTGTAAATGTAGGAAAAATAAATGTAAACACAAGGAAATCTGCAGATGCTGGAAATTCAAGCAACACACAAAAAAAATGATGGTGAACGCAGCAGGCCAGGCAGCATCTATAGGAAGAGGTACAGTCGACGTTTCGGGCCGAGACCCTTTGACAGGACTAACTGAAAGAAGAGATAGTAAAAGTTTTGAAAGTGGGAGTGGGGGAGATCCAAAATGATAGGAGAAGACAGGAAGGGGAGGGATGGAGCTAAGAGCTGGAAAGTTGATTGGCAAAAGGGATATGAAGCTGGAGAAGGGAGAGGATCATGGGACAGGAGGCCTATGGAGAAAGAAAGGGGGAGGGAGGGAAGCCCAGAGGATAGGTAAGGAGTTATAGTGAGAGTGACAAAGGGTTTGTGCTCCCAGTGCGGCCTTCTTTATATTGGTGAGACCCGATGCAGGCTGGGAGACCGTTTTGCCGAACACCTACGCTCTGTCCTCCAGAGAAAGCAGGATCTCCCAGTGGCCACACATTTTAATTCCACATCCCATTCCCATTCTGATATGTCTATCCATGGCCTCCTCTACTGTAAAGATGAAGCCACACTCAGGTGGGAGGAACAACACCTTATATTCCGTCTGGGTAGCCTCCAACCTGATGGCATGAGCATTAACTTCTCTAACTTCCGTTAATGACCCACCTCCCCTTCGTACCCCATCCCTTATTTATCTATCTATCTATCTATTATTTGTTTGTTTATGTATTTATTTATCTATTTATCTATTTATTTATTTATTTTCCCTTTTCTCCTCTCTTTTTTCTCCCTCTGTCCCTCTCACCATGATCCTCTCCCTTCTCCAGCTTCGTATCCCTTTTGCCAATCAACTTTCCAGCACTTGGCTCCATCCCTTCCTCTCCTGTCTTCTCAAATCATTTTGAATCTCCTCTCCCCCTCCCACTTTCAAATCTCATACTAGCTCTTCTTTCAGTTAGTCCTGACGAAGGGTCTTGTACTTCTTCCTGTAGATGCTGCCTGGCCAGCTGCATTCACCAGCATTTTTTGTGTGTGTTGCTTGAAAAATATATGTGCTAGGTTTTCAAAAATTGACTCCTTCCACCTTAGGCCACAAACCTATCAATCCTCCCTTGTGGTTAGGGGCTACTATCAGATGCCTGTGTTCTTGGAGGACATTCCCAAAACAGCTGCAATAACCCCGTTTGGTCTCTTTGAGTTTCTGTGCACGCCATTTGGATTTAAAAATGCAGCATCGTCTTTCCAACGGCTGACAGACTCTGTATTAAAAGACTTAGATTTTCTTTTTTTTAAACCTGGATGACGTACTTGCCGCCAGTGTGTCCAAATCCATACACGTAACAATCCCCTCACACTTTTTGAGCACTTAAGCCAAAACGGATCGATTATTAACCCTGCTAAATGCCAGTTTGTGTTGTTAACCGTTGAGTTTCTTGGGCATCACAACTCTGCAGAAGGTGTGAAAACCCTCCCATCAAAAATAGCTGTTCTTATGGATTTCCTACCACCCCGCACTACGAAAAAACTACGGGAGATTTTAGGCATGGTGAATTTCTATCACTGCTTCATTCTGCAAGCTGCTGAATATATGCTTTCCCTGTTCAGTGGGCTTAAAGGCAATATCCTAATCAAGTGCTTGACTCCTCAGTGGACATGACCAGGGCATTTGATGATACCAAACGATCTCTTTCTAATGCGACCCTACTGGCACACTCACGTCCCAATGCATCCATAGCCTTTACAACTGATGCCTCTGACTGTGCCGTGGGTGCTGTGCACTGATTGGAGGCATTTGGCAGCCGGTCACCTTCTTCAGTCAGCAGCTCCATCCCCCCGAAAGGAAGTACAACACGTTTGACCTTGAGCCTCCTGTTCTCTATCTGGTTGTCCGTCATTTTGGCTTTCCTTTAGAGGGTTGCGATTTCACAGCATTTGTTGAGCACAAACCACTCATGAACGTGATGAGTGAAATGTCAGACCCTTGGTCTGCATGGTAGCAATGCCACCTGGCCTACAAATCTCATTTCACAATGGATATACAGTACAACATAACGAGGGGAAAAATAGTGCCATGGCCAATTGCTTCTCATGGCCAGTCATTGAAGCCACATACATAGGGCTTGATTATGCTGGCATGACTTCCGACAAGCTACTGACTCAGAGATTCCGGCTTACCAAATAGCAGCCACGGTCCTGAGGTTGGCTGACATTAAGTTTGGGGAAGCTGAGGTTTCTCTCCTGTGTGATGTCTCAACCAGACACAATCACCCCATCGTGCCTGCAATCTCGGGACGGACTGCTTTTGACTCCATACTTGGCCCCTCTCATCCGGGCCGGAAGGCACCACAGAAACTGGTTGGACTGAAGTTTGTTTGGCACGGCCTCAGAAAGGATGTGCATGATTGGACAACACACATAAAAGTTGCTGGTGAACGCAGCAGGCCAGGCAGCATCTCCAGGAAGAGGTATGGTCGACGTTTTGGGCCGAGACCCGTCGTCAGGACTAACTGAAAGAAGAGCTAGTAAGAGATTTGAAAGTGGGAGGGGGAGGGGGAGATCCAAAATGATAGGAGAAGACAGGAGGGGGAGGGATAGAGCCAAGAGCTGGACAGTTGATTGGTAAAAGAGATACGAGAGGATCATGGGACAGGAGGTCCGGGGAGAAGGAAAAGGGGGAGGGGGGGAAAACCCAGAGGATGGACAAGGGGTATAGTGAGGGGGACAGAGGAAGAAAAAGGAGAGAGAGAAAAAGAATGTGTGTATATAAATAAATAACGGATGGGGTACATGGGGGAGGTGGGGCATTAGCGGAAGTTCGAGAAGTCAATGTTCATGCCATCAGGTTGGAGGCTACCCAGACGGAATATAAGGTGTTGTTCCTCCAACCTGAGTGTGGCTTCATCTTTACAGTAGAGGAGGCCATGGATAGACATATCAGAATGGGAATGGGATGTGGAATTAAAATGTGTGGCCACTGGGAGATCCTGCTTTCTCTGGTGGACAGAGCGTAGGTGTTCAGCGAAACGGTTTCCCAGTCTGCGTCGGGTCTCGCCAGTATATAGAAGGCCACATCGGGAGCATCGGACACAGTATATCACCCCAGCCGACTCACAGGTGAAGTGTTGCCTCACCTGGAAGGGCTGTCTGGGGCCCTGAATGGTAGTGAGGGAGGAAGTGTAAGGGCATGTGTAACAGTTGTTCTGCTTACAAGGATAAGTGCCAGGAGGGAGATCGGTGGGGAGGGATGGGGGGACGATTGGACAAGGGAGTTGCTTAGGGAGTGATCCTTGCGAAATGCAGAGAGAGGGCCGGAAGGAAAGGTATGCTTAGTGGTGGGATCCTGTTGGAGGTGGCGGAAGTTACGGAGAATTATATGTTGGACCCGAAGGCTGGTGGGGTGGTAGGTGAGGACAAGGGGAACCCTATTCCTAGTGGGGTGGCGGGAGGATGGAGTGAGATCAGATGTGCATGAAATGGGGGAGATGCGTTTGACAGCAGAGTTGAGAGTGGAGGAAGGGAAGCCCCTTTCTTTAAAAAAGGAGGACATCTCCCTCGTCCTGGAATGAAAAGCCTCATCCTGAGAGCAGATGCAGCGGAGACGGAGGAATTGCAAGAAGGGGATAGCATTTTTGCAAGAGATAGGGTGAGAATAGGGTGAGAATAGTCCAGATAGCTGTGAGAGTCAGTAGGCTTATAGTAGACATCAGTAGATAAACTGCCTCCAGAGATAGAGACAGAAAGATCTAGAAAGGGGAGGGAGGTGTCAGAAATGGACCAGGTAAACTTGAGGGCAGAGTGAAAGTTGGAGGCAAAGTTAATGAAGTCAACGAGCTCAGCATGCGTGCAGGAAGCAACGCCAACGCAGTCGTCGATGTGGTGAAGGAAAATTGGGGGACAGATACCAGAACAGGCACGGAACATAGATTGTTCCACAAAGCCAACAAAAAGGCAGGCATAGCTAGGACCCATACGGGTGCCCATGGATACACCTTTAGTTTGGAGGAAGAGCGAGGAGGCAAAGGAGAAATTATTAAGAGTAATTCAGAGTTATTAAGAGTAATTAAGAGTAGTATTGGACTGCATCTTGTGTGGAGTGCCTGTGGGCAAAAATTAACAGCTATGTTCAGGCACCATTAAGATGTGGAGAGGAAGTCACATCGCATATCCAACTCTCCCTAGTCTCTACCCATGAAGATAGGGAGGGACTGGGCGTCAGTGAAAGCCATGGTGCAAACAAACATGGGGCATGCATACACGAGAATTTCTAGAACCTTGGTTTTTATTTTGAACAATTCTATAAACAATCATGTAGACCTCAATTTTATTTATGAGTTAATGCGGGCAAAATTCCAGACCACGACACACGAAGTTCGCCACTCAACCAATCAGCAACGAGATTTCCTCCCACATCACAACTGAGTTTACGAAATGACAAGCAATCATCTGATTGATAGGTATATAAAGGCCAAGCATTTGGAAGACACACCGGAATCAACAGCGCACCAATGATGTCTCCTCATGTGGTGACAAGATGTTTGCAAGTAAATTGCCAAGATTGGAGAATAACTCATCACAACCATAATTTGTAGTTGTATGTAGGTTATATGTAGTCATATGTAGGTTCTTGTGGTACTTTGTAGACAGCCTATGTAAGACCAATCTCAAGAAACATGACACTACCACAACATGTAGAATCATAACTTAGCAGGTAATCTTCAAATATAATAAGATACTGTGATATTTATTTCAGACCTTCCAATAGTGGCATTTTAAAGCTCACATGAGTTCTGCACTTCATTTTGCACTAGGAACTTGCAAAACTAATTTCTATTCACATTTAGAAAATCATAGGAGTTTGATACAACACCACAGGACAGAAGACAAGTGTACTATGTGGTAATAATTCAGTAAGAAATTATAATGTGAAATGAGGGATTGAACGGAACTCCTTTAATAATATTCTTCCTTGGTATATTCTTGTTATATACTTAATTATTTCCGTATTTAGATATTTCAATCCTTCATTAAAATTAACTAACTTATATATACATTTATGCTAAAGTTATAGTTGACTTGCATTTCAACTTGCACCACTCCAGTTATCAGTCAAAAGCAGGAAAAGAATCATGTCATAAAGCTATAATACAAGGCAGATATTGCCATGGTAAAAGTAGTTAATAGGAAAAACATCGGAGTATTAATTAGTATGCATTAGTGCCATAATGATGATTCATCAGTCTCACTTACATCCTCCTGGTGTTTGTACTTTGCAGTGGCAAAATTAAATCCCTCTGCAGGGAGCTCTCGTAGTTAGAAACAACTGGCTCCTGGTGCCTACAGAGATCTGTCTTTAATAAAAAGAAGTGACATTGTGTGCGCATGAAAAGGTCAAATATCAAAGGTCAAAGGCAAAATACATGTTAGAGTATAATGAAGTGCCATCCTAATATCCCCAAGTGAATACTGAATATACCCATATCATGACAGCTTATTCCCATGGTTACTGTACTTACAGGTTTGGTATTTGGTTTCTCTGCAGGAAGCATAGAAGAAACAAAACACTTTTGTAATAAAGGAGTACAATTAAAAATGAATGTTAAATTCCTTCTACAAAAGTAAATCTGTCCCCTTCCTATTAGGTTTGTGAAAATAATATGAATTTGGCTAAGTGTACACTTGACAGCAATTTTCATGCGATCTTTATCAGCATAACTTGAACGAACTGTACATACTTTCCAGTTTACCTTCAATTACTGTCTGTTCTTTAATGGATATAGTAATTGAGCAACTGTATCCCTCTTTAAATAAGTTGATTTAAGTTCAGGACTTGGGTCCTCTGCCATCAAAAGATAGTTTTCAGGGTATACTTTTTAATCAACTAATGGGCACCAAATCCATTTACTGTCATTCATGAAGATTTTTGTCATGGAAACTATTTAAAAACTCTGCTTGTCACAAGTGCCAGAACAGGCTGCCATTCTATTGTTATGACAGCTCTGTCTGCATTTCTTGAGCCAAGTGCACAAGCAGAAGCATTACCCCCGATGTATTCAGCCATCATAATAACCTGAAGGAACTAATTCAACAGCTTCTTTTTCTTTACAGATGAAACAATCGTCTCAACTGAGGCATTAAAACCAGTCCTGATGAAGGGTCTTGGTCCGAAAAGTTGACTGTTCACTCTTTTCCATAGATGCTGCCTGGCCTGCTGAGTTCCTCCAGCATCTTGTGTGCGTTGCTTTGGATTTCTCATATCTGCAGGTTTTCTCTTGTTTGTGATTTAAACTGTTCGATTTGCGGATTGTTCCATATAGTTTGTTTGTTGTGTGGGCACTGAAAAAAAATTAACGCTCAAGTAATTTGGACAATAATAAAAATGTGAGTGTTTCTCTGTTGATCTATTTTTGTATTTATTTTGAAGTAGCTCAATATTACGTGTGGAAAGTTCAATTTGAAACAACTCTGCTATCAAAAACCGACCTCCTTTTCCCTTGAAAGAATCATAACCCCAAAACTAAACAGAGTAACTCTCATGAACACCTCACCATAAAATAAAAGTCAAAACAATTTCATGAAAAATTTCAAAGTGGGCTTTTACCAACATATGTATTTCAAGATTCTGCTTCAGTACTTTTGCCTAAGATGATCCAGTTCTAAGGATAAATTTCATAAGATATTATCCTGACCCGTGGACAATACCTCAGGTGACAAGAGACACTGCAACTTTAACAAAATGCAAAGGCATTGATATTGTTCTACAGTTGCACAATTCTCAATAGTTTTATTAAGTTTCTAAAACCATTATTTTTGGGACATAAAAAGTCAGCCTTCCTTTTGTTTATTCCTGTTGGTTTCAAAATTGTTAAGTTTACTGTGCATGTACTTTTGTTCCACTACTCTCAGGATAAGACAATGCTACTCCGCTATTTTCATCCTCTGCTTGAGAAAGAACATTGTTTAAAAAAAAAGACTTTTTTTCCTGGATAAGAATGAGATAAAGAGTAACTCTGGCTACCGTTAATCATTGATAAACTTCTGAGCGCTGCAGGCTGGTGAATTATTATGCTGTCATAAAGCACTGGGCAAGAAAGGCAATTAAAAATGAGTAATTGAAGTCAAACAGAAATAGATGTAAGATTTTTATGGATCATACTGGAGTTGAGAAACTGAAGTAAATTTTGGAAACCAGCAATGTCGTGTCATACACAAATCTCCCTTATATATGTTAGCCCATTCAACAAGCAATTTAGTGGCATGAATACAAGATCTTTTGCGACTATATCATATTCATTCAGTGGTTCAGTCCTAAATTCACTTGTTAAGTTTATAACTGCTTTTATTATACTTACTTTTGTTCTACTTTACTAGCTTCAAATTCAAATTAATAAAATTCCTTGTATATTAATAAAACCCCATAGCCATCAGTTGGAAGCCAAAATGGGTTTCACTCTATACATGAATGATTGTGGTTACAGTCGTATCAAATGCCACAGTGGTGAGGCCATTAACGCTTAAACAGGAAACATTTGATGGAAGTATGCAGTGTAGCCAAATCACAAGGTAAAGCAGATTGCAACACTGATTTAGCTCTTGAGTTGTTGCGTTGGAGTTCAATGCTGTAAGCAGTGCCCTATCATAACCTTGAACAGACAAGCATGCCTTTAACAGGAGGAAGGATTTCTCCTATTCACAAAGCTAGAGCCATGCGTAAAAGCATAATCATTGTTTGCTCATCACCTTTTTATGTTGTGATTCTATCCATGCTTTGTGTTCTCTGTGATCGTTTCAAGTTTCAGAAGACTGCTGGGAGTGTTGTGGTTGGCATTGAAATATTTTTTGTTGACTTCATATTGCTGCACAAGTGAATTCCTGCCAGAGAAAACATTAGCAACGTTTTTCTTGGAATCCAGGGTGACTAGGAGAATGAACAGAGGGAATAGTGAACAAGACAAACAACTGGAAGAAAGAGGGGGAGGAAGAGTAGGATGCCAAAAATGCCCAAAATATTGGGGGACCAATTTATTTTAATGAAACCTTAGCTAACAACAAGGGATTATTAATTGAATTACACTTGTATTTAGTGTTTTTAAGCATTGTTTGATTAAGCATTAATGCCAAATTGGGGGATTCCACAAAAATATCATGAAATTGCTTGCACAACAACATGCATAAAATACTGGAGAAAACCAGCAAATCAGGCAGCATCCGTAGAGAGGACTAAACATTCAATGTTTTGGACCAAGACCTTTCATCAAGTCCGGAAAGAAAGGGTGCAGAAGACATCTCTGCCCCCTTCCTTCCCGGTCCTCGTGAAGGGTGTTGCTCAAGTTTTCCAGCATCTGCAAAATCTCCTGTGTCTTTCATCAGAATGAAAATGGAACTGGGCTGAGGGCTAGGCTAACCTCAGGTGGTCGAATCACTTGGACTCAACCAGTGCCATATTCAGGATGAAATTGGTCACAGACATGTTTGAATCAATATTATAATGACTCACACTCGGAAATATGCACTGAAACAGGATCTACAGAGTCCTTGCCCAGTTCAGGCTTAAATAAGCACGTCTGCAGACACAATGATGTCATTAATGTTGCACTCTCCATAGCAGCCTAACAGCAGTAGAACATACTGTAACTGCCATAGGGAAAGGGGAGGATGCAGGAAAGAGAAGAGACACCCTCAGGTTTACAAAGGAGATATTGGATTCCTAATTACTGACATGCCAGGAGAGAGTTTTGTGCAGTGGAAAGAAGGGGGAAAGTGTGGAGAAGAGGGCCACAGTTAGAAGAGCCTACAGGAGGAGGTAGGTCAGAGTTATCTCATTCAGTGTTGAGAATCTCCGTAACAATGCTGAATAAATTGCTGATATAGAACAATGTTGAGAAAAAATTATAGCCTCTGAAGGTGTAGCCATGGTAGTGTAATGGTTAGCAAAGTGCCATTACATCATTAGTGATTAGGATTCAATTCCCCCCACTGGCTGTAAGGAGTTTGTACGTTCTCCCCATGACCATCTGGGTTTCCTCTGGGTGCTCTGGTTTCCTCCCACATTCCAAACACATACAGGTCAGAAGATTAATTGGTCACATGGGTACAAATGAGTGATGTGGGCTCGTTGGGCTGGAAGAGCCTGTTAATGCATTGTGTTTCTAAATTAAAATTAAAATTAAATTAAATTAAAGGTGGTACAAAAATCACTTTAAAATTCATTTCCGATTCAGCTCAGGGTATTCACATATGCATTTGCAAACAAAGGGAGGCAGGGCACACGTTTTCAAAGCCACAAGGAAAGCACTTTATGAGAACCAGCACAAATGCAATACAGAATGGAAAAAAAAATGTCTACAGCAGTGCAGAAATCAAAATAAAACTCACCATCCACGAAAGGTGATTTCCACAGTCTCTACTGTAACTTTTCATAATCAGGCAGACCACAGCTCTCTACATGAATACTGGGTCCATGCCTTGCAATGGCATGGGACCACTCATTGCACTGGCCACAATGAGTTGGCAGAAGAGAGTATGTCATACATATTGAAGGCATGTTCTCCCTAATGCACTCATTCATTCTCATAGTACTCTCTTACACTGTGACCACCTTGAAAGTTGTGTTTTAAGGCTGTTTGCTAAGTGCAAAGATGTAGCATTTATAAATACTGTAGCCAGCTGCTTTGGGAACCATGCAGATATGTAATATTACAGCTACCAAGTTGTAAATCACACCAAGTGAGGCCTCCATTGGTCAGGATCAACCATGAATATTGTGTCCTAGCTGACTAGATGCACAGGTCTGGGCAATACAATATGGAGACCAAGCTGTGGGCCATGTAACAAGCTCCCCTTCTCCACACTTCTGTTGAACCCAAAGGAATGGCAGAGACGGACACAGTTTGGCACCGGAAGTGTCACAGAAGTTGCCAGTCAGCATTGAACTCAATACAGGACTGCCTTAGGGAATCCAGCTACAGACTTTCCCTCAGGCTTACTCCTGAAGCCCTCCCCATTAGAGGGGATAGTCACAAGATCCGAGTTTTCCTTCTCCTAGATGAGCTGCCAACCACAGATGACAAACCCCATCTGCCCGAAGCGACTGCTTTAAGGTGCCGGTAACTCACCTTCACCCCTTCTCCTGTCAGTAGAAGTGTTTTTTCCGGGTTTAGTAGCCAAATCATATGTAAAGGCCAAGAGCTGGACTTGGTTGTCAAAGGCTATTTGAGATGGATGCCGTTGGCAGCATTTAATAGGTGGTGGGAGCTTATCCCTATTACCACTCCCAGCTGTAGCAACCTTAAACCACACTAACCATTTTTAAGAGTTATTTTCTTCACAATTTTTTTGGAATGTGGTATCCCAGTTGGAGGCCAGCATTAATTGCGACATCTACTTAGCACAAGTAAGGATAAAATGAAATTTCTAAGCATAGGCGCCAGTGTTATTCTGACGATAATTATGGAAAATTGATTATGACTTTGCTATTTTTATCTCTTGCTAAATCTTATCTTCTATGCTTATCACAACCTCACCTGAAGGCAGGACTCCAGAAAGAGTCAGCTCATATGATTGAACACTGCACTACATTGCCCCTTCTCCAGATCAACTCCACTGCATCCCCACCTCCCTTCAACTCATTCATGAAAGACAGAGCTGCACCAAGAGACGATGACTTGTGCAGGTAACCAGGACAGCACGTTGTTGAGGTCAGTTCTTGTGAGCTAAGTGAAACATGAAGCTGCTTACCACTGACGTTTTGACGGTTCTGGCAGGCTGTGAGAGGAATAAGGAAGAAGGGAAGGTAGCAGCATTCCTTCTCAAGGAATTTTTCCAAACAGAATTCTGATAACAACACCTCTAATTCCACATATGCCAATAGTTTCATACTTTTACCTTCCATCCATCACAGATGGACACAGTGACTGCTGGACCGCAGAGCAGAAACAAAAGTCCAGACAAAATAAACACTCCAAGGTGAAAGTTATAAATTATGTCATGTTATATACCAGACAGTAACAACTAATTACTCTTGATGTCTGCCTTTTCTGAGATTTTATGTGCCTTGGAGCTCCAGTTCAGTGCTTTCTGTTGGCTGCAGTGCAAATGATGACTGAAGAAACTTGACACATCTATGGACCTTGACAGACATGACACTCATCTTGGTGTGGACGGCAGCAGTCTGGTTTGATTGCCTGACATACAACTGGTGGGGTGGAAGAGAGCCTTTGATTGTCTCCCCAAGAAATGACAGCCTCATTGGCACTTTTCTGAGATAGAAGAAGAATTTGAACTAAGAATGTGAGAAAGAAAATTACAGTTACGTATAAGGATATCGTCTTTGAAATTCCCAGCAATAAACCGGTAACAGCTGATCACAGCCTCTTCCATGGGGTTTAGCAGATATGGATATGCTTGCATCTCCAGTTAAATATGGCTGTTTCTGCTTATGCTTCATCCTGACTAGAAATAGTGAGAGACTTGTTTCAATCAAATAATGTGTTGAAGTGCTAATGTTTTTGCAGTTCAACAACTGGGAATGAGTACATCTTGTATTAATCTTGCAGCAGTACTGAGTTCTGAGTGATAAAAATTGATTGAGTAGTGCCTAAGTGCTGGTGTTAAGAGAAGGCATAAGGTACTTACTTCCCTTGACTACTTGGAGAAGCTTTTGAAGTTGTGACACTTCATCCATGTTTTTTTGGCTAACACTTGTTGTTGACCTCCAGTGCTATATGTGTTCATTCGTTCTATATGCACTGCTGGAAAGTTCTTGTCACACGCATATTAATAACTCCTCTCTTTACTTTCCCTCGATCTTTGAGTGTGAGGCCCAAAAGTAATAGATTTTACCTCTTCTTTGTTATGTCATTAATCGTCAGGTAAGCTACTGCTGCGGAAGGCCTTCCAGTAGCTGCTCCAGCCTCACCTGATCAGCTCCTTAAAAGGTACAAACTTGCTTTAACAACAACGGCTTGTTTTATTAGGACTAGGCACTCACAACAAAGTATTCATGCATCACGTAACCTCAAGATGAGTAATACAGTTCTATATATGGTTTGTTAACTTGAGACTTTAGTTCATTTAATAAAAAATTTTGTTCATCTTTAGTTAGTTAGTTAGTCATACTTTATTAATCCCAGGGGAAATTGGTTTTTGTTACAGTTGCACCATAAATAATAAATAGTAATAACACCATAAATAGTTAAATAGTAATATGTAAATTATGCCAAGAAATAAGTCCAGGACCAGCCTATCGGCTCAGGGTGTCTGACCCTCCAAGGGTGGAGTTGTAAAGGTTGATGGCCACAGGCAGGAATGACTTCCTATGACGCTCTGTGCTGCATCTCGGTGGAATGAGTCTCTGGCTGAATGTACTCCTGTGCCCAACCAGTACATTATGTAGTAGATGGGAGACATTGTCCAAGATGGCATGCAACTTGGGCAGCAACCTCTTTTCAGACACCACCGTCAGAGAGTCCAGTTCCATCCCCACAACATCACTGGCCTTACGAATGAGTTTGTTGATTCTGTTGGTGTCTGCTACCCTCAGCCTGCTGTCCCAGCACACAACAGCAAACATGATAGCACTGGCCACCACAGATTACTTATGAAAACATAACATAAATGAATATTTCCTATGATATGTAATATTTCATAATGGCATGCAATTCATTGGTCAGATTTCTCTGTTGTCAGAAAACTAGTTAGTCCATTCAAATGTACTCTGTTATGTAATAATTTTATTTCATTTATAACAGAGGCATCATTAATTAAAAAAATAGAAAGCATATAATTATAATAAAAGCTTTTAAAAATCTGTTAAATGTTTGAAATTTCCTGTAATATACAGCAGTGGAATTTAAAGAGAATAAAATTAAAGCAATTACATATTTGTGATATTTATGATTCAATTTAATCTCTGGCAATATTCCACTCAACAAGATGTACATTGTAGGTTGCACTGTTGTTAATATCAGATAATTAATATTTAATGCAAATAATTTTATACTTTATTTTATTTGCATTGATACAAAACAATACCCTTGAACTATTATTTACTGCATTTGGAAGCCTCATTTATATTATTGTCATATCCATGTGAACTCAAACTGCTTTGCAAAATAGATAAAGTAATAGTATATCCATTCCCTTTCATTCCTTAATCACAGATTAACTGATTTATTTTCATCACACTATAGTAAATGGAGCAGTAAATTGAACTGTCAATTCTAATTCTTTTGCTTGCTTTATACATTGAGAATACTTAGCATGGTTCAAAAGTACTCTAGCAAGAATTGGGTTGCTCGCAATTGATAGGATCAAACATGTTGTACAAGGTTTGCTCTGGATAACAATGGACTGTGAGCCCTGTCACATGAACCAAAAACAAGCTTGAATGCAAATCATTACCGTTTATCTCTTTCATTTCTATAGAGCCTCTTTATTAATGACACCCATGAAGAAGAACTAATCAACGACAGCAGTTACTGCTGGTAACTATGTGCCCTTCATGGCTATTAGCTTCAGAATTCATGTAGAATAAATGAAACTGAAAATACTTTCACTGAACACAGGTTACCGCAGAATATATTTTAGACAGGAAATAATTCTGGTTGAATTTGTTCATGTTTAAATTACAAATTCTCTGAAATTTAAATAATATTTTTAAAACATCGCAATTTCTGTAGCTAACTTTCTAAAGGTGCATCATTATCACTCTTATTTTTGAAGCAGAAACTAACATTAACTTAGACAAATTGTTGAATTTGTCCATGTATGCGGGACTAAATCAACTTGAATCACCATGTTCTATTTTTATGCAATGCCTACTCAATTTTAACTAATTGAAAACATTCCAAAACAATTTCTTTTCAAGTAAGTCTGTAAATAACTCAAATTTCAAAACTCTTTAAGATACTTTGGCAAATTAAGCAACTAATACTTTCAAAGATGTTAACTGGAAAAACAAAACATTGTCTATTCCAGTTGGTCCACTGAACTTGAAATGAACGTTACTAAGATAAAGGGTTTCCAAATTGGCAGGGCTGTTCATTGGAATATGCTTATTACTGTCACATTTCGAGATACAGTGAAAAGCTTGTCTTGCATACTGCTCACGCTGTCACTATGTGCGGATATGGACCAAGTGCGGAGCGAGAGAAACCCAAGCATGTTGGTAGCTCACAGACTTCAATACGAACAGAGTTAGAGGAAAAAGAAAACAATAAATGCTAGGCAAAACAGGGCCATTAACTAAAGCTTTCAAATGGAAAACAAAGCCAACACTGCAACTGAAAGGATAACTAACTATAAAATGAATACCACTCATCTTCAGAGTCAGTTGACTTGACAGTCCGATTTCTCAGGCAAGGCCGAATGCAAGCAGGTAGTGAAATGTTGCTGTGCTTTGCTCAAGTCTTGACAAGCACTACAATGAAAAGAATGGAGTTAAATACTGTCACAATGAAATAATAACTAGCTGACATGTACATATTCACGAGTGCAATTTCCGTACCTGTTGTGCTGCCGAATCAGTGTTTGTGACAATTACATATCAGATTATTACACAGTGCATTGAGGTAGGAAAAAGATAAAACAATGACAATGCAGACTAAAGTGTAAAGTCTACAGAGAAGTTGTAGTTCAGATGAACAATAAACAGATTCAGAATCAGGTTTAATATCATTGGCATATGTCATGAAATTTGTTAACAATGCAATGCAGTGCATAGTAATAGGTTAAAATACAGTGAGTTCAATTAAATAAGTAGTGCAAAAAATTTTACAAAGTAGTGAGGTGGTGTTCATGAGTTCAATCTCCATTCAGAAATCGGATGGCAGAGGGGAAGAAGCTATTCCTGAATTGTTGAGTGTGTGCCTTCAGACTTCTCTACCTCCTTCCTGATGATAGCAATGAGAAGAGGGCACATCCTGGGTGATGGGGTTTGATGCCACCTTTCTGAGGCACAGTTCCTTGAAGATGTTCTGTATACTACAAAGGCTAGTGCTCATGATGAAGGCAAATAAGTTTACAACTCTTTGCTTCGATCCTGTGCAATAGCTCCCCACCCCCATATCAGACGGTGATGCAGCCAGTTTGAATGCTCTCCACGGTACATCTGTAGAAATTTGTGAGTGTTTTTGGTGACTTACCAAATTTCCTCAAACTCCTAATGAAATGTAGCCACTGTTGTGCCTTCATTATAGCTGCATCGATACGTTGGGTCCAGGTTAGGTCCTCAGAGCTAGTAACACCTAGGAACTTGAAATTGCTCACTCTTTTCTTTTCTGATCCCTCTATGAGGACTGGTGTTCCTTCATCTTACCCTTTCTGAAGTCCACAATCAGCTCTTTGGTCTCGTTAAGTATAAGGTTACTGCTGCAACACCACTCAACTAGCTGGTATATCTCACTCCTGTATGCCCTCTAGTCACCATCTGAGATTCTGCTAACAATAGCTGTATCATCGGAAAATTTTTAGATGACATTTGAGATGTGCCTAGCCACACAACCATGGGTGTAGAGAGCGTAGAGCAGTGGGCTAAGCACACATCCTAAACTAAGTGCAAGATCATTACGAGGTAGATTGTGGAGACAAAAGTCAATATTATTATATTAGGGAACCATTTAATAGTATTATAAAAGTGAAGTAGAAGCTGTCCTTGAACCTGACGGTACGTGCTTTCAGGCTTTTGTATCTCCTACCAAATGGAAGAGGGGAAAAGAGAGAATGTCCGGGGTGGGTGGGATCTTTGATTATACTAGTTACTCACTGAGGCAGTGAGAAGTATAGACAGAACCCACAGAGGGGTGGCTGATTTCTGTGATGTGCTCAGCTCTGTCCACAGCTCCTTGCAGTTTCTTGTGGTCATGTGCAGAGTAGTTGCCATACCAAACTGTTATGCATCCATTCAGAATGCTTTCTCTGGTGCATTGATAAAAATTGGCAAGGATCAACAGGGATATGCCTCCAAAGGAAATAGCAGTGTTGGTGAGATTTCTGAGATTTTCCATTCTCACTTCCACTTTCACGTAGGCTTCCCCTAAGTCTTGCTCAACACTGACTCTTTGAATTGGGCATTTCATTAAGATGTGCTGCTTGAAATGCTAAGGTATACAGATATATAGGGGCTTAATAAAATTTATAGCACCAATGGGTGCCACATTTCTTTCATCATTACCAGGCTTAGCAACTAGCAGTCCTTGAAAGAATTGTTGCTGCCCCTCACCATCATCCCCTCCCTCTAGTCACACTCTCATAATATCTTTCCCACCCAACACAAGACTGTCAACCAAGTCCAATGACTTTGATACCTCAGATGTTGTGAACGTCATTTTGACTCCCTTGTCATCTGGTGTCAGACATATACTTTGATAAAGTAGCTGTGAATATAGCATTGTAAGCCATTTTAGAAAGATAGAAGAGTGCCTAATCTGTAGTTATGTTAATGGTGAACCTACATTTACGCACAGACCATAGAAATGTTATTCATCACCTTCTCTGAATGAAGGAAAATACCTTCATATGTCTTCCAGTAATAGTTTTGATGAGCAATGGAATATTTTTTATGCTCTGGATGAGCATCCACAGTTTGAATAGTGGACCCTGGGTGCAAGTTAGATATCTTGATTATTCAGGTGAGAAATAGAATCATAGTACAGAAGGTAATCATTGCTCCTTTACAACATCTTTGCTAAAGCAATCAGACCTTGCTTAGTTGCTTCATTATCCTTCACTTTGCTCTTTATCATTGATTTTTTTGGTAAAATGCAATATTCTGATCCACCAGTCCCTTTTCAAATCATTTCATGCTACCACCGTCAACTGGTGTAGAACTCTCTCCCCACTATCGTAGTAAAAATGTGAAACTGATGACCACCCATTGCTGTTTTTCTAGCCAAAGGAAATAATGTTACCTTATTTACTCATAATTTTAAAGCTCTTTGAAATCATGCAGAAAATGTTCTATCTAAATTCTCACATTTTCACATTCCTTTCTCCATCTCATTGAATCACTCCACCACGCTCTCTTTGGCTTCAATACCTTTTTCTGAAGAGAAATGTACAGAATTTATACATCAATCCAAGTTTCCTATTCCATCTCTGAAGTGTATGGATCTACTTCTTTTAGGGCAATGACTCCCCTTTACACTTACTTATGGACTGATAACTTACCTATGTGCATTGATCTGTTTATACATACACATTGATCTACTTTCTCTCTCACTGCAATGTAAATACATGAGGTAAAGTCATCTCCCACATGTGTGTTTCTATTTTAATTGATATTTAGTTGTAAAGACACAACATTCTCCATATCCTTTGATGTGCTGTATCTAAATTACTATTAATCTCATTGTTGAATTCATTTAGTGATAGCGCTTGGGTCTTACAATTCTGAAAGTAAATGTTGACAGGCTATTGCAAGTCATATTAGGCTTTTGATTGAACACGAGATTCTACAGATACTGGAAATCTAGAGCAACACATACAAAGTGCTGGAGGAACTCAGCAAGTCTGGTAACATCTGTTCTGGTGAATAAGCAGTTCACATTTTGGGCAGAGACCATCAGGACAAATGATGTCTAACCTGTTGACTACCTCCAGCATTTTGTTTGTGTTGCACAGGCTTTTGATTATTTGTATATTTAATTATTTATTGAGAGAAAGTGCAATGCAGGACCTTCTGGCCTTTCGAGCAATGTTCCCCAGCAACCCTCAGTTTAACCATAAAGTACATAAGTATCAGTCTAATTATGTGACAATTTACAATGGCCAATTAACTTACCAATTGGTATGTCTTTGGACTGTGGGAGGAAACCAGAGCACCTGGAGGAAACCTACACAGTCATGGGGAGAAAGCAAAGTTCCTTACAGACAGTAATGGGATAGGGACCCAGGTCACTGATACTGAAAACATTGTGCTAACCACCACGCTACTGTACTGTCTTCATGTACTTCTAGGAAATTATGTAATTGTGAATACATGTCATTCAGTACCCTTTCATTGTTAGTATATCTGTTCAAAAGGCACATTAAACTGCATCATCCATCTCCTTGGTCAGTCTGCTAAACTAATATTACAAAAGAGCGAGCAGTAGAGAAAAATAGTCCTATGTTGAGTTCAACAATGAGTGGTAATTTCTGCGACGCCACTGGCACCAAACTGTATTGGTCCCTGCTCTTCATAATTTGCCCTTCTCCAATTAAAAATTAAATAGAAGAAGCAGAGGACAAGCTTGCTCGCAGTTAGTCTTTACAATGCCTCTTGAAACGGTGATGTGCCTCTCATGTGAGATGTGGCAGTCTTCGGGGAACGCCTCTCTCTTGCAGAGTCACATCTGCCAGAAGTGCATACGGCTGGACGATCTGGAAGACCATGTTAGGGATCTGGAGCAGCACCTGGATGACCTTCGACTCATAAAGGAGAATGAGGCAGTCATAGATGAGAGCCCGAAACATCGACTGTACCTCTTCCTAGAGATGCTGCCTGGCCTGCTGCGTTCACCAGCAACTTTGA
Source organism: Mobula birostris (assembly GCF_030028105.1). Taxonomy (NCBI): domain Eukaryota; kingdom Metazoa; phylum Chordata; class Chondrichthyes; order Myliobatiformes; family Myliobatidae; genus Mobula; species Mobula birostris. The sequence goes on from NC_092376.1 coordinate 136,087,775, forward strand.
TGTGTGTTGCTCTAACATATAGAGAGGCTTTGAGGAAAGAGAAGCAGAATAAATGGTGTAAAGACAGTAAGGTAGAATGGCTGAAACGTGTGTACCTCAATGCAAGAAGCGTCAGGAACAAAGGTGATGAACTGAGAGCTTGGATACATACATGGAATTATGATGTAGTGGCCATTACAGAGACTTGGCTGGCACCCGGGCAGGAATGGATTCTCAATATTCCTGGATTTCAGTGCTTTAAAAGGGATAGAGAGGGCGGAAAAAGGGGAGGAGGGGTGGCATTACTGGTCAGGGATACTATTACAGCTACAGAAAGGGTGGGTAATGTAGCAGGATCCTCTTTTGAGTCAATATGGGTGGAAGTCAGGAACAGGAAGGGAGCAGTTACTCTACTGGGGGTATTCTATAGGCCCCCTGGTAGCAGCAGAGATACAGAGGAGCAGACTGAGAGGCAGATTTTGGAAAGGTGCAAAAATAACAGGTTTGTTATCATGGGTGACTTTAACTTCCCTAATATTGATTGGCACCTGATTAGTTCCAGGGGTTTAGTTGGGGCAGAGTTTGATAAGTGTGTCCAGGACAGATTCCTGTCACAGTATGTGGACAGACCGACTAGGGGGAATGCCATACTAGATCTAGTACTAGGTAATGAACCGGGTCAGGTCACAGATCTCTCAGTGGGTGAGCATCTGGGGGACAGTGACCACCGCTCCCCGGCCTTTAGCATTATCATGGAAAAGGATAGAATCAGAGAGGACAGGAACATTTTTAATTGGGGAAGGGCAAATTATGAGGCTATAAGGCTAGAACTTGCAGGTGTGAATTGGGATGATGATTTTGCAGGGAAATGTACTATGGACATGTGGTCAATGTTTAAAGATCTCTTGCAGGATGTTAGGGATAAATTTGTCCCGGTGAGGAAGATAAAGAATGGTAGGGTGAAGGAACCATGGGTGACAAGTAAGGTGGAAAATCTAGTCAGGTGGAAGAGGGCAGCATACATGAGGTTTAGGAAGCAGGGATCAGATAGGTCTATTGAGGAATATAGGGAAGCAAGAAAGGAGCTTAAGAAGGGGCTGAGAAGAGCAAGAAGGGGGCATGAGAAGGCCTTGGAGAGTAGGGTGAAGGAAAACCCCAAGGCATTCTTCAATTATGTGAAGAACAAAAGGATGACAGGAGTGAAAGTAGGACCAATTAGAGATAAAGGTGGGAAGATGTGCCGGGAGGCTGTGGAAGTGAGCGAGGACCTCAATGAATACTTCTCTTCAGTATTCACCAGTGAGAGGGAACTTGATGATGGTGAGGACAATATGAGTGAGGTTGATGTTCTGTAGCATGTTGATATTAAGGGAGAGGAAGTGTTGGAGTTGTTAAAATACATTAGGACGGATAAGTCCGCGGGGCCTGACGGAATATTCCCCAAGTTTCTCCATGAGGCGAGGGAAGAGATTGCTGAGCCTCTGGCTAGGATCTTTATGTCCTCATTGTCCACGGGAATGGTACTAGAGGACTGGAGGGAGGCGAATGTTGTCCCCTTGTTCAAAGAAGGTAGTCGGGATAGTTCGGGTAATTATAGACCAGTGAGCCTTACGTCTGTGGTGGGAAAGCTGTTGGAAAAGATTCTTAGAGATAGGATCTCTGGGCATTTAGAGAATCATGGTCTGATCAGGGACAGTCAGCATGGCTTTGTGAAAGGCAGATGGTGTCTAACAAGCCTGATAGAGTTCTTTGAGGAGGTGACCAGGCATATAGATGAGGGTAGTGCAGTGGATGTGATCTATATGGATTTTAGTAAGGCATTTGACAAGGTTCCACACAGTAGGCTTATTCAGAAAGTCAGAAGGCATGGGATCCAGAGAAGTTTGGCCAGGTGGATTCAGAATTGGCTTGTCTGCAGAAGGCAGAGGGTGGTGGTGGAGGGAGTACATTCAGATTTGAGGATTGTGACTAGTGGTGTCCCACAAGGATCTGTTCTGGGACCTCTACTTTTCGTGATTTTTATTAACGACCTGGATGTGGGCGTAGAAGGGTGGGTTGGCAAGTTTGCAGACGACACAAAGGTTGGTAGTGTTGTAGAGGATTGTCAAAGATTACAGAGAGACATTGATAGGATGCAGAAGTGGGCTGAGAAGTGGTAGATGGAGTTCAACCTGGAGAAGTGTGAGGTGGTACACTTTGGAAGGACAAACTCCAAGGCAGAGTACAAAGTAAATGGCAGGATACTTGGTAGTGTGGAGGAGCAGAGGGATCTGGGGGTACATGTCTACAGATCCCTGAAAGTTACCTCACAGGTGGATAGGGTAGATAAGAAAGCTTATGGGGTGTTAGCTTTCATAAATCGAAGGATACAGTTTAAGAGTCGCACTGTAATGATGCAGCTCTGTAAAACTCTGGTTAGGCCACACTTGGAGTACTGTGTCCATTTCTGGTCGCCTCACTATAGGAAGGATGTGGAAGCATTAGAAAGGGTACAGAGGAGATTTACCAGTATGCTGCATGGTTTAGAGAATATGTATTATGATCAGAGATTAAGGGAGCTAGGGCTTTACTCTTTGGAGAGAAGGAGGATGAGAGGAGACATGATAGAGGTGTACAAGATAATAAGAGGAATAGATAGAGTGGATAGCCAGTGCCTCTTCCCCAGGGCACCACTGCTCAATAAAAGAGGACATGGCTTTAAGGTAAGGGGTGGGAAGTTCAAGGGGGATATTAGAGGAAGGTTTTTTACTCAGAGAGTGGTTGGTGCGTGGAATGCACTGCCTGAGTCAGTGGTGGAGGCAGATACACTAGTGAAGTTTAAGAGACTACTAGACAGGTATATGGAGGAATTTAAGGTGGGAGATTATATGGGAGGCAGGTTTTGAGGGTCGGCACAACATTGTGGGCCGAAGGGCCTGTACTGTGCTGTACTATTCTATGTTCTATGTTCTATGTTCCTTTGGCTTCATCAGCAGTGTGGAGAGGGAGAACCTGCTTTGTGGACAAATGCTTGCACTCCATATCTTATTCCCCTGGCTTGTCTAACACATAGGCAACTAGGACACAATTCAGGCATTGGTCAACCATGACCGATGGAGGCCCTCAGACTCAGGACCTAAAAAATGTGTTTTGTAATATGCTTTGTATCAAAGAAAATTATGTTAATTATCTGAAAATTGCAGCTTTTAGCAATTACAATTAGTGTGAAAATACTTAATTATTTTCCGTTATTAAGTTCTGCTTTTTTTTCACTAGACTTCTTTCTATTTCACTCTTCTCTTAATGAAAATGATAACTGAAGTGTGGACCCACCACTTCACACAGTCAGTTTTAACTTTCTAAATTATCTCTTTACACAAGGGATGTGTCAATGCTAAACCAAATATTTTCCTGGGCCAAGGTCTACACAAGATTTCTTCAGAATGGTTCCAAGTGTAGTGAGAGGAAAGCTGTTGTTTTGGGCTGGTGAAATCAACTGGTCAATCATTAATTTGTCAGTTAGGAATCAAGAATTGAATGTAGTAGTTCTAATTAACATTGATAAATGTTAACTGATGAATGAAGATCTTAAATGATTGACACTAGAATTACTAGAAAAGACAGGAGGTTTTGTGGATGAGAACGAGACTCCTGGATGGTACGGTGCCTTCCAGGTGCCAGGGTCTGAAACATTTCAGATCAAGTCCTCAGCATTTATAACAGTATGAGCAGCAGGAGGTTGTGGTCCACATTGGTACCAATAACAACAGTAGGAACGGTGACAAGGTCCTGCAAAGTGAGTTCAGGGAATTAGGTGCTAAGTTAAAGGACAGGACCTCCAAGGTTGTGATCTCAGGATTGCTAGCCATGCCATGTGTTAATAAGGCCTGAAATAGGACGGTCATACAGATTAACACATAGTTAAGGAGACAGTGCAGGAGGGAGAGTTTCAGATTTTTAGTCTATTGGGTACTCTTTCAAGGAATATGGAACGTACACAGAAGGGACAGTTTGCACCTGAACTGAAGGGAAACTAATATACTTGTGGGAAGGTTTACTATTTCTATACGAGTGGCAGGGGACAGGGTGGTCAGCTTTAATTAGAGTGCAGGAGAATGGGAACCAGAGTGCCAGAGCAGATTATGGAGAGGTTGTGGGGAAACATGTTGTTAATCCTACTTATTAAATCAGGAATCAAAAGGTTCAGCCCGGGGGGTTAATGTTCTGAATTGTGTATATTTCAATGCAAGAATTGCAAATAATGCAGATGAGCTAAGAGCATGGATCAGACCGTGACATTGTAGCCATTAGTGAGACTTGGTTACTAGTGAGCAGGACTGGCAGCTCAATATTCCAGGGTTCCATTGTTTTAGACGTGATAGAGTGAAGGGATCAAAGATGGAAGGGTGGCAATACTAGTCAGTGAAAATGCCACAGCCATACTCAGATGGGACAGATTGGAGAGCTTGTCTACTGAGGCTGTTTGGGAGGAAATGAGGAATAAGAACGAGAAGACTATGTTAATGGGATTGTATTATAGACTGCCCAACAGTCCGTAGGATTAGAGACGCATATTTGTTGGGAGTTTGCAGACTGTTGCAAGAAACATAAGACTGTGATAGTAGATTATTTTAACTTTCCAAGAATTGACTGAGACTCCCATAATGCGAAATGACTGAATGGGATAGAGTTAGTCGAATGCATTCAGGAAAGTTTCCTCAATAAGTACCAGAAATTCCAACAAGAGAGAGTGCGATATCAGATTTCCTATTAGGGAATGAGACAGGGCAGGTGGCAGAAGTCTGTGTAGGAGAACACTTTGCATCCGGTGATCATAATGCCATTAGTAATTATGGGAAAAAGATAGGCCTGGTCCTCAGGTTGTGATTCTAAATAGGAGAAAGGCCAATTTTGATGATATCAGAAAAGATTTGGCAAGTGTAGATTGGGACTTGAGAAATCTTGGAGACAGTGTGTGAGGGAGGATAGGCAGGTGAAAAAGGGACATGCTCAGACCAATGGTTTGAGATGTGTCTATTTTATCACAAGGAGTATTTTGAACAAAGCGAACGGGCTTATAGTGTGGATCAGTACTTGGAGCTATGACGTGGTGGCCATTACAGAGACTTGGATGGCTCAGGGACAGGAATGGTTACTTCAAGTGCTGGGTTTTGGATGTTTCAAGAAGGACAGGGAGGGAGGAAAAAGAGGTGGGTGCGTGGCACTGTTTATCAGAGATAGTGTCACAGCTGTAGAAAAGGTGGACATCATAGATGGATTGTCTATGGAGTCTCTGTGGGTGGAGGTTAGGAACAGGGGGGGGTCAATAACTCTACTGTGTGATTTTATAGGCTGCCCAATAGTAACAGGGATATCGAGGAACAGATAGGGCAACAGATCCTGGAAAGGTGAAATAATAACAGAGTTTTCATGGTGGGAGATTTTAATTTCCCAAATATCAATTGACAACTCTCCAGAGCAAGGGGTTTAGATGGGGTGGAGTTTGTGTGTTCAGGAAGGTTTCTTGACACAATATGTAGATAAGCCTACGAGAGGAGAGACTGTACTTGATTTGGTATTGGGAAATGAACCTGGTCAGGTATCAGATCTCTCAGTGGGAGAGCACTTTGGAGACAGTGATCATAATTCTATCTCCTTTACAATAGGATTGGAGAGAGATAGGCACATACAAGTTAGAAAAGTGTTTAATTAGAATAAGGGGAATTATGAGGCTATCAGGCAGGAACTTGGAAGCTTAAATTGGGAACAGATGTTCTCAGGAAAAGGTACAGAAGAAATGTGGCAAATGTCCAGGGGATATGTGTATGGAGTTCTGCATAGGTACGTTCCAATGAGACAGGGAAAGGGAAGTAGGGTACAGGAACTGTGGTGTACAAAGGCTGTAGTAAATCTAATCAAGAAGAAAAGCAAAGCTTACAAAAGGTTCAGAGAGCTAGGTAATGTTAGAGATCTAGAAGATTATAAGGCTAACAGGAACGAGCTTAAGAAGGAAAGTAGGAGAACCAGAAGGGGACATGAGAAGGCCTTGGTGGGTAGGATTAAGGAAAATCCTAAGGTATTCTATAAGTACGTGAAGAGCAAGAGGATAAGACGTGAAAGAATAGGAACTATCAAGTGCGACAGTGGGAAGATGTGTATGGAACCGGACAAAATAGCAGAGGTATTTAATGAATACTTTACTTCAGTATTCACTGGGTGGAAAAGGATCTTGATGACTTACAGTGGACTGAAAAGCTTGAGCATATTAAGAAAGAGGATGTGCTGGAGTTTTGGAAAGCATCAAGTTGGATAAGTCACTGGAACTGGATGAGATGTACCCCAGGCTACTGTGGGAGGCGAGGGAGGGGATTACTGAGCCTCTGGCAATGATCTTTGCATCATCAATGGGGACGGGAGAGGCTCCGGAGGATTAGAGGATTGCGGATGTTGTTCCCTTATTCAAGAAATGGAGTAGAGGTAGCCCAGGAAGTTATAGACCAGTGAATCTTACTTCAGTGGTTGGTAAGTTGATGGAGAAGATCCTGAGAGGCAGGACTTATGAACATTTGGAGAGGTATAATATGATTAGGAACAGTCAGCATGGGTTTGTCAATGGCAGGTCGTGCCTTACAAAACTGATTGAATTTTTTGATGATGTAACTAAACACATTGATGAAGGAAGAGCGGTAGATGTAGTGTATATGGATTTCAGCAAGGCATTTGATAAGGTACCCCATGCCAGGCTTATTGAGAAAGTAAGGAAGCATGGGATCCAAGTGGACATTGCTTTGTGGATTCAGAACTGGCTTGTCCACTGAAGGCAAAGAGTGGTTGTAGACAGGTCATATTCTGCATGGAGGCTGGTGACCAGTGGTGTGCCTCAGGGAGCTGTTCTGGGACCCCTACTCTTTGTGATTTTTATAAATGACCTGGATGAGGAAGTGGAGGGATGGGTTAGTAAATTTGCTGATGACACAAAGGTTGGGGGTGTTGTAGATAGTGTAGAGGGCTGTCAGAGATTGCAGCGGGACATTGATAGGATGCAAAACTGGACTGAGAAGTGGCAGATGGAGTTCAACCCAGATAAGTGTGAAGTGGTTCATTTTGGTAGGTCAGATATGATGGCAGAATATAGTATTAATGGTAAGACTCTTGGCAGTGTGGAGGATCAGAGGAATCTTGGGGTCTGAGTCCATCAGATGCTCAAAGCAGCTGCGCAGGTTGACTCTGTGGTTAAGAAAGCATACTGCGCATTAGCTTTCATCAATCGTGAGATTGAATTTAGGAGCCGAAACGTAATGTTGCAGCTTTATAGGACCCTGGTCAGACCCCACTTGGAGTACTGTGCTCAGTTCTGGGTGCCTCACTACAGGAAGGATGTGGAAACTATAGAAAGGGTGCAGAGGGATTTACAAGGATGTTGCCTGGATTGGGGAGCATGCCTTATGAAAATAGGTAGAGTGAACTTGGCCTTTTCTCCTTGGAGCGACGGGGGATGAGAGGTGACCTGATGGAGGTGTATAAGATGATGAGGGCATTGATCATGTGGATAGTCAGAGGCTTTTTCCCAGGGCTGAAATGATTGCCACAAGAGGTCATAGGTTTAAGGTGTTGGGGAGTAGGTACAGAGGAGATGTCAGAGCTAAGTTTTTTATGCAGAGTGGTGAGTGCGTGGAATGGGCTGCCAGCAACGATGGTGAGGGTGGATACGATAGGGTCTTTTAAGAGACTTTTGGATAGATACATGGAGCTTAGAAAAATATAGGGCTATGGGCAACTCTAATAATTTCTAAGGTAGGGACATGTTCGGCACAACTATGTGGGTTGAAGGGCCTGTACTGTGCTGTAGGTTTTCTATGCTTCTATGTTTCTCTGTTTCTATGGGACAGTTGTTTTCTGGAAAGGGTGTACATGATAAGTGGGAGGCTTTCAAAAGTGAGATTTTGAGTATATAGAGTTTGTATGTTCCTGTCAGAATAAAAGGCAAGGAAAGCAGAGTTAGAGAATCCTAGTTTTCAAGACCTTGGTTAAGTATAAAAGAATGAGGTAGATAGCAGATATAGGCAGGAGAGTGCAAATGAGATACAGGTTTCCCCTGCCATCCGAAGGTAGGGCGTTCCTATGAAACGGTTCCTAAGCCAGAATGTCGTAAAGCGAAGAAGCAATTACCATTTATTTTTATGGGAAAAATTTGTGAGCGTTCGCAGACCCAAAAAATAACCTACCAAATCAAGCTAAATAACACATTAAACCTAAAATAACAGTAACATATGGTAAAAGCAGGAATAATATGATAAATACACAGCCTATATAAAGTAGAAATAATTTTCTACAATCATTGCCGCACTGTTCTCCGTAGCGAAAATCTCACGCAAGCGCTCTCGGCAGAAACGCAGCACAATCGCTCTGTGCAAAAACACTCTCTCCAGTTACCTTTAAGCTATGAAGCTGCCAAATCATACCAAATAACACTTAAAAATACACAACCTATATAAAGTAGAAATAATGTATGTACAGTGTAGTATCACTTACCAGAATTGGATAGACAGCGCTGAGCACACTGATGATGGTGTAGTAGGCTGAGTCGTCGGAGGATGGGGTGGTGCAGTGGACCCCACCCTCCAGGCCGCCGACCGATACCGATCCGCAAAGCATTCAGGGGTAAAGCAGTGGCCGGGATGCACCCAGCACATCTTTAAGAAAAAAGCCAAAATAAACAAGCTAATTAATTAGGTGATGCCCGGCACGTAAATGTCGGCCCAGATCAGAGGCGATGCAATCAGCAATCGCCTCTGATCTGGGCCAACATTTATGTGCCAGGCGGTATCTAACTAATTAGCTTGTTTATTTCGGCTTTTTTTCTTAAAGATGTGCTGGGTGTGTCCCGGCTACCGCTGCATTCTCCTTGGCAATGTATCGGGATTTGGGGTGGTGGGACACTGGGGTGTCATCTTATCGTCATCTGTTTCCATCAAGGCAGGCAGGTCATCTTCTTCTATGTCTGCCTGCCTCGATGTCGAAAGTCGAGGTTCGTCGTCTGCTGTGGCTGATGTGGAAGGCTTGAAGAACGACAGCATGCTTGACTGCTGAGCCTCGCGCATTTTTCTATCATACAGTTCTTTGTAAGCACTCAAACCATCCTGCAAATATTCCCTAGACCGACGTACACTTTCAAAATTAAAGTCATACTTTTCTGCAATCATTGCAGTGAAAATCTCACGCAGTTGCTTCACGTTCAGTTCCTGGACGACTTCACTTTCGGTCCGTTCGCTACTGCATTCAGTTTCGATTGTTATCCTTTCCTCTTCCAATTGCATCAGCTCTTCATCTATCAGTTCTTGGTCATGGGAAGCGAAAACCTCTTCAAAATCATCTTTGTCAACTTCCACAAGCCAAACTCACTTTGTCCTTACTTCGTTCACCACGATCGCAACGCTTAATTATGTCAAGTTTTGCGCTAAGTGTAACACCTTAACAAGCTCTTTTAGGCTTTTCCGATACCTTTGAACTCATCTTGCTAACGGCTGCTCACAGACACGTGTTTAAGCAATGCTGGCTAGAATGCAGTTCCGAGGGAGGAGCTTGGCTGCTCAGGGCACGCACTGCCTTTTTTCACGCACTGCCTTTTATCGTGCGCTGTTTTTCTCGCGCTGTGCCTTTTTTCGTAACAGTGAAAACACCTTCTGTTAGCAAAAACAGGTAACTAATGTAGGTCTTTCATAACAGTGAGGTTTCGTAAAGCAAACATTCGAAAAGCAGGGGACAACTGTACTTGAAGAGTATTAGAAATGCTGGCGAACATTTAAGAAGGAAATCAGGAGGGCTAAAAGAAGGCATAAGGTTGCTCTAGCAGACAAGATGAAGGGGAATCCCAAGGGCTTATACAGATATATTAAGAGCAAAAGGATAGTAAAAGACAAAATTGGTCCTTTGGAAGATCAGAGTGGTTATCTGTGTGAAACTCTCCGGTTTCCTTGGCTGCATAAGTCTAGGATAGACACACTCAGGTCATCATCCATACTAAGACTCCAGATCTCTAGTGCACTGAGTGGCGTCATTGGTAAATGTGCAAATATCGGCTGCAAAACGAACAGTACAGCAAAGGAACTTAGATCATGTGTCAAGTATGGCTCTAGCATAAATACCCTCTATCCGTAGCAATACACTGGAGCTTGGCCCCACTAGGCCTTCAGGAATAGGGTTTTTTGCTTGATATATCGCTGGGAATGTGTTTCCCTGCCCCCACCCCGAAATGCCAGGCCGTTCCTTCACTACATCTCTTCTAAGTTTCCTGACGTCTCTCTCTGCTTATGTGCCTGGGGGCTCACTCCCACCTGAAGTGTCACTTTTCACTACAATTATAACAGACAACACTGCTTGCTACCCTTCTCATGGGACCCCGGTCACTAGCAGCCCTCTGCATAGTCTGTCCCCTCGGAGGTCCACCTCCTGATCAGCTTTGTTGTACCCACTGTTAACAACCGGGACAACTCAGTTGTCAGCTCTGCCACGAGCTCCTTCACCACTACCTGGGGTGGGCTATCAGTGGTCACTTCAGCACAAGGGGCTACTACCAAGGACTCTACTCTGCTGACAGAGGCCTCCTGCACCTCCGAAGCATTCTCCTCCTCTCTTACTTCTCTGATCAGCTCAATAAATGAGGGAGGGGGGCTCGTCTTTTGAGACATTCAGAGACCCCGAGCGATCAGGTTCTGCGACTGGATGCCATTCGCTATGTGGTTCATTTTTAACTGATTCACCTCCACCGTTTGAATGGCCCCTCTATGCCGTGAGCAATCCAACTGCCTCTCTAGCCAAAATATGTAGGCGGAAACTTTCTCTCCCTTCTCCTGAAGCATGTCCTGAAACCCCGTCAAAAGCTCCACTGGGCTTCCCGTCCTGCCAAACACATTTCCTGGCATTTGCATGTAGCCCACAGAAGTAGCAAAGGGGTTCTGTGTCTTTACAGATCACACTGCATCAACAGCCAGCCTCATCAAACTTTCAATCAATCGTTGTCTTCTTACGTCATCAGAGCACTGCCGCTCATCCAGCATCTGAGAGGTCTGCTCTGCCCAAGTCTCATACTCCTCTTCCCCTTTATGGGTGTGGGCTTCACTCCTGAGAACATTCCGACCTTCTGATAACTAGGACCCTCCGCCTGTATACTGGGCTATTCATTCACCAGAGGTAAGGGCTGATGCCAACTGAGACTTCTCACTCCTCGCTGGAGGAGTCATTAGAGGTTTCAAATCTGACTACTCCTTCCCCTCGCTCTGCAGAAATGAGAGCAACCGGTCTTTGAAGTCTCCGCCCCAGACTCTCTTCAAGCACTAGATGGAATAAGTCGCACTTGACTTTGCTCCGTTCTTTTTTTTCATTTATTTACCACCGTTTATTATTCACATTGAAGTGTTTACATTATTTTTGTATGCTTGAATTTTGACTTTTAATTCTTGGAAACGGCAACCAGAGGGAAAAAGGCACTAACCGAGAGCGAGGAAGCCGACAATGGAAATAGAGGAGATGGAGTCAACCCTAAACAGTCTAAACAGCCTGAACAAGCACAACTGACTTTGGAAGTTATATCCAAGCTTTTAGATGACAAACTTGATAAATTTGATAAAAGATTTTCTAATCTCGAGATAAAGTTAAATAATATTGAAGATCAACTTGGAGCAATTAAACGTGAGAATGAAAAGCAACAACAACTAATTTCAGATCTTGATGAAAATGGCAGACAAAGAGACCGTAGATTAAGCTCGTTGGAAAGAAGGAATTCTTGACCACTCAAATGCTGGAACCATATAAAGCCAAGATCATTGACCTGGAAAATCGTAGTTGCAGTTTTTTGCTCAATTTTTAATGGAGGTATTCGGTACTGGTGTTTTCTACCACCCCCCCCCCCCCCCCCCGCATACTAGACTGCGCTCATCGCTTGTTAAGGGTTAAATCTCTGGAAGATTTAAAACCCAGAGCAGTTGTTCTATGATTCCACTATGTGCATACTAGCATACTGAGGAGCAGTTAATTCGAGTTGCATGACGGAAAGGAGTTATTGAGCATGCAGATCTCAAATTTCGTTTGGTGGAAGATTTTAGTCCAGAGTTGTTACAAGAGAGGTCTCTTTTTAAGTTGGTGCGTTATTATATCCTGCGCGTTTAAGGGTTGTTTTGCCAGATAAATCATGTAAATGGTTTAAATCAGTGACGGAGGCATGTCAATTTCTTGAAGATCTTGAGTAATCTTTAACTGTTTAATAAATTTACTGCTTTCTCATGTTTGAATGTAGTTGTCTATTAGTTTAAAACTTATGTGTAGATTTGCCTTTAAAGTTCGGGAATTCTCATTCTTGTTTGGATTATACCTGTATTTTTTTTGGAGTATAGATGTTTATTATAATTTTATGTTAAGATTTCTTTTCTCTTTTATTATTTTATGTAAGTATTTTTAACCTTTCATTTAACATTGTGACTTGGCGACAGATTGTTTTTTTTTGAAATATTAATAAGATTGTATTTTGTTTCATTATTACGATTTCGCCTTTCAAAATGTCTCACAATGACTGGGTTCTTTTTTCAAAATTTGTTTTGTCCTTTTCTTCATATTTCTCTCATAATGTTTTGTCTGTGGGTGGTTTATTACATTCCTTCCATTTGGAGTTATGTCTTCATGAGAGTTTAGGGTAATGTATTTGGAATTAGTTAGCATACTGGCTGGCTGTGGCCAGTTGTTTTTTTTTTCGGGCTTGGCGGGTGGGTATTTCTTTTAGATTAGTATTTTCCAATTGGGGTGTTCTGAAACTACAAATATGTTTGAAGTGTCGTAGATTCCGGTTCCTCTTTAAACTATTTCCTCTTCCTGAGTCATGAGTTTCCTGTGCAGTAAGGTTAACCCTTTGCATACCATTTGGCTTATTGTAATAAAAAGGACAATGTTATTAATTTTGTTTCATAGAATGTAAATGGTTTGAATCATCCGATTAAATGGAGGAAGATTTTTAATGTCTTTTGTAGACTGAATGCTCAGATTATCTTTGCTTGGGAGACTCATGGGAGGAGGGTGGATAATCAGCGTTTCCTTAGGTTTTGGAAGGAAGAAAAGTTTCATTCTAATCCACAATCTAAGGTAAAAGGAGTCTCTATTTTTATAGACTCCTCGCTTGCATTTGTTCATTATGAAACAATTTCAGACCTGAATGGTAGATTTTTGCTAATTACTGGCTTACTTTATAATCAAAAAGTTGTTTTGGTTAATATTTATGCACCAAATGCTGACTATCCTGAATTTTTTAAGCATTTATTTGCATCTTTTCCTAATTTAAATGAATGTAAGTTGATAATGGGTGGAGACTTTAATTGTTGCTTGAGCCCTTTGATGGATAGGTCTGTCTCTAATCAAATATCTCCAAACAAATCCGCTATTTTTATTAACTCCTTTTTAGTTGATTCCGGAATCTTAGATGTTTGGAGGCTTTTATATCATAATCAGAAAGAGCTCTCTTTTTTCTCCCATGTATCTTATAGCTATTCGAGAATTGATTTTTTTTATTGATTCTCGATTAATTTAGTCTGTTATTGCATGTGAATATGATGCAATTACTATTTCTGATCATGCACCTCTGAAACTATCAATTAAATTCACTGATGTAATTTCTAGTGCTAGACAATGGAGGTTCAATTCCACTTTACTACAGGATTCAAATTTTGCCAATTTTAATAAAAAATAGATTGATTTTTTTCTTTTCAACTAATTCTACGGATGAAATTTCCAGTGGAATATTGTGGGATACTTTGAAAGTGTATATTCATGGGCAAATTATTTCATATTCTGCTGGATTGAAAAAATGAATTAATAATGAAATATGTACATTGGTTGATAAGATTAAAGGAATTGATAAAAAGTATTCTGTTGCTCCTAATTTAGAACTCTATAAAAAGAGGGTTGAACTTCAGATGCAACATAATTTGTTATTAACTTCTCTGATTGAAAATCAATTACTTAAAACTAACAGTCAATTTTATATACATGGTGATAAATCGGGTAAATTATTGGCAAACCAACTGAAACTGCTTCGGCTAAACTTTTGATTAGTAAAGTTTCTAAATGGGATGGTACCTTGATGGTTGATCATGACAAAATTTATAAATCTTTTCAAGGCTCTTATATCTCTCTATATCAATCGAAATTTCCTGAAGAGTCTACCATTATGCATGAATTTTTAAGGAAATTGAACATAACGGAATTACCACTTAATGAACACTTAGAACTAGATGCATCCATTATGAAAGATGATGTAAAGAAAGCAATTTTTGCGATGAATGCTTGAAAAGCACCAGGTTTGGGTAGATTTACAGTAGAATTTTATAAACCTTTTTCAAGTTTATTTTCACCATAGCTATGTAAAATTTTTAAGGATGCCTTACTTGTAGGTAAATTACCACAATCCTTTTATGAAGCATCCATTTCTTTAATTCCTAAAAAAGATAAAGACCTTACTGATTGTGCATCATCTAGACCTATATCGTTGTTGAATGTAGATTCCAAATTTTTTTTTAATAATTATAGCAAATAGATTGGAAAAGGTACTGCCTCAAATTGTTTCTGATGATCAGACAGGATTTATTAAAAATCGCTTTTTGTATTTCAATGTTAAGAGATTAATGAATATTGTACATACTCCTTCATCTAAAGTTCCGGAATATGTTATTTCACTTAACACCGAGAAGGCGCTTGACAGAGTTGAATGGAAATATTTATTTAATGTGCTTGAGAGGTTCAACTTTAGCCCAAAATTTATTTCTTGGATTGAATTGATATATCATTCACTTCTGGCTTCCGTAGTTACCAATAATCAGAGATCCCCCATTTTTAGGCTTTTCAGAGGTACTAGACAGGGTTGTCCATTAAGTCCTTTGTTATTTGATATAGCTTTGGAACCCTTGGCAATTGCCTTTCGGGATTCACCCAATATATTTGGAATTACTTGTGGGAAGGAGACACATAAGGTATCATTGTATGCAGAAGACTTGTTACTATACGTCTCTAACCCAGAGAAATCCATCCCAGCAGTTTTATCACTACTACCTCAGTTTAGTAGTTTTTCTGGTTATAAACTAAATCTTAATAAGAGTGAGCTTTTCCATTAAATATGCAAGTTCCAATTTATAGACAATTACCATTTGAATTAATTATTGATTATTTCACTTATTTGGGTGTCAAAATTACTAAAAAAATATAAAGATCTATTTAAAGTTAACTTTCTACCCTTAATTGACCATGTTAAACAATTGTTTACTAAATGGTCCCCACTGTCCTTATCATTGATTTGTTGAATTAATGCTATTAAAATTTCTGTATTTATTTCAAACGGTACCAATTTTTATCTCTAAATCTTTTCTTGATATTATTGATCCTAAAATTTCTTCATATATATGGCAGAATAAAAAATCCTAGATTGAGTAAGAAATAGCTACAAAAATCAAAAAAGGACGGTGGTTTAGCATTGCCAAATTTTAGATTTTATTATTGGGCAATTAATATCCGATATTTAATGTTTTGGACGCAAGATTGGGATGAAACTCATTGTCCACGATGGGTGAACCTGGAGGGTGAGTCTGTGCAGGGGTTCTCATTAGCTTCTATTTTAGGAGCTTCGCTCCCCTTTGCATTAACCAAACTGAATAAACAAATAATTAATCCAATATTTAAACATACAATACAAATATGGTTTCAATTTCGCAAACTTTTTGGATTGAACAAATTTATTTTGTCTAGTCCTATTACATCTAATTTTTTCTTTCAACCTTCTAGAATCGATCAAGCTTTTTCCTTATGGAAAATGAGGGGAATAGCATGCTTTCGTGACTTATCCATGGATAATTGTTTCATGTCGTTTGAACAAATATCTAATAAATACAAGTTGCCTAGTTCACATTTTTTTTAATATATCTGCAGATTAGAAGTTTTTTGAATGGTGTTTTACTTAACTTTCCAATATTTCACCCTAAAAAAAATTAGGTTTAAATCCCTATCGGAAGCGCTTAATAGCAGTTTTGTATGATTTAACTATGAAAATACATCTAGGTACATCTCATAAAATAAAAAATGAATGGGAAAGAGAACTTCAGGTATCTTTACCTATAGAGAAATGGGAGAAAATTCTTCAGCTAGTTAGTACTTCCTCAATGTGTGCTAGACATGCACTGATACAATTTAAAATAGTCCATAGGGCTCATATGTCTAAAGATAAATTAGCTCGATTTTACCGACATATAAATCCTGTGTGTGACAGATGTAATTCTGAGGTGGCCTCTCTGACACATATGTTTTGGTCTTGTCCTCTTTTAGATAAATATTGGAAAGGTATTTTTGATATTATTTCAAAAGTTTTGCATATTAATTTAAAACCTCAATTTTTGGATTACCAGTGACATATGTTGGTCATTTATCCTTTTCAGCTTGCTGTTTGGTTGCATTTGTTAAACTAATAGCTAAAAGATCCATCTTACTTAAATGGAAAGATTCTGATCCTCCTACTACTTTTCAAAAGTTTTCTCAAACAATATTATGTTTAAACCTGGAAAAAAATTAGGTGTGGGGGTATGGTTGCTTCTTCAGTTAAATTTGAAGAAACCTGGAGACCGTTTATTCAACACTTTCATATGATGTAAGCTGTCCCTTTCAAAACCCTTTTTCTAAAATAATCTTTAGTTTATCTATAGAGGAGCAGAGTTAATGACAAATAATGTTCTTATCTGAAGGAATAGGACATCCCAGTTTTGTTTTGTGTTTTTTTTTTAGTTCAGGGGGTTCTTTATAAAATTCTTTTTTCATATTCAATTACTTAGAGATTGGGAGGCTTGAATTATATATTTTATTCAAATTATGTTTGTATATGTTAACCATTATCAATGTTATACTGATCTCTTTGTATCATTAATATTGTTATGTATATTAATCTGAAACTTAATAAAAAGTTTGAAAAAGTAAGAAAGAAGTCTCCGCCCTGGTATGGGAGACGCGGCTTGTGATTCAGTATGCATGCCTACATTTTCCTCCTTCCAGAAAGTATGGACAGCCCACGGGTCCCCCTCTCCCGGGGCCCCAATAATACCAGGCAGTTCCAGATGGTATACTGCATATGATTAAAGGAATTATATTTATAAATCTTAACTTAAGTAAAGGGATAGAAAAGAAAAACTAAAAGAAAAGTGCCCATTTTAATTAAACAGTTAAATGTGCACAAGTTGGAGCTCAACGTTTCACCATATTCACCGATCCTCAATTGAACATCGCTCCTGGCTTCTTTGAATCATGGTCCCGCTCAGGGTTGAATCCTACAACCTGTCCTCTTCAGCATCTTCTCTCTTCATCTCCCACTGAACAAAAGCTCCCAAGCCAAACAGTGTCCCTCACCAGGAAAACCTTCCCTCAGTTCTACCATCCTAATTGGATGGCACACATTCCACTTCATCCCTTATCTTCAACAATAGCCCAAACAGGCTGACAGCTGAACAGATTGTTCTTACAGAACTGCTAAATGGAATACATACAGCATAACAGTAAAAATATGAACCAGGGCGTTACATATGCATGCAGCTGAAAGAGATGTGGGAGTTCTTAAATGGATTTTTTGCATGTCTGCTTGGGAGATGGACACAGAGTCTGTGGAAGTAGGGCAAATCAGCAGGAAGGTCATTGACCATATATAGATTACAATGTTTGCTGCCTTGAGGCAAATTAGGGTGAATTCATCACCAAAGCCTGTGGGAGGCTAATGCAGAAATTGCAGGAACCCTAACCAAGATATTTAATCCTTAACTATGCTGGATAATTGGAGGATAGTTATTGTTGTTTCATTGTTTATGAAAGATTCCAAGAATAAACCAGGAATTTATAGGACGATAAGCCTGACATCAGTAGTGGGAAAGTTAATGGAAGATATTCTAAGGGGCTGGATATGTAAATATTTGCATAGACAGGGACCGCTTAGGGATTGTCAACATGACCTTGTTCATAATAGATCAGAATAACAAACCTTAAAGAGTTTTTTGAGGAAGTTACCAAGAAAGGAATGTAAAAATGAATGTAAGTTAGTGAATGCTGTCTACATGGACTTTCGCAAAGCATTTGAAAAAGGTCCCACATGGGAGGTAGGTCACGAAGTTTCAGTTACTTGGCATTCAAGATGAGGTACTAGGTTGGATTAGCCATTGACTTTGCAGGAGCAACCAAAGAGTTGTAGTAGATTGTTGCTTCTCCGACTGGAGGCCTGTGACTAGTGGAGTGCCACAAGGATCTGTGCTGGGTCCATTGTTATTTGTTTATTTCAACAAACTGGATGAAAAAAGAAAAGTAATGTGGTAAACTGTATCAGAAGATTTGAAGATGACACTAAGATTGCTGGTGTCGTGTACAGTGAAAAAAAACTATAAAAGCTTGCAGCAGGACCTGGACCAGCTGGAAAAATGGGCTGAAAAGTGGCAGATGGAATTTAATGCAGATTAGTGTGAGATGTTGCACTTTGGTAGAACAAATCAAGGTAGGACTTACACAGTAAGCAACAGGGCATTTAGAAGTCCGGTAGAACTGAGAGATATAGGAATACTGATCTATAATTCTTTGGTGTCACAGTAGACAGAGTTGAAAAGAAAGCCTTTGGTACGTTGACATCCATAGATCAGGAAAGGTATTGATAAGATTGAAAAAGTGCAGAGAAAAGTTATAAGGATGTTGTTAGCATTTGAGAACCTGCATTATATAGAAAAATGTAATATGTTAGGTCATTATTCCTGAGAGCAAAGGAGAAAAAGGAAAGATTTGATACAGGTATACAAAATTATGAGAGGTATGGATAGGGTAAATGTAAGCAGGTTTTTTCCACTGTGGTAGGGTAAGACTAGGACTAGATGTAATGGGTTAAAGGTGAAAAATGAAATGCTTAAGGGTAATGTGAGGGATTACTTCTGCACTCAGAGGATGGTGAGAACGTGGAACAAGCTGTCAGTGGAAGTGGTGGAGGCAGGAATGCTTTCAATATTTAAGAGATATTTGGATATGTATGTAGATGAGAGTGTAATGAGCTATGGTCCAGGTGCAGGTCGATTGGAGTACGCAAATTAATATTTCAGCATAGACTAGTTGGCCTGAATGACCCTTTTCTGAGCTGTAGTGTTCTATGATTCTACACAATGTAAGATATAGGTCTGGACCGTAAAGACCATGCATACCAAATGCTAAATTTATTAATGTGAATGTGCAGTTTTCAGCTTTCATAGAGTTCAATATGGTGTTATCCAGGTAAGACCACTACCTTAATTGAATGTATCTAGGAAGAAACTCGGGGAGAAATAATGAAAAGCAACCCAAGTTTATGCATAGAGGATTATGTCTATTACTACCCTTTAAAGATTTAAGCCAGTGAATACTATATTAAATTAATGATAACTACTTATGAAATAAAACTCTTAAAAGAAAACAATTTATGGGAGCTGTAAATACTTATAATATCTAGATTGTTGTGAATTGGATGCTTCTTGGATAATATATGTATTTAATCACTGCAATTTCTCAAATATCATCATCTTTAAACTGTTGTTGATAAAAAAAAAGACTCAATAAACTTAAGAGTATGTCACAGAGAATGTCTTAGCATTATATATTTGAGTGCCTGGAAGGAGTAAGTATCGAAGCAGAACAAGTAACCATTAATATGGATAAATGTTATCTGATGAATGCAGTCCTTAAACCAGGATTTCTTAACCAGGGTTCCGCGAGAGATCACTAGAGGTTCCGTGAGGGAACATGATTAAAAAAAAACATATGATGGAGAAGGTGGATGAGCTAGGATCTCAAATGTCAACGGCTATAGTATGACCATTTGGGAAGAGAAATGGCAATTTCTTTGGTTCGCCCAATGGTAGGCAATAGCAAACCACCATTGCAATTTGCAAAGAAAACCATGGTTAAACTCACAAAATGTATCACACAACAACAGCGTCAAGAGGATCTTCAAGGCAACCCTGAAGATGTCTCGCTTGGTAGGATTGATTCAGGCCAGCAGGGGATCCCTGACCATCATCAAGCTACTGCTCATAAAATTAAAGTAACGCAAAAGAAAATTATTTCCACTTGGAATGTAAGAACACTATATCAAGCAGGAAGATTGGACAATGTGATAAATGAAATGGAAAGACTAAAGATTAACATCATGGGAATTAGTGAAGTTTGTTGGATAGTTGCTGGAACATGTCAGATTAGAAATAAAACACTAGTTTATTCTTGTGGAACATCCCATACTAATGGATTAGGAATTCTTATGGATGAGAACATGGCAAAAAGTGTTTTAGGACTTTGGGCAATATCATAAGAATGCTCCTTGTTAGATTCAGAGGACAACCATTTGATTTTGCAATTATACAGGTATATGCACCAACAAGAGATGGAACAAATGAAGATATAGATAAATTCTATGAACAGCTTGAACAAACAAAGAATGGATGCAAATCTCAAGATACTGTTATTGTCATGGGAGATCTAAATGCTAAAGTAGGACAAGGTGTTGGTGGAAATACCACAGGAAAATTTGGACTAGGGGAAAGAAATGAAAGAGGTGAGAAATGGGTAGAATGGTGCAAGATGAATAATCAGGTCATTGTGAATACCTACTTTAAAAACCATCCAAGATGCTTGTGGACCTGGAAAAGTCCAGGTGATAACACTAGAAATCAAATTGACTTTATTACTATAAACCATAGGTTTAGAAACTCAGTGACTCAATGCAAAACATATCCAGGTGCAGACTGTAATAGTGACCATAACCCAGTAGTATGTCATGTAAAAGTAAAACTTAAAAAACTAAAGAAGCGAACACCTGAGCAATCCTTTGACAAATTGCAATTAATTAAAACTTAAGACAAAAACTTACAATTGAAGTAAGGAATAGATTTCAAAGTCTAGAAATAGAATCTGTTAAAGGTGATAGCAATCATGTAGAAATGAAATTTAACTCTCTAAAGGATGCCTTGGTAGAATCAGCAAAGTCAATGATTCCTAAAAAAGAAAAAAGCACAAAGAATGAATGGATGACAGATGAAATCAAAAATCTAATGGAAGAAAGGAGACAAGAGAAAGCAAATCCTATAGAATATCAGTCCTTAGATAAAAAAGTTAAAAGCTTATGTCAAAAAGCCAAAGAAGAATGGTTAAACCAGAAATGTGAGCAAATAGAAAGAATCCCTATTACTGATCAAAAAAGGTTACATCAACAAATCAAGAATATCAGTGGTAAAAAGCTCCTCTGTTCTTCAGGTGGATGTTTGAAAGCAAAGGACGGTACCATTATCATGGAAAAAGATGAGATTATGAACAGATGGACTGAGTATATTCAGGAATTGTTTGAAGACGATCGAGGTGAAAAACCAGACATTAAGAAAAACATTGAAGGTCCAAGTATTTTAAAATCTGAAGTTCGTAATGCAATAAATAAGATGAAGAAAGGAAAGGCAGCAGATCCTGATGAATTAGTAAAAGAACAAATTATTTCCTTTGAAGATTATGGAATTGAAAAACTTACTGACATTTATGAGACTGGAATAATACCAGAAGAGATGAAAAACTCAGTACTTATCACTCTTCCTAAGAAACCTGGAGCAATAGAATGTGAATTACATAGGACTATAAGTTTAATGAGTCATATCACCAAGATACTTCAAAGAATTTTGATGACAAGAGCTAAAGGTAAGATACAAGCTGAAACAGGCAAAGAACAATGTGGTTTTCTGAAAGACAAAGGTACAAGAAATGCAATATTGATGTTAAGGATACTATCAGAATGAGCTACTCAAGTGCAAAAAGATTTGTTTGTTTTATCGACTACACAAAAGCATTTGATAAAGTGAAGCACAATGAGTTATTTGAAATATTACAGATAACCCTAAATCTAGATTCGAATGACCTCCGCCTAATCAGAAATCTGTACTGGAAATAAACTGCCTCTGTAAGAATAGATGGAGAAGTGAGTCAGTTTATGAAAATCAAGAAAACAAGGGTGTGTTTTCTCCCCTGATTTATTTAATGTGTACAATGAAACAATATTACAAAAAATAAGAGACATCTTGGGAATCAAATTTGGCAGTGAAAACATCAATAATTTCAGATATGCAGATGACACCATGTTAATTGTAAGTGCGGAGGAAGAACTACAAAACTTAATTGATATAATTGTTGAAGAAAGTGCAAAAATGGGTCTATCTATCAATTGCAAAAAGACAGAATGTATGGTGATATCCAAAAAGTAGGAGAATCCTATCTGCAGGCTGAGAATAAATGGGGAAGACATAAAACAAGTAAAGAACTTTTGCTACTTAGGAAGCTGGGTGACATCAGATGGCAGTTGCGACTTAGACATCAAAAGAAGAGTAGGGATGGCAAACGACACCTTTACGAGAATGAAGTGTATACTGACCAATACTAAACTAGGCATGACAACCCACCTCAGAGCACTGAAATGTTATGTTTATCCAGTTATGTTATCTGGCTCAGAATGTTGGACAATATCTAGTAACATGAGGAAATGAATTGTAGCAGCAGAAATGTGGTTTTTGAAGAGGATGCCAAGAATATCATGGACAAAACGAATATCTAATAAGGATGTCATGAACAGAGCAAACACAAAAAGAGAAATAATGTATGAGATTATGAAAAGGCAAAGTAACTTCATTGAACACGTGATTAGGAAAGAGGAGATAGAATGCACGGTAATTATGGGAAAGATTCTAGGGAAGAAAGCAAGAGGAAAACAAAGACAAATGATGATGGAGACAGCAGCCAGAAAATTAAAATGAATACCAATGAATTGATCCACTTGGCCTGAAACAGAAGTGTGTGGGACATGGCAGTCAAAGCTCAAACTGGGCATGGCACCTGATGATGATGATGATGATGATGATGATGATGAACTGGTAACAGGGGAATGTCTGCAGATGTTGTTGAAATGGAATTCCAGAGACACGGAACTGTTCAAAGTTCAAAGTAAGTTTATTATCAAAGTACCTATATGTTACCATTCACTACTTTGAGATTCATTTTCTCATAGGTATTCACAGGAAAAAATAAAGACAATGAAATTTTACAAAAACGATACATAAACAAAGACTGACAAACAGCCAACGTGCAAAAGAAGAAAAAAACTGTGCAAATAATAGAGTTTATGAATTGTGAAGAGTCATTGAAAATGAGACTGTAAATTCAGACTACTGGTGAAGTTATCCACTGTGGTGTGGGAGCCTGATTGTAGTAAGATAATAACTATTCATGAACTGAAGGCAAATGATTGATCTGCTAAGGAAATTGGTGAAGTAGCAAAACCAGAGAACAGGGAATAAGAAAAGGTCTTCATATTGGCAGGATGAGATGTATTTTTGCCATGAGTATTCATTTTATTTCCAAATGACATTAAAGATGAGTTGAAGTCCGTTATGCAATTTGCTAATGGTAGGTGGCATTGTATTAGTGCAAGTATTAAATCTTAGTGAGATGTTAATACATTCAGGAGATGAACAAACCCTCTCAAGTTATTTTTCAACACAGAAGTTACCCACTTTTCAAGCAGAACAGATTACTCTCTAAATGGAGAAAGGATAAAAGCAGTGAAGCTCCAAAGATACCTGTGGTCGATAAACATACATCAATAAAATCTCATGGGCTGTTATAGAGGTAATGAGTAGGCTAATATACTAAGAGGACTGAATTAAGAGCAGATAGGAAGTCTGCTACATCCATACAAATGCTTGGACAAACCCAGCCTAGTGTTCTTTGAATAGTCCTGCTATCATATCCTAAAAGTATAGACTTGAGGACTAAATTATAGCAGAAACTAGAGTTACATTCCATAGAATTTAATAGTTAAAGGACAATTTGACTGGAAACAAAACTTTTCAATTCTTACTTCCTTTGCATGCACATAAAATACTGTTCTAAATCAAGACACAAAATCATTCCTTCCATGCAGCCAGATACCGATACATTCTAAAACATGCTCGCTATCAGGAAGGAAAATGGGGAAAATTTAAAACAAAAGAGGATCAACAAATATCTGCACTAAGATGACCAAAAATGAGAACTTATTCGTGTTAATAATTAAATGATTATGACAAAAAATCAAAATAGTACATTAACACATTTTTGTCAAGAAATACAATCAATTTTGACTGCTGTTGAAAAAGAATTGCCTTGTGTTCTCCTGAACAGTGCAATATCATAGTATCCTGGACTGAGCACATGTTCTCTATCTTTGAAATTAAATCAACAGACCGCAAAAAAGTTACAATGCAAAAAGCAGTCACAAATGTTTCTTCTATTGTAGCTTCCTTCTGGCATTTTCCATGCCGTTCATGGATTATTCATGCCACGGTTCATATAACAAGAAGTCAATAACTCTGCAGGAAGTTACGAAAGCGCCACTGCAGCTGAAGGTGAGAAGGAACTTGTTAGCAACAATCAGGCTGGTGACAGTGCTCTCACACTTACAGTTAGATAATTAAGCATGTCAATGGCTTCTGCCTGACATGATGTTTCCAAGTAGGAGATATGGTGTGAATAGCACACCACACCAGGAAGAGGTGAAAAGTATTTATTTAAAGCATGCTTTTCCTAGCATGTTGCTGAAATATCTATGTTACACAGGCAGGAAGTAATTTTGTAAGAATAAATACCTCATGGTAGCAATAATTTAAATATATATTTAGAATTTACTAAAGAGTGTGGCTGACCATACATTTAGAAACCCAAAGAAATGCAACAAAGAACATTAAAGTTAAGGAAAAATGATATAAGCAGCTTTTGAGGAAAAGTGTTTTAGGTAAGGTATGGTGACATTCAGGACCTCATTCTTGAAGACTGATGGAAACACACAGTCAGACTTTTTAAAGGGGAAAATAATGCACAGAGTTACAAAGAGGCAGTGGGATTGACTGAATTCCTCTAAGGAGAGCTATGATAAATTCAACGAGTTGAATGGCTTCCATCTGGACTGGTTCCTGGACCGGCTACTGTGCAGAACTGGCTCCATGGCTGTTCATTTAAATAATTAATTACAGGTTATATGTAAAAATAAATTGAGCATAAGTTATCACACTACCAGATGACTCATGTGCACCTCACTTAAAGTAAAGATGAAGTTACACTTGTATCTTCGGAATCCCATGTCTTTCTTTGAATTAGTTTAATATTTCGAAGTTATAAAACATAACATTGGCAATGAGGTATTTTTAAAAGGAACCCAAGACGACTACCACGTAGCAAGATGTTTGAACTGAAAACAGCACAGTGAGGAACAGCAAAACAGAGTACCACATGCAGTCGTCAAGTCTTAAAAAAAAAGTCGTACACAGAAGAATTCAGAGGTCATAAGGAGTGAGCAGTGGGTGATAATAACCATGAAAAAAAAGCAGAAATGGCTGTCTGCATTGGAAAGATTGTCGAAGAGGGTAATTGGCTCATGTATACTAAACTACTGGAATGATATTTTGAAGCAAATGAAATAGCCAATTGGAAGTGTTTGCCAATTTAGCTGAGTTCATTAGGTTTAAAAGCATACAGTTTGCTTTAAAGTTTGACTGCTCCAAACAAACCATCAGAAAAGAGCTTTGCTACTATTGTAAAAGAACAGTTAGAACTGAGACTTTGTTGATTGCAGAATGCCTCAGGTTTCTGCTACAGAGATGCAATTGAGATGTAGCCAGGAATGAAAATGAACATGTGCAAAATTACAGCATCTAAACAGAAACCATTCTGGCCAAGCAAATTGTGTTACCATTGTGGCAGGAGCTATATACATCAAACAAGCGTAGATTTAAAGGAGAGACTTGCAAAAAATGCAACAAAGTAGGATACATACAAAGAGCATGTCAGGCAGACAAAAATAAGTGGTCTGCAAAGGGAAGAGAAAATGCTAAGAAGTCAAGTTGCAGATTCAGAAAGAACCTAATCTGCATGTTGCTGCAGAAAAATCTTGAAAATGATGAGAATGACATGGGATTGTGTAGTTTGAGATTTAAAGTGTGAAAATTAGCAATAGACAAGCATATCAGCTTACCACCAGAAGTGAACAGCAAATTAATTAAAACGAAATTAGACAGCGGTTTAGCTGTTTCAATTATTGCACAAAATGAGTTTGACAGCATTTCAAAGACATTAAACTGGAGCCTGCAGTTGCCCCGCTAAAAACATTTACTCGAGAAAACATAACTACTGTGGGAATGACATTCGCAACAGTGAAATACAACAATCAACAAGCCACATTGAGCTTGTAAGAAGATAAAAAGAGAAAGAACAGCCCTGAGGGGCATGATTGGCTGAGACAACTACAACTTGATTGGAGTTCTTTCCACAATTTGCATGCCATACCCTCAGCAATGAAGGCAGCTGAAAGTGAATTAAGAAAGGTACTGAATGATGCCACAACTGTCTCCATGCCAAACACCATGAACCATTCCCAACAGAGGATAAACAGGCATTGGTGCCAACCTCTCCACCTCTGACTAGAAAACACATTGGACTAAGAAGGAACCATGCTGCTCAGAGGAATCAGGAAAATGATGAAAGTAGTGTTCAGACTGCAACAGTTTTCATAGTCAATGCATCTGAGAAAGCCTCTGATATGTTAATCATGCAGTTACTTGTGAAATGCAGCTTAGTTTTAATCTGGAGGAGAGTTCAAGTAACTTCAGGAAAGTTGCAATCATTCAGCTTTTGTGAGGATAAAGAAACAGAATCTATTCTGCGTCCATTAATGTTATTGTTAGAACTTCAAGTGGGAGATAAAAATCTGCTTGTAAAAGTAGATGCATAGTCCAAAGCCCATCTAGGTGAAAAGAAGGCCAAAATGAAATGAGTCAATGGAGATACGAAAGCAGAGAATTAGTCTGGTGATTTTGTGGATATGGAAGCCAAGAGGAGAGATCAGATCATAAAGGGAGCAATAGAAGGATGAATATGAGAATACTCCAGTGAACTACATGGACCTTCCCAAGATCAAGATGCACAAACTTGGAAGCATAAATTGGGAACAGATGTTCTCAGGGAAATGTATGAAAGAAATGTGGCAAATGTTCAGGGGATATTTGCATGGAGTTCTGCATAGGTACATTCCAATGAGACAGGGAGAGGATGGTAGGGTACAGGAACCGTGGTGTACAGAGGCTGTTGTAAATCTAATCAAGAAGAAAAGAACAGCTTACAAAAGGTTAAAAAAACTAGGTAATGATAATGATAACCCTTCCTATTGAGCAACGAGGAAGGGATAGTTAGCAATCTTGTCGTGCGAGGCCCCTTGGGAAAGCATGACCATAATATGTTGGAATTCTATATTAAGATGGAGAGTAATGTAGTTAATTCAGAAACAAAGGTTCTGAACTTAAAGAAGGGTAACTTTGAAGGTATGAGACGTGAATTGGCTAAGATAGACTGGCAAATGATACTTAAAGGGTTGACGGTGGATATGCAATGACAAGCATTTAAAGGTTGCATGGATGAACTACAACAGTTGTTCATCCCAGTTTGGCAAAAGAATAAACCAGGGAAGGTAGTGCACCCGTGGCTGACAAGGGACATTAGGGATAGTATCAATTCCAAAGAAGAAACATACAAATTAGCCAGAAAAAGCAGCACACCTGAGGACTGGGAGAAATTCAGAGTCCAGCAGAGGAGGACAAAAGGCTTAATTAGGAAAGGGAAAAAAGTTTATGAGAGAAAGCTGGCAGGGAACATAAAAAACTGACTGTAAAAGCTTTGATAGATGTGTGAAAAGAAAAAGGTTGGTTAAGACAAATGTAGGTCCCTTACAGTCAGAAACGGATGAATTGATCATGGGGAACAAGGACATGGCAGGCCAATTGAATAATTACTTTGGTTCTGTCTTCACTAAGGAGGACATAAATAATCTTCCGGAAATAGTAGGGGACCGAGGGTTTACTGAGATGGAGGAACTGAGGGAAATACATGTTAGTAGGGAAGTGGTGTTAGATAAATTGAAGGGATTAAAGGCAGATAAATCCCGAGGGCCAGATGGTCTGCATCCCAGAGTGCTTAAGGAAGCAGCCCAAGAAATAGTGGATGCATTAGTGATAATTTTTCAAAACTCTTTAGATTCTGGATTAGTTCCAGAGGACTGGAGGGTGGCTAATGTAACCCCGCTTTTTAAAAAAGGAGGGAGAGAGAAACCGGGGAATTATAGACCGATTAGCCTAACGTTGGTGGTGGGGAAGATGCTAGAGTCAGGTATCAAAGATATGATAACAGCACATTTGGAAAGCGCTGAAATCATCGGACAAAGTCAGCATGGATTTGTGAAAGGAAAATCATGTCTGATGAATCTTATAGAATTTTTTGAGGATGTAACTAATAGAGTGGATAGGGGAGAACCAGTGGATGTGGTATATTTGGATTTTCAAAAGGCTTTTGACAAGGTCCCACACAGGAGATTAGTGTGCAAACTTAAAGCACACGGTATTGATGTGGATAGAGAATTGGTTGGTAGACAGGAAGCAAAGAGTGGGAATAAATGGGATCTTTTCAGAATGGCAGGCAGTGACTAGTGGGGTACCACAAGGCTCAGTGCTGGGACCCTAGTTGTTTACAATATATATTAATGACTTAGACGAGGGAATTAAATGCAGCATCTCCAAGTTTGCGGATGACATGAAGCTGGGCGGCAGTGTTATCTGGAGAAGGATGCTAAGAGGATGCAGGATGACTTGGATAGGTTAGGTGAGTGGGCAAATTCTTGGCAGATACAATTTAATGTGGATAAATGTGAGGTTATCCACTTTGGTGGCAAGAACAGGAAAACAGATTCTTATCTGAATGGTGGCCGATTAGGAAAAGGGGAGGTACAACGAGACCTGAGTGTCATTGTACACCAGTCATTGAAAGTGGACATGCAGATACAGCAGGCGGTGAAAAAGGTGAATGGTATGCTGGCGTTCATAGCAAGAGGATTCGAGTGCAGGAGCAGGGAGGTACTACTGCAGTTGTACAAGGCATTGGTGAGACCACACCTGGAGTATTGAGTGCAGTTTTGGTCCCCTAATCTGAGGAAAGACATTCTTGCCATAGAGGGAGTACAAAGAAAGTTCACCAGATTGATTCCTGGGATGGCAGGACTTTCATAAGTTGAAAAACTGGATCGATTAGGCTTATACTTTCTGGAATTTAGAAGATTGAGGGGGGATCTTATTGAAATGTATAAAATTCTAAAGTGATTGGATAGGCTAGATGCAGGAAGATTGTTCCCGATGTTGGGGAAGTCCAGAATGAGGGGTCACAGTTTGAGGATAAAGCGGAAGCCTTTTAGGATGGAGATGAGGAAAAACTTCTTCACACAGAGAGTGGTGAATCTGTGGAATTCTCTGCCACAGGAAACAGTTGAGGCCAGTTCATTGGCTATAGTTAAGAGGGAGTTAGATATGGCCCTTGTGGCTAAAGGGATCAGGGGATATGGAGGGAAGGCTGGTACAGGGCTCTGAATTGAATGATCAACCATGATCATACTGAATGGCGGTGCAGGCTCAAAGGTCCGAATGGCCTATTCCGGTACATATTTTCTATGTTTCTATGTTTCTAGATCTAGAAGATTATAAAGTTAGCAAGAAGGAGCTTAAGAAAGAAATTAGGAAAGCCAGAAAGGGCCATGAGAAGGCCTTGGCGGACAGGATTAAGGAAAACCTCAAGGGATTCTACAAGTATGTGAACAGCAAAAGGATAAGACGTGAAAGAATAGGACTAATCAAGTGTGACAGTGAAATAGTGTGTATGGAACCGGAGGAGATAGCAGAGGTACTTAATGAATACTTCGGTTCCGTATTCACTACAGAAAAGGATCTTGGCGATTGTAGGGATGACTTGCAGAGGACTGAAAAGCTTGAGCATGTAGATATTAAGGAAGAGGATGTGCTGGAGCTTTTGGAAAGCATCAAGTTGGATAAGTCACCGGGACCAGATGGGATGTACCCTAGGCTACTGTGGGAAGCGAGGGAGGAGATTACTGAGCCTCTGGCAATGATCTTTGCATCATAAATGAGGACAGGAGAGGTTCCAGAGGATTGGAGAGTTGTGAATATTGTTCCCTTGTTCAAGAAAGGGAGTAGAGATAGCCCAGGAAATTATTGGCCAGTGAGTCTTACTTCAGTGGTTGGTAATTTGAATATAGAAGATCCTGAGAGACAGGATTTATGAACATTTGGAGAGGCATAACATGATTAGGAATAGTCAGCATAGCTTTGTCAAAGACAGGTCATGCCTTACGAGCCTGACTGAATTTTTTGAGGATGTGACTAAACACATTGATGAAGGTAGTGTAGTAGATGTAGTGTATATGGATTATAGCAAGGCATTTGATAAGGTACCCCATGCAAGGCTTATTAAGAAAGTAAGGAGGCATGGGATCCAAGAGGACATTGCTTTGTGGATCCAGAACTGGTTTGCCCACAGAAGGCAAAGCAAAGAGTGGCTGTAGACAGGTCATATTCTGCATGGAGGCCGGTGACCAGTGGTGTGCCTCAGGGATCTCTCCTGGGACCCCTTCTCTTTGTGATTTTTATAAATGACCTGGATGAAGAAGTGGTGGGATAGGTTAGTAAATTTGCTGATGACACAAAGGTTGGGGGTGTTGTGGATAGTGTGGAGGGTTGTCAGAGGTTACAACGGGACATTGATAGGATGCAAAACTGGGCTGAGAAGTGGTAGATGGAGTTCAACCCAGATAAGTGTGAGGTGGTTCATTTTGGTAGGCCAAATATGATGGCAGAATATAGTAGTAATTATAATGGAAAGAAGCTGCAGAACATCGACCGATCGTTTCCACAGATGCTGCCCGACCTGCTGAGTTCTTCCAGCATGTTGTGAGTGTTGCTTTGACCCCAGCATCTGCAGATTATTTTGTGTTTACAAAAGTTGTAAATCTAGCCAGCTCCAACTTGGGCACTAGCCGACAAACTGCCCAGGACATCTTTAGGGAGCAGTGTCTCGGAAAGGCAGCATTCATCATTAAGGCCGTCCAGCACCTAGGGCATGCCTTTTTCTCACTGTTAACATCAGGTAAGAGATACAGAAGCCTGAAGGCACACACGCAGTGATTCAGGAACAGCTTCTTCCCCACTGCCATCCGATTCCTGAATGGACTTTGAAGCTTTGGACACTACCTCACTTCTTTAATATACAGTATTTCTGTTTTTGTACATTTTTTAATAATCTATTCACTATGTGTAATTTACTTGTTTATTTATTATTACGTTTTATTTTATTTATTATTACTTTTTTTCTGTCGTTGCTCGATTATGTATTACATTGAACTGCTGCTGCTAAGTTAACAAATTTCATGTCACATGCCGGTGATAATAAACCTGATTTTAACTCTTGGCAATGTGGAGGATCAGAGGGATCTTGGTGTCCGAGGTTTGCCATGTCAACAAATACACTCAAAAACTTCTATAGATGTACCGTGGAGAGCATTCTGACAGGCTGCATCACTGTCTGGTATGGAGGGGCTACTGCACAGGACCGAAAGAAGCTGCAGGAGGTTGTAAATCTAGTCAGCTCCATCTTTGGTACTGGTCTATAAAGTACCCAGGACATCTTCAGGGTGCAGTGCCTTAGAAAGGCAGTGTCTATTATTAAGGACCTCCAGCACCCAGGGCATGCCCTTTTTCTCACTGTTACCATCAAGTAGGAGGTACAGAAACCTGAAGGGAGACATTAGTGACTCAGGAACAGCTTCTTCCCCTCTGTCATCCGATTCCTAAATAGGCATTGAATCTTTGGACACTACCTCACTTTGTTTTAAATATACGGTATTTGTGTTTTTCCACATTTTTAAAATCTATTCAATATACGTATATTGTAATTGATTTACTTGTTTATTTATTAATATTACTATTTTTTTCTCTCTGCTAGATTATGTATTGCATTGAACTGCTGCAAATTTCATTTCAACATGCCGGTGTTAATAAATCTGATTCTGATTCTGAAACTAAGTCCTTAGATCTGAACCATAAGACCATAAGACCATAAGATAAAGGAGAGAAGTCGGCCATTCGGCCCATCGAGTCTGCTCCACCATTTTATCATGAGCTGATCCATTCTCCCATTTAGTCCCACTGCCCCGCCTTCTCACCATAACCTTTGATGCCCTGGCTACTCAGATACCTATCAATCTCTGCCTTAAATACACCCAATGACTTGGCCTCCACTGCTGCCCGTGGCAACAAATTCCATAGATTCACCACCCTCTGCCTAAAAAAATTTCTTCGCATTTCTGTTCTGAATGGGCACCCTTCAATCCTTAAGTCATGCCCTCTCGTACTAGACTCCCCCGTCATGGGAAACAACTTTGCCACATCCACTCTGTCCATGCCTTTCAACATTCAAAATGTTTCTATGAGGTCTCCCCTCATTCTTCTAAACTCCAAGGAATACAGTACAAGAGCGGACAAACGTTCCTCATATGTTAACCCTCTCATTCCCGGAATCATTCTAGTGAATCTTCTCTGTACTCTCTCCAATGTCAGCACATCCTTTCTTAAATAAGGAGACCAAAACTGCCCACAGTACTCCAAGTGAGGTCTCACAAGCGCCTTATAGAGCCTCAACATAACATCCCTGCTCCTATACTCTATTTCTCTAGAAATGAATGCCAACCCTGAAGCAACTTGGTGTAGGCCCAAAGCCTTGCTTATCTGTTTTTCATATTAGCAGGCATCAAGCACAGCAGCCAGGGCAGTTTTCATAGCCTCAGTGCCATAGGTATAGGAGTGACTATTGTGTAGAGCAAGTGAGATCGGTTCTTGCCTTGGATCCTGACATCTTGTCTTTTCAGTCTATCCGGACCGGCGTATAAATTGAATGAACAATGGAATAGTGAAACACTCTGGGGTCCTGGAGAGAGGAGTGAATACCGTAGAGAGTGAGCGAAATCAGCTCTCGCCTCTAATCTGGGCCGGCATTTATATTGTCTAAACAACAGATTGTACCTTGCATTACGGCCCAGCCACTGCGAAGGGCTCAAATCCAACACCACAGCACCCAGTGACTTGCTCATGTCCCCAATTTTGCCACTCAGCCTGAAATCACTCTCAAGCTCTTCAAATCAGCTCAGTGCCAAGA
The DNA here is from genome assembly GCF_030028105.1 of Mobula birostris. NCBI lineage: Eukaryota > Metazoa > Chordata > Chondrichthyes > Myliobatiformes > Myliobatidae > Mobula > Mobula birostris. The sequence goes on from NC_092376.1 coordinate 136,120,895, forward strand.
GTGATCCAACTTTGTACCCATCAAATTTCCTCTGCCCCAACCTCTCCTCTCTGAATGACTCGCTCCATCTGCATCGATTCTGCAACATTCCATCCCGGCTTATCCCTCGAACTTGCCTCACCATCACTCACCCCTTTACTGTTTGTGGCAATAATTTAACACAATTTACCTCAGAAATGGCGTTTTTAGTGGTGTTTTTAGTGGGACTTCTTTACTTTTTAACTAAAAAGTGACCTGTCGCATGCATTTAGTAGTGCCATCTTGAGCGGAAAAATATGTTACTTGGCTACATCATCACACTACCACATGGTATGTGCACACCTCGCTTAAAGTAAAGATGAAATTATTCCTGGATTTTCAGAATCACTATGTCCTCCTTTGAATTAATTTAACGTTTCAACATTACAAAACATAATACTAATGTAAAGTACTCACTAAGGATGTAACAACATGCAAATGGTCCTCCTTTCATCTTGATTAGTCCTATCTTCTCTCTAGTTATCCTCTTGCTCCTGATGAACAGGATATATAGAATACCTTGGGATTCTCTTTAATCCTACTTGCCAAAGACTTTTCATGGCCCCTACTGGGGAGGTGATAGGCAGGTGAGGAGAAGAGATAAGTGTCTAGAGTGGGGAATAAAAGAAGAGGAAAGGGAGAGGGGAAGAGAAAAAAAAGGAAAAAAAGAACTATGGCAAGGTGAAATCAATGTTGGAGGTTACTTAGACAGAATAAAAGGTGTTCGTCCTTCACTTTGAGAGTGGCCTCATCGTGGCAAAAATAGAGGTCATCCAGAATGGGAGTGGGCATAGAAATTAAAATGGTTGGTCACCAGGAAATTTCGCTTTTGGCAGATGTAGTGGAGATGTCATAGTTCTATGTATTGATCGATGTTCTAAGTTCAATGTGGTGCTGGCGATATATCAGGATGCTCTTTATCAATTACAGCTCAGCATTTAATACCATCATATCCTCAAAGCTAATCAGTAAACTCCAAAACCTGGGCCCCAATGTCCCCTTGTGCAATGAGATCCTGGTTTTCCTCACTTGCAGATGCCAGTCAACTCAGATTGGCAAAAATATCTCCACAATTTCCATCAGCACAGGTGCACCACAAGCCCCCTGCTCTACTCACTTTATACCTATGACAGTATGGCTAAGTAGAGATCCAACAACATATTCAGATTTGCTGATAATACGACTGTTGTGGGTTATGGTGATGAATCAGCATACAAGAGGAAGGCTGAAAATTTGGCTGAGTGGTGTCATAACAAGAACCTCTCACTCAATGTCAGCAAGACCAAGGAACTGATTGTAGATTTCAGTACAGAGAAACCAGTCCTCATCGAAGGTTCAGAGTTGGAGAGGGTTCACAACTATAAACTTCTGGGTGTTACTATTTCAGAGGACCTCTCTTGTATCCAGTGTATACATGCAATTCTGAAGAAAGCACGACAGTGTTTCTACTTCCTTAGGAGTCTGCATGACATCAAAAACTTTGACAAACTTCTACAGATGTGCAGTAGAGAGTGTATTGACTGGTTTCATCATGGCCAGATATGGAAACACTGATTCCTTTGAATGGAAAATCCTACAGAAGGTAGTGGACTCAGCCCAGTACATCACAGGTACATCACAGTACATCACAGGTAAAGTCCTCCCAACCATTGAGCACACCTACATGAAACAGTGTCACAGAAAAGCAGCATCGAACATCAACGATCCTCACCATCCAGGCAATGCTCTTTTTTTCACTGCTACCATCACGTAGAAGGTGCAAGAGCCTCAGGACTCACACCACCTGGTTCAAGAACAGTTACTACCCCACAACTGTCAGGCTCTTGAACGAAAGAGGATAACTACATTCATTTGCCCATCCGTTAAGGTATTCTCACAACCAATGACCCTACTTTAATTACCTCATGTTCTCATAATTCATTGCGATTTATTTATATTTGCATTTGCACAGTTTGTCGTCTTCTGCATCCTACTTGATCTTTCACTGATCCTGTTATGGTTACTATTCTATAGATTTGCTGAGTATGCCCACAGGAAAATGAACTCCAGGGTTGTATGTGCTGACATATATGTACTCTGATATTAAAATTGCCTTTGAACTTTGAAATTTACCTATAAATCTCCCTCCATTAATGTATACACATTTCAAACAATCTGTGCCATCGTATCTATTACTTTGCTCCTACATGGTTACACTGGCCCTGATGTCTATATCTTCTCCATTTCTCCTCTTTCTGATCTGGTGCTCTGGTCACCATCCAATGCCGAATTATTTTAAACTCTCCTGAGTAGCACTAGCAAACCTCCCAGCCAGAATATTGATTCCCCTTCATTTTAGGGGCAACCTGTTCCTCTGTGCAGTTCACCCCTGTCCCCAAAAAGGTTTCAATTATCTAATAACCTGAAGCCCTGTCCCCTGCACTTGTTTCTCAGCCACTTATTCATCTGTACTATCATACTGTTCCTGGCCTGACTAGCATATGGCACCAGGAGTAAGGCAGAGATTATTTCCTCAAAGGTCCTGCTCTTCAGTTTCTTTTCTAACTCCCTATACTCACTGCACAGGACCGCTTCCCCCTTTCTACCTATGTCATTGGTGCCAATATGCACCACAATTTTCTGGTTGCTCACCCTCCTGCTTGAGAATATTCTGCAGCCACTTGAAGACATCCATGACTCCAGCATTTTGTAGGTAACACTCCAGCCTGGCATCACTTTCACAGCCACAGATTCTCCTGTCCATCTCCCTAACTATCAAGTGTGCTATCACTACTGCCCTGCCTGACATTACCCTTCCCTGCTGAGTCTCAGAACTGGCCACAGTCACACTGGCCTGGCATCTACTAATTGAAGCCTTAAGCTTAACTTCTACAATCACCTGAATGATTCCAATTGACTCAGCACCCTTAGCCTCTGCCTGTTCACGTTGAAATGTGTTGAGCTGAAGCCTCTTAATCTAATCCTGGCTCACTCCAACAATGGCCACTCCACTTAAACTGCGCTTCTTTTTATTGGTCTTTGCTAAGTTACTAATAACCTAGGCAAACTCCCACTCTGCAGACACATCCTGACAGGCCGCAGTTGCTTTTTAAACCTGGCATGTACAGTCCACAAGGAACTACCTCCAACTCACTCCTCAACCTCGCGCTCTATAGATATGATTTGATGATTCTAAAATTTAGCTTAGTTCCAGGTCTGATCTGATGTGTTTTCCAATACAGAACTGATATGAAATTCTTCTGTCTCTAAGCTAATTATACTTGGGATTTCCTGAATAAATATCTGACATTAATGGTTAGTTATCTGGAATAAAGTAATTTAGAAAATATCTTTCCAATGCTCAGTGTTACAATAATGGAAGTAATACCAATGCAAGTTTCTAGCATATTGCTTACTATATTTTTAATTTAAGAAATTCAATATATTCCATAATCACACTACATATTTCTCTCTATGACCCCATGCCTCTCCATGACTTCATATAAACCATGCTTCCCAACTAGTTTGCATTGGATTCTGTGCTCTTTGCAGGTACATTATCTAGTAGAAAGTTTTGAAAATAAAGGTTTTCACTCCCTCGTGATGCCTTCATATTATAGTAATAATTTATTCTTGATGCCTCAAATTAATCAAATAATAGGTGGTTGTTTGGAGTCAAATTTTATTGCCGAGTCATCTGAGAACTGGTTATCTTGGGCTCGTCACAAGATCTGCATATAAAAGGAGAGTGCTCCTAGAAATGAGAATCTTGCTGAACCTGGCAGGTCATCATCAGATTGATGTTCTCTGCCTGAACCCACCTTAACAAACGCCCAAAAATGTCCCACGTCATTTGTTTTGCATTTTCTGTGGAAGCGGTTGTTGGGTTGAAGAGCTTCATTCAATAGAATGATTTTGATTCTGTAATACAGGCTCAATTTTGGGGTCAACCAGAGAAGGTAGAAGATGACAAAGCAATTGCGGATCAAAGAGGGAGGGTCAAATAGGAGAAAGAGGAAGGAGTAGAAGAGAAAGGCAATGTAGTGTTGAGAGACTCTTCCCACTTTGATAGATGTTGATATCAATAAACAACAATCAAATTCTTAATTATTCTGCAGTTTCCATTTTACCCTGTTCTAAATTCTCTCAGCACCTCGAATCAAAATAACAGGATACAGCAGGACACTATATCTAGTCTAAACCATACCTATACAGTGGCTTCTAGTTAATTGAGCCAACGGTTACTTATTTGGGACAAATCTCAAAGAATGGAGGATGCAGTCGTTGATAACATTTTATGAAGGCAGTCCAGGGTCTGCACTAGGTGCCTCCACTGATTTTGTTCATTGCATACTTGTTGATAACTTAGGAACTTATTCACATTTTTTTCTTTAATGTGGTACTATTTGTAATGTTCTAATTTGTTCTGTATTTCATTTAAATACATAACTTGTTTCTCAGTTTGTCTTTTTATAATTTTTTAAACTATTTCCATGAAGCTCCAGCTAACTGGAGCAGCCACTTTATTGGGCCAAAATGTACTGGGCTTGGTGAGTCCCAATTAAATGGAATTCACTGCATTTCCAAAAGGGAGACAGAAAATACTAGAAATCCTCAGCACTTCAGTCAGCACCTGAGGAGAGAAAAAGAATTTAGTATTTCTGATGCCCTTTCATCAAATGTACAATATATGTTCAAATATCAATCATATGTGTAAATGTAAACAATATATCAAATAAATCAATATAAAAATATAAAAACTTACATACATAGAAATTGAGCTTGTGTCTCTTATTGGATTTCTCCTTGTATGTTATTCTCAGCACTGTTTCCCCAGTTACTGTAGCATGGCTGATGAATGTTGCTGAAGTACCAGCCTAGGTTCTCCTTGGGGATACACAAATGTATTTCAGAAAATGTAAATTTTTGCTAACTTTCTTCCATGTGTACTGTATTCTATTACGATTACAATGATATGCTCAGTGTAGCAAGTAAAAACATTAAAAAGCAGATTTTGCATTGGTAGCATAGGAAATCTTAGCAAGCTAGATCACCTGTGCATAGATTGCAGACAAGAAGATTGCTTTGTCAGTTTGTTTTGCTCCTGCTGTGAGCTAGCAGCCTATGAATGGTGTCCTTGGTAAACTAATTCAGTTTCTGTATACAGATTTTGTTTATTTTTCCATACAAATTTCTTAAGATAACATTTTTATTCTATATCTCAAACTTTGAGGTTGTAAATTGCAAATTCCACATGGCCAAATTTCCGTTACCTGAACTGCCATAAAGAGTTCTCTAATTACTATAAAGCATATTGTATCCATCTTTCAATTCTTGCAATTGCTGGATAAGTTAGATCAGATTATGCCTGCCCTAACTCAGATGTTCAGCCTACAAAATTTTCCTGTGGCTGCATTGAGCTTTACTGCAAAATTACAGATCAAGCTTCAGGATCTGTTTCTGTGTCTATCTCCGGTGGAGTGCTCCAGGAGTAGTGAGCAGGTCAGTAGTGGCACATGCTGAGTCCCTTCTCAGACTGCCTTGATGGTCTTTGGAAAGCACTTCCAACTGATGATTAAAGACCTGGGAAAGCAATTGATATAGATCCAAGCAACATCTTTAAAAAATCCCTAAACATTAAAAGAAGTTTACTGAAATAAATAAGTTTTAAAAATAATAAATTATTAAAGTAAAGAAAATTTACAAAACTGCTCACCCTCACCTACCTTTTCCATCCAGATTGGAGATTTCATTCCAACAGTATCTAAACTTCTATCCATGACTTCACTTCATGAAATTTATTCATATTCCTGAACTCAGTGCCAAGTCTAACAGTAATACAAGAGTTCAAATGCATGTTTTTAACCTTTAGTGCATTCCATGCTCTCGCACTGCATTGTACAGGTTTAAATATCAGTTACACATGGAAATATGATGCAGCATTTTCAACTGCTGTTTCATTACTCCAGAGACTTATTTTGATTGTGACTGCTGTTTAAATTAGCATGGAGTTCATATATAATTGATGTGACCATAGCAATTTCTCCCAACTGCTCTGGTTCTACCCATATTCTATAAATATATTGATCAGTAGTTACATATGCCATGTTAAATTGTCCCAAGTATATGTGACTGGCAGGATGACCAGGAGTTGATCAGCATGTGAGTGAGTAGGTTAGAGAAGAGGATTGTGGAATGGGACTGGTGAGATTATTCTGAGAGCCAGCAGAGACTGAATGGACTGAATGCCTGTGTTTTATGTCAATATGATATGTGAAATATGGCAATGAAGATGCACACAGAAGTGAAATAGATCACATTAACAACTTTGCACTCAACATCAGTAAAACCAATGAACTGATTGTGAGCTTCAGGGAGGAAAAATTGGGAGAATTCTCACCAATCCTCACTGAAAGATCAGCAGTGGAAAGGGAGCACCTTTTTTTTAAGTTCCTGGGCATCAATAACTAAGATTATCCATCTTGGACATAACACATTGATACAATCACAAGCAAGACATGCCAACAACTAAACTTCATCAGGCACTTGAGGAAATTGATATGTCACCAAAGACTCCACTGAGTTTCTACAAATCTGCCATGGAGAGCATTCTAATTGGTTGCATCACCGTCTGGTATGGAGTTGTCAAAGCACAGGATTTTAAGAGGCTTCAGAGGTTTATAGCTTTAGGTGGTTCCATAGGAACAGGCTTCCCACCATTGAGGATATCTTCAAAAGGTACACACACAAATGCTGGAGGAACTCAGCAGGCCAGCGAGCATTTAGCAGTCAATGCTTTGGGCTGAGACCGTTCATCAGGACTGGAAAGGAAGGGGGAAGGAATAAGACTAAGAAGGAGAAGGGAGGAAGAGTTAAAAAGTGGCAGGTGATAGGTGAAATTGGAAGAGGGAAAGGGGGTAAAGTAATGAGCTGGGAAGCTGATTGGTGAAAGAGATAAAGGGCAGGAAAAGGATGAATATGATAGGAGAGGACAGAAGACTATGGAAGAAAGGGAAGGGGAGGAGCACCAGAGGGAGGTGATGGACAGGTAAGAAAGATGAAAAGGCATGAGAGGGAATCCGAAATGGAAAGGAGGTGGGGGGAGGGCAATTACTAGACGTTCAAGAAATCGATGTTCAAGCCATCCGGTTGGAGGCTACCCTGATGGAATTTGAAGTGTTGCTCCTTCAATCTGAGAGTGGCCTCATCACGGTAGTGGAGGCCATGGACTGACATGTCAGAATGAGCATGGGAAGTAGATTTGAACTTGGTGGCCACCAGGAGATCCAGCTTTTTCTGGTGGATGGAGTCTAGGTGCTTGGCGAAGCGGTCTCCCAATCTATGTTGGGTCTCATCTCTATACAGCAGTGGTCCCCAACCTCCAGGCCATGAAGCATCAGGGGTGCGGTGGTAGCTGGGTGGCACCTAATTAATTAGCTTGTTTATATTGACTTTTTTCTTAAAGATGTGCTGGGTGCGTCCCGGCTACCACTGCAGCACTGCATGCTTCGTGGCCCGGTATCAATTCACAGCCCAGAGGCCATCTACTGTACCCAGTGCTCTCAAAGTAGCCCAGGAGGCTACTTTGAGAGCACTGGGTACAGTAGATGGCCCCAACAGACTCGCAGGTGAAATGTCGTCTCACTTAGAAGGACAGCTTGAGGCCCTGAGTGGTAGTGAGGGAGGAGTTGTAGGGGTAGGTGTGGCACTTGTTCCACATGTAAGGATAAGTACTAGGAGAGAGGTCAGTAGGACAAGGGAGTCATATAGGAAACGAGCCTTGCGGAAAGTGGAGGGGAGGAATAGATGAGCTTGGAGGTGGGATCACATTGGAGAAGGTGGAAGTTATGTGCTGAATGTGGAGGCTTGCAGGATGGTAGGTGAGGACAAAGCGGTGTGGCGGTGGGAGAATGGAGTGAGGGCAGATGTGCATGAAATGGAAGAGATGTAGATGAGGTCAGCATTGATGGTGGAGGAAGGGAAGATCCTGTCTTTGATGAAAGAAGACATCTCAGTTGTTCTAGAATGAAAAACCCCATCCTAAGTGCAGAACCAGCATAAAAGGAAGAACAGAGAGAAGGGAATGGCATTTTTACAAGTGACAGGGAGGGAAGAAGTATAGTCCAATAGCTGTGTGTTAGTGAGTTTATAGAAGATATCAGTAGATAGATAGACAAAGAGATTGAGAAAGGGGAGAGAGGTGTCAGAAATGAACCAAGTAAATTTTAGGGCAGTGTGGAACTTGGAGGCAAATTTGATGAAATCGATGTGCTCAGCATGGGTGCAGGAAGCAGTATGAATGTAGTCGTTGATGTGGAAGAGTTGTGGAGTGATGCAGGTGTAGACTTTGAAAATGGGCTGTTCCACGTGGCCGTCAAAAAGGCAGGTATAGTTGGGACCCATGCACGTTCCCATAGCTACACCTTTGGTTTGAATGAAGTGAGAGGAGCTGAAAGAGAAATTGTTGAGGATGAGGACAAGTTCCACTATATGGAGGAGAGTAGAGGTGGATGGGAGAGTAGTGATCGGGTTTGCTGTCCAGAAAAAAAGTGAAGAACTTTAAGACCCTCCTGATGGGGGATAGTAGAGTATACAGACTGAATATCCATAGTGAAAATGAGACAATCGCGTCAAGGAACAAAGTCATTGAAAAGAACAAGAGTGTGTGAAGTGTCATAGATATAGGGACTGAACCAAGGGGGATAAAACAGAGTCAAGATATGCAGACACAAGTTCAGTGGGGCAGGAGCAGGCAGAAAAAATAGCTCTTTCTGGACAGTCAGGTTTGTGGACCTTGGGAGGGAGATAGAAATGGGAGGTGCAGGGTAAGAGAACTATGAAGTTGGTGGCAGTGGATGGGAGATCCCCAAAGTCGGTGAGATTGGTAATGGTGTAGGAGACAATGGCTTGGTGCTCCTTCGTGGGGGCTTGCTTGAGGGGTAAGTAAGGGAAAATGTCTGAAAGTTGCTGTCTGGCCTCAGTATGTAGAGGTCAATCTGCCAGACTACTACAGCACCCCCATTATCTGCAGCTTTGATGGTAAGGTTGGGATTAATGTGGAGAGAATGGAAAGCAGCGTGTTCAGAAGGAGTGAAGTTTGAATTGGAGAAAGAAGCGTTATAGTTGAGACAGTTGATGTCTCATTGGCATTTAGCAATAAAAAGATCCAGAGCAGAGTGTCCAAGAATGGAGTTCAAAAGTTGGTACTTCAAGATGTTACCTTGGCAAACATCATGAAGACCCTCACCATCTGGTATATGCACTCTTATTACTACCATCATGGAGGAAGTGCAGGAGCCTGAAGATCCACACTCAACATTTTAGGAACAGTTTTTTCCCTCTGATATCAGATTTCTGAATGGTCCATGAACTCATGAACACTTCCTCACTATTCCTCTTTTGCATAACACATATTTACTTACTTGTATTATTGGAATTTATAATAATCTGTTATGTCTGCACTATACTGCTGCCACAAAACAACAAATTTCACCACTTATGTGAGTGATAATAAACCAGATTCTGATTCTGATTCTCAATCTGAAAGTTCTCCCATGAGAGGCACTTCTCTGTTGGCTGTTGTCCAAACTGCTGACAAAAAATTTAGCCTATTGCATTACCAGACAGTTACTAGTGCTACATTTTGACCATTTCAATTAACTTTGACCTTCAACTGCACACTTTCTAAATAAAGAAATATAGTGACTGAAAAGAAGCAGAATAAATATAATTTGACAGTTAGAATGGGGAGCACTACCAACATAAAACAGGATGTAGTTATAATATTAATCCAGGATGGGGATATATCCATAGAATGTAAGCGACATCACTCAAGAAAAAAATGGACAAAGTTTATTTTTAATAAACTAGCAGGTAATCATCAATCTTCTGATACTTTATGAATTATTCATTTTCGTTTGAATTGTCTCCAGTGAAAGTAGTTTGATTGAAATGGTCGGCACTGGCTATATTCAAGGATACCAAACGCACTTGTGGAATAATGGAGGGTTACCACATAACAACAAATCTTTTTGAAACTCCCAGTGGAATGAGGATTTGGAAGGAACAACATTGCTCATTCTTCTGTCAGAAATCATCCCGTTTCACCTCTTATCCAATCATGAGACTGATCATGACCTCAATCAATGCACCCGCTCATTCTCTCCTGTTACCTTGCTTCTCAAATGCTCCTTTCTTCTGAGCACCTGAGTCTAAGGACATTACCTTTCCTTGTTCCCATGTCTGGAAATCATCCTTTTCTTCCAGTCCGTTCTCCAAGTCTCCCAACTTTCAGCCACCACTCAACAATCATCCATATTTTAATCATCTGATTAATTTTTTTTCTGGGAAGTCCATTATATATCATGAGCTCATGACAGTGAGGCCATAGGTCCAGAAATTCCATGCAATCTGCACCTAGACATACATTTCACTGATAGATAAATTTCTATTTCTATCCAAGTTTATGATTTTTATATTGTTAAAATATAATTATTTGTCTTGCTTTTTAAGTAAAATTTCACATTCAAGAGAAAACTAGAAAGTTGTTCTTTGTTTTTTATTCAATTTTATAAACTTCAAAATAATGAACAAATTCCAGGCAAAATTAAAGACTTATTTATTATTTTGGTATACAATACTGATAGTAGGTACTGTTTTAATACTGATCATAAATGAATAAAGTAGTTATACATATTAAAAGTATTTAATACATGAAATTAGATGTTAACAGAAGATTTTTGCAATATTTAAAGGAATTGGTTAATAAGCATGCAGGAACAATTTGCGTAATAACAACTTTGCTATTATTAATTTCTTTATACCTTGTATACAGAACAAAAGAAATTTCTAGTTCATTGACCTTAACTCTGTCAGAATATCTACCTCTTGTCTCTCCCACAGGTCTACCCACATGTTCTGCCAGATGGAGAGTGGAAACTGCCACTCCTTTCTTCACTTGTTCAGCCTGCAGGCTAAAGGCTGTTGCAGCCTTATGTAATATTCATAAGTGAATTAAATAGCTACCAAGTAACTTATCCTTGCTTAACTGTCCATGGCCTTTATTATCAGCTCTTTATTACCGACAAGTTCAAGTTTAAATTTTTATTATTCAAAATATCATATTCAACTACCTCTAGAAAAATGTAGAATATACTATAAATTTGATATAAACTAAAATATCAAACACTCCACCAGGGTTTGAAAATCAGCTCATTCTGAATTTATTAAACAAAAGCAATACTTTAGAAAAAATAAAATTGTCTTTTATCATTTGAAATCTGAAGGAAAACTAGTACTAATACTTTTATCTTTTTGAACATTGAATATTTATAAACCTTATTTTTCAACCAAAAATACATTTTCAACTAAGAGAAAAATCCAAAAAGTATTTGTTCTTGTAAGATATTTTTCATATTAGTTCTCTCTAACGTAGGATAGATAAAGCCAAACCTCAAATGGACACCAAAGGCAAATGTTGTTTTTTAATGGCATTCAGTAAACACAAATGCTGTGTAAGCATCTGTACTACTTCAGAAATATGATAATTCTCCTAAAATAAACTAAATGCTTGGGATACTGGAAAATTGAAACTAAAAGAACAAAATCGTTAGAAATACTCAGGAGGTCAAACAGAACCAAAGTGAAGCTGACTTGATGAGTGAACGAATATCAGCAATTCTTGAAAAATGGGGTAGAATAGTAATATAAACTAGAAAGAAATATATCATCAGAGTTCAGGAGGATTATAAGAATACAAAAAGCAAATGAGTAGCAAAAGTAAAAATTACTTGGAAGCTGAGACAAGAGAGTTAATAATGGGAAATAAGAAAATGACAGAAACAAAATAAATATTTTATGTCTTAGACCATAAGACAATAAGATTTAGGAGCAGAACTAGACCATTCAGCCCATCCAGTCTGCTCCGCCATTCTATATGGCTGATCTCAGATCCCACTCAACTCCGTACTCAACCCCTTCTTGCCAATCCTATGATGCCCTCACCAGCCAGGAAATGATCAACTTCTGTCTTAAATATACCCACAGACTTGGCCTCCACCACGTTCTGCTGCAGAGCATTCCACAGATTCACTACTCTCTGGCTAAAAAAAAATCTTCATTACCTCTGTTCTAAAAGTTTGCCCCTCAGTTTTGAGGCTGTGCCCTCTAGTTCTGGATATCTCCACCATAGGAAACATCCTCTCCACATCCACTGTATCTAGTCCTTTCAACATTCAGTAGGTTTCAATGAGATCCTCCCACATTCTTCTAAATTCCAGTGAGTACAGGCCCAAAGCAACCAAACACTCCTTATATGTTAACTCCTTCATTGCTGGAATCATCCTTGTGAACCTCCTCCAGACTCTTTCCAATGATAACACAGCCTTTCTGAGAAATGGGACCCAAAACTGTTGACAATACTCCAAATGCAGCCTGACTAGTGTCTTTTAAAGGCTCTGCTTTATCTCCTTGCTTTTATATTCTATTCCCCTTGAAATAAATGCCAACATTATATTTGCCTTCTTTACCACAGACTCAACCAGTAAATTAAACTTCTGGGAGTCTTGCACAAGGACTCCTAAGTCCCCCTGCACCTCTGATGTGTGAACCTTCTCCCCATTTAGATAATAGTCTGCACTATTGTTTATTTCACCAAAACACATTATCATACATTTCCCAACTCTGTATTCCATCTGCCACTTTTGTGCCCATTCTTCCAACATATCTAAATCCTGCTGCAATCACAATGCTTCCTCAGCACTACCTACCTTTTCACCTATTTTTGTATCATCCATAAACTTTGCCACAAAGCCATCAATTCCATTATCCAAATCATTAGCAAACTATTTGAAAAGAAGCGGTCCCAATACTAACCCCAGAGGAACACCATTATTCACTGGCAGCCAACCAGTAAAGGCCCCTTTTATTCCCACTCACCGCCTCCTGCCTGTCAGCCATTCCTCTATCCGTGTCAGTATCTTTCCTGTAATGTCATAGGATTTTATCTTGTTAAGCAGCCTCATGTGTGGCACCTTATCAAATCCCTTCTGAAAATCCAAGTAAATGACTTCCACTGCCTCACCTTTGTCCACTATAGTTTTCTTGAAGAACTCTAACAGATTTGTCAAGCAAGATTTCCCTTTTGAGAAACCATGCTGACTTTGACTTATTTTATCATGTGTCCATGTACCCTGAAACCTCATCCTTAATAATCCTTATTAAGACTCCAATCTTTTCAACCACTGAGGTTAGGCTAACTGGCAGATAATTTCCTTTCTTTTGCCTTCCTTCCTTCTTAAAGAAAGAGTAGAGTGACATTTACAATCTTCTAGTATTCTGGGTCCATGCCAGAATCAAGTGATTCTTGAAAGATCATGACCAATGCATCCATTATTTCTTCAGCAATCCCTCTCAGGATTCTGGGAAGTAGTTCAACTGGTCCAGGTAACTTATCCACCTTAGATCTTTGAGTTGCTTGCACTTTCTCCTTTGTAATGCAATGGCACTCACTCCTGCTCCCTGACACTCACTGACCTCTGGCACACTGCTAGTGTCTTTCACAGTGAAGACAGGCGCAAAGTACCCATTAAGTTCATCTGCCATTTCTTTGTCCCCCTCGGATTCAGGTGCAACCCATCCCATTTGTACAGGTCCCACCAGCCCCAGAAGAGGTCCCAATTGTCCAGAAATCTCAAACCTGGCCCCCTACTCCAATTCTTCAGCCACACATTTATCTGCCTCTTCATTCTATTCCTATTCTCACTGTCATGTGGGAATAGAATGAGGTCTTCCCAGTAGAATATCAAATAACAGAGGACATACATTTAAGGTGAAAGGGCTAAAGTTTAAGGGAGATGTGCAGTGCATTGGTAGATGCCTGAAAGAGCCTGTCAGTGTTAATAGTGGAAGCAGATAAGACAGTGACATTTAAGAGGTTTTTTAGATAGACACATGAACAAACAGGTATTGGAGGGATATAAATTTAAATCTTCCAAATTCTCTAGATTCTAGAAGGGACATGTAAATTGGAAAATAGAAAACATAACATCATTATTCCATAAATAAAGGGGAGAGAAAACATGGAACTGTAAAGCAATTAACCTACTATTATCGGATGGAGAAGCACTAGCAAAAATCTTAGGGGAGTGATTGCAAAGATGCAAAGATCAGGCAAAGAAAATATGCTTTTGCATAGGAGCATCGTTTTAAGGAATGTATTGGAGTTTTTGAAGAATATTACTTGTTTGATGGAGTCAGTGAATGGATTGTATTTGGATTTCCAAACTATATTCCAGAATGTGTAACTTAAAGCTAGAAATTGCAGAGGCCAGTGCAGAGATTTTTGCTTCATCAAATGAGTTTCTGGAGGACTAGACAGTGACTAACGAGGTACCATTGTTTAAAAAAACAAGACAGGAAGCTACAGACCAGTGAATTTGACATGATAGCGCGTAAATTACTGGAGGGGATTCTGAGGAACAATATCTATGAATATTTGGAGAGACAGGGTCTGATCGGGACTGTTAGCATGACTTTATTCATGGGAATTCATGCTTGACAAATCTTCAAGTTCTTTGAGGAGGTAACCTAGATGGTAGATGAAGGCAGGGCAGTGGATGCTTATCTATATGACTTTAGCAAGGCATTTGACAAAATTACTCATGGTAGGCAATATGGAAGGTTAGATAAAATGGTATCCATAGAGAAAGAATAGATTGGATTTATCATTGCCTGAAAGGTAGGAAGCAGAGGGTGATGGTCAAGGGTTTATCTTCAGACTGGTCTGTGACTAATGGTGTGCCACAGGCTTTTGTACTGGGAACTTTTTTGCTTTAAATTTATATAAATAATTAGAAGTGAGTGCACAAGGTATAGTTAGTAAGTTTGTGAATGATCCTCAATTAGGTGGTATAGTAGACAGTGCAGAAGGTTATGAAAATTTCAGGGGTAACATAATCAGCTGGGTATGTGGTTGGAGGGTTGGTAAATAGCCTTTCTTCCAGATAAATATGAGGTATTGCATTTTAGGAGATCAAACCAGGTTAATACTGAAACAATGATTGGTAGGGTCCTGGGAATGAAACAGAGCAACCCAGGAGTGAGTGCAAATGCATAATTAGGTCACCCTTTTATAGGAATGATGCTATTGAACTAGAAAAGTGCAGAAAAGATTTGACAGGATGTTGCCTGGACCTGGAGACCTGAGTTACATTACAAGAAGAGGCTGTATAGACTAGAATTTTATTCTCTTGAACATTGGAGATTGAGGGGTGACCTGAAAGAGTTATCTAAGATCAAGAGGGACATACACAGGGTGAAAACACAGCCTTTTTTCCTAGGGAGGGTTACTAAAAACAAAAAGGTGAAGGTTGAAGATCAGAGGTGAGAGATTTTAAAGTTATAACAGGGTCACCTTCTTTACACAAAGGGTGGTGCATATTTGGAATGAGCTGCCAGAAATAATTGTTGAGGGGAGATACATTAGCAACATTCTGTAGCCATTTAGGTAAGTGTGCGAATAGGCTAACTTTAGAGGGCTATGGGCTGATCACAGCCAAATGGGACTCGCTCATGAGGAAACACATTAAGAATGGATGTGTTGAGCCAGAAAGCCTACTTCCATTCTATACAATGCTATGTCTACTGCCCTCTCTGAGTGTGTGAGCACAGCTATGCAGCGAACTAAACAATGTTTTAAAAATCACCTGAGACAGAAGCTTTATTTCAAGTTTTTTTGAGAAAACGTATTGCCATTTCAAGGGCAAGTAAAGAGTGGATGGAGTTAAATGCCTTTTCACCGTGTGTTTTGAATCAGAATAAAAACTATCCACGCAGGAAGTAGCATAAAAAAATAACTTGCGTACAGGAAGTGATATTCATACAAAATAAACTGCATCTCTAGAGGCCAGAACACTATAACTCTAAAAGTTGACTTCACAAGATAAGGGTTCAACAGGTCAAGAGTTACATAACTACACAAACATGCTGTATTATTATCAGACAGAAAATACTCAGTGAGGGACAGACCATTTTCAAGTTTGTAGCCTATAACTCATTCACTGGGTGACTCTGTACAGCACAGCGGCAGGAACAGTTAATGATCTTCTATAATGCATTCAAATTTCCTTATATATTTCCATTTTCGTATGACAGAGAAAGTGCTCATTTGGCCCATTTAGTCTATGCAAGGTCTCCCAATATTCCCATCAGTCCCATTATCTAATTATTGCTCCATATTTTTCCTCCATCACTCTCAAATGCTCATCAAACAGCCCGTTTCTCCAAATAGTTATGCCAACTAGAGGTATTTTACAGTGGCCACTTAACGTAACAGCACATCATTGGGATGTGAGAGGTAACCAGATTTCCACGCAATCACAGAAGTTCTCTGTGTACAAAGCTCACAAAGACGGCACTGGGGGTCCGGCTTGCACTTGGGTTGGTGCAGCCACACAGCAGCAGCAGCACCTAACTAACTCCGTATGAGTGTCGTGCCTGCCAGCACACCAAAGGTGGGATGATGCAGAAAAAGATGGGAAGTGAGTTAAAGAAATCGTACAATGGTTTTCTCCTGTTGAGATGAACCACTTGTAAGGTAAGAGATCAGCGAGTGAAGCAGTGAGCAGTGAGGGACAGTGAGAAGAGCGTGAGAGGGGTGGGACCAGTAATGATGGGATTGAGAGGTCAGTGAGAGGACAGAGAGAAGGCACTGTCACTCAACATCAGGAAAGCCTAGCAACTTGCTAGGGGACCAGAGTTGGAGAGGGTCAGTAGCTTTAAATTCCTTGGTGTCAACAAGGATCTGTCCTGGGACCAAGCACATAAGTGTCATCACAAAAAAGACACAACACTGCCTCTGTTTTCTTAGCATTTTGCGTAAATTGGCGTATCACAAAAACTTAGACAAATTTCTATAGATGCAGAGTGGAGAGTATCCTGACTAGTTACATCACACACTGGTTTGAAATCACAAATTCCGAGGAATGAAAAGGGTCCAGAAAGTGGTGGATACAGCCAACTTCACCACAGGCGAAGCCCTCCCTACCAATGAGTACACTTCCATGGAGAGCTGCCACAAGAAAGCATCCATCCTCAAAGAACCTCACCATCCATGCTGTGCCCTCTTCTCACTATTACCACTGGGGAGAAGGTACAGAAGCCTTAGGATCACATCACCAGCTTCAGGAACAGTTATTACCCTACAACAATCAGGCTTCTGAACAAATGTGGATAACTTCACTCATCACTACCTCAAACTCACTTTCAAGGACTCCTTACAACTCATTTACTCTTTCACAGTTTGTCTTCCATTACACATTGATGTTTGTTTATTTATAGGTTTTTGTAAAATTCTATCATACTTTTTTCCTGCAAGAAAATGAATCACAAGGTAGTATATGGTAAAAATATAGAGTAAATATTGATAATAAATTTACTTTGAACTTTGGAAAGAAGTGAGACAGCAGTAAGTGTGCAGCGAAAGGTCAGTGAGGAGGCACTGAGATGACAATGAGAGTGCAGAATTGGAGCATTGACAAGCAGTGATGCAGTTTCAGTCACAGGATATTTACGACTACAGGATTTATGTTTGTAACTCAAGCTATCCTAAGACCATAAGACATAGGAGCAGAATTAGACCATTTGACCACTGAGTTGCTCCACCATGGCTGACATATTATCCCTTTTAAAACCATCCTCTCCATAACCTTTAATGCCTTTACTAATCAAGAACATATCAACCTCTTCTTTAAATATATCCAATGTCTTGGCCGTCACAGCAATGAATTCTACTAACTCAACACCCTCTGGCTAAAGAAATTCTTCCTCATCTCCGTTTTAAAGGGATGTCCTTAAATTCTGAGGCTGTGCCCTTTGGTTCAAGACCACCCCACTTTAGGAAACATCATCTTCACTTCCACTCTATCTAGGCCTTTCAGTATTCAATAGATTTCAATGAGAACCTCCTTCATTCTTCTAAACTCCAGTGAGTAGAGGCTCAGAGTCAACACTTTTTTTAGTGGTCCTTGAAAATGACTTAAATTGTATATTTGATCCTCTCTGCCAAAAAAAAAAGACATGTACCACTGCCACTGAAAGCATTGATAAAATTTTAAAACTAAAGTGATCCTGGCCAGGAACTAATTTAGTTACTAAGTGCAGGGCTGAGGGGTGAGGAGTAAAGGGTGAAGGGCACTAGGTGTGAGCTAGTTAACAGGCAGCAGATGTTTGAATAATCTCCAGTTTATGGATTTTAGACTGTGGTGACTACAGCAGTCAGCATGAGAGGTACCAAGCTGTATATGGATTCAGCAGCAGATGAGCAGAATCAGGGTTAAAACTGGGCAATTCTCCAGATGTGGTTCAAAGCTCATCTCAAGGTTGTACATGTCACTGCTTCAAACAGTTTAATTCAATCTGAGGCACCTGTCGAGGACTGAATGAAATCAGCAACTGTGAGAAGAGATTTTGCAGAGTGGAGGAAGCAAAGCTCTTGCCAACATTTAATTAAAGGTCATCCAATACTGAATGTCAAACGAGCTGCATCTCATGTCAAAGTCAAAAAAGGGTTGAGAGAGTTGCTGTGTGTGTCCACTGGGACACACAATATTAAACCTGCAGAAACTGATGCTCTATTTTCGGATCATTTCACCAAGGATCTGCAAATGGTAAAGGAGTAGAATGACATCATGGACTGACCCTTTGGAGATAATAATGGCTTTGCTGCTTGGGTGGAGAAGGTAGGAAAATAAGTATTTTACATGATTCTGGACAGATAAAGAATGGACTAGGTGAATGTAATTCTTTCTGGCTTGATGGTGACAGAAAGACTTGAAGGGGGATGTAGTCAGAAATTGAAAGATTGCAGATAGGACAAAGAAGAATGGTGAAGTATAAACTGGTGCCATTAACATAATTTTGAAAAAAATGTCACTTTGGTACAATGAAAGACAGAATGGTGGTATAAACCTGGTGCCATGGGGGAGTACTGGCAAATTCAAGAAGTCTGGAGAACTAAAACAAAGGGTTGCCAAGATATTGAAATTTTGTGTTTTGAAAGAGATTGGAACAGTATGTTGGGTGATGGAATCATTGATGGGATCTGCTAACGTGGAGGAAGCTATGATAGGTCAGGGATTTACAGGCAATTCAGCCAAGGGATCAGGAGACTTGTCTCAAGAACAGGTGTGGGCAGAGAGGGTTTGAGGAAGAACTGAAAAAGGATGAGAGCTTAGCAATAGAGAATATTAAACTAATTGTTCAACAGAGTTATTTGATCATCAGAGGCTTTCCTAGCTTTGATGTATTCCATATGATGCTAACATTCACAGTCCATGTTAGCTCCCTAGTTCTCCTATATTTGGAACCACATGTAATTAAAGATATCTTCAAGATGTTCACATTTTTCGACCACACCTCTTACCCTCCTGAAATCCAATCTCAGTACCACATGCAAACTCTTGACCTTTCACTTTAACTGCATTGTTTCACCCTTTCATAGATCTATTCTGGTTCAAATTTCATATAAATTTCCACACTTTATTTCCCACCTCAATTATTAAAATAATTGTATTGTTATGTACTGAATAACAATAAACTACTTACAAGTTCAAGGTCTAAGTTCAAGTTGAATTCATTATCAAATGTACAAGTAGATCTATGCACAGGTGTAGTGAAAAAGCTTACAACAGTATCACAGGCATATAGCATCATATCAACAGCATTCACAAGAAAGGCAGATTAAATTCAAGCTATTCCCATTTTTGTAAGAAATACAATTGCAGCAAAAGGTCCAATTTCATACAAAGTGGTCAATTGTTCATAGTGTTGCCAAACTAATGATTGTTTGTCATTTGGTTGTATGAAATTGGCTGTTCTTGAACCTGATGGAGTGGAAATTTAGGATTCAGCACCTCCCAACTGATGATGACTTATGAAAAGATTGTTCATGAACTAATAGAAGTTTCATTTGATTTGAAACTGAAGAAATTTCTTATAAACTTCCGAAGTTTAATCTAACAGATGTAATCGATTTTTCAATATTACACTGGCTACATGTCATGGATCCCAATGTAATTAACCATTTGACAGAAATGTCATTATTTTCAAGATTTAGATTAAAATTGATAAACAAGCGAAGCATGAAAAATTGAGTGGTTGCTTGTAGAAATGCAAATGAAATATATTAAACATATGCTGTTAAATTCAAACTGTGGGGTCAAAATGTCACTATCTTCTGATTTATTCATTAGGAAGTGTTAGGGAAAAACAGTCATAATCAGAAAGAATGAATGGTTAAATGCAGTAACCAATAATACAAGTAAGAGCCAGCCTTAAATTTAGTACAAGGATAGCTGTATGAATAAGTACCATTTTCTGCAAAACAAGCCATAACTTAATAAAATGGTAAATAAAGCTTGTTTTTGGTATCTGGATTCCTGAAAGAAGTGATTGAATATTCAAGGGTAGTCTTATCAGCTGAACTGTGCATCACCTGTCTACACCCAAAGTAGTGAACTGAATTATGTAATTATGACTTTTGAAATTGTACTTTATCACCATCACCTTTGTACTTAAAATATAATATCTCAATTGCTTTTGAGTTGAAAGAAATTCCTCTGAGAGAACCCCCAGGAGAATTATACACCAGGTCTCCTCTTAATGTCTGCTTGTCTGAATAACAACCTCTTGTGCCTGCAGCTCTGGTCTCCATTGCCTCATTCAAACCACAATGGGAAAGTAGCTCCTCATGCATGTCAAAACTTTCTATATAATACAAAATGAAGACAATGAAACTGTATGCTTATGGCATTGATTTTCTTATGTTAATAAGTATGAATTACCATTTTCCTTATAATTTTCTCTTCTTTTATGCAAACAGAATGACAACTGAGAATTGTTCTGAAATGTTGAGAAGGGTAAATATTTGCTAGATATTGCCGAAGATTAATAGCTTATGATTTTTTCGGTGATACATAATCGCAATAAAAGGCTTCCTTAGTTATAGAAAATATTTGCATTTACTTTGAAAATAATTATTTGTATTAAAGTCCTAAATAACATTAATATATGATGACTCTTCTGTGATTACAGTTCCTTTCTTCTTGCAAACACGAGGAAATCTGCAGATGCTGGAATTTCGAGCAACACACATAAAAGTTGCTGGTGAACGCAGCAGGCCAGGTTTCTTCTACTGATTTTGTCAACATTCTTGAGGATCTATAGCCGAAAATGTGCATGAATGAACAATGTTTCATTGTTCAGAAAGCTAGAACGTTGACTTTTAAAAACAGTACAGAACCAATTTTTACAAAACTATTTATGTCGTGAAACTATTAATCCAAGATCGATTCCAGAGATTCAGGTTACTTTTACCATTCCATTGCACTATATATCTCTACTTTTTTTTAACCTATGTGATGCTCTACTATTTTCAGAAGTCAAGTGGTAATATTATAGTAGTTAACATGCTGGTCGTTTCACCTTGAACCAACTTACCAAAATTTCCAGACACTGCTTCATTAAATATCAAATAAGGTCTGTCATTTATTTGTTTTATATTTTAGATTTTACATATTTTTAATGACAAATTACTGTAACAGTTCAAACAGCTTTCTTTTTTTATCTACAGCTATTTTGAGTAATTCAAGTCACAGTTGGAAGGTGGGGTTTGGTGCACGTCAGAACAAAGAGAAAGAATGCGTCCCTGATCTAAGCAACCACCTAAGTAACCATCTGTACCTAATAAAGTGGACACTGAGAGAATATTCATTGTCTTCTGCTGCTGTAGCCCACCCACTTCAAGGTTCAATACAGTGTGTTTTCAGAGATGCTTTTCTGCACTTCACTGCTGTAACATATAGCTATTTGAGTTATTGATGCCTTTCTATCAGCGTTAACCAATCAGGCTTTCTCCACTGACCTCTGTCATTCACAAGGCATTTTTGCCCACAGAAAACTTGTTCACGGGATATTTTTGCTTCTCGCACCATTCTCTGTAAAATCTGGAGACTGTTGTTTGTTAAAATCCCAGGAGATCTGCAGATGTGAGATACTCAATCATCCCATCTGATCATGGTCAACTTTTCTTCCTCATTCTGATAGATAGCCTGATAAACAACTGAATCTCTTGACCATGACTGCATGTTTTTAAACATGTGCTGATTAGATTTATTGCATTAAGGTTCATGTGTACAGGTGTACATAATGAAGTGACACTGGATCATAAAAGAAGACTGAATTAGAATGCGTATTCAAAGAGAAGGTCAGGTATTGGAAGAAAACAAAGGATAAATCGAATTGGATTCACATGTGATAATTAAGAAAAAGAAAGAAGTATAAGTATAAAAAGTAAATTGAGTGTTTTCTATCTGCAACAATTGATGCCCAGAAGTATGAGATGCTATTTTTGCAAGAGCTAATTTTCAGTGCTAGCAAGGTTGATTGACACTAATAAATAATTATGCCATACTTGGCAGGTTGCTTGAAATAGTTGGATTAACTTTGTGCTGCAAAAATATAAAGACTTTGAGCCATCTATGGAACTTCAAAGATGAGAGAAACAAAATGATATCTATATTGTAAAGACAGTAGTGGAATTACACAAATCAGCTGTACCTAGCCCTGCACTATTGACGCTTGCAGATATAACAGCACTTATTGATTATTAATATTTGCAAGCATCATTACTCTTACAGTTGTTTTGGTGACAGGAAGTGGCCCATTTAGGTATTTTTATTTGATAAATATCTTCACTTTCTCCAATTATCTGATGCACTTAGTACTCCACTCAAGCATTACAGGTCCCTTGGCTATCAAACTGAAAATTCATAACAATTTAAGGTGCCATTGTACTCTAAGCTCCAACAGGATAAAATCTATAGTATACCAAAGAAACACAAGTCATTCTTAATGCTTGAATTGAGAAACAAAATGTCAAGGGAACCGTTGAGAGAAATCGATGGAGTGAGCTAATTTTTATATTTAATTCATTTATGAAAAGATTGTCTTAACTTTTACAAACTTAAAATTTGTGCTGAAATAAATGGGAACTGAGGTTTCAGTGAGGAAACTTCTCATCTATTGGATTCGGATCGAATGCCATTTTGAGACAAGCACACATTTTATTTATTCCGGACGTCCACACAAAGCCAGTTGTTGCCCAATCTATATTTATAACTGAGGATTTGCTGCTTCAGTACTTGATCACAATGGATAACCCCACTGTAAAACCTTCATATGTACTTTCAAAAGGAATATGGGAGAGAGATGCCGTTACAATATTATTTTAAAAATCCTCCACAGCTGTTAGGTATGTTTCTGGTCATCATTTTCAATAAGTAGTGAAGATTTTCTTTTGACTGCTTCTGGGAGTGTTTACAACTCTAACAGACTTGCAAAAAAATTGTCAAACTTTCTCTGGGAAGAATCATGTAGTTTGCTGACTTCCACCACAGTTGGGGGAGCAGTTAATGGTACAGCATTAAACTAGAGTAGAGAGAACTGCATCTGAAAAGAGATGATGCTGAAGGAGGGAAGTTGCAGAAATCTATTTTTTTTAAACTCCAAACACGTTTCAGGACAGGAGCATTGAAGATTCAGCTCAGAGACAATCTGTTTGAAGTAGCAGCTCCGCATCAAAGGTAAGTAATTGCAGAGCTACATTACCTGTTGAATCCTAGCATCATGGACCATACATTGTCTCTAATCCAGCACTACTATGAGATCATTCTACGCTGCAGCAGATAACTTATGTGAGATTAGAGAATTGGTGCTGTTGAGTACCTGTGTCAAAAATAATATTGTTAAACCATTTTTATAGCCTATGTTCATCTCCTCTTTTATAGAGTCAGAAACACCATAAGACAGATTTCTGGAGTTCACCAGGATTGTAGGTTGCCTTGGCTCAACTAACAACACACACCAACATTCTGTAATTTGACCCAAGCATATTAAGGGACAGGAATGGCTCTCACTCAGTAAATGTGGAAATAACATCCAGTGGCCAACAGGACATCATACAGATTTTATGCTGGTTTCCTGGCAGATCTGCTGGTGACCCTATTCTGCACCACCTCTCAAATTTCCCTTTTTTGCTGTAATCAGTTCAGCTGGACAAAGGTAGGGGAAAACAAATGCCCAACTCTGATCAGAACTACAGCTGACTCATCCCTTATCACCAATCATACTATTTGCTGCCATTCTACATAGCATCTTGTTCTAAGATCTAATCCTTTCTGTTCCCAAATCAGTCCCTTCAACCTGAAGATTGATATTGCATTTCCATTGTTTCACCCACATCAATAAGAATCAGGACAAGATATGTATTTTTTTTCATTATTAACAAATACATGGAGCAATGCAAGATAAAGTTTATGCTTGGTTTAGGTGAACATATGCTTAGTCTCATATGTTTTACTGCTTGCTGTAGATGCTACGGCATGAGAGATGAAATGCAGCTATATAAACTGTGTGGTACTAGAGTTGACCATAGGAGTGACATTGAAATCTAGGGCCTAGGTGGTGTAAGCAGGCAGTAGTCCTGTCATTTTGGTGGAAGGATCAGAAAATACCTCACATTAGCTCTCCTTTTCTCTTATGGTAAAATTAAAACTCTTAGTAAATGATTGCAGTAGATGTATCTTCATCATTCTATCAGTTAATTGAATTATAATGCATGTGTGTGTGTGTGTGTGTGCGTGGAAAGGAGAGGAATATCTGGAGGAGTAAGTTGAGTGGGTAAGGAAACAGAAGGAAAATCAATCGTAATTGCAAATCAGGAATTATCAAAAGCTTCGGGGAGTAAGCTAAACAGTTGCAGGTAGTTAGTTAAAAGTAGGTGAATACTTACAGTAGTTTTCTAAACTCTGTAGGATGCAGCACACTGGCTCTCAAAACCCAACGTCAACATAAAGGAAAGACAGCAGAACATAACAAGTGAAGGAAGTTCCCTTAGGTCCTGAAATTCCCAGTATCAGACTTAACCTCTCCCATTTAATAATTGAAATAGACCTTAAGATGGGTGTAATTCTGTGAGAAATGTTCTTTTTATTTGAATCCTTTTAGTACAGTACATACTACAATGTTCCTCTGATTACTATTAAATTTCCAAATGTCAACATTGTAACAGAAGTACTAGACATTAATATTTATTAAATAGAGTCATATGGTGAATATATTTATTGCACACAAAATAAGTTCATTGTTAATAACAGAGTCATAATTAACTTTAGGTGTGAAGTCTCAGACATCACCAAACATTACATATAATCCCTCATGTTCCTTTATTATTAAAACTGTTAGAGTATGTCTTTAACTCACCCCAGTTTTCATCAATGTACCATAGAAATTTACATACTAGGATGCTAACTTTATTGGGGTAATAAATCCAATCAGTAAAATCAACAATATTCCTGTACTTATCAAGATTAACAATGAGACTGAATATACAACCAAAAGACAAATGATAGTTTTATTCCAAACTAAAGAGGTTCAGTCAAGCATGAAAAAATGCACCAAAGTTAATAGGACCTCAGTTTCCTTGTCTGCCTCAGCTGATGGAGGCAAGATTAATAGAACTTGCCCAACACTAAACAATACTCCTTACTGATTTTCCATGCATGTGTTTCACATATTACATAATATTACATCGGTTTAACCTTTCTTGTGACTTAGTAATTTAAGTTCAATAACAATAACAGTTTTTATTTGGCTTTTACTTAAATAATTCTGTATTCTGTATTCAAAAACTACTAATTGCTACATTATTTTCACTTAATTTGATGATTATAATAATGTGTTAAAATGTACATATACTTTGACAATTATGAAAATAAACAGAGAACATTGATGTTAATGCTTTAACATCATATTATTATGAGATGTCATAACATTATTATTGATATTATGATAGACAAGTTGTGTAACTGATTATGTTTTGCATTTAATACACATAAAGGAACTAATAAACATGCCTAGTAAATTTTATTTTACAACAGAGACAACAAAGGGAGAAACTAAATGTTATCCTCTTAATCTCAAATTCACCTAAAGGAATTTTAGCATTACTTCCAACTTCCAGTCCATAAAGTTTTGGCAATGTTCAAACTTCTTGTGAAAAATATACTTTGTGCCAACTTCTTAGAATGACGTTTAATGAACTTTGAGCCAAAAGTAATTACAAATATACTCAAGTGGGCTTCAAATTGAAGGTGTTTTCTTTAAAAAGGGTATAGGAATTTTAAAAAACTACAATGGTAACTCAAATAGATAGAAATGAATTTGAGTTTTATATTTAGATTTGCGTTTATTTTGACAATATTCAGAATTAATAAAAGCAAATTACTAAAACTGGAATTAGATAAATGTTACATCTATTTTTGGGGGGTATGAAACAGATATAAGGCATTTCTAACTAGCAGTGGGACAGGTTGTTCCCATATTGCACAGAAATGGGATTTCACAGCTGAACTTGTTGGCATCCCTCTTAGTCAGTGCAGGGTTTTGCTTAAATTGAGCCAGATTATCCGGAACCTGGCACACTGCCCATCACCTCTAACAGGGATATCCATCTGTCCTCTGGGCTGGTCGTAGACATCTGATCTCACCGACCCACTGTACCCTGAAGTCAGAGGAAGCAGTCTTAGAGGTGACTGCTCCTCAGGCAATGTTGCACTGTGACATTATCACTGGAAATCCCTGACAGGTTTTGACAGTTAACTAAGTTACGGGCTTTAGCTGCAATTAAAACTGGTAATTAACATTATACACTTTTAAAAGTCTTGACAAACTATGAAAATGATGCAACTTATTGAATAAAACAAGTTATTAAACATGAAAAATAAAAAAACTTCAATGTTAAAAACACTTATTTTAATATTTTCATTTCAAAGTAAAATAATTGATAGACAAATTTATTTTACCTGTGCCTCCCAAACCACAGGCTGATAATCCTCATTGAAATGGGTATAGCAATGGGAAGTTATCATTTCAAGTCCCAGTCCCAGGCTGAGAAATACTAAGTTTCGTATGGATGTGGGTGGGACTAGCATCAGATGCTTATCTGGAATACTCTGAGGCAACCAGAGCCCAACAAAAGCACTGATACATGTAGGATGCAAGTCACTCTGCTTTACGTTCTCAGTCATTCAAATATAGATCTTTACAAGTAATACGAATGGAAGCATGGTGATCTATGTTCATACAAGGGAAACTATAAAGCCTGAAACACTTGTATTGCTTTAACAAAGTCAAGATGTTCCTAATCTCCTAACAGACTCTTTGAAATTGTGACGGGTTGGGACTGTTATAATGCAGGAAATACCTCAATCAATTTCAGTGTAGCAAGTTCTCACAAACTTGAAGCAAACCTAAGGACGCTGGAAGATCATTGAAGATCCTAATTGACTAATACTGTGCTTCCTGAGACTTTTTAAGAATCATCTTCCATACTCATGATATCCAACCTTCTGCTGAAAAGCAAGTAACAAAGAAAGCAAATTTAGTGTGATCAAGATGAAGCCCAAATCATGGAATTAAGCGAAATGCATGCTTTCTCCAAACTGGATCTAAACTTTGGATATGACTGGTAGCAACATGAGGAGGTCACAATTATCCTACAACATAATTTGGTTTGCAGTTTACAGAAGTTTTAAACCATTAGCTCATCTTTATCTATATGTGTCACTGAATAGACTAATACACAATTAGATTGTGATGACAATTTGTCACTGAATAGATTAACACACAATTAGATTAGATAACAATTGCACTATGATTGTGAGAAATGACAGCCAAAGAAAAGTATTTCATTAATTTTGTGGTATTCACATCAAGGGATGGTTTAAAGTGCTTTAGATCCAATGATACTTATGTTTAAAGGATAATTACCATTGTAGCTAAAGTTGACATCTTCATGGTACCATGCTATAATATAGATGCATAAATACATGCCTATAAAATGCCTATAAAAGGTATTCACCCCCCCTCTTTTGGAAGTTTTCATGATTTATTGGTTTACACAATTTGGCTTTTTTGACACTGATCAACAAAAAAAACTCTTTCATGTCAAAGTGAAAACAGAACAAAAGAACACTCCAAGCAATTCTACGTAAAGGTTATTGAAAAACACAAGTCAGGAGATGGATACAAGAAAATTAGCAAGTCACTGAATATCCCTTGGAATACAATTGTCAATTATCAAGAAATGGAAAAAATATGGCACACCTGTAAATCTGCCTAGAGCAGGCTGTCCTCAAAAACTGAGTGACCATGCAAGAAGGGGTCTAGTGAGGGAGGCCACCAAGAGATCCATGACAACTCTGGAAGAGCTACAAGCTTCAGTGGCTGCGATGGGAAGGACTATGCATACAACACCTGTTGCCTGGGTAGTTCATCAGTTGCAACCACATGAAGTCTTGGCTGGAGTTTGCCAGGAGGCTCTGAAGTCAGATGGAAGAAGGTTCTATGGTCGATGAAACCAAAATTGAGCTTTTTGGTATTCAGACTAAATGCTATTTTTGGCATAAGGCAAACACCACCCATCATCAAAAACAAACCATCCCCACCGCGAAACATGGTGCTGGCTACATCACAGCTGTGGGGATGTTTCACTACAGCAGGCCCTGGAAGGCTTGTGAAGGTAGAGGGTAAAATTAATGTAGGAAAATACAAGGAAATACTGGATGAAAACTTGATGCAGTCTGCAAGAAAACTGCGACTTGGGAGAGGATTTGTCTTCCAGCAAGAAATGACCCACGTATAAAGCCAAAGCAACACAGGAATGGCTTAAAAACAACAAAGTTAATGTCCTGGAGTGGCCAAGTCAGAGTCCAGACCTGACTTGAGAATTTGTGACCAGACTTGAAAAGGGTCATTCACTCATGATCCCCATGTAATTTGACAGAGATTTGGCAGTTATGTAAGAAAGAATGGGGATAAATTGCAGTGCCCAGATGTGCAAAGCTGATAGAGACCTATCCACACAGACTCAAGGCTGTAATTGCTGCCAAAGGGGCATCTATTAAGTACTGACCTGAAGAGGTGAATACTTATGCAATCAATTATTTTGTGTTTTATATTTGTAATTAATTTAGAATACTCTATAGAGATCAGTTTCCACTTTGACACGAAAGAGACTTTTTCTGTTGATAGTGTCAACAATGTCAAATTAAATCCATTGTGATTCCACGTTGTAAAACAATAATACATGAAAACTTCCAAGGGTGGTGAATACTTTTTATAGGCACTGTAGATATGGATATAGCTGTCTAGTCAGGCCACATCTTTTTTGATGTTAACAGGCAAATGAAGAACTATTCATTGTCAGTTTTTGGCTTGGGAATCATCCATTGATAAAATAAAAAACTTTGGTGTTATTGCTATCCACACATTGCAGAGAGCAATGTTACAGTCAAATTGAATTGGAAAAGTTGATATTTTGTGGAATGAACAACAATTCTACCCATTCATGCATTTTTTATTAGAACATTTAAAGAAGTGTCTACAGGTGTACTAATGAAAAGATTCTGACTGGCTGCAATATTGTCTGCTACATCAACCTCAATGTGCAGGAAATAGAAAAAGAGAAAAATATACAGCACAATACTGGCCCTTTGGCCCACAAAGCTGTGCTGAACATGTCCCTACCTTAGAACTACCTAGGCTTTACCCTTAGCCCTCTGTTTTTCTAAGTTTCATGTGGCCATCCAGGAGTCTCTCAAAAGACCCTATTGTTTCCGCCTCCACCACCTCCACCAGGAATGCAAGAAGCTGCAGTGAGTCATGGATTCAGCTCAATACACCACTGGAACACCTGTCCCTAACATCAGCAATATTTACTGAAGATGCTTCTTCAAGGATGCAACATTCATCATCAAAGACCCCCACTATCCAGGCCACGTCATTCTCTGCCCTTACCATCAGGCTGGAGGTACAGAGCCCTAAAGTTTCACACCGCCAAGTTCAGGAACAGCTGCTTTCCTTTTGAGCCATCTGGCACAACCTAAACACTACCTCAGTATAACACCAGTATGACCACTTTGATCACTTTGCGGTATTTGGTTTGTTTTGTTTCAATTTTGTCAGTTCTTGTAAAAACTATGTATCATTTACATTTAATTTACAATTCCTTTTCTTTTGAGTGCTCTTTATATGATATTATGTGCAAGTGATGTTGCTGCAGGTAAGCTTTACATTACACCTGTCATGCAGGTACTGGTGCATATGACAATAACCTTGACTTTGGTGTTGACCTTTTTCCAGGATTTGTGGAAATTGAGTTAGACAAAGTTTGTTAATTTCCTTCCACGCTAAATGTGGGAATCTAGCCAATAAATTGATTTCCAAAACTTCACTTCCAAACCTTGTTGTAAGATATTACTCGGAGAAAGCTGATGTTCAGATTTAGCTTTCTATACTCCAAGCAATTGTTATCAAGGATCCTTTCCAAAGGATCACACATTGTGCAAAATCCAAAGTCAAAAATTGGAAACAGCAAGGATTGACTTGCTATGAATGGCCTAACAAAGAGAATATCAGTCTATAGGAACTTCAGATGAACTTAATATTTAAGTATTATTTCCTTCCCAGAGATGAAGATGCAACAGTCAACTTCAAAGGCTAACTCATCCCGAGGTTCAGTTCTCAGATATATACAGCAAGGCAGAAGTTGGTCATAAAAGATGTGTAAGCTGTTAGAGGAGCACTTACACATCTTAAAACTATCAATCTTGAAACTATTTTAATACCTATTACAAACTACTAATATTGAAATCTTGGGCTCATTTATTCAAAATTAGTCCTACCACAAAACAGCCAAGCTTCAAATTAATCATTATGATAAATTTATGTGAATTTACTCTCCCTTAGCTAATTTTTCATTCATTCTGAGCTAATATCCCATCATCCATTTACATACCATCTAGAAGTATTGACTGCTTTTTTTTTGCCACAATTTGATAAAAATTAAAATAACCAGTAGAATAAAAATGGCTAAAGTGTCAATATAAAATGCATTAAGCATCATGTCAGTTTTCACAATCTTTTGTAAGAAGATATGTTTTCTGCAAGAGACTGTGTGTTATTGTTTTAAGGTGCCTCATTCACAGAATTAGCTTCATTCACCTTCCGTCTCCACCCTGTGAATTAATAAGTGAATAAATGACTACGGGAGTTTCAACTAGCTACCCTCATTGCTTGTCTTTGAATAGTCTCTAAAAATAAATGATACTGTTCAACACAAAGACAGTTACAGAAATGTTTTAAAAGCTTTTGAGTACAATTCTGTATCTCAGGTAGATGAATGGACACTGTGACTAAAATAGGTTTTTTTTCTGATAAACCCACCTTCTGCAAAATGTACGTGGTTCCCATGTCAAATATATTGTATTACTGTTTGAAGACCAGATTTTTTTTTAAAGACACACTTCAAAATTCTCTCCAATTATATTGGTTAAGGCTGGGATTTAGTCACAGAGGGCATAATGATCACAAATAACATAATATGGAAACATATATTTTTAACTTCAGTAATTTTCTATATTCAATTACCTTACTTAATGGGAACTGTTGCAACTCTTGATGCTGACACCAACAAAATGAGTCAACCAGAAGATGTCAGCACAAAAGTATCCTTTTTATAATCTGAGATAAACTTACATGAAAGTAGAGATTTACTTTTTTAGAGATAGAATCATAGTACTGTACAGCACTCTGTGCAAGTGTCTGTCTATATGTCTCTTGAACATAGCTGTGGTATACTGTATACTAATAGATTAAAAGTACTAAGAATTGGAAAAACAACTTAGAGTAACTGTTTCATAAAGATAATGCATTTTTGAAGAAAATAATGTGTATTATTTTCTAAGACCTCATTCGTCCTTGTCCAGTTCTTCATTTTCAGCCAATATGCCATGACTAATCTGTGATTACAGTTCAAATGTTCTGTAACATAAACCTATCGCTAACCCTAGTTAATGCCAGAATTTACATTTATTTGTATACTAAAAAATGAGCAGAAATAAGTAAGATGATACTTTGCAAAATGTTGCACTGATTTTACAAGTAAGACCTAAGCCAGAATAGAATGTTTTTAAGCACAAAGGAATGAATTCAAAGCTTTTAAAAGCCTGTGATCACACCAATACAATACATAGCTTTACCAATTTGCTTCACTTCATTCAAAATTGTGCAGTTAGACAAATGGGTAACTTGAAATTCCATGCTTTACATATAAGTGACAGAATGATCTTGATGAGACAGTTGATTAAAGCAACCTTCATGAAATACTGAAATCCTAAATCACATTGCAATGATTCAGATAATAACGTAAGTTATCCACACACCAGACAACTGTTACTTAACTACTGGAATAGGTTTAGGAGAGGAGGGCAAGGAAAAAGAAAGTGAAGAGGAGGATAGGCAATGGGAAGGAGCCTATGGAAGAATGCAGGACCATAAGAAATCCTAGCAGGAATAAGCTATTTTCCTCTCATCGCTTCTTTTCCATTCAATAGGAACACGGCCCATCTTTTACCCCATTGCCATTTTCCTATAGTAACCTCATACTCTTGATTCCTTTAATAGCCAAAAATGTATTGATCTCTGTTTTGAATCCGCAGTGACCCAGCCCTCACAACTCTCTTGGTCAGAGAATTCCAAAGACTCAAACTGAGGAAATTCTTTTTAACTATATACTGAATGGTTAATCCATTACTTTGAAACTGTAACACTTGGTTGAAGACATTCTAGCAAGCTTAAGTATCAAACCTACTTCTACCTCGTCAAGCTGATAAGAATTTTGTATGGTTCAATAAGACTGCCTCTCAATCTTCAAAACTTTTAGAAAATGATGATCTGGTGTCCCTTTGTTGGAAAGTCAACATGGTTTCCTTAAGGGAAAACCTTACCTGACAAATCTGTTGGAATTCTTTGAGGAAATAACAGGCAGGTTAGATAAAGGAGAGTCAATGATGTAGGTTCTTGGATTTTCAGAAAGCCTTTGACAAGGTGCCACACATAAAGCTGCTTAACAGATAAGAGCCCATCGTATTACAGGAAAAATAAAAGCATGGATAAAAGATTGGCTGATTGACAGGAGTGAGTTTTGGAATAAAGAAGGCCTATTCTGGCTGGCTGCTGGTCACAAATGGAGCTCCGCAGTGGTCGATTTTGGGACCGCTTCTTTTCATGTCATACGTCTACAATTTGGATGACGGAATTCATGGCTTTGTGGCCAAGTTTACAGACGATACGAAGACACGTAAAGGGGCAGGTAGCATTGAGGAAGCAGGGAGTTTGCAGAAGGACTTGGACAGATTGGGAGAATGGGCAAAGAAGTGACAGATGGAATATACTGTCAGGAAGTGTATGGTCATGCACTTTGATAGGAGGAATCAATGTGTAGACTGTTTTCTAAATGGGGAGAGAATTCAAAAATCTGAGGTGCAAAGGAACTTGGGAGTCCTCATGCAGCATTCTATAAAGGTTAACTTGCCAGCTGAGTCGACAGTGAGAAGGCAAATGCAATGTTAGCATTCAATTCAAGAGGACTAGAGTAGAACAGCAAGGATGTGATGCTGCAGCTTTATAAGGCATTGGTCAGACTGCTTTTGAAGTGCTGTGAGCTGCTTTGGGCCCCTTATCTAAGAAAGAATGTGTTGGCAGTGGAGAGGTTCCAGAGGAGGTTAACAAGAATGATTTTGGCAGTGAAAGAGTTAACGTACAAGGAGTGGTTGAAGGCTCTGGGTCTGTGCCACTGGAGTTTATTAAAATGAGTGGGGGTCTCATTGAAACCTATTAAATATTGAATGATCTGGACAAAGTGGATGTGCAGAGTATGTTTCTTCAGAACTGGAGAACCCAACAGCAGAATAGAGGGACATCCATTTAGCACAGAGATGAGAAGGAATCTGTGGAATCTGTACCACACACAGCTGTGGAGGTCAAGTCATTGAGTATATTTAAAGGAGAGGTTGATAGGTTTTTGGTTAGTCAGGGTGTCAAAGGCAATGGGGATAAGGCAAGAGAATAGGGTTGAAAGGGATAATAAATCAGCCAAGATGAAATGGCGTAGTGGAGGTGATAGGCCAAGTGGCCTCATTCTGCTCCTATGTCTTATGGTCTTACATATTGCAAAAAAGACCAACATATAATTTTCATTGCTAATTAGTTTATAAGAATTTAGGGATGAAATACCAATCTGTCTTTTCTGATGACAATGACTTATGGAGATTAAAATATTCTGCAGTCACTAACTGTACACAAAATGGTAGCTATATAATCACATCTATTGGTAGTTAAGGTCACCGATGCAATATTTTTTTTGCACCTCTCCAGACAAGAGTGACAATATCAATCTCTATTTATCAAAAGGCAATTTCATATCCAGGCAACTACATATCAATTAAATAAAGACATGCATGTAGAGATGGCTTTATCTGGAATATTCACATTTCAGTGAGAGAGAGAATGCATCAATGTGCATGCATAGACAACAGATCGATGTGCATGCATAATTGTCAGTCAATAATCAGGGCTAAGGGGAGTCATTTTGTTAAGGAGAAATAGATCCATACATTACACGTCCTCCCCCTTTAAATTAATGTAACATAAAACTGCATATGTAACAAGACACTTAATTTCCCTTTAACAGCCCATATTCAAATAAACATGCTTTCACAATAACAGTCCATAACTTACTTCTCTATTCTAAATATTCAGTCTCTTGAGTGCTGCTCTGTTTCTTTTAGGATATCGCCTCTGGACCTATGAATTGGCATCAGGTTTGGCAGTTATCTTGTCAAAGACAAACTTCTCTGATGCAGGTGTCACACTGCTGTCAGTGACATGATCATCACTGAGAGGTAAGTCCGGTGGCTGTAAGGTGTCCATCTTGTTGGGTGCAGTTGACTCAGGTGTATACTTTGACTAAGCATCCAGTATCTGGTTCACATGATGTCTCCATGTATGATCACCAACAACCACGGTGTACATCAGTGGTCCAGTCTTTGGAGCTATTCTACCATGTGTCCAATTGTTCTCTCAGGTCTCACGCACTAGGATTTCCTGTTGCGTCTTCTTGCTGATTTAATTAGCTACTGGCTGAACTGTTTGTTTTGTACTTCCCTCCATAGATCTGGTTTCTGGAGGTCTATGTGTAATCTCAGATTCCTGCTCATGAAAAGCATTGTAGGTGTTTGATTTGTCATCGCACAGAGTTCCAATACACAAATAGGAATTGTCCACATTGTGCTGTAGAGAAATGTCCTCTTTGTCTTTAATGGACTTCTTGAAGGTTTGGATAAACTTTTCAGCTAATCCATTCATTGTTGGGTGAAGAGGAGATGACTTGAAATGTTCGATGACATTTTTCTTCATGAATAGTCTGAACTCTTCAGACATGTATTGTGGTCCACTGTCACTCAAAATTTGTTCTCGAAGATAGTCCTCAGAGCAGAGGCAGTCTTTGCTGAGGTGGTCAACTTCACCAGTATGACCTCAGGCCACTTCGAATGAGCGTCCACAGCAATCAGAAGCACAGAGTTCATGAATGACCCAGCAAATAAATATGCACTCTTTGCCATGGTGAAGATGGCTACTCCCACAGGTGTAATGGTGCCTGTGGGGTGCATTTTGAACAGTGTGGCATCCCAAACAGACTTTGGTCAAGCCTTAAATCTGTCTATATAGTCCAGGCCACCAAGCATAGCTCCGGGTGAAACTCTTCATCTTGACTGTACCCAGGTGTCCTTCATGCAGATTCTCGAACACTCTGGTGCACAGTTTAGGGGGAACCACAACACGAGATCCACACATCGGCATTCTTTGACATTCAGACAGCTGGTTTTGTCTCACTGAGAACTCTGGAAACATAGAGTTACCATAAGCTGGCCATCCTTGCATGGTGATGTCATAGACTTCTGACAATGTCAGGCCTTTCCTTGTTTCTGTTTGTATTTCAGAATTTGTTACCAGCAACTGGCCTGCCAATGCTGTGTGGAACACCTCTGCTGGGTCACAGAATGAAGACTTCTCTTCTTCAGTTGCAAACGGTGCAAGACATGGCAAGCCAACAGCGTTGCTATGTTTTTTGTACCCTTGAATTCTATATCGTAAAAGTGGGTTTGTAGGAAAAGTGCTCAACATTGCTACCAGGTAGCAGACATTACTGGCATTCCCTTCACAAACAGGAGAAAATTTGCAGATGCTGAAAACCCAAGCAACACACATAAAATACTGCATGAACTCAGCAGGCCAGGCAATATCTATGGAAAAGAGTTCGGTTGACATTTCGGGCTGAGACCCTTCAGCAGGATTGGAGGAAAAAAGATGAGGAGTCAGAGTTAGAAGGCGGGAGGAGGAGAGGGAGAAACACAGGGTGATAGGTAAAACCTGGAGGGGGAGAAGGGTGAAGTAAAGGGTTGGAGAAGGGGGAATCTATTAGGAGAGGACAGAAGGCCATGGAAGAAAGAAAAGGGGGAGGACCACCAGAGGGTAGTGATGAGCAGGCAAGAGGATAAAATGAGCGAGGGAAAAGGGGATGGGGAATGGTGAAAGGGGGGACATTACTGGAGTTCTGTTTGGGTAGTCCCCAACCTGCTGGCATGAATGTTTGAATTCTCAAACTTCCAATAATGCTCCCCCACTAAGCATTCCCCATCCCCTTTTCCCTCGCTCACCTTATCTCCTTGCCTGCCCATCACCTTCCACTGGTGCTCTTTCCACTCCTCCCCCTTTTCTTTCTTCCATGACCTTTGTCCTCTTCTTATAGACTGCCCCTTCTTCAGCCCTGTATCACCAATCAACTTCCCAGCTTCACCCCTCCCCCTCCCAGATTCACCTTTCACCCTGTGTTCCTTCCTCTCCTCCCCCAACATTCTAACATTGAGTCCTCATCTTTTTTCTCCAGTCCTGCTGAAGGGCCTTGGCCCAAAATATTGACTGTAGTCTTTACCATTGATGCTGAGTTCCTCCAACATCTTCTGTGTGTTGCTGGGATTGAAAATGGACAATGGGGGCCGGTGGTCTGTCACTAGAGAAAGGTTTTGTCATTGATGCGGTGTTGGAACTTCCTTACTCCCCATACTAGACTAAGGGCCTCTCGGTCGATCTGCAGATAGTTGTGTTCTGCACTTGGCAGTGAACTTGAAGCAAATGCAATCAGGCGTTCAGGTCCATCATCCACCAGTGTGTGACAAAACGGCTGTAAGGGGCATATCACACACCAGTGCAATGGGCAGAGTTGGGTCATAATGGGAGAACTGTTGATCTGATGTTATTACGTAGTCTCTTTGTGTCCTTGAATGCTCTTTCACATCTTTCTGACCATTCCCACTTCGATCTTCTCTGCAACAGTGTGTTCAAGAGATGCTGCACTGTAGCAACGTTCAGGAGAAACCGGTGATAATAGTTTACCAGGCTCAAGTATAATCTGAGTTGTGACACATTTTCTGGTTCGGGTGCTGGTAGCACTGCTTCAATCTATTCCTGTGACATTTGTAAGCCATGCTTGTCAATGCCATACACAAAACATGAGATTTCATTCTTGAAAAACTCATATCTCTCTCTCTTTGCACACAGACCATACTCACTCCACCTGGTAAGCACTTTACCAATGTTCTAGAGGTGCACTTCATCATTCTTGCCGGTCACGATGAGGTCATCAAGGTAACATTGTGTTTCTGGGAAATCTTCAAGTATATGGTCCATTGTTCTTTGCCAAATTACTGGAGCTGATGTGATGCCAAAGATGAGATGATTATACTGGAACAGTTCCTTGTGAGTGTTGATTGTGAGGAACTTCCTGCTTGACTCCTCAATCTCCATTTCAAGATAGGCTTGTGGACAAGTCAATCTTTGAAACCTCCCCCTGCCTGCCAAAGGTGCAAAAATGTCTTCTATTCATGGCAGGGGCTACTGCACTGTACGCAACACAGTGTTGGTATTTACTTTGAAATCCCCACGTACGCAAACAGCTCTGGCCTTTCCATTCTTGATCACCGGGACAATGGGTATGGCCCAATCATTCCACTCAACCTTGCAAAGAATACTAGATGCCTCCAAGCTCCAAGGATCAGCATTCACTTGAGGACATAATGCGTAAGGCACTGGATGTGCTTTATGGAATCTTGGTGGTCCTACTTCATTCAGTTCAATTCTGGCCTTCACGCCTTTGAGTTTACCAATACCCTTCTCAAACACCTTCTCATTAGCTTTAAGCAGCTGTAACAGTCTCTGGTTAGTGCTATTGTTTGGGCTGCAGTTGCGCATTGGTGACACGTTGAGAGCTTTGATTGTGTGTCAGTCTACTTGGACTTTTCTCAACCATTCACGTCTGAAAAGTGCTCACCCTCCACCTTTCAATACATAAAGCTCTAAATGCTGCGTTTGGCCTCCATACATCACATTCACTTTCAGTTTGGCTTTGGGAGACATTTGTTTGCCTGTGTACATCCTTAGCATCACTGAGGTCTTTTCTAACGGTAGCTTAGAAAACAGTCTGTTGTAGTCAGCCTCTGAAATTATAAATAAAGCTCACCCTGTATCCAGCCCAGTTTTCTGTTTTACACCAGACACATCTATTGTGATCCATATGATTTTGTGATTTGCTTCAGTAAGACTAAACAGTTCTAGGCATGACAGCTCACTTTTGTCAGACTCTTTATTATCTGATTCAGTTTCACAATCAGTCACACTATGCATTTGCTTAGTTTTGTGTTTGAAATGTTTCACTCTTTGTGGTTTTCTCTTTGGTAGTACTTCTTATCTGGTTTGTACACTCACTCTAAGTTGCCGTAGCTGTAACACTTACTGCAAACTGTTTCTTTGAAGCAACAGTCATCTGCATCATGGGAGGATATGCCACATCAATAACATTTTTGGCTTTATGCACCATTCAGGAATATTGTGTATGTTTCATATTCTACATGCTTGTTCCGTAGTTCTGCTGCATCCTTTGTTGCGGTTTCTAAAAATATGGCAATAGTCAATGCCCGTTCTAAGCTTAGGTGGCTTTCTGACAGTAATCTCTTTTGAGTGCTTTGACTATGCAAGCCACATATAAGCTGTCTCTCAATGCATCAGAAAGTCCATCTCTAAAGTTGCAGTATTGGGACAGTTTGTGCAGTTCTGCAATGTATACAGAAATGCTTTCACCATTTGACTGGTTCCTTTTGTTAAAATCTAAATCTCTCAGCTATTACTAGTGGTTTAGGGCTCAAGTGATTTTGTAAAATTGCAACAATTTCATTGAATGTCTTGTTGCTGGCTTTTCAGGAGTTACTAAGTTGTGTAAGAGCTTGTACATTTAAGCACCCATTAAGCTAAGAAGCGATGATACTTTCTCTTCCTCATCCACTTTGTTCATGTTACAATACAGTTGAACCCTCTCATTAAACGATTCCCAGTCCTCATTAGCACTATCAAATTCATCAACTTTCCCAACTACCGTAAGGCCATTA
Source organism: Mobula birostris (assembly GCF_030028105.1). Lineage (NCBI taxonomy): Eukaryota > Metazoa > Chordata > Chondrichthyes > Myliobatiformes > Myliobatidae > Mobula > Mobula birostris. The sequence continues at coordinate 136,160,347 of NC_092376.1, forward strand.
TCACATTATTTTCACTTTAGCTTTGCTAGTTGTGTGTCTTTCACTGTGTACTATGCAGTTACTCACACGTACTTTTGTTAATGTCCGTGACGGATCCGTACTAATTCACTCTTTTCTCTCGCTGTCTCCCTCCTTCCCTCTGAAGTCTGTCATCCCATATCTGTCAGTGCAGTTGCTGATATTCATGGATATTCAGGTTTGTACTCATCGCCAATTTGTTGTGTCTGTGCAACTACATTTCAATTAAATAAGGGCACACACGTGGAGGTGGCTTTAACTGGAATATTCACATTGCAGAGAGACAGAGAAAACAAATCAATGCATATGTGTAGCTATTAGTCAATAATCAGTGCTAAGGGGAGTCATTGTGCTAGAACAAAATAGATCCATACATTACAATAGTCCTTGTCTCTTCCTTTCCTTGACTGGATTTCAATCAGTCCCTTTCACACTGTTCACCCTCAGTATTTTCAATCTTCTATTTGATGAAGCATCGCCATCCCCCACCTACTCTGCCACTTAGAGTAATGTTGTTTTTCTCTTTATCAGTTTTGTTGAAGGGTCCACGACCTGAAATATTAACCGTTTTCTCTTTTCATGTTGCATTCTTCCAGCATTTTTGTTTTTGCTACTGGCCCAACAATGCACTCCAAAACACTCCAGGATGGGTCCATCACACCATCTTCATTATTGCTTAACTTTACCACCTGGACATTAAGTAGTCCTTGTCCTTCTCAGGGATTTCACAGCAGACTGAGAAGCAAGGGGTGAAGAAGAGGAAGAAATAGTAAAAAAGGAAAGCCAGTCACCTTTTAGCACGATTCAGAACACCACCTCACCTTGATTGAGCAATTGATTTTCATTGTCTGCATCCATCACACCTTCTTCATTTTATTAGCAATAAAGCAACTTGGTGAATTTATTTCAGGGGTCCATTGCCTCCTCTTGTGTCACTATGATCCACCCTCATGGTGGAGGAGCAACAGATTTTGTCTAGGTAGCCTCTACCTGATGGCATAAATATCGATTTTTCCTTTCAGCAATTTTTTCCCTCCCCCCCTCCCCATTTCTTCCATTTCCCACTCTGGCCTCTTACATCTTCTCAACTGCTGATCACCTCTCCTAGGTTCCCTCCTCCTTCCTTCTCACTTATGGTCCATTCTCCTCTCCTGTCAGATTCCGTCCTCTCCAGCTCATTACCTTTCCTACTCAGCTGGCTTCAACTATCACCATAAGACCATAAGACCATAAGACAAAGGAGCGGAAGTAGGCCATTCGGCCCATCGAGTCTGCTCCGCCATTTTATCATGAGCTGATCCATTTTATCCTATTTAGTCCCACTGCCCCGCCTTCTCACCATAACCTTTGATGCCCTGGCTACTCAGATACCTATTAATCTCTGCCTTAAATACACCCAATGACTTGGCCTCCACTGCTGTCCGTGGCAACAAATTCCATAGATTCACTACCCTCTGACTAAAAAAATTTTTTCGCATTTCTGTTCTGAAAGGGCACCCTTCAATCCTGAAGTCATGCCCTCTCGTACTAGACTCCCCCATCATGGGAAACAACTTTGCCACATCCACTCTGTCCATGCCTTTTAACATTCGAAATGTTTCTATGAGGTCTCCCCTCATTCTTCTAAACTCCAAGGAATACAGTCCAAGAGCGGACAAACGTTCCTCATATGTTAACCCTCTCATTTTCGGAATCATTCTAGTGAATCTTCTCTGTACCCTTTCCAACATCAGCACATCCTTTCTTAAATAAGGAGACCAAAACTGCCCACAGTACTCCAAGTGAGGTCTCACAAGCGCCTTATAGAGCCTCAACATAACATCCCTGCTCCTATACTCTATTTCTCTAGAAATGAATGCCAACCCTGAAGCAACTTGGTGTAGGCCCAAAGCCTTGCTTATCTGTTTTTCATATTAGCAGGCATCAAGCACAGCAGCCAGGGCAGTTTTCATAGCCTCAGTGCCATAGGTATAGGAGTGACTATTGTGTAGAGCAAGTGAGATCGGTTCTTGCCTTGGATCCTGACATTTTGTCTTTTCAGTCTATCCGGACCGGCGTATAAATTGAATGAACAATGGAATAGTGAAACACTCTGGGGTCCTGGAGAGAGGAGTGAATACCGTAGAGAGTGAGCGAAATCAGCTCTCGCCTCTAATCTGGGCCGGCATTTATATTGTCTAAACAACAGATTGTACCTTGCATTACGGCCCAGCCACTGCGAAGGGCTCAAATCCAACACCACAGCACCCAGTGACTTGCTCATGTCCCCAATTTTGCCACTCAGCCTGAAATCACTCTCAAGCTCTTCAAATCAGCTCAGTGCCAAGAGTGATCCAACTTTGTACCCATCAAATTTCCTCTCACCAGCGCCTTATAGAGCCTCAACATCACATCCCTGCTCCTATACTCTATTCCTCCAGAAATGAATGCCAACATTGCATTCGCCTTCTTCACTACCGACTCAACCTGGAGGTTAACTTTAAGGGAATCCTGTACGAGGACTCCCAAGTCCCGTTGCATCTCAGAACTTTGAATTCTTTCCCCATTTAAATAATAGTCTGTCCGTTTATTTTTTCTGCCAAAGTGCATAACCATACACTTTCCAACATTGTACTTCATTTGCCACTTCACTGCCCATCCTTTCAATCTATCCAAGTCTCTCTGCAGACTCTCCGTTTCCTCAGCACTACCGGCCCCTCCACCTATCTTTGTATCGTCAGCAAACTTAGCCACAAAGCCATCTATTCCATAATCCAAATCGTTGATGTACAATGTAAAAAGAAGCGGTCCCAACACTGATCCCTGTGGAACACCACTGGTAACCGACAGCCAACCAGAATAGGATCCCTTTATTCCCACTCTCTGTTTCCTGCCAATCAGCCAACACTCTATGCACGCATGTAACTTTCCTGTAATTCCATGGGCTCTTATCTTGTTAAGCAGCCTCATGTGTGGCACCTTGTCAAAGGCCTTCTGAAAATCCAAATATACAACATCCACTGCATCTCCCTTGTCCAGCCTACTGGTAATTTCCTCAAAAAATTGTAATAGGTTTGTCAGGCAGGATTTTCCTTTAAGGAATCCATGCTGAGTTCTGCCTATCTTGTCATATGCCTCCAGGTGCTCTGTAACCTCATCCTTGACAATCGACTCCAACAACTTCCCAACCACCGACGTCAAGCTAACAGGTCTATAATTTCCTTTTTGCTTCCTTGCCCGCTTCTTAAATAGCGGAGTGACATTTGCAATCTTCCAGTCTTCCGGAACCATGCCATAACTATCGACTTTTGAAAGATCACCGCTAATGTCTCCGCAATCTCCACAGCTACTTCCTTCAGAACACGAGGGTGCATTCCATCTGGTCCAGGAGATTTATCGACCTTTAGCCTATTCAGCTTCCTGAGTACTTTCTCTGTCGTAATTGTGACTGCGCACACTTCTCTTCCCTGCCACTCTTGAGTGTCCGGTATCCTGCTGTCTTCCTCAGTGAAGACTGATGCAAAATACGTGTTCAGTTCCTCTGCCATCTCCTCATCTCCCATTACAATTTCTCCAGTATCATTTTCTATCGGTCCTATATCTACTCTCACCTGTCTTTTATTCTTTATATACTTGAAAAAGCTTTTAGTATCCTCTTTGATATTATTTGCTAGTTTCCTTTCATAGTTAATCTTTTCTCTCTTAATGACCTTCTTGGTTTCCTTTTGTAAGGTTTTAAAGACTTCCCAATCCTCTGTCTTCCCACTAATTTTTGCTTCCTTGTATGCCCTCTCCTTAGCTTTAACTTTGGCTTTGACTTCTCACCACGGTTGCATCCTTTTTCCACTCGAAAATTTCTTCTTTTTTGGAATATACCTGTCTTGCACATTCCTCATTTCTCACATAAACTCCAGCCACTGCTGCTCTGCCGTCTTTCCCGCCAGTGTCTCTTTCCAGTCAACTTTGGCCACTTCCTCTCTCATGCCACTGTAGTTTCCTTTACTCCACTGAAACACCGACACATCAGATTTCGGCTTCTCTTTTTCTAATTTCACAGTGAACTCAATCATGTTATGATCACTGTCTCCTAAGGGTTCCTTCACGTCAATCTCTCCAATCACCTCCGGTTCATTACACAATACCCAGTCCAGTACAGCCGATCCCCTAGTGAGCTCAACAACAAGTTGTTCTAAAAAGCCATCTCGCAGACATTCGACAAATTCTCTCTCTTGAGATCCAGTGCCAACCTGATTTTTCCAATCTACTCGCAAGTTAAAATCCCCCACAATTATCATAACACTGCCCTTCTGACAAGCCTTTTCTATTTCCAGCTATGCTCCTTCCACCCTCCACTTTTTTTATTCTGGTGTCTTCCCCCTTCCTTTGCTGTCCTGAACAAGGGTCTCAGCCTGAAATATCGACTGTTAATTCATTTCCGTAGATGGTGCCTGACCTGTTAAGTTCTTCCAGCATTTTGTATGTGTTGTATTAGATAAAAAAAAAGCTATCTCCTCAGTTCCTGTGGATTATCTTTTGCCTTTCCAACACAAGATTCTATTTCATTGTTTCTATTTCATGTTTCTATTCCATTCTTCTTCCATGCCTGCAATCTCATAAATGAATCAGAATCAGGTTTAATATCACCGGCATATGTCATAAGATTTGTTAGCTTTGTGGCCGCAGTACAATGCAATACATGGTAGATAAAGGAAAAAAAAACTGAACTACTGTAGGTATAGAGGTGCATATTAAATAATTAAATAAGTTGTGCAAAAACAGAAATTAAAGCAGTAGTGAAGTAGTGTTCATGAGTTCACTGTCCATTTGGAAATCAGAAGGCTGTCGGGAAACAGCCGTTTCTGAATTGCTGACTGTGTGTCTTTAGGCTTTTGTACCTCCTTCCTAATAGTAACAAGAGGGCATGTCCTGGGTGGAAGGGGTCATTCGTGATAGACTCCACATTTCTGAAGCACTGCTCCCTGAAGATGTCTTGGATGCTACATAGGCTACTAACCATTAAGGAGCTGACTGATTTTCCCACTCTAAGCAGTTTACTTCAATCCTGTGCAATAGCCCCCTCCCTACACACACCAGGCAGTGATGCAGCCAGTCAGAATGCTCTCCACAATACATCTGTAGAAGTTTTTGAGTGTTTTAGGTGATAAACCAAAACTCCTCAAGCTCCTAATGACATATAGCCTCTGTCGTGCCTTCTATATACGAGGGGTGATTGATAAGTTCGTGGCCTAAGGTAGACGGAATCAATTTTAGAAAACCTAGCTCATTTATTTTTCAACATAGTCCCCTCGTACATTTACACACTTAGTCCAGTGGTCGTGGAGCATACGGATCTTGGACCTCCAGAAAGTGTCCACAGCGGGGCTGATTGATAAGTTAGTGGCCTAAGGTAGAAGGAGATGAGTTATACAGCTCTCGTTACATGCACATGCAGTTCAACAGTTTGAGTGATTAGGTAGAAAGTTTGAAGTTAATATCCCCGTCTACCTTAGGCCACAAACTTATCAATCACCCCTGCTAAGAACACATCCCTGAGATGTACCAGTGTTGATTGGCAGTGAGATGGTGATGTTTTTACAAATCCACACAGATTGTGATTTTCGAGTTAGGAAGTCAAGGATCCAGTTGCAGAGGGAAGTGCGGAGGCCCAGGTTCTGTAGTTTTTCAATCAGAACTGTAGGGACAATGGTGTTAAACTCTGAGCTGTGTTAATGAAAAGCATCTTGACGTAGGTATTTGTATTGTCCAGGTGATCCAAAGCCACATGGAGAGCCATTGATTACTCATATATTCCAGTATCTGTGTTCTCGATATTTGCAATCTATAAATAACAGACTACTGATTACGTTAGTGGTTACGGAATAGCAGGATCACTTTAACAAGACGTATGTGTGCATCATCTTTGTTTTGTAGCATCTCCTCAGGTAATTACAAAAACAGGAATTTTTTTTATCACAATTGACAGAAATAATAGCATATTTATGGTTTACATGTTAGCTGTTCAACTTTTTAATCTTAACACTTACTTAAAATTGGAAAATCTTACAAAAAGTGATGGATAAGGCCCATTCCCACCATAGAGCACATCTACAAGGAGTGTCATTGCAGGAAAGCAGCATCCAACATCAAGGAATCATACCATCTAGGCTGTGCTCCTTTCTCACTGTTGTCATCAGGAAGGAGGTACAGGGGCCTCAAGTCAACACCATGAGGCTGGTCAACAGTTATTACCCCTCAACCATCCGGCTCCTGAACCGGAAAGGATAACTTCACTGAACTTTCACTTGCCCCATCACTGAATTGTTCCACATTCTATGGACTACTTTCAAGAATTATACAACTCATGTTCTCAATATTTATTATTTATTTAGTTACTATCATTATTTTGTTTTTTTTTTGTATTTGCACAATTTGTTGTCTTTTGCACATTGGTTGTCTGAATTGAATTGAATTGACTTTATTACTTACATCCTTCATAAACATGAGGAGTAAAAATCTTTATGTTACGTCTCTGTTCAAATGTGCAATGTACAATTATAGTAATTTATAATAAATATTACATACAACAGGATATGTACTATAACATAGAAATACAGTTGTGTCAGCATGAATTAAGCAGACTGATGGCCAGGTGGAAGAAGCTGTCCCAGAGCCTGCTGGTCCTGGCTTTCATGCTGCAGTACCATTTCCCGGATGGTAGCAGCTGGAACAGTTTGTTGTTGGGGTGACTTGGGTCCCCAATGATCCTTCAGGTCCTTTTTACACACCTCTCTTTGTAAATATCCTGAATAGTGGGAAGTTCACATCTACAGATGTGCTAGGATGTACACATCACTCTCTGCAGACTCCTGCGATTAAGGGAGGTACAGTTCCCATACCAGGCAGTGATGCAGCCAGTCAGGATGCTCTCAATTGTGCCCCTATAGAAAATTCTTAGAATTTGGGGGCCCATACCAAACTTCTTCAACCGTCTGAAGTGAAAGAGGCGCTGTTGTGCTTTTTTCACCACACAGCTGGTACGTACAGACCACGTGAGATCCTCAGTGATGTTTATGCCGAGGAACTTAAAGCTATTCACCCTCTCAACTCCAAATCCAATGATGTCAATACGGTTTAGCCTGTCTCCATTTCTCCTGTAGTCCACAACCAGCTCCTTTGTTTTTGCGACATTGAAGGAGAGGTTGCTTTCTTGACACCACTGTGTCAGGGTGATGTCTTTTCTCTGTGTAAACTGCTTCATTATTACTTGAGATTAGGCCAATCAGTGTAGTGTTGCCAGCAAAATTAATTAGCAGATTGGAGCTGTGGGTAGCGACACAGTCATGGGTATACAGAGAGTAAAGGAGAGGGCATAGGACACAACCCTGAGGGGCACCTGTGTTGAGGGTCAGAGGGGCAGAGTTGAGGGATCCCACTCTTACCACCTACTGGAGATCTGACAGGAAGTCCAGGATCTAGCTACACAATGCCGGGTGAAGGCTGAGGTCTCTGAACTTCTTGTCAAACCTGAAGGGAATAATGGTGTTGAACGCTGAACTGTAGTCCAAGAACAGGAATCTCACTTAAGCATTCCTTTTCTTCAGATGTGTAAGGATGGTGTGTAGAGCTGTGGCTATTGCATCGGCTATAAGTCGGATGTGTCGGTAGGCGAATTGTAGGGAGTCCAGTGTGGATGGCAGCATGCTGAAGATGTAGTCCTTGACCAGCCTCTCAAAGCATTTGCCTATTATTGAGGTGAGTGTGACATTTCACCAGTCATTCAGACATGTTCCCTTGGTCCTTTTAGGTACAGGGACAATGGTGAATATTTTGAAGTAGGCAGGCACTCTACATTGGGAGAGGGAGAGATTAAAAATGTCTGTAAACACACCTGCCAGTTGTGCTGCACACTTCCTGAGTATTTGCCCTGGGATGCCATCCGGTCCTGCAGCCTTGCGATTGTCCGCCCATTGGAAACACCTGCATACTTCAGCCTCAGAGATGACCAAGCTGCTGGTCACATCATCTGCAGGTCTCCTCAGGGTCTCAGTACTGGCGACATCGAATCAAGTGTGAAAAAGATTTAGCTCATTTGGGAGAGAGGGGTTGATGTTGGAAACTCCACTGCGTTTAGCTTTGAAGTCTGCGATGGTGTGCAGACCTTCCATAAGCTTCATGTGTTGTTGGTGGAAAGATGAGTCTGAATCTTGTCCCTGTATTTTTGTTTTGCTGCCTTGATGACCTTGCGCAGAACGTAGCTGTATTTCTTGAAAACAAATCTCAGCGTTGTATATGATGACATGTATGTTTTTTGATAATAAATTTACTTTGACCTTTGAATTTTGTACTTAGCTAACTTTTAGATTACAAACTTACAGCTACTGATCATTGAATTAGCTATATAGCCATCCAGCACAGAAAATGCTTTGTCCCGATGTGTATGAAATTACAAAAGACTAAAACATAATGCCGAGAACTTCCGAAATAACGTTCTGAGTATGATATGATTGATTTCTAATAATTCTATCTTCCTTTGTGCTGGGTATAACCCAGACAGTAGAATATTCCCCTTGGTTCCCATTGCTTTCAGTTCTACTAGGGCTCTTTAATGCCATGAAAGATCAATCACTGCCTTAAAATCAAGGGAAAGAGTCACTTGTACTTCAGCTCTTTTGTCCGTGTATTGATCAAGCCTCATTGAACTCTGGAGCTAAGTGGTCTTGATGATACCTGAGCTTAGTACCAGTGAGTGGGTTATCAGTGAATGAGTGCCATATGTCAATCACACATCCTGTCATTCTGCTGGTAATTGAGAGCTGACTGATAAAAAGGACATTATTCAGATTAGGTTTGCCCTGTTACTTGTGAAAGGATGTGTCTGCATAATTTTCCAGACTCTACAGTCCCTGATGGTGCTGTATCTTCAATAGCTTGGCTAGAGGCACATCTAAATCTGGAGAGCAAGAATGTTATAATCAGAATGTTGACTAGACATACCGTATAGCAAGGCACAAAAAATTCTGGACTGATGAAGGGTGTTGGCCCGGAACGTCGACTGTTTATTTTCTTCCATAGATGCAGCCTGGCTTGCTGAGTGCCTCCAGTATATTGTGTGTGTTCCTTTGGATTTCCAGTGTCTGCAGATTTTCTTGTGTTTGTCATGTAGTATAGCCTTTTCTTGTATTCAGTGCTTTTAATTTCTTGAAGTCTATACCAACAAGAACCAGGAGCTACAGAAAGACTGAGAAGATAGTTAACCATAGCTAAAATAGTTCCCTGGATTGGAAGCTCCTGTTTCCTTAAGGGAAAAGAAACAGTTCCCAACGTACCTGGAGGCAGAGACCCATCAGAAAACTCGTGACTTCAAGAACAGCTGTTAGATGGAGGCTCGGTTACATACTGGCAGCCACGACTTGTGTGGGTTCTTGAAAACTGTAAAAAGCATCCATGCTTCATACACGTAAGACCCACCCAGTGAGAATGGAGAACAGTGAACTCCACAGCAACAGAGAAGCAGGCAACCTCCACCGAAAGAACACTACAAAGGCTCCTTAAAGTTGATTCTTCCCTTTGTGTGATCATCCAGGACTGTGTTTCACAGCAACCTATTCAGGCCATATTTGATTCTTAGCTGACAAGAAATCAAGAAAGCCACATCCCGATTCTGAAATAAAATGATCTTGAAAGCAAAGGGTTTCCCCAATGAAATCTTGAGAGTTGGCATTGGAGAGGCAATCTCATTGTCAATATCTGGGAAAAGGAGGAAATGCCTAAGAACATGTCAGAATGCTGAAGCAGGGACCCAATCGCAGACCAAGTACTGTGCACACTGTGATATTTACTGAGTAGCAAATCCAGAGGGGCAACAAAGTCAGTGTCAAAGTTCAGGCAGAGATCAAAAATTCCAGAGAAATCAAAAAACCAGAATTGGGAAACAGGCAGAGTTGATATTTGGATGGACAGACTTCAGTTACGAATGTTGTTAGGGCTCGGGAAACCTCACTGGCACAATCTGGCAACAAACAGGTAAAATCACAGGACTAAAATACACTCAGCAATAAACAGAGAGGCAGATGGTAGGTGGATGGTAGATGGTAGGTACAATGACAGAACATCACAGATGCCTTAACAGAAGAGACTCTGTACATGTGCCAATGCTGGAAATCTTGAGCAACACATAGAAAATTCTGGAAAGTCTTCGCAAATTAAGCAGCATCAATGGAGGGGAATAGACAAAAGTTGAACATAAATTTATTATCAAAATGCATATATACCACCACATAATACTCTCAGAGAAAGAGTTGACGTTTCAGGATATTTTGAGCCATGTCTCAGCTCCAAGCGTCGACTTCTTATACCCCTGCATAGGTGCTGCCTGATCTGTTGTGTTTCTCCAGCGTTTTGTGTCTGTTGCTCAGAGATCCTTAATCAGGACCAATTTTGAAAAAAATGACAGGAGACAAGTAGTCCATGGTAATTTACTCAATATTTCACACAGTAACAGCTATTTCCTGGTTCATTTTCAGCGGTTTCCTTCGAGTGTTCAAAAAACACTTTCCTGAATCATAATGAGGATTCCTTTCAACTATAAGCACAGTGAACACAATTTTACCTTTAATATAAATTTTGTTTCAGTCTATAAGCACAGTGAACACAACCTTTAATAACACACAGAAAAGTTGCTGGTGAACGCAGTAGGCCAGGCAGCATCTATAGGAAGAGGTACAGTTGATATTTCGGGCCGAGACCCTTTGTCAGCTGGTTCACCAGCAACTTTTATGTGTGTTGCTTGAAATTCCAGCATCTGCAGATTTCCTCATGTTTACCTTTAATATATGTTTTGTTTCAGCCTATAACTGCAGTGAACATAATTTTACTTTTAATATAAGTTTTCTTTCAGCCTTTGTATATTGCAGTGAGAGTCTAGCTATGGAACTAAAATATATACACCTAAAATGTAAAATAAATGCTAAGTGAGCTTAATTCCAATAGTTATACTCTGACTTAAACTATAAATGTTATTAGTTAGGTTGAAGGATAATAAAAGCTGTATTCCAATCGCACGCAAGATTGCAACCAGACGAGTTTCTTACAAATTACAACTGGATTTGATGGAAGTAAATTTAAATTATATTGACCTTTGTGAACTAAGTAGGTAAAGCTGTGAACTAACATAATGCAGGATAAATATTATGGACCAAAGTCTGCAGTATTTGACCTTTGCTGCTGGTGCTGGCGTGTTACATTTGTTAATTTATTTCAACTTGATTAATCTACGTGCACTGACAGGGTAGTTCAAAGTTCATCTCATGTGACAGGTGCAGTTCCTTGCAGGCAACACACCTGCTCTTTTACAGCTTAAACTCATTTACTTAAGTTTTGACTATATTGCCTTCTCCCATTTTAATAAAGCCTAATTGAAGTATATAGTTCAACATATCTGCAAGATAATAAATTATGGATCACTTGTTTGTTAACAAATAGTTTCAATGACATATCTACATCTATTTTTAACATTAATCTCAGCAATTATGTTGACTATAACTTATAAGAATGCTTTGTACCCAAATTATCTTGAGAAAAATATTTTGATAGGATACATTTTGTGTCTATTGATATTTGTAGCACAGCTGAATTCACAGTTCCGAATCTATCTGAATTTTGGAAGAGTTTCAGCACTTCAGCAGCGTTTTTAGTAAGCCGCATAGTTTATTGTTAATGCAACAAATACATCCACTATTGTAATTGTTATGTTGTGTTAGGGAGACCATTCCTAGTAAAATAACCATATGAAATTACACATTTCAATGTGATTCAAAATGTAAATTTATTGAAAACTAAAGAATAATTTCATTTTACAGCATACTTTTTCATGAATAAGTCTATCGAATTAAATTCAACCTTAATATTTTACGATGAAAATGATCCTAGAATTATTGCTGGAACATGTTCCACTGAAGGGCAAAATGTGACGTGATAGTAGCAAAAACCACTATCTACTCGCATTTCAATGACCGCATTAACGTCGACCATGAAAACAGCGCAACAATTAATAATGAAATATTACACACGCTAAAAATTAAGAATGGAGTAATATCTCAACAATGCCATGAATTCTGCTTCATTCTGATTGGATTTTACTATGCATAACTTAATAGATTCAGCTGTAGTATTCTTAAAGTGCAACAGGCGATCGCAAAATTGCGCGAGAAAACCATTTTATCGCTATTTGGAATTAATATAAAAATAAATTTATTCTGTTCCACTCTCTACATTGAGAAGTTATAAGTTTTTTTAAAAAAAGTTCAGTTTCTTTTTAAGTTTTAGCCTAATTGGCTTTCTGCTCCCTGGCGATATGGGAGTGATTCTGCGCCGTGGCACGGCGTACCGCCAAGCTGTTCCTCCTCCCAGTCACTGGAATGCGAGTGAGGAGACGATTCTCCATCACTCACATTCTGCAGAAGTTCAGTTAACTCTGCGATGTAGATCTGTGCCATTTGCAGTGTTTCGTATTTTGACAATTTCCTATCGTTATGAAAAGCTGGAATCACACTTCGCAGTTCATCAAAAGCATGATTTAATCCATGCATTCTTCTCCTTTCGCGTGCGTTTGCAGCAAGTCGCCGATGTTTTGGTGGTTTTGCTACCTGCTTGCTTGGAGATTTTGTCTGACCTTTGAAATTGTGAAGATCACTATCTTTCCCTGCATCCACTGTGGGGACTTCCGCGCTTGGAAGTATGTTGGGTAAATCTCCGTCACAAACTTGCTGATCAGACAAAACTGCGTTTTTTTCTCCAGGCGGACAACAGGTATGAAAGGATGGGTAGGTTGATTGAAATGCGGGCGAAACCCAAGCCCGGGAGTTGGTATTTGTACCATGCTCTGCACTTGCTGGAGAATATGACTTCGTTTCATTCGAGTCCTCTCCCGACCACGCTGCAAGTTGGAGCTTTATCCTCTGGGACATGTCGATGAGTACAGTTCGATCAACTGCTATCGTGCCGAGAGGCATTACCAGGCGAGCCTGGAAAGCAGATTCCCCTAACTCCTGGTGCCAGCTATAAATGCACCAAGATGTACTCAAGGATGGGGAAGGAGACAAATCAATTCGTGCCCGTGGCGCGTGTGATTGACCAATCGGAGATCTGATCAGACATTCCCGTTGCTGGAAGTCAGCCGTACGCGCGCTAATCGCGTGCGGTGGCCCAATGAGAAGAAGCGGAATAGCCTTTCGATGAATAATTAACAGGGTGTCCGGGCTCGGGTTCCATCCTGTGAGATGGCACGCGCCGGGTATGAATGACACTTCACCCTGACTTCAGCACCAGGCACAATTGGAAGGAACAATTCAAATTATTTGGCAAACTGCAGAAAGTATTGCTTACTTCTGCACACTCGAGACTGATAATCAATCCTTACACTTTTGCCACATTCGATTTTGGTTTACATAAAAACGTATGCAACTGATATTGCAAATTTATTTTCCACAAATCTTCTGAACGCAACCAATTTGTTAAAATAATACGGGTCAATATTTGGACTGATTTGCAGAGAAAAATACATTCGTTAGAATAAACTGCGAAGTTCCTCGGATTTCACAAAAAAAACTCCCAATTTCTCAAATAACAATCACTCGCAAGTTCCTCAATTATAAAACAGAATTTTATTGGGGCTAAATGACGACAGTCTGAGTTTACATTCATTGCTGTTGTGGATAATGTAATTACCCTAATAACTTTTTTTTGTGTGGTTGAAAAATAATTCAGCTCAACCTCGCCCTTGTTGATTGAATCATCTAACTCCTTTTCCGTAGTTCAAAAAGTTTAAATAAACAAGACATAGATATACATTTCAGTAAAATAAGTTTTTAAAAAGTATTTCAAAAATGCTAAGTGAAATTAATTAGTTTAAAGCACGTGGAACAATAGTTGTTTATACTTATCCTCTCACAGATTCTGAAATTGTGAAGAAAATGTGTTAAGACAGATTAATTACCGGAGGTAAGTATGCTCCCAGTAACAGTTCCTTCATTTTTTAAAAAAGATTTAATACTTTGTGTCCAGTTAAATAAGAAATTATGCATAACCAACTGTCCTCTTAACACAGGACTAGAATATTGCCCTACCCAGCACCGGGAATGATTTTCACATGCTTTATCACATGTACCTCTCTCCGAATTATATTGATGTATATTGCAATTACAAGGATAGAATGTCCACTTTTGACTCAAAATAATTTAATATTTTAAGTGTATTAGTGTAAATATTTTATTGTGAGTATAAACACAAATATAATGCTTCATGTAAAATAATTTCTAGAATTAAAACTAAATTATGTTTGAAAATAATTGAATAATATCCATGTTGCAAATCAACGTTTAGAATCTATGATTAAGTTCATTTTGCCATTGACTTAAGCATTTTTACCAATATAAAATCAGGTTAGCTTTGGATTTTGTGTGATCACTTTTATTGCATAGATTTAATCAAGCACTGAAGTAATTATTTTCAAGAAAGTTTTTCACTTTAAAGAATAAGTGTTTACATTTGAAAAAAAATTAAATGCACTTGATTTCAGAAGTTGTATTTGGCAAATTGCTCAGAACTTGTATATTACATTTATTCAGTGTATTGCCTCATTTCATTCTGCCCTGTGAAAATGAACTAACACGAGGAATCTCATTTTAATCAGTGCTTAATTAATTTATATAAACACTTCATGATTTGGGGAATAAAGGATTCAGAAGATTTTCTATCTCATTCCAAACATACATTTCATTATTTGCACTTGTTTGTTCCGGATGTCAAACCTCTTCTACTAAGTATATTCCTTCTTTGAAAATCAATACCTTTCTACTTTTATTTAATACTGAAAGTTTCAAAATCCAAGTAATATAAAATTATTAGTATTATTTATAAAAACCAATAAACTATACTGTTGTCAATGCTATAAATGTTGGACTTCTGTAAACTCTTGGTTGTGTAATCATAAAAAAAGTTGGTTAACCATTTACTTAATTAGTCGGATTGCAAAGTAAGGTTGTACTTGCAGTATAGTTATACACCTGGTATCATAACTATACAACCTATTTACTGTTCTATATTAGATATTAGACACAAAATATTAAAAGGGTTATTGGCCTGACCACAAGATGAATCATATTTCTTTCAAAAGATGCTTTGAAAAAAAAACATTTTCATTTGTAATACAAAAAGTTGAGTGATAGGTATAAAATGAAATCTGCAACAGAGTTAGAAGAGAACACCTTTTGTCAAAGCAGTATACATTCTCAAGAGATTAATTTGTTTAGATGTGGTAGAAAATAAATTTATGAACCATATCTTTAAGCACTCAATTCCTTCCTGATCCTATTTAAAATATTGTCAATTAATAATTGAAATATATTGCCATTAAATATTTTTTGGTAAAAACACATTAAATTAATAACACTTGTATATAATTGCAATAAACAATATTCCTATCTAATTATATCTACTGTATCTAGTACAAGGCAAAGTTTGAAATAAAACTATTTTTGATCTTTCCTGTTCAATATAATTCATGAAACAAGAGAAGTTAACTACAAAATCCCAATTAATGCATAACATGTGGTCAATTAATAATTGAAATATATTGCCATTAAATATTTTTTGGTAAAAACACTAAATTAATAACACTTGTATATAATTGCAATAAACAATATTCCTATCTAATTATATCTACTGTAACTAGTACAAGGCAAAGTTTGAAATAAAACTATTTTTGATCTTTCCTGTTCAATATAATTCATGAAACAAGAGAAGTTAACTACAAAATCCCAATTAATGCATAACATGTGGTAAAGGATTTTTTCTAGTCTGCAGGAGAATAATTATTCAAGGAAAAGAAATTTAAAACTGATTACAAGGCACAGCTATGATTGAGTAATTAAAATTAAATCAAATTTTGATAAAAAGCTAACTATATATTTGAATCTTAATATCTAAAATAGTCAAATTTAAACACTTTTAGAATACATATTATAGTTTACAAAGTGCGCGCTGATATCACCAGAATAGCTTGATCATAATTTGGGTTGATTCTTCCTGTTTTTGTCTTAAATAATGATGCTGGTCATTGCACTGACATTTTTTAAAAATACACAAGTTGCTGGAGGAACTCAGTGGGTCAGGCATAATATGTGGAAGGAAATGGACGGTCTACAGTCGCAGTCAAGATCCTTCATCTGGATTAGCTATCTACTTTTTAGTAAACCTTCCATGTTTACCTACATCATTACTTCCTATCAGCCAACGTATTACCCAATCATTCAAAATATTTGCTGTTCTATAACAATCTCCTAAGTACGTGTGTGCTGCTTCTATGAACCTCGCTTTCCCTGCCAATCTCCCAATGGAGTTCAAATGTCGATTTGATTACAGTTCACAGCATGGTGCTGAAGACCATGCACTAGCCTACAAACCTTCTAATGAAGTTAGTTGGAAAGCCACACCTTCATAACTAGGCAAGGAAGTAGCAGTAGGAACAGAGAGAAACACACACATATAGATCTGTAAATAAAAGACATCTCAGAAAATGCATTCTTCCACACTATAATTGTTAACACCCTTTGGATGAGATATGGAGAAGAAATGCAAGACTTAAAATGAGATTTTCTCAAATTTGCTCCAAAGTGCTTATAGTCAGCAATGAGTTGCTTCGACTCATTTTAGAACGAAAGAGCCTTTGCAATCCCTATGGGTTGCAAACACTGAAAGCAGATAAGAGGATCCTAAGGTACTCATTTATCTCCTAATGTAAGACAGAAGAGAATGCAGATGCCTAAATCTGGAGCAAAGAAACAAGCCACTGGAAAAAACTCAGCTGTCAAACAGCATCTGCAAAGAAAAATAGGTGGTCATTGGCTCAGGCTGCGACTCTGCTTCAGGACTGAAATTGTAGAGGGAAGAGAGCCAACATCCAGAAGTGAGAGGGAGGGGCAAGGCAGACGCTGACATGGATAGGTGGCATCAGATGAAGTGGGAAGGGAGGGCATTGTTGAGGCCGGGTGGAGAAGGAGAATGGAAAGGAATGGAATGGGCATGACTTGTGGGTGTGGTTTAATAAAAATGGAAAGAAAATAATAAAATAAGCAGATGGGTTGGTAGCAGCAAAAGCTGTTTGGTGACGGGTGGAACCAGATAAGGGAGGGATGATGGGGGAGGGATAGGAAAGGTGAATCATTGGAATGGTGGAGCAGACTCGATGGGCTGAATGGACTAATTCTGCTCCTATCTCTTCCAGTCTATGGAAAAATTAAGCCTGATGGATAGACATGAGGGTGACTGGCAGATGAATTAAGGTGGTGAATAGTCCAGGTAAGAAAGGGGAAGAGGGAAGGGAAAAAATGAACCAGAACTAGAGAAAACCATGCGGAGCAGGTGGAAGTGGGAAAGGAACAAAGGGGGTGTAATTATCTGAAACTAGAAAGCTCAGTGTCTTGTGCCTTTGGGTTGCAGATTCCATTTGGGAAGCCCATAACCAACACCCACCCTGCTCCACCGCCTCCCAACCAAACACACACACACACCAGCTTCTGATTCAAATCCGCTGCTACCCATCACTTTATGTCAGTAGTGTCGCAGGCACACCCACCGAGCACCAGTAAAAAACAATAATAGGGATTCTTTCACAGGACTATTTCATACATATATCGGTGACACTTGGCATCAGCACACCAAACCAAATGTGCTTGCTCACTTGTGCTCTTATTTAATCCAAGATAGACATTTGTGCATTTTGAATAACATTTAAAGAAATTAAAGTTTGCTTGATTTAAGTGTATTAGCAACTGGTTTGTATAAACAAAATAAAACAGAGTCTACTTATCCTCTTTTACATGGACCAAACAACTTTCAGGATAGGTGCCCGAAATAACTTTGTCTGTAGAGTGGTAGGAATGAAGGATTTCTCCACAAATGGTAATTGAAGCTAGGTCAGTTGTTAGTTTAAAGTTCAAAGTATAGATATTTGTTAACCAAAGAATTAAAAGGATATTGATTTGCAGAATTAAGTGGTATATTCATATCTCCCTGAATGGTGAAGTGTACCTGACAAATGACAGGTATACACCTGTTCCCATGCTCTTTCATTGGATGTCATATGGATTAGCATTTATTAAGTAATAACCTTTAACGATGTACATAATAAAACACCACCCATCATGTTTACATTTTTTCTTTCTGATTAACTTCTAATTATAAATGAAGATAAAAGAAGGAAAAGCCAAAAAAGTTTACTGCAAAACTTTTACTCATCCTAGTGATATTCAAAAGAGGCTGCAGGTCAAGAAGAAAGCAGCAATGGCTGTTTATTGAAAATATGCATTACTTTCAACTTAAAGCAAGATTACCAAAACCAGTCATGAAACCCAGTACAGCTGAAATATGGAGAGCAGAACAATACTGTTACAGAATAGGACAGGTTAGATTGGCACTTGGGGTAAGGTTAGTAGTTTGGTAATCAGTGTGCACCTTCACCTGAGCTATCCAGGTTTTGATGTGAAATGCAGCTGAGTTCTGGCACTCTGCAACCTAAGAGTAGAAACTAGCTTGGCATTTGTGAAAGGTTTATTGGCGAATCGCCAGCAGTTGGTACACATAGATGATACTTTTTCTCAGGTGCGAATGATCAAGAGTAAACTGATCATTTAGATTGATCGCGTCCTGCTTCTGTGGAATATATCACATTAGTCCTATCCATTCCCCACTTCTTTTCCTTAATTCTTCTGCTGGTAGCTGCTTTCTTTATCATAGTTGCTGATGATGCTTGGCTGGCAGATCCAGATGATTTTTCAATATCTCAAAGTTGCCAGAAACGTAGCTGCATCAACACAACTTGATTACAAGCACAGCTATTTTGCACCTTATTATTTACCTGTGCTGCACTTTCTCTGTAGCTGTTGCACTTTATTGTGCATTGTGTTACCTTGT
This sequence comes from Mobula birostris, assembly GCF_030028105.1. Classification (NCBI taxonomy): domain Eukaryota; kingdom Metazoa; phylum Chordata; class Chondrichthyes; order Myliobatiformes; family Myliobatidae; genus Mobula; species Mobula birostris. The sequence goes on from NC_092376.1 coordinate 136,179,313, forward strand.
GCTACCTCAATCCAGAGTGTAATGATTTGATCTGTATGGACAGCATGCAAGACAAGCTTTTTACTATATTTCAGCACATGTGACAACAAGATCTGTAAGGAGTTTCTCCCTTTGACTGCTTGCGTTTCCTCCAGGAGCTCCGGTTTCATGCTACATTCCAAAGATTTACGGGTTAGGGATAGTAAATTGTGAGCATGCAATGTTGGTGCCGGAAGAATGGCAAAACTTGAAGGCTGCTCCCAGCACATCCCCAGACTGTATTAGTAGTTGACGCAAATAACACATTTCTCTGTGTTTCAATATTTCAATATACATATTTCAATGATCAAAGTAAATTTATTATCAAAGTACATATGTATCCATATATTATCCTTAGATTCATTTTCTTGTGGGCATTCACAATAAATGCAAAAAAAATCCACAATATTTCAAACAAAGGAACACAAAATAATCTATGAAGAACTGCACACAACAAAGAGACACAAAAAAACATGCAGCCACTCTTAATCCCTTTATCAATGGATGGATAATAATACTGATAAAATATTGTTACTTCAACCTATTCTCTTCAGTTTAAAATATGCCAGTTATTTTTAAAAGTTAGATTAGTTCTCTCAAGTAAGACCGTAAGAGATCGAAGCAGGATTAATCCACTCAGCTCATTAAGTCTGCTCTGCCATTCGATTATGGCTGATTTACTGTTCCACCTCAAACCCATACTTCTACAGTGCCTTCTCCCTGCAACCTTTGACACCCTTACCAATCAGGAACCTATCAACCCCCACATTAAATATACCCAATGACTTGGCCTCCAAAGCTTTCTACAGCAAAGAATTTCTTAGGTGCACCATACTCTGGCTAAAGAAATTTCTCATCTCGATTCTAAAAATATGTCCTTTTATTTTGAAGCTATGTGCTCTAGTCCTTGAATCTCCCACAACCAGAAACATCCTCGCTGTGTCCAATTTATCAACATTCAATAGGTTTCAACAACTCTCATCCTTCTACACTCCAGCAGTACTGGGCAAGAGTTTTGAGGCACATGTATATAGCTATGGTGCTTAAGACCTTTGCACAGTACTGTATTTGTCAATGAGGAGTGGAGCTTGTAAATCCTGCGGAAGCAAAGGATGTTAGGAGTGGTGAGAATGGCTTGCCACAGGAGAGGTGTGGGACGGGTGACAAAGAAAGAGTGCTGGGGTGTGGTGTGGCATGGGTACAAATACACCCAGCCCGAAGACACCAGGCAAGGTCATTTGATTCCGAACAATTGATTTATTGATCATTACAGAACGTCTCTCTGGTGCTTCCCACTCCCACACCTCTTTCTTCCCCTTTTCCCAACCATGATTGCCCTCTTCCTGCCCCCTTCCCACTCTCAGTCCACAATAGAGACCCCTTCCCTCTCTCAGAATTAAGTTTATCATCACTCACATATCTCATGAAATGTGTTTTTGTTTCTGGTTGTGGTACAGTGCAATACATAACATTACTACAGTACTCTGCAAAGTCTTAAGCACACTAGACTAAGACTTTCTTGGACCATTTCCAATGGTAACACATCCTCCTTTGGATATTGGACACAAAGCCATCCACAATACTCTAAATGTGTCCTGACCAAAGCCTTATAAAGCCTTAGAATCAGAATCTGGTTTATTATCACTGGCATGTAACGCAAAATTTGTTAACTTAGCAGCAGCAGTTCAATGCATACATAATATAGAAGAAAATGAATGAATGAATGAATAAATAAATAAATAAATCAATTACAGTATACGTATATTGAATAGATTTTAAAAAAAACATGCAAAAAACAGAAATACTGTACATTAAAAAAATGAGGTAGTGTCCAAGGGTTGAATGTCCATTTAGGAATCGGATGGCAGAATGGGAGAAGCTGTTCCTAAAGCACTGAGTGTGTGCTTTCAGGCTTCTGTACCTCCTACCTGATGGTAACAGTGAGAAGAGGGCAGGTCCTGGGTGCTGGAGGCCCTTAATAATGGATGCTGCTTTTCTGAGACACTGCTCCCTGAAGATGTCCTGGGTACTTTGTAGGCTAGTACCCAAGATGGTGTTTACTAGATTTACAACCCTCTGCAACTTCTTTCGGTCCTGTGCAGTAGCCCCTCCCCCCATACCAGACATACTTGCTTTTATATTACAGTCCTCTCAAAATGAATACTAATATTGCATTTGCCTTACTCCCGAATCGACCTGTAAGCTAAACATTAAGAGCCTTCATTGGGACTCCAAAGTTTCTTTGCACCTCTGACTTTTTATTCCATCTACCATTTCTTGGTCCATTCTCCCAACCTTTCCCAGTCCTTCTGCTGACTCCCTGCATCCTCAACATGTCCTCCCTTCCACTTATATTTGTACCAGCTGCAAAACTGGCCACAAAGCCTCCAGGTCATTAACTTATAACATGAAAAGAAACAGAGTCAACATAAACCCCTGCAGAACACCTCCAGCCACTGGTAACCCAGCAGAAACAACATCCTTTATTCCCACTCTTTGCCTTCTGCCAGGCTTCTATCTCTGTTGAAAACGTTACCGCAATACCATGTGCTCCTACCATGTTTAACAGCCTTCAAGTCATTCAAAGTAAAATCGAAGTAAACACCATCCACTGACTCTGTTTTCAGTACACAATAGTACAGGCTAGGGTCCATGTGGAACAAAAAGCATTCTAAAATCAAATTTAAGTTCAAGCCTCAATGACAGAATCACAATTTCTGATTTCTAATGGGTATGAGTTCTGTACAAAGTTAGATATTATTCTTGAGTCAATGGGTAGCACCTTCTGCTCTTCAGTCTTAATCTAAGGTTCAAATCCCACTCCATAGACATCAATCAATAGTCCAGTACTTCGGTTTCTATGGCATTTTCCAGAAAGCTTTGAGATTCTTTGTGAAAAAAATATAGAAGTTCATAACTCTTATTGATAATATGTAAACAAGTTACAAATTGACAACCCACCTCTACGGGGAGCTTGTATGCAAGCAACCCAAAAGACATTTGGGTTTAGTCAGAAGTCAGTGGGTTAGAGATGGATTTCTGACCTGCTATCTTACTCAGTGTTCCTAGTTCTGAATTCCTTCCCAGACCTACCTGCTCATGGAATTTAAAGTCAAAACCTATTTGTCCCGAAGTGCGAAGTGTAGAAAAATCAGGAATGTTGGCTCCAATTTGGTAGTACTAAACCATACAGTTAGGGTAGTACTCATTTAATGATACCAACTGCAGGTGAATTTCTAGGAAGATTTTCATAATGACTGACAGATAGCAATTAAAGTGCACTACCTCACATCAGTCCCAGGTCAGAAGTCTGCCAAAAGTTTGTAGCAGCCATTAGAGAATTTTTGTGCCAAATATATTACAGATCATGTATTATATCCAATAAGTATATACTGTGCAGAAGTCTTAGGCAGCCTAAGACTTTTGCATAGTTCTGTATATATTATTTTATCTGTTCCTTCTATATTAAATAGCTACTAGTAGAGAATCATGAGTAATCATATTTTGATCATTATAAGTCTCAAATAATAATTTGCATATTCAGCTAAAGGTTCCTTGGTAAATGATACAATGCTGGCAGTTGGCATGGAGAAAGTAAATTAATACCCTGGCTTGAAGACAAATCTTTGGTCAAAACAGTTATAATGACTAAATAATTAAAGAATCAATGATTTCATATCTGACAAATGAGCGTGTTGGCGGTACTCTACATTATGTATCAGAATTGCACACTCATCAAACTGTTTAACAAAATTAACTGCTTTTGATGTAGCTACTACACAGTAGATCAATCAGGCACAACAAAGTGGCTTCTGGGTGTATATTGATAAATTGTTGATTTTTTTTATGGTTGAAGAATAATGTCTTAATAACTGTATTTTGTGAACAATACCCACAAATTAATGCTTGAATCAACTATATAAAGTGCAATTATGTAAAGAAGGAATTTGGTGGAAATGGTGTCATAGATTTTAATGAGAAACAAATTCAATACCTTTTAACAGTTTTAAATGTTAGAAACATTTCCGAAACTGATAGCTTTGAACGGTGGTAAGCAAAACAGGTCAGTATGGGAAGGAATGGGAAGAAATGGATAGGGTTATTAAGTTGCTGTTTGCCCAGACGGTATGCGGACCTTACTGTCAGCTGATACAGAAAGACTAAACCCTGTTACTATACTAGATACATTAAGTCTCTGCTAAGCAGCTGCATTTTCAATTTCAATTAATCTTTTTTTAATCAATGGAAGGGTAATAATTATGATGAAGGTAGATTGATAATTCAACCTACGCTCTTTAGCTTGAAATGTACCAATTATTTTTAAAATTTAAATCAATTCACTCAAATAGCACAAGCCACAAAACCTAGAGCCCAAATGGCACAAGAAAAACTGAAATAAAATTTGAATTCAAGCCTCAATGACCTAATGGCAACATTTGATGGGTATGGGTTCCACACAAAATCTTGATTTAGTGTTAATATTTCTGTCTTTTGAGTCTTAGTTGTTGGGTTAAAAAACCCACCCCAGAAGCTTGAACCTAAATTCCTGATTGACACTGTAATTGTAAGGCTATGCCTGAGAAAGAACATGCTGATGGAGTTGGAATTCTTCACCTGAGACTTTAAAGTGAATCCTTTCTGGTCACTTACATAGAAATCAAATATTCAAATAAATCAAATATTCTGAAATTCCAAACAAAACAAAAGGATGTTTATTTTCTTTCAATACTTAGGTATTAACCATTCTTACTTCATTGCTGTTTTGTGGACCATTCGGTGCGTATCCCTCCCCCTCCTGTCTTCTCCTATCATTTCGGATCTCCCCCTCCCCTCCCCCTCCCACTTGCAAATCTCTTACTATCTTTTCTTTCAGTTAGTCCTGATGAAGGGTCTCGGGCTGAAACGCCTACCGTGCTTCTTCCTATGGACGCTGTCTGGCCTGCTGCGTTCCACCAGCATTTTGTGTGTGTTGCTTGAATTTCCAGCATCTGCAGATTTCCTTGTGGGTGCATAAATTAGCTCATTTTTCAGTTACAGCAAAATTAAATAAATAAAAATGTTCAAGGATACCTATGGCTGTGAATAGCTGATGATCAGACATATTATTGCTTTAGGTCAATCTGAAAGCATTTCATAATCATAAACTCACAGATAAAATGGAAACACTAATACCATTTAACAGAAAATCCTACAAAAAGTAGTTGATACAGCCCAGTCCATCACGGGTAAAGCCCTCCCCCCACCCCCCTTTGGGAACATCTACACAAAGCATTGCTGTGGGAAAGCACCATCCATTATCAGGGACCTCCACAACCCAGGTCATACTCTCTTCTCACTGCTGCCATCAGGAAGAAGGTACATGAGCCTCAGGGCTCATACCAACAGGTTCAGGAACAATTATTACCCCTCAACCATCAGACTCTTGAACCAAAGGGGATAACTTCACTCAACTTCACTTGCTCCATCACTGAACAGTTCCCACAACCTATGGACACACTTTCAAGGACTCTTCATCTCATATTCTCAATATTTATTGCTTATTTATTATTATTATTATTTCTTTCTTTTTATATTTGCAAAATTTGTTGTCTTTTGCATACTATTTGAATGCCCAAGTTGGTGTGGTTATTCATTGATTCTACTATGGTTATTATTCATTATAGATTTATTCAGTATGCCCACAAGAAAGTGAATCTCAGGGTTGTATATGATGACATATATGTACTTTGATAATAAATTTACTTTGAACTTTGAACATGCACAATAGGACAGGGTCAAGGAAATATTGGTATTACAACAGAGAATCATAAAATTGGTATAATTAATTAAGGGAAATATTATAAATATTGTACTTTATATCTTGGTAATTTGAATCATTTAAGAACACACAATTTAAATCATCATAACAAAACCTCTATATTGTTAAGAATATAATAATCTACTAATAAGTAAATTATGAAACTTCAGCAACTCCAAAACAAAATGTGCAGCAAATTTCATTATCTTCCATCGTAGATTATGCAAAAGGGATTTAGATAAAATTACAAAAAGCATTATTCATGATTAAGAAGTGCATTGCTGTATTTAATCCTTTCTTTTCCTCACAAGAATATTAGAATCATGAGCAGTAGATCATATGAACCCTCAAGTCTTACAATTTTTAATTAGGTCTGAATAATTGTACAGTAACAGCAATGAACTTTTGATTATATATTACAATGTCACAAAATTTTATTAAGAATTTAACCAAAATTGTATGTTTGATAAAGATCTTTCAAAAAAAGAAACTTCGTATGCAGCCACGTTACAAAAGTTGAAACATGAAGTTGTATAAGCATTGTTGTTTTTTACTTTGAAATAAAAGACAAAAATGTTTTCAACAAACACACCTTTCTCATTCAAGTTGAGACAGTCTTTTTTAATCGCTTCTTAATCTGAACTTCTGTCCTATGACTAGAATCCCTTCAACATCCTTGAATGTCTTGCTCCCCTTCAAGAAAATGCCAAACCTTGACGTGCACTCTTCATCTGGACCCAAGCAAAATCAGCAATTTATTATGTTGGAATCAGGTAAGCAAACATAGATTGATTGATCTATGGAATTTATTGGAGCAGTTACTGGGAATCCATTAAAATATTTGCTTGATGCCTGGCATGATATTGTAGATAAATTCTCCCTATTCATGAACTTGAGATGATTTCATTTGCTTTACATTTATGTGACAATTTACTGGCACATTTTCTAAATAACTATCATAAATTTTAACAATAAAAAATTCTATACAAAATATGAAAGCAAATCCAAAATGACCTCTAGATTTGTACTGTATGTCATCTGTCCTTCATTATTAGGATTACTATTGCTTAATTATTTTCAGCCAATAAATCTAGAATTAACTGAATAAAACACTGACAGAAATAAATTGGAAAACCTATCTTCTTCAATACGTTTTTGTTTGCTTTAAATCCTCTGTTACTATTTAGATTCCTCTTCCCCTTCTCCTGGCATATTCATATTATTGTTTAAGAATTTTAGTAATTAATAATTAGGACTTTAAACTAGAAAGTGATGTCAAATGATGAGATGGATTTCTTCACCTTTTACACATATCTTTTACCTCTGTACTTCACCATTACCAATCCTGATTGCCCCATTCTCTCCTCCAAATAAACTTCTAGTAGGACCAATTTCACCTTGAGATCATTCCCATTATTTTGCACTTCTTGTTTGATTTGGTAGCACTATTGAACATAATAAATAAAATTTGTTTTTATTAAAAAACTGAAATTGAACATGATTTATATGTGCTCTCCACACATGTCTATTTCTACCTTGTTTACCCTTGCTTGCCCCTACACCATGTAGCTCCACCAAAATATATAGTAACTTCACTAGCTCCCTTAAGCTGGATAACACAGTGTTTAATTATATGTAATTTTTAACAGTTTTTCCAAACTTTTTTTTTTCTGTCATGAAATCTAGTGCAATAATTAAATGAAAGAAACACATAATTAGAACAAAAAAGTAAATATACATTTTCTTATTTTATAACCGGACATTTGAATAGATGTGGATTTTTCCAGTTTAGGTAGATGAATGATGATGAAAGTACTTTAAGTACTTTTTGTGGAATCACAGTTTAGTGTGGGTTTATCTAACTTAGGTGGTTCATCTTAACAAAACACTGCTTTTAATGAGGAAATATTAAACTGAGTTAAGTATTATATAAAATGTGGCATTGATATGGTCTGTAATGTCTATACATTTAATAACTCCATGAATCTATACAAATTTGTATGCACAAACAAGAAGATCACAATCTTATGCCATATAAGTGGCTTAGCTCTACAATTCAGATCATAATCAATAATTCAAGATTGATATAATTTTCTTCATTATTACTTTCTGGAAAAAAGTTTTTTTCATACCAGTATGAATCAATGAAGCAAAGTTTCTTCAGAAAACATAATGAACTATGAAATGAATTTAACTAATATAATTTAAATATATTTTCTAACATGTTAATCTAAGTAATGGGCACAGTTTTAATTAGTACTTTAGTTATTCTCAGTCCTGTGTATTTATTCTGATAGCATATTCTGCATGTTTGCAATGTTCATGTAAAGGAGCAGATATTTCAAAACTGTCTTTTTGCATTCTTTGTTGCAATTTATCTGAGAATGAGCAGTGAAAAAGTAAGCAGACTTTACAATTATTAGCTTCAGTTGGGATGCAAATAATTGAACAATCAATGAAAATAGTGACAATCAAAAATCCAAGAGATATATGTAAGTTACAGAAATCCTTCATTTTGAAAATATTCATTTAAAAAAGGTAAGCATGCAGGGAAAGGGAAATGAAAGATGCTATTTAGAGTCCATAGAGGGGGAAGCTTTTAGCACTTAAAGTGCAATAATAAGAACAATTCATGAAAAGGCTATATACAATGACATAAACTTGAAAAGAGAACACAACTGTTTAGCATCAATATGACTATTTATAACAAGAGCTGTACTAACATAAGGGCACTATTTTACTCTTAGTTCATACATCAATGACATTGCATCAATTGATGTGACAATGGTATCAGACCAGGCATTTCATAAAATGCAATCTTATAGTCCAGTGGTTGCACAGTATTCCAAGAGAAGCTGTATTCTACACAATGATTTTGTTGGCATTTCAAAAGAACAGTCACTACTGCACTACTGGATGAGAATTCTAATAATCACAGGCCCCAGTCTCTTTCAAGGTTAATAAAATTTGCAATATCATTTAAAATGGCAGGAACTGAGTTCTGTTAAAACTCCAGTGTGCTGCAATATTTAATATTAACAAGTGACATTAAGATCTGCAAAGATTAAAATACAATGTAGTTCTATTCTTCATTTACATTTCCATCTATTCTAGCATGGTGAAAAGTAACAATTGTTTTCCTCTCATCTCTTTCAAAGGAGTTGATTGGAAAATTAACATGCAAATTAACTAATTTTTACATAAATCAGATTTTGAAAATGTATTCTGGCTGTATGAACAGGTTTTGTCATAAAGACTAGAGCTTCCTGAATATCTAGGACTGAAAATTTATTTTACAAGCCAAAATGGAGTTGTCAGACTACATAATTTAGTCCCAAGACAATTTTCTGTTTCTCCTTAAGAATAAATTTCATTTGTAACTTATTTCTGAATACCCACGTTTTCACATATCCATAAGTAATTTGGCAAATGAAAAACCCAGCCTTAAAATTAGTTACTAATCTAGGATTGATTCCTGTTGTAGAAGCTTTTTGGTATTCAATCAACCTTTCTTCAATCTAAATTATTGTTACTAAATTTCCCTGACAATAGACATTATGCAAATAAATTTAACACTCTATTTTCAGCTTTTAAATATGGGGCCTCTCGAATGATGTCACCTATTTCCTTCAAGATTCTGGGATGGAACCCACTTACCCCTAGAAATGTCATTCTTTTGCCATTACAGTTTCCCTAGAACATTCAGTAAGTTATGCTCTACCTCTTGTATTTTACATAGAACACAATGTGATGCACCTAATAATGTATATTTATTTTAAAATTAATCACATAATTTTAGTGATATACCAATATTAGTTATAAGTACCAAGCAGCACTTCTTTGTAAGACTGCAGTGACATCTATGTGTTACTTATTTAAAATTCCAAAGTACAGATGAAAATGTATGCAAACAGTTGTTATATGCAAAGTTTGTTCTCTGAAAGTTATACATACTTCTAGTTATCAACAAAGCAACTGGAAAAATAATGAATAATTTTGAATGTTTGTAGCCATCTCTCGAAGCCACTATTAACTTACATTCTTATATTCTGTTGTTCAATGGTTGTAATCATCTTGCATTACTTTATTGTCTACATTCTATTTTAATTAAAAAAAAACATCAAGTTGGTTTATTACAAATGAATCACTATTAAACACATAAAACTGACTTGAAAGTTACAAGAAGATTATGACTGCAGGTTTTAAATAATCATATGGCTAGATTTCCCAAATAATTTGACAGAATTGGAATATGAGGTTTGTATAGGAACATGCTGCCCCCTAGCTCACCCAATTGAGTTTATCATCAGAGGCAGAGCACTGTTCTGTTGACAGTACTGTAAAGGGATTTTAAAAAATTGCTGCATTTGAAAATGTTGAATAAGGAAATGACTTTCACTATTTAATTTAACCAGATAAATCAATTCTTTTAAGTTGTGCTTCATAGAAAATATTTCAAAAATTCTTGCAAAGCTACTTAGCTAAAAATGACCATCGGATCACATACTGCCAGTTGATAACGAACAGTAGAATTTGCAATTTTATTTTCCTCATATTACAGTGAAGCTAATTCATTGTTGTAACATTTATATCTCATTTATTATAAAACTGTTAAAACTAACACTGCTTCTGTTACCTTCTTTAAAGTGCATCATTTTGAACCATTATAGAACTCATGTAATATACATTTCTTTTAGTTTGAAGCATTTCAGTTAGACGTAAGTAACTAAGCAGCACATGTAAATCCACACAGACTAGGCCAGTACACAATATTCTCTGTCTTAATAATTTCAAACAGATTAGGACACAAATAGGTCGTAATATGTCATAAAGTCAGTCTCCTTTCAACTTTCAGCTTGCCTTCTCTTGGTTCATGTATCTGTGTTTTTAATTTCCTTCATTTCTAATTTTTAACTTTACATTTGTTTGCTGAACATAGCTTACTTTCATTGTCTACTGAATATCTAAGACCAGGCACTTCCTCAGCAGGCATTTCTTCTCCTTGCCCTAGCACAATCCTGACGGAAACTAAGGAAGGTCACCTTCCACTCTCTTAGGCTGTGAATGGTTCATAGGAAAGGAATTAGGCAATAGGCAGAGGAAAATATTTTAAACTAGGGATAAAGAATGAAAGACTGTTACATCAAACATGTACACACAAATCAGAAATAACCTGGATCCAGTAATTAAAATTTGCAAGAGCTTGCTAACTTTCCAGATAGTATGTTGGCAACGTAATCACTCTGATCCAGCAAAACATAACAACATGTGATAAATCATTCTAAAAAAGAATTTGCCTTACAATACTCAGAACCTCATATTTCATGGGGCTGTAGTTTAATTAGTTCAAAGAAAAGATGAAGGACTGCTACAGTCCCTCTCATTTTGTGGTGTACATACACATTGTGCAGTTTGTTGGGATGTGCCACTCAATGGCATTCCAGATAAAGTCTTAGCCGATAAGCTACATGTGCTTGTCCTCCGCATCTGCTCAGGTATGAAAGTTGACATGGTCAAATTAGTGTTCCTGAAATCACTAAGTTCTTCTTGATTTTCACCAGTTGGTATCATAGAAAGTTCAAAAGAATTTAAGTCTACAAAGGATGGTGAAAATTTAAGAGAATGTTCATCGATTTTAGAGATGCTGTCTGCCTTTTTCTGAAACTGACCAATTTCAATTTCATTGCCCTCCTGTAATAAGACAAAGAGAAAAAAAATAACTGAATACTACTATAGCATTAATTGTTTTAAACATTCTGTCAGAGAACAGCAATTGTTTGCACACTTTGCCAAGCTATGCAGTCAGTGTCCAATGAAAGATCTATCTCCTTTCATTTCTGGGAATATTCAGTGTTGAGAAAAAAACTTTCAACCCCCACCCCCACCCCCCCCCTTGAAAGTTTTCATGTTTTATTGTTACACACCATTGAAGAACAATGGATTTAATTTGGCTTTTTTTGACACTGATGAACAGAAAGAGATACTTTCATGTTAAAGTGATCTCTATAAAGTGATCTAAATTAATTATAAATATAAAATACAAAATAATTGATTGCATAATTACTCACCCCCTTCAAGTCAGTATTTAGTAGATGCTCCTTTGGCAGCAATTACAGTCTTGAATCTGTGTGGATAGGTTTGCACATCTGGACACTGCAATTTTTCCATATTTTTCTTTTCAAAACTGCTCAAATTCTGTTAGATTGCATGGGGATCATGACAGATCAGCCCTTTTCAAGTTTAGCCACCAAATTCTCAAGTGGATTGAGGTCTAAACTCTGACTTGGCCAGTCTAGGACATTAACTTTATTGTTTTAAAGCCATTCCTGTGTAGCTTTGGCTTTATGCTTGGGTTCATTGTCTTGCTGGAAAACAAATCTTCACCCAAGTTGCAGTTCTCTTGCAGACTGCATCAGTTTTCCTCCAGAATTTCCCTGTACCTTGCTGTGTTCATTTTACCCTCTACCTTCCAAGCTGCCCAGGACCTGCTCCAGTGAAGTATCCCCTACAGCATGATGCAGCCACCACCATGCTTCACAGCAGTTTGTTTTTGATGATGTGCGGTGTTTGGCTTACACCAAACATAGCGTTTAGTCTGATGGCCAAAAAGCTTAATTTTGGTCTCATCATACCATGGAACCTTTTTCCAGCTGACTTCAGAGTCACTCACATGCCTTCTGCCAAACTCTAGCCAAGATTTAATGTGAGTTTTTTTCAACAGTGGGTTCTCCTTGTCACTCTCCCATAAATCTGTGACTGGTGAAGCACCTGGGCAACAGTTGTTGTATGTGCAGTCTCTCCTATCTCAGCCACTGAACATTGTAAGTCCTCCAGAGATGTCATAGATCTCTTGGTGGCCTCCCTCACTAGTCCCCTTTCTTGCAAAGTCACTCAGGTTTTGAGGATGGCCTGCTCTAGGCAGATTTACAGCTTTGCAATAGTCTTTCTATTCCTTGATGATTGACTTAACTGTCTCCAAGGGATATTCAGTGACCTGAAAATTTTCTTGTATCCATCTCCTGACTTGTGTTTTTCAATAACTTTTTGGGCTGAGTTGCTTAGAGTGTTTTTTGTGGTCTTCATAGTGTAGTTTTTGCCAGGATACTGACTCACCAGCAACTCCGGATACAGGTATATTTTACTACAATCAATTGAAACACCTTGACTGCACATGGTAATCTCCATTTACCTAATTACAAGATTTCTAAAACCAGTTGGTTGCACCATTAATGATTTGGTATACCATATTAAAGGGGGTGAATACTTATGCAATCAATTATGCGTGTGTTATATTTGTAACTACTTTAGATCACTTTGTAGAGATCTGTTTTCACTTTGACACGAGTCTTCTTTTGTTGACCAGTATCAAAAAAAGCCAAATTAAATCCTCTGTGATTCAGTGTTGTGAAACAATAAAACATGAAAACTTCCAAGGGGGACAAATACTTTTTATAGACACTGTATTTCAAATTCAGTTCGCATTGAAATACAGTGGATTCCAGTTAACTGTAACACATCAGGACCAATACATTTTGGCCCAATTAAGCCAAAGTTTCTTGGAGATAATTAAAAAGTATAAAAAAAACTATTATTTAACTGAGTAACAATCTATGTATTTAAATTAAATAGAGAACAAATTAAAACACTACCAATACCTCTATAGTACTATTAAACTGTGTATTAGTTTCTAATATGAAAAGATTGAAGAATTCATCAGCTGTGTTCTTTTAATTGATAATAACTAACAAAGGCATCTGTTAGTCTTGCGAGAACATGGATCTGCACCTAGAAAGTCTTCACTCTCCAGAGTGCAGGCCTGGGCAAGGTTGTATGGAAGACCGGCAGTTGCCCATGCTGCAAGTCTCCCCTCTCCACGACACTGATGTTGTCCAAGGGAAGAGCAAGGGCCAATACAGCTTGGCACCAGTGTCATTGCAGAGCACTGTGTGGTTAAGTGCCTTGCTCAAGGACACAACACGCTGCCTCGGCTGGGGCTCAAACTCACGACCTTCAGGTCGCTAGTCGAATGCCTTAACCACTTGGCCACATGAGCACATTTTGATTGATACTAAATGAACAAAATCTATGTACACACCTAGTGCAGATAATGGACTGCCTTAATGCAATGCTTTAGATAATTGCATCCTCCAAATCGCCTTTTTCTTTGTAACATTCAAGACGATTTTCGATACTTTCAAATTTTTCATTGTACCTAACTTTTTTAAATAGTGACACTGCCAGCCATTTCTGGCATCTCCAAACCTGAATGCTTGAAACTGCAGTGAGCAAAACAGTTCCAGATTGTCTCACTGCTCATTTCTTGCCAACTACCAGTGACAAAAATCACTGCTTTTGAACACAAACACATGCAACTGATGCTATTTAAAACTAACATGGAAGAAGAGCTGCACCAAAAGAATCTCTCAAAGTACAAATTCAATAAATTTTTATATTTACCATTGACTAGACTACTAAAACAAATTTGTTAACACACAGATCTTGCATCATAAACAAAGAAATGAGGGCACAAAGGGTGAGATTTTAGTAACTGTCCAAATTAAATAAAAATAGATGGCCATAATAGGATCTTGTTGAAAATGGGTAGAATTCAATTTCCAAAGCTGATAAATTACACCTTTTTACTGTTGCAATGCATACTACTTAAATTTTTAAAGATGCAAGATGAGTGCACATTTAGATGCAGAAGAGAAAGCCAAAAGGTTGTAAAGAGAAGCTGATGAGAGATAAAGAATTGAGAGCTGGGTGCCTGAGCTATATTGCTGAATTTATCATTGATACAAAAGTGGCCATAAAATTGCAGGGCTTAACAGTCATGATCCACTTTTGGGCAGGTGCTAACTCAGGCAAATTCAAGATGTTTCAATTATTTAAGACGGAAAGATAAAGCACCACTCGTTAGTGTAGCTGTTCACAGGTAAGCTGTGATTAAGGTCAAATAATCCTGGCTAACCTTTTTGTTGTACCTGTAACCACATTCAACGGATGCACTTATCTTCACAAGATACCAGTCCGTGGCTCATCATTACTACTGATTTCAAATCAATTAATATAATTGATAAAGACATTCTGAAGGATTAATACAGCTAATAATACAACTGAACTGCATTATCAATGATTAAAGGTGATTTAGTTGGCTGTATCATGCTAGATTCATTTCCCTATCTTATGTTTACCATTGCATAATCCTTATGGGTTTTCTAACTTCTTGAGCATCTAGAGGTCTAAACTAATTGAAGGTTTTATTTCGGTAGTCACCCAGGAAGCAGATTGGACCACCAGCAGTACTAGGCCTAAGAAGGCAGATACTGCCGACTGACTAGCCTCAAAATTGCTCTGATGACTTTTGACAGTTTTACAAATGGTTTTTATTTGTCCTCGATCATCAGATTCATAGACTTAATTGATTCTAATTAATCAGAAGCATTAATATTAATTTAATATAAAGGAAATATTTGTCTTTATTTAACTTTATCAACAGTGACCCTACATCAAATGAAGAGGGTCTTGCAACATACACCAGCAATATTTGGCATGAAGCTGAGAAATTGATCGAGAGTCTATCCAGTTTTGCATATCTGAGCTCCACTCCGAAATACAGTACTGGATATTATGGTAAAATGGGAGATCAGGTATGCAAAAGTCTGCTCTCCCAAAGGATTTGAATTTCTGGTGCAGTGCATATATGTGAAGGTTCAGCACCCTGAACAAGAGTGTGGGTGCTCCCTGTGGAGCCACCATCCACACCCTAACAAAATTCAGCCCAATGTTTTTATGAATTGAGATTAATATTTTAATTTATCTCTCATAATATCACTGCCATTAATTTCTTGTTTTATTTGATTGCACATCATAGTCTTAAATAATACTCACCAAGAATAAAGATAAAGTAGCATTTAAAACGAAGAGGAGATAAGATACCCCAAAGTTAATTATTCTTTAATAGATTTGGGTTTTAAAAGCTGCGTACCGTAAGTGAATCCTGGATACAGTGAAAAGAATCTAATTTCATTGTTTTGTGTGTAAAAAGATACCAATGATAGCTTAGATTGTGATTCCATATTTGCTTATATTTTCATTTAGTTTCAATAAAATAAATCATTTTTGAGAGGTCTAAAATCAAAATATTACCTCTCCAACAGCATCTGCTTTCTTTTTGCCTTTCCACCAAGATTCCACCATGGCAGCGACGAAAGCCAAAATAACACCCACAGCAAGAAAAACAAAGGCTCCAGCAAAATTTTGTAGGTCCATTGGTCCCCCTTTTCCTTGTGTTTTAGCCTGACTTTGCAAATCACATTTCCCAGCTTTGGGCCACCACTTCTGCTTTAGTCCATCAAGTTCACCACTTTGCTCAAGTTCTAGAAGGCTGCATTAAAAATATAGAAATGTATGTTATTCAAAAATGAACTATTTAAATAACTTAATCAATTGCAGCATTTTTAGATTAAACTTGTATTTGCAGAGCATTTGTAACAAGGATAGGCATCTCAAGGCACTTAAGAGAAGCTTCATTAGAAAAGAACTTACACCATTGGCATAAAAATATAGATATTAAAAGATGCAAGTAAAGGTTTGATCAAAGAGCTATTTGTAAGGGGGAGTTTAAGACAGAAAAAAGATTAGGGAGTGTTGGAATTGGAATTTTTTAAGCTTTGCAGCCAGGCAGAAGAAAGTACAGCCATTAGTGCTGCTGTGTTAAATGCCAATGATGCACATGTCGTATGTAATAGTCTTCATGCAAATTTGCAGTGCTGGAGAAGGCCACAGAGATAAGGGTAACTACATGAAGAGATTTAAGCAAATGGACAAAAAGATTTAACATGTATGCTTGAGCTGTGGGAGTCAAAGAGTGATCACAGAAACTGAGAAAGAATAAGGCCTGGTATGGGTTAGGAAATTCGAGACAGTGTGCTCTATGATGGCATAATAGAAAATGTAGGAATATGTAGGTAATTCCTTATCAGAGTATGAATGTTTAGAGATCAGATGTATGGAAAGGGAAGAGGGTGAACAAAAAAATGAAGAGATGAAACAGGAGAACAAAGAAATAAAATAACAAATGACACAGAGCCAACTCACGGTGGTGTGACAAATTTAAGAATAATTGTAGATGTAAATGAGGATATTAGAATCATTATCTAATATTTTCATTTCTACATTGCTCTTAGAAGGCTGTATTGAATCTCACTGGAAGTGCAGTTTTTTTTTGAGCTCCTTGTTTAAACTGAAGTCCATTCAGGGAGAGCAGGAAGCAATAGATATGCTCCTGTTTACATCAACATTGCTGAGATGATAAGGTTGAGAGCAACATGCTCCTGGGGGTGAACGTTACCAATTACTGTCTTGATTAAACTATGTAGATGCCACAGGCAAAAAAAAAAAAAAAAAATTGCACTTGGCCTTCTTCAAGTGGGCAAAAAAAATCTGGCATGTCAACTGTGAGCCTCATCAACGCTTGTTGATGCACATAGAAAGCATATATGGCAACAACTCTGCCTGAGACTGTAGAAAACTTTAGGGAGTTGTAAACAGAGCTCAGCACCTCACAAAAACCAGTATCACCTCCATGGACTCTAGTCTATTCTTCTTGCTACCTTGATAAAGTATTTGACATAATCAAGGATTCCATCCACCATGGACATTGTCTCCCACCTCCAATCAGGCAGAAGATATGAACGTCTGAAAGCACTTACCAGCAGGCTCAAGGACACCTTCTACCTTGATGTAGTAAATGAATGGTTCCCTGGTATGATAAGATGGACTCTTGACTTCACAATCTACCTTGTTATGCCCTTGCACATTATCGTCTGCACACATTGCTCTTTTTCTGTAACTGTAACACTTTACTCTACATTCTCTTATTGTTTTCCCGTGGACTTCCTCAATGTGTCGATGTGATGAAAATGATTTGTATAGATGGCACACAAAACAATGTTTTCACTGTACCTCTGTACAGTGGTTTACAATAATAAACCATTTTACCAAATGAGTAAAGCATGGGTGAAGAAATAGCATTTCTGGGAAGAGGGAGGCATTAGGTAAACTATGGCCATGGCCAACCCAATGGTTAGGTAAAGGAAACTGACTTAACAGAGGCAGTTCAGGAATTGAAGGACATGATAGAAATCAGTAAAAAGATTTCATCAAAATTTTATGTTACTTTTCTTCAAATGTCTTATCTTTTATTTATTTTACAGTGATTTCTTTGTTGTGTATCTCTAATTTACCATTAAATCAATTTTTAATTGCTTATTAATTAGCTTAGGGCAAGATGATTAAACTACTTTATGAATATTAACTTCTTATTACAAAATATTTCTCTTACACTTCAAAGGCCAGAATATTTTTGAGCATTTGAATCATTTAAGCAAAATGTGTGAAATAATCTTATTTGTTAGCTGATTTTGAATGGTAATATGGCTCTGTAGTGAATAATGCATTGTGAGAAGAACATCTAAAGAAAGTACTTTTACCAAAAATGCAAAAAAACACGTAATAGCATACATTTAAATGTACCAAATTACCAGATATTTTGTTAAGACTTTAATGAAGAATATTACCTGTAAGGCAGATCTAGATTTAACAAGATTTAAGTTGGTATTGTTAGATACTAACTTATAAATCCTTTAGAATTTGGACATTACACTAAACAACACATGCTGAGAATAGAATCTTAACAGACAGTTCTTTGGAAATATAAACATGTAATGTATATACATATGGTTGATTAGAATAGTACAGGCTGTGAATTCAAAAAGAGTAATGATATTTTAGCTCTATGCAGAAATGGAGTTATGACAGACTGATTTATTTGCCTTATTGAATATCCTATTCCACTGGGTCACTTAAGGATATATTTACTGTTTACTATTTACTATTTAAGTTCCATAAGCTTAATGTTATTGGATTATTTATGGAGGTAGCATATGCAATTACTCAGTATTTTGCTCAAGAAACAAAAGTCTTAGTTACTGTGCTGTCAGAACAGAACTAAAACTAAACAGATTTCTCTCTGATTGACAGTTTTGTTTGAACTGATAATTAGTTCCACTTTCAAAGGATACAGTACTTTCCTGGCATAGGTTTCATTTCAGGATCAGTTCAGAGGCGATCTTGCAACCTGTAGATTTCATTTAATTCACTATATTTCTATTTCATCTATCATAAATATTTCATACTGCTCATTGTCAATATATGTTAAAAATAGTATCTGCTTGTGTGGATAAAAAGAAACAGAAGGAGCTGCAACATGTAAATTCTAGCTTAACTGGGGAAATCTCAGTTCTTTTGATCCAATTCCAGAGACATATGAAAATCTACATTGATGATTGAAACACGTTACTAAAGAAATACTGTATTTGCCAGAGGTGTGATCTTTCAGGGGTGGCATTATCTGTGCACGTGTCGAGAAATGCCAGGTAAAACAAAATATTTATTGTCAGTACTTTCTTACATTAAGTTCTTAAGAGCAAGTTTATTCTGTATCTCGGATTATGGTTGGCACACTGCAGAAAGAATGTGGAGGTTTTGGAAAGAGTTCAGATGAGGTTTACCAGGAAGCTGCCTGGATTGGAGTCCATGAGCTACAGGAAAGGTTGGACAAATTTAGATTGTATACTCTGGAGTGTTGGAGGACGAGGAGAGAAATGTATAAATATATGAGAGGAATAGATACGGTAAGCAGTCAGAATCCTTTCCCCCAGGATTGAAATGTCCAGTTATAGAAGACACACATTTAAGGTGAGAGGGTAGTGCTTAAAGGAAGCGTGCACGGTAACATTATTTTAAGCAGAGAATGGCAGTTGTCTGCAACTGACTGCCAGGTGTAGTGGTGGAAACATACAACCATGGTCTTTAAAAAGCTTCAGATATGCACATAACTATGCAAGGAATAAAATGATATGGAGAATGTACAGGCAGAATAAATGTAGTTTAATTTAGCATTGTGTTCAACACAGACATCATGGGCCAAAGAGCCTGTACCTGTGCTGTACTGTTCTAAGTTTGTCTTTTGATAGAGATTTGCGAATTTGGTCAGGGTGAATCTTCATAACCTGCGCTGCTGTACTAGGGGCTTTCCTGCATTTTCCTTCTCTGTCAACGTGGCTCAGATATGTAAAATTGCAGCAGGAACATAGTTGTCTGTTTAGTTTTCCAACGAATAACAAACATTTTAGTTTTTTTGTGTTGCTGATCAAAATAAATCTTGAAACACATCATAGTTCTGATAATTGATGTGATTTTTTTCAGGTAACTCGCTGAATCTTCCTTTCTTTTCAAATCTTTTTATTATTATTATGTTATTCAAAAATAACACGAGTACATCGAAGTAAGCAACACTTACAATGTCTCAAGAAAAAAAAATAAAGATTGAAAAATTTTGGTGATAATAAAAAAACCCTACTAAGCAGAAAAAGTGGGGAAAAAACCCCGTTAGGTGTACAGCCCCGGAGCCATGCGTCATACAAAAAGCTTTTAAAGATAAACATCAAACTGCCAGCAAGAAAAAAACATAACGAGCAAGTGAACCCCATCTTTTCTCAAAATCAAATAAAGGTTCAAAGGTTCGACTTCCAATTTTCTCCAAACTAAGACATAACATCACTTGAGAGAACCATTATGACAAAGTGGGAGCTGATGTATTCTTCCACTTCAACAAAATGGCTCTCCTAGTTATCAATGTAACAAATGCAATAACATGTTGATCAGATACAGAGGTACCATGGATATTTTGAGGAATTATTCCAAAAAGCACAGTTAACTTGTTAGGTTGTAAATTAATTTTAAGTGCTTTAGAAATTGTCGAAAAAACTGACTTCCAGAACTGTTCCAGTATAGAACAAGACCAAAACATGTGTGTCAATGTAGCTGTTTCAGTTTTGCATCTATCACAATAACTATCAACATTAGAACTCACTGAATCTTCCATGAGTTGCATGGCAAGGGGATGTTATAAAATACATTCAATGAAATGGGGAGGTATATGAAGAATATTACTACATAACATCTGAACATGGTCAGATAAGTAACATAGATGCATAAAGTGCATAACTAGCTATTTTTGCTTTGTCTTTCTTTTATTCTGGTGACTTTGTTTTGATATATTTGTTGAGGGCCATCAACTACCAACCTAGCCCATTGCTGCAAGTTAGAATTAAATCAATTTCAAATCTTTAAAGTTCCACCTTACCAGATACTAAATCGTGCTTATCAAGATGGTTGTAGTTTACGCTCATGCAGTAGTATGGTAACAAGATAACTCAAGTACTTGAATTAGAAAAAAATGTTCATTTCTATCAATGGTACAAATGAGATATTTTTGCTATTTTTTAAAATTCTTGTGGGATATCTTGACATCCTGGGCAAGGTCAACATCGTCTGCCCATCCTTGTACTTGAGAATGTAATAGTAAGCTGCCATCTCGAACTGCTGCATGCTTTTTGGTGAAGGTTCTCTCATGTTGTGGACAGCAAGGAAACAAAAAATGTATTTCCAAGTCAGGATGGTATGCAAGCTGCAGAAGAACCTGCAGCTAGTGGTGTTCCCATGCACCTGCTAGCCTTGACCTACGTGGTGGTACCATCATAGCTTTGGAAATAGGCCAGATAAGTAACTGCAGTGCATTCTCGGTACACACGGAAGCCAATGTGCACTGATGATATGGGTAATAAATGGCCTGTGTGATGGATGGTGTACTGGACAGTCAATCCCATCCTATCTCTGAAATTCAGTCCTTTGATCCAAATTTTGGTATAGTTTTTTACATTAACAGTGGCAGGTGCCTGAAATGCACTACAGGAATTGGAGGTAGAGGTTAATACAATAGGGACATTCAAGAGACTCTTAAGCACATGAATGTAGGAAAATGGAGGGTTATGAGTCATGCAGAACGGAGGGGTTAGCTTGATCATGAAACAGGTTTACATAGGTTGAGATGACATTGTAGGCCAAAGGGCCTCTATTGTGTTGTACCATTCCCATTCCATATTCTATATACCATACGTTTAGCTGTGATGAGGTTTAGAGCTGGGTGGCCCTGGTAAAGTCTTGCTAGGTAAGCAGGCTATGGATAATTAAAGTGCTGCTTGATAGCACTATTGATAACATCTCCCATTACTTTGCTAATGACAAGGTGCCAGAGGAGCCGGCCACTGTATCAGAGGAGATGGCCGAGGTGCCAGAGGAGCTGGTCAGGATGTTGGAAGAGCCGGCCCGGGTTTCAGACAAGCCGTGTCACTGTCTGCTACCTGAAGGCATTGTGCAGTGTAACCATAGGTGATTGTCTTGGATGTTTCTCTTGCCATCGCAAGACCCTGTTGGACACTGATGATGTAACATGCCACAGGCCCATTTCCCTTGTTTGGAGGTGAAACAGGCAGCATGGGAGCTGCATAACCTCAGTTGTAGTGAGGACTATGATCAAGCCACAAGTTGTCTGCTGCTGCAGTTCAGGTGCGGAGATGCAGGAAGCGGTGTAGCATGGCGTCTGTGCTCTGTTGGTGGCTTGCCTCTCCCATTGCTGTTGCCCTCCAGTGTTTGATCAGTGGAATGACAGGCTGGATTGCTGGGAACCGCACCATCAATTTGCGGGACATATCGCTCAGGGTCTTGGACTATATGCATGATTTTTTTGCATGACCTTGTAAGCAACTGTGTATGAAGTTACGTGGATACCTGTTTCATGTGAATACTTTGAAGAGATGTTTCTCCTCTTTCTCCTTTAGCTCCATCTTACTGCAGCATGTCTCTGTTACGGGTTGTCCACTACGAGGCCAACAATGCACCAACCAAATGGGTTGTCCCTTTATACATTTGAAATACCTCAGAAATGACAGCCTGACTGCTCCAAGAACATAGAATTTTGGTCAAGCATAAATTAACAGAGACATTGGTCTACAAAATCCAAGGGACTGCAGCAAATATTATGTCGTCCAAACTAGGAGAAAGCTATCCACAAGGATCCATGAACATCAGCTGGTTGTGAAGTGGTGTGACCAACCCTCCCTAGTCTCTACCCATGAAGACTGGGAGGGCCACAAATTTAACTGGGCATCAGTGAAAGTCATGGTGCAAGCAAACAAGCGCATGCAAAAGAATGCTGAGAAGCATAGTTTTCCTCAAACAATTCAGAAACAGTTTAGACCTCGATCCAAAGCCAATGCAAGCAAAATTCCAAACAATGCACATAGCTCAACACACAACCAATCAGTGACAAAACTCCCTACCTATGTTACAACTGAGTTTCTGTAATCAACTGATTGATAAGTATATAAAGACCAAGCATAGTTGGATGCATCAGCAAGGGAGATGAGTTTGAGTACAGGTCTATGGTAGGGAACTTTGTCACATGGTGTGAGCAGAATTATCTGCAGCTTAACGTGAAAAAGACTAAGGAGCTGGTAGTAGGCCTGAGGAGAGCTAAGGTACTGGTGACCCCTGTTTCCATCCAATGGGTCAGTGTGGACATGGTGGAGCATTACAAATACCTGGGGATACGAATTGACAATAAACTGGACAGGTCTAAGAACACCGAGGCTGTCTACAAGAAAGATCAGAGCCGTCTCTATTTCCTGAGGAGACTGAAGTCCTTTAACATCTGCCGGACGATGCTGAGGATGTTCTACGAGTCTGTGGTGGCCAGTGCTATCATGTTTGCTGTTGTGTGCTGGGGCAGCAGGCTGAGGGTAGCAGACACCAGCAGAATCAACAAACTCATTCATAAGGCCAGTGATGTTGTGGGGATGGAACTGGACTCTCTCACTGTGGTGTCTGAAAAGAGGATATTGTCTAAGTTGCATGCCATCTTGGTCAATGTCTCCCATCCACTACGTAATGTACTGGGTGGGCACAGGAGTACATTCAGCCAGAGACTCATTCCTTCGAGATGCAGCACAGAGCGTCATAGGAAGTCATTCCTGCCTGTGGCCATCAAACTTTACAACTCCTCCCTTGGAGGGTCAGACACCCTGAGCCAATAGGCTGGTCCTGGACTTATTTCATAATTTACTGGCATAATCTACATATTGCTATTTAACTATTTATGGTTCTATTACTATTTATTATTTATGGTGCAACTGTAATGAAAACCAATTTCCCCCAGGATCAATAAAGTATGACTATAACTATGACATTTGAAGGACTCACCACAAGTGAAAAACGCACTGATGATGTCTCCTCGTATGGTGATGAAACATTTGCAAATGGATTGCCACGATCGGAGAACAAGTCAACACAACCATTGGGCTAACCTATATAAATCTACTCCAGAATCGCTCTAACCTTTCTCTCATACACAGCCCTTAACTCTACATGTTCTTATGTCCATGTGATTTAAGAATCTTTTAAATATCACTTTCTATCAGCCTTTACCACCACCTCCAGTAGTATGTTCAAAGCAACCACCACGCTCTGTGTAAACAAAATACCTCTAAAATCTCACCAAAATATTCCTTCACTCACCTAATATGGATATCCTCTGGCATTAATCAGTGCTGCCGTGAAAGAAAGGTGCTGCCTCTCCACTCTATCTCTGCCTCTCATAATCTTATAAAGTTACCTCTCATCCTCCATTGCTCCAGAGAGAAAAGCCCTAACTCACTCAGCTTTTCCTCATAAGACATGTTCTCTAATCCAGATTGAAATCCAGGGGATGAAGGCAGCACAGAGCAGCCATTATCTCACCTAATTGTGGGGCAGGCTTGAGGGGCCCTGATGGTCTATTCTTGCTCCCATTTACCGGGTTCTTGTATTCAGTTCCTCAATCGATAACCACTTTGTGTTTTGCAGAGCAACACACAAAATGCTGGAGGAACCCAGCAGGTCAGGCAGCATCTATGGAAAAGAGCGAACAATCGATGTTCGGGCTGAAACCATTCATCATGACATTCCCATTTACTCATTGTATTTTAGTATATCCAATGAAAAGTTTAAGTCCAAGACACTGATCACCTCTGTCATCTAACATCACTGACTGACACCCAGAGTGCTTCCAGCTCTTTCTGTGTTTTAGTTCAAGTTTCCATTCTTCATCTTATGAAAAGGTAAGACTGATTGTGAGTTTTCTCTGCAGTATGAGGAACAGAGAAACTGATTTGCTCTGCTTTGACTTCTGTGACTGGTATTTTCTGAAAAAATAAATCAGCGTCACTTTATGGCACAAATAAGGCAAGTACTGACGAAGGGTCTCGGCCTGAAATGTCGACTGCACCTCTTCCTACAGATGCTGCCTGGCCTGCTGCGTAGACCAGCAACTTTGATGTGTGTTGCAAGTACTATACATGTGTCTTTTTCAGAGTGCGATGGTAATTGTAACTGACTTGCAATTATTATTAGTGTATTTCCTAGTGCGATCAAACTGTGCTCTGTCACGAGACATAAAGGGTGGCGAACATTAGAACTGCTTTTACTTAGCCAGGACAATAGTGGCATGACTAGTAAGAAACATGCATTTTCTGACCTGTCTCCAAAGGGCTCAGCTGATCTTTCAAGTAAATTTGTATGGTTAGCATTGCCTGCTGTGATGTGTCACCTTTATTTGTATTGCAAATAAATATTCAGTGATATTCTGATGAAGTGTTGCAGCATTCATACTTATGAATAATTTAAATACAACATTTAAATAATCACCTTGGGATACAGCTACCTTGTAATTCTGTTATGTTTAACATTTTTGATTTAAGCAAAATTATAAAACAATAAACTTTAATGTTTAATATGACCTATTAAAATTAGAGGGTTTTGTTTCAATAAAACTGTTATGTAACTTTCAATTGAAGACACTCTGGTAAGGATCAATTATGATTTCTTAATGATCATAATTAACAGTCAGTACTTGGCACACAATCTGTAAAGATGTAATCTGCTGTCAGTTTTTGTTCTGAAATGCTCTAATCTTGTTCACCAACTGTAAAGATTAAAATAAGTGAGGGATTCCTGTAGTGGGCAGATAAACTCCATCTATTGTATTGTGACTGCTTGGTTGTTAAGTGATTGTTGATCTTTTCTGCTTTTTAGTTAGGAAAATACATTTTTATAAAATTACCCATGATGTCATACATCCTTATCTTTCTCATTTACAATACACTAGTAAATAGTAAGCATCATTTTCAAAGTAACCTTTCATTTATTTTACTCAGCAGCATAGTATTCTGAAACACTAATGTGAAAGAATCATTGTACAAATAAAATTAAGCTTTTAGATTTACAGGATTGTTATGTAGCAATTGGTAAACCATTAAAACCTCACCTCATCCAAATGAGTAACATTTTTAGGATTTCATTACAGTGATAATTTTTTTCATAACTAATTGCTGAATTTATGCTAGAAAAGGCTGCATAATGCTGCCTCCCTGTGAAAGAGCTGCTAACACATTTTCAACTCTCTTGAAATATGCCAAAAGTTCTATTTTCGCACAGCACCATCTACCCTGTCAAACCTCCTCAAAAGATTAAACTCTTTATTTTCCTAGCCTCCAGGGATTTAAAACCCAATCTTCGTAATTTTTACTCACATAATAATTCTCCGATTTCAGGAATCAATTCCAGGAGCCCTTGATTATTCTTATCTAAATTTTTGCAATTACAATTAATTTTGGTGGACTTGTCAATTAATTTTCCTAGTGGTGTGTACACATTTTATTGTTTAAGCTAGCCTGTAAAATACAGATCAGCTTATTCATTACACTTTTTGTACATTCAGTGATATTGCTCAGGCAACCCGATATTAAATGAACAAGAGGGAGCAGCTGCAAATAAAAAAACAGATATGTTAATAACATAATTAAAAGCCCTAATTTGGCATCAAAGGTAAAGTCAGTCTACATAAAATATAGTGTGCATCAAAGATCAAATCTTGATATGATCTGTATAATGTCTTATATCCAATGCGCTGCTGTCATATCACAATCACAAAAAATAATCAGCAAAGAGCTTTGAGATTTAAATAATAAAATTATATTGCAGAGGATTAAATTCTACATAAACTTTTACAACTAATTTTTTTCCAATAAATATTTGTGCCAATGTTATACTCGTTCGTTACTGTTGCATATGACGTGGATGATCACTGTCTTTCCATGACCATGATGGTTCTTGATAAATTTTCCTACAGAAGTGTTTTGCCATTGCCTTCTTCTGGGCAGTGGCTTTACAAGATGGGCAACCCCAGACATTATCAATACTCTTCAGAGATCGTTTGCCTGGCGTCAGTGGTCGCATAAATAAGACTTGTGATATGCACCAGCTGCTCATACGACCATCCACCACCTGCTCCTATGGCTTCGTGTCACCCGGATTGGAGGGCTAAGCCGATACTATACTTTGCCCATGGGTAATCTGCAGGCTAGTGGATGGAAGGAGCACCTTACACTTCATTTGGTAGAGACGTATCTCCACCCTGCCATCCAATGTCATATTACATAATTTTAAAAGCCTCTAACTTTGCAAATTAGTCCTTGTTAGCCAAGCAACAAAATGATGTTTTCATTCTACAGTTGCTGACTACATGACCACTATATCAGAAACCAGTTAAACAAATATTTGACAAGCTCAGAAAAAGTCTGAGCTTTGCACAGAATTGGGTGAGCAAAATCAGCCATGCTCAAACCTTTACTGAAGTGAAATAACTTTATGCTCCCTACTGCTTCGTTGTGCTGCACACAGCATGACTCAGCAGAGGTAGGGCGAGGTTCCCCCACTGAGGGTGCTTTTTCATAGATTTATCCAAAGGAGTTGTGAAGCCATCAAGAGACAAGTAAACTTGTGCCTGGCACTGGGAGAATGTGATTATAATGGTGGCTGGGGTAGTATTTAGGGGTGAAGATGTGTGGATGGTGGAGGGTTGGACACCTGAGATTACATGTTAATAAAGCTGTTGGCATTAGTCCAATAGAGGCTGTGGCCTCTGTACCCACTTCTTAAGGGAACAAAAAAATTATCTTCCAGTTTGAAGTGAGACAGCTTCCCAGTGGGTGCTTTAATACAGTACCTAAATGTGTGTGCAATTTTGCTTTAAACCAGACAAAACACAGTGCTGTTGTTTTTTTTTCAGGAATTTACAATGAAATTTCAAGCTCTATGAGTAAAGTGCTGAGAAGTTGTTATGAATTTCCAACAATCTGTCTTTGACTGCATCCTTCCAAGTAATGCAGAAATGTGCACAATCACATCTGGAACTGGGAGACCAATCTTCTATAGTGATAGTCAAACCACAGAATCAACTCTGGTCCAAGGAAAAGTGCTGAGAACACCAACTGTACTAGAAGTGAGGTGCCAAATGATGAAACTGCAACACAGGACTTTGTGTGTGTTATGTAATCGAAGTAGAATAGAGCAGACAGAGCTAAGCAATGGTTCAGATCAAAGATCTGTGGTCATGTTGCATTTTGTCATTAATAAGTTGTCTAATTTACCAGATAATGGAAGGTAGAGAATTCAAGAATATTTCCATCATTAACATTGGTGAGGTACAACATAAGAGTGCTAAAGACAAGATTTAAGACCTTTAAAATGGCGGAGCAGGATCGACGGGCCGAATGGCCTACTTCTATTCCTTTGTCTTATGGTCTTATAGGTTATGGTGAGAAGGTGGGGGAGTGGGACTAAATAGGAGAAAATGGATCAGCTCATGATAAAATGGCGGAGCAGACTCAATGGCCGAATGGCCTACTTCTGCTCCTTTGTCTTATGGCCTTATGGTCTTAAGTATTAGGAATCACATTCAGGGCTAAGTGCCTTGTGGATGATCCTTCTTTGTTTCTTCTTGAGAACCCTACCATCAAGCTAATTTTATTCAATGCATGCCATGTTAAGAAGAACCAACTGGCAGCATTGAATACAGTAACAATTGGGGACTAGACAACATCTGCATTGTTGTATAAAGGCCCATGGTCCCGAATGAGTCATGCCTTAAGCCAAGTTGTTTCAGTTTATTTGCAACCCTGCCAACTACCAATAGTTACACAGGTGTGTTTGGATAAATCCAGTCCAGCTAAATACTGCCCAGTCTGCTTTCAATCATCAAACGATTGAAGTAAGTTGTCATTCACAGTACTATTAGGCAATATTTATACACTAGTAATCTGTTCACAAATCTCTTCTTTGGGTTTCACAAGGGACATCTAGCTCTAGGCCTCATCACAGTGTGAATCAAGAAACTGAATCGCCTTGGGAGATGATACTAATTGTCCCTTACACCAAGGTATTTAGCCAAGTACAGTGGATGCCAGTTAATTGGGACACATTGGGACCAGTACCTTTTGACCCAAATAAGCAACTGCCCCAAATGGCGAAAGTTTCATGGAAATAGTTAAAAAGGTACAAAAAAGAACAACTACCATTTAACTGAGTAAAAAATTACGTTTTAAATGAAATACAGAATAAATTACCACAGTACTATAAAATTGTGTATTAGTTCCAAATAGTTATCATCAGAGGAATTCATTCAGTATACATTGACGTGTTCTTTTGATTGACTGTAAATGATCAAAATCAGCACAAACAGCTAGTGCAGATGATGGACTGTCTTCAAACAGTGTTTTTGACAATTGCATCTTCCAAATCTTCACTTTAATTGTAACATTAAAGATGATTGTCAATATCTTCAAATTCTTCATATTACCTAACTTGTTGACGTAGTGAAATTGTTCCATTTTCGCACCCAGTTGTTTTTGGCATCTCCAGGGCCAAGTGCTTGAAACCGCAGTGAGCAAAACAGTTTTGAATTGTCCCACTGACTATTGCCAATTACCAGTGAAAAAATCATTGGTTTTTGAACACGAGCACACAAGTGATGTTATTTAAAAAAACATTCACTCTAAGCATGGTGCAGTGTCTAACAGCCCCATGACATGCAACTGACACTAATTAGAAAATATTTGGCAACAGTCTGCTGTCCCAATTAAGTAGCATACGAGGGGTAATTGATAATTCGTGGCCTAAGGTAGAAGGAGTCAATTTTAGAAAACCTAGCACATTTATTTTTCAACATAGTCCCCTCCTACATTTACACACATAGTCCAATGGTCGTGGAGCATACGGATCCCTTCTTTGTAGAAATCGGCGTCTTGGACCTCCAGAAGTGGACCACAGCAGGGGTGATTAATAAGTTCGTGGCCCAAGGTAGAAGGAGATGAGTTATTAACTTCAAACTTTCTGCTTATTCACTCAAAAAGTTGAACTGCACGTGCATGTAACGAGAGCTGTATAACTCATCTCCTTCTACCTTAGGCCACAAACATATCAATCACCCCTGTTGTGGACCACTTCTGGAGGTCCAAGCCAGCGACTTCTACAAAGAAGGGATCCGTATGCTCCACGACCACTGGGCAAAGTGTGTAAATGTAGGAGGGGACTATGTTGAAAAATAAGTGCGCTAGGTTTTCTAAAATTGACTCCTTCTACCTTAGGCCATGAACTTATCAATCACCTCTCGTATGCAAAGGGAATCCTAGTTATTTCCTCAAATTGTTTTTTTCTTTTAGATTTGTTCCAAATAAGCAGCTGCCCTGATTAACTGATGGTCCAATTAACCGGAATCCACTGTATAGCATTAAGATGTCCTTGTAAAACTAAAATCTTTGACAGCAAAGGAAAATACTCTAATGATTAGTGTAAGTCCTGGCACAAAGGAAAGTGACTTTATTGGGATCAATCCCATATCCAGGAGGCCCAAACAATGCCTGATGTTTCATCAATTACCTTGCTTCCATCGTAAATAAGAAGTTCAATGTTTGCTGATGATGCACAAAGTTCATAATTCCTTAGGAAATGAAGCAGTCCATGCCTGACCAGACCTAGGCAATATTCAAGCATGAGCTAATAAGTGGTGAGCAATATTTGCATCTAATGTTTAAGCTAATGAACATCTCCACCAAGATTTCAATTACTTAATCTTAATACACAGTGCATTACCATCAGTGAATCTAACAATTTCAACACCCTAGGAGTCACCATTTACAAGAAACCAAATTAAACCAGTCACACAAATAATGTGGCTATTAGTGAAGGGTTAGAGGCTTGAAATATTGGAACAAAGGACTCAATTTCTGACATACAGAACTTCTTCCATCATCTACAAGAAACAAGGTATAAATGTGACAGAACCGTCTGTAGGAGTTGAGTTCTAATCTCATTCAACATCCAGGACAAAGTAGGCTGCTTGATTCATCCCTCAGCATTAGTTCTCTCCATTGCCAGCTCATTGGAGCTGCAGTATGTACCTGTTGTGTATTTAATATTTCAGTAATATATGAGTAAAATTGTAAATATATTGTTTGAGTAAGCATTCTTTGTTGTTTATATAATTCATTATGGTATGAAGTATGTGATGGCATACGTCATCACGTCACTATGTCATATCCGTATGTGCCTCGCTTAAAGTAACCACTAGACTAGGAAGATGTTATCCCCCAGCTCCCTTGATTTCCTTTCAATTAGTCCTTATGTTTTGGAGTTACAAAACATAACAGTGGCGATGAGGAAGATTTAAATAAACTTGAGATGACTACCTATCTGTTGAAGTGAAGTGAGGCATTCAAGTTTAAAAATAGTCAAGTAAACAAAAAAGGCCAGCATGTGCTTCTTCAAGAACGGACAGTCTTGGTCAAGTTTTAAAAACGCAGCAAATGGACAAGCTCATAGGTTAATAAGCAGTATGCACCGGGTGTTAATAATCTTAAATAAAAAAGCAGAAATGGCTGGCTATGGTGTAAAGATAGACACATTCTATTGCACAAGAGATAACTGGATATTGTATACTTTGTGAATTAAGCAGAATTGTAAAGCAAGCGGAATAGTTGATGAGGAGCGGGTGCCAGTTTTGCTGAGTGCATTGGAATTAAAGGTATACAGCTTGCTTAAAAGTTCGACTGGTCCAACCCAACCAGCTTAAATGAGCTTTGCTGATATTGTGAAAGTAATGCAGGAATATTTAGAACCAAAACCATTGTTGATTGCAGATTGATTTAGGTTTCGTAAGCAGAATCAAAAGGAAGGGGAGTCCATTTCAGCATACGTGACTGAATTGAAGAGATTGTCTGACCACTGTCAGTTCACTGAAGAGCTTAATGATTCATTGAGGGATCATATAGTTTGTGGAATTTTGCAAGAAAGCATTTAAAAATGGCTCCTAACTGAAGCACAACTTACATTTAAAAGTATAGTTGAAATTACTGTATCAATGGAAACAGCAGGCAGGGATGCAATTGAATTGCAGTCAGGAATGAAAGTGAGTGTGAACAAAACTGCAACATCTAAACAGAAACTGGCCTGGCTAAACAAATCGTGTTACCGTTGTGGCAGGGGATCACATATAACAGACCAATGCAGGTTTCAAGGTGAAACTTGCAGAAAATGCAAAAATATAGGACACGTACAAAGAGCGTGTCGGCCAGACAAAAATAATTAGACTGGTAAGGGAAGAGAAAAAGATAAAAAGTCAAGTTTCTGTTTCAAAAATAACACTAACCTGCAGCTGTTGATGAAAAATCTGATAATGAAAATGACACAGGACTGATGGCTTGAGATTTACAATATGAAAACTAACAATAGACAAGCAATATGGCTTACACCAGAAGTGAATGGCAAATAAATTAAAATGGAATTTCACACTGGCTCAGCTGTTTCAGTCATTTCAGAAAATTAATTTGAATGACATTTCAAAGATACTGAACTGAAGCCTGCAGATATCCAACTAAGAACTTACACTAGAGAAAAGATAACTTCTGTGGGAATGACATTCCTAACAGTGAAGTACAACAACCAACACGCCATGTCGGTCTTGTATGTGGTAAAAACAGGAAGGCCAGCATTGTGGGGACCATGAATGGCTGAGACAGTAACAACTCCATTGGAGATCCATTTACCATTTGTATGCCACATCCCCTGCAACTGATTCAACTGAAAACAAATTGTGAAAGGCACTGGATGATGCCACTAGTGTGTTCAAAAATGGCACTGGAAAACTCAAAGATATGAAGGGTAAAATACCGTTAAGTGAAAATGTTACAACCAAGTTTTACAAAGTCCATCTGGTTCCTTGCATCATTTGTGATAAAGTAGCATTGAGCTAAATTGCATGGAGGCTGAAGGAATTCTTTGTAAGTTTGAGTGGAGCCCATGGGCAACGCCAGCAGTCCAAATAGCCAAGAAGAATGGGTGTGTCAGGATTTGTGGTGATTCTAAGGTCACCATCAAACTAATACCGAAAGCAGATCAACTCCTTCCACCCAGGATAAAGGATATCTCTGCAAACCTTTCCGGAGGTTAGCTGTGGGCTTAGTGGACTTAGTGGAGCCCTATCCTCAGATGGCGATGGAAGAAAAGTCCAAAGTGTTTCTCACCATTAACACTCACAAAGGGCTTTATTACTATAATAGGCTTATTTTTGAAAAAGCATCTATACTTGCAAACAACAGGAATTCTGCAGATGCTGGAAATTCAAGCAACATACATCAAAGTTGCTGGTGAACGCAGCAGGTCAGGCAGCATCTCTAGGAAGAGGGGCAGTCGATGTTTCAGGCCGAGACCCTTCATCAGGACTAACTGAAGGAAGAGTGAGTAAGAGATTTGAAAGTTGGAGGGGGAGGGGGAGATCCAAAATGATCGGAGAAGACAGGAGGGGGAGGGATGGAGCCAAGAGCTGGACAGGTGATTGGCAAAAGGGGATACGAGAGGATCATGGGACAGGAGGTCCGGGAAGAAAGACAGGGGGAGGGGACCCAGAGGATGGGCAAGAGATATATTCAGAGGGACAGAGGGAGAAAAAGGAGAGTGAGAGAAAGAATGTGTGCATAAAAATAAGTAACAGATGGGGTACGAGGGGGAGGTGGGGCCTAGCGGAAGTTAGAGAAGTCGATGTTCATGCCATCAGGTTGGAGGCTACCCAGACGGAACATAAGGTGTTGTTCCTCCAACCTGAGTGTGGCTTCATCTTTACAGTAGAGGAGGCCGTGGATAGACATGTCAGAATGGGAATGGGATGTGGAATTAAAATGTGTGGCCACTGGGAGATCCTGCTTTCTCTGGTGGACAGAGTGTAGATGTTCAGCAAAGCGGTCTCCCAGTCTGCGTCGGGTCTCGCCAATATATAAAAGGCCACATCGGGAGCACCGGACGCAGTATATCACCCCAGTCGACTCACAGGTGAAGTGTTGCCTCACCTGGAAGGACTGTTTGGGGCCCTGAATCTATACTTGCACTTTGGCAGAAAGCTATGGACCAGGTGCTGGAAGGCTGCCCAGGCACTCAGTGTTACAGGGATAACAACATTGTTACTGTTTAGGAATAGAAGGAACATGTGCAAAACTTCTTGTTACATACACCTGTTAGGGTGCATTCTCCAGTTACCTTATAAGGTAACCGTAGCCTTCAGTTACCTTAAGAAAGAGATCGGAAGATAATGGGGTCCGAGCATGGCACGACAAGTGTGAATTCCTTAAACCAAGCATCACTTACTATGGTCACATCATTAATGCACAAAGATTGCACAAGTGTGCTGAGAAAATCCAAGCATTGGTGGATGTCCCAACATTAAAGAATGTGATGCAGTTATGGTCCGTCCTTTTTAAGATTAGTCAAATACTATAACAGGTTCCTGCCAAACCTGGCTACTATGCTCCACCCCTTGAACTCATGGCTGTAGATTGGGAAGAAATGGCAATGGACAGAGCAGTGTGAGGTGGCGTTCAAAAAGGTAATGTCAGACATTATACTCACACATTGTGATCCACATCATCCAGTGAAGCTTGCCTGTGCTGCCTCGCCTTATGGTATAGGTACAGTTATGTCATATGGAAGTGAACGCTCATAGATAGCCTTTGCATCACTTTCCCTTACTGCTGCAGAGAAAAATTATGCACAGATTGACAGTGAGGCCTTTAGTCCAGTTAGGGGTGTAAAATGTTTCAACCAGTACTTGTATGGGCAAGAGTTTACTCTTGTTACTGATCATCGACCATTAGTGTCCAGTTTTCAATCCACAGAAAGGTGTTCCACTAACAGCAGCAGCACAACTGCAGAGATGGGCTCAGTTTCTTGAAGGATACACTTACAAGATCAATCCAAGAGGATAACTAATCATGGAAATGCTGATGGATTGTCCCCTTTACCTTTGGAAAAGGAAATAACCTGAAAAATTTACAAAACAGGACACTCTATTTGATGTATTCTTCCTAATGTAAATTGAAAGTCTCCCTGTTACATCAGGGATGATCCAAAGGGAAACCAGGAGAAAAAAAACATTGCCTCAGGTCTACATGTCCATGCAGAATGGTTGTAAAGTGTAACATAAATCCTAGTTTCGCCATTTTTACCTGTGCCAGGATGAAGTTGCCCTTGACAAAGGTTGTGGGGGTTGAGTGTTGTTGTTCCATACAGGCTGAGAACTAAAGTGATGGAGGAGCTACATGCTGGCCATCTAGGTGTGGTCAAGATAAAAGCATTGGCTCGAAGTTTGTCAGGTGGCCTGGGATTGATCATCTGATTGAGCAGATTGCCATGCACAGTTTGGAATGCCAACACGTCCAAAAGAAAGGTATCAAGAGCTGTCAGAATCACTTCCTGCAGTCCCAGAGTCAACTCCTACAGCCATCACAGAGGAGGCCTCAAAACATCGCTTCACGGCCATGTCTTACCTGTGAAGTAGAGTGTCCTCCTTGGTCAGGAAAGATATTATTCCACAAGAGTAAGAAAGCCTCCACAGCTATTAACTCTTTTGTCCTGAATAGAATAATTTAAATTTTACTATGCTGTGGATGCCTATATAGTAGTTCTATCATATAGTATACTGTATATACTAAGACACATCTCCAAGCTCAAATCTTCTTCTTGCAATTAGTTTTATGTTTTAGAGTTGCAAGCATAACAGTATCAGCTACTGCAGTTTCTCAGGCTAAGCTGATGGAACCTCTCATTCCCATGCCCAAATCCATCATGAAGGACAAAGGCAGGAAGCAGACAATATCACCTTTAGTTTCCCCGCAAGTCCTGTTATGATTTCACTTGGAAAGTATATCACAGTCTTCTTTTGCCAAATCTAAATCTCAGAACTCCTTTCCAATAGCATTGTGGGAATAGCGTCACCAAATGGACTGCAGCAGTTCAGGACAGTGGGTCACCATCATCTTCTCAAAGGCAATTACTGATGGGCAATCATTGCTGACCACAAAAAAAACATATGTAAAGCTGAGACTGAAGGTAAATTTCTCCTTTATTATAAATAGATCACTCTTGAGTCTTTCTTCCACTCATCAGAGCTATTTTACCAGTGTGCTGCATAGCTGTGGTCCTCAGCATTGCCAATGATCTCTCCCATCCATTTAACAATTTCTTTGACCTCCTATCATCAGGCAGGAGGTTTTGTAGCATTAGCACAAGAACTGTTAGAATGGCAAACAGTTTCTTCACTCTGGTCATAAGACTACTGAGCTCCCTGTTACCATGCAGGTCTCATGACTTACAGTATGAAGCACTGGTAACGTTACTGCTATTTGTTAACTTGTGTAGTAAATGCACATTATTATTTGTTAACTTACTTGCAATAATATTACTTTATGTGTTGAGTGTGAGAGTTACATGTACTTAGTTATGCACCTTGGTCTGGAGGAACATTGTTTTGTTTGGCTGTATACAATAAACAGAAGTTCAATTTGAACTTGAGATAAATATAGACGGTTTAAAAATAAAATAGGATCACTGAAAGATGGACATAATAATGATGATTGTAATGAGTAATATGACAGAGGCACTGAATGGGAACTATTTGTCAGATAATAAATACAGAAGGATGAGCAGCATTTGATAATTTTGAAAATAACTTTGCCATAGTGATGGGATGTAGTGCGGAAAAGGTATTGGATCCTGATGGTCATGGATCTCAAAATTCAAGAATGCAGATGAGCACAATCTCTCAGAACTTTTGATATAGAGGTTATGTCAAAGGTTGCAGGTCAAGCAACAGGTACAGGGACAAAAGGAGTAAGCTACCATTTCTGCCTGAGACCCTGCTCCATAACTGAAAACAAAGTGACAAGATTTCTATTATTTATCAGTAAGAGGCAAGGAAGGAACAGAAGCCGATAGGTGAGAGGCAAAACAGGTGGGGAGGGATTGATGAGCAGATGAAGCCAAGAGGATGGGAGAAGTGAACAAAGGGAGAGAAAACCTAAGAGAACAGTTGCGTGTCTGTGTGTGCCTTCACACGTGTGTGGAGAACACCAAGATGTAGGTTGACCTGAAACTGGATATTTCAAAGTTTATCAGCTACCTAAGCAGAATATGAAATGTTCTTCCAGTCTAGGTTTGACCTCTTCATACATTGGAGAAAGCCGAGTACAGACAGGTCTGTGTGGGAGGGAGAAGAAGAGTTAAAATGAAACTGAAGATGACCACTGAGGTGTCTCAACCTTGTCACTTCTCTGCTTACACATGGGTATTCTTTAGGAACTTGTGGTTAAAATTTAAATAGTTCAATTTGAATTTAGCTTGGTCCAGTTTCCTTAGAATATTATACTATAAAATCTAAAGTTCTTTCATTAATTATACCAATCGAACTGATGCCACTGAAGAATGCCATGACAGTAGATTATTAGAGGAAGATTGATGTGAGGATTTTGATGTTAAATTATTGTGTCCTAAAGTACTGTTAAATAGCCCATAAAAATTCACATCAAATTGGTATTTTAAAAACGAATGCTCCTCATCCATGAAGATCCTCGTGTGATGTGGAAAAATCACTCAAGGTTATTTCATTTTTATAGAAATGCATAAAATGAAGGGAAATGCTGTAGAATAGGTTTCCCTTCTACAGGATTTTGTTCTTTATTCTTTATTTTTTACAGGATGAACAGCATATAATATAATAGACTTAAAAATTTATGTCTATAACTAGCGATACATTTTCAATAGATTTGATTATAATAAGTTCTTGGTGTTTCCCGCTATCTCGTTTCCTCGAAATTTTCACAATCATGCGAATTTCACCCTCTTCCTCACAGTAATTCTTCATTATAGTCTAAAGGATATTACTTTAAAAGTGCACCCTTGATGTAATTTTATATTGTTCATACCAAAATTACATGGCAGCAGTTCCAGGTTGTCAAATCCACAGACAGCATATGCACTGGGAATATCTTTAGGACACAGTACACAATACAGCAGCACCCAGCCTGTCTAAAATGGTCTTTTTCACTTCAATTTGTCGGTAGGATGGAACATTGCAGCATACAACGCATGTGGTTCATAGTATGAAAGATCATGGTTTTCAAATACATTCAACTCTTCATTTTGTTTTTTTTTAATAAGAATTTTCACTTTCCTCTAAAGCTGCTGACAAGAAGAAAGTATATATCAGCTGCATTGTGCTCACTGGCTGATGCTGTTCAGGAGTGGCCCTGGAGTCAATGCAATCCTGTGGTAACACCTGCCAATCTTAGGCACTCACTAGCCACATGTAATCTTATGCAAGAAGTTTAACACTCCAACCTTGACAATTCTGATCTCTTTTACTCAGCTGTGCCTCACAAAAATAGAGAATTCCCAAAGCATCCTGAGCCCTGAAACATTCAGATCATTATCTTTTCCTGGATCCACTAATATTCTGCCTCACAGCATCTTTCATCAGCAATACCAGGAATTCTGTATAAGTTCAAAAGCTGGTCTATTTTCCTTTCATTTGTGTCTGTCAAAACCTGAATGGGAATTGGCATTGCTATCGGTGAACCTGATGCTGCAATGTCTCATCTAGTATAAAGAGCTAAAGATCACTGACAATTAGCTTCCTAGATAAAAGGGGAATCATAATAGCTTCAGCTAATTGATCTCTTAAGTAGAAACGCACTTATTTTTGCAGCTTCATTATCTATTGTATGTGACAATAGTTTTAATATTTAAAAGTAAATGATTCATCATTTTTGTTTACCCAGTCTAAACAAAGAAGAAAAAATTATAAATTTCTTGAGTACAAGTTAGACAACCTCACTAACAAATCCAATGTGTATTACATCCAAAAATATAAGTAGGTTCTACAAATAGACTAGCAATAGCAACTTTTAAAAATAATTCATCATGTAACCAGGCAACAGTTGCTATGGTGCAATTGCAGCTCAGCAAGGAGCAGCCTGAAAGAGAATTGAGCACACTGAAGGGAGGTGATGCATTAGAAAAATATAATTATGTTTTTCTGTGGTTATAGTTCCTATAAGGGCTGATAAAATGGCACTGGTAAAGAATAACATGAGAGCACTGAAATTAGTATCTACCTTATTGAAGTCACAAAAGAGTTCACCCTTGCTACGAAAAATGTATATTTACTGTGGCTGTAATCTTGATAGATATTTGTTCTCCTTACTGCATCACTTTCTATATTTCATAAACTGCCCAGGAAATAACATAATAGCATTATTATGATTAGATATTTAATTTTAATAATCAGTAAATAAATAATTGCAATTGCTAAATCTGATTTAAAAAATTCTGCATTTATTTTCACCCATCTTCTTTAAGAACCACTAAAACTTTTCAAAATAGGACACTTGAAATGTTTCATTATTATGGATATTTATGTATGACAAATTAATCTTGATTCAAAATTTATAGAGCAGAAACTGCCTGATGCAAATCCAGCATTTGATCAAATTTCTTGATGCTCACCAACAACGGAGGGCTTTATCTTATTTGTAGTTTAGCATTCATGAAAGTAATATAAGGGTTAAATCATCTCTAGGAAATTGATACAAAAGGAAATGACTGCAGTTTGGTCATTCTTGCCAAATCTGTTGCTTTCCCTTTGACTGAAGCCATCTGTTCTAATTAGTTTTCCTGCCCTTTCCCTGCATTATCATATTATTCTTCTTCAAATACCGTGAACTGGTATTCAATTATTCTCTCAGTAATCACTGTTAAAGCACCCCATGTACAATTAAGCCTTATTTTAATTTCCCCTCCATAATTCTATTGTTGATACTCAGTGAATAATGTTGGTGTTACTTCGCAAACGCAGTTGGCACATTATTTCAATATTTACGTTTTTATATCTCATTATAACTTTGAACTATTAAGTTTTCAAAACAGAAAAGCCTTTTTTGACTTTTCTCCATAACCAGATTCTCAAGTTCTCATCACATTTCTTCAGAATGCAGCAAGAACTGCCCCACGACTTAATGTCCTTTTTATAATGGGGTTCCAAGAGTGATACAAATTGTTCATAATATAGCCCAAACTATGTTTGACGAAACCATCTTACTCCCTTGGTTTTGTATTGAATGAGTACAACATACTGAATTTTATATAGATTCTTCCTATTCATTTTATTTGTAATATTTCTACCAACAATATCTCATAGGAAAATAAAGTTACAATTTGTTCAATTAAAGCAATCATACAGCAAGAAGGGAAGAATATGCTTGTAGGCAGGTTAATCACTATAATGGGATGATTCCAAATAAAAAAAAAACAATCTAATTCCTTTTCTTAGATATCGAGTACAGGAGTTGGGATGTTATGTTGAAATTGTATCAGGCACTGGTGAGGCCTAATTTGGAGTAGTGTATGCAGTTTTGGTCTCTCACCTTTGGGAAAGTTGTCACTAAGATTGAAGGAGTGCAAAGAAAGTTTATAAGGATGTTGCCAGGACATCAGGACCTGAGATATAGGGAACGGTTGAATTGGTTAGGACTTCATTCACTAGAGCATAGAAGAGTGAGGGGAGATTTAATGGAGATATACAAAATTATAAGGAGGACAGATGGGGTAAATGCAAGCAGGCTTTCCCACTGAGGTTAGGTGAGATTAGAACTAGAGGTCATGGATTAAAGGTGAAAATTAAAATGTTTAAGAGAACATGAGGGGGAACCTCTTCACTCTGAGGGTGGTGAAAGTGTGGAATGAGCTGGCAGCAGAAGTAGTGATTGCGGATTTGATTTCAACACAAAGAGAAATGTGGATAGGTACATGGATGGGAGGGGTTTGGAGGGCTATGGTCTGGGTGCAGGTCTATGGGACTAGGCAGATTAATAGTTTGGCATGGACTTGATGGGCCCAAGGGTCTGTTTCTGTGCTACAACTATGACTGTATTATCCCTTCAGTTTTCAAGTGCTTTTGATTCGTGGATTTCTGGCAGTCCACTACATCTTTTTCAGGGATTAATTATGTTAAATGTAACCAAAAATCTTCTGTAGAATAGTTTATATCTGTCTTCAGTTAATACAACTGATTTGGTAAACTTAAAAGCTTCATGTATTTTTTCATGGAGCCCAGCATTACTAGATTTCCTAATTCAATGTGAAAGCTGTGGAAGTTTGCCTGCCTTTGCTGGATACCATGAGGACTGAAGCACTGAAGTACAGCTGGCCAGCCATCAACTGTGCAGAAGTTTGTAATTTCTGCATTTGCACATGCTTGCATGGGAATCCCAGGCTGGTAACTCTGTGTTTTCTTAATGGTAGATTGAAGTCCAAGCGCCTCTTGGTAGTTTTGACAACTACCATAGCTGACAAGTGAAACTGATTAAATAAAAAAATCTCCTCTTCATGAATTTACACAAATGTGCATTCTGGGAATGATATTCTGAGCAACCTAGTATTTCCTTGCCAAACACACTAAAAATAAAATACATGTTGTGCCATCTAATTTACATTTAAAATAATATATGCGTATTTCAGTTAAATTAGAAAATATTAATAAATTACAGTGAGATGTAATTCAAATACTTATGAAAGTACTTTCTTATATATCAGAATGCGTGTACTATATTCAAAATTAACGTGTTTAGTAACAGAAGAAGCCTACCTTTGTGAAAAAATGTCCCTATAAGGGCTGCCATCCTGAAGAGCAATGCCATAACCTCTATCGACTTTAGAATTCCTTGCTGTCACAAAGGCACAGTCAGGTTCATTCTCTGCAACATACTCCAGAGCTGCAACATCCCAGATGAATGCATAATTTCCAGACTTTACCTTTAAATATGAAAGTGTGTTACACAATAAACAGTTCTATTCATGGCTTTCAAAAACCAGACGATGGTGCACTAACACATCCACATAGCACACACAGAAAATTGCCCTCATGTTTACATTTTAAAAGTTGTAGTGTATAATTAATTTTCAAATTCAACTAATGTAAAATGTATGAATTACAAGAGAAGGAATCTACATATTTTGTGCATTTTACAATGGTGAATGTATCAAATGTTTAATGACACACTTCTGTTTCCTTATATACTTCCACATTTCATACATATAAATAATTCTGCAATGTAGAACTGCCAGTTTTCAGTCCAATGACTCCGACAATAATGAATACTTTTATTAGGAAGGCAACTAAGCATAGGGAATATTTATTTTTCTGCCAGTAGCAAACTTAAGGTGGTTTGTAACTTTAGGCTTGTTAATGAGACAATAATACATTTGGCATGAGATAAGCACTAGAATGCCATATTCCAACTCACTACCATATTAAAGTAATAGAAACACTGTTACTATGAACAACAACAGTAGCATGATGCCAGCATCTATCTGTAGCTGTAAACAGTAGGTCATATTTGCATTAATGATTTTATTCAAAGACAAACTGGACCTTGTGCAATCATGAATACTGATTCCACATGATCTTGAATGTCACACATTAAAACCATTGTAAATTACTGCAGTAATGGCACATTTCATTATGAGTTCTTTTGAAACGTGACAATGACGCAGGGGAAGCAGCATATATTGACATCACACTTGCAGACTCCCTACTTTCATCCAACCAAAGAAGTCCATTACCAGAAATGCTAGCCTAACTATATGTAATTTAAATAGTCATGGATAGATTATATTTATTGTAAAGTAATTTCTCACAGCTACCATGACGACTTTCATCCCACCCTGCCTCCTGTAAGAACTCAATTCCATTCACCTAATTCCTCCTTATCTTTTGCATTTGTTCTGCTGATGAGACTTTTTCTGCAGGTCCTTTGAAATGCCCCCATTCTTAATGAACTGTGGGTTTCCCTCTATCATTGTTTAAAGAAAAAGCACCAGACCACATCTCATCTATTTGCGATGACTCTGCTCTCAACCCCTCTCCTCATGTATAGAACGAGGATGAGCTCCGCTGGCCCTCACATTTCACCCCACTAGGCACCACGTTCAAAATAAAATTCTCCACAATTTCCACTGTTGTTAGACAGCTTCCTCCACCAGGTGAGAAGAGATGGGGTAAGAGGGGAGCTAGAAAAGGGAATGTAAAAAGTGCAAAGGGGGACAGGGAGGAACTACCAAAAGTTAGAGAAATTGATGTTGATGCCTTCAGGTTGGAGGCTATCCAAATGAAATATGAGGTGTTATTCTTCCAACCTCAGAGTAGATTTATCGTGGCACTAGAGGAGGTCATGTACTAACATGTAGGAATGGGAATGGGGACTGGGATTGAAATGATTGATCAACGGTTTGTTGCAGACACAGCGAAGGTGCTCGACAAAGCAATCCTTCAGGTCTCATCAATGCAGAGGAGACCGCACTGGGAGCACTCGATGCAGCAAATGACTCAAAAGTGAAGTGTTGCTTCATCATCTCTGAAATTCAACATGTTTCTTTTGTCTCTTTTCCAGTTCTGGTTAAGGGTCTTCAACCTAAAACATTACCTCTGTTTCTCTACCCACAACTGCAGCCTGACTTGCTGAGTATTTTTTAGCAGTTTTCATTTTCATTTTAGATTTCAAGCCAAACAATTTTTAAAATGTTCACTTATCAAAGCATTTCAGAGTTAATACAACTTTTTAAATTATTCTCCAATTACAATGTTTTTTTTACCACAGGACTGAATTCTCTAATTTGAATGATCTTATTACCCAAGTTATTCATTTACCGATGACACTGACAATGACAACCAATGACATGCTCTTCACTTCACCCCTCCCAGTTTCACCTATCACATTGCGGTTCTTCCACCTACTCCCCCCCCCCAACTTTCTTACTCTGACTCCTCATCTTCTTTTCCAGTCCTGATGAAAGGTGTTTGCGTGAACAAGACACCTGGCTGGTATGTTGCCTCCCAGGTGCCAGGGTTATGGACATTTCAGATTGTGTC
This sequence comes from Mobula birostris, assembly GCF_030028105.1. Lineage (NCBI taxonomy): Eukaryota > Metazoa > Chordata > Chondrichthyes > Myliobatiformes > Myliobatidae > Mobula > Mobula birostris. Next base: position 136,223,214 of record NC_092376.1, read on the forward strand.
CACAACATTTTGGAGAGGGAGGGAGAGCAGCCGGATGCCTTGGTACATATTGGTACCAATGGCATAGGAAGGAAAAGCAAAGAGATCCTGATAAGAGAATTTAGAGAGCTAGGTAGAAAGCTGAAAAGCAGGACCTCCCAGGTAGTAGTTTCTGGATTGCTGAGGATAAAACACGGTGATTTGGCAGAGAAGCTGGTGCAGGGGGTAGGGCTTCAGGTTCTTGGATCATTGAGATCCTTTCTGGGGGAAGGTATGGCCTGTTCAAAAGTGACGGGTTGCATCTAAATCTGAGGGGAACCAATATTCTCACAGGCTGGTTTGTTAGAGCTGTTGGGGAGGGTTTATACTAATTTGACCGAGGTTGGGAATCAGAGTAAAGGGACTCAAGATAGGATGAATGGTAAAAAAAGCAAAGATAGCATGCAGTCAGACTGTCAGGAATTGAAGACAGATGATAGGACATAATTGCAAACAGCAGCGTGAGTATCAGGGCATTAGAGATGCAGAATCAAAAAGGGTAGCATATACAGTACTCAAAGTGTTATATTTTAATGCATGAAGTATGAGAAATAAGGTTGATGATCTTGTTGCACTGTTACAAATTGGCAGGTATGATGTTGTGGCCATCATTGAATCATGGCCATGGTTGAAGAATGGCTGTAGTAAGGAGATAAATGTCCAAGGTTACACTTGTATTGGAGGGTTTGGAAGGTAAGCAGAGGGGGTGGTGTGGCTAAGCTGGTAAATAATGGCATCAAATGAGTAGAAAAATGTGACATAGGATCAGAAGATGTTGAATCCTTGTGGGTTGAGTAAAGAAACTGCAAGGATAAAGGGACCCTGATGGCAATTGCATACAGGCCCCCTAATAGTAGCTGGGATGTGGACCACAGGTTACAAAAGGAAACAGAAAAGGTGTCAAAGGGGTAATATTATGATAGTCATGGAAGATTTCAAAATGCAGGTCGATTGGGAAAACCAGGTTGGAAATAGATCTCAAGAGAGTGAGTTTGTTGAATGCCTGCCAGGTGGCTTTTTAGAACAGTTTGTTGTTGATCCTACTAAGGAATCATTTATATTGGATTGGGTGTTACGCCATGAACTGGAGGTGATTAGGGAGCTTATGATAAAAGAACCCTTAGGAAACAGTGAGAGAGGAGTTGGCCAAAATAAATAGGAAGGAGGTGCTGGCAGGGATAACAGCAGAGCAGCGATGGCATGAGTTTCTGGGAAAAATGTGGAAGGTGCAGGATAGATGTATTCCAAAAACACAGAAATACTCAAATAGCAAAATAGTACAATGACAAGGGAAGTCAAAGCTAATGTAAAACCAAAAGAGAGGGAATACACAAAGCAAAAAATAGTGGGAAGACAGAGGATTGGGAAGCTTTTAAACCCCTACAGAGAGCAACTGAAAGAATCATGAGAAGGGAAAAGAAATATGAAAGTAAGCTAGCATACAATATCAAAGTGAATATTAAAAGATTTTTCAAGTATGTAAAAAAATAAAAGAGAGATGAGAGTGGATATAGGGCTGCTAGAAAATGAGGCAGGAGAAATAATAACAGGGGACAAGCAGATGGCAGATGAACCAAATGAGTATTTTGCATCGGTCTTCACTGGGGAAGACACTAGCAGTGTGCCAGATGTTAAGGGAAGAGAAGTAGGTGCAGTTACTATTACAATAGAGAAGGTGTTCAAAAAGCTGAAAGGCCTAAGGATACATAAGTCACTCTGGACCAGAGGAACTGCACACTAGGGTTCTGTAAGAGGTAGCAGTACAGACTGTGGAGGCATTAGTAATGATCCTTCAAAAATCATTGGACTCTGGCATGGTGCCAGAAGACAGGAAAATTGCAAGTGTCACTCCAATCATTAAGAAAGGAAGAAGGCAGCAAAAAGAAAATTGTAGACCAATTAGCCTGACCTCAGTGGTTGGGAATATGTTGGAGTCAATTTTAAGGATGAGATTATGGAGCAATTGGGGACACAGGACAAGATAGCACAAAGTCAGCATGGTTTCCTTAAGAGAAAAACTTGCCTGATGAACCTGTTGTAATTCTTTGAGGAGATTATGCATAGGATAGATAAAGAGGATGCAGCAGATGTTGTATATTTGGACTTTCAGAAGGCCTTTGACAAGGTGCCACACATGAGGCTGCTTACCAAGTTAAGAGCCCATGGTATTACAGGAAAGTTACTGGCATGGTTAGAGCATTGGCTGATTGGTAGGAGGCAGTGAGTTGGAATAAAAGGATTCTTTTCTGGTTGGCTGCCAGTGTGTGGTGGTGTTCTGGAGGGGTCGGTGTTGGGACTGCTTCTTTTAATGCTGTATATCAATGATTTAGATGATGGAATTGATGGCTTTGTTGCCAAGTTTGCAGATGATACAAAGATTGGCAGAGGGGCAGGTAGTGTTGAGGATTCAATAGGTTGCAGAAGGACTTAAGACAGATTAGGAGAATGGGCAAGAGAGTGGCAAATGAAATACAATATTGGAAAAAGAATGGTCATGAATTTTGTAGTTGAAATAAATTTGCAAAATATTTTATAAACAGAGAGAAAATCCAAAAATCTGAGATGCAAAGGAACTTGGTGAATCCTTGTGCAGAACACTCTAAAGGTTAACTTGTAAGTAGAGTCGGTGGTGAGGAAGGCAAATGCAATTTTAGCACTCATTTCAAAGGTGTAGAATACAAGAGAAAGGATGTGATGCTGAGGCTTTGTAAGGCACTGATGAGGCTTCACCTTGAGTATTGTAAACAGTTTTGGGCTCCTTATCTGAGAAAAGATGTGCTGGCATTAGAGAGGGTTCAGAGGAGGTTCACAAGGATGACTCCGGGAATGAAAGGGTTATCAGATGAGGGACATTTGATGGCTCTCATCTGTACTTGCTGGATTTTAGCAGGATGAGGGGGGATCTCATTGAAACCTTTCGAATTTTGAAAGGCCTAGACAGAGTAGATGTGGAAAGAATGTTTCTCATGGTGGGGCAGTTTAGGACAAGAGGCATAGCCTCAGGATAGAGGGGCATCCATTTAAAACAGAGACGTGGAGAATTCGCCAGAGGGTGTTGAATTTGTGGAACTTATCACCATAGTCAGCTGTGCAAGCCAGGTTGTTGGGTGTATTTAAGGCAGAACTTGATAGTTTCTTGATCGGACATGGCATCAAAGATTACAGGGAGAAGGTCGGGGAGTAGATCTGAGGAAGAAAAAGAGAATCAGCCACGATTGAATGGTGGAGTAGACTCGATGGGCCAAAAGGTCTAATTCTGCTCCTATGTCTTATGGCCTTACGGAAATGTTGACTGTACTCTTTTCCATAAATGTTGCCTGGCCTGCTGAGTTTCTTCAACATTTCGTGAGTTGCTTGGATTTCCAGCATCTGCAGATTTTCCCATGTTTATTATTAGACAATCACTGACATGGTCTTTTTCCCTTTTCCATTACTTTATAGTTACTTTTCTATACAACACATTCTGTTGCAGCAATTCTAGTTCCATTGATTTGTTTGGATCTAATTTGTTCTTAATATTTAATTACAACAAAAATGTCTGGATCTTTCACTGAGGGAAAAAAAGCATTCTCCTTGAAACAAATCCAAAACAATTTGAAATAAATATTCAACCAGTGTTTGACTTCCCAGAGAAATTGTATTCCACCAGTTTGAAAACGTATGATCCATTCTGATAAATAATTGTATAATATTGTTATTTGCAATAGAAATACCACGATGGCAAGCATTTCCCCCCACTAGTTCATCAATCATTCAACCAGCACGGTTCTGAGCTATCATTCAACTTTTCAACGCTACAAAAGTGATTTAAGAGGAGAACTGTCAAATCGAACTAATCTATTAATCCACCGCATCCTACGCTATCAAACATGAAAATATCATTGTTCCTAAATAAGATACTTTAATCAACAGCATTATGGAAGTATTTTCACCAGAAATTCTACAGTAGTTCTAAGCAGTGGTTTACTGTCACCTTCTCGAGGTCTGTTAGGAATGAGCATTAAATGCTGATCATCTTCACATCCATTTTCTCTATTTATGACCCTATTTATTTCTGCTCCTATTGTAACTGCTTTCTGTCTTTCCACAAATTATTTTATTATTGCATCAGAGAAAATAAAAGATTATTATCTGTATTATCAGAGAACAGGATCAGGGTTTGCTGTAAAGTGCAACAAATTTGAATTCAGACCCATTAGTTAATATCAGATGAGCTACAGACTAGCCATATGATGTATCCGTGCAAATGCCCGCCAGAGTTTTAGACTAACATTGTAGTATTCAGAAGGAATGTGAAACCATCAAGAACTGGCTTTGGTTGGTCTGTATTCGGATGAGGGGTCTCGGCCCGAAATGTCTACTGTTTACTCTCTTCCGTAGGTGCTGCCTGGCTTGCTGAGTTCCTCCAGCATTCGGTGTGCTTTGCTTGGATTTCCAGCATCTACAGATTTTCTCGTGTCTGTATCTCAATGTGTCTGTTTGCTTCTGGTCAGCCGTATCATGGAATGAAATTGCACTGGATGAAGTACATACATAATTACATGGTGAGCCTGCACTTAGTGCATTTGTTGGATTCCATTTCAAGTAACAAGAGTTATTCTGCAGTTACTGAGCTGAATTTTCAGTTAACCAGGAGTAAACTCTCTGACTAGAGGCCTGAGACCAGTGGTGTGCTGTTGGGATCAGTTCTGGGTCCCTTGCTGTTTGTCATCTATATCAGCAATCTGGATGATAATGTAGAAAACTGGATCAGTAAATTTGCAGATGACATCAAGATTGGCATGTAGGGGAGTGTGAGGAAGGCTATTAAACCTTGCAGAAGAATCTGGACCAGCTGGAAAAATAAGGTGAAAAATGACAGATGGAATTTAATACAGACAAGCATGAGGTGTTGTCCTTTGGGAGGAGAAATCAGGGTAAAACCTACGCAGTGAACGGTAGTGCACTATGGAGTGCAGTAGAACAGAGGGCTCTGGGAATACAGATCAATAATTCCTTGAAAATGATGTCACAGGTAGAAAGAGTCGAGGAGAAAGCTTTTGGCATATTGGCCTTCATAAATTGAATTATTGAGTACAGAAGTTGAGATGTGATGCTGAAGATATAGAAGACATTAGTGAGGCTTATTTTCAAGTACTTTATGCACTTCTGGTCACTGACCTTCAGGAAAGATATCAGTAAGATTGAAAGTTTGCAGAGAAAATTTACAAGGATATTGCTGGGACTTGAGGATTTAAGGTATAGGAAAAGGTTGAATAGATTAGGATTTCATTTCTATAAGAGAATGAGGGGAGATTTGATAGAGGTATATAAAGTTATGAGGGATTTAAACAGGGTAAATGCAAGCAGGCTATTTCCACTGAGATTGGGTGATACTAGAACTAGGTCATGGGTTAAGGGTGAAAAGTACAATGTTTAAAGGAAACGTGAGGGGAAACTTCTTCACTTAGAAGGTAGTGAGGGTGTGGAATAAGCTGTACATAGGAGTGATGAATCCAATTTCGATTCCAACATTCAAGTTTGGATATGAAGGGGCATGGTCCAGGTGTAGGTTGATGGGACTAGGTAGAATAATAATTTGGCATAGACTAGATTGGCCAAAGTGCCTGTTTCTGTGCTGTAATTATCTTAAGATTCTAAAACATGGACTCAGCATATCCAGACTTTTATTAGCCCCTGTAGCCCATGTGAACTGCTTATTGACTACAGGAGGAAGAAGCTGGAGGTTTAAGAAGTGAAGAGTCAGTAGCTTTAAATTCCATGGTGTTGACACATCAAAGGATCTGTCCTGGGACCTGCATCATAAAGAAGGTGCAGCAGAACCCCTACATTCCTAAAAGTTTGCCTAAATTCAGCATGTCACCAAAAACTTCAGCAAACTTCCAAAGATGCACAGGGGAGAGTATCCTAACCAGCTGCATAAAAGCCTGGTGTGGAAATACAAGTACTCAGGAACAGAAAAGATGGACAGAAAATGGTGAATACGGGCCAGTCCCTCACAGGCAAATTTCTTCCCACCATTGAATACATTAATATGAAGCACTGTCACAATAAGGGAACATCTGTCACCAAACAACCCCACAATCCAGGCCATGTTCTCTTCTCATTACTACCATCGGGCTGGAGGAACAGAATCATTAGGTCCTACACCACCGGTTCAGTAACTATTATTACCCTACTATTGTCAGGCTCCTGAGCTGGCATGGGTAACCTCACTCACCACAATTCCAAATAGATTCTACTATCTACAGACTCACCTTCAAGGACTCTTTACAATTCATGTTCTTAGCATAATTCTTTTTTATTTGCACAATTGGTCTTCTTCTGCACATTGATTGTTAGTTTTTGTTTTATGTATAGTTTTTCATGCATTTTATGGCATTTCTTTATTTTCTGTAAATGCTTACAAGAAAATCAATCTTATGGTACAATATTGTAACACATACTGTATGTACTTTGTTAATAAATTTACTTTGATTTAACTTCCTTAAAATCCTCAGCATATTAATAAATAACATAATATTAGTCTAAACAGATTTTAGCAGACTTCCTTAATGCACCTCAATATTTTCCAGAACTATGACGTCAGATGTTGACAGATAAAACTTCTTTGCAATAATGCCTGTGTTTTCAAAAGGTCATACCCTGGCTGAAGCACTAATCTTCTTTATTTCCAGCTCCTTTACCATGTAGTCAGCCAGCAACCATGGTTTATTTTGAACAGTCTGAATGGGTACTGTTTAACCCACATATGTCACATCATTGATGAATTAATAGCTTGTTATCACTCCCTCCAGAAATACAAGATGAATGATGTCAATCAAAAATGAATCTTAGACTTTCAATCTAAAATGCCTTCTATTAACTAGGTTTCTTTGGTTTATTTCAAATAATCTTGAATCCATTTGCTTTTTAAAATCCCACTAAAATTTTATATTCTACCATTAATGCCAGTAATCTTTTGTAAGTTTGTACAAACCTTTAATAAAAGAACACTAATCCTAAATATCCCATATTCAACTTTTGCTCTTAATTTGTAGAAATGTCAGAATCAGAATCAGGTTTATTATCACTGGCATGACACGTGAAATTTGTTAACTTAGCAGCAGCAGAAGTTCAATGCAATACATAATCTAGCAGAGAAATAATAATAATGATAGTAAGTAAAATTAAAATATTAATAAATAAGTAAATCAATTATGATATACATATATTGAATAGATTTTTAAAAAGCATGCAAAAACAGAAATACTGCATATTACAAAAAAGTGAGGTAGTATCCAAAGATTCAATGTCCATTTAGGAATCAGATGGCAGAGGGGAAGAAGTTGTTCCTGAATCGCTGAGTGTGTGCCTCCAGGCTTCTGTACCTCCTACCCGATGGTAACAGTGAGAAAAGGGCATGCCCTGGGTGCTGCAGGTAATGGACGCTGCCTTTCTGAGACACCGCTCCCTGAAGATGTCCTGGGTAATTCGTAGGCTAGTGCCCAAGATGGAGCTAACTAGATTTGCAACCTTCTGCAGCTTCTTTCGGTCCTGTGCAGTAGCCCCTCCATACCAGATAGTGATGCAGTGTTGAAAATCTGCCCACAAAAAGAAGCCTCACATGTCCTTTGGATGTGTAAAACATTAGATGATTGTTAACCTAGTATTAACTGTTGGCATTAGATGGAAGTTTGCCATCTAATTCAACACCTCTAACAAAAGATAGTTATCTATTAGCAAGTTGGCTATCATGAAACTATCAGCTATTGTACCGCTTATGTGCATGCTAAGAGAGGTTTATAAATGAATTGATTAATAGGGCTAAATTTAGGAGGAAAAGCCATGTGTCATTTCATTGTGCATTTGGTATCTTTATAAATATCAGCATCTTGCATTCACTCTTACAAAATAAAAGAAAAGCTTTCCGCTTCACAAGCATCATGGATAAAAGCATGGAATAATAATTAACTTCTTCAGTTCTTACTGTACAAAAAGACAGTGGATGCAGCCCAATCCATCACAGGAAAAGCCCTACCCACCATTGAGCACATCTACAAGGAGAGCTACCACAAGAAAGCAGCACCCATCATCAAGGACCCCCATGATCCAAGGTCATGCTCTCTTCTCACCGCTGTCGTTGGGAAGGAGAAACAGTAGCCCTAAGTGCTACACCACCAGGGACAGTTATCACCTTTCACCCAACAGGCTTCTGAACCAGAGGGGATAACTTCACTCACCTCAACACAGATCACTGAACACAACCAACAAGGACTTTCAAGGACTCGACAACTCACGTTCTCAGTATTATTTATTTATTTATTATTTGAGTTATTTAGATTTCTAGGGTTTTCTTTTGCACATTGGTTGTTTCTCAACAATTGTAGTTTTTCACTGATTCCATTGCATTTCTTTGCTCTATTGTGAATGTCTGCAAAATCAATCTCAGGGTAGTATATGGTGACATATCGGTACTTTGATAATAAATAAACTTTGGACTTTGTTAGCATAACCTAGACTTTATAACATATTATTTATAACACACACCATCCAGATGAAGGGACTCAGTCTGAAATGTTAACTGTTCATTCCACTCCATGTATGCTGCCTGTCCTGTTGATTTCCCCCAATATTGTGTGTGTGTTGCTCTAAATTTTCAGTATCTGCAGAATCTTTTGTGTTTACTTCTTACTTGTACTTTTGTAAGAATTTATCTGAATTTTATATTTGTCTAATTATAGCATGCTGTTGATCAAAGTTTATTTTTTAATATAAATACTTCACTTGGTTGTCAAGTTCCTTCAAATTGTTCCTGCTGTCTTCTATTTTTCTCTAATATGTGTCAGCTGATACACTCAGAAAAGTTCCTGTTGTGAGACCCTGCAGGTCCAGTCAACTGAAAGCATTGCAATGACTGTGAGGGAGAATGGCAAGTAAAAAATAATTTTATTTTTAGAATTAATTAACTTTACTTTAAAGTTTTGAATTGTTCGAAGATGAATGGAGGTGGGAGAGGAGATGAATGGGTAAGTGTAACACTTCTTCCACTTGCAGGGATAAGAACTGGGAGGGACATTAGTGGGAGAGACAAATGGACAAGGGAATTACAGATGGACTGATCCCTGCAGAAAGTAGAGAGTAGGGAAAGAGAAAGATATATTTTGTGCTAGGCTCATATTGAAGATGGTGGAAGCTGTGGAGAATGATATGCTGGTTGCAGAGTCTGAAGGGGTGGTAGGTGAGATTAGCATCCAATTTACAGTTCCATTTAAATGCTCATAGCAAATAAAATCTTGAATGAACTTGTTCACTCACCCTTTGAATTCCATCATGAATTTTCTTTACACAATTCTCCAAACCATTTGTTTTGTTCATCATATTCCACAAATGAGCATATGTTTGTTCAAGTTCAAATGGATTTCGACCCTTGGTTTTGATTATTTGCAAAACTTCTGAATCGAGGACAGTACCATATGGAACATCTGTTTGTTTGGCAAGATCCTGAAAAGATCTGCATTATGAAAAACACAATTAGTTAACTCAGCATTAGCTGCATGTTACTATTATTCCTTTAATAGTGTTGGTCTCAAAGCATTTCAATTAAGATTCCTTCTTGCTTAATATGTAGCATTGGCAGAAAAGTTCAAAGTACAAAGTTCAAAGCAGAAGACATGGATTGGGTATTTTTGTTTGTTAGAAGTGGCGAGCAGCATAGTTGGCCCTTGAGATTACTGGCAACCTAGCATAAAGTTGTCACTAATTGGATACAGTCCGCATTATTTCAAGAACAACTGAGGGAAGAGGTTACTGCGCCTCTGTCAATGATCTTTTCATACTCACTGGCCACAGGAGTAGTGCAAGAGGATTGAAGGATGGCAAATGTTATTCCTTTGTTCAGGAAAGGTAATTGAGATAATCCTGGGAATTATAGACCAGTGAGCCTTACATCAATGATGGCAAATTATTGGAGAAGATTCTTAGGGACAGGATTTACAAGCATTTGGAGAAATATAGTCTTAGTGGGGTTAGTCAGCATGGCTTTGTGAGGAGCAGGTCATTCCCCATGAGTCTGATTGAATTCTTTGAGGAAGTGACAAAACATACAGATGAGGCAGAGTAGTGGATATGGTGTATATGGATTTAATAAGGTGAGGACTGCTGAGAGGATCATTGGGGTCTCCCTTCCACCCATCAGTAGTGCTGTGGATTCAGGGCCCTCAGCATTGTCAATCATCCCTCTCATCCATCCAACAAACTCTTTGATCTCCTACCATCAGAAAGAAGCTACCAAAGCATTAGGACAAGAATTGACAGGAGGGGAAATAGCTATTTTCTCCCAGGCCGTAAGACTACTGACCACCCTGCCACCACCAGTTCACATCATTATAAAGTGCCAGTAGCATTATACTGTTTACTTCTCAAATTAGGTCATAATTGCACCTTGTTAATGTACGAGTAGTAATGTTACTTTATGTGTTATTTGTATGAGTTATATGTACCGTGTTGTGCAGCTTTTAGTCAGGAGGAGTGTTGTTACATCTGGTGGTATACATGTGTACGGCTGAAGGACAATAAACAGAACTTAAACTTGAACTTTATTTGCAAGCTTCCTCATCCATGGTAGGCTCACCCAGAAAGTCAGGAAAACTTGGCTCTGTGGATTCAGAATTGAACACCCACAGAAGCAGATAGTAGCTGGAACATTATCTGGCTGGAAGTCAGTGACCAGTGGTGGTCTGTGACCCATGAAGTGGCAGATAGAGTTCCAACCAAAAAAGTGTGAAATCATTTGTTTTGGAAGATTGAACTTGAAGGGAAAAATTAGGGTTAATGGCAAGACTCTTAACAGTATAGACAGAGGGATCTTGGGGCTTCTATAGATCCCTCAAAATTGCAGCATAAGATCATAGGCAGGTTAAGAAGGTGCAGAGGGTGTTGGCCTTCATTCGTTGAGGGATTGATTTCGAGAGCAGCAAGGTAATAATGCAGCTTAGTAAAACTCTGCATAATTCAGACTACACTTGGAATATTGTGTTCAGTTCTGGCCAGCTCCTTATAGCTTTAGGGATGATGCAGAGGAGATTTACCAAGATATTGCTTGGATTGAAGAGCATGCCTTAAGAGGATGGGCTGAGCAATCTAGGGCTGGTCTCTGGGGAGAAGGAGAATGAGAGATAAATACTGTAGGGTTGCAAATTGATAACAGACATAGGTAAACTGGACAGCCAGCTCCTTTTTCCCTAGGGCAAAAATGGCTAATACGAGGCGGCATAACACTTAGGTGTTTAGGAGGAAATTATAGCCGAGATATTAGAGACAGGTTTTTTACAGTGAGTGGCAAGTACATGGAACACACTGCCAGGGATGGAGGTTGAGGAAGATACATCAGAGACATTTAAAAGATGCTTAATTAGGTGCATGGATGAAAGAAGGAATGGAAGGCTATTTGGGAGAGAAGGATTTGGTTGACCTTGGAGTAGTTTAAAGGGTCGGAAACCTTTAGATTTAAGATGGCGTCGGGGGCAGCTTCTTTGAGATATTACGTGAAAACAGCTTAATTTCTTCCTTTAATTTCCCTTTTCTTCCTTTTCAAAGTGGATGGGTTCTGTCTGAGTTCTTGGTCTACAGTTGTCCTCATGGTGCGGTTCTTTACAGTGATGGTTCCTGCTCACCAACTGGCTGTTTTTCAATATCCCAAGGACGCGGCCTGGAAGACATGCGCGCCTTCAGGGTTCTGAGGCTCTGCGGATGAATCGGCTTCAAGCTGGCTGAGGTGTCGCAGAGAAAACAGAACACTGCATACAGCAAATAAGCTGTCGGTGGTCTCCGTACTTGGATTGCTCTCTCTCATTTTATCAATGATGGGGAAGAGTTTGCTGCGAATTCTCGATTCAGAGCACTCATAAAAAAGCAACACGGCAAACTTTAACACTGTATTCAGCGATCTGTTTTTCCTCTTTCTGCCTCTTTCTAGAGAGAGAGCGAGCGTGGGTGGCATGTCGAATTACTAATGTGAATGAATAGTTTTTGGTGTACTGCAGATCATGGTCTCTCTTTTCAGGGCTTCGCTATTGCTTGCTTGGTGGGTGGTGGGAGCTGATGCTTTTTGCTGGAAGTGGGGGGGAGGGGAAAGTTTGATGCTTTGCTGCTGCTTGTGAGTAGGGGTGGGGGGAGAAGAGGGGATTTGGGGTTCTAACATGTTTTACCATCACTTATTCTTAGGGTTACTGTTCTGTTTTTATGGATGTCTGCGAAGAGCAAGAATTTCAGGTTGTATATTGTATAAGTTCTCCAATATTAAATGGAAAAAATTAAACCATTTGAACATTGTGGGCCAAATGGCCTGTACAGCGCTGTACTGTTCTACATTCTATATATCAGTGATTCTGAATCTGATGTATAAAGAGTACGTTCACTTTCAGCCTCTGAAATTAGTGACTTCTTATCTTCATAGAATTCACTCATTTCAATTCAGCTCAATTTCCGCCGTAAACTTTTAGTCTCTCCTTCAGGATAATAGCTTCAACACAAATTCTCAGAAATATCCTTGACCTTGGCATCTCATGTGGTCGCACTTTCCTCATTGTTTCAATCACAGTTAGAGCCATCTCTCATCTCTTATGTTATACTTCATCCATTAACCCTCCCAACACCTCCTTCTATTTTTGTTTGCATTGGACTCTAGATTGACTTACTTCTGCATTTTCAGAATACTTATTGTCTCACATTATGCACTCCATTTTGGACTGTTTATATCACTTTGCACTAGATAAGGAAAATTATTAACCATTTTGAAAACATTCCTGCTCCATTATTGTCTGATTTTATCCCCCAGATTTTCAGCTGTTTAAATTCCATCTATGGACACTATTGCCCTTGCCAAAGTCACACATGACATCATCTGTGTCTTTGTCAAAGTGATGAATGAGATCACCAGAGGCAGTGTGGGTGAAGCCATCTTGCTGTCTAACCTTCCAGAGAATGTTGCCCTTCCTCCCTCCCACCCTTCCCCCCACCAAGGTGGCCTTTAGTTTTAAATGTCTAATTTCTTAGCTCCTCTCTTTGCTCTTTTTCCTCTATACTTTCATTTCCGGAGCCTTATAAGATCCCATCTTTGGTGGTTTCCTTTTCCTCACCTGTATTGCACTGCTCAGTGACAATGACCAACAGTGAAAGGACCTCTGCCAGCTGAATGTTGAAGATGTGCAATTTGATGGCATTCATACTCTGAAATTACTTCTCCAACTACACCATTGATTTTCACTCCCCCTTCTTTGGATACAACACTGAAGTCGCCTTCATTCTTGAAAATTCTGATGTCCTATTTGCTTGACTTGTAACATGTAAATTTAAAGGCATCCCATCTCCTCACCTTGCTATTATAATCTCTCCTGAATTGCTTTCCCTTGTGTGCGTGTTTCTTAATATGCTGACATCTTTCATCCATTCTTCCTTTATGCCAGGAATAGTTCCACTGGATGTGAAACACTTCAATGACAATGTACAAGATGTGGGAGTCTTCATAATTATTAGACATTGAAACATGGGCATGAAACTACTTCTACATACGATGTTGCCTCAGAATAGAAACCAAATCAGTTGTACTCTAAAGAAGAACAACTGCTAATGAAAAGCAGATCTAGAAGCTCAGGTGTGGCACTTTTCCTCAGCACGCCAAATCTTGAAGTCACTTTGTTCTAGAGTCTAATGCAACTGTGGCCAGGTCCAGGTTGAATAATACCACTTCAAGAACTTGACCAGCCATTTCCACTCAGAAATACCCTAAAACATCTGACTTGATATTTGCATTATCTATATATGGTGTGATGTTGATTCCTGTTCAATCATCTTTTGGACTGTTGTTTAGGAAGAAGGTCACATTATTCCACTGAACACCCTTATGACAATGCTAGTTTGGGAGCTTTGCTCCTCCTGAAGCTGTAAATTTAAAAGGGGCTTCTGCAAGCAGGTTACAACCATTTCCTTGAACTTACAACTTAACTGCTCTCCTCGGGCAATCATTCTGCTACCCACTCCAGAATGTTTTGAGCTTTACTGCATAAATGATCTTTTGAAGTCTATGGCAGAGCTCCCTTCCCATACTTGCAACCCATCTTCAGGTATTACAGCACATCCTCTTGTCCCCACCCCAATCGGTGGAGCCAAACCCTGATCACACTCCATCTCCCAACTGAGCTTAATCCACTGGGTAATCTTGCTCTCAATCCCCAGATCCAGATTCTTCATATTTTTCTTCAAATAGGAGAACTGACATACAAAGATAATAAAAACAATACTCATGAATGATTCAATCTTTTGTTATATAAAATTCGACCACAGGTAACACAAAGTAAGGCTAGGAACAGTTATGCCCATGAAAAGACGGCTTGTTGCAACTCTTATAAATAATAGTTTGATAAAATTGTGGGAAAAATGAAATGAGTAAAACTAAGAATGAAAGAGAAGGAGGTAGAGGACTCTCTCTTCAATAGAGACAGATATAAATGTATGGATTGAATCACACATTTTTAATGCAACCAAATACTTAAATGTATCAATCCATATTTTACGTCAATGGAAGAGATATTGATGAAGCTAGTAAATTGATTTAAATTGAATTGACTTTATTTTTTACATCCTTCACATACACGTGGGGTAAAATTCTTTACATTATGTCTCCATCTAAATGTGCAATGTGCAATTTATAGTAATTTGTAATTAATAGTATGTACAACAGCACAGTTGTATAGCATAGAAATACAATTGTATCAGCGTAAATTAATCAGTCTGATGGCCTGGTGGAAGAAGCTGTCCCGGAACCTGCTGGTCCTAGCTTTAATGCTGTGGTACTGTTGCCCTGATAATAGCAGCTGGAAAAGTTATGATTGGTGTGGCTCGGGGATTTGGGGACTTATGTCAAACTTCTTCCGCCATCTGAGGTGAAAGAGGTTTGGTGCTTCTTTCACCACACAGCCGGTATGTATAGACCACGTGAGATCCTCGGTGATGTTTATGCCAAGGAACTTAAAGTTGATCACCCTCTCAATTCCAGATCCACTGATGTCAATTGAGGTTAGCCTGCCTCCATTCCTCCTGTAGTCCACAATCAGCTCCTTTGTTTTTGTGACATTGAGGGAGAGGTTGTTCTCTTGACACCACTGTTTGAAGATGATGACTTCCTCTCTCTAGGCTGCTTCGTTATTATATGAGATAAAGCCAATCAATGTAGTATCATCAACAAATTTAATTAGCAGATTGGAGCTGTGAGTGGTGACACAGTCATGGGTATACAGAGAGTAAAGGAGGGGCTTAGGACACAGCCCTGAAGAGCATCTGTGTTGAAGGTCAGAGGGGCAGAAGTGAGGAAGCCCACTCTTACCACCTGCCGATGATCTGACAGGAAGTCCAGGATCCAGCTGCACAAGGCAGAGTGAAGGCCGAGGTCTCTGAGCTTCTTGTCAAGACTGGAGGGAACTATGATGTTGAATGCTGAACTGTAGTCCAAGAACAGCATTCTCACATAAGCATCTTTCTTCTCCAGGTGTGTAAGGGCGGTGCGCAGAGCAGTGGCTATTGCTTGGTTCGTGTCGGTTGTGTCGGTTGTTTGACCAGCTTCTCAAAGCATTTGCTTATTATTGAGGTGAGTGCGACAGGACGTCAGTCATTCAGACATGTTACCTTGGTCTTTTTAGGTACGGGGCAATGGTGGCTGTTTTGAAGCAGGAGGGCACTTTACACTGGTAGAGTAAAAGGAAAGGTACATCCTGATCTCCTATAGACAGCTTAAACTGTCAAACACCATTTCTGCTGTTTCCTTCTTTTTTATTCTTGATCACTGATGGTCAGAGACATTTAGAAAAGAATAAAAAACATAAAACAAATTAATTTAAAAACTTATTTAACTTAATATTAATTGAAACTTTAAAATGAACTAAAAACAAAGAGAGGAAACTACTTTCTTTGTGTTGTAATCTTTTTAATAAAGATCAAATTAGTGCAACCAGACTAGTTGTGCCAGCTATGGCTAGTATAAAGATGACGGGCCAGCTACAAACTTAAAGATATCTGGCCTCTCAGCTCGATTTTGAACTGCTTGTGAGCTCAGTGTGACTGACCTCGAGCACTTCTAAACTTCTGCATAGGCATGGAAATCCCAAATGCGCTGATTTAACCACTACAGCTGTGAAGCCCTTCTTTTTGGAACCACCACATAGACATTAGTGTAATCTAGTTCATTATTTTGCTTCTGGATGTTTTCAAGCAGTTGTTTTATATATCAATGTCTTCCATGGCAATAGCGTTTCAGTGAAAGAGGGAGTTAAAAAATTACAGCATTTTTCTTTTAAATGCACAGATATTTCCATGAGTATGCACAGCTTTTTTCACTGAGGGCTAAATTTGGTGCAGGTTCATTATGGTATTCAATGCTAAATAGAATGGAAATATCATAATGTGTGAGGATTAAGAAGAGTCTGTTATTTATTGGGAAGAGCTGGATAGACATAGTACTGTGCAAAATCTTAGGTACACATATATATATAGCTAGGGTAACTAAGTCCTCTGCATAGTACTGTATTAATTTTATGTATTGCGCTGTACTGCTGCTGCAAAAAAAATCATGACATATGTGAGTGATGATAAACCTGATTGTGATATGGGTCTCTATTGTAGACTGACAGTGGGAAGGGACAGGGAGAGGGGAATCATGGGTGGGAAAAGGGAAAGAAAGAGGGCAGGGAGTGGAAAGCATCAATGACACATTCTGTAATGCTCAATAAACCAATCATTTGGAATCAAATGACCTCGCCTGGTGTCTCAGAGTTGGGTGTGTCTGCACCCATGCCACCTGCCATCCCTGGCACTCCTCCTTTGCCAACTGCCCCATACCCCTCCTGCAGTACGCCAACCTTGCAATTCTCAACATCTTTTGCTCCCACCAGATTTACAAACTGATTGTTCATCCCATATTCACAAATATTGTACAGTGTAAAAGTCTTAGGCACCCTAGCAAATAAATGTACCTAATATCTTTGCACAATTGATTATGCGTCGTGTCATGTGACATGGGCAACCATGGTCCATGACCACAATTATTCTTGGCAAATTTTTCTACAGAAATGGTTTGCCATTGTCCTACTGGGCAGTGTCTTTATAAGATGGATGGCCTCAGCCATTATCAATACTCCACAGAGACTGCCTGCATCAATGGTCACATAATTAGGCTTTTGATATACACCAGCTGCTCATATGACCATCCACCACCTGCTCCCAGGCTTTATGTGACCCTGAACGGTGGGGGGAGAGGTAAGCATCTGCTTTACCTTGCCCAAGGTGACCTTCAGGCTAGTGGAGGGAAGGAAGGCCTTACACCTCCTTTGGTAGAGAGTTATCTCCGCCCCACCACCCACTCGGCACAGTACTGGAAATGCAGCACTTCCTGGGTAAATCGGGAATTTTCAAATTTCCATGTAGTTTTTCTGAAACAAGTTGTGACAAAAAAGTTACTCCAATCCATCTGACTTTGAGAAGAGTTATCATTGGTAAACTGTGTTTTGTCATTTTATTTTAAAGAGGGTCTATTTTAAAAGATTTGTGCAAAATAGAATTTAGTACAATTGTAACTAGTAGAGAATTAAGGATATGGGATTGATGCAGAAAAGGGACATGGAGGTAAATACTCAAGCACAAACATGCACCTCATTGCTATTTGTTGGAAGAGTAGGCATGAGGGGCTGAATGGCCTTCTCCTTCTAGTTTAATGGTTTTACGAACCTAAGTTTGCTCGTATTGTATGCATATAATAAAATTATGGAGACCGGCAAGATAAAAATGAACTCATAAAATATTACTCTCAATTACAAAGTGTAATTTAAATATATCTTGAACACTGTAACACTATTTATGACATTATAAATGGGAACCATATATTCAGGAAATATTCCATATCATCAGTTCACTTCTAGAAGGCAGTGAAATCAAGAATGAAAAGGAGGAGGGACATAGTGACCAGGTCCATCACAATCGCCCCATGACATATAATTTGCTAGCGTATAACGGCATCAAAGTATATGTAATCCAGTTGCAAACACATGGCTGAATCATATTCATGACCTGATGCAATAAAATAACTATGAAGTCATACGACATAAAAGCAGAATTAGGGCATTCAGCCCATTGGATCTGCTCCACCATTCCATCACGGCTGATTTATTGTCCCTCTCGATTCTCCAGATGGCACTCACGCAGTGAAGTCACTTCTCGGCTTCGCTCCATTACTTTTTCATTTTATATCTATGATCACCTTTACTTAATTTTTACTTTTAAGTTTGGATTTTGAACTTCAAAGAGATTAGTAGAGAACCAGCTACAAAACCGAAAGTTCGAGACGCTAAACCCACAAAAGATGCCGATGGTGACGGAAAAAAGAAACCCGATCCTAAACATCCTGAGATAACTTATGAAGTGTTGATGAATATGTTTCGGGATCATGCTGATGAAATACGCCGAAGCTTTAAAGAAGAGATTACACCAATTCTGCAAACTTTTGGTGCGCTTGACCATCAAGTTCAACAGCAACAAAACACTATCACTGAACTGAAGGAAGGTGCCGGAAAGAAAAATGAAAAAATCGACAGTTTGGAACAAAAAGTTTCTTCGACAGATAAACAGCTGGAGAGTCTTAAATTCAAGATTACTGATTTGGAAAACCGATCCAGAAGAAAGAACTTACGTTTAATTGGTCTCCCCTAGGGAGTTGGGACAAGAGACCCTTCAGTATTCTTCTTGAAATTTTTAAAGACTGCGTTTAGCTCTGAATTCCCGGATGACCCTTCATTGCTTGACCGTGCTCACCATATTTTTCGGAATAAATCAGATTCTCAAGCTAAACCGAGACCAGTAATTATCTGATTTCATTATGTTCATGTTAAAAAGCAACTCATATGAGTAGCCCAATGGCAGGGAATGATTAAATTTGAAAACCATCAATTCCGGCTGTATGAGGACTTTCGCCCTGAATTAATGAGAGTGCGATTAGCTTTCAAACCTTTGATGATGGAATGCAACCAAAAAGATCTTAAACCAGCGTTACTGTATTCTGCTCACTTAAGAATTTCTCCTCTGAACAGCCCGTGACTTTTTTTCAACTCTACATGTGCTGCTCGAAGCTTCCTGGAAGAACTTGAATCAGACACCACGGTTTAATTAATATACGATCTGTGTGATATTGGCTTTGGATTTTCATTTTTTTTCAATTTCTATTAATCATACGATTCATTTTTGAAGATTGACTTTTATAACAATAAGACTTTTAGTTTTGATCAGTAGTGTTGGTATTCTTTATACTTAATTTTAATGATATCAGTTATTTTCTATATATTTTTTAATAATGTATGAGGGGGAATATTATGTTTTTTTTCCTTGTGGCATAATTAAGATGGCGTTTTGTTTTTCTTCTTTCCATTATACCTTTGTTTTTTCTTTACTGCGCCATCTTTTTGGGTTCTTCTCCCCATAATACTTTTCTTCCTGGATACGCCTTTTTTTATACTTAGCTGTTTTGCCTTACAAATATTTTACATTGAATATTATGTATTGGTGTCTCTTTTCTTTTTATTTTATTAGCATGTTAGTGATTATAATGCTAAGGTATTTTATTTTACTGTATTTGTTAAGTTTATTGTTTTTTTTTTGCTGTTATAGTGTAGTTTTTTTTTCTTAGGTGGTCTTTTTACCAACATATATTTGGGAGCTGCCTTCTGGAGAAATGGGGGTAGATTTAGTCTTAGTTAGCTTTCTGGCCTCTCTTGGCTTATTTTTAGGGTTCTTGGGCGGTGGGTGGGGGGGTCTTTTCTTTTTTCATCGGGCTAATTCTGAACTACAACAATGTCTGCTTTGTCGCAACTTCCGTTTCCTTTCCGAATGCTGGTTCCTCTTCTCGATACATGGGCTTATACTCTGGTTAACCCTTTATATACCAAAAGACTGATTTATGGTTAACATGGCTCAGAGGATTAACTTTGTTTCTTGGAATACAAATGGACTAAACCATCCGATTAAAAGGAAAAAAGATTTTTAAAGTATTCCATAGAATGAATGCCCATATTATTTTTGCCCAAGAAACTCATGTGAGGAAAGAGGATAATCAGCGTTTTTTTAAGTTTTGGAGGTAGAACAGTATCACTCAAACTCCAGAGCTAAAGTGAGAGGAGTCTCAATTTTCATAGATTCTTCAATTGTATTTGTTCAACACAACACCTTTTCCGAACCGAATTGTAGATTCTTGTTAATTACTGGTCTACTTTTTAATAAGAAAGTTGTTATGGTTAATGTTTATGCCCCGAATGTGGATTACCCTGAATTTTTTAAATAATTATTTACCTCTTTTCCTAATTTAAGTGATTATATGTTGATAATGGGGGGTGACTTTAATTGTTGCTTAAATCCTTCGATGGATAAATCTATACCAACTCAGGCACTACTGAATAAGTCCGCCTCTCTTATCAATTCGTTTTTGATCGATTCTGGAATCTCCAAGATTTGGAGATTTCTACATCCCAAGGATAAAGAATTTTCTTTCTTTTCACACATACATCATACTTATTCTAGGATTAACTTTTTTTTATAGACTCTCGTTTAATTCCATCTGTAATTGAGTGTAACTATGATAACATTGCCATTTTTGACCATGCACCATTGAATCTCTCTATTAAGTTATGGGATACACCTACTAATACTAGACAATGGTGTTTTAATTCCAACTTACTTCACGATTCAGATTTTGTAAAATTTATCAAGGATCATGTTGACTTCTTTTTTTTAACCAATACTACGGATGAAATTTCCAGTGGGGTTATATGGGATACTTTTAAATCTTACATCCGCTGTTAGATTATTTCTTACTCGGCTGGATTGAAAAAATGCACTAAGAATGAAATATAGGTGTTGATTGACAAGATTAAAGACATCAATAAACAATATGCTATTGCTCCTAATGAGGAGCTTTACAAACAGAGAGTTGAACTTCAAATGGAACATAGTTTACTTCTAACATCGTCAATAGAAAATCAATTAATGAAAACAAGAAGTGAGTTTTATATACACAGCGATAAATCTGGTAAATTATTAGCCAATCAATTAAAAACAGCCTCGGTTAAACGTCAAATTAATAAGATTTGTAAACCTAATGATATTTCAACAGTTGATCATGATGAGATTAATAAATCTTTTCAAGAATTCTATACATCTTTATATCAGTCAGAATTTCCTCGTGATCCCGGGGAGATGCAAGATTTTTTTAGGAATTTGAACTTTCCGAAATTAACACCCGACGAACGTTTAAAGTTAGAAACACCTATTACGGATGAAGAAATAATGGGTGCTATTTCTTCAATGAATTCTGGTAAATCACCTGGCCCAGATGGTTATACAGCAGAATTTTTAAAGTTTTCCTCTTCTATTCTTTCTCCCCAGTCGTGTAGAGTCTTTAGAGATGCAATTATTATAGGTAAACTGCCACAATCATTTTATGGAGCTTCCATTTCCTTAATTTAAAAAAAAATAAGGATCCTACTGAATGTGCATCATATAGACTGATACCTTTATTGAATGTTGATTCCAAATTTTTTTCTAAAATACTAGCATCTAGGTTAGAAAAGGTATTACCTCAAATTATTTCTGTGGATCAAACTGGATTTATCAAAAATCACTATTCATCTTTTAATATTAGGAGTTTCATAAATATTACTTATACTCCTTCACTGAGAACTCCAGAATGTGTTATCTCATTAGATGTTGAGAAAGCTTTTGACAGAGTTGAATGGCCATATTTATTTACTATGCTTGAGAAGTTTAATTTTAACCTGACATTTATATCCTGGATTAAACTGACATATACTCCCTTAGCTTCGGTTTTGACTAACAATCAAAGATCTCCCTTTTTTCGACTATTTCGTGGCACTAGACAGGGTTGTCCTTTAAGTCCTTTATTATTTGATATTGCTTTAGAAACTTTAGCAATTGCAATTCGAGATTCACCAAACATTTTTGGTATTACTCGTGGGAAGGAGATACATAAGTTATCATTATATGCAGATGACTTACTATCATATTTGTCTGACCCAGAAAAATCTATTCCTGCAACTTTATCCTTATTGGATAAGTTCAGTAAATTTTCTGGTTACAAACTGAATCTTAATAAGAATGAACTTTTTCCGTTAAATATGATGGTTCCAATTTATAAAAAATTACCATTTAGATTACTTACTGATCAATTTACTTATTTAGGAGTTAAAATTACTAAGAAGCACAAGGATTTATTTAAGGTTAATTTTTTACCCTTACCTGATCAGATTAAAGGTTTGATAACTAAATGGTCACCAATGTTTTTGTCATTAATTGGTTGGATTAATGACATCGCCCCAGCGGCCTCAATGACTACAGACTGGTGGCATTGACCTCCCACATCATGAAGACCCTGGAGAGATTTGTTCTGGAGCTGCTCCGGCCTATGGTCAGGCCACACTTAGATCCCCTCCAGTTTGCCTACCAGCCCCGACTAGGAGTTGAGGATGCCATCGTCTACCTGCTGAACTAATGTCTACGCCCACCTGGACAAGCCAGCGAGCACTGTGATGATCATGTTTTTTGACTTCTCCAGTGCGTTCAATACCATCCGCCCTGCTCTGCTGGGGAAGAAGCTGACAGCAATGCAGGTGGATGCTTTCCTGGTGTTATGGATTTTTGATTACCTGACTGGCAGACCACAGTACGTGTGCTTGCAACACTGTGTGTCTGACAGAGTGACCAGCAGCACTGGGGCTCCACAGAGGACTGTCTTGTCTCCCTTTCTCTTTACCATTTACACCTCGGACTTCAACTACTGCACAGAGTCTTGTCAACTTCAGAAGTTTTCGGATGACTCTGCCATAGTTGGATGCATCAGCAAGGGAGATGATGCTGAGTACAGGGCTACGGTAGGAAATTTTGTCACATGGTGTGAGCAGAATTATCTGCAGCTTAATGTGAAAAAGCTAAGGAGCTGGTGGTAGACCTGAGGAGAGCTAAGGTACCGGTGACCCCTGTTTCCATCCAGGGGGTCAGTGTGGACATGGTGGAGGATTACAAATACCTGGGGATACGAATTGACAATAAACTGGGCTGGTCAAAGAACACTGAGACTGTGTACAAGAAGGGTCAGAGTCGTCTCTATTTCCTGAGGAGACTGAGGTCCTTTAACATCTGCCAGACCATGCTGAGGATGTTCTACGAGTCTGTGGTGGCCAGTGCTATCATGTTTGCTGTTCTGTGCTGGAATAGCAGGCTGAGGGTAGCAGACACCAGCAGAATCAACAAACGCATTCGTAAGGCCAGTGATGTTGTGGGGATGGAAGTGGACTCTCTCACTGTGGTGTCTGAAAAGAGGATCTTGTCTAAGTTGCATGCCATCTTGGTCAATGTCTCCCATCCACTACGTAATGTACTGGGTGGGCACAGGAGTACATTCAGCCAGAGACTCATTCCACCGAGGTGCAGCACAGAGCGTCATAGGAAGTCATTCCTGCCTGTGGCCATCAAACTTTACAACTCCTCCCTTGGAGGGTCAGACACCCTGAGCCAATAGGCTGGTCCTGGACTTATTTCATAATTTACTGGCATAACTTACATATTACTATTTAACTATTTATGTTTCTATTACTATTTATTATTTATGGTGCAACTGTAATGAAAACCAATTTCTCCCAGGATCAATAAAGTATGACTATGACTATGACTATGACTATGGATTAATGCTGTTAAGATGATTATTTTGCCTTAGTTTCTATATTTATTTCAAGCATTGCCTATTTTTATTCCAAAATCCTTTTTTGAAAATGTTGATTCAAAAATTTCCTCATACATATGGCAGAATAAAAATCCTAGATTAGGTAAAAGATACTTACAGAAGCCCAAAAAGGAGGGTGGCTTAGCATTGCCAAACTTTAGATTCAACTATTGAGCGATTAATATTCATTATTTAAAATTTGGACATGGAATTGGGTTACAGTTCCTAGTCCACAATGGGTCAATCTTGAATGTAATTCTGTTTCAGGATTTTCATTGGGTTCTATTTTAGGGACCCCACTTCCTTTTGATTTTTCTAAACTGGACAAACAAATGAATAACCCAATAGTTAAATATACTCTTCGAATATGGTTTCAGTTTTGAAAATTTTTTGGACTGAATCAATTCATTTTAACTAGCCCTATTATATATAACTTTCTTTTCCAGCCTTCTTTTTTGGATCAAGCATATCTGGTTTGGAAAACAAAGGGTATAATACGTTCTTCTGACTTATTTTCAGATAATTGTTTTATGTCTTTTGAACAATTATCTAATAAATATAATTTACCTGGATCACATTTTTTTAGATATTTACAGATCAGAAACTTTTTAAATACTATTCTTACTACATTTCTGATTTCATATTCCACAAATATATTGGAAAAAATTTTGGATCTAAACCTTTTTCAGAAAGGTTCAATAGCAATTATTTATAATATGATTAGGAAAATAAATCCAGATGTTTCCAAAACAATTAAGAATGATTGGGAAAAGGAACTTAAGCTTACCTTACCTATCGAGAAATGGCAAAAAATTTTTCAATTAGTTAATTCTTCCTCTATTTGTGCTAAACATGCGTTGATACAGTTTAAAGTTGTACGTAGGGCTTATATGTCTAAGGATAAATTAGCTCGTTATTACTCTCCTATAAACCCTATATGTGATAGATGTCATTCTGAGATAGCTTCATTAACTCATATGTTTTGGTCTTGTCCTTTATTGAAGAAATATTAGGACAATATTTTTGACATTATTTCCACTCTCTTGAACATTAATTTACAACCTCACCCTATTACTGCCATTTTTGGTTTACCAATGTTTGAAAAATATCATTTGACCCCTTCAGTTTGTCGGATGATTGCTTTTGTTACTTTAATGGCTAGAAGATCTATACTATTGAATTGGAAAGAGATTAATCCTCCTACAACATTTCATTGGTTTTCTCAAACTATATCTTGTTTAAATCTAGAAAAGATTAGAAGTGTTATTTTTGACCCATCTATTAAATTTGATGAGACTTGGAGACCATTTATTCAATACTTCCACATGATGTAATTTGACCCTTGCCAATCTATTTCATGATTTCAATATTTGTGGAGAGGAGCAGAAGTGGCGACACTATTGGTTCTATCTGAGATATCATAATAGCCCTTTCTTTCTTTCTTTCTTTTCTGTAGTTTTCTTATTTTGAGTAGTTTAATTTTTATTTAGGGGATTTTTTTTCTTTTTCTTTTTTATGATATTTTATATTTTATGTATACTCTTTATATATTTTGTTGCTGATCTGTGTGATTTTGGGATGTTTTTAACTTTGTGTTACCTGACTGTAAACCTTAATAATTGCTATCAATTAACATAATCCCAAGTATTATGTACTTACTTTTTGTAATGTGTTTGTTGTTGAAACTAATAAAAAAGATTGAAAAAGAAAGATTTATTATCCCTCTCAACACCATTCTCTTGCCTTCTCCCCTTAACCTTTGATGCTCTTAGTAATCAAGAACCTATCAACCTCTAATATAAATCTACCCAATGACTTGATCTCCAAAGCCACCAGTGGCAATGAATGCCACAGATTCACACCCTCTGGCGAAAGAGATTTCTCCTCCTCATTGTTCTGAAGAGATGCCCTTATGTTCTGAGCAATACATACAAAATGCTGGAGGAACTTAGTAGGTGAGGCAGCATCTACTGAAAGGAATAAACAGTTGATGTTTTGGGCCGAGACCCTTCATCAGGACTGATAAGTGATAGAAATGTCTTACCGAACAGGGCTTTCAATACGATTACTGGTCAAGATGGCAGTTAGATTTGCAGTGTATGTTGAGATAATTATAAACACAAAGAGCCACCAAAAACCCATCAACAAGCGAACTGCCAAAGTGTTCAGGGGTACTTCACCTCCTGTGCCTAGAAAAAACATAGTACAAATTAGCATTTGCATGTTTCTAAATTAGCTCAACGATTTAAATGTCAGGATACTAATTCACTCATAAGGTGAATCAGGTGATATTAGGAACATATGGTGGAGAAAATGGAATTGTGGGTACTTCTTTGCATTAAACTCTAATATTTATAGGCCCATGGCATGGGAGACTAATTTAATTGCAATAATGTAAACTTTTCCTTCCTTGTTTCATTGGAAACTTACTCTCTCAATCCTGTAAGGGAATCTTTGAGCACTGCTTAATGGGTCACATATAAAATTAGATCCATTAAATGTAGTTTCACACTAAAAAATAAAGGAGACAAAAGAACAAAAGACAACAAAAAAGCAACTCATGCACTCTAGTCATCTTTTCTGGTGCATTCATTAATAAATTTAAAAATAAAGATAAAAATTAACTTTTTTTGTCACATGTACATTGAAACACAAAGTGAAAAATATCATTTTGTGTCAATGACCTACATAG
This sequence comes from Mobula birostris, assembly GCF_030028105.1. NCBI lineage: Eukaryota > Metazoa > Chordata > Chondrichthyes > Myliobatiformes > Myliobatidae > Mobula > Mobula birostris. Next base: position 136,249,727 of record NC_092376.1, read on the forward strand.
TCCAAATATGTGCTAGGGGCTGACTGAAAGTGTTGCCATGCTTCTGGCACCACAAACCATGCCCACAATGTACTAACACTGATGTGTATATCTTTGAAATGTGGGAGGAAATCAGAGCACCCGAAGGAAACAGAATGAACAAGCTCCTGACAGACAGTGATGGCAATTGAACCCGTGAATGGGTGCCACGGCAGTGTAGCAGTTAGCGCGACGCTATTACAGCTCAGGGCATACTGGAGTTCACAGTTCAATACTGGAACTGTTCTGTAACGAGTCTCTGTATGTCCTCCCCGTTTTCCTGCATGGGTTTTCCCTGGGTGCTCTGGTTTCCTCCCAAAATCCAAAGACGTACAGAGTAGGTTAATTGGTCGTGGTAAATTGTCCTGTGATTAGGTTAAGGTTAATCAGGGTTGTGATGTAACTGGGATGGCAAGGCTCAAAGGGCCAGAAAGGCCTACTCCTTGCTGTATCACTAAATAAAAATAAATAAAATTCCAGTCACCTATAGCAGGCACTGCAATAGCATTATGCTAATTTCTATGTTGCCTCTTTTCAAACCTACATATTTTCAAAATCAAGTTTCAACAAATTTGCAACTTCTGGTCTAGTATGTGCAAGTAGTATATGCAAATATTTTGCCACATAAAACAATCAGCTCTTAAAAATTATTTTGATTATTGTTTTCAATAATCAGGCAAATTGCCTCAGGTCACTTCATATTACCGCAGTTAGAATCATTACCACTTCCAAAATGGTGACAATTATGGATTTAAGCATAGTTTCCAAGGTCAATGTGTATGAACTGATTGTCATAATATAGTTTATGTTGTATGCTTATAAGTTATTAAAGGTAGGGAGGAAGATGTAAAGAAGCTTTAAGGGTATAGATAAACTAAATAACAGGACAAGAATATTTCAGATCGAATACAATTTTGAAAAATGTAGGATCATCCACTTGAATGCACAGATAGAAAAATGTCTATTTTTTCAAGATAATAACAGATTTTTATATCTGTTGGTTTCAAAGTGATACAAGTTGCTGAAAGCCAATACGTTGGTATAACTTGCATTTAGGAAAGCAAATTGCATGCTGGCCTCTGTTACAAGAGGTTGAGAGTACAGGAGTGAAGACATTTTACTGTAGTTACTAAGAGTTTTGGAGAGAATTATGTGCACCTTTGGTTTCCTTACCTAAAATATGGATATGATTTTCACAAAGTCATGGTACAGAAAATTCACTGGCCTGGTTCCTGTGACAGCAGGTTTGTTACATGAGATGTCATTGAAGAATTCAGGGGCTCTGCTGTCTTCTGAGGCTCTTTTTAATTGTCTCCTCCCAGCTGCTAAAGAACTGCTTCTTGAGTCATTGTGTGATTTCCATTCTTCAATTGGCACGACAGAAATGATCTAAACTGTATGAAAGTTCCCAAGAATAATGCAGGGAGCATCATTATCCAGCTTACACTGCCTTTTTCAACCACACAAGAACCTTCATTCATCAAGAATCCTTATCAAACGTCGATAGAAACTCATCCTTATTTGCTGCATGACAAAATTCAAGCAATAATTCCAACTAATGTACCCATCACAGATCTAATCCAATAATGCAGAATAGGATCAAAGAAGACTGTGCTATTAATTCAGTGATCAGCAGCACTGAGGCTCCACAGGGGACTGTCTTGTCTCCCTTTCTCTTCAACATTTACACGTCGGACTTCAACTACTGCACAGAGTCTTGCTATCTTCAGAAGTTTTCTGATGGCTCTGCCATAGTTGGATGCATCAGCAAGGGAGATGAGGCTGAGTACAGGGCTACGGTAGGAAATTTTGTCACATGGTGTGAGCAGAATTATCTGCAGCTTAATGTGAAAAAGGCTAAGGAGCTGGTGGTAGACCTGAGGAGGGCTAAGGCACCGGTGACCCCTGTTTCCCTCCAGGGGGTCAGTGTGTACATGGTGGAGGATTATAAATACCTGGGGATACGAATTGACAATAAACTGGACTGGTCAAAGAACACTGAGGCTGTCTACAAGAAGGGTCAGAGCCGTCTCTATTTCCTGAGGAGACTGAGGTCCTTTAACATCTGCCGGACCATGCTGAGGATATTCTACGAGTCTGTGGTGGCCAGTGCTATCATGTTTGCTGTTCTGTGCTGGAACAGCAGGCTGAGGGTAGCAAGCACCAACAGAATCAACAAACTCATTCGTAAGGCCAGTGACGTTGTGGGGATGAAACTGGACTCTCTGATGGTGGTGTCTGAAAAGAGGATGCTGTCCAAGTTGCATGACATCTTGGAAAATGTCTCCTATCCACTACATAATGTACTGGGTGGGCACAGGAGTACATTCATCCAAAGACTCATTCCACCAAGATGCAACACTGAGCGTCGTAGGAAGTCACTCCTGCCTGTGGCCATCAAACTTTACAACTCCTCCCTTGGAAGGTCAGACACCCTGAGCCAATAGGCTGGTCCTGGACTTATTTCCTGGCATAATTTACATATTATTATTTAATTATTTATAGTTTTATATTGCTATATCTGTACTCTATTCTTGGTTGGTGCAACTGTAATGAACCACAGTTTCCCTCAGGATCAATAAAGTACGACTATGACTATGATTATGACTAACACTCTTTTCAACCTCCTTTGCCAAAATCTTACACCTCATCTCCAGCAAATTCCTCAGTGGTGTGGAATGGGAAAAATGATCATCCTTTGTTGTCTCCACACCAGAGCCATGTGACTCCAACTTCAGACATCGAGCTTCAGTCTACAGAGGACATTCGCATATGTGCACACTCAGGCTGAGTTTCAAGTCAATGTAGACCCATTCACTGAAGTGTCTGAGAATAGAGATCTTAAACTAAACATCTTTAAGTCAAAGAAAAATGGAGGGCTACATGGGAGGGAAGTGTTAGATTGATCTCAGACTAGGTTAAAAAGTCAGCACAAAATCATTGGCCAAAGGGCCTGTCCTGGGCTGTGCTGTTTTATGTTCTATGTTCCAAAGACCCGTTACCAACCTACCCCTGATGTACATTGTTTCATGAAAGTTGGCTACTCTAGCTCAAAAGTGGAAAGCTAAAGTATGGAATCCCTGCGCATATCATTTTGCTGATAAAAATAAATTTGCATCACTAATCACCAGCAACATTTATACTCTGAACAGTGAATAAAATGTAAATGGCTGGGTTCGTGGTGAGATAAATCCCAAATGAACTCTCTGCAATATTGTATATATTGGAGGGGTAATATCAGAAGTATGCTTACACTGCTTTCTAAATAATTCCAAATTTAGAAACACACATTTAAAAAGTGAGAAAAAGATGAGCAGGTAGAATCAAAAAGGACGGATTTTATAAAGGAAGCTATAAAGTGCAATAGCAAAATCCAAATTCCTGAAGAGGCTCCAAATACGGTATGTCCTTTGAAAGCTAAATTATTTATTTATGTAGGTATTTATTTATTTAGAGATACAGTGTTCTGGCCTGAAAATCTACATTGTTCAACAGCCCACTATTTAATCCCAGCCAAATCACAGCACAATTTACAATGACCGATTAACCTACTAACAGGTATATCTTTAGATGGTAGGAGGAAACTGGAGCACTTGGATGAAACCTCCACATTCATGGGGTGAACGCACAACTCCTTACAACTGTGGCATTCCTCTATAAGGTAGATTCTATATAACATACATTCTAAAACATGTGCTCCAATGGCTTCCCTCCATTGTGAAATAATAGCATCCTCCAGTAGCCTGGCAGGGTATTTTGGGGTAATACCCAAAATATAAAAATAAATAATTTGATGTGCAGGGAAATTAGTGAACGTCCTTTAAAATTAAGTGGTGTTTGAAGATTAGCTAGGGAGCAGAGCATAATAGATTTTGTTGCAGATGTATAAATATGCCTGGAACAACTGAGTGTACCATGTGATATGACTATTGTTGCACCAGATATTGCAGTCAGTTGAGAGGAATTGCCTTCAATGAAGTATGCACCCTTTCAAGCTCCTCTCTGTATATTCGTTTATGAAAGCATTAACCTGAAAGAACCTATACTCCTTTTAGTAATCTAAACTGGTTGACTGTCAGCAACTTGCATTGGGGTTTTATGACACTCTTCAAAGATGATTGGCATAAGCATCTACAGGCAGATTGATACAGTAACAGAAGGGAAAAAGTGCATCAAGAAGGGTGAAATCAGAGGGCAGAGCAAAGGCACGATGGCGCTAAACGGCAACTCCTTTGCTTGCATCTTAAAAAACAGCTCTATTTCTATCTTTGATATCTCTTTTTTCCCTTTTCAACGTTCTTGAAGTTACACTCTGACTTTTGTTCTTGCGCTCTCAGGGCCTCACGACTGGCCGCTTTTTGATATCCCAAAGATATGGCCTGGAAGACTAGCACGCCTTCAGGGTGCCAGATTTTGGTGGCTCTGGAGGTGAGCTGATTCAAGGTCGGTGCCCCTGACTGAGGCATCACGGGAGAACACAGAAAATCAGGAGCAGCGAGTTAACTGCTGGCTGTGTGTCCAGAGACCGGAGCCTTTCTGGGGCCAACTTTCAGGGCACAGAGCTCGGAAAAAGCAACGGAACAGGTTTTTAACATAATAAATTAGCAAGTTGCTTGTTATGTCTCCCCTCTTGCTGTGAAACGGGGCCACCCCTTTTTCCCTTATTAGGGAGACAGAGGGCCTGTGGTACGTTGAATTACCAGGTGAACAAGTAGTCTTGCCGTTTCCTTTCCACGAATGCTGCCAAATTTGCTGAACATTTCCACTTCTCTCTCAATAAAAGAACCAAACAGTTCCCCTCCGCTACCACTCTCCTCCATCTGGCAAAACTGGTCCATACTCTCAACAATTTTTCCTTCAGCTCTCCCTCTTTCTACAGATTTGAGGAGTAACCATGGCCACCCACATGGGCCCCAGCTATGCCTGCATTTTCATTGACTACATAGAACAGTTCATCTCCAGTAATGCTCCCCGATTCTTCTGCGACATTAACAACTGGATTGGTGCTGCTTCATAACCCATGCTTAGCTCGTCCATTTAATCAACTTTGCCTCCAACTTCCACCCTGCCCTTAAATTCACTTGGTTCATATCTGACCCCTTCCTCCCCTTTCTCAATCTCTCTGTCTCCTTCTCTGAAGACAAACCTTTGACCAACATCTACCAACTGATTCCCACAGTTTACTCCATTATACCTCTTTCCACCCTATCTCCAGTAAAAACACTATTCCCTTTTCTCAGTTCCTTCATCTCTACTGCATTTGTTCCCAGAATGAGGCGTTCCTTTCCAGGACATAAGGGATATTTTCCTTCTTTAAAGAACAGGAATTCCCCTCCTCCGCCATTGATGCTGCCCTCACTTGCATCTGCTCTATTCACCCCATCTTGCTGGCACAGTGACAGTGATAACATTCCTCTTGTCCTTACGTACCACCCCATGAGCCTCCATATCCAACACGTCATTCTCCACAGCTTTCACCATCTCCAAAGGGATCCTACTACCAAACATATGTTTACCCCCCACCCCCTCACTTTCTACAGGGATCACTCTTTCTATGATTTCGTTGTTCATTTGTTCCTCCCTACTAATCTCCCTCCCGGCACTTAGCCTTGCAAGCAGCTGAAGTGCTACACCGACTGATTCACTTCCTCTCTCATTTCTATCCAGGGCTCCAAACAGTCCTTCCAGGTGAGGCAATGCTTCACATGCAAATCTGTTAGGGTCGTTTATTGTGTTCGGTGCTCCCGATGCGGCCTCCTCTACATTGATGAAACCCATCGTAAATTGGAGGGGCCACCTCATTGAGCACACCCGCTCCATCCTCCAAAAGTGGAACTTCTCCATGGCATAACATTTTAATTCCAATTCCCAGTCCCGTTCCGACATGTCGGTCCATTCCCTCTTTCTTGTGCCACGACGAGGCCACCCTCAGTTTGGAAGAGCTGCACCTTGTATTCTATTTGGGTAGCCTCCAACCCGATAGCATGAATATTGATTTCTCCTTCTAATAAAAAAAGTTCCCTCCTCCTCCCCTCTTCTTCTATTCCCCACTCTGGCATCTTTCCTCTTCTCACCTGTCTATTACCTCCCCCTGAGACCCCTCCTCCATTCCTTTCTCTTATGTTTTTTTTTCTTTCCCATCAGATTCATTTATTTCCAGCCCTTTACTTTTCCAACACATTGGGCTTCACTTCACACCTTCTACCTATTCGCCTTCTCATACCGCCACCTTAATATTCTGGCATTTCCCCCCTTCTTCCCCAATCCTGAAGAAGGGTCTGGGCCCAAAACTTCAGCTGCTGATTCATTTGCATTGATGCTGCCTGACCTGCTGAGTTCCTCCTGCATTTCATGTGTGTTAGCAAGCATTTTCTGCTTTTATTTCATGTTTTCAAAATCTGTAGGCTATTTTGTCGATTTTCAATATTTTTTTTTCCAAATTTGTAGTGCCTAGAATTGCTTTGGAAACTATCAGTATGGAACCATACACTATCCTCTCCAACCGTTGAGCACAGGTCAGCATTGAGGTAGAAATACTCATCACTAATAAATAGCACATGAACCAGATAACACATTGTCCACAAAAAATCATTCAGTATTCTGGTCCATTACAAATCCATGCTGACACTCTAATCAGCTGAACATTTACAAGATGCTCAAATATTTTTTTCCTGAACTATAAACTGTAGCAATATCCCAGGATAATTGTTAATTGGTCCATAATTCCCTGATACGCTGTTTCCATTTGCATGATTTTTCAATGTAAAAGTAAACAAGAGAAGTTATTAAAACCATAAATGTTTTCAAAGATTATCATTGGAACACTTTCAACATTTTCCCCAACTTTCTTTAAAGGTTTCTTTGATAGAAACTACTCAGTTCTGGAATTTTGTAGCTTGTTACTACCATTATTTGTTACAATAATTTTAGTGCATTTCTGCCCTTGAATTGTTACATATATTTCTCCCTTGAACAGGAGAATTTACTTTGATTATTTTGCATGTCACCCTAATAGCAAGAAGTAGAAAGCTTTTCATTACGAGGCCGTATGCCTGGGAAACGCAGAAGAGGAAGGCAAAGAAGAAAATATATGGACACTGTGAAAGAACTAACAAATCTAAATGTGTGAGATACCATTGACACTGCGAGGGATCGTTCGATGTGGACAGCCATGATCGTCCAAGCGTGTAACGCGCAAGGCACGTGAAAAAGAAGAAGATTTTGCATGTATGTGTGACCAAGCAGTTCTCCAGAAAAGCAAGCTGAGAATCATGGGACCGTTGGCCAAGCTGTTCTTAGACTAGTTCAAAATTCGCAAAACTAGTAGGGCCAGACATTCAGTCTGATTTCACAGGTTGGTCATACCACAGTAACAACAGATGTTACTGGCCACATATAAGTCCATAATTAGGGACTGAATATTTAACGTAAGTATCAGTTTCAGGGGAGAGAAACTATAGAGAGCAGACTTAACGGTGCCTTGGTTTCTTGCCTTTAACTTATTTGGTGGTTCTGTTCAATGCTTCTCTACAACCCAGTGTCCGTTGAAGTGATTAATAGTGGCACTCCTTCCTTGCCACCCAGCTGGTTGAGGCAAGAAACATTTTTGGAAGGCCTGAGCAGGGATCTGACAAAACTCCAGCAGCAAGCCATTCCCACATCCTCAGGAAAGACAAGGGCCACAGCCAAACTCAAACCAGCATCAGCAAGTTCCAGTTGAAGGTGCAAGAAGAAAGGGCAAGCCAGGGTAGCAACAGCTACGTCCTGGTGGTCAGCATTGAAGAACCTCATCAACAGCCAGTGAAGCAAGCAAGGAACACAGATGGAAAAGTCCTAGTCCTGGAAATTAAATTGATTTATTATTGTCACATGTATCAATGTACATTGAAAAGTTTATCTTGCATTCTTTTCATACAGATCAATTCATTATATACTACTACTACGTCGACTCAGGCCTAGGGTGCTGGCGTCGGGCATGATGACAGACTCTCCACTTCTCCCTCTCCCTCATCAGTGTGTTCAGTTCATCTATATTAGCTGCACTGCTGTCTTCTAGGAGCGTGTTGACCATAGTCTTGGGAGGGCGCCCAGGGTTCATCCTCCCGTGCTTGGGCTCCCATATGATGACTAGACTGGCAGGTAGCTCGGGGTATAATGGAATGTGGCAATATAGGTGTAGCCCTGCTGGCCAGCCTCAGGGTCGCTCAGCTCGCTGTCGTCTAGGGAAACAGCCCTCGGCCCCGCCAAACTGGGTAATTAGTTTGTGTGGATGCTGTGTGAGGTACCTCACCCCGCCCAAATAACAGACAATACACCAGATACGATTAAATGATTTACAGTTTATAGATATTACTGGAACTATATAATTAATAGAGAATAAAATATAAAAGGCAAATAAAAGGTGCCACACTTATCAAAGTTCAATCTCTTCGTGCACAAGCAGTTGGAGCTCAGGACCCTTCTTCTTCACCCTGCGACCCCGTGGACCACCTTGACCGGCCACCTGGGACCACCAACGGTCGTCGACCAGACACTCCACACGAGTCCGTCTCCGTCTCCTCTCCTCACCGAATGCCCCGCTCAGGGTCTGACCCCGTTAGCAGATTCACAGAACCTGGTCCCTCCTCTGTCTCTCTCTGTCCCACTTTCTGCCCCAAAACCCCACACATACAATATCTTCAGATACACCAAAAACATAACAACTATCCCAATTGGTTTGTAACATCTTCTTATCACAGTCTAATCCAAAACAAGCTGCTAGCGCAAGAACTTTCTCAGCGTTTAACATAACAAAGAAGCATTCCCAAGTATAACATAACAAAGAAGCCATTTTAATTAGACTACGAAGTAACAAAAAAGACGAAACCCCCTTACATAGGGTAGATCAATAACAGAATGAGGCACATTTTTTCTTCGCAGAGAGATGTTCAAGTTAAAAGAAGTGCAGTGACACATTCGTGTTTAAAAAAGTGCAGCATATTTTTCTTTAGAAGGGGGAGAAAGACGGGTGCCAATGCAGCATAGCAGCTAGGACAGCTTTATTACTCTTGGGGGCAATCTGAAGTTCAGACTTCAATTCCAGCACCGTCTATAAGGAGCCTGTACATCCTTCCAATGGAATGCATGGTTGTTTCCCGGGTGCTCTAGCTTCCTCCCACAGTCCAAAAATGTACCAAATAGGTTAATTGGTCATTGTAAATTGTTCCAAGATTAGATTAGTTTTAATCAGGTCTGTTGGCGTGGCGTGATAGGCTGAAAGGGCCTACTGTGTCACTAAATAAGTGGGGGGTGGAGCTTAGGAGACAATGGTGCCTAATGGCCACTCCTTTGCTTGCATCTTCGGAAACAGCTCTATTTCTATCTTTAGTATATCTATTTTACCCTTTCAGGGCTCTTTTGAAGACCCTGACCTGGAGTTACATGCTGACTTCGGTTCTTTGCAGGAATGGGACGCACTCTCGGGGTCTCACGACTGGCCGTTATTCGATATACCAAGGACACGGCCTAGAAGATTAGCTCTCCTTTGGAGTTTCGGGATTTCGTGGCTGTGGATGTGGGCGGACTCATGGAAAATCGGTGTGTCACGGGAGACAGAAGATCTCTGACTGTGTGCCCAGAGACCCGAATTCTTTGGGCACAGAACTCAGAAACAGCGACACAATGGACTTTTAACATCGTAAATCAGCGAGTTGTTTGTTATGTCTCCCCTTTCGCTGTGAAACAGCGACACTACTTTTTCCCTTATTAGAGAGAGAGTGAGCCTGTGGTATGTCGAATTACCTGGTGAACGAGTAGTCTTCATGGTACTGCAAGTCTGTGTCTTTATTGACGCTTTGCTGCACGCTTGAGTGCTCAGTGGGGAGGGGGGTGCCAATGTTTTTTTGCTGGTGAGGGAGGGGGTCGTCGCTTTGCTGCTGCTAATACATGGAAGGGAGGAGCTGGGGGGCTTTGGGGTTCTAACATTTAACTGTCATTCATTCTCTGGGGCACTCCTCTGTTTTCGTGGATGGGTTTGCAAAGGAAAAGAATTTCAGGATGTATATTGTATACATTTCCCTAACATTAAATGTACCTTTGAAACCTTTGAAGTGATAAATAAATAAATAAACACAATTTTTATAAAGACAGAAATTGGACAAAATTCACTGGTCCTAAATAGTGTGCACTGTGTGATAATACTAATAAATAAAAAAGTGGAAATGGTTGGCTACGTTGGAAAGACAGATGTGTTCAATTGCACAACAGATAATAGAATATTATACTGAGTGGACTGAGCAGCAAAAAAGGTTGGAGTTACAGTTCCCTTATTTTAACCAGCAGCAGGATGATCTTGCCCTTGACAGGGTTGCCTTTTGTAGGGATTGACAGTTGTTGTACCATCCGAGCTGAGAGTTAAAGTGTTGGAGAAGCTACTTGCCGGTTATCTAGGTATGGTCAAAATAAAAGTGTTGGCTTGAAGCTTTGTCTGGTGTTCTGAGGTTTATTAGCAGATCGAGTAGCTTGCAATGATCTGTTTGAGATGCCAACATGTCAAGAAGATACCAAGAGCAGTGCCTCTCCATGCCTGGGAATGGTCTGCAATGCCCTGACAGATGATTCATGTGGACTTTGTCAAACCATTGATGGGTCCAAATTTCTTGGCAGTAGGGTATCCAAAGTGGTCAGAGGTGTTCCTAATAGGCTCCACTACAGCCACACACTCTATTGGTGAGTTGAGAAGACTCTTCCCAAGGATTGTTGTTCCAGAACAATTAGTTAATAACAATGGACAACAGTTTGTTGCATAAGAGTTTCAGTAATTCTTGAAAATGGATAGAATAAGACCTATTACATCTTCACCATACCACCAAGCTACAAATGGTTTGGTGGACACTAGGAAATCTGCAGATGCTGGAATTTCAAGCAACACACATAAACGTTGCTGGTGAACACAGCAGGCCAGGCAGCATCTATTGGAAGAGGTACAGTCGAAATTTCGGGCCAAGACCCTTTGTCAGGTTTGGTGATAAGGTTTGTCCAGACTCTTTCTAAGGCACAGCAAGCAATGTCAGCAGAACATATCACATTCACACTGAATCAGAAGCTTGCCAATTTCTTCCTTGCATATCACAATGCAGCATACTCCACAACCAATAACTCCCAGCTATGCTGTTCCTGGGTTGTCCCTTATACTGACACTTGACTCACCTCAAAACAAATTTCAGAGGGACTTTGCGGGTCAAACAGCTGAGACAAGTTCAGGACTCCTCAATCAAATGCTGGCGAGGAACTACAGAGGTGATCAAAAATGGATACTTGGAAAGATTATGGACAGAACTGGATAACACTCTCCTGCAGAGCGACTGTGTTTAATGTCATCTAGAGGTGACACATTGATCAGTTGATGATAGCAGAGTCAATTGTTAGAGAAAAAAGGTGTCCAGAGCTGTCAAAACTACTTTCTGCAGCCCCAGAATCAAATCCTACAGCTATCACAGAAGCCCCAGAACCTTACTATACATTATATATATATATATATAGTAAGTACTTTATTGATCCCGAGTAGGAAGTGATTTCATTACAGCAGCAACATTTAAAAACACTCTTAGCAATAATAATAAATAATAATAATGTTACCTAACAATAAAGTACAGAATAATAATATATATAATATTTACCAATATGCAATAATATGCAATAATAATGTACAAAATAACAAAACAGAGATTATTGTACTACGAGGTGTGTTCTATTGTATATAAGTATGTCTATCCCAGCATGTGAAGACAGACTCCGGTGGATTGAGCGGACGAGACCAATGGAAGGTCCAACGGTTAAGAAGGCAGTCTCTGCAAGTGTCGTGGAACCTGTAGAGCAGGACAAGACACAGAAGACGTCCTGGTCATCCACTGTGCCTAGTCCCATCTCCAGCCGTCTTGACTCTGTCTTACCACTGGATCCAGATGGGAATTGGGAAGAGAGAGTGAGGCTGATGCTGCGCAACTCTCCCTCACTTAAATCCAAATCAAGCGCTAATCTCGACACCGTCATAATGGTGTTGAGGTCCTCATCGACGTTGACGATAGACGAACACACACAAGTATGTATATAAGTTAAGATGCATTCTATATTGAGTTGAAGTTTATAGCTAAGCAGGGAGGAATGTTTGTATTGAATATTTCAATAATATTTGAGTAATAATTGTAAATACATTATTTGATTAAGCATTCTTTGTTTACATAATTCACTGTGGGCTATATGTAAAAGAACATGAATGGCATATTTGAGCTCCCTTCTAAAGTTAAAACGAAGTAAGCACATTTATCCATGGCTCCATGTTTTTCTTCAGATTAGTTTTACGTTTTGGGGTTACAAAATGTAACAATGGAGGGCAGCAAAAGTTCACTCGTATGATTCCAGTATATGGGGCATTTTAATTAAAAAGACAAACTAGAGTTATTTTCAATTGAAGAAGGAGCGTTTAGAACAAAACTTATGATGGATTTCAATAAAGTAACTGGTAAAAAAGCTGTGTCCATTGTTTGCTGACATAGCATGGAACTCACATAAGTCAATGAAAATAGTAACAGTTTTGACAGAAAACAGCTATAAATATCATTGGCTAGAAGATGTCCATTTGTATTATCAAGTTACAGTATTCATGAAATTAAAGTTATACAGCAGAGAAATAGGCCATTTGGCCCAATTCATCCATGCTGAACTTAACTGATTCTCTCCATGTATTTATCTAAAAGTCTTTCGTCTTTGTAACTGTGGCCCTACCATGTCCTCTAGCTGTTTACTTCATATATCCACCACTGTCTGTCTGAAATATTTGCCCATCTTTAAATCTTTTTCCTGACCATAAATCTGGCACTCTAGTTTTAGACTTACCCATGCTGGGGAAAAGTCTGTAGCTGCCTACACTATCTATGACCCTCAAGATTTTATAAACCTCCATAAGGTCACCTCTCAGCTTCCTTCATTCCAGGGTACCCAGTCCCAGCCTATCTAGCCTTCTCAAAAATTAAGCCTGCTAGTCCTGGCAACATCTTTGCAAATCTTTTCTGCACCCTCTTAAGCTAAATAGCATGATAATGATCTCTAAAAATTAAACATAATTTACGAAAACATAAATAAAGCATTTTAGAAACTTAGTAACATAGAAAACTTACAGCACAATACAGGCCCTTCGGCCCACAAAGCCCTGCCTAAAGTGTACTTACTTTAGAAATTACCTAGAGTTACCCATCTCCCTCTATTTTTCTAAGCTCCATGTACGTATCTAGGAGTCTCTTAAAAGACCCTATCATATCCACCTCCACCACAGTCGCCGGCAGCCCATTCCACACACTTACCACTCTCTGCGTAAAAAACTTATCCCTGACATCTCCTCTGTACCTACTTCCAAGCACCTTAAAACTGTGCCCTCTCGTGCTAGTCATTTCAGCCTCTGACTATTCACACGATCAATGCCTCTCATCATCTTATACACCTTTATCAGGTCACCTCTCATCCTCCCACCGCTCCAAGGAGAAAAGGCAGAGTTCACTCAACCTATTCTCATAAGGCATGCTCCCCAATCCAGCCAACATCCTTGTAAATCTCCTCTGCAACCTTTCTATAGTTTCCACATCCCTCCTGTAGTGAGGTGACCAGAACTGAGAACAGTACTACAAGTGGAGTCTGACCAGGGTCCCATTAAAGCCGTAACATTACCTCTCGGCTCCTAACCTCAATCCCACAGTGTATGAAGGCCAATACACCGTATGCCTTCTTAACCACACAGTCAACCTGCGCAGCAGCTTTGAGTGTCCTATGGACTCAAACCCCAAGATCCCTCTGATCCTCCACACTGCCAAGAGCCTTACCATCAGTACTATATTCTGCCATCATAATGAACCACCTCACACTTAACTGGATTGAACTGCAACTGTCACTACTAAGCTCAGTTTTACATCCTATCAATGTCCTGCTGTAACCTCTGACAGCCCTCCACACTATCCACAACATCCCAATCTTTGTGTCAACAGCAAATTTACTAACCCATCCCTCCACTTTCTCATCCAGGTCATTTATAAAAATCACGAAGAGATGGGAGTCTCAGAACTGATCCCTGAGGCACACCACTGGTCATTGACCTCCATGCAGAATATGACCCGTCTACAACCACTCTTTGCCTTCTGTGGGCAAGCCATAAAGCAATGTCCCCTTGGATCCCATGCCTCCTTACTTTCTCAATAAGCCCTGCATGGTATACCTTATCAAATGCCTTGCTGAAATCCACATACGCTACATCTACTGTTCCACCTTCATCAATGTGTTTAGTCACATCCTCAAAAAATTCAATCAGGTTCGTAAGGCACGAATTGACTTTGACAAAGCCATGCTGACTATTTCTAATCATATTATGCCTTTCCAAATGTTTGTAACTCCTGCCTCTCAGGATCTTTTCCATCAGCTTACCAACCACTGAAGTAAGACTCACTGGTCTATAATTTCCTGGGCTATCTCTACTTCCTTTTTTGAATAGGGGAACAATATCTGTAACCCTCCAATCCCCTGTAACCTCTCCCGTCCCCATTGATGATGCAAAGATCATTGCCAGAGGCTCAGCAATCTCTGCCCTTACCTCCCACAGTAGCCTGGGGTATATCTCATCCAGTTCCAGAGACTTATCCAGCTTGATGCTTTCCAAAAGCTCCGGCACATCCTCTTTCTTAATGTCTATATGCTCAATCTTTTCAATTCACTGTGAGTCATCCTAACAATCGCCAAGATCCTTTTCCGTAGTGAATACTGAAGCAAAGTATTCATTAAGTATCTGTGCTACCTCCATCGGTTCCATACACACTTTTCCACTGTCACACTTGATTGGTCCTATTGTCTTACGTCTCATCTTCTTGCTCTACACATACTTGTAGAAATCCTTGTCGTTTTCCTTAATCCCGCTCGCCAAGGCCTTATCATGGCCTCTTCTGGCTCTCCTAATTTCATTCTTAAGCTCCTTCCTGCTAGCCTTATAATCTTCTAAATCTTCTAGATCTCTATCAATACCTCGTTTTTCGAAGCTTTCGTAAGCTTCTCTTTTCTTCTTGTCTAGATTTTCAACAGCCTTTTTACACCATGGTTCCTATACCTTACCATCCTTTCCCTATCTCATTGGAACATACCTAATGCAAATATCCCCTGAACATTTGTCACATTTCTGCCATACATTTCCCTGAGAATATCTGTACCCAATTTATGCTTCCACGTTTCAGCCTCATGGTTTTATATTTCCCCTTGCTCCATTAAAACACTTTCCTAACTTGTCTGTTTCTGTTCCTCTCCAATGCTATGGTAAAGGAGATTGAATTGTGATCACTATCTTCAAAATGCTCTCCCACTGAGAGACTTGACACCTGACCAGGTTCATTTCAAGTACAGGTCAAGTACAGCCTCTCCTCTTGTAGGCCAGTACAGCCTCTTCTCTTGTAGGCTTTTTCTTATACATTATGTACATTTTCAATGCCTGGAAGCAAAAAAATCAGTGTTTATCTCAAAATGATTGTAAATGTATAATATGTTTATATAAGTGAATTTTCTTAATGTAAAGAGCAACAAGTTCTGATGACAATTACATACAGAAATATCAATCAATTAGTCTGCAAAATGAAGTCGGTACTAGTGTAGAAATACATACTGCCTAAATCAATAAATTGGTAAAAGCTGACTAACTAATTCTGGGGGGGGGGGGGGGGGAGGGTAGGAGCTAATACAAGTTGGAGATATAACATGCTGAGTACATCACTTCAGGTGCAAGAAGTTATGAACATCAGCAGGTATGCTCACTGAAAATAGAATCCCCTTGAGCTATCTCTCTTATCCTAGTGTATTGGTAGAGAATAGCCTGAAGGTAGTCTGAAGTTTCACTCTGCACACATCAATGGAATCATATTTCAGAAATATACTCTACGATGCAGCCAACAACTTGCAATGGATTTAGCACCACTAACTATTGATAATTTTTTTTGGCAAATATTTATAAATCTGTAAGTACTCAAGTGCATAATGTAATGTTCTCACAAAAAAAGGGTTCTCAACTTTCCATTGGACATAACTCTGGTTTTTGTTGTGTCTTTGAATCCTATAATAACAATGTGATAATGTCCCAATAATGCAGTGCAAATGAATGTCATGAAAAAAAATCTGTGCATTGAATTAAACTGTGCCTCTGAGAATAAAATTCTGTTGCATCAGGGCAGTCATGTGACATACTGCTACAGTTTATCCTGCCTAAGATCAGGAAGGTGCGTAGAGGGAGAGAGAGTTTAAAAGAAGTGAATGGGGACAGGGCATTTGTTTGCGCATCACAGTTCCCAAGGAGACATTGGACTGTGTATAATTAAGCACTTGGCAAGGACCAATAAAAAAGAAGTTTGGTTTAATCAGAGCGGCCATTGTGTGAGTGGGCCAATGTTAGAATAGGGAGCTGAGGCTTTGGCTCATCAAAGCTTCGGCAAGGAAAGACAAAGGCCATAGATAGATTATTATTTATTCTTTCCATGTTTCTTATTGTACATTTAGAACAGTGTGGATGCCAGACAGGATACTGGAATGCTCTTCTTGTGGGATGTGGGAAGGCAGGGAGACCACCAGTAGGTGTAGTTCCTGATGACTACACCGACAAGAAATGCCTCCAGCTACAACTTCTAATAGACCATATTAAGGAGTTACAGCCGAAACTGGTTGAACTCCGGATCATTCCGGAGGCTGAGTGGTTGGTATTCAGGACATACAGGGAGGTAGTTATACCCAAGGTACAAGACACAGTTAACTGGGTGACCATTATGAGGGGGAATGGGGCTAGGCAGCCAGAGCAGAATACTTGTTCCTTTCAACAACTGGTATACTGCTTTGGATAATGTTTGGGGGGGGGGGGGGTGACTTAGGAGAGGAAAGCCATTGCAGTTACGTCTCTGTCACTGAGTCTGGTTCTGTGACTCAAAAGAGAAGGAGGAGAAGAGTCGAGATGTCCTGATAGAGGATTAATGGGTTAGAGGAACAGAAAGGAGGTTCTAGAGATGAAAACGAGATTCTTGGATGGTTTGTTGCCTCCTGAATGCCAGGGTCAGTGTCATCTTGGACCAAGTCCACAGCATTCTTAGTGGGAGGGTGAGCAGCCAGAGGTTCTAGTCAACGTTGTTACTAATGGCATAGGTGGGATGCATGACAAGGTCCTGCAAAGTAAGTTCAAAGAGTTAGGTGCTAAATTAAAGGACAAGACATTCAAGACTGTGATTTAAGGATTGGTACCACTGCCACATGTGAGTGAGGCCAAAAACTGGAAAAATCATACAGATTAAAATATGGTTAAGGAGATGGTGCAGGAGGGAGGGTTTCATATTTTTCAATCATTGGCTGTCTTCCAGGGAAGGTAAGACCTGTACAGAAGGGGCAGTTTGCACTTGAAGTGGAGAGGGGCTAGTATCCTTGTGGGCAGTGGTGGGGTGCTAGCCGGAGCACGTCCGGTACCTCTTTAAGAAAAAAAGCCGAAGTGAACAAGCTAGTTAATTAGCTGCCGCCCAGGGTGATTTGAGTATCTCAGAAACTGCTGATCTCCTGGGATTTTTATGCACAACAGACTCTGGAGTTTACAAAGAATGGTGCCAAAAACAAAAAAACATCCAGCGAGTGGCTGTTCTGTGAGTAAAAACATCTTGTTAAATCCACTCGCTGGATGTTACTTTGTTTCTGACACCATTCTTTGTAAACTCCAGAATCTGTTGTGCATAAAAATCCCAGGAGATCAGCAGTTTCTGAGATACTCAAATCACCCTGGGCGGCACCTAATTAGTTAGCTTGTTTATTTTGGCTTTTTTCTTAAAGAGGTGCCGGACGCGCTCCAGTGCGCTCCAGCTAGCACTGCACCACTGCTAGTGGGAAGGTTTGCTACTACTGCATAGGGGAGTTTAAACTAAAGTTACAGGGAGAAGGAAACCTGAGCACCAAAATAGATAGAGGAGTGGTTGTGGAGAAAGATGTTGTTAAGCCTACATACAAAGTCATGAATTAAAAGGTCGAGCATGGTGGGACTAATGTTCTCAGCTGCATATATTTCAATGCGAGGAGTCTTGTAGGAAAGATGGATGAGCTTAGGGCAAGGATCAGCACGTTATGTAGTCATTAGTGAGGCTTAGTTGCACGAGGGACAGAATAGCAGCTTAATGTTCCAGGATTCTATTGTTTTAGACATGATAGAGTGGGGGAGATTAAAGGAGGAGGGTGGCGATACTAGTCAGGGAAAGTGTCATGGCAATGTTCAGTCAGGACAGGCTGGAGAGCTCATCTAGTGAGGCTTTACGGGTAGAACTGGGGAATCAGAAAAGTATGACCACATTAATGGGAGGAGCAAATTTGTATAGAGATCACAGCTTGCTGCAAAAAACATAAGGTTGTGATAGTAAACACGAGGAATTCTGCAGATGCTGGAAATTCAAGCAACACACATCAAATTTGCTGGTGAACGCAGCAGGCCAGGCAGCATCTCTAGGAAGAGGTACAGTCGACGTTTCAGTCCTGACAAAGGGTCTTGGCCTGAAATGTCGACTGTACCTCTTCCTAGAGATGCTGCCTGGCCTGCTGCGTTCACCAGCAAATTTGATGAGGTTGTGATAGTAGGTGACTTTAACTTTCCACATATTGCCTGAGACTCCCATACTCTAAAAGGGCCAGATGGAAAAGAGCCTGTCAAATGTATTCAGGAAAGTTTCTTTAATCAGTGCATACAAGTCCTGATGAGAGAGTGCGGTACTAGATATATTACAAAAAGAGGCAGATCAGGTGACAGAAGTTTGTCTAGGGAAACACTATGCATCTAGTGATCATAATGCCATTTGTTTCAAGGTAATAATGGAAAAAGATGAGCCTGGTCTTCGGGTTGAAATTCTAAATTGGATAAATGGCTAGTTGTGATGGTTTCAGAAATGATCTGACAAGCGTGAATTGGGACAGGCTGTTTTCTGCCAAAGGTGTACTTAGCAAGTGTCAGGCCTTCAAAAGTCAAATTTTGAGAGTTCAGAGTTTATGTGCTCCTGTTTGAATAAGTGGCAAGGACAACAGGTTTAGGGAGCCTTGGTTTTCAAGAGATATTGAGGCCCTGGTTAAGAAAAAGAAGGAGGTGCATGGCAGGTAGGAACAAATGATGTACATGAAGAGTATAATGCAATACAACACATAAGAAGAAAATCAGCAGTGTTAAAAAAAAAGACATGAGGTGGCTTCAGCAGACACAGTGAAGGAGAAACTTAAGGCCTTGTACAGATATATTAAAAGGAAAAGCATAGCAAAGGACAAAATTGGTCCTCTGGAAGATCAGAGTGGTCATCTATGTATGGAACTGAAAGAGATGGGGGAGATCATAAATGTTTTTTTTTTGCATCTGTATTTGGAGATATGGGAGATGGACACAGAGTCTATAAAAGTGAGGCAAAGCAGCAGTGATGTCATGGACCCTATACCACTTACCCAGGAGGAGGTGTTTGCTGCCTTGAGGCAAATTAGGGTAGATAAATCCCCAGGGCCTGACAATGTGTTCACTCAGACCATATGAGGTGCTAGTATAGAAATTGAAGTAGCCCTAGCAGAGAGATTAGCCACAGGTGAGGTTCCAGAGTAATGGAGGAGAGCTAATGTTGATCCATTGTTTAAGAATGGCTCTAAGAATAAGTCATGAAGTTATTGGCCAGAGAGTCAGATACAGTATGAACATTTTTGGAAAATATTCTAACAGACTGGATGTATGAGTATTTGGATAGATAGGAACTGACTAGGGATAGTCAACATGGCTTTGTGCATGGTAAGTTGCGTTTAACCAAACATAGAGCTTTTCGAGGAAGTTACCAGGAAAGTTGATGAAAGCAAGGCAGCGGATGTTGTCTACATGGCATTTGATAAGGTCCTGAATGGAAGGTTCAGTTGCTTCGTATTCAGGATGAGGTAGTAAATTGGATTATACATTTGCTTCATGGAAGAAGCCACAGAGTGGTTGTAGATGGTTGCCTTTCCAAATGGAGGCCTTTGACAAGTGGAGTGCGCAGGGCTCGGTGCTGGGTCCATTGTTGCTTGTCATCTATATCAAAAATCTGGATGATAATGTGGTAAACTTGATCAGCAAATTTGTGGATGACATCAAGATTGGGGGTGTGTAGTGGACAGTGAGGAAGACTATCGAAGCTTACAGTGGGATCTGGACCAGCTGGAAAAAATGGGCTGAAAACTAGCCAATAGAATTAATGTAGTGAAGTGCAAGTTGTCACTCTTTGGGAGGACCAACCAGGGTAGCTCTTACATGGTGAGTGAATGAATGAATAAATGAATGAATGACTGAATGAAATTTATTTCAGTCAGTACAAACGTAACAAAAAGCATCATTTTCAACAATGATTTCATAATGATGATTTCATAAGACAAAATTACAACAAAAAGGAAACATAGATATTGTTTAAAACAGACCAGAAGGTGTAGGTTGAAGCTACAGCTTATTACGCCTAGCCCTCTTACTTATACACTGAAGATTGTGGTAGAATAAAGGGTTCTATTAATACAGATCCATAATTCCTTGAAAGTGTCGTCACAGATAGGTATTAATGAAAACTTTTTAAACATTGGGCTTCGTAATTTAATGTAATGAGTACAGGAGTTGGGATGTTATGTTGAAATTGTGTAAGACTTTGTTGAGGCCTAATTTGGAGTATTGTGTGCAGTTTTGGTCACCAACCTACGGGAAAGATATAAATAAGATTGAAAGAGTGCAGGGAAAATTTACAAGGATATTGTTGGGTCTTGATGACCTGAGTTATAAGGATACATTGAATAAGTTAGGACTTTATTTCCCAGAATGTAGAAGATTGAGGGGAGATTTGATATATGTATACAGAATTATGAGGGGTATGAATAGGGTAAATGCAAGCAGGCTACAGGTTGGATGAGACTATAGCTAGAGATCATGGGTTAAGGGTGAAAGGTGAAATGTTTAAGGGGAACATGAGGGGGAACTTCTTCACTCAGAGGGTGGTGAGAGTGTGGAATGAGCTGCCATTGCAAGTGGTGGAACTGAGGTTGATTTCAAAATTAAAGAGAAATTTGGATAGGCACACGGATGGCAGCAGTATGGTGGGCCATGGTCTGCGTGCAGGTCAATAGACCTACGCAGATTAATGGTTCAGCATAGACTGGAGAGGCCAAAGTGCCTATTTCTGTGCTGTAGCGTTGTATGACAACGACAATAGGGTGAAGTTTTGAAGTTGAAAGCTGGATGAAATTTAACACTCCTTGCCATTACTTAGATGCTTTCAAATGATATTTTATCCCATTCACATTGTATCAATAAAATATTTGTTTCCATATAAAAACTTGTTTTAATGCTATGAAAATTTGTCTCAAACGCTTGCATTAGTACTAGCACAGTTTGCATTAAGTCTAGCTGTAGGTGCCTGAAAAAAATTGAAGACTCATCCAGGGTTTTACTAGAATCCACAGCATAAATAATAAGTAATCTGGTAACTGACAGGTGGTTGCAAATATTCTTGCACATGAATGAATGGCTATCATCACATTCACATTTGTCATGCTTAGACAGTATAGCAACTTCAATACTCCTGAAGAAATTGCTATAATAATGTCTCCGGTATATACATTCCTCAAAATAAACCTTAAAATATATATATTTTTTTAACTTTTTAATACATTTCCATTGTGTTACGAGCCATGAAATTTTACAATCATTTTGCATATCAGGGAAGGAGAAAAATTGCTGGAGTAAAAAATTCAGAGGTAAATTGGTTCTGTTAAAACATAAGTGGGCTGGTGTGAAAGTTGCAGCAAGGATTAAGGTACTGTGCTTGGAAGATTAGTTTACAGATAATCTGCAGTCAACTCAAGCAAGTGAGGTCTTTGAAGAATAAAGTTTCTCTTGGCTCAGCAGGGTCCAAGACTAGGATGCAAATGAAGGATTCTGGGGTGACACTTACTGTTAGTCAGTTACTTTACTAATTCTGAACTATTATTGGCCTTTACTGTAGGGAATTTATTGGCTAACAGTACCTATATTATTGTTGTGCTATTGGTGATTGATTATGCAAATAAAGAATTTGAACATGTACCAGGTTACCAATTGGTCAATATCTGTATCCAACTAGTCAATTAGGCATTAAAAAGGCATTTCTTTGTTCAATCTTCAGAAATATTTGGTGACAGGAACCATGCTGCCTTCCTTGTACACAAGTAAATTAAGTGTAATTGAGGAATGAATGCAAATTTTCAGAGTTCAGTTATTCAGCAACAACACTGGTAGTACTGAATGTGTATTCAAAGGAGGAGCTATGGAAGCAGAAACATTCTGAACAAATTAACCCTTTCAACATGTTTTGATGTTAAGGAAGTTGACAATCACCAAGCTGATTACTTTGGCACCGAAAAGAAAATTCAGATGGGAGAGGTATGAAGCTATATTGGATTCAGTGAAACTAGTATAGGGAAGGTCAGGTGTTTAACAGTACTTAGAAAATAGTAGAAGTAGAAGATAACAAACTAAAAGATAAGTTGACAGATTGCTAGTATCTATATTACATAAATTCATTCTGTACGTGCCATGATGGGACATATTAAGACATAAAGATCCTTACCTTGTTGTACAAATGATCCATAAACAAGCCAAGCAGCATTGTACAATGTTGTAGATGTCACAGATCCTATCTGAAGTGGAGATGGCTTTACCCAGCTGAACATGCAGACAAGCAGGCCAATTATAAATAGAGTGCCAATAATGCAAGCCCACACCGTTAGATCAAATGGTTCTAGGCAGGTAAACATATCCACTTTTTGTTCTGGCTTCTTAAGTAGAAATCCTAAAGTATAATCCATAAATCGACCAGTGAAGTCCACTACATTCTCCCTCTCTGGGGTAATTGTCAGGGCTGAAACTGCTATGTCAGCTCTCTAAAAGAAAATTTAAAACAAAACATATTATGCTCACTTATTATGTTGCTGAGAATGATAATGGAATTATCTAATTACAACGATCTTTCAAGTATTAAAATTAAATATCCAGACAATTTACCTCATTTTTATCCTGATAATAAACAAATTTAGCAGACATCACAATTCATGAGGTATTAATTGCTATTAATAGTCAATGGCATTCAGATCAAGGCCTTATATTACATATTGATGCAGTCAAATATGTCAAATGGAGATATATATATAGCTCAAACAAATTAAATTGTCTTCATTTAGAAAATAAATTTGTGTTTTCTATATAGCCAATAAAGCTTCACATAACAACTGACATTTTATAAAGGCAGAGAATTGTATCAGTCAAAATATTTATTCCCACTGTGAGGCTAGGCACAGGTCAAATAGCATTGATATATTTGCCAATAACACAACTTTTGTTGGCAGCATTTCAGATGGTGACAAAGAGCTGTACAGGACTGATAGGTTGAGTTGTGTTGCAACAATAATTTTGCATTGTAAGTCAGAAAGACCAAGGAACTGATTCTGGCCTTCATGAGGGAAGTTTGAGGGAACACACATCAGTTCTCATCCAGGGATCAGCAGTTTCAATTTCCTGGGTGCCAGTATCTCCGAAGATCTAACTTGAGCTTAACATATTGATGCAATTACAAAGAAGACATGGCAGTGGCTATATTTCATTAGGAGTTTGAGGAGACTTAGTATGTCAACAAAGGCTTACAAAATTCTACAGATGTATGACAGAGAGCATTCTTAATGTTTGCATCACTACCTGCTATGGTGGGGCCACTGCACAGGATCAGAAAAAGCTGCAGAAAGTTGTAAACTCAGCCAACACATCATGGGCCCAATACTCATCAAGGACACCTTCAAAAGGTGATATTTCAAAAAAACTGCATCCATCATTAAGAATTCCCATCACTGAGGACATGTCCTCTTCTCATGGCTCCCATATTAGAGGAGGTACAGGAACCTGAAGACACACACTCAATGGTTTCGGAACAATTTCTTCCCCTCCATTATCAGATTTCAGAATGGACAATGAACCCATGAAAACACCGACTATTTTGTTTCTACTGTTGTTCACTTTTTGCACTAATTATTATATATACACATATATACATACTGTATGTGTATATTTATTGTAATTATTCTAATCTGTAATTTTTCATTATTAAGTACTTAGACCATAAGATACAGGAGCAGAAGCAGGCCATTTGGCCTATCGAGTCTGCTCCACCATTCAATCATGGGCTGATCCAATTCTTCCAGTCATCCCCACTCCACTGCCTTCTTCCCATACCCTTTGATGCCCTGGCTAATCAAGAACTTATCTATCTCTGCCTCAAATGCACGCAATGACTTGGTCTCCACAACCAGTCGTGGCAACAAATTCCACAGATTTACCACCCTCTAACTAAAGTAATTTCTCCGCAAACTAAAGTAATTTTTCCGCACTAAAGTAATTTCTCCTCAAACTAAAGTAATTTCTCTGCACTAAAGTAATTTCTGCTCAAACTAAAATACTCTCTCTGCACTAAAGAACTTCACTGTATTACTGCTGCAAAACAACAAATATTGTGACATATGTCAGTGATATTAAACCTACTATCCACTATACTTTGTAGGCCAGGTTAGTTTGTAAGATAAACAATCTGATTATTTGTTAGACTAGAAGTAAGTACTGACTTAGATTAAAATTAAATATTTTATTTTACTGCCAGAAATATTAACTCCATTTCTCACTATTACAAATGTGGAAAACAGGAGCAGGAGTAGGCCATTTAATCCCTTGAGCCATTTCCACCTTTCAAAACAATCACAGCAGATCCACACTCCTACTATCTTCCCATACTCCATTGGTATTTTCAGAAATTCATCCACCTCGTGCTTAAATATAGTTAGTATCTGTGTTTAATGGTGGAGAATTTTGCAGGTTTACCATTCTTTTTCTGCATCCCAGTATCCTGCAGATGTAACCTTCTTCTCATTCCGACCCACTGATACTCATTATTACTGCATCCAAATAACCTAGCCCTTTCAAAATTTCGTATGCTTCAGTGAGATTTGCTCTCATTTTCAAGATTAGTGGATAGAAATATAGACAAGCAAATTTCTCCTGATACAATTGTTTATCATCCCAAGAAACGTTCTGATAAACTTTTGCTCTCTTTAGCAAGTATATCATTTCTCAAATAATACTCTACAGCTAGTCTCAACAAAACCTTCTGTAATAGTAGAAAGATATCCTTTCTTCAATACTTAAAACTTTTTGTAAGAAGTGCTGACATATCACTCGACTTCTTAACTACCAGCTTCCCCTGTATGTTTGCTTTTGATAACTAATATGTACTGTAAAGTTATCCAGGTCCCATCGTACATCAGCTTTTCCAAATCTATCAACATTAAAATAATACACCACCACATAGTTTTCTATACAAAAGTGCAAAAGTAGAACATTTTGTATCTGTTAATTTGGTAGTGGATGGTGGTGGGGGGGGCGGGGGGGGGTTAAAAAACAGAAATAGCAAAACTCCTGAATGCTTCCTGTATATTTTAACTTTACTTTAGGTTTCCGCAGTCAACATGTTTTGCTTTTGAGATGATTGATGCATTTTAACATTAAATTACTTTCAAAGAGACTGAATGATATCTCTACTTATTTAAAGCAAGTAAAGAAAATGAGAGTAAAGATCAAAGCTTGTTTATCTTTGTATCTTGTGTTACATTGTCATTGGACACGCTAGTAACATACAAATGTAGCCTTCCTGAAAAATGAGAGTATTGAAATAAATATTAAATGATTCAAATCAAATTGCATTAGCCACTTCCTTTATGGTGATATTAATTGATAAAATGATGGTTGAATAAGTGGACAATGAAATGTATTAGATCTTGAAATGTAACAAACTAAATCTCATTTTAATTTGGGAACAATTGCTTTTAAGTTAATAGTTTAGATTTTAGTACCGGTTTTGTTGATGTGTGAAAAGGTATGCACCAGAGGAACTCAGTGGGTCAGCCAGCATATATGGAGGGAAATAGACAACTGATGTTTTGGGTCAGAACCCTTCATTTAGGCATCACTTTACAAGGACAAAATACTACTTTTCTTTCTCAGCACCTTTCATTGGCATGAAAGCTTAAATTTATAAAAGGCCTTGTATGATTTATAAATACAGACAAAGTATACAAATCAGCTTGTTAGTAAGCTCCCACAGCCATTCCCTCTCAATACAACAACATAAATCATTCATTGACTTACAGTAAGTTCTGGGAACCATCTAATGTGGTGCCATTTCAGAGATTTAATACATTTATTTGACAGTGTTACATTATCATCCTGTGATCCAAATTTTCAACAATGTCTATTTTTTTTCCACGAATTGTACTGATTTTCATGATTTCAAATGAACCTGTTTGTGTTTAGTGTCATTAATATATCTAATCAAATAATACAATATATTTGCATATGTATATTAATAAGCCCTAATACTGTAATTCATTTGCCTTAATAGGTGAAAGAATAAACAAAAAAAACTGGAAAAAATGAATACATTTCTGAGTATGAATATGTTGATTGATCCATACTGAAATTAAATTAGAAAGCATACATTTGCATTCAACTTGGTTGGAAAGAATTCAAATAGTGATATAAATAGTAAAACTACAAAAAAAAATTCAACTTCAGCAAGGGCAGATGCATATAGAATATTTAAGTAGAATATGGTGGGCAGTCAAGTATTTTATTACCATTAAACAGAAGGCATGACTCACTCCTGAATGTTACATTCATAATCGATCCTCTGTTGCTTCTTTCCAAAATATTAAATCTGATCTATTATTTCAATCCTAGCTGCACTGTAGATGCATTTATTCATTATGGATGCATTTGAATTCAATGTGTTTTATCACTGAATGGCAATACTTCCTGTCTTGATAAACTAAACTAGCAACTTTGAATTTAATTGTTCTTTTTGAAATTGCTCAAAGAAGAACATAGGAGCCAGGAGGAAAATGAAACTAATGTGTTGTGTGTTTTAAAATTAATTACTTTTGTAGATAAAATAATGAGAAAGTAGATTAGATTAAGCGAAGTTATGTAGCAAAAGGAGTAAGGAAAAATAATTAATGAGTAAATCCGCAATGAGTCATCTTGCTCCAGCACCATCTTGTTTTAATAACCACAGTGCGTAAGTACAGGCAACAACACCAATACCCCAATTATTCTCAACACTGGTGCTCAACAAGGCTGATTCTCCCTGTTCTCCCTATGCACTCAAATCTGTGTGACCAGATCCTGCTTTAACTCTTTCTATAAATTCACAGATGCCACCACTATAATGGTCTGAATCTCAAAGAATGATGAGTCACAATACAAGGAGAAGACAATATGACGTGACAACTCTTCCCTCAGTAACAGCAAAACAAAAGAGCTCATCATTAACTTCAGGAAGATGGCAGTGTACACCGTCTTTTTGCGTCAGTGGGGGTTCAGAAGTTGAGAGGAATGAGAGTTTTAAATTCCTACCAGCAGCTGACCTGGTCGACCATGTAATTGCACGGCCAAAAAAGTGCACCAGCATCTCTACTTGCTCAGAAGATTAAAGAAATTTGACATGTCCACCTTGACCCTGACTAATTTTTGTAGGTGTTCTGTAGAAAGCATCTTATCCAGATGCATCATAGCTTGGCATAGCAACTGCTCTACTCATGACTGCAAGAAATATCATAGAGTTGCACAGTTAGCTCATTACAGAAACTAGCCTTTCCTCTCTGGACTTTGTCTACACTTCTTGCTGCCATGGGAAAGCAGCCAAAGTACTTAAAGACCCACTCAGCCACTGAACAGTCTCTTTTCTATCTCCTCCCATCTGACAGAAGATACAAAAACCTGAAATCACATAATACCAGGTTCAAGAACAGCTTCTATACTGCTTTTATAAGACTATCGAACAGCGTCCTAATGTGGTAAGATGAAATCTTGAGCTTACAATCTACCTCATTAAGGTCTTACACCTGATTGTCTGCCAACAGTGCATTCCTTGTAACTGTAATATTTGATTCTGCATACTGTTATTGTTTTCCTTTGAACTACCTCAATGCATGATTATAATGAAATGATCTGTACAGATAAACTGCAGAACAGTTTATCATTATATCCTTACTATGTGTGACAATAATAATCCAACTTGCCAAAGTTATTAGAAATAAGAATTTCAAAAAAACTGACAATGATATTTATATATTTTCATGCATGTGAAATAAAGGTTATATTTAAATCTGCATATTAACATACAATAAGAATATCCTATCCATAATTTTTTTTGTATTATCAAACTTCTTGAAGGAAATTTGTCCAGTATCATAGCATGAGACTTGACAATCTTAAATGAATTTGTGAAGGACGTCTGTTGTATTAAGTCTTACTTTTGAATTAATAAAAGGTTATGTTACAGTACTTTTAATGTTGCAATACTTGTCACATTCTTTCTAGACTTCACAGTCCTATAATGCCCACCCTAAAGATGCAGCAATCTCTGCCTGAATAATGAGCTTTATAGTGAAGTGGGGTTACATTCTGTATGGGAATCAATTTGTTAGGATGATCATGAGGATCAGGTGATTCATGGCACACATTGTAAACATGGTTTCTCTTACTTTCAGAGTAACTTTACATGCTCTTATACTGTGCCATATCTGCTGTGAAGGGATTCATTAAAGCCATGACCTGCTTCACAAGATTCTCTGCAGGCTCTTTTTCATCTCTGCAGGCAATTATTTTTGGGAACCTTGCAGTTTTCATTTTAACACAGCTACCAAGGTAAATCCTCCCAAAGATGTTTTACAGATCTTCCTGTTGGGCATTAGTTGAAACCCAGGAGTTGCTTAACACGCCTAATGAGTGTGAGATTTTTGGCATTTATATCAAGTTAATAAATCTAATTACTAGAAACTGCTGTTAGTTCAAGATGAAGCAATGTATTTTCTACAAAGATGAACATTTTTTTAAAGGGAATGTATGCTTAATGTTTGTTAATTATTTTTATAGTTGAAATACATCTCTCATCAAGCTAGTTCCACTCAGTCAACTATAAGAGATAGACTATTACCTCTGTCAGTGCACTATATCCTGACTAATTATGGCTTGCAAAACCAATAGAAAAGGCAGTAGTGCAAAAGTGTAACAAAGCAAGTGATTTGGATCTGGAATGAATTGCTGAGAGTGCTAGTCAAAGACGATTCAATTGTTGCATTTGATAGGGAGTTGAAAGTGTATCTGAATAGAAACATAAGAAATAGGAGCAGCAGTAGGCCATCTGGCCCGTTGAGCCTGCACCGCTATTCAATAAGATCATGGCTGATCTGGCCATGGACTCATCTCCACCTACCTGTCTTTTCCCCACAGCCCTTAACTCCCCTACAATGCAAACATCTATCCAACCTTGTCTTAAATATATTTACTGAGGTAGCTTCCACCGCTTCACTGGGCAGAGAATTCCACAGATTCAGCACTCTCTGGGAAAACTAATTCTTCCTCATCTCCGTCCTAATTCTACTCCCCTGAATCTTGAGGCTATGTCCCATAGTTCCAGTCTCATTTATCAGTGGAAACAATTTTCCTGCTTCTATCTTATCTATCTCTTCCATAATTTTATATGTTTCTATAAGATATCCACTTATTCTTCTAAGTTCCCACCTCAGGTGACTCAATCTCTCCTCATAGTCTAACCACCTTATCTCTGGAATCATTCTAGTGAACCTCCTCTGCGCCACTTCCGAAGTCAGTACATCCTTCCTCAAGTAAGGAGATCAGAACTGCAGGCAGTACTCCAGGTAGATCCTCACCAGTACCCTGTATAGTTGCAGCATTAGCTCCCTGCTCTTACGTTCAATTCCTCTAGCAATGAAGGCCAACCTTCCATTTGCCTTCTTGATAGCCTGTTGTACCTGCAAGCCAACCTTTTGTGATTCATGCTGAAGCATTCCAAGTCCCTCTGCACAGCAGCATGTCACAATTTTTTACCATTTAAATAATCATCTGCTCTTCCATTTTTCATTTCAATGTGGATGACCTCACATTTACCAACATTGTATTCCATTTGCCAGACCTTTGCCCACTTACTTAACCTATCTATATCTCTTTGCAGACTCTCCGTATCTTCTGCACAATCTGCTTTTCCACTCAATTTAGTATCATCAGCAAACTTAGATACACTACACTCAGTCCCCTCTTCCAGATCGTTAATGTATTTTGTGAACATTTGCGGGCCCAGCACTGACCCCTGCAGCACACCACTCACCACTGATTGCCAACCAGAGTAACACTCATGTATCCCAACTCTCTGCTTTCTCTGCTATTAGTTAACCAATCCTCTATCCATGCTAATACACACCCCCAACTCTATGCATCCTTACCTTATGGATAAGTTTTTTATGTGGCACCATATCAAACGCCTCCTGGAAATCCAAGTAAATAACATCCATCTGTTCCCCTCTAACCACTGCGCTGATTATATCCTCAAAGAACTCCAGTAAGTTTGTCAAACAGGATGTGCCTTCGCTGAACCCATGCAGCGTCTACCTTATGGATCAAATTCTTTCTAGATGCATCACTATTTCTTCCTTAAATCTTCAAGCATTTTCCCAACTACAGATGTTAAACTAACTGGCCAAAAGTTGCCTGCCTTTTACCTACATACAATTTTGAACAGTGGTGTGACATTCACCAGCTTCTTAATTCGCCAGGGCCCGCCTAAAGTCCAGAGAATTTTGCTAAATCATCATTAAAGCCTCTACTGTAACCTGCCACTTCTTTTAGTACCCTGGGATGCATTCCATCAGGACCAGGGGACTTATCTATCTTCAAGCCCACAAGTTTTCTCAGCACTACTTCTTTATGATAGCTATTGTATCAAGGTCTTTGCCTCCCATCACATCCATAACATCTCTCTTTGGCATATTAGATGAGTCCTCCACCATGAAGACTTCTTTCTTTCTTTCTTTCTTTATTAATCTTTTTATTGATTTAAAAGGAACATAAATACAAACAAGAGGAGAATTATCTCAAATATATATATATTAATGACAATACAAACTAAGATTGAGATAGACATTATCAAAATCATGGTGTTAAGCTCGTACATAATATATAATAAAAAAGAAAACGTCAATTCTCCTCTGATCAGTTCATAAGGAGGAAAGAAAAAGCTTTGGATTTTAAATGAAGAAACAAAAACCCACTGCACAGTACAAAAAAAAAGAAACAAAAAGAAAGGGACTGGGCAGTCCATTCTGAGGATATGACCAAAGAAAATCTTTCTGATCAAATCTAAAACTTTAAAAAAAATTGGAAGAGTAATGAATCAAATTAAATGAAAATATTGAATAAAAGGTCACCAGGTTTGCACAAATTTAAAGGATGTATCAAATGTCCAACTTCTTATTTTCTCTAAACTTAAACAGGACATAATGGAGGAAAGCCAAGAAAATACCGTAGGTGGAATAGAATCCTTCCACTTCAATAAAATGGCTTTCCTAGCCAATAAAGTCAAAAAGGCTATCACACGTTGAGCGGAAACAGGAATGTTTCCTGCTTTCGATGGGATAATCACAAAAATTGCAGTCAGCAAATTAGGTTGTAGATCCAGATCCAAGACTTTTGATAGCATTTTAAAAACATCTCATCAAAAGTTAGGCAACACACGTCAAATTTGCTGGTGAACACAGCAGGCCAGGCAGCATCTCTAGGAAGAGGTACAGTCGAAGTTTTGGTCCGAAACCCTTCGTCAGGACTAAGTTATCTAGCTTTATACAAGACCAATACATATGAGTTAAAGTGGCCACCTCAATATCACATCTGTCACAAATAGGATTGATATTGGAATATGCGCTAGTTTATCCTTTGACATATGGGCCTGATGCACTACCTTGAACTGTATCAAGGAATGACAGGCACAAATAGATGAGTTATTAACCAAATGAAAAATTTCACTCTATTGATTAGCTGAAAATGATTCTTGAAATTACAATTCCCAAGCACGTTTAATTTTATCGTTAGATATCATTCGTGAGTTCATTAACCGTTTATAGATTATAGCTATCAAGCCTTTTTGAAATGGTTTAAACTGAAAGAGAGCATCTGTCATATTAAGGTGGATAAGCAGAACGGTAATTTGGTAACAAACCACGTAAAAATTTCCTAATTTGTAAATATTTAAAAAAGTGTACATTAGATAAATCATATTTATCCACTAACTGAGGAAACCATGAAGAACTGACACAAAATAGTCATTCAAAGCCTTGACCATTTCTTCATTACCGAATATCAGTTTCCCCTTCTTGTCCTCCAAGGAACCTACATTCAATTTAGTAGCCCCTTTCTGTTTTATATAATTATAAAAATTCTTACTATCCATTTTTAAATGTTGTGCTAGTTTATTTTCATAATCTAGCTTCCCTTTCTTTATTGCTTGGTTAGTGGTACTTTGTTACATATAAAGTTTTCCCAATCTTCCAGTCTTCCACTACTCTTGGCTACTTTGTACACACGAGCTTTTACTTTGATGCCCTCTTTTATTTCCTTGGTTATCCGAGGCTGGCTCTCCCCACTCTTACTGTCTTTGCTTCTAACTGGAATATACTTTTGTTGATCACCACGAAAAATCCTTTGAAAATCTTCCACTGTTCCTCAACTATCCTGCCATATAGCTTGTAGTTCCCTGTCTACACTTGCCAAATCCTCCCTCATCTCATTGCAGTCTCCACTGTTTAGGCACAATACACTGGTTTTAGGTCAGACCATTGCACCCTCCATTTGTATGAGAAATCCAATCATACTGTGATCACTCTTTCCTAGAAGATCCCTAACTACAAGCTCACTAATTTTACCTGTCTCATTGCACAGGACTGGATCTAAGGCAGCACGTTCCTTTGTAGGTTCAGTAACATGCTGTTTGAGAAAGCCATCACCGGTGCATTCTATGAAGTCCTCCTCAAGACTGCATGGACTAACTTGATTCACTCAATCTATGTGTAAGTTAAAGTCCCCCATGGTAACTTCTGTTCCATTCTTACATGCCTCAGCTATTTCTCTGTTTATTGCCTGTGCCACTGCAATGTTATTATTTGGTGGCCAATACACAACTCCCTCCAGTGATTTTTTTTTCCCTTTACTATTCCTAATCTCTACCCAGTTGGATTCAACATTCTTAGATCTTGTATTGTCCCTCACTATTGCCTTGAACTCATCCTTAATTAAGAGTGCTACCCCACCTCCCCTACATTTCTGCCTGTCCTTCCGTATTACCTGATATCCTTGGATATTTAATTTCTAATCCTCTCCACCCTGCAACCACGTCTCTGTAACGGCCACTAAATCATACCTCTTTGTACAGGTTTGTGCCACAAGTTCACTGACCTTGTTTCAAAAACTATGGGCATTCAAATTAAGAACCCTTACTCTCATTTTAAAATCATGTAAATGCTTTTAAAATCGTGTAATCTTTTATCCTTTTGCACTTGACTTTTCTTTACTCCACTCTTAATTTTCTCTTTTTTCTCTTTTGCTTTTTCTTATACTTTATCCATACTTCTCCATTCTGTTGAACCCACCTCCTTACTATTTAGTTTAAAGCTCTATCCACAGCCCTAGTTATGTGAATTGCTAGGATCCAGGTCCCATCACGGTTCCAGTGGAGCCCGTCCCATTGGTACAGCTCCCTCCTTCCCCAATACTGGTGCCAATTTCCCACGAATTCAAACCCACTTCTCCCACACCAATCCTTGAGCCACACATTTAAGTCTATAATCTTCTTGACCCTATGCCAATTTGCACATGGCCTCGGTAGAAGCTCTTTCCTCATTTTACCTATGTCATCGGTACCCACATGGACCACGACAACTGGATCTTTCCCATCCCACTGCAAGTTCCTCTGTAGGTCAGGTAAGATGTCCTGAACTCGGACATCAGGCAGGCAACACAGCCTTCGGGACGCTTTATCCTCATGACAGAGAACTCTTGTCTATTCTCGACTATACTATCCCAATTACCACTACATTTTTCTTCTTTCCCCCTCCTCCTGAAAGGCTCCCCGAACCACAATGCCATAGATAGGGTGCTCTTCCTTCCTATAGCCCCCACACTCATCCACACAGGGAGCAAGAATCTCAGACCTGAGAATCCTCCAGCACTGTCACTAACTGCCTCACTCACAGTCATATCCTCTTGTCCCTGACCACAGACCGAATTTGAGGCAGCTAATCTAATATGTGTGACCACCTCCTTGAACAGAGAATCCAGGTAACTCTCCCCTCCCTGATGTGCCGCAGTGTTTGAAGCTCAGATTCCAGGTCATCAACTTTGAGCCTGAGGTCTTCGAGCAGCCTGCACTTGCTGCAGATGTAGTCACCAGGGACCACCACAATGGGGTTCACCAATTCCCACATCAAGCAGCTACCGCTGAAAAAAATTTTCAGGATTACAGGGGCTGGTCAGGGAGGGTCTGCAACTTGATAAACTGGATTGCTTTTGCACTGAGCTGCTACTGCCTTCATAGACTGAATTAGTTCTTCATTGCTGTATCCTTTCTGAGATTCAATGTCCAATAGGAAAATTCTCAATACAATGCTTAAATCACAAGGTTACTTCTGTTGGCCTCAATGAAATTTTAGAAAGGAAAAATGCTGCTCTTAATATGAATGAATATTTTCCTTACATCCATGGAACACAAATGTCCCTTTTAAAATATTTTGTTCTATAAGATGTCCTCAATTATGAAAGAATAATATAAAAATAACCTGTCAAAACAATTGAGAAAACTAATGAAAATATAGTATAAACCAACACATTAATTTTGTTCTCAATGTTACTTTTAGATGGTTAATCTAATCAAAATCCATGCAGTTTGTTCAAATGTTCTATCAGTTTAATACAGTTTTTGTCTGATTTATTCAGGAAGTTCCAGCCTTAGAATTGATGTTTGCAGATGTTCTAAAACCCAAAGCAACAACCATAAATCTATAATCCTGCTAATGCAGAAATTTGTACAAGTAGAACTTTAGCTTTGGGGGAAAAACAGAATTTGCAGAGATTATGGAATGTTATCATTTAGATTTAGAAATTGTTGTTTGAATGCAAACAAATTATGACAAAAATCACCACCAAGGTGCTTCTCATGCCGAATATATTTATGTTGTCATTCTTCCCAAGCCTTTATTACCATTAGTACCTGTAATTTATGAGATTTTGAGAAATGAAGAATCATTATAAATATAATCTTTCATGAGTGTAGCTTTAAGTGGGTTGGATTTATAATTCAATTATAACTTTAGGGTCAGTAACAAGAAAACTCCAATATTTCACTGTAAATTTTTTTACCTTAATCAGTATTCCAACATTACAGACAGATCAAATTTTCCACTTTTACTATTTGTGGTATTATAATCAAATAATCTATGTTCCACGTAGAATACAGAACAATACAGCCCAGGAACAGATCTTTCAGCCCCACAATATGTATGCTGAACAGGATGCCTAAACAAAATGTTATCAGCCTGGAAATGATCCATATTCCTCCAACCCCTGTTCACTCATGCATCTATCTACAAGCCTCTTCAATGCTATTATTGTAACTGCTTCCATCAATATCCCTGACAGCCCATCAAGACACCTACCCCCCTCTGTGAGTAAAATAAAAACTTGCCGTGCATATCTTCCCTAGATTTTCCTACTCTCACCTTAAATGTGTGTCCTTTAAGTTATGACATTTCTACTCTGGGGAAAACCATATGTTTCTCTTAATTGTAAATGCTGTGAACAGGTCTTCCCTCAGCCTCTGATGCTGCAGAGAAAATAACTCACGTTTGTGCAACCTTTCCTTTTAGCTCATACACTCTAATCCAGGCAGAATCCTGATAAATCTCAATTGTACCCTTTCCAAGCTTTCATATCCTTCCTGTAATGGAGTGGACATAATTGCACATTCTATTCCAAGCGCAGCCTAACCAAAGTTTAGCCTCTAACATGTATCTTTATGACTTCTTTGAGAAGCTGTTCAGGGCACACATCAACTCCATTTTTCCTGACAATCTTGACATGCAATTTACTACCGGCAAAAATAGTTCTATAGCAGACACAGTCTTCTTGGCCCTAAACTCATGTCTGGAGCATCTGGACAGTACATCAGATTACTGTTTATTGACTACAATTGTGCCTTAAATAGTATTATTCCAAGCAAACTCATCACAAAACTCTGGACCCTGGGAGTTATTGCTTCCTTCTGCAACTGCATCCTTGATTTTCTGACCAACAGACCACAATCAGTAAGGATAACAACACATCCATCACAATTATTCTCAACAGTGGTTCTCCTCAAAGTTGCATCCTCAGTCCCCTGCTCCACTTCCCATACACTCATGAGTGCATTGCCAGATTTTGCTTTAACTCCATCTACAAGTTTTCAGATGATATCACTGTGGTGGACTGCATCACAAATAATGATGAATCAGATTAGAGGAAGTATGTAGAGAGCTTAGTGATATGCTGTCATCGCAACAACCTTCCTTCAATGTCAACACTGATTTCAGAAAGTTGAGGGGTGGTGCTGTACATGCTCTTGTCTATATCAACTGTATTGAGGATGAAAAGGTTGAGAGCTTCAAATTCCTCGGTCTAAATATAACCAATATCCTGTCCAAATCTAACCACGTTGATGTCATGGCTGAATTAAAAGCCATTATTACAAAACAATTAAGTGTAAAAGAGAAGGCCAGTAAGGTGGAAAATACGCAAAATACTGCAGTAACTCAACAGGTCAGGCAGTATCCATGGAAATGAACAAACTGTCGACTTTCCAGGTCATCTTCAGAATTGAAATGGGAAGGGAAGGACACCAGAATAAAAAAATGGGGGAAGGGGAAAGAGGCTAGCTATAAGGTGATAGGTGAAGCTAGTAGCTGGGGAAGGTTAAAGGCCTGGAGAGGAAGAAATGTGAAAGGAGATCAGACTGAACCAGAGAAGAAAGGGAAAGAGGAGGGGCACCAAGGAGAGCTGATAAGCAGGTGAGCAGAGGAAAGAGGCCAGAGTGGGGAATAGAAGGAGAGGGGAAGGGAAGGGTTTTTTTTAACTGGAAGGAGAAATCAATATTTATGCCATCATGCTGGAGGCTACCCAGACGTAATATAATGTATTGCTCTTTCAACCTAAGGGTGGCCTTGTCCTGGCACAAGAAAGAGGCCATTGACCGACATGTCAGTCAGAACAGGAGTAGGAAGTGGAATTAAAATGTTTGGCCATCAGATAGTCCTGCTGTTGGAAGTTCTTGACAGAGCTGTCCTCAGTTTACGACTGTTTTTCATCAATGTAGAGGACGCCACATTGGGAGCACTGGAAACAATAGACGACCGCAGCAGATTTGCAGGTAAAGTACTGCCTCACTTGGAAGGACTGCTCATGGACCTGAATGGAGGTGAGGGAGGAGGTGAATGGGCAGGTGTAGCACCTTGGTCTCTAGCAGGGATAGATAAGTGCTGGGAAGGAGATTAGTGGGGAGGGATAAATGGACAAGGGAATCACAAAGGCAGCAATCCCTTGGAAAGTGAAGAGTGGGTAGGGGAGGGGGTAAAGATGTGTTTGGTGGATCATGCAGTGGTAGATAAGGACAAGGGGAACTCAATCACTGTTAAGACAGCAATGTGGGTGAAGGCAGCATCAATGGTGGAACAAGGGAAACCCTGTCCTTTGAAGAAGCAGGACAACTCTGATGTCCTGGAAAGAAAATCTATTTGTTGAAGCATAAGTTTCCATTTGAATGAAGTGTGTTGCAAACAGATGTTGAGGAGAAACTAGGTACTCGTTTTTAAACTGCAAATGTCATTAGACCATAAGACCATAAGATTTAGGAGCAGAATTAAGCCATTTGACCTATCGAATCTGCTCCACTATTTCATCATGGCTGATCCAATTTTCCTTTCAGCCCCAACCTCTTGCCTTTTCCCCCTAACTCTTCAAGAGTTGACCAATCAAGAGTCTATCAACCTTAAATATACATAAAACCTTGACTTCCACAACTGCCTGTTGCAAAGAATTCCACAGACTCACCACTCTCTGGCATAAGAAATTCCTCCTCAACTCCATTCTAAAGGGACACCCCTCTATTCTGAGGCTATATCCTCTGGTCTTAGATTATCCCACCACAGGAAACACCCTCTCCCCATCCACTCTATCAAGGCTTTTCAACATTTGATAGGTTTTGATGAGGTCACTCCTCATTCTTCTGAATTCTAGTGAATACAGGCCCAGAGCCACCAAATGCTCTTCATACGACAAACCATTCAAAGCCAGAATCATTTTTGTGAAGCTCCTTTGAGCCCTCTCCAGTTTCAGCACTCCAAGTGAGACATCAACAGTGCTTAATAAATTCTCAACATTACATCCATGCTTTTATAATCTGACAAAAATGAATGATGATATTGCATTTTCCTTCCTCACCACAGACTCAACCTACAAATTAACCTTTCGGGAATCCCTTTGCACCTCGGATTTTTGCATCGTCTTTCTATTTAGAAAATAGTCAACCCTTTCATTTCTCTGTCTATTCTCCCAATCTGTCTAAGTCCTTCTGTAGACTCTCTACTTCCTCAAACCTATTTCCCCTCCACCTACCTTCATACCGTCTGTAAATTTTGCAATAAAGCCATCAATTCCATCATCTAGATTATTGTCCTATAACGTAAAGAGAATCAGTCCCAACACAAACCGCGGTGGAACATAACTTATCACCCAGCATCCAACCAGAAAAGGCTCCCTTTATTTCCACTCTTTGCCTCTTACCAAAAAACTACTGCTTTATCTATGCTAGGATCTTTCCTGTAATTTCATATCAAAGGCCTTCTGAAAATCCAAGTACTGTACACAACATCAACTGATTTTCCTTTGCTATCCTGCTTGCTACTTCTTCAAAGAATTCCAGCAGATTTGTCAGGCAAAATTTTCCCTGGAGGTAACCATGCTGACTACGGCCTATTTTATCACGTGCCTCCCACCAAGTACCCTGAGACCTCATTCTTAATAATTGACTCCAATATCTTCCCACCAGTTAATTTACTTTAATGATATTGAAATAAAAGGAGACATTTATAAGGTAAGAAATGGCAGAAATACCAATCACTTGCTGGTGGAAATGTAAGGAACAATGTAACCATACAGTTATAGGATAGTATTACAATTAGTTTTAAGAAAAAATTGTTAACGAGGAGCAAAGTGTCCCCTCCATTGGATTTCTGTAAAGAAAATTCTTATGATGGATGATTACTTTGCAGCAATAATTATTAGATATGAAGTGATTTATTAACCCGAATGCATGCCAGAAATCTCAGACATGGGAAAAGAACATTTAATATGTAAAGTAACAATAAGAAATAATGGTGCTTAATGGTGACAGATCCTAGGAGCAGATCGTTCCCAAGTATTGGCTTTAGATTATGCTGCTGAGGATATTATTCAGAATTACCCTCAATTCCTCAATTCATTTCTTTTTCTTAAATTAGGCTCGAAATTTGTAAATACTCCATTTTTTGAGAAAGTTAGGATAGGCAAATCAGGAAACAATAAATCAATTCACCTATTAACTATTGTCAGGACGTAGTGAAGAATGGTGTATCTGGCTGTTTCAAAAATCTTAGCAGGGAATGGAGTTGAGGAGTTGGAAAAAAGGATCAGCCATGATTGAATGGCAGAGCAGACTTGATGGGCCAAATGGCCTAATTCTGCTCCTTTGTCTTATGGCCTTATGGTCATAAATTGTACCCACTGGGTTATCATAGTACATAGTTCAGTACAGCACAGGAACAGGCACTCTGGCCCACAATGTTGTGCTGAACCAATTAAGTTAGCAATCAAATAAGCAACTAAACTAATCATTTCTGCCTACACAACGTCCACATCCTTCCATTTCCTTCACATTTATGTCTCTATCTAAACACCTCTTGAAAGTCCCTATTGTTTCTGCTTCTCCCACGACCCTGGCAGTGCATTCTAGGTACCCATCACTCTGTGAAAAAAACTTTTCTCCAAACTGCTTTGAACTCAGCCATTTCACCTTAAATGCATGCCCTCTGCTATTAGACATTTCAACCTTGGGAAAAAGAAACTGTGTATCTATGCCCCTCATTGTCTTATAAACCTCAATCAGATATCCACTTAGCCTTCACCACTCCAACAAAAATAACCAAGTTTGTCTAACTACTTATTATATTACATGAGCTCTAATTGAGGCAGCATCCTGGTAAACCCCTTCTGTGCCATCTCCAAAGCCTCGACCTCTTCCTATGATGGAGCAACATAGCACTGCATGAAATACTCCAGATGCGGCCTAACTAGAGGCTTATGAAGCTGCAACATAAACTCATGATTTTTGAACTCAATGCCTCAAATAATAAAGATAAGCATGCTATATGCCTTCTTTGATCACCCTATCAACCCGTGTTCATGTTTCACTATCAGGGATAAACCCTAATAAACCTGTTGAACTTTTTGGAAAATGGACATAGAAAGAATGTGTATGTTTGTTATTTATCTGGGTCTTCAGAAGGAACTTAAGGAGTCATGGTGAGTTGAATACCTGATGTAAGATTATTGATCTTGGAAGGAAATTGTCTGAGTAATAGGATTTTGACAATAGGAATAATGGATAGCCACTGCAATTGGCAAGATGTGGCTGGGATTCTCCTAAGGGACTACATTCGTGTTTTGGCTATTAAATTATCCACTGAGATAATGGGATTGAAAGCCTCATATACAAGTATGCCAATTAAACTGAAACAGGCTTTACGTATTTAAGTTTGCCATTCAAGCAAAACAAGTTAAAATAGTCCCAGTAGAACAAGGATGTGGGCAAGTCAGTGGCTATTTTAGATCAGATATTTCCTAATCACAAAAAGCTAAAACAATGCTCCAAGCAAATTTAGAGGTTCAACTACATGTAATGTAAAGAGGACCCACAGAAAATAATCATAAGGGCTAATGGAATGTTAGAAACATAGAAAACTTATGGCACAATACAGGCCCTTCGGCCCACAATACTGTGCCGAACATGTACTTATATTAGAAATTACCTAGGATTACCCATAGCCCTCTATTTTTTCTAAATTCTATGTACCTATCCAGGAGTCTCTTGAAAGACCCTATTGTATCCGCCTCCACCACCGTTACCGGCAGCCCACTTGATGCACTCACCACTCTCTGCGTAAAAAAATTTCATCTGACATCTCCTCTATACCTACTTCCAAGCACCTTAAAACTGTGCCCTCTCATGTTAGCCATTTCAGCCCTGGGAAAAAGCCTCTGACAATCCACAATGCCTCTCATCATCTTATACACCTCTATCAGGTCACCTCTCATCATCCGTCGCTCTAAGGAGAAAAGACCGAGTTCACTCAACCTATTCTCATAAGGCATGCTCCCCAATCCAGGCAGCGTCCTTGTAAATCTCTTCTGCACCATTTCTATAGTTTCCTCATCCTACCTGCAGTGAGGTGACCGGAACTGAGCACAGTACTCCAAGTGGGGTCTGACCAGGGGACTATATAGCTGGAATATTACCTCTTGGCTCTTAAGCTCAATCCCACGGTTGACAAAGGCCAATGCACTATATGCCTTCTTAACCACACAGTCAACCTGCGCAGCAGCTTTGAGTGTCCTATGGACTCGGACCCCAAGATCCCTCTGATCCTCCACACTGCCAACAGTCTTACCATTAATACTATATTCTGCCTCACATTTGACCTATCAAAATGAACCACCTCACACTTATCTAGTTGGAACTTCATCTGCCACTTCTCAGCGCAGTTCTGCATCCTATCAATGCCCCATTGTAACCTCTGACAGCCCTCCACACTATCCACAACACCCCCAACCTTTGTGTCATTAGCAAATTTATTAACCCATCCTTCCACTTCCTCATCCAGGTCATTTATAAAAATCACAAAGAGAAGAGGTCCCAGAACAGATCCCTGAGGCACACCACTGGTCACCAATTTCCATGCAGAATATGACCCATCTACAACCACTCTTTGCCTTCTGTGAGCAATCTAATTCTGAATCTACAAAGCAAGGACAATTGGATCCCATGCCTCCTTACTTTCTCAATAAGCCTTGCACGGGGTACCTTATCTAATGCCTTGCTGAAATTGCATTCTAGCTTTTATATTCTAAATCCCTTGAAATGAATGCTACCATTGCATTTGCATATTATTGGTACATGTACCTGAACAGAATTATTTTGCCCACCACAGTTTAATACATTATTAAACTGAGGTAAAATAAAGAAGACCGAAAGTAGAATATCGTGTTTCAGTTACAGAAAATGTTCAGTGCAGGTAAACAAATAAAGTGTAAGGCCCTGTTGATGTAGGTTAGGAGATTGAGAGTGTATCTTTCAATGTACTGTATCTGAAGTCCATTTAAGAGTTTGATATCACTGGGATAGAAACTGCCCATGAGTCTCCGTGGTTCGTTCTTTCAGACTTCCGTATCTTTGGCCTTATGGGAAAGGTGAGAAGATAGAACGATTGAAGTGGGAGTTCTAAATGATGTTATCTGTTTTCCTGAGGACGCGTGAGAATCAGTGTAAGGGATGTTGGTTAGCATGATTGGTGGGGCTGCATTCACAACTCTCTGCGGTTACTGTGGTCTTGGGCAGAACTATTCCCATACCAAGCTATGATACATTAGGAGCATGGATTCACTATCCTGGACTTCATTTAGAATAAGGTATGAGGAGGGAAAATAAAAATTAGCATCTACCCCTAAGAATTTATGCCAGAGGGTGACTGTATTGAAATTCTCTAGCATTAAAACAAACCAATAAAATAAATAGAAAAAGTGCTGTTAAGGTAGCTCAGTACTAAGCTTTCATGGACAAACCAAGAGCTTTAATTTGTGGTTGTTATATGTACGGAGTAGTAATGATTTGAAATTTCTTTTTCCTCACTTCAAATTGATGTTCAGACAATTATTCTTCATAAATGATATCAAAGATATTATTAGCTAAAAGTCAAGAAAAAAATGGATAAATGGAGATAGATTCAATGGAGATTGGTTGCTTGCTGTTTATCAAGTCATAGAATTTTAC
Organism: Mobula birostris; assembly: GCF_030028105.1. NCBI lineage: Eukaryota > Metazoa > Chordata > Chondrichthyes > Myliobatiformes > Myliobatidae > Mobula > Mobula birostris. Next base: position 136,292,872 of record NC_092376.1, read on the forward strand.
AGCACGAAGACTTGCCCTTGAGCCCACAGAATCCAATGGAACATCAAACACAGATTAATACTAATCCCATTTTATTCTCCTACATTCCATCAAATGCCCCCAGATTCTACTATTCACCAAGGGAAATTTATGGTGATCAACTGATTACCTATCTGCATGTCTTTGGGATTGGGGAGGAAATTGGAACTCCTGGAGAAAACCCACACTGTCACAGGTAACATGTGCATACTCCACACAGGCAGACCAGGGTTGGGTATCAAACCAAGGTCATCGCCACTGCAAAGCAGTGTCAGAACTACCTGCTCCACTGTGCCACCCAACGCTTATAAAATGGAATATTTCACGATTTTGATGAAATTAAAATACTGTGAAGATGCAGCATTTCTGATTTTCCAGATATGATGAATTTATTCTTCCAATATCATTCCTTATTTATAGCATGACTTCAAATTTCAAGATACAAATTTTCAATCTAAATTTTTGAAAAGGTATTAGCTGTAAATCAATTAAATAGTATTTTTAATTTTAGTTCAAAGACTTCATGGTTTATTAATCCTCTCTGAATTCAGGTGCAGGCTGCAAACAAGATAATGTGCATGTTACAGCAGTTTTCACGGATGAACTGATCCAAACACAGATTTGATGAAATAAAGAAAGTTAATTTTGACTGAAATTTTATCATCTATATGAAAATTATTGTTATATGAACATTATTGTTGTACAGTTGTGGTGTGGACTAAAATATGCATACATGCACATAAATATATTCATGCCTCTCTCACGGACTTAGATAATAAAATAGATATTTGCTCAACACTAAAAGTGGTACAAGCACTTACAGGTCATTTAGTGAATACAATATTTTGTCACGAACTGAGTTCAATGAGACAGTATTTTATCACTAACTGACAATCACTATATGAACTCCTAATAATAATATTTGGAAGATACTTCTGTATTAAATAACCATTAGTTGATTGTAATAACCATTGACAATCTCTTCTTCTGAGTGAATAGAATAATGTCAAAGTAAGCATCAGTCAGTAGAGGTACAGTATATTTGTAGTCATTTGAATAACATGGGAGACATGAAGCCTGATTCTGGAAAAAGCATTGCGGGTCACTGTGAAGCATGAACTAAAATAAAGCAAGTTGACAAAAAATCAAATGTAAAAAGAAGATATTGTTCCAAAAGTCAGCTTCAAATTTGTAACGATAACAGTTTTATTTAATATGTGAATAATATTAAATTAATTTTAATACTATATTAATATTTCAGTAGTGCTCTACTTACCTTGTTAATGAGTTCACCTATCATTCCATCCCATTTTCCATTACTTAATAGTTTACCATACTGATTATCAGGAGCTTGATAGATTTGATACTTAAAGCCAAGATGCTCTGACAGTGCATTCAGAACATCCATAGAAAAACCATAAAATTCTTTAGGTTGACCGAATATGTTCTCTGATACCATAACAAATGGAGCCACCTGAAAAAAAAAGATAAAGGAAAAGGATCAGATCATAGGGGAGACTGTCATGTTCCTCTTGTTTAAAAAGTAACTTTCAGTGTTAATTTTCACTTGGACTTAATACTCAAAACACGCAGTTAACTAAAATTAGTTATAGTTTTCTACAGAATACTTTAATTTGCTTTTCAAATATTCATAAAGAGAATGGATATTATTTTAAAAAACTATAAGTTAATCTAGATAAGATAAATATGCGTTAGAAATATTCTTATCTATTATCAGTTGAGGAAAAAGACGACAGAAGAAATTTAGGCAAAATTTGAACATCACATTGTGATTTAATTGGTGTCATTTGTTTTCTCAGACCATTCAAAAAACTAAATGATAATTAGTTGTAATTAACATGGTTAGCTTATAGTTTCTGCTTCTGTCATCCAGATTTAAAGGAATTAAAAGGTTGAGAACATCCAGTGGAGTACTGTTTCAGTTTAAATTCAACTTTGAGTCAGAATTCTGAAACTCCATAGTTTGTTAATCATCCTTTGCTTTCTGATACAGATTTTCTAATAAAGTAGCTTTCTTCTAAGGTGTATGTTACAATCTTCATCAGTAGTGAATTGATCCAAACCGAACAAATTCAAATGAAATCCAATGATTTTTAAAGTGATACCATTCAGACTCAGATGATGACTCACAATAATAAACATAGTATTTCTATGAAAACGTGCTTTTGTTTTTCCCAGCTTCAACATAATCTGGATCATTTCAAGCACATATCTGTAGTATGAAAGATGAAAATAATCATTTATGACAGACAGAATTAGATTTTTCTACTATTCAGCTGTTTGATTTGTGTATAATTTATTTAAGTGGGAAGAAAGTTATCTTTACAAAGGTCCGTCACATCTTTGATGTTCATCTGAAACATAGAAACATAGAAAACCTACAGCACAATACAGGCCCTTCGGCCCACAAATTTGTGCCGAACAGGTCCCTACCTTAGAAATTATTAGGGTTACCCATAGCCCTCTATTTTTCTAAGCTCCATGTACCTACACAAAAGTCTCTTAAAAGACCCTGTCGTATCCACCTCTACCACCGTTGCCGGCAGCCCATTCCACGCATTCACCACTCACTGCTTAAGAAACTTACCTCTGACATCTCCTCTGTACCTACTTCCCAGCACCTTAAACCTGTGCCCTCTTGTGGCAGCCATTTCAGCCCTGGGAAAAAGCCTCTGACTATCCATTCAATCAATGCCTGTCATCATCTTATACACCTCTATCAGGTCACCTCTCATCCTCCATCGCTCCAAGGAGGAAAGGCCAAGTTCACTCAACCTGCTTCATAATGCATGCTCCCCTTATCTCCTAAAGAAGATCTGCAGAAAGTATCAGCTACATAAATGGCAGTCTAGTTATCATGACTATCACTAGCCTTAACTACAATGCTTATGCTCAAGGTAATTGCTGTGCCAGAAGGTGTAAGTGATAGTCTCCAATGAAGAGGTGGTTTTGCCTTAAACTCCGACAAGAAAAAATACTTCAGTGTGTTGTTGCAGAGATCAAAGATTTTGTTGACTATCCATGATGTAATATAGCAATATGAAGATTAAAAAGATCTTTCATAACCGTATATTTGAAATGGCCAGGTAATCTTGCATTAACTAATATTATCAAATGCAGAGTAACTATTTGAAAATCAAAATAACAGCAGATGATGGAGATGGAAAAGTGACAATGATTGAAACAGTAAAAAAATGTTGGAAGGAAGTTCTGATGAAGGGCCAGTGACCCGAAACACCAATTCTCTTTCTCTTTTCATAGATACTCTCTGATATGCTAAGTGTTTCCATAATTTTCTCTTTTTATTACAGAAGAAATAACTTGTGAAGCAATGCTAAATGTAAGGATTTTGCTGCTGCTTATACATTACACTGTCTGCATATCAAAACAAACAATGAAACATGAATTACCTTATAACATATTTTAGACATGTTATGGTGTCATATATTTGCAAATGTCTTCTTTCTTTCAATGCAAGTTCAGCCATTAAAACTGAAAGAGTTGATCCATCTGACACAGCAAACCCTTGTTTTGTCAGTGAATGTTATTCGCTAATTAAAACATGCTAATTTCTGATATTCCAGGAGTTACACATGCCCATGAACGCCACTGGATATTGTCTTCAGTAGACAATGAAAAATTATTTAATCTGTCAGAAATTAAGGGCAAGTCTGATTGACTGGTTCATTGGTGAGACCGATGGTGCGGGGAGCTACATTGTCTTAGTTGTTGCATGGACCAGACGCTCATGCTGTGGGGTCACCTGTAGCTGCCCAGAGGAGGAGTCACCAGAGGCAATCTGGATGGGTGACTGTTTATATTGGGATGGGGGCTGGCATATTTATATGACCGTTTATATTGGGGTGGAGGTCCCTCCCATTGGTGCAGACCTCCAGTGTTCACTTAAGACCATAAGACCATAAGACAAAAGAGCAGAAGTCGGTCATTTGGCCCATCGAGTCTGCTCTGCCATTTTATCATGAGCTGATCCATTCTCCCATTTAGTCCCACTCCACTGCCTTCTCATCATAACCTTTGATGCCCTGGCTACTCAGATACCTATCAATCTCTGCCTTAAGTACACCCAATGACTTGGTCTCCACTGCCGCCCATGGCAACAAATTCCATAGATTCACCACACTCTGGTTAAAAAATTCCTTCGCATCTGTGTTCTAAATGGGCGCCCTTCAATCCTTAAGTCATGGCCTCTCGTACTAGACTCCCCCATCATGGGAAACAACTTTGCCACATCCTCTCTGTCCATGCCTTTCAACATTCGAAATGTTTCTATGAGGACCCCCTCATTCTTCTAAGCTCCAAGGAATACAGTCCAAGAGGTGGACAAACGTTCCTGGTATGTTAGCCCTATCATTCCTGGAATAATTCCAGTGAATCTTCTCTGTACTCTTTCCAATGTCAGCACATCCATTCTTAAATAAAGAGCCCAAAACTGCCCACAGTACTGCAAGTGAGTTCTTAACAGCGCCTTATAGAGCCTCAACATCACATCCCTGCTCCTATACTCTATTCCTCTAGAAATGAATGCTAATATTGCATTCACCATCTACACCACCAACTCAGCCTGGAGGTTAACATTAAGGGTATCCTGCACGAGGACTCCCAAGTCCCGTCGCAACTCAGAACATTGAATTCTTTCCTCATTTAAGTAATAGTCTGCCCGCTGATTTCTTCTGCCAAAGTGCATAAGCATACACTTTCCAACATCATATTTCATTTGCCACTTCTTTGCCCATTCTTCCAATCTATCCAAGTCTCTCTGCAGACTCTCTATTTCTTCAGCACTACTAGCCCCTCCACCTATCTTTGTATCATCAGCAAACTTAGCCAGAAAGCCATCTATTCCATAATCCAAATTGTTGATGTACAACGTAAAAAGAAGTGGCCCCAACACGGACCCCTGTGGAACACCACTGGTAACCAGCAGCCAACCAGAATAGGATCCCTTTATTCCCACACTCTGTTTCCTGCCAATCAGCCATTGCCCTATCCACGTATGTCACTTTCCCATAACTCCATGGGCTCTTATCTTGTTAAGCAGCCTCATGTGTGGCACCTTGTCAAAGGCCTTCTGAAAATCCAAATATACAACATCCACTGCATCTCCCTTGTCTAGCCTACATGTAATTCCCTCAAAAAATTGTAGTTGGTTTGTCAGGCAGGATTTTACTTTAAGGAAACCATGCTGAGTTCTGCCTATCTTCTCATATGTCTCCAGGTACTCCATAACATCATCCTTGACAAATCAACTCCAACAACTTCCCAACCATCGATGTCAAACTAACAGATCTATAATTTCCTTTTTGCTTCCTTGCCCCCTTCTTAAATAGCGGAGTGACATTTGCAATCTTCCAGTCCTCCGGAACCATGCCAGAATCTATCGACTTTTGAAAGATCATTGCTAATACCTCCGCAATCTCCACAGCTACTTCCTTCAAAACATGAGTGTGCATTCCATCTGGTCTGGGAGATTTATCTACCCTTAGACTATTTAGCTTCCTGAGTACTTTCTCTGTCGTAATTATGACTGCGCACACTTCTCTTCCCTGCCACCCTTGAATGTCCGGTATACTGCTGATGTCTTCCTCAGTGAAGACTGATGCAGAATACTCGTTCAGTTCCTCCGCCATCTCCTTATCTCCCATTACAATTTCTCCAGCATCATTTTCTATCAGTCCTATATCTACCCTCACCGGTCTTTTATTCTTCATATACCTGAAAAAGTTTTTAGTATCCTCTTTGATATTATCTGCTAGCTTCCTTTCATAGTTCATCTTTTCTCTCTTAATGACCTTCTTGGTTTCCTTTTGTAAGCTTTTAAAAACTTCCCAATCCTCTGTCTTCCCACTAATTTTTGCTTCCTTGTATGCCCTCTCCTTTGCTTAACTTTGGCTTTGACTTCTCTTGTCAGCCACAGTTGCATCATTTTTCCATTCAAAAGTTTCTTCTTTTTTGGAATATATCTGTCTTGCACCTTCCTCACTTCTCGCTTAAACTCCAGCCACTGCTGCTCTGCCGTCCTTCCCGCTAGTGTCCCTTTCCAGTCTACTTTGGCCAGTTCCTCTCTCATGCCACTGTAATTTCCTTTACTCCACTGAAACACCGACACATTGGATTTCGGCTTCTCTTTTTCAAATTTCACAGTGAACTCAATCATGTTATGATTACTGTCTCCTAAGGGTTCCTTCACCTCAATCTCTCTAATCATCTCCAGTTCATTACACAATACCCAGTCCAGTACAGCCGATCCCCTAGTGGGCTCAACAACAAGCTGTTCTAAAAAGCAATCTCTCAGACATTCTACAAATTCTCTCTCTTGAGATCCAGTGCCGACCTGATTTTCCCAATCCACACGCATGTTAAAATCCCCCACAATTATCATAACACTGCCCTTCTGACAAGCCTTTTCTATTTCCTGTTGTAATTTGTAGTCCACATCACTGCAGCTGTTTGGAGGCCTATAAATAACTGCCATCAGGGTCCTCTTACCCCTGCAATTTCTCAGCTCAACCCATAAAGATTCTGCACCTTCCGATCCTATGTCACCTCTTTCTAATGATTTAATATCATTTCTTACCAATAAAGCCACGCCTCCCCCTCTGCCCACCTTCCTATCCTTCCTATACACCATGTATCCTTGACATTCAGCTCCCAGAGACATGCATCCTTTAGCCACGTCTCAGTGATGGCCACAATATCATACCTGCCAATCTGTAGCTGTACAACAAGATCATCCACCTTATTCCTTATGCTGTGTGCATTTAAGTATAACACCTTAAGACCAGTATTTGGTACTTTTTGCTTTGATTGCACTGCAACTCATCCCAATGGCTGCAAATTTGCCTCATCACCTGCCTGTCCTTCCTGACACCTTTACTGCTTACTATCTCATTATTTCTGTTTTCCCCTTCCTCCACTCTATCAGTCTGGTTCCCGTTCCCCTGCCATATTGGTTTAAACCCTCCCTAACAGCTCTATTAAACCTTCCCACAAGGATATTGGTCCCCTTTGGGTTCAGGTGTAACCCGTCCATCTTGAACAGGTCATACTTCCCCCAGAAGAGATCCCAATGATCCAAGAATCTGAAGCCCTGCTCCCTGCACCAGTCTCTCAGCTTGTCTGACCATACTATTCTTGCCCTCGCTAGCATGTGGCACAGGTAGCAATCCTGAGATTACTACCCTGGAGGTCCTGCTTCTCAGTTTCCTTCCTAACTCCCAGAAATCTCTCTTCAGGACTTCCTCCCTTCTCCTATCTATGTCATTGGTACCAACATGTACCAAGACAACTGGTTGCTCGCCCTCTCCCTACAGAATATTCTGGACCCGATCCGAGGCATCCCATACCCTGGCACCTGGGAGGCAACGCACCATGCGGGTATCTCTATCAGGTTCACAGAATCTCCCCTGAATGTTCCCCTGACTATGGAATCCCCTATGACTACCGAATTCCTCTTCAACCTCCTTGCTTCCTGCACAACAGCGCCAGGCTCAGTGCCAGAGACTCGGTCACCGTGGGCGTCCCCTGTCAGGTCATCCCCCTGAACAGCATCCAAAACAAGATTCTTGTTGCTGAGGGGGACAGCCACAGGGGTGCTCTCCACTATCCAGGCATTTCCCTTCCCTCTCTTGACAGTCACCCAGTTTTCTGACCCCTGTAGCCTAGGGATAATTACCTCCCTGTAGCTCCTGTCTATTACCTCTTCACTTCCCCTAATAAGCAGTAGGTCATCAAGCTACAGCTCCAGATCCCTAACACGGTCTCTGAGGAGCTGCATCTCAGTGCACCTGGCACAGATGCGGCCATCAGGGAGGCTGGAGGTCTCCCAAGAGTCCCACACCTGACACCCTGAACAAAGCACTAACCCTGCAGGCATGCTATCTAATTCTACAGGAATAAAACAGGAAAAATAAGTCTACTCACCCACTTACCTCGCCAAACAGAAGAACTTTTTAAACCGTTAGCTCGTACCATTAGCTGTGTGACCCCTGCTGTTTCCCCGTCTGTCTGGGCTGATTCGCCAAGGGGAGAAAAAAGAGTTGGTGCCTCACTCTTGCCTCTTCCTGTTACCACCGAAGCCCATTGAAGCCAAAGCTCTACACTCTGCTACTACTCAGTCCGCTGCCCGCTGTATAGGGTGGTCTCCTTTTTAAACTCTCTGCGCTGTCCTGTCTACATCACACGCCTGCGCAGTCTCGTCCTTCCTGCACTTGAAGAAGTTTTTTTTAAAAAAACGCTTTCCTTCAGAATTCAGCTCCCACGCCGCTCTACTTGTCCCAATCCAAACGACAGCCGTTGGAAGTAGCCTTCCTTTTTAAACTTTCCGCGCTGTCCTGTCTACGCTTGGAGGAAGACAAGCTGGATTGCGTTCATCTGTAGCTGCACTAGTGCTTGATGCTCAGACTGCCACATGCTTATTTTTACCAGCAAAATCCCGTGCACCATCAAACTACAGGATATGACACTCAAGGATTGGGCTATTTTACTGAATTTTTGTAACTGTATGTTTGTTGCTATCGTGATTATATGTCCCTTGTGCTGTGTACGATTATTGGTACTATATTTTGGACCTTGTCATTAGAGGAATACTATTTTGTTTGGCTGTATTCATGAGTGCACATGTATGACTCAGTGACAATTAAGCCTGAACTTGCATAGAGATCAGCCACGGTAATGCACAATACACTGTCTCCACAAGCAATTTCCACAGAATATTCAGAGGCATTTATGTTGTTTCACTAATACACCGCAAAAATGCATCAAAACATCCTTATTTTTATACTCTTTTAAAGGTCGATATTCCATTAATCTCTCTATTAACTTGCTAAAGCTGAATGCTAATGTTCTGCACTTCATGTTCTGGGACCTTAGATCCCTTTGTACTGCAATGTTTTATAGTTTCACTCTTTTTAAGAAAGAATTTACTGTTTTATTCTTCCTTCCTAAGTGAATAACTTCACAGATTCCCACATTGTAATTCATGTGTCAGCTTGTCCACTCACTAAATCTAATCAGTCTTAAGGTTCTTTATGCCCTCACAACTTGCTAACTCACCTTTGTGTTGACAAAAAAATTTGTTGACAGCTTCATTAAACTCAACTATATAGGTCATAATTAGCTGAGGCCCCAGCACTGATCTCTGTGGTTACTCAAAAAAGCTGCTCGGTCATCAGTTAAACTCATTACTAATTTTAATTAATATCTGAGGAAAAGTAGCTTATTATTCATCTTCTTATTCCAGCTTGAGCCTGAATCCTGATCCTCACTAAATGTCAATCTGAAAATCACTTATTTCTCCCGTTTTCTGTTATTAACAGAATAGTGTACACACACAGGTACTTTCTTATCTTGAACAGTAATTCTTAATGTGGAATCTTATCAAATGTCTTCTGGGAATCTAGAGTCCTTCTTCTAAGTGATGCTCAATTTCTCATTATATTTTTCTTTCAGTAAGCTAATTACTTGCACTTTTTACAACACTTCTTTCGACAGGCTATAGAGAAATCTTAACCAGTCCTTCAGATAAGGACTCCATTGATCAATCAACAAACACTGCTGTCACTTCTTGTATCCATGCCCCTCCTGCACATTTTACGCTCCTGGATAACATCCATCTCCCAAATTCACTATTTCTACACTGCTACCTAGTGTGCTACCTTGAAAATTAATTGTTTGGATTGAATTCCTATGTAGCTGCTGATCCTGCAGAACTGAGCTTCACATTGAGAAGCTGTTCTAGTCAAACTCCCTCTATGTAAAGCCTCCTTACAGCTCAATTGCTTTTGCTTGCCTGCACACTAATTAAATCCACTCAAGCAGCAAAGTCAACCGATTCAAATACAGCATTTACGTATAAATATCAAATCAAATCAAGCTTAACCATCGTAACTTTGATGTAGATTTAATAAATAGCTTGTTACTAAAGTCATCTGTCACCATTTGCAAAAATAATTACTCAGAAAAATCAGGCTATTCATCAGTTAACCCATTATTAATTTTAACTAATATCTCAATAAGCACAATTTATTTTCTCATTCTAATTTGGTCCTGAATCCTGATTCTCAATTATTGTCCATTTCTTCTAAAAGCTCAATTTCAAATCCAGCTTCTAAATATATTACAGAAGTCAAGCATCACTGCTGTAGAATTTAATAGCATGCCTACATGTTGCTGCATTTTCTAATCTGATATGCGTTCATTATGAAAAATACACGTTGTTGGCTTTTTTTGTAAGCCCAATCAATAAGTCTTCAATGGCTTGAAATTTTTACAAAAACTGGTCATTCTGCATGGAACTGAGTCTTTCATCACCAAAATTATTAGGAAGTTTTGAACCCCCACACAACTTGCACAAATGTGGAAGTCCCAGATATTCCAGAGCTGATTGCTGGTGTCATTCTAGTTGTACTTCAACTTTGGAATCCAGTGGTGGAGTATAAACATCCTGCAGATCCTCACAGCTGAACGTTGACCAGTTCAGATGCCACCTCCCTAGCCATACACTCATCTCTGGAGCAGTGAGCAACAATTCGAGTCAAAAGCAGGATCTCCCAGTGGCCACCCATTTTAATTTCACTTCTCATTCCCATTCCGACATGTCAGTCCATAGCCTACTCTACAGTTACGATAAGACCACACTCAAGTTGGAGGAGCAACGCCTTACATTCTGTCTGGGTAGCTTCCAATCCGATGGGATGAACATCGATTTCTTGAACTTCCAGTAAATCCCCACCCTTCACCATTCCCCATTCCCATTTCCCTCTCTCACCTTATCTCCTTAGCTGCCTATCACATCCTTCTGGTGCTCCTCCCCCTTTTCTTTCTTCCATATCCTTCTGTCCTCTCCTATCAGATTCCCCCTTCTCCAGACCTGTATCTCATTAATCAACTACCCAGCTTTTTATTTCACTCCTCCCCACTCCTTCTCAGATTCACTTATCGCCTTGTGGTTCTTCCTCCTCCTCCCCCCCCCCCACTTTCTTACTCTGACACCTCATCTTATTTTCCAGTTCTTTTGTAGAGTCTCGGTCTGAAACTTCAACTGTATTCTTTTCCATTGATGCTGTCTGGCCTGCTGAGTTCTTCCAGCATTTTGTGTGCGTTGCAAAGCAATTTTTCTGATGGATAAGTGTTCTGTATCGCAAATGTTCGGCATGTGAGTGCAAGAAACTGCAGAGAGTTGTCAATACAGCTCAGTATCTCACAGGAACCAGCCTCCCCTCTATGACTCTGTCTATACCGCTCGTTGCCAACATAATCAAAGACCCAACCCATCTCCCTTCAGCCACAAAATAAAAAAGCCTTAAATCATGTACCACCAGACTCAAAGACAGCTTCTATCCCACTGTTATCAGACTCCTGAAAGGACCTCTTTGACAATACTTGGACTCTTGGCCTCACAATCTACCTTATTATTAACCTGCACTTTATTGTTCATCTGCACTGTACTCTCTTGGTCGCTTTTATGCTTTACTCTGCATTGTTTCTGCTTTACCTCATTCAAGGTCAATGCAATGTGTAATGATTTGATCTGTATAAACAGTATGCAAAGCAGCGTTTTCTCTGGATACTCACACATGTAACAATAAAAAAAAACAATACTGATATGCTCATTTTAATGGAGAGGAATGGCTGCACAGGAGAAAGGCTTCAGGGATTGTCATATTTAGATTTGATTATAATATTTTAATTGTTTTCAAATGCCTTCTAGTTTTTCATATGTTTAATTACTTTAAGAGTGTTAATAGAATGTTTTATTCTTAATAACCTGTGAATAACCAAGGTGGTTTTGACAGTTTTTCATCTCTTAAACAGGTGGCAGAGTATTTCAGCTGAGTAAGCAGAGAGGTAGAATATTTCAGCTCACCAATTGAATTCTCCCAAGTACAGTGCACGTTTATAAGTTGTTAGCTTAGATAGCAAGAAAATTCTGGACCACTGATACCTTCAAGGATGGTGTTCTTTTGAACAATTAGACAGGGACTTTATTTTACAGTACATTAAACATCATTCACATACAATTGCTGATCTATTTTTGCTGTAGCATACTACAAACCATAAAGTTTAAGCTAGTAACTTAAAGACAAAGAACAATAATAAGTAACAAACTCCAGGAGACATTTCCCTATGATGTACATTTAAGAACAGCAGTAATATTGCATTGATGGTATCAGAATATTCTAAATAATCTGATTTTAAGATTTTATGAAAGAAATAGTAGAGGTCAGCTAAATGATGCTTTCCTATCCATGACTTCCCAAAACAACACTGCTCTAGTCTCTAAAAGATTACTCTTTTTCAGTGGATTCATAATTTCCCAGATCATCTGTATTGCCAATTTTCTTTTACCTCTTTTATCGAAATCTTCCTGGCAATAAAAGAGCGGAAAATCGGCACTTGAAAACTGAATCAAGCTTTTCTGTTACTTTGCATTCTGAATTCTCATTTCATTTTAACTTATTTATATCTGCTATGCCTTCATTGATGCAGTGGTTAATATAAATAATCAAGTCAAGACAAGTCACTTTTTATTGTCATTTCGACCATAAACTGCTGGTACAGTACACATTAAAAACGAAACAACATTCCTCCAGGACCATGGTGCTACATGAAACAACACAAAACTACACTAGACTAAGTGAGACAACACAAGGCTACACTAGACTACATACGACAACACAAAAACTACATGAGACTACGAACCTACACAGGACTACATAAAGTGCACAAAACAGTGCAGGGCAGTAAAATAGATAATAAACAAGACAATAGGCACAGTAGAGGACAAATTACAATATAATAATACATGATGTAGATGTCAGTCTAGTCTCTGGGTATTAAGGAGTCTGATGGCTTGGGGGAAGAAACTGTTGCACAGTCTGGTAGTGACAGCCTGAATGCTTCAGTACCTTTTGCCAGATGGCAGGAGGGAGAAGAGTTTGTATGAGGGGTGCTTTGGGTCCTTCACAATGTTGTTGGCTTTACGGGTGCAGCGTGGAGTGTAAATGTCTGTAATGGTGGGAAGAGAGACCCTGATGATCTTCTCAGCTGACTTCAATATCCGCTGCAGGGTCTTGCTATCTGAGACGGTGCAATTCCCGAATCAGGCAGTGATGCAGCTGCTCAGGATGCTCTCGATACATCCTCTGTAGAATGAGGTGAGGATGGGTGGTGGGAGATGGACTTTTCTCAGCCTTTGCAGAAAGTAGAGATGCTGCTGTGCTTTCTTGGCTATGGAGCTGGTGTTGAGGGATATTATGATATAAAAGGGTCTACATTTACTTTTGAGAGGGAATGCTTAAAACATATGGATATGGTTTCCCATCATATAGCCATCCTTTACATATGTATGCTTTATTTATAAAGATTTATAAATGGAAACATGTTTAGCCCTTGATATATGATGATCATAAATGTGTTCTGAGATGTGCTGGTCAAGAAATGTCAACTATTTGAAGAACTGCTTTCATACTGATACCAGCAAACTATAAATTTGGCTGTCTTGTTTCTCTGCTGCTCAATACAATGCAGTTGCTGGCTTCTATAAATATTGTCATATTAATGGAACTCCGTACGAGTTGCAAATTGTAACTTAATCTTACTTCTGAATTTGTATTTCATTTGCAAATTCAAAAGATAAATCACATTAGGATTATTACACATTAAATAATATTACCACTTTATTGTAATGGGTAGCCAATATTCATGAAAGCACATTTCTCTAACTATTAGTGTAGTATGGTCAGTAATTGAATGATTTGTCTTTACCCAGCTAATTAATATTTAGCAATGTTTTCTGGTCACAATAAATGAGTGATTAATTTTGTTTCCTAATGGTTGCAGAACATTTTTAATTTACTCTACTGCCTCACATTCTAACCCTTCCCATCAAAATATTCAAACCAGGATTATGGGTTGTTAGACTAACATGAATGATATTTTAAGAAGCATTCAAAATATAGGCTGAAGCAAAGGGACACAGTTTTTCATAATCCATCAGATTTTTTTCATAGAATAATTGCTGAAAAAAACACTTTCTGGACAGCAAGAACAAATGAATTTTCACTAGAAGCTTTGTTGCCTCTCTTACCACACCATGTTTTCTCTTTGCAATGATCATGTCAGTGTAAAAACCTCAAATCTAAGCTGCAAAGTAAGTATGTATAAGATATAAAAATGAGAAATTCTGCAGATGCTGGCAATCCAAAACAACACACTCAGAATGCTGGAGGGACGCAGCAGGTCAGGCAGCAGCTATGGAAATTAACGTTTCGGGCTATGATACTTCTTCAGGACTGGTAAGGAAGGGTGAAGACACCAAAATAAAAAAAAGGTGGGGGAGAGGAAGAAGGATAGCCAAAAGGAGATAGGTGAAGCCAGGTTGGTAGGAAAGGTAAAGGGCTGGAGAGGAAGTAATCTGACAGGGGACAAGAGTGGACCATAGGAGAAAGGGAAGGAGGAGAGGCACGTGATAAGAAGTATGAGGCCAGAGCGGGAAATAAAAAAAAGGAAGAGGGACAGAAATTAAATTTAGGTGAAGGAGAAATCAATATTAATGCTATCAGGTTGGCGGCTACCTGGATGGAATATAAGGTAGAAACATAGAAACATAAAACATACAGCACAATACAGGCCCTTCGGCCCACAAAGCTGTGCCGGATATGTCTCTACCTTAGAACTACCTAGGCTTTACCCATAGCCCTCTATTTTCTAAGCTCCATGTAAGATCCTATCGGTTCCGCCTCCACTGCTACTGCCGGCAGTCCATTCCACGCACTCACTACTCTCTGCGTAAAAAACTTACCCGTGACACCTCCTCTGTACCTACTTCCAAACACCTTAAACCTGTGCCCTCTTGTGGCAGCCATTTCAGCCCTGGGAAGAAGCCTCTGATTATTCACATGATCAGTGCCCTCATCATCTTATGCACCTCTATCAGCTCACCGCTTATCCTCTGTCACTCCAAAGGGAAAAGGCCGAATTCACTGAACCTGTTTTCATAAGGCAAGCTCCCCAATCGAGGCAATATCCTTGTAAATCTCCCCTGCACTCTTTCTACGGCTTCCACATCCTTCCTGTAGTGAGGTGACCAGAACTGAGCACAGTACTCCAAGTGGAGTCTGACCAGGGTCATATACAGCTGCAACATTACCTCTTGGCTCCTAAATTCAATTCCACGATTGATGAAGGCCAATACACCATATGCCTTCTTAACCACAGAGTCAACCTGCTTAGCTGCTTTGAACGTCCTATGGAATCGGACCCCAAGATCCCTCTGATCCTCCACACTGCCAAGAGTTTTACTATTAATACTATATTATACCATCATATTTAACCTACCAAAATGAACCACTTCACACTTATCTGGGTTGAACTCCATCTGCCACTTATCAGCCAAGTTTTGCATCCTATCAATGTCCCACTGTAACCTCTGACAGCCCTCCACACTATCCACGACACCCCCAACCTTCTGTGGGTAAGCCAGTTCTGGATCCACAAAGCAATGTCCCGTTGGATCCCATGCTCCCTTACTTTCTCAATAAGCCTTGCATGGGGTACTGTATCAAATGCCTTGCTGAAATCCATATACACTACATCCACTGCTCTTCCTTCATCCATGTGTTTAGTCACATCCTCAAAAAAATTCAATCAGGCTCATAAGGCACGACCTGCCCTTGACAAAGCCATGCTGACTATTCCTAATCATATTATACCTCTCCAAATGTTCATAAGTCCTGCCTCTCAGGATCTTCTCCATCAACTTACCAACCACTGAAGTAAGACTCACTGGTCTATAATTTCCTGGGCTGTCTCTGTTCCCTTTCGTGAATAAGGGAACAATATCCACAACCCTCCAATCCTCCGGAACCTCTCCCGTTCCCATTGATGATACAAAGACCATCACCAGAGGCTCAGCAATCTCCTCCCTCACCTCTCACAGTAGCCTGGGGTACATCTCATCCGGTCCTGGCGACTTATCCAACTTGATGCTTTCCAAAAGCTCCAGCACATCCTCTTTCTTAATATCTACATGCTCAAGCTTTTCAGTCTGCTGCAAGTCATCACTGCAATCACCAAGATCCTTTTCCATAGTGAATACTGAAGTAAAGTATTCATTAAGTACCTCTGGTATTTCCTCCGGTTCCATACACACCTTTCCACTGTCACACTTGATTGGTCCTATTCTTTCGCGTCTTATCCTCTTGCTCTTCACATACTTGTAGAATGCCTTGTGGTTTTCCTTAATCCTGCCTGCCAAGGCCTTCTCATGGCCCCTTCTGGCTCTTCTAATTTCCTTCTTAAGCTCCTTCCTGTTAGCCTTATAATCTTCTAGATCTAACATTACCTAGCTCTCTGAACCTTTCGTAAGCTTTTCTCTTCTTCTTGACTAGGTTTACTACAGCCTTTGTACACCACGGTTTTTGTACCCTACCATAACTTCCCTGTCTCATTGGAAGATACCTATGCAGAACTTATTGGAAAACATTGTAACACTCTGTTTTCTAAGTGTTTATTTTAGTGTGCTTTTATTGTGCATCAAGTGTTTATTCAGGTGTTGACCATGCCTTTACTATGCATTAAATGTCTGTTGTTGAGTGTGTGGGGTTTACTACAGTATTTTGCTATGTAGCCATCGATTCATTAGTTAGAACGAAACCTGTGTACTTTAAACCCCATGAGAAAGGAATGTAGCCAAGTAAGAGAGATAAAAGTAATTGATTTATTAGCTAGAGTGAAACTTACAGCGGTATGCTAATGCGAGAAGGGGGGCTATAAAGAATGCTGTGTGAAAAAATAGGCAGGTATTCAGTGGCGGGCATACAGAGGCTAGCCCACTGACTGTCTCAGCTTTGGTTTGCAAATTAAAGTTTAAAAATTTCTTGGAGAATCATCGGCACCTCCTTGTCATTTGTAAAACTACGACAAACTCCACACAAATATCCCCTGAACATTTGCCACATTTCTTCCGTACCTTTCCCTGAGAACATCTGTTCCCAATTTCAGCTTCCAAGTTCCTGCCTGATAGCCTCATAATTCCCCTTACGCCAATTAAACGCTTTTCTAAGGTATTGCTCTTCCACCCTGAAGGGAGGCCTTAGCATGGCACAGGAGGAGGCCACGGACCAACATGTCAAAATGGGAACAGGAAATGGAATTAAAATGTTTGAAAAGCAGGAAGTTCCGCTTTTGGCAGACAGAGCAGGGGTGCTTGACGAAGCCGTCCCCCAAATTATAATGGGTCTCACCAATGTAGAGGAGGCCACATCAGGAGCACTGGACACAATTGACAACACCAGCAGATACACAGGTGAAGTGTTGCCTCACCTGGAAGGACTTCTTGGAGCTCAGAATGGAGGTGAGAGAGGAGGTGAACGGGCAGGTGTAGCACTTTGGACGCTTCCAGGGATAAGTACCATGAGGGGCATTAGTGCGAAGGGACGAATGGACAAGGGAATCATGGAGGGTGTGATCCCTGTGGAAAGCAGAGAGGTGCAGGGAGGTACCTGATAGGATTGCTTAGGAGATGGCAGAAGTTGTGGAGAATGATATGTTGAATGCAGAGGCTCGTGGGGTGGTAGGTAAGGACAAGAAGAACCCTATTACTGCTAAGGCAACGGGAAGGTGAGATGACTGTAGAGTTTGGGAAGGACAGCATCGACGGTGGAGGAAGGGAAACCCCATTCTTTGAAGGAGGACGTCTCTGATGACCTGGACAGGAAAGGCACATCCTGGGAACAAATGCTGTGGAGACAAAGGAACTGCAAAAAGAGAATAGCATTTTTACAGGAGACAGGGTGGGAAGAAGTATAGTCAAGGTAACTGTGGCAATCTGTAGGTTTATAAAAGATGTCGGTCGACAGCTTGTCTTCAAAGATGGAAACAAAGACATCAAGAAAGGGGAAAGAGATGTCCGAAATGGACCAAGTGAATTTAAGGGCAGAGTGGAAGTTGGAAGCAGAGTTGATGAAATTGATGAGCTCAGTGTGGATCCATAAAGCAACGCCAGTGCAGTCATCAGTGTAGCAGAGGGGTGGGGATGATTACCAGGAAAGGCTACGAACATTGACTGTTCCACATAGCCAGTGGAAATCCAGACCAAGCTGGGACCCATGCGGGTGCCCATGGTTACCTCTCGAGTCTGGACGAAAAGAAGGAGACAAAGGAAGAATTGTTGAGGGTGAGGACCAGTTTTGCCAGACGGAGGAGAGTATAAAAATATGTTTAAAATGTAAGACTGCTCAGCACTATTGGGCAGATTAAAATGCAGTTCAGTTTCTCCTGACAACTTCTTGACTTAATAAGAACAATTGTAATTAAATCTACCAACTTTTCAAAGGAATATTTATTCTGTCTGAATTTACTAGATTACAGAGCTCTTGCTTATGATAACATCAAACCATGTGAAGAGGTTAAAAAAATAAAACCAAGAAAATCTAGGGAAATTAAACACAGTGTGAGAAAGTGATGCTTTCATAATAAGTAATTTAATGAGATGAATAGTTGAATAGAAAGGATGAAAATTATCTGAAAAATTCAGAATGCTTTCAATGTGAGACCGCCTTTGGCCAAGCCAATGCAAACTGACTTTCAAAGATAGGTCGAAATATTACCTCAAATACCAATAAGGTCATATTCAATTATTTTACACACCTTACTTCCGAAAAGAAAGATAAATGGAGCGGACTCAGAGGATAGCAACAAAAAATTCAGGATTTAGAGCAAAAACAACTGTGATAGTTAGTTTCTTCAAAAAATATATAAATGATGAAAATCTGCCTAGAACAGAGATTACGTTTAAAGGAAAGGGAAAGGGAGGTTTGGTTAAATATTTTGTGGAACCAAGAGGCTCCCATAGTTGCTGGATCTGGAGCTTGTTTAACTTATAAAGGATAATGACCTTCAATAATATGGAGGTATTGGAAGGCATTATGGTGCTCACTTGCTTATCTTACAGGAATCATGGGCACAGAAGCTCCACTTGGGACCTAACCAGTTATACTGAAGCATATGATTAAATAAATCATTACATTTTTAGTATAAAATGATGGGTTGACCCACTAATTGGTCTTTGCTTTCTTACTGTAACTACTAACTGTTTAATGCTGGAAAAATGGAGGAGTTCAAGAATAACCTCCATGATCAGGTTACAAGGTAAAGTGCTGGGACATGAGGAGAGACATCAAAATATAGTAAAGGACAAAGTCCAATGGTCAAATGCTCAGTTCATACATTGTGCTCGTCTAAAATGTATTTGTTTTCTAATATATTTATAATTAGACAAGTAAGTTATTTAACATGGAAAGGTACATAAAATATGCTTTGAATTTTAAAACCTTTATTGAATTTTAATAATATAAAAATACTACGGATTGTTGGATTAATTTTGTTGTTTCTAGTGTTACTTATTCTTGTGACAGTACACAAGGAGGCCATTTGGCCTAAAGGTCCATACTAGCTCCTGAATGTGCAATCCTATTAGATCTAAACACAAGGATTTCTGCAGGTGTTGGACATCTACAGTATAATCTAACTTTGTTATCTGATAAAGATTTTTTAAAGTTGATGAAGAGACAAGTTATTTTTTTTGAAGAGAATACGTTAGAGGAGACTTCTAGTCTTATCAGATGGGATGCTTTTAAGGTGAATATTGGAGGACAAATTATTTCTTATACTGCAAGTATTAAGAAAAAAGCTAATAAGGAGACAAGTGGTTTAGCTCAGCGGTCCCCAACCACCGGGCCGCGGACCGGTAACGGGCCGCAAAGCATGCGCTACCGGGCCGCGAGGAAGCGATATGATTTGGCCATATGAGTCAGCTGCACCTTTCCTCATTCCCTGTCACGGCCACTGTTGAGCCATTACGCATGTGAGGTCATTACCCGCGTGTCATCCATTTCAGAGCGGGAAGCAGATCAACTCCTCGAGCTTGCAAATGATGGCGGGCTGAAAAGTATGTTTGACATAACATCTCTGCCAGCATTCTGGATCAAAGTCAAGGCTAAAAATCCTGAGATAGCCATGAAAGCACTGAAAATGTTGTTTCCATTTCCAACATATCTCTGCAATGAATGCAACGAAAACTAAATTGCGGAATAGACTGGACGTAAGGAACCCCCTTCGACTATCGCTGTCTCCCGTCACCCTTTGATAGGACCATGTTGTTGCAGGAAAACAAGCCCAGGGCTCCCACTGATTCAGTGATATTGGTGTGTTGCAATGATTTTATATGTTCATACGGGAAAAATATGTGCTGCGTGTTTAATATCCAAACGTTACTTAAAATATTATGATGCTATTGTATAACCATATAACCATTACAGCACGGAAAATATTATGATGCTATTATATAACCATATAACCATTACAGCACGGAAACAGGCCATCTCTCCCCTTCTAGTCCAGGCCGAACGCTACTCTCACCTAGTCCCATCGACCTGCACTCAGCCCATAATCCTCCATTTCTTTCCTGTCCATATACCTATCCAATTTTTCTTTAAATGATAATATCGAACCTGCCTCTACCACTTCTTCCGGAAGTTCGTTCAACACCTACTTCAAGCTCCCCTGTCCTCCCCTGATAATTGACTTATCACTATATTCATGCGAGGAAAATATGCGCTGTGTGTTTAATATTAAATTTGTTAGATAAACCCTTTTAGAAAGGAAATTGAGTGTATTAGCCACTTATCACCGTATATTCCGGTATATATTCCGGTCGTGATTAACACCCGCACCCCCCCAACAGAATCGCCAAAAACGATTTGTAGAGAAAAAATCATACACGCATGCGCACTGGTGCCCGCGCAAGACGTCATGGTCATTGTAGTCTGTCTCGGGGTAATCCAGCGTATTTGACTGCTACTCTTGTCCGTTGGCAACCCTACCACCAGCCCTAACCCCTCCCCCCCCCACCGGCCGGTCTGCAAGAATATTGTCAATATGAAACCGGTCCGCAGTGCGAGAAAGGTTGGGAACCCCTGATTTAGCTAATCAGCTGAAACAGTTACACCAAGAGTATGCCTTGGCTCCAGAATCTGCCTTATATAAAAGACATGTTGAAACTAAAACTAAATATGATCTCCTTTTAACTTATCCAATTGAAACCCAACTCCTAAAAGATAAAAGATATTCATGGAGATAAAACCGGTAAAGTATTGGCTGACCAAATTAAACTCTTTATAGCTAAACAGCAGATTAAAGAAATATGCAAAGCTAATGGTGATAGGACAACTGATTATTTAGAAATAAATAATACTTTTAGAGAATTTTACTCTAAACTCTATAGTTCAGAATCTTCTAAGGGTAACACTGTAATTAACAATTTCTTAGATCAACTAAACATTCCTACAATTTCTGCCGACAACGGAAATTTGTTGGAACGACCTATTTCCTTTGAGGAAATTGTCGAGGCTGTGCGCTCATTATGTTTGAGGAGGGCTCCGGGTCTAGATGGATTTTCTGGAGAATTTTACAAGACCTTTTCCTCACTGCTTATACCACATTTATATTCAGTTTTTTCGGATTCATTTAAGTCGGGCAGACTTCCTCAATCTTTTTATAAGGCTTATTCTTAAAAAGAAAATGGATCCAACTGAATGCTCTTCTTATAGACCAATTTCATTACTTAATGTTGATACTAAGCTCCTATTTGGCCCATAGGATCGAAAATATTTTACCATCTGCCATTGCTGATAACCGAACTGGATTTATTAAAATTTGATATTCTCACTTTAATATTCGTCGGTTATTAAATGTTATTTATTCTTCTTCTAAAATGATATCAGAATGTGTGGTATCCCTAGATCCTGAGAAAGCTTTCGATGGAGTTGAATGGAATTATTTATTTAAAACTTTAGAAAAATTCAAATTTGGACCTGTTTTCATTCAATGGATTAAATTACTTTATTTAGCTCCTTCCGCTAGGGTTATCACTAATTCTCATAATTCCTAACCATTTAAGCTTCAACGTGGCACTAGACAAGGCTGTCCACTGATCCCTTTGCTTTTTGATCTGGCCTTAGAACCCTTAAGCCATTGCCTTTTGAGAATATAATGATATCACCGGTATTTTAAGGAAAGACACTATTCATAAAGTCTCGCTGTACGCTGATGATCTGCTGCTATTTATTTCTAATATTGAGACATCATTATCCCATGTGTTTTCTTTACTCTCCTGTTTTAGCCAGTTCTCAGGTTATAAATTAAACCTACATAAAAGTGAACATTTCCCTTTGAACAATTTGATACCAACACATTCTAACCTTCCTTTTAAAATTGTAAGAAACCAATTTACCTACTTAGGTGTAACAATCACTAAAAACTATAAGTGTCTATTTAAAGAAAATTTTCTTACCCTATTGAGTCATGTGAAAAGGATACTATTAAATTGGTCGCCTCTATCATTATTGCTGATTGGTCAAATTAACTCTATCAAAATAAATATATTACCTAAATTTATATATCTTTTTCAGGCATTGCTGATTTTTATTCCTAAATCTTTTTTTTTTGATTCTCTTGACTCTATTATATCTTTATATATATGGAAGAAGCATTCTAGATTAAATAAAATTTATCTTCAGGAAGATAAAGAAGAATGGAGGATTAGACTTACCAAACCTTAGATTTTATTATTGGGCAGTTAATATAAGAAATCTTATATTCTAGTTATATTACATAAATCGTGAAGATTGCCTGAGGTGGTTTTCTTTAGAAGCTAACTCTGTTAATAAATTTTCTATTATTTCTCTTTTTGGATTCTCACTCCCTTTGTCTCTGAGTAAGTTAACTGATAATCTGGTAGTTAAAAACACTATGAGAATTTGGATACAATTCCAAAAATACTTTGGCTTATTGAGATTTTCTCTTTCGAGCCCCATTTTTTCTAATTATTTTTTTAAACCCTCTATGATTGATGTGGCTTTTAAAGAATGGGATAGATTAGGTATTAGATGTTTTCAGGACCTGTTTGTAGAGGAAAGTCTCTTTTCGTTTGAACAACTGTCAACTAAATATTGTTTACCCAAAACTCATTTTTTTCGATACTTACAAATAAGAGATTTTTTACGGTCTCAAATAAGTACATTTCCTAAAAGTCCTGATAAGAATCTACTAGATGTAATTTATAATTTGAAACCTTTTTATAATGGATCTATATCTAATATTTATAATATGCTGCTGGGAATGAGGTGTTCCATTAGATAAAATTAAAGATCTTTGGGAACAAGATTTATCGACTTCAATTTCTGAGGAAACTTGGTATCAAATTTTTAAATCGGTTAACACTTCATCGTTGTGTGCCCGTCACTCTCTCCTTCAATTTAAAGTGGTCCATAGGGCCCATATGACCAAGGATAAGTTGTCTTGTTTTTATTTAGATATACTCTGTATTGTGATAAATGTCATAATGGAGAAGCTTCACTCATTCATATGTTTTGAACATGCCCGAGTCTTGGAAAATATTGGAAAGAAGTATTTCAAACTTTCTTGATACTTTTTAAAGTAAACTTTAAGCCTAATCCTTTGACCACTTTATTTGGTATTGTTGGAGGAAAGGATATTATTTTGGAGTCATCTGACTTGCACATTTTGGCTTTTATGTCTCTTATGGCCAGAACGACGCTCTTGCTTAAATGGAGAGATCGGCCCCTCCTATTCATTTTCAATGGTTACGTGATGTCATGTCATGTTTAAATTTAGAGAAGATTCGATGCTCAATTTCTGAATCTAGTCAAGCCTTTCAAACATTGTGGGGAGCTTTTCTCAATTATTTTCAGAACCTTTGATTTGTTGTTAAAGCATAGATGATGACTAATAATTTTTTTTCCCTTTTTTTCTTTACTAATCAGCTTTCGTCTTGGTAGTGGGTTAGATTTTTTTATATAATAAAATTACTATATTTCAATGTTACGAATTAATTAACCTGTATGAATATAGGGCAATGAGTCTTTATATGCGATTTAGTATAATGTGTTGACATAAATAATATATTTATTTATTTATTTATTTTCTGTACTCTGTATTCTTATATTCTTATATGTAAATTAATAAAAATATTGGAAAAGAAAGGACACACACAGTAACGCATATGGAATGCCAAAGGATCTTATCAGGTCAGGCAGGATTGGAGCCCAAAACATTTTGGGCCTGAAATGTTGCTCCTTTATTCCTTTGCATTGATGCTGGCTGACCTGCTGATTTCCTCCAGCATTTTGTGTGTGTTACTCCCATTAGATCTATTCCCTTACTCCTTATCTCTGCAACGGGTTCTCTCTCAGACTTTTTCATCAAATTCACTTAGATTCTTTTTGTCTTAAACTTCAGATCAATGTTAAACTGCAGTTGCAAATACTTGGTATATTTGGTAATATTCAAACAAACATGGAAGCAAAAATTTTAACTTTACCAGCACTGTTACAACACGCAATGTTACTCCTTCCATACTGTTTTCCAGTTTCTGGTCCACTAGCGACCCATTCAATCCAGAAGTTGGACTCCAAAGGCCTAGCTATGGGTCATAGAAAATAAGCAACGTTATATGTAATGTTGTTGAGTTCAATTATAACATAATTTTACTTTTTTACATTCCTAAAACTCTGTATGTGTCAAAGCTCATTATACCATCAAGACCATGACAATATAATGCATTTCATAAAAAAATTATACTTTAAATAAAATTACATTTGGCCCTTGCAATATTGGTCACAGAAAATTGAAAAATATGTATTTTATAGAGTTACAGGAATCATATCATGTAGCACACTGCTGTTCTCCTGCTGAAGCTGTGTTTAGTGTCGAGCCAGTCTCTTATAAAGGTACCTACTACAAATTGATCTCCAGTCAATTATATTAAATTCACTATAATGTAGTGGTAGCACTATATTCAATGCCAGCTTCCATGATTTTCATATGCTGCTGTTATTATATGACACACTTAGTAGTGATGACCAGAGAATTATTGCTGTGCAGCTGAGTGCACAACTTGGTACAGTCTTAAAAGTTAACAGCTTTCTTTTTACAAAATCATTTTTAGAAAACCATGAGTAACTACCATGCCACTCGGGTATTAAACTCAAATTATTATTTATGAATATTGACCGTATGTATTATTAACTAATAAGCTCACAAACTGTAAGGGGATAGACATTCATCCTTCACCACAAACACTAAGCACGTGACCAAACAGTATTTCTGAATTCTGCTTCTGAAATTCAGCTCCATTAACCTCAGAAACAGAGTATTTATGCAGCTGTTATATTCTGTGTCTAGTACAAGCAACTGAGAATAAAATTCAATATCAGGATTGTGAAAAACATGCACAGACAATTAAAGTAGGTTAGGGGGTGCATTACAATATAGATTTAAAAGACACCCAATGTTGTAATAAAAAATTATGGGTTTCTTTAAGAAAGCAATACCTTATTTCCAATTGTATAGAGTAATGTTCAGACTTTCCAATTAGGCTTGTTCTTTGATGAAAACATTGCAGGGACAGAATAAAAAGACCTGAAGACCCAGGCACTGATTGTAATGTGATTTCTGTAGTGATGCTTACTGAAGTAATTAACATGAGCTCCTGTTTTTGCAAATATCCTGCGCTGAAAGTTCACCTGTGGAAGCAGGAGTATAATAAAATATTCTAGTACTTTATGATGCACACCAGTGGCTTTACTTCACTTGGAACTTAAGGAGACTTATTATGTCGCCAAGGTCAGCATATGGGTTAGTAAATTTGCCGATGCAACTAAGGTTGGGGGTGTTGTGGATAGAGTGGAGGGCTGTCAGAGGTAACAGCGGGACACTGATAGGATGCAAAACTGGGCTGAGAAGTGGCAGATGGAGTTCCACCCAGATAAGTGTGAGGTGGTTCATTTTGGTAGGTCAAATATGATGGCAGAATATAGAATATAGTATGGTAAGACTCTTGGCAGTTTGGAGGATCAGAGGGATCTTGGGGTCTGAGTCCATAGGACACTCAAAGCTGCTGCGCAGGTTGATTCTGTATTTAAGAAGGCATACGGAGCATTGGCCTTCATCAATTGTGGGATTAAGTTTAAGAGTCAAGAGGTAGGTAATGTTACAGCTTTATAGGGCTCTGGTCAGACCCCAATTGGAGTACTGTGCTCAGTTCTGGTCGCCTCACTGACGGAAGGATGTGGAAACTATAAAAAGGGTGCAGAGGAGATTTACGAGGATGTTGCTTGGATTGGGAAACATGCCTTATGAGAATATGTGGAGTGAACTCGGCCTTTTCTCCTTGGAGCGGCGGAGGATGAGAGGTGACCTGATAGAGGTGTATAAGATGATCTGGTCAGGTCACTCGTCTGAGTGCTACTGGTACCATGTAAACCAGTACTACCTGTTGCATGGTCGGGTGGTCGGCGACTAAACTGGCTCCCCCATTGAGGAGGGTGACTAGACACCCTGCAGGGTGAAAAACAAGACGGTCAAAGGGCGGATGAACCCTCTCGTAGGGTCAATGGCCATCTAGCAAACACATGCCATGAAGCGCGGAAAGGGCATCCCTTGCATCGAAGCCATTCACTGCAACAGAACTTCCCCCAGCCATCTTGGACCCCACCATGCCGCTGGATCCGGGAGGGGATGTCAAGAGGGTGGGTCTGGACCTGTGCAACCCCCTACTCACCTAAAATTCACTCACGCACACGATGTTCCTTTCTGAGGAGTGGGGTACCATCATCATCCTATGGGATGGATAGCCAGAGAGCGAGGGGATAAGATGATGAGAGGCATTGATTGTGTGGATAGTCTGAGACTTTTTGCCAGGGCTGAAATGGCTAGCACAAGAGGGCATAGTTTTAACGTGCTTGGAAGTAGGTCCAGGGGAGATGTCAGGGGTAAGTTTTTACGCAGAGAGTGGTGAGTGTGTGGAATGGGCTGCCGGCGACGGTGGTGGAGGCGGATACGATAGGGTCTCTTAGGAGACTCCTGGACAGGTACATGAAGCTCAGAAAAATAGAGGGCTATGGGTAACCCTCGGTAACTTCTAAGGTAAGGATATGTTCAGCACAGCTTTGTGGGCCGGAGGGCCTGTATTGTGCTGTAGGTTTTTTCTTTGTTTCTATATGACAAGCCATTCAATCCTGGAATTATTTTCCTGCACCACCTTGGAACTCTTTCTAGTTTCTTAGAGAAGAAGCCCAAAACTGCTCACAATACTCTAAAAGAGGGCTCACCAGTGTTTTATAAAGCCTCAACATTACATCCTGACCTTTATATTCTGACATCGCATTTGTGTTTCTCACCGCAGAATCAACCTACAAATTCACCTTTAGGGACTCCTGCACAAGGACTCCCAAGTCCCTTTGCATTTCAATTTTTTAAAATATTTTCTCTCCATTTAGAAATTAGACAACCTTTTCATTTCTTCTACCAAAGTGCATGACCATACACTTCCCGACACTGTATTCTATGTGCCACTTCCTTACCCATTCTCCTAATCTGGAAATATCCTTCTCTAGCTAGTATCCTCTCTACTTCCTCTAAACTACTTGCCCCTCCACCTATCTTCATATCTTCCGAAAACTTTGTAGCAAAGCCATCAATTCCATCATCCAAGTCATTGACATTTAACGTAAAAAGGATTGTTCCCAACACAAACCCATGAGGAACACCATTCGTCCACCAGCAGCCCACCAGAAAAGGCTGCCTTTATTCCCACACTTTGTCTCCTGCCAATCATCCATGCTGAAATTTTTCCTGTAATAGCATGGGCACATAGCTTGTTAAGCAGCCTCATGTGTGACACTTTGTCAAAGGCTTTCTGAAAATCCAAGTACACATCAGCTGATTCTTCTTTGTCTATTCTGCTGGTTATTTCTTCAAAGAATTCCAAAGGACTTGTCAGGCAAGATGTTCCCTTGAGGAAAGCATGCTGACTACAGCCTATTTTATCATGTGCCTCCAAGTACCCTAAGACCTTATCCTTAGAAGTTGACTCCAACATCTTCCCAACCACTGACGTCAGACTAACTGACCTATAATTTCCTTTCTTCTGCCTTTCTCCTTTCTTGAATTGTGAGTGACATTTGCAATTTTTGCAGTCTTCCAGTGATTCTTGAAAGATCATTACTAATGCCACTACAATCTCTTCAGTCACCTCTTGAAGAATCCTTGGGTATACACCAACTGATCCAGGTGACTTATCTATCTTTAGATCCTTTCAGTTTCCCGAAAACCTTCCCCGAGTATTGGTAACTTCACACACTTGATGACCCCTGACACCTGGGACACCTCTCCCCTCTCTTTTACACTTTATGTATCTGAAGAAACTTCTGGAATCCTCTTTAATATTGTTGGTTCGCTTACTTTCATATTCAATCTTTACCTTCTTATTGACTTCTGTAGTCACCTTCTGTTGGTTTTAAAAGCTTCCCAGTCCTGTATCTTCCCACAAATTTTTGCTCTATCATACAACCCTCTCTTTTGTACTGTAGAACAGTACACCACAGTACAGTCCTTTTAGATACAATGATGACCAACCTTTCAACTTATTCCAAGATCAATCTACAGTCCTCCAATATTCTTTAATTAATTTATTTACTGAGATAAAGCATGGAATAGGCCCTTCCGGCCCGTCAAGCCACGCTGCCCAGCAATTCCCCGATTTAATCCTTGCCTAATCATGGGAGAATTTACAATAACCAATTAGTTTACTAACTGGCACATTTTGGACTGGGGAGGAAACGGGAGCACCTGGAAGGAACCCATGTGGTCACAGGAAGAATGTACAAACTCCTTACAGGCAGCTGAACCCAGGTATTGGTATTGTAAAGCATTCTAATAACTACTACACTACCGTGCCACCCCATGTGCCTATCTGAGGGTCTCTTAAATATTCCAATATTTCTACCTCTGCCACCAACCCCAGCAGCGCGGTCCGTTCACTCATCACTCTCTCTGTAAAACAAAAAATCTACCTCTTCATTTTCCCTGCGGTCCGTTCACTCATCACTCTCTCTGTAAAAAAAAAATCTACCTCTTTATTTTCCCTACTTTATTTTCCTTTACTCACTTTAAAATTATGCCCTGGGAAAAAGGCATTGATTATTGAATCTTTCTAAGCCTCTTATCATCTTATACACCTCCATCAAGTCCCCTCTCATCCGATAGAGAAATGCCTTAGTCAGTTCAACGTATCCTCATAGATAAGTTCTCTATTCCAAGCAACACCCTGGTAAATATCCTCTGTATCTACTCTAAAGCTTCCACATCATTTCTATCTAAACTCTCTAAAATCCTCTTCAATAGCTTGCCCACCACTGATCTAAGGCTTACTGGTTTATAAATCCTATGTTATCTCTAATACCTTTCTTAAACAAGTGAATAACATTTGCCACTTTCCAATCTTCTGGTACTGCTCCTGTGGGCAGTGATATGCAATTATCATCGTCAAAGCCACAGCAATCTCTTGCTTCACTTCTCTTACTAACTTAAGGTATATCCTCTCTGGCCCTGGGGATTTAAGTATCTAATGTTTTTCAAAAGTTCCAGCACATCCTTTCTTAATGTCAATTCATTCCAGCATATCGGCCTGTTCAATGCTAAACTCACATTCATCAAGGACTCTTTAACTGATAAATACTAAAGTAAAGTACTGACTAAGGACTTCCCCTACTTCCTCCTACTACAGGCACATGTTTGCTCTTTGATCTTTGATTAGTCCTCCCTCACTCTAATCATCCTCCTGTTCTCCATGTATGTGTAAAATGCATTGGAGTTTTCCTTAATCATATTCACTAAGGGCTTCTCATGCCCCCTTCTAGCTCTCCATGGTCTCTTCTTAAGCTCCTGCCTGGCTTTCTTATAACTCTCAGGAGCTTTGTCTGATCCTTGCTTCCAAAACCTTATTTAAGTAACACAAACAAAGTGCTGTAAGAACTCAGAAGGTCAGGCAGCATCTATGGAAATGAATGGATAGACGATGTTTTGGGTCAAGACCCTTCTTCAAGACCTTAATTAAGTACGCTCTTCCTAAACCTTACATAAGCCTTCTTCTTCCTCTTGTTAGTCCATTTTTGTATTATTCATTTAGTTTTTTTTACTTTATAGTAAATGAATGCATTTGCACTGTACTGTTGTGGCTAAACAACAAGTTTCATGAAGTACAAGTCTGTGATACTAAATCTCATTTTGATTCAGTGTAACTTAAAGGATTGTGGCAGCTAAATTATCAGGCACAATTGGCATAAATGAGGCTTAAGCAGCCCCACTGCACGCTTACATATTCAGAAGAAAGGACATGGGACTAAGTGGTGTATAAGAATTTGGCAGATCTGCTATTAAGAAAGGACTCCTTGAGTTACAAGAGGCTCACACACAGAAATAAGGCAATTTCCTTATAGACTATTTTCCCTCAAGTAGCGTTACAGATTTTATATAAATGCTTGAGTGCATAATTTGATTTCACATTTGATGCACTATCACCATTGGAATCACAATAGTTAGAAAAACTGCGTGAATATACTGTACAGGCGGTAGCAAGCAATACTGGAGGATGTTGTTTTGAAAAGATGGACTGTGTGGCAGTTTTTGAGCTTTCAAATACAGTGAAAGGCATATCGATGATAGATAATACTGTTGGAGAGAAAATGCAGCTGCATCTCATGCAGGGTCCAGAGCAACATTTGACGATTCTTTGCATAAAAATAACTATAGAGGTGATCCCCATGGTAAGTGGGTGGAGGGGATGTGTTCACAGAAAACAGGCCTCATCACAATTTTTTATCATGCTAAGCTGTGTCATCTGCATATGTATCAACAAACACACGTTGAAAAGAAAAGCAACACACACAATCTGCTGGAGGAACTCAGCAGGCCAGGCAGCATCTATGGAAAAAAGTACAGTTGACGTTCCGGGCCGAGACCCTTCTTTCTAGTTGTGCCTCCTTAACAACAGCAACAGAAAGCAGAATAGTAGCAGAGCTTTGTTTTGTGTTTTAGCTGTCACTGATTTTAACATTTCAAATGCCTATGATTCTCAGTTATTTAATAATCATCAAAACTGAAATAAATAATTTAACTTATTAAATAATTATAAGTACACAATATTTAGAAAAAAAACTTAAAACCATTAAAATACAACTAAGTAATGAAATTATGTTGTAAGAATCATAAATGTAATGACTGACTTTAAAACTAAAGGAAAACATTTTTTTTTTGAATAAATAACTTAGCTTCAGCTATGCTTCCCCTCTGGATCCTACATACCTACTGAAATCAATGGAGTTGAGACTCCTGTGCCCTTGCCAATTTAGCAGCATAATGATGGGGAAACCCAGCAAATATGGGTCACACTGTTTAATTTCCCACGTAGTTCAGTGGTGGCCTAAATTGTCAGATTTGGCCTGTCAAATCTGGAAGTAATTTATGGATCTCTGTATTTTACAGACCATAGCTGTAAGTCCATGCGGAATGCCAGCATTTCTGTTTAGGCGCAGCTAGCATGATTCAGCCAATTTAAAATTCAGGCAATAGAACTAATCTGACAAAACATCACCTGCCTTAATTATTAACTTTTTATTTAGTATTTAAGTAGTGAATATTTAGATAGTAAGAAAATACCCACTTATCCTCAACTTATCCTCAATGTATCCTCAACATTTTCTGTTTACTTTTCAGATTTTCTGCGGCAGTGGTATTTTGCTTTTGCCATGTAGATAAGTCTGTAGTTTTTGTAGGACACCACAAAGAATAACAGTATTAAAGACTTTGATACATTGTTCTGGCTAGTATTGAGTTAAACCTCGATTAAATCCCTTTGAAGATTTCAGTCACTTTGACAAGGATACCAGTTTGTTATGGATTCAGACAGTTTAGTTTGTTCCTGTGAAAACAAATGGTGTGTAAGTATGGGAATGGGAAATTTCTTGAGCTTTAAATAAGGCCTATCTAAGAAAACATTCTGGAGTTGATCTGCAGAATGACTTTATGACAAATTATGACTTTGATCTCAACTTCCAAAGAATCCTTTGGCTCTTTCAGTAGAACTCCACAAGGTTTTTGGTACTTTAAGGAAAGAAGATCTCAAAATTTAATTTCACCTTTTTGCAATTTTTTCCAACTTGAAATTGGATAAGTGTACGAGACACATAATGTCACACTAAAAGCAAAAGGGTCATCTTCAGCCTGTTGTAAATTACATTGGGCACAGTTCCAACTGAATAGAAATCTTGCTATTTTCACCTGATTTACACCAATACACTGCCAGCTGAATCTGTGAAATCTCCACAGATCATTGAGACATATTTATATCACACAGGAGTTGAGAGATAATGTATCAAAGTAAGTCATGGTGTCTTCTGCACTACACAGCTGTAAATCGATACTTCCCACAAAGTAATTGCATCGCATTTAGAAAAAAATAATTCAAACAATGAAACCATGGCAAATTATTCAACTTCCTTACATATTGTAGCCCAGAAGCAGTTTATTCTACCTGGAAACAGGACAGAGCTGGGAGTGAAGTTTAACGTTTGCTTCACCATAGCTCTCTGCCATGCATCATCATGAATTTATTCACAGAATTATGCAGCTTTGCTTTTGTCATTGTTGAAATTCAAATACAATGAATGGGATACATTTATTTTTTTCCCTGAATTAAACATAATATGATGCATTAAGTTCTCATAGCTTTTCTAAGCTTGTTACCTTTTCAGTCCTGTTCGGTTTTATCAGTTGAACCAAACTTAGCTAAGAGCATCTTGTTATTTATATTGAATATCCTTAACATGCACACTTTGTACTTTCCACTAAATTTTACAGAACTTTTATTATTTATTATATAAGGACCGCATGTTGTAGAATTCTCTTATAAGGTGTCCACGACTAGAAAAGTGTTGGGCTGACAGTAAATTTTCCCAAGAGGACGGGCCCAGGGATCATTGAAAGTTATAAGAATTTTAATGATACACCAGCACAAACACTTCAATGATCACAACTACTTGCCCTCAAACTACCCCACAATGCATTGCCAGGAAAATTGAACCAGTGTAATATCATTCATAGGAGTAGTGATGATGGAAGATGGTGTGGGGTGATGTTGGAAATTATCCTGTCTAATCTATGCAGGACATCTTGGCTTGTGTGTTGCCTTAGCATGATCTATGCTGTCAATCAACTGCGAGGATCTGGGAAGAAAGAATTCTTATTAAAGCTTAAGAAATCATTCTAAGAGTGGGTAATGTAGCAGGATCCTCTTTTGAGTCAGTATGGGTGAAAGTCAGGAACAGGAAGAGAGCAGTTACTCTATTGGGAGTATTCTATAGGCCCCCTGGTAGCAGCAGAGATACAGAGGAGCAGATTGGGAGGCAGATTTTGGAAGGGTGCAAAAATAACAGGGTTGTTATCATGGGTGACTTTAACATCCCTAATATTGATTAGAACCTGATTAGTTCCAAGGGTTTAGATGGGGCAGAGTTTGTTAAGTGTGTCCAGGATGGATTCCTGTCACAGCATGCGATTAGTGGGAATGTCATACTAGATCTAGTACTGGGTAATGAACTGGGTCAGGTCACAGATCTCTCAGTGAGTGAGCATCTGGGGGGCAGTGACCACAGCTCCCTAGCCTTTAGCATTATCATGGAAAAGGATAGCATCAGAGAGGACAGGAAAATTTTTAATTGGGGAAGGGCAAATTATGAGGCTATAAGGCTAGAACTTGCAGGTCTGAATTGGGATGACGTTTTTGCAGGGAAATGTACGATGGACATGTGGTCAATGTTTAGATTTCTCTTGCAGGATGTTAGGGATAAATTTGTCCCGGTGAGGAAGATAAAGAATGGTAGGGTGAAGGAACCATGGGTGACAAGTGAGGTGGAAAATCTAGTCAGGTGGAAGAAGGCAGCATACATGAGGTTTAGGAAGCAAGGATCAGATGGGTCTATTGAGGATATAGGGAATCAAGAAAGGAGCTTAAGAAGGGGCTGAGAAGAGCAAGAAGGGGGCATGAGAAGGCCTTGGCGAGTAGGGTAAAGGAAAACGCCAAGGCATTCTTCAATTATGTGAAGAAAAAAAGGATGACAGGAGTGAAGGTAGGACCAATTAGAGATAAAAATGGGAAGATGTGCCTGGAGGCTGTGGAAATGAGCGAGGTCCTCAATGAATACCTCTCTTCGGTATTCACCAATGAGATGGAACTTGATGACAGTGAGGACAATATGAGTGAGGTTGATGTTCTGGAGCATGTTGATATTAAGGGAGAGGAAGTGTTGGAGTTGTTAAAATACATTAGGACCGATAAGTCCCCGGGGCCTGACGGAATATTCCCCAGGCTGCTCCACGAGGCAAGGGAAGAGATTGCTGAGCCTCTGGCTAGGATCTTTCTGTCCTCATTGTCCACAGGAATGGTACCGGAGGATTGGAGGGGGGTGAAAGTTGTCCCCTTGTTCAAAAAAGGTAGCAGGGATAGTCCAGGTAATTATAGACCAGTGAGCCTTACGTCTGTGGTGGGAAAGCTGCTGGAAAAGATTCTTAGAGATAGGATCTATAGGCATTTAGAGAGTCATGGTCTGATCAGGGACAGTCAGCATGGCTTTGTGAAGGGCAGATTGTGTCTAACAAGCCTGATAGATTTCTTTGAGGAGGCAATCTGGCATATAGATGAGGGTAGTGCAGTGGATGTTATCTATATGGATTTGAGTAAGGCATTTGACAAGGTTCCACACGGTAGGCTTATTCAGAAAGTCAGAAGGCATGGGATCCAGGGAATTTTAGCCAGGTGGATTCAGAATTGGCTTGCCTGCAGAAGGCAGAGAGTCGTGGTGGAGGGAGCACATTCAGATTGGAGGATTGTGACTAGTGGTGTTCCACAAGGATCTGTTCTGGGACCTCTACTTTTCGTGATTTTTATTAACGACCTGGATGTGGGGGTAGAAGGGTGGGTTGGCAAGTTTGCAGACAACACAAAGGTTTGTGGTGTTGTAGATAGTGTAGAGGATTGTCGAAGATTGCAGAGAGACATTGATAGGATGCAGAAGTGGGCTGAGAAGTGGCAGATGGAGTTCAACCCGGAGAAGTGTAAGGTGGTACAATTTGGAAGGACAAACTCCAAGGCAGAGTACAAAGTAAATGGCAGGATACTTGGTAGTGTGGAGGATCAGAGGGATCTGGGGGTATATGCCCACAGATCCCTGAAAGTTCCCTCACAGGTACATAGGGTAGTTAAGAAAGCTTATGGGGTGTTAGCTTTCATAAGTTGAGGGATAGAGTTTAAGAGTCGCGATGTAATGATGCAGCTCTATAAAACTCTGGTTAGGCCACACTTGGAGTACTGTGTCCATTTCTGGTCACCTCACTATAGGAAGGATGTGGAAGCATTGGAAAGGGTACAGAGGAGATTTACCAGGATGCTGCCTGGTTTAGAGAGTATTTATTATGATCAGAGATTAAGGGAGCTAGGGCTTTACCCTTTGGAGAGAAGGAGGATGAGAGGAGACATGATAGAGTTGTACAAGATAATGAGAGGAATAGATAGAGTGGATAGCCAGCGCCTCTTCCCCAAGGCACCACTGCTCAGTACAAGAGGACATGGCTTTAAAGGTGAGGGGTGGGAAGTTCAAGGGGGATATTAGAGGAAGGTTTTTTACTCAGAGAGTGGTTGGTGCGTGGAATGCACTGCCTGAGTCAGTGGTGGAGGCAGATACACTAGTGAAGTTTAAGAGACTACTAGACAGGTGTATGGAGGAATTTAAGGTGGGACGTTATATGGGAGGCAGGGCTTGAGGGTCAGCACAACATTGTGGGCCGAAGGGCCTGTAATGTGCTGTACTATTCTATGTTCTAAGGTGTTCCTTTAACAATAGGATGGGATTGGTTGCAAATCTGCACATTGTTCTCTTTACTAAAAACAGCAAAATGGACACTATGGGGCAGAAGCTCTGAGGTACTGGTTTCTGTTCTGTTTTTATCTGCCAAAGTCCTGTTGAGGTTGGAGCAGAATTTTTCATGGAAAATGGGAGAGTTGCACTTGAAATACTATAGCCACAAGGTGAAGATGCATCTGAAGAGAAGATTTATAACAAATGGTGCTTTAATTTAAATAGCTGTAAAAACAATACCTTATTAGAAGTAGCATAGTTTATCCCCTCATCTTAACTGTAAACTCTGAAATGTTACTTACACGTTGAATGCCTTTATCCTTTTCCTCACTGTAACTGGTACCAAGAATTTCAAACAGGACATTTGCATTTGTACCATCATCCCTAAAACTGAGCATTCCAGTTAATCCACTCACTTTTCCCTATAAAGAAAAGGCACAATTTGTAGAATTTGAAATTTGAAGTTCACATAAACAGCCAGCATGAAAAATGAGGAAAGGCATTTTGGCATTTATTGGTACTTAGAGGATTTCATTCTACAACAGTGCTTGTCATCTTGGAGAACTATAAAGGGATGGCCATCAATGCCTTGCAACTTGAAGAAGGACATGGGACATGGTTCTACCTGATAAAAAATGTTTGGTTGCTTGAATATTGGATTTGATGCATATGGCACCACATGGTAAGCTCAGTACATGAAATCAAAGATGAATGTACGGACTAGTGAATTCTTAATGTCACAAGGAAACGCTATTACAACATTTTACTCAATAGGTTGGGCTAAAGGTACACACATATGTAATCCGTGCTTCACTTCTGAAGTGGAAGTCAATGGAATTGTATTTTGGAAGCAGAGTACAGTGAACTAATGCTACAACATGCATGCCTAATTCATGCACCACAGATGGAAATCCCTCACCCAAAATGAAATAAGTGTTTAATTAATGAGGAGAGGAGTGGTGACTTCAGAATATATGCCCGTGGATAAAAGATGATAATAGGTAATTTGCAAAAAAAATCTCTTTTGACGTTGTGGGAATGGATTCTGCTCGATCCGGCCTGACGCCCACAGTCGCTGAATGCTTGCATTCACCTGGACTGGACAAGGAAGACACATCCTGCTGATCACCTATACCTTTTAGTGAGGCAGCAAGACAACACAGCAGCTGGGCCTCAGGTGGTGTCTGGCAGAGTCCATTACCCATAGAAAATTTCCAACAAACTTTGAAAGGAGTCAAATATACAGGCAGAACTTTGCCATCTTTCAGAGCTGTCAAAGCTGTTTTAATTCAGAATCAGAAGAGACTTTTGAAAAGTATTACATATGAAACTGTAAGAAAATTAAAATTATAGACATTAGAAGTATGCAAAAATGGCATTCATTTAAATCTCGTTAAAACACTTAGGTATAATCAGTGACAAGCTGAAGTTGCAATGGCTGATTAGGAATGTCAGCTCCAGCCAGCCTCCCTATTGCATGGAAGTCAGACTCAATAGTGTGCATATATTGTACTGGATGAATCTATATCATTGATGACTGGTTATTAATCTGTAAGACTGATTATGTGAAGTCATTGCATGCCTTACCTTCAAGACAATCGTCTCATCTTGAATTGTAATATTCTGTTGTCAGTATGGAACACTCTCAGGGTTGACTGGGCTGAGATTACCAGTAATTTTTTTGTGATATGGAGCCTGAGGTGATTTTTGTAGGACAGTCTAATCTTCTGAACAAATCTGCTGAATTTAGTGTTTTTGACTACAGCCTGGATGCATGCATTATTAAACCGTCATTCAGAGTCGTTTCAGTAATGTGGAATAGAATCAAATATAGGCTAGACAGTTAGGACATTAGTAATCTAATCAGTGATATTGCACAAATCATTGGGTTTATAAAATTCAATTTGACAATTTCCCATAGAGGGATATGAACACAAATATCCTCTAATGCAGACCCAGTATCATCATTCTCTTGATCATAGAATTATACTTCCACAGTTAACACAGTATAATGTTAAAGACACTGCAACATTAAAAAAAAACAGATTACCAGGCATAACCGTAAAAGGACTCGGTAACTCACTCCTAATCAGAAGACATGCTGTTTGCTGCAAGCATACATTTTCAAGTCCTTAATCATTTTAAATGCTCTTTCCACTATTGCTTCTCTTTTAAATAGGGGCTTTAGCTTTCTCTAAAAATATCACCATCAAATAGATTTCTAATACTCAGAGCCTGTTTCTGTGCTATGACTCTGTGACTTAACATGTAAGTGATGGACAACAGATAGCTTGGAGGTGCACATGCCCCTACACCTCCTCCTTCACTACCATTCAGGGCCCCAAACAGTCCTTCCAAGTGAGGTGACACTTCACCTGTCGGGGTCATACACTGTGTCTGGTCTCCAGTGTGGCCTCCTGAATATTAGTGAGACCTAACGTAGATTGGGAGATTGCTTTGGCAAGCACCTACACTCCATCCGCCAGAAAAAGCGGGATCTCCCAATCCTCACCCACTTTAATTCCGCTTCCCATTCCCATTCCAATATGTCTATCTATGGCCTCCTCCACCGTCATGATGAGGCCACACTCAGGTTGGAGGATCAACACCTTATATTCCGTCTAGGTAACCTCCAACCTGATGGCATGAACATCGATTTCTCGAACTTTTGGCAATGCCCCCTCCCCCTTCACCATTCTTCATTCCCTTTTCCCTCTCTCGCCTTATCTCCTTGCCTGTCCAAAACCTCCCTCTAATGCTCCTCCTCCCTTTTCTTTCTCCCATGCCCTTCTGTCCTCTTCAATCAGACTCCCGCTTCTTCAGCCCTGTATCTCTTCACCAATCAACTTCCTAGCTCTTTACTTCTTCCCTCCCCCTTTAGGTTTCACCTATCACCGTGTGTTTCTCTCTCCCCTCCCCTCCCCACCTTTTAAATCTACTCCTCGACTATTTTCTCCAGTCCTGCCGAAGGGTCTCGGCCCAGAACATCGACACTCTACTCTTTTCCATTGATGCTGCCTGGCCTGCTGAGTTCCTCCAGCATTTTGTGTGGGTTGCTTGGATTTCCAGCATCTCCAGATTTACTCTTGTTTGTGAAAACTTCATACGAAGTCCGTGAGGACTTGAACAATAGAGTTGCCTTCACATTTTTAGGGATTGAGGGGAAGTTTAAATTTGTTGATATGAAATGACACCCATTTTTACTGGAATAAAATTAGTGCAGTTAGGGACAATTTTGGGAGTATTTCTTGCACATTAGAAGCCTGAGAGAGAGTAAACTAGAAATAAGATTGTGTCTTTTTACACGCCTGGTATGCACTTAAGGAGGTAAGTCACCTGTACCTGCAAACTTTCTCCATTTTCACTTTGAATGGCTACATTCCTAATTGAATCAATTAGTAAAGAGAGCGAATCGATTTTAACTCTGCTATCTATTGCATACAACTTATACTTATATGGATATAATACTATTGAATTGTGAAATAAAACATGCATAACCTTTTTTATTGCATCAAATGTAGACCTTCCACCTTGCCATGGCTTAGAGTTTTTCCTTATGCATGTCAAACTAGCCATGCTATGCCATTTTCGATCTTCTAGCTTCTTATGGAAGGCATCGGCCAGCAGCAAGACACTGTCATATACATAGAGATTGGAGATCTGCATAGATTAGATCAAAGAATAACTTTCAACTAAAAAAAATTTGAAATGATGAGTTCCCGATACAAGGAAACTGCAGATTAATGAAACTCTTCAGCCAAAGACGAGCATTTAATTTCTCTAATGAATTCTTCCCTGCACTCAATAAAAATTGTGTGAAAATTTATCGGTCCTCTGGTGCAGCACATGGATAACACCATAAAGGTCTTTGAGAAGTCTACACCGTGCATTAATAATATCAAATATTTTTACCAACCAGTGCACTCACTAGAAAACCCTCATTAAAACACCTAAAAATCATTATATGGACTTTGGCAATTAGTCAATGTATTAATCAATATTTTGCTTTAAGTGGTTTTATGTGTAATCTGATCTGATTTTTAGTCAAGGTAGCCTCTACATTAAGGCATTATGGAAATATTGATCAATTTAAATTATTTCATGACTGAAGAGACAGGAATTTTGTCTAATCTCGGTGTGTCTAAGATAGTAGATTTTCAACCTTTTAAAAATGTGGTTGCTTCAGAGAGAAAAAAGAACACATGTCAAAAGATAAAATTGATAGGATTTTTCAGCTCCTTTTCCAAACATTTCAAAGCAGCATTCCAACTGCTATACCGATCCTGTCATGATCAAAGCCCCATTTTTTGAAGGCTTCCCGAAGATGCATGCCAGTGACAAATGAAAAGAGAACAAACGTATTAGTACTGGGACTGTCACAGATAAGAGTGACATTAAACATCATAAAATCTAGAATAGTGGAACAAACTGGTGGCTGAAAGTCAAGGTCAAACCTAAGTATGTAAATCTGGAAGGAAAGACTCTTTCCCATTAGACAAATATGGCCTAAAACTATCTTTTGTTTTATTTTATTTATTTGGTGATACAATGTAGCATAAGCCCTTCTGGCCCTTTGAGCTCTGCTGCCCTAGTAACCCCCAACAACTTGACTTAACCCTAAACTAATTACTGGACAATTTGCAATAACTAATTCACCTACCCAGTAGGTCTTTGGACTGTGGGAGGAAACCAAAGCACTGGGGGGAAACCCATGCAATCCACCGGGAGGACGTACAGAGAATCCTTACGAATGACACTGGAATTGAACTCTGAACTCTGACACCCTGAGCTGTAATAGCATTGTGCTAACCGCAGCACTACCATGGCACCAAAGAGATTTTATTCCATTGGCCCACAAAAGCAGACAGATGGGAGGGAAATAGGTTTGGAACTTAAACCCATCTTTCAAATGTATTTGTAAATAATCAGAAAAGGAGAAAGCAGTTCCAGAGGAAGTTCTGATTTCAGGCTGTGAAGCAAGATCAATGTTCATTATCCGTATTTTACCCACCCTTGATAATCACTTGAAATACAAGAACATGACTTCAGCAAGACCAGGTGGAGGCTAAGGCTGCTGAGTCATCTTTGATAGTGAAACTCAGGCTTTAGAAGTTGGAGCCAAGGTATAACAAACAGCAAGAAGAGGCTGAGTAAATAACGGAGGTGAGTGCAAAACTTAAAGGTTTTAGAGAGAATGCACAGCTAAGAACAGGTAAGCTTTTGTTTTTGTCTGTAGATCCTTAGTCCTTACTTCAGTGTAGGCAGGATGGTTAAGGTGGTGGAATGCTGCTCCTCTGGGAGTGAGGTTTCAGATACCCAACAGTCTCCCTCGTTACTACATCTGTAGGAAGTCCAAATTCAGCTCTTGATCAATAAGATCAAGGAACTGGAGCTGGATGTATTCCGGACCGTCCAAGAGGCTGAAAACCTCATAGATGAAACTTTTACTGAGTTGGTCACACCCAGAGTGCAGGTTTCAGGCAGTAAATGAGTGATCACCAGGAGAACTAAAGGGATTAAGCAGTTAGTGCAGGGATCTCCAGTGGTCAGTCCCCTCAGCAACAAGTATATCCCTTTGGATACTGCTGATGTTATGACCTATCAGGGCACAGTACCAGAAACCGGGTCGGTAGCACCGTGGCCGGCTCTGAGACTCAGCAGGGAGTAGATAAAGTCAGGTAGAGCAATAGTGAAGGAGACTTGATAGTTAGGGGGATGGACAGGAGATAGCAGGATGGTGTGTTGCCTCCGAGGTGCTTAAGGTCCAGGGTGTCTCAAAGCGGCTACAGAATACTCTCAAGAAGAAGAGTGAGCAGCCAGATGTTGTGATGCACATCGGCACCAATGCCAGGAACAGAAAGGGGGAAGAAGTCCTTCACACAGAGTATAGCGAGTTAGAAAAGAGACTGAAGAGCAGGAATTCCAAGGTAATCTCCGGATAACTCCCAGGACAGGAACAGGATGATAGTACAGATGAATGAGTGAATGTGGAACTGGAGCAGCGGCAGCCTCTTAGATTACTTGAATCTCTTCTGGGGCAGGAGTGACCTGTGCAAGAAGGACGGGTTGCTCCTAAACAGAAGAAGAACCAATAGCCTGGCCAGGAGTTTAGCTGGTGCTGCTTGAGAATGTTTAAGCTGGTTTGGTAGGGGGTGAGAACCAATACGCTATGTCAGAAATTGGAAGGATGGAGAGGAAGGTAAATACCAGGGCCAGTGACAGATGATAGGAACAAGTAATAGTTATAGAAGCAATAATAATAGATATAGGTATATAACTGGAGTTAATAGTAATAGGAGCAAAGTAATAGATATGATGGGACAGATAGTTTGAAGTGTGTGTATTTTAATGCTAGGAGTATTATTGTCATGAGGCCTGTGGGCCTCTGCAGCTTTCCATTGAGTGCTGGGCCGGTAGGTTTCTTGAACACCTAAATTTACTAATTGTTGTCTGAAGTAGAGTTGTTAAGCCCACATGCTTTCTGTTTAACCTTGTCAAGCTAATTGAGACTGGCGCTGGTTTTCTGCGTTCTATGGTTATTGAATTTGGACTCTTGATTAGCGCTGATAGTGTAGTCCTTGTGTTTGTGGAGGATGATTTGTCTCGCACTTTCACCCGGTCATGTTACCGATACTCTGTTAGTATTCCTATGTATAACTTTTGTTTCCATCTCTTCATGGGGAGTTTGCCATTCCTCCGCCCTTGGGTTGAGTCATTGCCAGCGCTCTCTGTGACAGAGTCTGCCATTCCTCTGCAACTGGGTCCAGTCCTGCCAGTGTACACTGTGACACTTAAGGGCAAACGTAAAGAACTTAGAACATGGATAAGTACATGCAATGATAATGCTTGACCATTACACAGAAATAGTT
Source organism: Mobula birostris (assembly GCF_030028105.1). Classification (NCBI taxonomy): domain Eukaryota; kingdom Metazoa; phylum Chordata; class Chondrichthyes; order Myliobatiformes; family Myliobatidae; genus Mobula; species Mobula birostris. Next base: position 136,335,632 of record NC_092376.1, read on the forward strand.
GAAAGACAGGCAGGAATGGGTGCTTAATATTCTAAGGTTTTGATATTTTAAAAAAGATAGATAGGGAAGTAAAAGAGGTGGGGCAGTTGCACTACTAATCAGAGACAATATCAGAGCTACACTCAGAGGGGGCATAATGGAGGACTCATCGACTGAGTCTATATAGGTAAGACTCAAAAATAGAGAGGGTGCAATCTTTCTGAAGGAATTGTACTCCAGACCCCCAACCCCACAACAGCCATCCAAACATCAAGGAATATACAGGGAGTTTAACGAGAAACAACAGGGTTAGAAACATAGAAACATAGAAAATAGGTGCAGGAGTAGGCCATTTGGCCCTTCGAGCCTGCACCGCCATTTATTATGATCATGGCCGATCATCCAACTCAGAACACCGCCCCAGCCTTCCCTCCATACCCCCTGACCCCCGTAGCCACAAGGGCCATATCTAACTCCCTCTTAAATATAGCCAATGAACTGGCCTCAACTGTTTTCTGTGGCAGAGAATTCCACAGATTCACCACTCTCTGTGTGAAGAAGTTTTTCCTAATCTCGGTCCTAAAAGGCTTCCCCTCTATCCTCAAACTGTGACCCCTTGTTCTGGACTTCCCCAACATCGGGAACAATCTTCCTGCATCTAGCCTGTCCAATCCCTTTAGGATCTTATACGTTTCAATCAGATCCCCCCTCAATCTTCTAAATTCCAACGAGTACAAGCCCAGTTCATCCAGTCTTTCTTCATATGAAAGTCCTGCCATCCCAGGAATCAATCTGGTGAACCTTCTCTGTACTCCCTGTTGTTGCATGGGAGACCTTAAGTTTCCTAATATAAACTGGGACCTTCTGAGTGCAGTGCGAGAGGCTTGCTATATAGACTGTACATCAGGAGAAAGATGATAACTAGGGAGAGGGTAGGACCAGCAAGGATAAAAGGGGGAACACGAGCTTGGATGCAGAGGATGTGAGTGAGGTCCTTAATAAGTACCTTATATCAGTATTCACTAAGGAGAAAGCCATGGATGATAGGGAGATCAGCAGCAAAAGTATTAATATGCTAGGGTATTTCAAAGTAAAGGAGGAGGTGGTGTTGGGTCTCTTAAAGAGCATTAAGATGGATAAGTCCAAGCTATTAAGAGAGATAAGTGAAGAGATTGGTGCAGCTTTGACCAATATCTTTGTGTCCTCTCTAGCCACAGATGAGATTCCCGAGGACAAATGGTTAGCTAAAGTTGTTCCATTATTCAGGAAGGGAACAAAGGACAGTCCTGGAAACTATAGACTGGTGAGTATTACAGCAGTGGTGGGGAAGGTACTGAAAGTAATTCTTTGGGATCGGATTCATGAGTATTTGGAAAAACATGGTTTAATTAGGGAGAGCCAGCATGGCTTTGCGCGGGGCAAGTTATGTCTGATTAACTTGATTGTGTTTTTTGATGATGTGACAAGGGTGGTTAATGAAGGTAGAGCTATGGACATTGTCTACCTGGACTTTAGTAAGGCACTAGACAAAATCCCTTATGGCAGGCTTATCCAGAAGATTAAGATGCATGGTGAATTGGCCATTTTTGAATTCAGAACTGGCTTGCTAAAAGAAACTAGAGGGTAGTGCTGAAGCGTCTTATTTTAGCTGGAGGTCTATAATTAGTGCTGTTCTACAGGGATCTGTACTGGGACCTCTGCTGTTTGTTATGTATATAAATGACCTGGATGAAAATGTAGATGAGTGGGTTTGTAAGTTTGCAGATGATAGCAAATTGATGGCTTTATTGTTTTATGGTAGATGACAGGCAAAGAATAGATAAAGATCAGTTGCAGATACAGGTGGAAGAAATGTGAAGTTTTGCACATTGGTAGGTAAAAGTTAAAGAGACAGTACACTGTTAAGGGCTGGACCCTTAACATTGTTGAGGAGTACAGAAATCTTGGGATCCAAGTTCATAGCTCCCTGAAAGTGGCTACACAGTTTTAAAGGGTGATTAAGAAGGCATATGGCATGCTTGCATTTATTAGTTGAGGCATTGAGTTCAAAAGTCAGATAGCTATGTTGCAGCTGTATAAAACTCTATTTCGGCCACATTTGAACAGAACTGATCGCCCCATTCTAGGAAGGATGACAAGACTTTAGATAGGGTGCAGAAGAAGCTGTTAGGTAAACTGCCTTGTTGGCTCTCAATACCTCTCTCTGTAACTGAGTCTGGACTTCTTAACAGACAAGTCACAGTTAGCCTGTGTTGGCAGGAACACTGGTGCCCTCAGGGTTTCATGCTCAGTCTACTACTGTTCATGTTGGCCTCATCAACAATGATGATGACACGGCATACAGACAGGAGATAGAGCAGCTGGTAGAATGGTGAGAGCACAACAACTTGAGATTAAATGTGGACAAGACCAACGAGATGATTGTGGGCTTTAGGAAGGCGCAGGCTGATTAATCCTCACTGCACATATACTGCTCCTCCATGGAGAGAATCAGGAGCAGCACGTTTCTGGGAGGGCACATAATGGATGATCTCATGTACCAGCTCTTGGTCATGAAAACACAGAAGCATCTCTGTTTCCTAAAGCGAATATAACATGTGAGGCTCTCCTTCTCCCCTCTCCCATTATTTTAACCATTTTTTACAGGAGCACCATCCTGTTCAGCTCTATCACTATCAGGTATGGAAATTGCAAGGCATCTGACCACATATCCCTACAAAGGACAGAGAGAACCGCTGAGAGGATCATCAGAGTCTCTCTTCCACCCATCAGAAATATTTATCAGAAGCACTACATACTCAGGGCCTTTTGCATTGTCAGTGCTCCCTCCCATCTGTCCAACAGTTTCTTTGACCTCCTACCATTAGGGAAGAGGAACCATAGCAATAGGACAAGAACTGTTAGATTGGGAAACAGTTTCCTCCCCCAGGCTGTAAGACTAACCCCCTGCCATCACCTATTTCATCACGCATGAAGTGCCAGTAGCATTATAATGTTTGCTTTTTAACTTGTGTCACCTTATTATCTGTTAACTTACTTGTGGTAATATTACCTTATATGTTACGTGCGTGAGTTACATGTACTGTGTTGTGCACCTTGGTCTGGAGGAACATTGTTTTGTTTGGTAGTATATAGGTGTATGATTGAATGACGATAAACTGAACTTCAACTTGAAGAGGTTTACCAGGACGCTGCCTGGATTAGAGGGGATATGCCATAACAAAGAGGTTGGGCAAACTTGGGTTGCTTTCTCTGGAGCAGCAGAGGCTGAGGGGAGATCTCATTGAGATTTATTAGCTTATGGGAGGCATAGATGGAGTAGACAGTATTGTTTTCCTAGGGTTGAAATGTCCAAAACCAGAGGGCACACATTTAAGGTGAAAGGGACTAATTTCAAATGTGATGTGAGGGACAAGTTTTTTTTTTCCACAAAGAGTGGGGGATGCCAGGAGTGGTGGTAGAGGCAAATACATTATGGACTTCTAAGAGACGCTTAGGAAGGCACATGAATGTGAAGAAAATGGCAGAATTTGGACATTTGATTGCTAATTTATTTGACATGGCACAACACTGTGGGCCAAAGGGCCTGTTCCTGTACTGTAATGTTCCAAGTTCTATGTTGTGAAGATTCGGCGTGACATCTAAAACTCTGACAAACTTCTGCAGATGTGTGGTGGAGAGTATATTGACTGGCTGCATCACAGCCTGGTATGGAAACAGCAATGCTTTTGAACAGAAATCCCAGAAAAAGTAGTGTAAATGGTCCAATCCATCATGGGTAAAGTCATCAACACTATTGAGCACAAATGTTCCCACAGTCTATGGACTCACTTTCAAAGACTCTTCATCTCATGTTCTTGATATTTATTGGTTATTTATTTATTATTATTTCTTTGTTTTTATATTTGCAGTTTGTTGTTTTTTGCACATTGGTTGAATGCTCTGTTGGTGCAGTCATTTATTGATTCTATTATGGATATAATGAGTGTGCCCAGAAAAAAGATGAATCTCAGGGTAGTGTATGGTGAAATATATGGACTTTAATAATAAATTTACTTTGAGCATTGAACTTCCTTTGTTAACATGGGAAGTAAGAGCAACAATTCATCTTGAGTTATCTGATCTTGGTTTCCACACTGTTTTCCCACAATTAACCATGCTTTTCTCCTGTAAACTAAAAAAAAACAATCTGATGACTTCAGCTTTGAATATATTCAGTGGTTCACCCTTCACAACCTTTGGGGGTAAACAACTCCAATGGTTCCTGAGCTCAGAGAAGAAATTTCTTTTCATCCATTCTACTTGCCAGTTCATGTGCTCAACATCAACCCTGTCAATTCCCCTTGGAAATGCAAATGATTTGACAAAATCACCATTCGCCCTTCCACACTCTGAAGGATAAAAAAAACAGCCTGCTCAATTGTTCGTCAAAAAATCAAACCCTTCCCATGGAGAAACAATTGTTCCACACTATCTCCATTGAGACTATATTCATTCTTCAATAAGAAGACCTAAACTATACAGAGCATTTCAGATGTAGTTTCATTGAATTCAGCATTCACAATATCTTGCATCTTTTTATACTTCATTGTCTTTTTAATAAATGCCAACATTCTACTTGTCTTACCAATTATTTGATGCATTTTCAGACTAATCTTCATTCCATGCACGAGATATCCAGATGTCAAGTGCCACAACATTCTTGAGTCTCTTTCATTTAAAACAATACAGTTTTACTATTTCTCCTACCAAAGTGGATCATTCATGTTTCCCTCAGTGTACTGTGCCTGTCATTTTGACCTATTCATGTAGCTTCTCTATGTCACTTTGTAAATTGTTTTGATTGGAAATTGCTTTGTGCTTTTTTGTGGGTATATCATGTATAAAAAGCAAAATTTATTGATTTTCAGTATTTTTGTGGATTCTTGGTGAAAGCCCAGAAGTGCCTACTTGGATCATGCAACTCATTGACAGCATAAAATGAGAATTAAACAAAATACGAGCAACGTCCTTCTCGCATGGCTTGCCAATTATCTACTGAAGTTAAGTCATTCCTAATGTGTATGGGCCAACGAAGTAAAAAAAAGAAAATAAAGTACTATATATAGGGAAAAAAAGCAGGCAACAAATGCTCCTTAAGTATTACTGAGATGACAACTACTTAATTTGAACACCTACTACTCTCAGTTTCAGTCTGTATTTAGTTTATAGCAGAGGACAGATTCTAGTTTTTTGTGTCTTTACTAACGTTATGTGAGCTTTAAGATACTACGATTAATGTATGATCCAGACAATAAAACAAACACATCAGAAGTTTGTCATTCTAAAATTTGAGCAAAGGAAAACTTCAAAAGTGTGTAAAAATGTCAAAGGAATTTATATGTCTTAATATTTTCCTTTAAAATTTAATTTGTCAAAATTCTTGTTTTCCTTTCTACAAATGTTTCCACACTTCCACCTTCCAAGATTTGCAGCATTTTGCCTTTTCAATGAATTATTTGATTTTATTTTCTTATTATCTATTAACTTATTTCATCTGAAACATATACATATAAATCTAGTCTTTCAAAGTAACACAATAAAAAACTTCACAAATAGCAAAAATATCTTTTAACTTTTGTGAATCCAGACTTCAAAAACATTTTATCCAAAAAAAATTCATTCTTGTTTTAATTTTTTACAGGTTAATGTAACAAAACTGTAATAAAACTCAAAAATGACATGATCTCTAAACTGATTTTGTTAGCGCACGGAAAAGCATGCTTCATATAGCCAATAAAGGGATGGTATCCATTTTGTGGTTACTGATAAATAATGATGTATATTGTGGCTAAAACTGCAGATCATCTTCTCAATTGTGTTTTGCCATGTCAAATTAACTTTAAAAATGTCCTCTATAATGAATGGCTTCATCAAGCATCCATACATTTTGTACTTAATTACTAGATCTTTATCATTCAAATGCCCCAAGTATGTTGCATTTCATGGGTTTTTAAAGCAGGTTTACAAGCAAATCTGAAGCAGGAAAGAAGTTTCCAAGTGGGTTATGCACTACAGTATAAATTCAATCCCATAAGTACTAACTAATTATGTTGTCTTTCATTTCCTTCCTCCTTTACTAAAACACTGTATAATTTTTCTTTGTCCACGTACAGCTGATAGAACATCTGCCAGTCTTTGTAACAGGCTGAAACAAGGCATCTAGTTATAGACCAACCACAATGCTCTCTGAAATACATACGTAGCAAATTTTTTTGTGCATCACTTCCACATAGACTTTGAAGGCAATGAGAATGCCGGCATAATTGCCAAGAAATTGCACCAGTTTTATCCTAGTATATAAGCATTTATATTGCTGCTGGCCTGAAAATGACAGAAAATGGTCTGTTTTTTAATTCATTGTACCTAGTGTCAAACTCTGAATAAAACCTATCTTGTGAAGCTTCACTCAAGTCCTTTTAAGGGCAAAAATACAACTGAATTAAGAATTCATTTAAATAATCCACAACTATTTTGAGATCTTATTAAGATTATTAGATAATACATGCATGACTACTCTATTAAAATAATGTGGAAATTGCATGAAAATCACCATCATAAGGAATTATGGAAGAGAAGTTACTTTTTGATCCCAGAGCTATAGGTGCAAAGAAGAATGCTGCTCACTTTCAGAAATTCAGCACCTGTCTCTGCAATCAGTGCCCTGATTCAGTTGTCCCTTCTGTAAAACTCCTCCAGGCCCATACAACTCTTGTAATCATATCACAATTCAAACCTTATCCTATGATTTTCATGGTTCTTTGACTTTTCACACAAATAAATCTTCCTTTATATTCTTTGAATGTAAATCATTTATCTATCAGTCTTTTCAGCTTAAAATAGTAACATCTGAAAATATACACATGCACATTCAATCAGGCCAGCTTTAAATATTTTTCAGAATATTAATTTGCTTTTCATACAGTATAATATAATTTTCACAGCGAGTTAGTTTCATTTTCATCTAAATTCTATATTGCCTAAACAGAAACATTATTAAAATACTTTAGCTAAATCTTCTACCTCCATATGCTGCGTGAAGGGGTCTTTAGGATTACACATCACTGAAGAAAACCTATGATTGCTTCTTAAACAGTACTGGCTCTTGCTTTCTGACAGAGGGAAAGTTTGCCGAATGACAGTCAATCTTCCAGTCAATCTTCTTGCTAGTTCCCGAATATCTGCATCATTTATTTCCTTAAGTTAACAAAGAATGACAAATTAGTTAATTGTTCTTAAAAGCAATAACATTTATAAATTCAGTCATACATATGTTTTTGATACAGAAAGGTTTGGGCTTGAAGCACAGTTGAAGTTTCCAATGATGATATCCAATGCGGTACCTAATTAGTGCCCCCCCGACACCCTGCCTAGAGTGTGTTAGAATTTCTAAACATAATTATAGCGGTCATGAATTCATGCTTGCCAATTACTTGGAACACTTTCTGAGTAAGATGAGTAGAATTGAAAAGGAAGAATCATTGTATGTGATGTTTTTAGATTTCAGAATGCTTTTGATAAAGTTGTATGCAGGACGATGGTTAACAATGTCAGACTCCATGGAATTCAGGGTAAGGCATGAGTTGGAATGAGAATTAGTTATCAAGCACAACTCCAAGAGTGGGAGTAAAATAGAACCTTTTTCATGTTCCAGGCTGCAACGAGTAGGGATCCTTATCTGGACTAAACCTATTCACAATCTACGTCAATGACTTGGGTGAGGAGACCAAATGTCAAATTTCGAAATTTGCTGATGATGCAGAACCTAGTTGAATTGTGAGGAAGGGTAAGAGCATAAAAAAGCCTTCAAGAAGATATAGATAAGCTAAGTGAAAAAGCAAAAACATGTCAGAGGGAATATAATGTAGAGAAATGTAAAGTCTCAAAGATGCACAAAACAAAAATGCAGAGTATCTTTAAATTGGTGAACGTGGATGGTGATAGGCACCTGGGTATTCCTGTCGCACACATATCAGTGTAAACATACAAGTGAAGTGAGCAGTCAGGAAGAAAGTCTGAATTTTGGCATTTTCCATCTTAGATAACCGTGCAGGATTAGCTATCGAGTTTATTCCAAACTGAGACTGAGATACTGATGGATTTCCAGATATTAAGGTAATCAAGGAATATGAGGATAATGCAAGAAAATGTTTTAGGAGGTGATCCTGATGAACAGTGCACTTGAAGAGCATATTTCTCATGTTCTTATTTTATGTGCAAATGTTCTAATATGTTTTTATGTCTATCAAGTGTAAGTGATGATGGTACCATACTAGTAGTAATAGTACTTTGCTAAACAGAGATTATCCTCAGATTCTCGAAACAACACAATAGTTTGCTTGCATTTATTCTGCACAAACAATAACAAACATAACCAATAAATCTGAAACTAAAGATTAACATTGAACTGGAAAAAGAATGGACCATTGTGGAGAAGCTACTTTTCTATTGTTTCTATTTGCCAGTGATTGGAACATAAATCAAATCCAATACTGAAGTAGCCAACCTGGATCATAAAAAAAAAATCAGGCCACTGGATTATATAGGCAGATTCATTCATCTTCAGGTGCAGACTAAATGGGCTAGCTGTGTGTTCAGAAATGTTTCAAGAGTGAAATAGCACCTTTTTTAACTGCTATTTAGCATTATTATGTTGGAATCCAAGGCTGAAGGCAGATATTGTCTTATTTAATGAATATATTGCACTCAGTCACAGTTACTGTCAAGATCAACTGAAACAGGTAGCTTTGAATGGAGCGATTGTAATGAGTTGTAATGACATTTTCAGATGAGAAAATTATTTTGCAGCTTTTAGGGGAACACTTCGAATACCTCTTAGATTGTTTCTGACTATACCTGGTAGATTGATGATCAGGTGACCATCTCACACCACAAAGGATTTATTAATAATAAAACAAATCATTCTCTATTTTTTTAAAAGACAAAGTTGCAATATCATTTGAGAATATTGATATGCAAATTTAGACTATTTAGGGTAATGCATTGCACCTCCATGGTTATCTGCTCATTACTGCTGCTAAGGTGTGTCTAGATGACATGCTTATCATAGATACAGAAAACCTCTTCTCCTTTCTGCCTCCTCTTCAAGGCATTCAGTGCCATGTCCAATATCCATCTTGCATCATTCTTGTTTACCTGGACAAATTCAGATCCTGCTTTATGGAACTGGGTGTAGCAATAATGCAGTTTGCCTTTATCAAGGATAGGCAAGCTTAAAGCAGTGCTGATGCTAGCAAGTTAAGAAGCATGCATCCCTTTAATTTTTGCCGTTAGCCTTGACTTCAAACAAAATTTATTTTCATAATGACTGCAGCAAGACAGCATGGAATTGGCATGCTGCCTGCACTGCAATTAACTGGCAGAGGTTAGTGATATGTGCTTTAGTTCCAGAGAATATCCAATTCAACTCCCAATGTGTCACAGCTAGTTGTAGCTTGCAGTGCTCTATAAAACTTCTCCAAACAAATATCTGCACTTGGGTGTTTCAAAGTGCTAAATGTAGATGCTGTGAGATTCATGAATCAGAATCATCATTTAGTACTAACGCAACTGAGACCACAAAGCAACTAATCACTATTGTAGTTGCTTATGTTTTAATATGCCGATCTCTGCATTCGTCCCTCCTATTTTCAAAAAGACATTATTTGAATCCTGTCTCTAAGAATATGGGAACGTGCCACAGTTTGTACGACAGAAGCAGATCAACAGTCATGGAATCATATACGTGAGAAATTCTGCGGTTGCTGGAAATCCAAAGCAACACACACAAAATGCTGGGCAAACTCTGCAGGTTAGGCAGCGTCAATGGAAGTGAATTAGCAGTGGACACTTTGGGCCAAGACCCTTCTTCAGGACTGGAAATGAAGGGGGAAGATGCCAGAAAAAAAGCTGGGGGGAGGGGAAGGAGGATAGTTAGTTGATAGTTGAAGCCAGGTGGGTAGGAAAAATAAAGGACTGGACAGGAGAATGGACAATAGGAGAATGGACAATAGGAGAAAGAGAAGGAGGAAGGGGCCCAGGGGAGGTGGTAGGCAGGTAAGAGGCCTGAGTAGAAGAAGGGAGGTTGATATGGCATTGACAAAAGGCATTTAGCACATCTGATTGTGCCTGTCCTTTGTAAAAGCCATCTAACAAGTCCCACAGCCCTCTGTTTCCCATAGGCTACATATTATTTTCCTCCTTGAGTATAGATTGAACTTAAATTTAATATTAACAGGCGGGAGGAGAAGATGGCGACGCGCCTGCGTGTGTGCGGCCCTCTGGTGAAAAATGATATCGTATTTGTTAAGTAGGGGCCGTGGACAATTCTGATTTGATGGAGAATGGATGTGAAAGCACAGAGGAACATTTGGAGAAATTTCTGAAACGCCCGTTCACTGCTGTCGTTACTAAGTGGTCGGGAATCTTTCGGAGGGTAGGCCTCAAAATCCCCGGCCTTGCCTGCTTTTAGCGACCGAGAAGGAGGTCGAATCGTTCGGACAGAGATGGCGCTCAGTACTCGGTGTCGGAGAGCTGATCAGAGCTCAAAGTTTTCGGTTGACTCAGAGTCGGATTGTGGTTGGCATGGCAGGGAGAGTTTTTCTTCCTTCTCCTGTCTGCGTGAGATGTGGGACATTTGAGAAACTTTGAACTTTACTGTGCTCATGGACTTCTTCAACAAGTTATGGTATTGTTACACTGTTTGTAACTACATGTTATAATTATGTGGTTTTGTCAGTTTTTTCAGTCTTGGTTTGTCCTGTGTTTTGTGATATCACACCGGAGGAAATAATGTATCATTTCTTAATGCATGCATTACTAAATGACAATAAAAGAGGGCTACGTGTCTTCATAATTAAATATCTAATTACCACCATGCAGCCTGTTGTTGATCAATGTGATGATAGGAAGTGAGAGGTATAATTTAAGAAGAACATTAAGTTGTGTCCTAAGAGAAAACCAACCCAACCCCATGGTTTTGTGTAGGTCCTGGATGCCATATTTCAAATTCTTATTCCAAGACAAGACATTTATCCAATATGCTTCTCTATATCCTGTGTGAATGTGAAGTATACATCAATAATACTTAAGCTGCCTCTGAGATAAATATATTTACCTCCTTAAACATGAAGGAGCAAAGTTATCATCCACATACAAATGGCCTACTGGTGTGATCCTTACCTGTTGCTTCATCAGACCATTTGACATTTCTGCCTCAGGCACAATCATAGGTGAACACCTGGTTTCCCAGTGTTATATCTTTGTTTTTTATGATCAGTGCTGCTGTGACATTGTAAAAGTTGATCAGTAAATATTTCCTGTTGAGGATGCAGGATCTTATTATCCCATGACAGTCCGTTTAAGATGCTGCTTATGTTGGTTAAGATATCTGATTTCCCATCATGTTGTGCTATGTTATTATTCCTGTGTAGTTTCTCCAACTTACATCCTCTCTTGGCAATGCATTCCAAATATTCGTTCATAAATTATTACATTTAGACTGTCAACTAATGCTTCCTTTAACTAGGCAAGTATGAACTCTAAATATAATTAATTACTATATTGAAATATTTACATTTATCTTGTCTATTCCCATTTAGGAATATGAATACTTCAATAGGATATGCGAACTCAAGGGATTCTGCAGATGTTGAGAATCTTGAGCAACACACACAAAATGCTGGTGGAACTCAACAAGTCAAGCATTTATGGACGGCTATAAACAGCTGATATTTTGGGCTAGATTCTTCATTTGGACTAGGTCTAGGACCAGAGGGCACAGCCTCAGGATACAGGAATGTATATACAAGGACCCTAACCCATTAGGACAGAGATGAGGAGGAATTTCTTTAGCCAGAAGATAGTTAATCTGTGGAATTCACTGCCATATATGGCTGTGGGAGCCAAGTCATTAGGTATATTTAAAGAAGAGGTTGATTACTAAGGGTTTCAAAGGTTATGGCAGAAGGCAGGAGAATGGGGTTGAGAGGGAAAATAAATAATTCTTGATGGAATGGTGGAACTGGATTGATGGGCCGAATGGCCCAATTCTGGTCTTATGTCTTATGTTGAGTCTGGAAATATCACGCATCACACCCAGCTTTCCAGACAGCCTTGAACTATTTCATTTTGTCTACAGCTGACCACGGTTTATGGAAGACACCAAATTCCCAGGTCTAACACTCTTCTCTGAAGCATCTGGTGAGTAAAGAATCCAACATCAGACTATTGGTTATTGACTATAGTTCTCCTTCAATACTTTTAATCCAATCAAATTCATCATTAAACTCCAGATGTCTACCTCATCTGGTTTGAGGTTGAGAGGATTGAGAGCTTCAAATTCGCAGTTGAGAAGATCATCAATAGCCTGTCCTGGACAACCACATTAAGGTCACAGTCAGGAAAGCTCACTATTATCTCTACTTCCTCAAGATGCTAAAGAAATTTGGCATGTCTCTGTCAACTCCTACAGTTTTTATCAATGCACCATTGGAACTATTCTGTCTGGATACATAAGAGTTTGGTATATTAACTGCTCTGCGTGTGAGTTGAGGAAACTGCAGAGAGTTATGTACAAGCTAGGCACATCACAGGAAACAGCTTTCCCTCTATAGACTCTGTCTGTACTCCTTGCCACTTCAGTAAAGCTGTCAGTTTAATCAAAGGCCCACCTATCCTGGACATTCTCTTCTCTTCCCTCTCCCAACAGGCAGAAGGTACAAAAGCCTGAAAGCATGTACTACCAGGCTCAGGTTCAGCTTTAACCCACTGTCATCAGACTCTTGAACGGTCCTCCTGGCCTTACATTCTAGCTTGTTATGATCTTCTATTTTATCATTTACCTGCAAAGTGCTTTTTTGGTAGTTTTTTCACTTTATTCTGCATTGTTAAGATTTAACCTTATTCTAGCTCAATGTCATCTATATAAACAGCATGCAAGGCAAACTTTTCAGGCAGCACAGTAGTGCAGTGATTAGCACAACACTTTACAGTTCCTGCAACCCGGGTTCAATTCCCTCAGATGCCTGTAAGGAGCTTGCACATTCTTCATGTCACCGTGTTGGTTTCCTCTGGGTGCTCCAGTTTCCTCCCACAGTCCAAAGATGTACTAGTTGGTTAGTTAATGGGTTATTGTAAATTATCCCCTGAATAGGCTAGGATTAAATCAGGGGTTACTGGGCATCATGACTCGAAGGGCCGGGAGGGTTTATTCCATGCTGTATGTCAATAAATACATGTGACACTAATAAACCAATACCAGTACCAACACCAATCAGTAATGGCTGCAATAACTCGCTGAGTCTGTACTTCTCTGCTGCAAATGAAATCATTTGGGTTCGGCATTTGGATGGTAGTACCCTGCCTTGTCCTGTTACTCCTTGCAGCTCTGCAGTCCTTCGAATATCCACAAATTTGTGTATCAGCATGCCATTGGGCAGTAATTAAATTAGTGAAAGTCTGTTTAAAAACTTCTAAGTTTGTTCTCCATCCCTTTCAGCATTCAAGAGGATTGCTCCACTCTTCCCTTCCCAACTACCACTCCCATTCTTATGGTACTTTCTCATGCAAATGCTGGAGGTGCAAAAACTTGTCTTTTCACCCCTTCTTTCTCCACCACTGAGGGACCCAAACAGTCCTTTCAGGTGAAGCATCAAATCCTTTGGTTTGCAATCCAATTGATTTTTTCTTGTGTGGGCTCCTCTTCATTGAAGAAAGCAAATGCAGAGTGTATGCTTGTTTTGCAGAGCATCTATGTTCAGACTCTGCCCTTCCAATTGGTGTACCAGCCCACTCCCAGTCTCATCTTCCTGCCTGTGGCTTCTGCACCATTACAACAAGGCCTGATGCTAGGTTGAAGAACAAAAGAAACACAAGAAATTCTGCAGATAATGTAAATCCAAAGCAACTCGCATACAATGCTGAAGGAATTCAGCAGGTCAGACAGCATCTATGGAAATTAATAAACAGTCGAGGTTTTGGACCGAGACCCTTCTTCACACCTCATTTTCTATCTGGGTATACTGTGGACTTGAGGATTCAAAGTCAAAGTTGAAGTTGAATTTATTCTCCATAAGTGCATGCATGCAGAGGTGCGGTGAAAACTTGCCACAGCTTCACAGGCATTCAACATCACATATGCAGCATTCACAAGGAAAACATCAATTTGAACAAAAAATACTAAATTTCAATACTAAGTTCAATACTGAACTTCCAACTCCAGGGAACTCACTCTTTTGCTTTGTGTCAGATCTATTTATGTCTGTCATCATTTTTAGTCAGTTTTTTCTTTTTTTCTGTTTTTTGTGCATTCTGGCCCACTAAGCATGTAGTCACCATTAACAACACAGACACATAACCTGAAAAAAGATTTTAAACTTTGCCTCACCCAATTACACCCTATAAGAGATTTGCCACGGTTCTATGCCCCTGCTTCTCCCACCTCATCTAAGCTAATTTGTTTCTCTTCCCTGGTTCTAATGAAGGGTAACAGACCTGTGTTTCCAGCACTTTCTTATAGATCCTTCCGTTGATAAATGCCAAAAAGATAGCCTATTAGAGATTGAAGCAAGTTATCTCCAGAGTTTATGATTGAGCTTTCAGTCTGATATCCAACTCTGGCTTTAGGATTTTGACTGAGTAACTGCATGCAAAAGAACCTTAGAATCAGCACATTATCCATGCAATCCTGATCATGGAAAGTGTTCTTAGATAACTTCATAATTTGCAGTTAGTTCTGTCTACTCACACAATAATGCAGTACCATGAACAGCAATTATAATGAGTTCATAGACAGGTCCTGTCAAATTTTAATCAAAGGAGCCCAAAAATGGGCTTGTGGGCCATCAGTTGGACAGCCTACTTACTTATTCTTCCTCGGTCAATTTTTTCACCAATTGTTTTTTTCCTGAATGATTCAGAGGACACAGCCTGGCCTTGCTTGCCATCTCAGCAGTAAGAAATGCACACACTGTGGCAAATTTTGTGCTTTTTTCACTTATTTATTGAGATACAGAGCGGGGTAGGCCCTTCTGGCTCTTCAAGCCATGGCACCCAACAACCTCCTATTTAATCCATGCCCAATCAGGAGATAACTTACAGTGATCCATTAACTGACAAACCGGTATGTCTTTGGAATGTGGGAAGAAACCACAGCACCCGGAGGAAACCCACACGGTCATAGGGAGAACATACAAACTCCTTACAGTCAGCGGCGGGAATCAACATGCTGTGTATTTTAGAATTCTTTTCAGCAGGTAGCACAGCCTCTTAATGAACGGTTAGATAATGAGGCATGATAATGGCCTGAAATTGGCTGCAATGGGTAAACTGGCAACAAATAGCACAAGTAGACAGCTGTTCTACACGATCCTCCAGTGGCAAATTCATTTCAAAATCTGCAAGAAAAATAATTAGAGCATGCCACAGAGAGCTCAGCAGTCGATCAGGAGCGCAGCTAGACAGCTGTACCGACACCATATCATTATCAAACAGTTAGGGAGTTCAAGAATACGCAGCTAACTTTAATTTTATTGAACCACTTCTTCTGGTCAATATTTATCTACCTCTGACAGCTAGTTGCTATAATATATAGACAGTGATGCATATTGAATAAAATTGCCACAAAGGGAAACAAAAACAGTTCTTCTGTAAAACTTACTATGTTATCAGCTTATCAGTTTTCGCCTGTGATCAGTGGATGTTGCAAAATGCTTGTTTTCATCCATGGCTGGTTTCAAAATATAATTTCAAAGGCAATATAACAAGTTACCACTCCAAAAGGCAATTTAACTATTTCATGCATTCCTCTATTACTATTCAATAGATGAGTTAAATAAATATAACTAATGTTGCCAGTTGCCTTGATTTCAGTTTCTAAATGTTTGCCCTGGGATGAATAATTTAATCAAATAATGCTGATTTTGTAATTGTTTTGTAATGTCTAAAGTTAGCATGCCTCATTTAAATGTGTCATAAGCTATTCTTCTGTACTTCCCCTATCAGTCTCATTTCATTTTGCTGCATCTTAAGCAGCAGCAATGGCTTGAAGGTTTTATATCCAGGCACTCCATTTTGTTATTGATTTTTAGAGTGGGGATGAGCAGACCAATGTTGGTCAGGAATTCAATATTTTAGGGAAAACTGAAGGCTTAGGAGCAATCTTAAGACATTTGACAGAATATTAGTAAAACCAATGTCACTGGTAAGAAGGAAATTTGTTGTTCTTTTCTAATTGAGCTTGAACACTTTCACATTTGTCAGTCAGGAGTCACGCATAGAAGCTTTTTTAGCGGTGATGCTGTGATTTCATGACCTACATTAATGGAGGCAGACTCTTATTTATGATTCATTGTCTATGTGCATTTAAACAACTCATGGGTCTAGAAGTCAGCCTCTGAATCACAACCATTATACCATCTTGTTTTCTTTCTTCTTAGGCAATTCCTCAGGATCAATGATGTTGGCACTGTAGCATAGCGATCAGCACAACGCTTTACAGTCCCAACAACCTGGGTTCAATTCCCACCGCTGACTGTAGGAGTTTGTATGTTCTCCCTGTGAACTTGTAGGTTTCCTCCCACAGTCCAAGGAAGTACTGGCTAGCAGGTACATTGCCCCGTGATAAGGCTAGGGTTCAATTGAGGCTTGCTGGGCAGTGTGGCTCAAAGGGCTGGAAGGACCAATTCCATGCCGTATCTCAATAAATAAACAAACGTCTCATTCCCACTCTGTAGGTTCTAGGATTGCAGATAGGGTGTGCGAGTGGGCAGCTTGAAAAGCAGCCTGCTCTTTCTGCCACTTACACAGGGCTTCTGTGTGCTCCTGATGCATGGTTCTCAATACCATCCTGAATGTTCCTTCTCCACTTGGAGTGATCATTGACTCCAGATTCAGAGAAGTCAGAGGAGATGTTGGATTTCTTTAAGGAGGCATGAATAATCTCTACCCATGACAGTCCTCAGAATAGAGTGTATCTTTCAGGGGTTTGGAGTTGGGTAGAGAGTAATGTAGCCAGAGCCAGCTGGGTGGGCATAAATATTGGGAGTTGCCCAAAAAGAAATCACTGCTCCTCATTTGCGTATCTTTCCAATGAGATTGGAGGAGTTTACAGACACAGTGTTGGTGATACCTTTCGAATGCTTTGACATACCTGTTGTAAATCATCTTGGTATTAGTAATACTATACCTACTACTTGAGGATGATTTTTATCAAACCATGCACACAGATATACCAGTGCCATGATTGTACTCTAATGTTTTGTGACAAGAATACACATAGATTAAGATGTAGCTGTCCTGTGCTGGCACCGGTGGGATCAGCAGTTGGTCTGCCACCTGTCTTCAGGAGAGAGAGAGATAAGGAAAACAACGGAGCAGCACTTGGAGATGTGTAATGAAGGGACGGGAGAGAGAATAACAGAAGGAGAGAGCTGTCAAGAATGGCTCCCCCTTTGAACCCTGAACTGTTTGAAGTGATGGACAGGTCATACCCCAGCAGGGGGATAAAAAGGGATAGGTTCGCTAAGGCAGAACACACACACGACACCCGAGGTAACGAGACCCTGGAAGCGGTGCGCCTCTCACAAGTCGGTGGGAAGCTTTCGGACGGCTGATCGCGGGATCAAGCCAAAGACACTCAAGGTGGAAAGGCACGATCGGCGGGAACCTGGTGTGTGTCCACCCTTGCCTGGGTGCCAGGTTCACCGCAGGGAAACGATCGTATCTGGAAACAGAGGGGTCACGGTCGGTGACCTCAGATGACATCACAAAGGACTCGCCCGAAAGCTGACTGCAAAGGTCTGTCTGGAAACCTTGAATATTCATTCGTTTGCTCTCTCTCTCCTTCCCCCCCACTGTCCATCGCCACGGCAGCGATTACTGCGAACTGAACTGAACTTTGCGTCACTTTGAAACTGGTCATTTACCCCTAGACAACGATAGAGCTTGATTAATCCTGTTAACTGAATTCTGTGTACATGTATGTTTATCATTGCTGAACTGTTGCATTCATTATCCTTTTGATTAGAGTACTGTGTTGCTTGTTTCTTTAATAAAACTTTCTTAGTTCTAGTAATCCAGACTCCAACTGAGTGATCCATTTCTGCTGGTTTGGCAACCCAGGTACGGGGTACGTAACAGTTTTAACAACTGTTTCCAGGCTAGTGGAGAATGCTGCATTAGATAAGCAATGGGGTAGTTTCAGGGTAAAATGTCAGTTTATGAAAGATATGCTGATAGAATTAGATGAAGCTAAAGTGAAAGAAGCTTTATGAAAAGTTAAACATTAACACAGAGCAATCAAGCCTGAGGCCTGTTATGGTTGTAATTTTACACTCCATTAGATGGAGAGTAAGGCAGTTTGCCAAACTAAACCATTCTTGCTCGGATGGTTAGATTAACATGGAACATGGAGGCTAAAGAATTTGGAAAATTATGATGGGTTCAATCCCTGATATATCTCGGGGGGGGGCGGTGGCTCCAATTTTCCTTCTGTTCTTGAAAACCTATAAGTAAGAAACTTGTACACTCCTGACCACTTAACATTTTAAAGATATTAACCAATAAAGGAAGCACATAACCACTTAACCATCCAAGTAAAAAATACAGATATCTGCACGTGGGTGACTTGTGTTGACGTTGTACTTGCTGCTCAAAACATGTGTTCTAGTTATACATGTGCATCTGTCAAACAAACTACAAAATGTGGAGTTGCCTAAAAAAAAATGGTTAGAAGTATTGAACAAGTTTCCTCTGTGATACTGAAGAATTTTACTATAAAGTGCTTTCTTCATGTAGTCGAATGCTACATCACAAGAGTAGGCAAAGTGTTAACAACTTTACTTTGGCAGATTCTAAGATAATTGTTTTCTCATTCTAAACACATGAGATTCTGCAGATGCTGGAAATCTTGAAGAACATAAAGTGCTGGAGAACTCCAGAACTTGGTCTGTTCTTCCTTGTCTGCTATCATGCTTTATTCTGGCACATTATCTCCATCTGGACAAATTGGCTGCCTTGCTTTATACTGGCACATTATCTCCATCTGGGCAAATCTGCTACCGTGCTTTATAATAGCACATTATCTCCATCTGGGCAATAATGCTGCTGCCTCATGAGCAAATTCTTTGCCACCATAGTGGAGCAGGCCTTTTGCAGAAGGATCACCAAAGCTGTGCCTTCAAAGGCAGCAGCTTATGTTCGGACTGACCATTGTTATACCACACTGGTTTGGTTCTGGTTTACATTTACAGAAAGATCAGAACTTATTTACTTTGATACTCAAAGGATAGCCATCGCAAAAGCATCACAAAATCCATCTTATTCTGATGTAAAATATGCAGATCTTGCTTTAATGAATCAGCCCCTGACAGCTCTAACCCTGCCAGGAAGTGTGCCGGAATGAGATCAGAGTTCAAATCGTACACCAACAATCATCAGACAAAGATGCCTGATAATGTTCTGGTGGCCTACAACGCAGGCTGCCTTTTCTATCTGGGGTGAGCAAATTTAAAGTCACCTCAGGGTAATTTGCATAAAAGTGGATGCAGATTAACTTTTTGATGACTATGCTAAAACCATGAATAGCAGACTATTATCATGCACACTATATTAATACAGAAAGAGAGGCAAATAATGTTTTTAAACAGGGGTCACCAACCTTTTTTGCACCACAGACTGGTTTAATATTGACAATATTCTTGTGGACCGGCCGACGGGGGTGGGGGGGTGGGTGGTCAAGTAGGGTTGCCAACTTTCTCACTCCCAAATAAGGGACAAAAGTAGCAGTCAAATACGGGACACTTGTGTTTACCACAAGAAAGACTACCATGACCATGAAGCCTTGCGCGGGCACCTGTGTGTGCATGCGTGTACATGCTGATTTTTTTTCTATAAATCGGTTTTGGCTTAATCTTCTCGATTCTGTTAAGTGAAACTACACTGTACATATATTATTTCTACTTTTTATAGGTTGTGTATTTATCATATCATTCCTGCTTTTACTATATGTTAGTGGTATTTTAGGTTTTATGTGTTATTTGGTAGGTTTTTTTGTGTCTGGGAATGCTCAAAAATTTTTCCCATATAAGTTAATGGTAATTGCTTCTTCACTTTACGCCATTTCAGCATGAAAGGTTTCGTAGGAATGCTCTACCTTAGCAGGGGACATACGGGACAAGGGCGGTCCCGTATGGGACAAACTAATTTAACCCAATATACGGGATGTCCCGGCGAATACGGGACAGTTGGCAACCCAATGTTCAAGTTCAACAGTGCATGACAGGGAATGAGGAAAAGTGCAACTGACTCATATTGTTTCACATCACCAAATCATATCGTTTCCTCGCAGCCAGGTAGCACATGCTTTGTGACCTGCTACCGGTCCATGGCCCAGTAGTTGGGGACCACTGTTTTTAAAGACTTCCCACAATCCTGCTGCTGTTAGGAAGGAATCTGTGGATTCCAGCCTTTTTTTTTTGCACTGTAATAAGTTAAACTGTATCATGCAGACATATTTTAAGGTTTTTTAAAGAAAGAGACAATCCTACTTTGGAAAAAATCACTGGACTTGTCCAGGTTCTTTCAATAGGAGCATGATGTATTATCTCTCACCGACACCAGCCTCTCCACCCCACAACCATTTCTGTAAATCTGCACATTGGTTCATGGGAAATCCAGTGAAATCACATCCCGCACTAAATTCCTCCACTTGATTGTCCAAACTGTGAGAATTTTATACTGGAGCAAGGGAAAAGTTTCAGAGCTCACAACTTAATTTACTCTTATTGCAGCTTGTTCTGAAAACCAATGCCTTTCAAGATGCAGGCTATGATTTAATTTTCCCAGTAAAGAATTCATCGAAGGTCATTGTTCTGAAATATAAACTCAGTTTCTGTCTTCTACCTACATAGTATAGCCGGCCAATGGTATAGTGGCATCAGCACCAGACTTTGAGGCGAATGGTCTCAAGTTCGAATCCAGCCGTCTCCTTGAACGCTTTCTATCCATGCTGGGCTGAGCACTGAGCTAGCAACTTGGCCCTGTAAAAAACAGTTATATGCTACGGTAACGGCAAAAGCGCCACCTTATACGCCACAAGATGCGAAAAGGAAGAACAGTAACCTGCATAGTCTATCCAGTATTCCCTGATTTTATCAACAGCTCAGTACTTCTTTTTGAAGAGCATATCCAAGGCAATTGACACTGGAAGAGGTGGGGCAAGATGGACTGGTACAAGAATGTCTTCCTATCCTCACATAATGCTTAAAATTAGATTTAGCTGGTGAGATAGAAGGGTGAAGGGCTGTAAAATATAATGGTTAAACAAGTATGTGGCCTGAACTAACATTAGATAAAAAAAAACTAAAATTTGTTATAGTAGCCTGCGTAGAGGTAGAACTGGGAAAATGAGGTATTTTTTTCATAACAGGAGGGAGAAGGTAACAGTGCATGCATTTTCACATACCATGTGTTGTGAAAGAATGCAGGCATTTTGTTGGGGACCACCCAAGATGTACCACAGATAACAAAGGCACTTACGTCAAATATTATATTAACTTAACTGCTTTAGTCAATTTCAAAGTCTGGAGACTTGTGTGGTGCTATGTAACCTCTACAGTGTATAGGTTAAGAGTGAATCAGTTGGCACGAGGTCTGGTGTATGAGTCTGGATGATGACTCTGAACATCTCAGGAATTCTGCACTGTATGTCTTCATGAGATCATCCATACGGATTCTTCAAAAAGAGGTACAAGAACCATTTTGGGCAACAAGGGAGCCCACCGTGGCAAATCTGCATTTAACTTTGTTATATTCAAGCAGAGGTGGACAGATTTCCAGAGAAGATGTCCTCTATGCAGCTGTATTCATAACTTTACTGAATAAACTGGCAACTATTGTTCCGGCTATGGTAATGACCTGGCTCCTGATATTCTGGCATCCAGTGCATTGTTGGCATGTTAAGTCTTATGTGTCAATTCCCAACAGTTGGTATTTAGCATAATAATTGAAAGAACATCCAATTGAAATAAGTGTTCTCAGGTTGCTAGATAGAGGTCAGAAGAAGGGAAGGCTATGTATGTATTTTAATACTTTCCTATTTAAACATTTTGATCAAGAGGATGAAATGCAAAAAGACGCCAAACAACAAATTCCTTTAATATAAAAAATGCCTACTGCACTTCATAAAAATATAAGTAAATGCTGGATCAATGAAGGGATAATGAGAAGGGGTAACTATAGGTTCAACATGGTTAGTTTCAGTGTCTTAAAAGTGCTCTGAGTTGGAGAATCTGAACAATAGCTGGAAATCTCACAGCAAAGTAATGCAGTAGAATATTTAAGGCAGAGATGGATAGATTATTAATTAGTCAGGGCATGAGGAGAGATGGGAAGAAGGCAGGAGATTGGGGCTGAGAGGTTAAATGAATCAGCTATGATGAAATGCCACTGCAGGCTCAATGGGCCAGATGGCCTAATCCTGCATCCAAATCTTATGAATTTATAGTTGAAGGACTGGTCATTAATATTATATAGAAAGAGGTAAATTTCACATAAACCAAGTGTCAGTGAGAGAGTGGAAAAGAGAGTGTTGTGTAGCTATTAATGGGGAAAATAACAGGTGGGGTAGCTGGTGAATGTGGAGAGAAATGATGAAATCTGAACATAAGAAATAGAATTTGGAATCGGCGACAATGATGAAGCAAAGCCAACATAATTAATAAGTATTGTTTGGAGAGTAAAGAGGATCTAGGTACATAATTTCTATGGGTTGAGGCTTGAAAGGCTTCCTCACAGGCCACAAAAAAGCCAATGGGAGCTGTTGTACTTGCTAAAGCTAAGTTGTAGAATAAGACTTGTGGAAGGGAAATCTTTCCCAACCTCACTCCAATCCTCGATTTACCTACTGCCCTTACAATGTGAGCATAGTGATTGCTCCCTCCCAAACTTCACTCTCTTTGATTCCATCCTAAATTATAATGCTATATTTCACCAAGCACCACTAGGTTATGTTGAAGTCCCACTCTATCCCAATGCTTCTCCTTCCAGTCCTCTACATTTTGGCAACCCCATGACTTGATACTGCCCCTAACTCTTGATTTTACACCTTGATCTCTCTCTGCCCCCCCCACCGCCAATTTCCGTTCTTCACCTCCACTTCTCCCATTCTCACCCACCAAGTTTTTAACCCAAGCTCTGATG
Organism: Mobula birostris; assembly: GCF_030028105.1. Lineage (NCBI taxonomy): Eukaryota > Metazoa > Chordata > Chondrichthyes > Myliobatiformes > Myliobatidae > Mobula > Mobula birostris. The sequence continues at coordinate 136,358,849 of NC_092376.1, forward strand.
GAAGCTGGAAAGCAACTTGGGTTATGGCCTACACCGGCAAGAAGACTGGAGGATGTGGGTGGGGGTAATATAACTAAGTGGATTGGGATAAGAGGGCGCACTTCAATTTCAAAGTAATTTGTCGAAATTATTAGCTACTTGAGAATAAATATTTCAATTGCAAATCTGTTATGTACTCTATTGACATCGACCATATATATTTATAAATGTTATTGATGTTTTCTTTAGTTGGTATCTAGTACAGTATTTTAACACTACAAATTGCAATAATATTTGTATGCAACATAAACTATGAATTCCATCACAAATTCAAAGCACAGCAATTCCATATATTGTATTTCTATATTGTAGGAAATTGTATAATTGAGGTGCTTAATCTGATAAAACAATTTAAAGGTGTCTTAAGGAGAAAGTGATGGCAAAATCCTGCATAAGAAACCAGGAGAGAAACCTGTTTTCTGACAGGGGATAACAGGAATGTAGAACTCTCATCCCTCATCATTTTTTCATGCAGGATCATTTCTAACTTTCAAGACTCTAAATGATTGCTTTAAAATGGTTAAGTGTATTCAGGTGTGTGAACCTCAGGAAACTAAAATATGTTGTTATTCTATCGTTACCTAAATTGATAGTTGAAAGGCTCAAGGGGCTTGAAAAGTCAGTTTCCGTTCTTATATTGCAAATGATAAATTTGAACAAACATGTATGATCTACACCTCCAAGTAGAAATCAGATATTTTTGGCAGAAGTGCAATTATATTTTGTACCACTTAATAAATTATTCAAATCTGTTCAACAAGGTTCCCTTTTTTTTGGAACACAACGGTGGCATAGCGATTAGTGAGACACGGTTACAGTTTGGAGCGTCGGATGTTTGGAGTTCAATGCCGGCGCCATCTGTAAGGAGTCTCTGTACATCCTCACTTGAAATGCATGGGTTTCCTCCAGGTGCTCTGATTTCCTCCCGCAGGTTCAAAGATGTACCAGGTAGGTTAACTGGTCATTGTAAATTGTCCCGTGATTAGGATAGGGTTTAAAATATGGGTGTCAGCGGCTAGGGCTCAGAGGATCGGAAGTGCCTATTCCACTCTATATCTCCTAAAAAAACACGCTGGACTTAATAAAATAATCACTGAATATATTCACCTTTGGCATAAAATTAACACAATGTATCATTAATCTGTCTTCAGTGAATATTCTTTTTCATATGTTATTCGGATATAAAACTGGCTTCTTGGTAAATAAGCTATGCATCTGCACATGTACACAGTATAAACAACAAATAAAATATACATTATATTTGACAAAGTTCTGGTACACTATATGACTTGTTCCACACAATTTCAATTACCTCATTTATGAAGATCCAGTGACTATCAACAGCTGCCAAATTGGTATCAACAGCCTGTAAATGGGAAGCAATAATTCACAAGTTATACAACATTTTTAATATATTACCGGGCTGTTTTTTTCCACTTAAGATATATAGTATCAGGCTTACTTTTTTTCTTTAAGGCATTCTTCGCATTCAAACTAATAATTAAGAAATTAACCAACAACAAAGAAAACAACCTGTGGCCACCTCACAGGCACAGATAAAAAAGTTTTTTTTTTCATTTTGAGGTCTAAACCATCTCACACATTGGCATTTTAATATATAAACATACAGGCATATTGAAAATATGAAATCTATTACTTAGAAATTTAATTTGCACCATTTCCAACAAGTAATTCAGTTCGTTCTGGCAGGAGAGTGACATAAAAGATCACTCCACTACGTTTTGAAAAGACCTACAAATTTTGGGAATTGCAAGGACCATAAAAAGCAGTGATTAATTTTAGCATGCAGTGAAGCACAAGATTCACTTGGTGAAAACAAATGAATCCAAACATTTAACAATATGTATTAAAATAGATACTAGACATATTCCACTGACAATGTGACTTTAGTCAGAATTGGGTTCCAAATCCAATATGCAAAACATAAATTAATGTAAAAATTGTGGTTCTTAAATTGTAAAACTCAAGAAAAAGATCCGTTATTGTTTATAATTACACAATGACTAAAAAGCGTTTAATACCTTTGTTATATTAAGATAAAAATTTACTGTATAAAATTTATAGTCTTCATTATTTTCTCTGAATGTATAAATGATTAAGCTAATGGTGTTAAGCACAGTTAAATCACTAGTGGAAAGTTGATAAAAAGAACAGTCAGGGGAATTTATAGTCCAGAAGACAGGCATTTGCTTTATTGTATCTTTGCTGACTCTACACTGCTACTGCAAAAGTAATCCTGTAATTTTGTACCCTCTCTGCAATCAGTCTTCATCGGCTCAATCAGTTATCCAATTTTCCATTAGAAGATTCAATGGTCATCTTCAATCACTCCCTGTGGCAAAGTTCTTCTTGGTCCCAGAATTCTCTAGATAAATATATTTATTCAGTTCTCCCATTTCACTCTTTCTAATGGCAATATTAAAATTTATGATAAATCATTTAAAAAGAAATCTATCAAAGTTGTTCTATTAGCCTCGAGATGAAATAGTCCAAGTATTTTCTTCATTTCTACATATTGTCATTCATAACATCACCACAGGAATCTAAGTGCTGTGTCCTTCAAGACTTTAATGTCATTTCTGTACTGAGATGGATAAAAATGCACGGACTAGCCATTTATCAAATTATTCTCAGGAAAGTCAAGCTTTATTAATAGAGTGGGATCCCTGTAAATGACTTATTTTGATTCTTCAGACTACCTTAACCCACTTCACACACTTCTCTCCTTTAGACCACCTTCCACAACCAACCTTCAGAACAATTACTAAATCTCCATTCCAAATATTCTTCCGACCTTGTGGTTCTGCCTCAATCCATCTATGGTCTTGCCTCACCAACGATCTCACTACTGACAGGATGTTAAATTCACTAAGGACACAACATTTTGATTCCAAGGAGGATGTTATGAATGACAATCCAGAGGAATTTAAAAAAAACAATCCCCCAAATCTCTGGTTGAAGCTGCAACATCGACCAAATTCACAAATTACTGCCACTAACCCCAGATCCAATTCTTGCAGGCCAACTCTTGGCTCAGATGCAAGAATGCTATTCCTATCATTGCATTGACAACCTGACGTCTGATTCTGCTCCACGTCCTTTGAATGCTGTTCCTACTTCCAACTCTGGCCTTGGTCTCAATTTCAGGTGGCACACTCTGAATAATGCTCATCTGAAACTGAAAATTACTGATGCTTACTATAATGGAAACACATTTCCCTTGATAATTCTTTATCTGAGAGGCTTCGAAGAGGCTAAAGTTCTGGTTCCCTCTGTTGCCTAGGCATTGTGCCCACGGATTTTTATCTGTACATCACCGTAGTTATCTCCCCTACTGTAAGTCTTAGGTCACACAGACACGTGTGTGTCCTTGAGCTCTCTGCTGGCAGTTACTCTGGGCAAAAGGGAAGCATGTTGTGAAATGTGTTGTTTTGTAGCAGTAACACAATGCAAGATATTAAACATTATGTCACAATAAAAAAAAAATCATTAAATGGTGCAAAAGAGGAATAGTAAGGTAGTGTTCATGAGTTCATGGACTTGTTCCGAAATCTGACAGAGGTGAAGCTGTTTCTGAAATGATGAGTGTGGGTCTTCAGATTCCTGTACCTCCTCCCTGAAGGTAGTAATCAGAAGAGGACATGTTGTGGATGTGCCACAGAATGAAAGGTTAATGCAGCTGTGTAGCAGTTTTGAGATGCCAATGTGAACTTTGCAACATGGAGAAGGTAGAGCATACAAATATTAGGGCTCACTTCGTAGTCTTCCCACCTTATATGGAGGCAGCACATATGTATTTTACTATCAATGGGTGCTCATTTTTGTATGCAGCACATTTGTCAGATACTCAAAATGACATCAAATAGACATTCAGCTCACTGCACCTGTCAGGCAGCTGACTGTTCAAATTTATGTCATTGTGGCAAATGAGAATTAAGGTTTCAGGGAATATTGACATTTTATAGTAAGAAAATATTGATTAGAAACTTGATACTGTATGAGATAAACAATGTCACAAACTTAGCACTTTACCTCCTAAAGATTTAACAGTTCAATAAATGTACATTCCAGTTGTCCAAATCAAATAAACAACTTTCCCATGGTGCAAATGTGTTTGATTCGCAATATTTAGTAGAACAGATGTTCTTCTTGCAATTTGCCCCAACAAATTGGCACCTTTACAGTTAATTTTCTGAATAATAATTGGAAAGCAATCACCTTCAAATCAACTCAATTGTTGCAATGGCATTGTTACAAAGGCATAGTGTGTGACCACCTGCAAAATGCAACACACTGGAAGAAATCATTTCAACCTTAAATAACATAAATTGATCAAAAATAATGATTTTTTTCTTCAAATAGTTGCAATGACGGATTTCACACTGGTGAAACTGCTTTTCAAACTCTGGCTATGGGATTTACATTGGAAAAACAAAGAATGAAAAAGTATAAGAAGGACAAGAAAATGGAATTGTAAATATACCCTCAGAGAGTTGACACAACAGCATTAAAATAAATGGCTCAGTAATGTGCTTTAATTTGTGTGATTCTTTTCCAATTGTCAGCTGGGCTGTGATGAGAAGCAAGGTCTATGTTACACTTTTTGCTTTATAAAATTTCAAGACTGATCATTATTTTAAACTTAACTTTTCCAATTTTTAAATCATATGCCCATATTGATAAGATCATGATTACTGAGAAGCTACATTTATCAAAATGGCAATCATGCAAAATGTAAATCATAGTTATAGGATACACATCATTTAGTCAACAGCCCCAAATCAGGAAAAAGCACCAACTGAACCATGTTCACTGCAGTAAACAATTAGAGAATTAGAGGCTTAAGTTTTCCATTAGGAAGATTACATTAGAAATACTGCCAATAGAAATACTGTGGAGAAATACTTCTCTGCAGACTAAAATTCATGTTCCACTGCTGTTCATTTTATATACTGCATTCTTCAGCTTGGAATGGTCATTTACAATTCACAGTTTGAGCCCTTTTAACTATTTCCATTAGAAAACACAGAGAGTTGTTTTGATATTCATATTTTTAAAGACAATTTTCATTATATTAAAAACATTGGCATTATAGTCAGTAATGAAGAATGAAAAGGTAGTGGAAGAACCAACGAGACTGCTCAATATACTGCATAATCTTTCAATCATCATTCTTATCATTGCATCCCTGTGCTATTTTTATCACTTGCATTTATATTTTTCTCCATGCTTGAAGAGGATTTCGGAGAAATGTAAGAGATAGTCCTCTGATGAAAGACACTGTTAATATTGTGAGTTTCTGAATTATACCGATCTTAATGCTTAACGTTTGCCAAATTAACCTCTAAATCTGAATAGCATACCTATAAAGCTCTAAGAAAGTAAGATATAAAGATAAATAATGGTAGCAAAAAAATGAGTATGTTGATTTTACCAAGACTCACTAAAGTCTGCTGCTTGAGATTAATTGAATTTTTGTTAGGTATTCATTTATATATATTTGTCGACATACATTTCATTGTTGTAAAATGTTGATTTATTTGATGTGAAATGAACAATTGTGTCTGCAACACATTACAGTTAGTTTGCATTTATACCTTTTATAAATTGATTCACTTTCCAATTACTAAATTTGCTCATTCCGTGCACATCAATCCTGCAGAATACTAAAATGTAATCTAAAATTATTGCAAAACACACAAGAGAACTTGGATTAATTAGCAAGTGAAATTCTAGCTACAGTAAATAAAATGTCTGTATCTTTCCAATCATTAAATGGGATGTGTTTTGATAGTGGGAATGGCACCTCCTTAACACAACAAATGCTGATTCATGTTTCATTGACAGATGGCTTTGCCCGCAATTTGGATGCTTTATACCTGACAAGGGGGAAAGATACCTTCAATTTTCATCTGCAACTAAACAATTTAAAATCATTTCTGTAAGCACACCATGGCTCCACAATATACCAAGCAAACATTTTTTTTTATTATTAATTAGGGAACAGCAGTGCTGTCACAGTGTGATAATAAGGAGAGACTGAATCTATTAAGGCTTTAGTAAACGCAAATTACATTTTGTACATGGATACTTGTGCCATAAACAGTTAAGTACTTAAGTTTCAATTTCTTCATAAAGCACACATTTCTTATTAAGTCATTTACGTGAGAGGATTATAATCTGCACTAGTCAAATAATTATTTTATGAGCAGAAAGCCTTTCAAGGAATAAAGTTAGCTTCTTCAGGTGGTAAAATTCACTTTTCAAACAACAAAATAAAACATTTTCTGAGTTTACTTCAGTGCATTATAATTTGAAGTGTTTATTCCTGAAGAATGTTGCAATAATGTGCCCACTGTGTGAAACCTGGAATCACTAATAGCTACCTCCTGGAGTCAAGCATTTGTCATACAATTTCAAGTTCAAGTTTATTGACATGGGCATAAACACCCAGTGTGTAAATACTATAAAAACTAGCTTTTTGTGGTAGCAGTGCAGTACATTACAAACATGACAAGCATAAATTACATAAAAGTTAAATTACCATAAATTATACATAAATTGCACAACAAAAGCAAACAACAATAAAATAAGTACATTTGTGCAAGCTGAGGGAAATATTACCTGAGGTAAAATTATGGTTTTTCAGGTTGATACAAGAACCGGATGGCAGCGGGTCATTCAGCAGAATGCAGAGCCAGTTGCATCACAGGCACAATGCTCCCCACCATCCAGGAGATGGTGCCTCCAGAAGGTGGTGTCCATCATTAAGGACCCTCACATGTCCTCTGTGCTACCATCAGGGAGAAGTTAAAGAAGCACTGGACCACTCAATGATTTAGGACAGCTTATTGCACTCTGCATCAGATTTCTGAATGGTTCTGAATCTATGAACCCCACTTCATTACTTCCTTATGTTGTAATTTATTGTAATTTTTATGTCTTTGCATTGCACTGCCGACACAAACCCACCAGTTTCACGACATACCAATCTGTGATGACAAACCTGATTCTGATTCTGGGGAAGAAGCTATTGTGGATGGCATGGTGGCATTGCAGTAGGTATGGAAAGGGATAAGCACACAGCCTTGAGATGCATCTGTGTTGATGGTTAGTGAGCAGGACATGAGATTTCCCAATTCTTATTAATGCTGGTGTTCCGGTGAGGACACTGAGGATTCAACTGCAGAGGGAGGTGTGCAGAGGACCAGGCCTTGGAGCTTGTATAGTCTGGTGTCATGAACATTTTGGATCAATGGGAGGCCCTGAAGGCGCCAGACTTTGGTACTCTACCTGGATATTGTTAAGTGACCTAATTCTGGTTTGTTTTACATGTTAATTGCTCTCTGAAATTATCTTGTGTTGTTTATTGACAACGGCTGGTCTCTTCTGCGACCTTGTACTACTTCAGTTATGCGCACTGAGTCTTGAAATAACCTTTCCATTGTGACGTTCGCTCAGAGTGACCAGTGTACCTTCAATGATACTTTAGTGAATAAACTCTTGTCGGTGTTTTATACTCGAATCTCCAGTTACTCTGCGCCTGGGTCTCCAGCCTGAGTTCACCATGTCAGCAAGATTGAGCCGTCACGGACCCAGTGGAGTGTAAACAGATGCATACAGCATTACCGTGTCAAGGAGAAGCTGTTGAGAGACATGAACACATGCTCCAGGAAATATTAACCTCACTGAAGAAGTTTTCCTGCTGGGGGTTAAACTGGTGGGTTTACAATGCCCCTTAGCATTTGAGTTGCAGCTATCTGAGTTTCCTTCAGGTCGAAGTACGGAGGGATACATCATCGCACTCTATTTGGGCTGGGTCCTCTTTTGGGCAATGGCACTACAGGAGAAGGAGGAGGGTGTTCAATCACTCACCGGTGGTCAGGAGGCAGCTAATAGACTCCTCTATCCACATCAGGGAGTATGGTCCGTGGTGGACTACTCCAGAGAACTCCACACTTTGGATGCAGAGAGTGGTTGGAACATGGAGATGCTGACCACCATTATTCATCAGGGTTCTAATGACGACCTTAAGAATGTTTTAGCGGCCTAAAACTCAGCTGAAGTATTGCAGATTCTCATAGCCCTGGCACACCGATTAATTATCCACTATCTGAAGGGAGGTGACAAAGACGTGGTGAATTTTCCCAAAGAACTTTCCTTCACACGGATTCAACATCATCTTTGACCCCGCATTCAAGGACTTCACTCAGATCTCCACCACCTCCTCCTTCTGAGGAACAAATGTAACTAGGCAGAACCAGATTCTCTCCATTTGAGTGGGAGAGATGACGAAGAGAGAAGTGTTGTGTTTATTGCAGAGAGGTTGACCACTATCGCTCTTCTTGCCCTGAATTAGCAGGAAGACTCCCAAGACCGTTCGGGAAGGGGAGGACTGTGATAGTCTCTAACTTTTCTCCTGGCTCTGCTACTTCAGGAGTGATGCTACCTTCTCTTTTATCATGAAAGGAACATCAGCGTGTCCTTGGAGCCTTTCTTGACTTTGATGCTGTGGACAATTTCTTAGATCTCAGGCTGAGCAGACGACTTATTTTCCCATCCAGACCAGTCACTCTTCACCACGGCTCTGGATGGAAGACCATTGCTGCTGGGGCAAGTTTGTTTTCTTACCTTTCCTCTCAAACTTACTATTGGCTGGGATGTGGAATCTTAGGAATTCTGAGTTGCTTCCTAGACCTCCCGAGTGCCTGATGAGGTGCCTGCAAGATCTCTTAAGTCGCTGGCCAGATTTCCTGAGTTGTCTGTAAAATCTTCTGAGTCACTTCCTAATCCTCATGAATACTCTCCAAATTTCTTTGAGCCAAATCCAATACACCTGAATTGTCTCGAATGGCCCCTAATTATTTTAACTTGCGGATTGTCGCCTTTTGAATGCAAATTCAGCTATAATCAATTATTTCCAGAGCAGGAATCTGAGGTAGGTGTTCCATTAGCCAACCAATAAATTCAAAGATGCAAGCAAGTAGCAGGATTGGCCAGTTCTCAATAGCAACAACAGTATGCTAACTGCCAGAGATGGCAAGGTCCACCCTTTAATTCTGGACTGCGAGTGTGACTATCAATCAAAGAGTTGAATCCTGGAAACGGACCCTACATTACATCAGTCCATTTAGGATCCTTCATTGGACCAACTCTGTTACTTATCATCCACAACGATTGTGCACCATCCACATCCACTCTATTTTTCATGTGTCCCATCTTAAACATGCTCTTTCTAGCCTCTTGGCTCCTGTCTCCAGGTCCCTATGCTTCTGCCTTTATTATTGATGGGGAACCGATGTATACAGCCTGGCGACTGTTGGATTCTTGTACGATATGTGAAAGATGCAATATTTGGTGGACTGGGAAGGATATGTCATGGAGTAGTGGTGCTGGGTTCTTTCTTGTGACATTTTAGATTCTGAATTAAAATGGACTTCCACAACCGCCATTCAGATTACCCTGGGCTGTCAGGACCCACCCATAGTGGCAGGGGTGTGGGGGGCAGAATTGTCAAGAACCCTTTGAATCAATAGGTGGCCCCCAAGATCCCCAGACCTTGGTGTCCTACTTCACCTGGATATCATTAATTTACCTAATTGTGGCTTGTTTACCTGTTATTTGCTCCCTCAAGATTTTTTTTTGTGGTGTTTATTGCAAACTGCAGGTTTCTCATTTGACCTTGCACTATTTAAGTTACATGCACTGAGCACTGGTTTCTCAGTCTTGACTTAGCCTTTCCATAGTGATATTCATTCCAAGTGAACTGTGTACCTTTGTTGATTCTTTCGTAAATAAACTCTCATCGTGGTTTTGTGCTCGAATCTCTAGATACTCCCTGTCTGGGTTTGCGACCCTGAGTTCATTGTTACGGTCTGGAAATTGTTTTCAAATTCTCAGTGCAATAATGACAAATGCTGAGAGTATTTTACCATTTCAGTTGTAAATTATGAATAATTTCTGCAATAAGTTTTCTAGCTCAGAAAAGAGTAAAAAAGTGAAGCAAATAAGTTTGATTTTTGTGTTCTTCTCTCAGGTTCCTTTCCTTACCTTTTATATGATGGCTTGAAACCTGTGCCAATTCCAAAGTACCAATACTGCAAGGCATTGATTTTCATTGAAAGATCAAAAAGAATTTCAAAGTAAATGACTTAAAGTCATTTTTAATACAGTGCTCTTTTGTATCAATTTCATTGAAATCTCTGCCAATTCAACTCTTTAGTGTGGCTAAGATGCCCTATTGTGTATATATGCATTGGATTAGGATTTGATTTAACTCCCAAATGTTTTTTTTTATTTTATACAAATAGTTAAGGATATGACCTACACAATCTAATTTGCTAAGGTTGTCCACTCCGATGGTTCAGAGTATGAGGGCATAATTGAGCTGCTTGTGCTGTTTACCTTTTTCAGGATCTGGGCTGTAGGATGTATGATTTATACCTATTGACAATTTCATGTCCACGCCGTACAACAAGATTGTCAAGGGGAATCTCAGATGGGAGGTAAAGAAATGTAATTCAAGTCAATTAGTGACATTCCATTTAGTAAACAAATTGGCATCTGGCATTTTGTAAGAGGTAACTTACTTATTTGAAAGTTGGTTCACAATAACATGCCATAAAGAATTATTGAGGGGCAGTATATAACGTCAGGGATACCTTTCCTTAACAACAAGCAGAATCAGATTTGTAAGAATTGTTGAAGGTTGCAGTTTAGGTAAGGCAGATGCAGAATATTTGCATTAATTTCTTTTAATGATCAAAGTGTAAAAGACTTGGTAAAACTCATTAAAATATTGTTGCAATGATTTTTGCATTCAAATGTTCTTGCACCAACTAACTCAACAGAAAGTTTGAAGTTAATAACTCATCTCCTTCTACCTTAGACCACGAACTTATCAATCACCCCTGCTGTGGACCACTTCTACAAAGAAGGGATCTGTATGCTCCACGACTGCTGGAGTAAGTATGTACATATAGGAGGGGACTATGTTGAAAAATAAATGTGCTAGGTTTTCTAAAATTGACTCCTTCTACCTTAGGCCACAAATGTAAGAGTTCGGCACGGACTAGAAGGGCCGAGATGGCCTGTTTCAGTGCTGTAATTGTTATATGGTTATATATGGTTATCAATCACCCCTCGTATGCCACACCCCAAAAAATTACCTCAAACATTAATTCCCATGAGAGAAATTGGAAAGAAAAAAGCAAAGACATATATTCTGCAGGTTCTATAGTTGATTTACTGTACATTTGCTTAACATTTCCTGGAAATTTCTGCCAAATCTGTAGAATAAATTACTTCGCACTTTTCATATGTTCAGGATATTACAAATAATTTACAGACAATGAATGCATTTTTGAGTGGAGTTACAGTTATAATATATGAATTCTTAATGCAGTTTTTAACTGTTTGCTAATTATTCCATCAAAAATGTAGAACATAATCCTTACCATTGTAAGGGTTGGACAAGCATGGAAAGGAAATTACTGTATAGAGTGAAGCTCCTGCCAGACAAAAGCTCAACACAAAGACAAAGGGAATTTGAACCAAAAGAGAGACAAAGGCTCAGACATTTGTGGGGTGGGAAGAAATTCCAGAGATATTATAGTTCATGCCAATAATGATATTCCTTAACAAGGAACAAATACAGTATATCTCAGCAAGCAATAGAGAATTGAATTACTGAGATTTGGTTCAAATCAAGATACCAACAGCAGAGTTATGAAGTCCTAGAAGAAGAACATCAGCATAGTCAAACCCAAGGGAACAAATGTCCAGACGTGGTTTTAAACGCAGGGAGCTTTCAGCAAGAACAAAATCATTTGGTTGCTACAAAGGTAAAGAAAAAAGCAGTCATAATGATGTTTCGATATGCTCTTGGAAGCTTCTCTTGATGTCAGATAGGGCATGTGAGGGAGATCACATTTCTGTTATAGTCAATTACCAGACGTTGTCATAGGAACTAAAGAAAAAAGCTTCGGCCCTCATAATAGATAAATATAAGAAATTTCTGTTCATCCATTGCTATCAGTCAAGTAATGTGACACCTAGAGGCAATGAGCTGGTGGTGTTGAGATAGAGCTAGGTGGCATCAGTCAACTAGCATGATCTCAAATTAATCTTTTAATCTACTAATCAGATCCCTCTTTACTGAAGGTCATGGACTGTAGCTTCTTTGGAGGAAATTCATGGCAAGTAGACGTCATGGTTACTACAGGGACATGTTGGGAATACAAGATATATGGTTGACATAGTTGGAGTCAAGGGCAATCTTTCAAAGAATAGAATTGATGCAGCAGAAAGCAAACTAAATCAAAGGAGCCTTGGCTGGTTCTTACCAGAATAACAATCACTTGTTCTTTTCCCACACTCCTACATTTTTTCCAACAATTTGCTTTGAAGATGAAAACAGAATCTGTATCCATCACATTTTAAGATATAGCATTAAAAGATGAAAAATGTTTTTTTCTTCCAAATCTCCATAGACCTTTATGTTCATCAAGATGAACAATATCAGATTAACTGCATTTTTATTTATTTCAGATGTTCAACATTCAGTCCACCTTCCTCTGAGAATTTCATATTATTATTCTGCATTTATACATTCTTAAGACTGACCTTTGTTTCTTTACTTGTCCCTGTACTATCCTCTTTCACGTTCCCTTAATGCTGCCTTTGTCATTAGATTGTTATTGACTTCTAGGCTATACCAGATCTTCCATTATGTTTTCTCTTCCCTTCTTAAACCCTATAGCATGTTTTATATTTAAAGTATTTTTTATATCTTCCCTGGGAAATCTCTCACAGATTTGATTATACCAGAATCACAGGTTGATTGGAGAGTTTCAAGGCAAAGATCTTCAGAAGAACTTCATAGCTTTTGCTACATCCAGATTTCTTAGCCACCATTTAGTACCATTTGTAGTGAAATGAGCTGGATGAATACCGACACGTAGGATAGTGGAGCCAAATAGTGTCATTGAAACAGCAGTTGTGGCTGAAAATATTGGGCAGGTTGATCAACCTAGTCTGTTGCATTCCATTTCTCCACCATGGATGAAGATAATAATTGTTTGTTCTTTCATTTGTCTGCTTCAGCGCTGCCGTTAGCTTTGGACATGGTAGAGGTACAGAGTTTGCAGTGATCCATCAGCTTTTGCAGTGCTCAATAGATGTAATGGATTGTTACCTTTTGTCTTTAGTATGCAGACAACAAATGTTGTAGTTGTATCGGTTTGAAGCTATTAGGATAATCACTTGCAATACTTTGTTCAATGTGGATATCACGAAAGGGTGGTGGCAGGTCCATGGAGTCAAAGTTTTCCACATAGTACACAGTTCATTGTATTCCATGTGGTGGATTCAGTTGATGGATTGGTGAAAAGTGATGGGCATAGGATTTTTTCTTTGCCTCTTCAAACACGAATGAATGGGGTTTCATAAAGAGCATTGTCAGCCTTTTAAAACCAAATGGGTGTTTAGGTTCTCTGTAGATGTATTTAGATGACATGCAATTCAAAATAACAACAAAAGGTTCTCTTCGCTAAAGACAGTTTTGCACCAGCAGAACTTTTATGATAATTCGATCACTTCTCACACTCAATCTCTTATGTCACCAGACAATTACCAAATATACTTATTTTAATGATTTTTTTCAAGTAGGTCTTGAGCTCATGATCACTGAGTTAGCTTGTCTTTGTATAATGATTACTACTGGCACACATATGGTTCTGTAGCAATCTTTCCCCCACCTAAATTAGTTTCACCTAATTAAATGACACCTAAATTTAACAACATTATACCTTAGTCATGGGTAGTATCTCAGCAGTCAGTCAAGTTGCCTAATCAAATAATTCGAAATACTTATTGTGAAAATAAAGTAAATGTAGTTGATTTCTCATCAGACTGAAGCTCAGGATAAGATATTTTATCAAACTCAGCAACATCAAATGAGTTTACAAGAAATGACCATTTTATTTCAGAGTACCTTCAATTCTGATCTTTACTTCAGACTACAGATAAAAACCTGGGCTTGAAATTTAAGTTTTGAAGATTCTGCAGGGAGCGCTCATGGAGTGTGGTCGTCTCTCTGGCTTCACTCCATTCCCGTTATCCTTTTTAACCTATGATCTCCTTGATCTAATCAACTTTAAGTACACCAGAAGACTTACTTTATCTCACAATCTTACAATTATCGATTAATTGACTTCCTTTTGTCAATCGCAACTTTTGAGCTTAAAGAAATGAGTACGAGATCTAAAACCAAAGATGGGAAAAACGCTGATGGGAACGGAGGAAAGAAGAAAGGTGACTCTAAACCAACGGAATTAACTTACTAAGTTATGGTGAAGTGTTTGGAGGAAATGTTTGAGCAGCATCGGATAAAATTATCTGAAAGTTTAACTGCTCAATTTGAACAACATCGTCAAAGCCTTAATGAAGATTTAAAATCAATCACGGAATCTTTGAAATTCCTGAATGCTGATGTTCAAAAACACGATGCAAAAATTTCTGAGCTGGATACTAAATCTCAGAAGACGGATACAAAAGTTGAGATCTTAGAGAAGAATCTAGCTTCGACTACTAAACAGCTCCAACAACTTAAATCCAAAGTTATTGATCTTGAGAACCGATCGAGAAGACAAAATTTACGTTTAATTGGCCTACCCGAGGATGTTGAGGTTGGAGATCCTGTAATATTCTTTGCTCAACTTTTAAAGGATTCGTTCAGTTCAGTTTTTCCCAACGATCCTCCATTACTCGATCGCACCCATCGTATACCGTGGGTAAAGTCGGCAGCGGCTGTTTCCAAACCCAGACCTGTTATTCTTCGTTTCCATTATGTTAATGTTAAAGAACAACTTCTCCAGATCGCTCGTCGACAAGGGATGATAAAGTATCGTCAGCATTCCTTCAGGATAGTTCAAGACTACAGTCCTGAAGTGATGAAGGAACGACTGACTTTTAAACCTTTAATGTCGGAATGCTATCAAAAAAATCTTAAACCGGCACTACTGTATCCTGCACGACTCAGAATCTCTCTTTCCGATGGAAATCGTTGTGTTTTCCACTCTACAACTGCCGCTCGGAGCTTTTTGGATGATAATTTCCCATCTGATACAGACACCCTCTCTTAGTCTGTGTTTGGTGCTTTCAGCACCAACTTTTTTTCTCTCTGGTTTTTTTTCTTCAAAATAAACCTTCTACTACTGTGCGATGAAGGATTTTATAAGTTTAAGATTTTTGTTCTTTGGTTATTACTATAGTGATTACTCTAGAATTTATATGGAATATTTATCTTCTGTGAATAACATCACTTTCCCTTAGTTAACCTTTTGTTTTAATCTATCCTTTTTTGTTATTACTAATGATCCGAACCGACGGTCATTTGTAGTTATATGCTTCCTATTTTTGATTTTCGCATAATTAAAATGGCGACTTGTCTTTCTTTTTCTATAATTTTTGTTTTTTTTTCGGGACGCCATGTTCTTATGCTTCTTCTTCCCATAATCCATTTTTTCTTATTTTGGAAGCGTTTTTTTTTATTTACTCATTTATAATTAACAAATTATATGCACTGATACTGGTTTCTTTTATTTTATATATTTTAGTAATTTTTACTATGGAGACTAATTTACAATACTGTTTATTTTTCACATATTAGTCTTTGGGAGGTCACTTATCTAACATATATTTTTGGAGTTGCCCCCTGAAGAAATGGGGTTAAAGTTAGTATTAGTTAGCACTTTCTTCAGCCTTCTTTGGCTCAGTTCGGGTTTCTACTTGGGGTTGGGGGAGGGGGTTGTCTTTTTCTTTTTTAATTTTTTCTATTGGGCTGATTCAGAACTACAAAGATGTCCCCAGTGTCGAGATTTCCGGTTCCTCTCTAATCATGTATTCCTCTTCCGATTTCATGAGCTCACATTATGGTTAACCCCTTACTCACCAAAGGGTTAATTTTTAGTTATGGCTCATTCTATTAATTTTGTCTCTTGGAATACAAATGGTTTAAACCATCCAATAAAACAGAAAAAGATTTTCAAAATATTCCAAAGACTGAATGCTCATATTATCTTTGCTCAAGAGACTCATGTAAGGAAAGAGGACAGTCAACGCTTCTTTAAGTTTTGGAAAGGTAACAATACCACTCAAATGCTCAAGCCAAAATTAAAGGCGTTTCAATTTTTATTGATCCCTCAATTACATTCATTCATCAAGACATCATTTCAGATCCTAATGGCAGATTTCTGTTAATTACGGGGGTACTTTTTAATAAAAAGGTCGCTATGGTTAATGTTTACGCTCCGAATGTGGATTATCCTGAATTCTTTAAACATTTACTTACTTCCCTTCCTAATTTAAACGAGTATATGTTGATAATGGGTGGTGATTTTAATTTATGTTTGAATCCCATGTTGGATAGATCCACAAGTAGTCCGGCTTTACCGAATAAGTCGGCTACTATTATCAACTCTTTTATGTTGGATGCTGGGATTTCAGAAATTTGGAGATTTCTACTTCCAAATGATAAGGAATTCTCCTTTTTTTCACATGTTCACCGTTCTTTTTCCCGAATTGATTGACTCTCGTTTGATTCCATATGTAGTTGATTGTAATTATGACATTATTGCTATTTCAGATGATGCTCCATTGAAACTTTCCATCAAGTTAATGGATACCTTTTGTACTACCAGACAATGGCGATTTAACCCTATTTTGCTTCAAGATCAGGACTTTGTCAAATTTATAAAGGAGCAGATTGATTTCTTCTTTTCAACTAATACTACAGATGAAGTTTCCAACGGAACTGTTTGGGACGCCTTTAAAGCTTATATCCGTGGTCAGATTATTTCCTATTCGGCCGGTTTGAAAAGACGTATTAACAATGAAATACTTCTACTGGTTGATAAAATTAAAGAAGTTGATAAAAAAATATGCTATTTCTCCTAGCAAGGAGCTGTACAAACACAGAGTTGAACTCCAATTGGAACATAGCTTATTATTAACATCCTTGATCGAAAATCAATTAATGAGAACTAGAAGTGATTTTTATATTCATAGTGATAAATCGGGTAAATTACTGGCTAACCAATTGAAATTTGATTCGGTTAAACGTCAAATTACTAAGATCCGCAAACAGGATGATACTTTCACAGTTGATCATGTTGGGATAAACCAAACCTTTCAAGAATTTTATACCTCTTTATATCATTCTGATTTTCCTCATGATTCTAATTTCATGCATGATTTTTTAAGTAAATTGAGTTTTCCGAAACTATCTCCCGAAGATTGCCTATCACTAGAAACTTCCATTTCAGAGGAAGAAATAATAACTGCGATCTCATCATTAAATTCCGGTAAAGCACCCGGTCCCGATGGGTTTACAGTGGAATTTTTTAAATTTTTTTCCTCCATTCTTTCTTCTAAGTTGTCTAGAATATTTAAGGAAGCAATTGGTTTAGGTAAATTACCACAATCGTTTTATGAAGCCTCTATTTCCTTAATTCTTAAAAAGAATAAAGATCCTACGGATTGTGCATCCTACAGACCGATATCTCTTCTGAATGTAGATTCAAAAATTTTTTCAAAAATTCTAGCTACTAGACTGGAGAAGGTGTTACCTCAAATTATTTCCATGGATCAAACCGGATTTATTAAAAATCACTATTCATCTTTTAATATTAGGAGGTTAATGAATATTGTTTATACCCCCTCACTTACTACCCCGGAATGTATTATCTCATTAGATGCCGAGAAAGCCTTTGACAGAGTTGAATGGCCTTATTTATTTAATGTTCTTGAGAAATTTAATTTTAATTTGACATTTATATCTTGGATTAAATTGTTATATTACTCCCCGGTAGCCTCGGTCTGTACAAATAATTATAGATCTCCTTTTTTTCGTCTTTTTCGCGGTACTAGGCAAGGTTTCCCTCTTAGTCCTTTATTATTTAATATTGCTCTTGAACCTTTAGCAATTGCTATCCGTGACTCGCCAAATATTGTTGGTATTACCCGTGGAAATGAAATACATAAACTATCATTATATGCAGATGATTTGTTGTTATATATCTCTAACCCGGAGAAGTCAATTCCTGCTATCTTAGATCTGTTAGCTCAATTTAGTAACTTTTCTGGTTACAAATTGAATCTTAGTAAGAGTGAATTATTCCCTTTAAATAAGCATGTACCTATTTATGGACGTTTACCATTTAAATTGGTTACTGATTCATTTATATACTTAGGGATAACAATTACCAAAAAATATAAAGATTTATTTAAAGCTAATTTTTTACCTTTAATTGATCAGATTAAACTTTTATTTACCAAATGGTCCCCAATCTCTTTGTCTTTGATTGGTCGGATTAATGCTATTAAGATGATCATTTTGCCTAAATTTTTGTATATATTTCAATCAGTTCCAATTTTTATCCCAAAATCTTTTTTTGATAACGTAGATTCAAAAATTTCCTCATATATTTGGCAGAATAAAAATCCTAGGTTAGGTAAAAGATATTTACAGAAATCCAAGAAGGAGGGGGGACTTGCCCTCCCAAATTTTAGATTCTATTATTGGGCAATTAATATTCGATATTTAAAATTTTGGCTACAAGATTTGGACGCATCTTTAAACCCTCATTGGGTAAATCTTGAATCTAATTCATTACAAGGGTTTACCTTGGGTTCGGTTTTAGGAACTTTACTTCCTTTTACTTCTTTTAAATCATATAAACAAATGAATAACCCAATAGTTAAACATACTTTACGTATATGGTTTCAATTCCAAAGATTTTTTGGGTTTAATCAATTCACTCTAGCAAGTCCCATTATATCAAATTTTCTTTTTCAACCTTCCATGATGGATCAAGCTTACTTTGATTGGAAAACCAAAGGTATAATATCTTTTCGCGGTTTATTCTTGGATAACTGTTTTATGTCTTTTGATCAACTCTCTAATAAATATAACTTACCCAGATCTCACTTTTTTAGATATTTACAGATTAGAAACTTTTTAATTACTGTCTCTCCTAATTTTCCACACCCATATCCAATGGACACTTTGGAAAAAATCTTAGACTTAAATCTTTCTCAGAAAGGTGTAATAGCAATTGTATATAATATAATTATGAATTTATGTCCTGATGCCTCTAATAAAATTAAAGCTGACTGGGAAAGAGAACTTGAGATTAATATACCAACTGAAAAATGGGAAAAGATTCTTCAGTTGGTGAATTCATCCTCTGTATGTGCTAAGCATAGGTTGATACAGTTTAAAGTAGTTCACAGGGCTCATATGTCCAAAGATAAACTATCTCGTTATTACTCTTATATTAATCCAATATGTGACAGATGCCAGTCTGAGATTGCTTCTCTAACTCACATGTTTTGGTCATGTCCCTTGTTGGAGAAATATTGGAAAGATATTTTTGATATTATTTCAACGGTCCTAAATATAGACTTACAACCTCATTCAATTACTGCTATCTTTGGACTACCAATGATAGACTCAAATAATTTAACGTCTTCATGATGAAGGATGATTGCATTTCTTACTTTAATAGCTAGAAGGTCCATTTTGTTGAATTGGAAAGAGATCAACCCTCCTACAGTATTTCATTGGTTTTCACAAACTATGGTGTGTCTGAATCTGGAGAAAATTAGAAGTGCAGTTTATGACCCTTCTATTAAGTTTGAAAAAATTTGGAGGCCATTTATTCAGCATTTTCATTTGATGTAATTTGATCATTTCCAAACTTGTTTTATTTCTCTGTACTGTTGTTGGAGGGGAATGGAATCGTCGACGCTGAGGTTTTCTTCTTTTCCATTTTTAAGTTGTTAGTTTTGCCCAAGTCTTTTAGTTTAGTTTAGTTGTTTTTTTTTCTTTTGGGATGGGGATGGGTTTTTTTTCTCTTTTTCTTTCTTTTTTCTTTTTTTTTGCTTTATATTATCCGTGATCAGTTCTACACGTATGGGAGCTTTGGTAATTTCCACTATTTGGTTTTGCAATTACTCTTTTTTTAAATGTAACAATACATCTCATATTATCTGTATTATTGCTATGTTTTGTTTCTATATTTTGAAATTAATAAAAAGATTGAAAAAGAAAGAAAGAAATTTAAGTTTTTTTAATCTCAAGTGATCAGTGTGTTTAATGTCGGATGAGAAGAGTTTTGTTTAAATTTTCTGATGCTTTAGTATATAAGATACATGAAGTTTCCTGATAAGCATGAAGAGAAATCACAATGTAGATTGATGGGCAGATTGGTTTTAGAATTTGCACTTTGACTTGAGAATTTCTTCAGAGGTTTCTATATGATTATAAAACCAGATTGAGCAGACTGCTTTTTAAAAAACTTAATTTAATAATTCAGATGAATTATTTAATTCATAAACCTAACCAGAAAGACACTACTTCACAATAAAGAACTTCATGACCACTATAATTTAATTTAATGATACTTAAAATCAATAAGTTACAGATAGGTACTTGAAACAATTATTACTAATTGTATTCATTAATAATTTTAATTTTCCCATTTTGTAAAGTGATTTTTAAAGTTATTTTATAAACCGTAATTGCAGTGCGAAACAGTGAAAAAATGTTTAAGAAGGTATATTGAAAAAAAAGCTCTCAAGCACCAAGCCACGACCATGGTGATTTGCTTAGTGCTCTAGCCAAGCAAATTTATATGCAATAAATAATGACGCCTCAGCTTTAAAGAAAATTAAACAAATAAAATTAAATGCACAGATACAGCATAGTAACAACCAAGGTTCTATAATGGAAATAACAAATCATATAACTTCCCTTCCAACAATCTGACATTGTTGCATTAAATTACTCTATGTTATATCTCGTACACGCATTCCTTTACTTGCTGACCAGCTTATGTGCAATGTTTGTAATATTCACCAGTGCCAACAAATCTCCTTGCATGACATGTGAGTTTCAGATGTTTGCTTTATAACTATGCTTGATTGTTATAGCAAAAATACGTTTGCTAGTCATTGTAACTATATTTAATGTTTTTCACCTCCCCAAATCACACTTCTCATTTTAATATTGATATTCTCTTGCACAATTTCTGAACAGTGACCTCCCATATCCTTCCTCTTTCACCTCAGATTCCTGACAGTTCCACAAGAGGGTACTGTAGTTACATCCTCAGGTTGTACTTTTTGCATTTGCAAATATTGAGTAAAAAGCAGATTGTAAGCTGACAGAGCGCTCTGAAATGGACAGTATGTTTACTGCAAGCTCCAGTTTCTAGCTTCTCCAGC
This sequence comes from Mobula birostris, assembly GCF_030028105.1. NCBI lineage: Eukaryota > Metazoa > Chordata > Chondrichthyes > Myliobatiformes > Myliobatidae > Mobula > Mobula birostris. The sequence continues at coordinate 136,380,197 of NC_092376.1, forward strand.
TTTCAGCTTGACTTTATTTGGATTTTATTACCTTCCTACTTTATCCTCACTCATTTTGAATTCCTGCATCTTTCTAATTTCTGTTTCTCTAAATGTTTTGATTTCTTTATATTTTCATGATATTGTTTTTTTCATCTGGCTAGTTGGGAAAATGTATTTTTAGTTAGTTTAGAATTTTCTAAAATTGCCCTATTTAACACTGAAACTCAAACATTACATTATCTGCTCCAGGAATCTGGTGACAGATTACCATGCTTAGAAAACATTCCGGTATGATTTAATTTTTTTTTAATTTAACTCCTACTGGTAATCCTTTTTTTTAAAGGGGCTTTCCCTTGGCATAGCTGTTTTAACAGACGTATATCGAGGTCAATTGAGGCTAATTATTGCTTCAGTTGGAAGATTTCCCAGATTAGCATCTGTTTAGTTTTCTTTCCTTAGAGGTATCAATGTTTCCCAACATCAGGAAAATTGAGGCTTTTTATGCTTTCTTTTTGTACATTTTATTGTCAATTCTTTTGGAAAGGCATATTTAAAATGCAGTACACAACGTACAAATAGATACTTTCTTTGAAAGGCCACTGCAAAACTTCCTAGTGGAACTTAGCCAAGATCTTGATCTATGAATCTAGCCTTTTACAGTACCACTACCTTCATGTGCTACATCAACATGATGTGGCTATGGAGCTGACATTTCATAGTTGAGAAAGGAAAGGACAGAAGTTTCATTGGGGTTACTGGGTACTTGAGAGTTCTGCTGGGTTATCATGGTGGGAGTTTTTACTGGCTAATCGGGCTGAGGGTTGGTTGAGGACTTGAATTGGTGGGCAAGATTGAGGGCAAAGATAGGGCTTGCAATAAAGGCAGTTCATAAGGGTTAAAGCTGTAATCAGATAAAATTGGTGAGAGACGGACATAAAACAGTGAGTTTTAGTGAGAAACATTCTGAATATTCATCAGGGAAAGTAAAGGTCGTGATAGCAATTGGTTGTGTGGAAGGGGGCTGAGGATTAGGCTGGTGGCTGTGAAGAGATCCAACATTCAAAACAGTGGGAGGTGTTCTGGAGGGAAGAGTTAATGCCAAGTTATGTCATCTGAGGAAGATCTACCGGATGCAGCAATCCAATATCAGACTCCACAGACTAAACCTAGACAGACTTTGTACAAGGTTGAAGCAACCCTCATGTTGTGATGCACGCAATCTGCGATCTTGCATACATAATGGAAAGCAACACTGGTATGTGTAGTTTATTTAACATTTCAATAATATTTGAGTAATATTGTAAATATATTGTTTGATGAAGCATTCTTCAATGTTTACATAATGTCTTGAGAGTTATCTATAAATGGCATATGTCATCACACCACTATGTGATATGTGCGTGCATCGCTTTAAGTAAAAAATGAACTAAAATTCACATTTCAGATTCCCATCTTTTTCTTTCAAGTAGTTTAGCATTTTGGAATTACAAACTATAACAGTGGTGATGAAGAAGTTTTAAACGAACCTGAGATGACTACCTACCTGTTGAAGCGCAGAGAGATGTTTGAGTTAAAAAAACGTAGCAAGAAACATTTAAGTTAAAAAAGTGTATTGAGAAACATATGAGTTAATTAAGAGCAGCACAGCACAACTAAGTAAAAAGGCAGAAAATGGACAACTTCACAGGTTCATAAACAGTGAGTACCGGCTGATAATCATAAATTTAAAAAATAGAAATGTTTGGCTACATTGGAAAGAAAGACACATTTGAATACTAACGAATAACTGACTCATGTATACAAAGCAAATTATGTAGTAATTTAAAGCAAATGAATTACTCAATGAGAAATGAGTACAAATTTTGCTGAGTGCATTGGATTTAAAGATATACAGTTTGCTTAGATGTTTAACTGCTCCAACCAAACCAGTTGAAATGAGCTTTGCTGATAATTGTGAAAGTAATACAGGAACAGTTAGAAACAAAACCATTGTTGATTACAGAACGCTTTAGGTTTCATAAGTGGAATTAAATGAAAGGAGAGATAATTTCAGTGCATGTGGCTGAATTGCAGAGATTGCCTGAGCATTATCAGTTAAATGATGGGTTTAATGATGCACAGATTGATAGCTTAGTTTGCAGAATCTTACAAAAAAGCACTCAAAAACAGCTCATAACTGAAGCACTACCCAGTGTAGGGTTCTCAGTAATACTAATTGTAATGTTAATTGTTAAGGCTGACAAAATAGCTTCTCTGTACTGTTAACTGCTGAGTAAGGGGTTCTCTGTAGCAGCATGTCTGGGTTATAATTAGTGATAACGGGACTTGTATTCATTTGCTAGCCAATGGAAGTCATGTTATTCTATTTGTATGTGGGGGAACTGGAGGAAAAGCGTGGGCCTTTGGTGGAGGAGAAGAGAAGAAGTCGGACGTGAGTCGAGCGCTCTGGTAGATCACTGGGAGTGATCTCAGTCCAGGGTTGACAGAGTTTGAAGGAGATTGAGGGGAGGAACGGATACCGAATTTCATGAGCTCCAATGAATTATTTGTGCACAGAACTGATAAAATTTATTGATTTGGCGCCTTTATTTTATTTGTTTCTACTAACCCATCACCAAGAAATAATTATAAGAGTAATCATTTACTTGCCTATTGTGTACCGTCTGATATTTTATGTCGTGGGCTTGTACCTGGGTGCAATCACACAGTATCCACACCAATGCGATTACTGAGTTGGTGGGGTCAACGCCCGTTTACCCTAGATGAATGGGAGTCAAGCGGGGCCTAGTCGCTACACTAGCTTTAAAAGAGCAGTTGAAATCACTGTCTCAATGGAAACAGCAGCCAGAGATGCAGTTGAGTTGGAGTCAGGAACAAAGGTGAGTATCAACAAAATTGTAGTGACTAAACAGAAACCAGCCTGACCAAACAAATTGTGTTAACATTGTGGCAAAAGCTCACATACACCAGACCAATGTAGATTTAAAGGGAAAACTTACAGAAAATGCAACAAAGTAGGATACATACAAAACGCCTGTAAGGCAGATAAAAATAAGCGTACTGCACAGGAAAGAGAAAAAGACAAAAAAATGTCAAGTGGTAGCTTCAAAAAGAGCAATAAACTGCATGCTGTTGATGAGAAATCTGACAATGATGACGGCAGCTTGTGGATTGGTGTGAGAAGAACAACATAAGCCTGAAATGGGGAGAAGGCAAAGGAAGTTATTGTGGACTTCAGGAAAGTGCAGACAAACCAGCCCCCTCTGTAACTACATGGCTCCACCAGACAGCGAATTAAGTGCACCAAGTTCCTGGAAGTTCACATTACCGTGACCTCACCTAGTCTCTTAATATCACCTCCCTGCAGAGGAAGGCACAGCAATGCCTCCACTTCCTAAGAAGACTGAGACAAGCAAAGTTGCCCCCTCCCTCATATTAACAGCATTTTACAGGAGCACCATTGAGAACATCCTGACAAGTTGCATCTCCACCTGGTATGGGAGCAGTCAAGCATCAGACCAGAAGTCCCTACAAAGGTCTGTGAGAGCAGCTGAGAGGATCACAGGGATCTCCCTACCCCCTATCAGGGACATTTATCTGGGGTGCAGTTTATGCAGGGCCCTTAGTATTATGAAGGATCCCACCCATCCATCCAGCATCCTCTGACTTTCTACCATCAGGCAGGAGACACCAATGCATAAAAATAAGAACAGTCAGGCTAAGAAATACTTTCCACCCCAGGCCATCAAGCTTCTGACCTCCCTGCTCCATCATATTTGAAGTGTCACTGGTTAATCTGTTCCATACCTTACAATATTTAATATTAATGTACTTTAGTTTGTTATTTATGTAGGATTCACCTGTAGATTTGATCCTTACCTTCATGTTATTGAGTATTATGAGTGCCACTGTGCTTTACACCCTGGTTTGGAGAAATTCCGTCTCCTTTCTATGTATATTATATACATGTATATAGTTAAATGACAATAAACTTGACTTGAGTGACAATCAATATAGACTATACCAGAAGTACATGACAAGTTAATTGAGTTGGAATTGGTCACTGGCTTGGCTGTTTCAGTCTTTCCACAAAATGAGTTTGAACGGCATTTCAAAGCTACCGAACTGCAGCCTGCAGATATCCAGCTAAGAACTTATACTGGAGAAAAGGTAACTCCTGTGGGAATGACATTCATAACAGTGAATTGCAAAAATCAACAAGCCACATTCAGCTTGTATGTGGTAAAAACCAGGAGGAATTGCACTGTGGGGTCATGACTGGCTGAGACAAGTACAACTTGATTCGAGATCCAGTCACCACTTGCATGCCACATCCCCTGAAATAGAGTCAATGGTAAGCAAATTAAGAAAGGGGCTGGATGATGCCACAACTGTCTCTATGCTGTACTCCATAATCTGTTGCCCAACAGAAGGTAAATAGGTGTTGGTGCCAACCTCTGTGCTTCAGGTAGGAAAGCATCTTGGACCAAGGAAGGACCATGCTACTCAAATAAATTGTGAAAATGATGAAAACAGTGGTCTGACTACAGCAGTTTTTGTAGGCATGATATGTTAATCAGACAGTTACTTGAGATATGTTGCTTGGTTTTAAGCTGGAAGAGAGTTCAATGAGCTTTAGGAAAGTTGCAACCATTTGATGTTTGTATGCATAGAGAACTAGAGTCTACTCTGCATGCCTTATGGTCATAGCAAGAACATCAAGTGGGAAACAAAAGGCTGCTTGTAAAAGAAAATGTAAAGACCAAAGGTTGCAGGAGGAATTGAAGACCAAAAAGAAAACAGTCAATGGAGGTATGAAAACAGAATTCGTTAGATGATGTTGTGGATGAGGAAACCAAGAGGAGAGATCAGATTATAAAGGGAGCAATAGAAAGATTAATAGGAGAATACTCCAGTAAACTAAATGCACCTATGCACCTTCTCAAGATCAAGATGCACAAACCAGAAGAAGAAGAAGGAAGAAGACAGGTGTCCAGAGCTGTCAGACAACTTCCTGCAGTCTAACACACCTCCTACAGCCAACAAGGGGGAGAGCCCAAAGCTAACATTGTTTCACAGCCACAAGTCTCACCTGCCAAGCTGAGTAACCCCCTTGTTAGGAACGATGTTATCCCACAAGAGTAAGACATCCTCCAAAGCAATTAAATCTTTAGGCCTGAATGGGACAATTTAAAATTTACTATGCTGTTGATATCTATACAGTTGTTTTGTTATATAGTATACTGTTTATACACTGTATATAAGTTGATATGTATTCTATATTAAGTTCAAGTTTATAGCTAAGCAGAGTTGTGTATTTAATATTTTAGTAATATTTGGGTAAGGTTGGAAATATATTGTTTTATTAAGCATTCTTTATTGTTCACCTAATGCATTGTGGGTTTTCTGTAAAAGTATGTAAATGGTACACGACAAAAAGCAACCACATCATACGTGTGCACTTCGCCTAAATCAAAAACCGAACAGGCTCACATTTCGGGCTCTTTTTTTTGCTTTTTATTAATTTTATGGTTTGGAGTTACAAAACATAACAGTATGCCCAGGTAACTGAAAGTGCTACACATTTCTGAGAACAGCTGCGATCAAAGCTTCAAGCCATCCCCACAGTGACTACCCAATCTCCTAACTCAGCCTTTCATATCCGTGACTTTGCATGCCTTGCCACCAATGCTCTCATTTATCTATACTTCATCCCCATTCCTCTGGCCTTCCTTACCTTCCATCACAACTCACATTCTAGTTACAAACAAGAGAAAATCTGCAGCGTCCTGCTGAAGGATCTCCGCCCATATCATCAACTGCCCTGTTTTTCATAGATGCTGCCTGGCCTGCTGAGCTCCTCCAGCATTTTGTGTGTATTGTTCACATTCTAGTTAACAATCCTACAACAGTCTGACAGAAGTAAATTGGTTTGAAGGCTTTGCTAAGCAGACAATTAACTCATTTTGGATTTAATTTTAAAGAGAATGGCTAAAATCTAAAATTGCATTTAAATAAGAAGAGCTTCATGCGAAGCCATGATAACATCTACAGAATTAGCCTTAGTTATGGTCTGGAACATTTAATTCTTTTGTTGGAATTTGATTTATCTATGGGCATACTTAATCATTTTAGTTTTAAATGGTAATTGTAGTATATACAAACTGAATAATCTGATGGGAACCGAAGCCTCTGCAGCTTGCATCCTACAAAGGTGTCCTCAGAAACATCATAAAACATGTTTCTTAATCTGTTCACACATACAGTACTTGAAAATATCATTCACTGGAATGATGAGTTGCTTTATTGTGGTCATTTAAGTACTTTGGTGCTGTATGATAAACAGCCACAGAGAGGGGATTAGCTCAAAGTGGAATAAAGCAACTCTGCATTGTGAATTAGTTTTATATTGAATGAAAATTTTGTACAGCAAGCAATCAACTCTGATCTCACAGCTGCTACATGATTTTTTTCTCTCTGTGCAAACCTTACCAAAGCATCACACTTGTGGTCATAAATCCAGATCTGTGAATACAAAAGCAGGACACTCTGCACCAATGTAAATAAAAAAAAAATACTATCATTCCTGGCTACCTGCAAACATTAGTTAATTTATAAAAACATTAAAGAATTTACAGGATTCCAGCTAATCTATCTTTAATATTGCTATACAACAGTTCCTTGCTGAATGCATTTTAATTAGATGAATTGCTGAACACAGCATAAAATGATAAAAGTTACGCAATTCCATGAATGCAGCATTTAAAGTGTTTTGCACACGCTCAGCTGCTTTTCACATCTCTTGATGCATATGCATGTGGATGAAAATCTACTTAATTAAATTTGGTATGCTAATACTTCAGAACTGATTTTAATATAACATTATGCAAGCAGTGAAAGTAAGAGCAGGGATCTTATCTATTTTAAGAGTCCTAGCATTACAGCACAGATACAGGCCTTTTAGCACAACGCTCATGCCAAAAAATTACCAGCATTCAGCCGACAACGTCCAAGCCCTAACGCTCCGTGTACCAATGCAAGTGCTTCTTAAATGATACTATTGTATCTGCTTCAACCACTTCCCTGTCAGTTCATACCATATACCCACCACCTTCTGGATGAAAAAGTTGATCCTTGGCTCATTTTCAATTTTTTCCCCTCTCACCCTAAAGCTACAGTATGCCTCCTAGTTTTGAACTTGCCTGCCCTGGGGAAGAGACTGTTAACATCCATCAGACCTATGCCTCTCATTATTTTAAGATCAGCCATTATTCTCCCACTTTACAAGGAATAAAGATCTAGCCTGTCCATCCCTTAATTCACAGCCTCTAGCTCTGGCAACATTCTCATAAATCTTCCCTGCGCTTTTCAGTTTAATCCTGTATTTTCTTACAGTATACACCGTACTCCACTACTCCAAGTGTGGTCAACCTCAGGCAATTGCAACATAATGTCCCAACTACTATACACAATGCATGTATGCTAAGTGGATCTTTTTTCATCATCCTGACTATCTGTGATGGCATGTTCAATGAGTTTTACACTTATACTCCTCAGTCCCTTTATTCCATTACACCTTATAGTGCTTTGCCATTAATAATACAAGCCCTACATTGGTTTGACTTTCCAAAATGATTTGCCATGGTTCACTCTGGGCAAATGTGTAGCAGAGGATTCAGTAACTTCACACTCGCCTGTATTGAAATTCATTTGCCACTTCTCAACCCACTTCCCAAACCTAGCAAGATCCCCGTAATCTATAATAACCATATTTACTATCAACAACACTGCCTAATTTCATATCATCTACAAACTTACTGACCAAGCCCTGTGCGTTGACATCCAAAAAATTTATTTAAATAACAAACAAGGTTCCCAATACTAACCCCTGCAGCCCACCGCTAGCTATTGGTTCAATTCTATAACTCAAACAATATTCAAACACCACACTGTGCTCCCTACCTCTGAGCCAATGATGAATCTACCTAACTGGCTCTCCCTGGATTCTCAGGGACCTAACCTTCTTGATCAGCCGACTATAAGGGTTTCTGTCAAATTGTATTCATAATATAAAAAATATATACAAGTACAAAGCTAAGAACTCTGCAAGTGACATTTGTAGTGTCATTCAGTCTATACATTCAGTGTCACTGGTTCTTTACGTTAGTAGTGTTGGCATATATTTTTTGTACCTACTATCATTGTCACTCATGTGGCCCTCTTGGATTATACAACTTCATTTGCCTGAGGGGCCACCTCACTGGACCAAACTCCTCAATGTCCAGAAGGATCTCATTGAAGCAGTGCTTTCCAACAGCACCTTTGGATTGGCTGCACAGAGCATCCCTCAGCACTTAACCCTGCAGCTTGGAATGTGCTAGTCAGCAGTATTCCCTTATAGAATCACATTGTGCTGGACAACCAGCAAGTTCTGGGTAGACTAAAGGACATCTTTCACTAAGTTGATGATCTTTCAGAAACACTTAATTTCTGTCTCTGTGAACATCCCTGGGAGCAGTCAAGGGTCTGAGAATCCTTGACTATATACTTGCTCAGAATGAACCATGACAAGGCACCTTGCATCCGCCTCCAGACTCTGTTTCAAAATACACAATTAACTAAGACATGATTGACTGGCTCCTCCTCTTTGCAACTGTCCTAAGTGCAATATTCATTGGGAGTAAGATTCTGAAGGCATCTCTCCCTGCCAGCTAAGCAAAGCTTTGGTGCCTGTTGGTGAGTTCTGGTGATGAGGAAGATTGAGGAGAGATTTGATAGAGGTATACAAAATTACTTCCTCAGGGACCGTTACCTCATCGTAGTGAGGGGGGCTTGTGTATCTCCGTGACGTTATGAGCTGTACCATGTAGAGCTACGGAAGATTGACAGGTCATGGCAGAGAGATCAGACTAAATATGGTCCACTGGAGAAGGAAATGGCAACCTACTCCAGTAATTTGCTAAGAAAACCTTACGGATGAAATCCATGAGATCACGAAGAGTCAGACTCGACCTAAAGACTGAACAACACATACAAAATCATGAGGGGTATAGACAGGGTAAATGCAAGCAGGCTTTTTCCATTGAGGTTGGTTGGGACACTACGACTAGAAGTCATGGGATAAGTGTGAAAGGTGAAAAGTTTAAGGGGAACATGGGGGAAAACTTCTTCATTCAGAGGGTGGTGAGAGAGTGGAACAAGCTACCAGTACAAGTGGTGTACATGAGCTCAATTTCAACTTTTAAGAGACGTTTGGATAGGTACGTGGATGGTAAGGATATGGAAGGCTATCGTCTCGGTGCAGGTCAATGGGAGTGAGCAGGTTAAATATTTTGGTATGGACAAGATGGGCCAAAAGGCCTGTTTCTGTGCTGTACTTCTCTATGACCCTATGACTCTGTATGTGGACGATCTGTTACCATCTTGGCTTGATTGAACGCAGTTTTAAACTGCAGATTGCAAGGACATTTGGGCAAATGCAATTGGGTCCATACTTAAGTAAGTAGGGGGCCACCATGCATGTAGCTGTTATTTGAACTTATTATACCTGAGGCCTGAATGGAGTTGCAAATTGTACTTTCTCCTTTTTAAGTATTTTGAGCAGCCAATATTAATTAAGGCCATATTGAGTCTTGTTTCCATCACTTTTACGTGGGCTAGCTTCTTGCGTCTCCACCTCTCAGCCTGGGAGTAAAATTTAATCCTTTAATCTTCCACCAATTTGTTTTTTTGTCCACAGTGGCTAGAAAACTGCACTAAATCGTCTTGGTGATATAGCACATTTATATATCATTTGCTGACATCAAGATTTGGCTTCAGCTGAATCATGAGGCTGAGCAGAGGTTAAGTACATTCTCAGAAGGTGCAAATGAAAATGGAATATAAATCAACTTGCATTATTCTGGAGCACCTTTTAACAACTAACTAAAATGCAACACAGAGAGGCTGCAGCTGAAGCCAAGGTTACAAAAGATACATAATACCTAATTTTACATTACAAATGCAATCAGTGCACATCTCCCATCCTAACAATTGCTAACAAAAGGTTTCAAGTCATTAAAACGAACTAATAGAAACCTGGAAGCCATTTATTTCCTGGAGCCATTAACCTGCGGAAAATGCATAAACTTCCACTGGATCAGACAGTAACCACAGATTACTTTGTTGACTGGAGACTAAATGCACTGCCTCAGAAGGCAGTGGAGGCCAATTCTCTCGATGCTTTCAAGAAGGAGCTAGATAGTTATCTTATGGATAGGGGAATCAAGGGTTATGGGGACAAGGCAGGAACCGGGTATTGATAGTAGATGATCAGCCATGATCTCAGAGTGGCAGTGCAGGCTCAAAGGGCCGAATGGTCTACTTCTGCATCTATTGTCTATTGTCTATAAATAAGTGGGGTTCAAAACATGATGAGATTAGAATCTGGGATTCCGAAGGAAAAAGTTACTTTGTTTAACACTTCCAGTGACAATGTATAAGTGAGGTGCAGCATGTGTATAAAATGTTTTTTTTTAACTTTTGAAAATTAAAATGCAAAAATTACAAACACTTAATCTTGAGTGAAAGGGAAAAGTGAATTTATCAATAGAATGAACTAGGTTTAGATAAATCTACCAGACATCATCAATCCCAGGGCTAGACTCTTTGCAAGTATGACAAATTTCTAAAGATTATTGTTGTCAATCTGATGCCAGATTTATGAATATTTTGTGGCAACGGGACAGAAGTTTGTGAACGAGGAAAACTGAAGTTGATGAGATCCATTCATAATAGAGGGGAGATGTTGTTGAGAACGTCAAGAGTTAAATAAAACTCATTTAACTCCCAGTTTAGCTCAAAGGTAATAATCTCTGAACTAGTGCCTAAATCACAAAGAAACTGTTTTCAAAAATGAGAGATTAGGGTACTTTACATGACTTTAAAGAGTTGGCATGAAGAAGAGTTGTTTTCAAGAAACTCTGGCACCACATAACAGGAAACAGTTCCAACAGTGGAGCGGCTCTGACTGATCTGAATGGATCCACTGTCCTTGTGGCAAGAGTAAATGGGAAGTTTCAAAGGCTTTAGATAAATATGACAGAATAGACAGAATCTCAAGGAATAAGTAGTGAGGAAATACATAAAGTCAGTGGACAGAAATGTAAAAGGATGGTTAAAATAAGCATAATTATTGAAATGCATTTAACTGTCTGTATATTAATACACAGACTATACTAAATAAAACATGGAAACTGGATAAAGCAATACGTTGCAAGAAATCAGATAGAATTGGGCTTGCAAAATTTTGACAAATATAATGCAGGAGTGGAAATTCAATATTATGAAGTACAATATATTTAGAAATTACAGGGAGGGCAAAGAGGAGATGGAGTAACTGTTTATTAGAGTTAGCATAACATTAGTAGGAAAAATGGCACATTTATCAAGTAATATACAGTAGAAATAGACATTATAGAGTCTGTGAAAAAGTAACACACTGACAGCTACTTAGCAGGTGCATAGAGGCTCATTAGCGAATTGCAGAGCAGGGCATCTATCTTCTCACTCTGCCTCAGACTCATCTTAGATCTCTTAGGACTCCAGGAAAAAATGTCTATGTGCAGCTCACGGGAGAATGACTCCACACAGTAACATTGGCCCAGATGAATTGGCTGAGTCATAGACACAACATGGAAACACGCATTTTGACTCACTTAGTCTGCACTAATCATCTACCACCTATTTACACTAATCTCAAGAGGATCACCTTTCTTATTTTCCCCACGTTCTCATTAACTTCTCTCAGATTCTAACACTCTCCTACAGCAGCCAGTTAATCTACTTACTCACATGCTTTTGGGACGTGAGAAGAAACGGGTGCACCTGGCAGAAATCCACACAGTCACAGGGAGAACATGCAAACTCGACATAGACAGCACCTTAGTCAGGATTGAACATGGGTCCCTGGCTCAGCGAGGCAGTGGCTTGACTAGTTTCTCCACTATGTTGCCACTGGATCACAAGATGGAATGATTCAAAGAGCTAGAGAGGATACACAGTGAAATGTTTGGTATATTTCCTTCCTGTCAGATTGAATACACAAGCTGACTCGGCATATGAAGGGGTCCATTTAGAGTTCTGTAACACCACAGCACAAAAACAGTCCTTACAGCCCACCTAGTCCATGCTAGCCTGGTCTACCTGGACTCAACTACCTGTACCCGAACCATAGCCATCCGGACCCCTCTCATCCATGCACCTTTTCAACCTGCTCTCAAATGCTATAACTAATCCCACATCTTCTGTTTCCACTTGCATCTTGTTCTACACTCCCACCACCCTCTCATTTCACCTTTCACTCTGTGACCTTGAATTCTATTCTTACCCAGCTTGAGCAGAGAAAACCTGCATGAATTCTTCCTATCTATACCCCTCATAAGTTTGTTACCTCAATAAGATCTCTCCTCATTCTCCTATGTAATAAATTCCTATCCTGTTCAGTCTTTCCCTATAAAACAGATCCTCAAGTCCTGGCAATATTCTTATAATTTTCTCTGCATTCTTTCAAGCTTATTTATATCTTTCCTGAAGGTAGGTGACCAGAACTGCACATGAAGCACTTCAATTATTCCACATGAAGTGTTGTCAAACCTCTCTTCTACTCTGGAAGTGATGCACACTTCTGTGTTGGCCATTGTGAACACAGTGGTTGGGGAACACACATAAAAGTTGCTGGTGAACGCAGCAGGCCAGGCAGCATCTCTAGGAAGAGGTGCAGTCGACGTTTCAGGCCGAGACCCTTCGTCAGGACTAACTGAAGGAAGAGTGAGTAAGGGATTTGAAAGTTGGAGGGGGAGGGGCAGATCCAAAATGATGAGTAAGGAATTTGAAAGTTGGAGGGGGAGGGGGAGATCCAAAATGATCAGTAAGGGATTTGAAAGTTGGAGGGGGAGGGAGAGATCCAAAATGAAAATCATTTTGGATCTCCCCCTCCCCCTCCAACCTTTAAATCCCTTACTCACTCGTCCTTCAGTTAGTCCTGACGAAGGGTCTGGGCCTGAAACGTCGACTGCACTGCTTCCTAGAGATGCTGCCTGGCCTGCTGCGTTCACCAGCAACGTTTATGTGTTGCTTGAATTTCCAGCATTTGCAGAATTCCTGTTGTTTACAGTGGTTGGGAGGCAGGTTTCAACTTCATAAAGCAAAGGACATACAAAATCTTTGTGTCACCCTGAAGTCTCAGAACTTTCAATCAATTCAAGATATCAGGTGACTCAAGACGATAATAAACACAAGAGATTCTGCAGATGCTGGAAATCTAGAGCAACACACAAAATGCTGGAGGAACTCAGCAGGTCAGGTACCATCTATGGAAATGAAGGGCCAGAGTTGCCCCTACTTCCTGAGGAGACTGAGGTCCTTTGGAGCATGCAGGCCTCTCCTTCACATGTTCTACCAGTCTGTTGTTGCCAGTACAATCTTCTATGTGGTGGTGTGCTGGGACAATGGCATCAACACGGGTGATGCCAACAAGTTCAATAAACTGATTAGAAAGGCTAGCTCTGTTATAGGAGTCAAATTGATCACACTGGAGGCTATGGTAGAACAAAGGAGCTTGCAGAAAATCCTAGCAATTGTGGACCATGTTTCTCACCCTCTGCATGCCACCTCGGCTGAACAGAGTAGTATTTTTAGTAATAGACTAAGACAGCTGTGCTACTCCAAAGAGTGGTATATGAGGTCATTCTTACTCATGGCCATTATTCTCTATTAGAGTCTACCTATAGCCAGGGAAGTGATGACCCCCTCTCATGTTAGGCTGTTTGTGGTAACTTTTTTTTTATTCTTTCTGATTTATTTCTCTTCCAATATTTATATCTGTGCACTTTTAATGCTACTGTGACACTGTAAATTCATTTGGGATCAATAAAGTATCTATTTATATATCTATCTCTCTAAACAGTTAATGTTTCAGGCCTTCATCAGGAGTTGGGCATTGGCCCTTCCAGAAGAAGGGTCTTGGCCCAAAACATCGACAGTTTATTCATTTCCCTTGATACTGCCTGACCTGCTGAGTTCTTCCAGCATTTTATGCGTGTGAGACTCATGGCAATGATATGTGGATCCCTGCTAAGCAAGAGCTTGCAGAAGGTTGGTCTCCAGCACTGTTCTAGACAACTGAATAAACTTGGGAATGGAGCCCTGTTTCTTGGATCTCCAGAATTAGGTTTTATTATCATTGACATACAGTACATCTTTTGCCACAGCAGTACAGTGCAAGACATAAAATTACTGTAAGTTACAAAATAAATAGTGCAAAAGAGGAATAGTGAGGTGGTGTTTATGGACCATTCAGAAATCTGAGAACAGAGGAGAAGGAATTGTTCTTTTAAAATTGAGAATGTACCTTCAGGTTCCTGTACCTCCTCCCTGATGGCAATGATAAGAAAAGCGCATGTCCTGGATAGTAAGGATCTATAACGATGGATGCTGCCATCTTGAGGCACTGCCTTTTGAAGAAAGGAGAGGGTTGTGTTTGTGAAGCAACTGGCTGCAGCCACTTGCCTTCCTGTGCATTGGAGACTCCATATCAGGTGGTAATGTAAACCAGTCAAAATGCTCCCCATTGTACATCTGTAAAAATTTGATCAAGACATTGGTGACATACCATCTCCTGAAACACCTAATGAATGTTCTCCTACCATGGGTGCCATGGTAGTGTTCCAATTAGTGTACTGCTAATGCAGCTTGGAGCGTTCGGAGTTCAGAGTACCGTTCTGGTGACATCCAATAAGTGTTTGTGTGTTCTCCCAGGGACTGTGTGGGTTTCCTCTTGGTGCTCCAGTTTCCTCCCACAGTCCAAAGACAGATCGGTTAGTGGGTTAACTGGTCTTTGTAAATTGTCCTGTGATTAGGCTACTGTGACTTTAGTAGGTTGCTGGGTGGTGTGGCTCACTCGGTATGAAGGGCCTGTTTCATGCTGTGTGCCTAAATAAATGAATAAATAGAACGCAATGTGCCTTCTTCAGGATTACATTAATCCATGTGTTGGACCCAAGATAGATGAAGGCTTTGGTTACCTGCATGCAATATTTCCCTAACCACTAGACAAAAGTGAAGTCAGAAAAAATAAAATAAACATCAGCTGCTGGAAATTTTAAATTAAAAATAGAAAGTGCTGGAAAAACTCAACAGGTCAAGCAGCATCTGTGGAAAGGGAAGCATCATTAACGCTTCAGGGCTGTGAACCTTCATCAAACAAGTTCTGATGAAGGTTCCTGAATCTGAAATGCTCTATGTTTTACTTTCTATAGACACTGCCTGAGCTGTGGAGTTTCTCCAGCAATTTCTGTTTTCATTTAGAAATAGAAGGACTGGCTGAGAATTACGGAATAGAATTCCTGAAGTGCCGACAGAAAACTTGAATTTTGGATAGAACAACCTTAGTGCCTAATGTGGTGATATGACATGTAAGAATGTGATTGGAGAGAGTTCTGAGCATTCGCAGGGATGATAGAAAGATCCAGAAACATGACATTGTAAATTCGTTGTGGTTGTAGTTCTAGTTTAAACAGAATCGAAGATAATTTTCTGAAAAAAGAGTTTGAACTGTTTTGGTGTTGCTAACAGTTTTACAAATGGAAGGTTTGCAGCCTCCATCGACACTTCAATTGTCTGGGAACATAGCTGTGAACTGGAGAAAACTTAAGCAACGTTTTGAATTGTACTTATCGGTGATCGATGAGGATCAAAAACCGGTAAAAACGAAAGCTGCACTTCTACTCCACATAATAGGTTACTATGCAATTGAGGTATATAATCATTTTATTTCTGAAAATGGAGATAATTTAAGGTTAAAATCAATAATGGACAAATTTGAAGCATTTTGTATATTGAAATGTAACGTGACGTACGGGCGGCATAGATTTCTTACATGTACGCAGAGAGCTGGTGAAACTATTGATCAATATGTTCCTGAGTAAGGACACCAGAGTAAAACGTGAGTTTGGAGAACTGACAGACTCTTTCATTAAAGACAGAATTGTTTGTGGCATTCTGGATAATGGTCTGACAGAAAGACTGTTAAGAGAACAAGACTGAGACTTGGTAAAAGCTTTGATGCTCTGCAAAGCTTCGGAAACTGTGACGCCACAAGCTAAAGAACTTGTCATTGAGAACCGCAACATAGACGCAATGAGAATGTGTGAACATATTAGAAAAAATAATAAAATGATAACAAAACTGACAGAGAGCAAGATGTCATCTGAGACAAAAAAGCCACATGATCGCTGTGGGTGGCAGCATCAGCCAAAACAGTGTCCAGCATATGGGAAAATGTGCAATGACTGCAGTAAGAGTAATAATTTTTCATGCCGTTGCAGAAGTAGGAAGAAAATAAAACAAGTAAATGTAGTCCTTGAAACTAAACTTCTAAGTTTTATATAGATGTGCTTTGTGAAAACAAACAAAGTAAGAATGACTGGACTATTCCATTGCAAGTGAACCAAAACAATATTCTGTTTAAACTGGATATCGGAGCACAAGTAAATGTTCTTGCAGAATCTGAGTTTAATGCAGTAAAGCCAAGACCAAAGTTACATAAGACAAATATAAAAGTGACTGGGTATTCAAGTGCAGACATTCCAGTTAAAGGAACATGTGTGGCAAAAGTATCACACAAAAATATTGTGTACGCACTTTCATTTGTGGTGGTGCCAAGGAATGTACAGTCAATACTGGGTTTATCTGTCTGTGAGAGACTGAATTTGGTGAAAAGAGTCTTAGTCCTGGACAGTGACACAGAGTCAGAATACAGTGACTTGATGAAAGAGTATGAGGACTTGTTCAAAGGCCTTGGTTGTCTTCCAGTAGAGCACATGATTAAAATTGCCACCCGTAGTACATCCATGCAGAAAAGTGCCTTTTGCATTACACCATCAACTGAAAACAGAGCTTGACAGACTGGAACGGCTAGGAGTCATAAAAAAATTGATGAACCGACTGAATGGGTCAATTCGCTTGTCATTGTTGATAAGAAAAATGGAAAACTGAGGATTTGCTTAGATCCAAGAGACTTGAATTGAGCCATTAAAAGAGAGCATTTCAAATTGCCTACTCGTGAAGAAATTATGTTACAGTGTGCTAATGCAAAGTACTTCAGTAAATCAAATGCATCCTCTGGATTCTGGCAACTTAAACTAGATGAACCAAGTTCTAATTTGTGTACCTTTAACACTCCTTTTGCCAGATACTGTTTTCTTTGGCATCCGTTTGGAATTACATCAGCTCCTGAAGTGTACCATAAAACCATTCACATGTTATATGAGCACATCAAGGGTGTGGATACATCCATGGACGATATTATTGTTTGGAGATCAACTAAACAGGAGCATGACGCTAGACTCAGACAAGTCTTTGAGGCAACATGCAAGGCAAACCTGAAGTTGAATAAAGACAGATGTCAGCTAGGAGTGACTGAACTTACCTTTGTGGGTGATATGATCAGCAATTAGGTTGTGCGCCCTGATCCATTGAAGGTATCTGCTATTGAGAACATGCCAAGACCGCAATGTAAAAAGGATGTTCAAAGGATCATGGGAATGGTCAACTACATGTGAAAATTCATACCCAATCTTTTGGAACAGCTTGCTCCATTGAGGCAGCTAACAGAAAAGAAAAATGAATGGAGCTGGAATCATGAACAGGAGAAGGCATGGCAAAATCTCAAGGAAGTGCTCACTAAAGAACCTGTGTTGAAATTCTATGATGCTGAGAGACCCATCAAAATCTCATGTGATGCTTCTCAAGCAGGATTAGGAGCAGTATTACTCCAGAAACATGATCAGGAATGGCTACCAGTGGCATATGCATCTTGTTCATTATCTGATCCAGAAACAAGGTATGCCCAAATTGAAAAATAATTGGTCAGCATTGCGTTTGCTTGTGAGGGATTTCATCAGTTTGTGTCAGGGCAATCTATTGATGTTGAAACTGATCATAAGCCTCTGAATGCATTGTTTCACAAATCTTTAAGCGACTGTCCTTTGCAAATTCGGTGAATGATGATCAAATTGCAAAGATATGTATTGAATGTGTCATACACACCTGGAAAATTCATGTACACGGCTGACACACTTTCCAGAGCTGTGGATCCAACAACAAAATACAGTCACAGGGACGCTGTTGATGTTCAGGCACTTGTTGATATGATCACAGAGACTGTACCTGTTGCTCCTGAAATGTTTGGAACTGCTGCATCTTGAGACAGAGAAGGACAAAATTCAAGTGGTAATACAAGAGGTGATGGATGAATGGCCAGATAATAAGAATGGCTGTACCTCAGAAGTACAAGAATATTGGAACCACAGATCACAACTTTCTGTGGTGGATGGGATATTGTACAAAGGTAGCAGAATTGTGATTTCTAAAAGTCTCTGAAAGGAAATGCTTGGGAAAATTCATGAAGGCCACATAGGTATTGAAAAATGTAAGAGAAGGGCGTGGGAAGTGATGTTTTGGCCTAGGATGAATCAAGAAATTGCAGAATTGGTGTCTTCTTGTCAAATATGCCTGAACTACCAACCTAGCAACCCTAGGGAACCACTGCATCCACATCCTAGTCCTCAGAGACCT
This sequence comes from Mobula birostris, assembly GCF_030028105.1. NCBI lineage: Eukaryota > Metazoa > Chordata > Chondrichthyes > Myliobatiformes > Myliobatidae > Mobula > Mobula birostris. Next base: position 136,398,794 of record NC_092376.1, read on the forward strand.
TATCAGAAGGTAGGCGTTGATCTTTTTGTAACTGACAACAAAGATTATCTATTAATAACAGATTACTACTCATTGCATCCTGAAGTATGTGGTCTGTGCAGAACAGCAGCAGAGAGTGTAACTGCATGCATGAAATCGGTTTTTTCCAGACATGGTGTACCTGATGAAGTTTTTACAGACAATGGTCCACAATTCAATGGTGAATGCATGTAATACTTTGCTCATGAATAGGGCTTTGTTCATACAACATCTAGTCCATTTTTCCCTCAATCCAATGGATTAGTTGAGAAGTCGGTAGGAATTATCAAGAAACTGATGCACAAAGCAAAAGATAGTGGAGGTGATTTTTATAAAGCTTTGTTAGCCTATTGCAGTACTCCACTTGAATGTGGATTTTCACCTGCTCAGCTCTTGACGGAATGCCGTTTGAGATCCAATCTGCCAATAGATGAGAGCCTTCTGAGAACAGAGGGAGGTGAACAAGTGAAAAGATAGAAAGATGAACATAAATTAAAGCAGAAAATATACTTTGACAGATGTTATCGTCCATTACCTGAACTGCACCAAGGAGATGAAGTAAGGATACAAGACAAAATGAACACAAGGACACAGAAAGCTACAGCACTTGAAGAAGTACAACCCAAATCATACATGGTCCAAACAGAAGGAGCAGTGTTAAGAAGAAATCGCAAAGACCTCAAGAAAGAGCCAACTTCAGAGTTTCAGTTAACTGATGCAGACTAGACAAAACATGGAAATAACAACGAAACACAAGAACTGTGTGAACAACTTACAAGATCTACTCGTGTTAATAAACCCCCAGAGAGGCTGATAGAGACATGTTAAATTATGCATTTGCTCTGGCCAATATTGCTATTTGTTTTTTTTAAGGAAAGGAAGATGTGGTGATATGACGTGTAAGAACATGATTGGAGAGAGTTCTGAGCATGCTCAAGGATAATAGAAAGATAGAGGAACATGGTATTGTAAAAAAGTTGTGGTTGTTGTTAAATAAAAGTTCTAGTTTAAACAGAAGATGGTTCTTTATTAGTAACCCATGGTATGTATGAATACAAAGAACACAACACCTAAAATGCTTCTTCCATGCCTTTCAGTCTAAAGACGTTGAACTGCAGTCAATGGAGAGTGCACAAGTGAGGAGCAAGTGGCTCTTACAGTTAAAATTTTAATTCAAGGCAATGTGTCCTCGAGTGGAAAAATACATCTGTTTACTGTTAAACACTACTGTTTTTTCACAACTTTCTTAGACAATTGTGAAGATTTAGTGTGACATCTAAAACTTTCATAAACTTTGATAGATGTGTAGTTAAGAGTATACTGAGTGGCTACATCATTGCCTGGTATGTAAACACCAATGGCCTTGAACAGAAAATCCTACAAAAAGTAGTGGATATGGCACAGCCCATCACAAGTAAAACTTTCCCCATTGAGCACACCTGCACAGGACATTGTTGCAGGAACTACTTCTGGGGCACCTTGGGAATGGCAAACTCCTGCAGCATAGCTCAATGGATACAATTAAATACTCCCATTTCAGCTTGATACTGCTGAGAATGACAACTGCTTCCAAGGTCTGTACAGTTAATAAAGGCGGTTTAATGCGATTAACCCTTTCCATACCAGATGCAGCAATTCAGATTGATGGCTTCACTATACCAATATATCAAGATAGGACTGTTGAGTCTCTCAAAAGCAGACGTGGTGGTGTATGCCTCATGATCAACTCCTCTCGGTGCACAAATGTATAAATGTTGTTCCAGTTCTGCTCACCAAACCTGGAATATCTTGCAAATAAGTGCTGTCCATTTTATCCGCCACGGGAGATTTCTGCGATCATTTTGGTAGTGGTGTACATTCCACCTCAGACCAACATCAAACAGGCTCTAGATCATCTGAGCAATGGGATCAAAATGCATGAAACTGCCCACACTGACGTCTTCACCATCATTCTGGGGGATTTTAACCAGGCCAGCCTGAAAAAGTCACTAAGTAATTACCATTAACCATCAATCACTTGTAGTATCAGAGGAAATAACACACAGGACCACTGTTACACCACCATCAAGAATGCTTATTGTACTATCCCACACCCACACTTCAGTAAGTGTGATTACCTGCTGTACTTATACTCCCTGAGTATAGATGGAAACTGCAGCACCAGTAGTGAGGACCAAGAATATATGGACAAAGGAGACACAGGAGCACTTACAGAATTGCTTTGAATTGGTATGCCACAGATGTTACCGCCTATTAAAACCTATGTGGATGAGAGTGTGCCAATGAAAACTTGTTGTTCATTCCCAAACCAAAAGCCGTGGGTGAACCAAGAGGTACATTGTTTGCTGAGGGCTAGATCTGTGGCATTTAAGTCTGGTGACCCAGGTCTGTACAAGAAAACCAGGTATGACTGGCGGAAGGGTATTTCAAAAGCAAGGAGACAGCTTTGAGCTAGGATGGAGGTGACATCGGATGTACGACAATACTGGCGGGGTTTGCAAGACATTACTTCCTACTAAGTGAAACCCAATAGCATGAATGACAACGATGCCTCACTATCAGATAAGCTCACCGTCTTCTACAGTATGCCCACTTTAAAAAGGGGAATGTAGCTACAGCTGCGAAGATCCCTGTTGCACCCACTGACCCACTCCAACCCTGACAGCATTGGAGGCTGATGTTAGGCTGTCCTTAAGAAGGGTGAACCCTCGCAAGGAGGCAGAGCCTGAAGGAGTACTTGGTAAGATTCTGAAAACATAAGCCAACCAACAGGCAGGAGTATTCAAGGACATTTGCATGCTCTCAACTTCCCACCTGCTTTGAGAGGTTGTTCTTGGCTAGAATGAACCCCTGCTTCAGCAAGAGCCTGGACTCACTGCAATTTGCCTATCACCACAATAGGTCTACTGCAAATGCAATTTCAATGGCTCTCACATGGCCTTAGATCACCTGGGCAACACAAACACCTATGTCAGTATGTTGTTTATTGACTGTTGCTCAGTATTTAACACCACCATTTTCACAGTCCTCATCTATAATGGAACCTGGGTGTCCGTACCTCCTCTGCAATTGGATCTTTGACTTCCAAACCGGAAGACCACCATCTGTGCAAATTGGTGATAATATCTTCTCTTCGCTGAGAATCAACACCAGTGCAACTAAAGGGTGTGTGTTTAACCCACTGCTCTACTCTCTCAGTACCCATGACTGTGCAGCTAGGTATAGCTCAAATACCATCTCTAAATTTGCTGATGATAAAACTATTGTTGGTAGAATCTCTGAAGCAGATGAGGGTGTAGAGGAGTGAGATATACCAGCTAGTTGGATGGTGTCACAGCAACAACATTGCAATCAATGCGTAAGGTGAAAGAGTTGATTGTGGACTTCAGCAAGGGTAAGATGAGGGACCATGAACGAGTCCTCATAGAAGGATCAGAAATGGAGAGACTGAGCAGGTTGAAGTTCCTGGGTGTCAAGAGCTTTGAGGACTTAACCTAGCCCCAACATATTGATGCAGCTACGAAGAAGGCAAGACAGCAGCTATATATCATTAGGAATTTGAAGAGATTTGGTTTGTCAACTAAAACACTCGAAAGCTTCTATAGATGTACTATGGAGAGCATTCTGACGGGTTGCATCATTGTCCGGTTTTAGGGGACTGCTACAGCACAGGTCCGAGAAAAGCTACAGGAAACTGTAAAATCAGTCAGCTCCATCTTTGGTACTAGCCTCTGTAGTATCCAAGACATCTTCAAGGAGCAGTGGTAAAGAAAGGTGATGTCCATTGTCAAGGACCTACATCACTCATGGCATTCCCTCTTCTCATTATAACCATCAAAAAAGGAGGCACAGAAGCCTGCAGGCACACATTCAGTGATTCAGGAACAGTATCTCCCCCTCGGCACTATAATTCCTACGTATAAGTAAAAAGTAGTAAGGTGAAAAGTAAAAGTGGCAGGCCGACAAATCCAGGGCAAACATCAAAAAGGGCCACTTTTCAACATAATTGTATAAGGGCTAAGAGAGTTATAAAAGCGCGCCTGAAGGGTTTGTATGTCAATGCAAGGAGCATTCGTAACAAGGTGGATGAATTAAAAGTGCAGATTGTTATTAATGAATATGATATAGTTGGGATCACAGAGACATGGCTCCAGGGTGACCAAGGATGGGAGCTCAACATTCAGGGATATTCAATATTCAGGAGGGATAGACATGAAAGAAAAGGAGGTGGGGTGGCGTTGCTAGTTAGAGAGGAGATTAACGCAATAGAAAGGAAGGACATAAGCCGGGAAGATGTGGAGTCGATATGGGTAGAGCTGCATAACACTAAGGGGCAGAAAACGCTGGTGGGAGTTGTGTACAGGCCGCCTAACAGTAGTAGTGAGGTTGGGGATGGTATTAAACAGGAAATTAGAAATGTGTGCAATAAAGGAACAGCAGTTATAATGGGTGACTTCAATCTATATGTAGATTGGGTGAACCAAATTGGTAAGGGTGCTGAGGAAGAGGATTTCTTGGAATGTATGCAGGATGGTTTTTTGAACCAATATGTCGGGGAACTAACTAGAGAGCAGGCTATTCTGGACTGGGTATTGAGCAATGAGGAAGGGTTAATTAGCAATCTTGTTGTGAGAGGCCCCTTGGGTAAGAGTGACCATAATATGGTGGGATTCTTCATTAAGATGGAGAGTGACCTAGTTAATTCAGAAACAAAGGTTCTGAACTTAAAAAAGAGAAACTTTGAAGGTATGAGACGTGAATTAGCTAAGACAGACTGGCAAATGACACTTAAAGGGTTGATGGTGGATATGTAATGGCAAGCATTTAAAGATCGCATGGATGAACTACAACAATTGTTCATCCCAGTTTGGCAAAAGAATAAATCAAGGAAGGTAGTGCACCCGTGGCTGACAAGGGAAATTAGGGATAGTATCAATTCTAAAGAAGAAGCATACAAATTAGCCAGAAAAAGTGGCTCACCTGAGAACTGGGAGAAATTCAGAGTTCAGCAGAGGAGGACAAAGGGCTTAATTAGGAAAGGGAAAAAAGATTATGAGAGACAACTGGCAGGGAACATAAAAACTGACTGTAAAAGCTTTTATAGATATGTGAAAAGAAAAAGATTGGTTAAGGCAAATGTAGGTCCCCTACAGACAGAAACAGGTGAATTGTTTATGGGGAGCAAGGACATGGCAGACCAATTGAATAATTACTTTGGTTCTGTCTTCACTAAGGAGGACATAAATAATCTTCTGGAAATAGTAGGGGAAAGAGGGTCCAGTGAGATGGAGGAACTGAGGGAAATACATGTTAGTAGGGAAGTGGTGTTAGGTAAATTGAAGGGATTAAAGGCAGATAAATCCCCAGGGCCAGATGGTCTGCATCCCAGAGTGCTTAAGGAAGTAGCCCAAGAAATAGTGGATGCATTAGTGATAATTTTTCAAAACTCTTTAGATTCTGGACTAGTTTCTGAGGATTGGAGGGTGGCTAATGTAACCCCACTTTTTAAAAAAGGAGGGAGAGAGAAACCAGGGAATTATAGACCGGTTAGCCTGAAATCGGTAGTGGGGAAACTGCTGGAGTCAGTTATCAAAGATGTGATAACAGCACATTTGGAAAGCGGTGAAATCATCGGACAAAGTCAGCATGGATTTGTGAAAGGAAAATCATGTCTGACGAATCTCATAGAATTTTTTGAGGATGTAACTAGTAGAGTGGATAGGGGAGAACCAGTGGATGTGGTACATTTGGATTTTCAAAAGGCTTTTGACAAGGTCCCACACAGAAGATTAGTGTGCAAACTTAAAGCACACGGTATTGGGGATAAGGTATTGATGTGGATAGAGAATTGGTTGGCAGACAGGAAGCAAAGAGTGGGAATAAACGGGACCTTTTTCAGAATGGCAGGCAGTGACTAGTGGGGTACTGCAAGGCTCAGTGCTGGGACCCTAGTTGTTTACAATATATATGAATGACTTGGATGAGGGAATTAAATGCAGCATCTCCAAGTTTGTGGATGACATGAAGCTGGGCGGCAGTGTTAGCTGTGAGGAGGATGCTAAAAGGATGCAGGGTGACTTGGATAGGTTAGTTGAGTGGGCAAATTCATGGCAGATGCAATTTAATGTGGATAAATGTGAAGTTATCCACTTTGGTGGCAAAAACAGGAAAACATATTATTATTTGAATGGTGGCTGATTAGGAAAAGGAGAGGTGCAATGAGACCTGGGTGTCATTATACACCAGTCATTGAAAGTGGGCATGCAGGTACAGCAGGCTGTGAAAAAGGCGAATGGTATGCTGGCATTTATAGCAAGAGGATTCGAGTACAGGAGCAGGGAGGTACTACTGCAGTTGTGCAAGGCCTTGGTGAGACCACACCTGGAGTATTGTGTGTAGTTTTGGTCCCCTAATCTGAGGAAAGACATCCTTGCCATAGAGGGAGTACAAAGAAGGTTCACCAAATTGATTCCTGGGATGGCAGGACTTTCATATGATGAAAGACTGGATGAACTAGGCTTATACTCGTTGGAATTTAGAAGATTGAGGGGGTATCTGATTGAAACATATAAAATCCTAAAGGGATTGGACAGGCTAGATGAAGGAAAATTGTTCCCGATGTTGGGGAAGTCCAGAACGAGGGGTCACAGTTTGAGGATAAAGGGGAAGCCTTTTAGGACCGAGATTAGGAAAAACTTCTTCACACAGAGAGTGGCGAATCTGTGGAATTCTCTGCCACAGGAAACAGTTGAGGCCAGTTCATTGGCTATATTTAAGAGGGAGTTAGATATGGCCCTTGTGGCTAAAGGGATCAGGGGGTATGGAGGGAAGGCTGGTACAGGGTTCTGAGTTGGATGATCAGCCATGATCATACTGAATGGCGGTGCAGGCTCGAAGGGCCGAATGGCCTACTCCTGCACCTATTTTCTATGTTTCTATATACATTGAACCGATGAATATTACATTAGAAAAATCTATATTATTTCTGTTTTTGCACTATTTTTAATCTATTCAATATACTGTACATATACATACTTACTGTAATTGATAGATTGATTTATATATTATTTTCTATTTCTTTCTTTCTATACAGGATTCCCCCACCATCCGAAGGTAGAGTGTTCCTATGAAACGGTTTGTAAGCCGAAATGTCGTAAAGCGAAGAAGCAATTACCATTTATTTTTATGGGAAAATTTTGTGAGTGTTCACAGACCCAAAAATAACCTACCAAATCATGCCAAATAACACATAAAACCTAAAATAACAGTAACATATAGTAAAAGCAGGAATGATATGATAAATACACAGCCTATATAAAGTAGAAATACTTCTCCACAATCATTACTGAACTGTTCTCCATAGCAAAAATCTCACGCAAGCGCCATCGGCAGAAAATCTCACGCAAGCGCTGTTGGCAAGAACACTCTCTCCAGTAACCTTTAAGCTATGAAGTTGCCAAATCATACCAAATAACACATAAAAATACACAGCCGATATAAAGTAGAAATAATGTATGTACAGTGTAGTATCATTTATGGGAATCGGGAAGACAGCGCCGAGCACACTGATGATGGTGTGTTAGGCTGAGTCGTCGCAGGTTGGGATGATGCAGTGGCCCCCACCCTCCAGGACGCCGAGGGATACATTGCCGCGAAGCATGCAGGGGTCCAGCGGTATCCGGAAGGCACACAACACATCTTTAAGAAAAAAGCCGAAATAAACAAGCTAATTAATTAGGTGTCGCCCGACACGTAATTGTCGGCCCAGATCAGTGCTGATTTCCGATTGCGTCGTCTCTGATCTGGGCCGACAATTATGTGTCGGCGGCACCTAATGAACTAGCATGTTTATTTCAGCTTTTTTCTTAAAGATGTGCTGTGTGCCTCCCGGCTGCCGCTGCATTCTCCGCGAATCGGTATCTGTCCGTGGCTTGGGGGTTGGGGTGGTGGGACACTGGGGTGTCATCTCATCATCGTCTGTTTCCATTAGAGCAGGCAGCTCACCTTCTTCTATCTCTGCCTGCCTCAATGTCGAAGGTCAAGGTTCGTCATCTGCTGTGGCTGATGTGGAAGGCTTGCTTGACTGCTGAGCCTCGTGCATTTTTCTATCACACAGTTCTTTGTAAGGACTCAAACCATTCTGCAAATATCTCCTAAGCCGACGTACCCTTTCAAAATTAAAGTCGTACTTTACCATTACTCATTCGGTTTCGATTGTTATCCTTTTTTCTTCCAATTGCATCAGCTCTTCATCTGTCAGTTCTTGGTGATGGGATGCCAAAACCTCTTCAACATCATGTTGGTCAGCTTCCACAAGCCAAACTCATGTTGTCCTTACTTCGTTCACCACGATCGAAATACTTAATTATGTCTAGTTTTATGCTAAATGTAACATCCTTACGAGCTCTTTCAGGCTTCTCCAATACCTCAGAACTCACCTTGCAAATGGCTGCTCACAGGCACATGTTAAAGCAATGCTGGCGAGAATCTGGGGGAGAGCGGCTGCTCGGGGTGCGCGCTGCCTTTATCGTGCGCTGATTTTTTTATCATGCGCTGATTTTTTTCGTAACAGTGAAAACACCTTCTGAAAGCGAAAACAGGGTACTAATGTAGGTCTTTTGTAACAGTGAGGTTTTGTAAAGCGAACATTCGAAAAGCGGGGGACACCTGTATTATCATTTATTGCATTGTACTGCTGCTGCTCAGTTAACAAATTTCACGACACATGCCGGTGATAATAAACCTGATTCTGATTCTGAAAGCAGTATACATCATCAGGGACCCCCGCCATTCAAGCATACATTTCCTTCCCTCAATTTCTGCTTTCCGTAGGGATCGCTCCCTACATGACTCCCTTGTCCATTCATCCCTCCCCACTGATCTCCCTCCTTGTACTTATCCTTGCAAGCGGAACAAGTGCCCCACCTACCTCTACATCTCCTCTCTCACTACCATTCAGGGCCCCCAAACAGTTCTTCCAAGTGAGTCAACACTTCACCAGTAAGTCTGTTGGAGTCATCTACTGTATCCGATGCTCCCGGTGTGTCTTCCTGTATATCGGTGAGACCTGACACAGATTGGGAGATTGCTTTAACAAGCACCTACACTCCATTTGCCAGAAAAAGCAGGACCTCCCAGTGGCTACACATTTTAATTCTACTTCCCATTTCTATTCTGATATTAATTAATTTAGAACACTTTGAAGAGACGTGTTTTCACTTTGCCACGAAAGAGTCTTTTGCTGTTGATCAGTATCAAAAAAAAACAAATTAAATCCACTGTGATTCAATGTTGTAAAACAATAAAACATGAAAATTTCAAGGGGGGTAAATACCTTTTAAGGCACTGTATGTACTTCGATAATAAGTTTACTTTGGAATTTGAGAATGAAGGAAGTTGCAATTTCCCAGCACTGAGCATGAGGAACTATCCCTGATGGTCAACCACAAGCAAAACATCAAGGGAGTGGAAGTCCTTGTAATTTGTGAGGTGCTCTATGTTCATGGCTATAGCTCCTCAGAAGCATGCATCTGATCCAGCTGTAATTCTTCCAATAACAATAGTGGTGCTACACAACTAGCTTTGTAGGTAGTTTCTTCATACTAAAATGGCAGTCTAACTTCTTATTATGAAAGAGCTGCTCTCAGAATGTCTCTGAGCAAAGAAGAGCAACATCAGTAAGTTATAAATGAACATGCGACTGTTTCTTTAAATTAAGCTGCTGTGGAGCAAACAGCATTACAAAAAACTTTTTGTGTCCAAAACCCGGTGCTTTTTAATAAAATCTGACTAATTTCACTTTGGAAGCTGAAAAACTGTTTTAACATGTGCATTGATGTTACTGGAACCATATTACCATGTGATAGTGGGAATCAGGTGAAAGTTGTAAGCTGATTTCTAAATTAGCAGGATATGTTGTCACCATGCTTCCTTCCAGAAATGTGTTTTAACTATGTAATTCTGAACAAAAATGTGTGTTATATGATGAAATATCTCAGCTTATATCCAAACAATCATATTAATTGAGGTAGCACTGAACAGTGGAAGAAAAATGAAAAAAAAACACGAATTGGAGGAATAAGCAAAAATTGAAAAATAATGATTGTGGTTGATATAAGCCTTGTTAACACTCAGAAGAAGGAGATAAAAAAGAATAAATGAATGAAACTTCTGCAGACATTCTTTCTGACTCCATTTATAAAATGTGTAAGAGCAGATGTTTCTCATCCAGAGGTAGGAAGACAGAATGGACAACAATATTATCAAACAATATTGTAGAACAAGGCCGCAACATCTTAAAACCGAAATAAAGCTAGCAAAATATGCTCTACAACGAAAGCAAACTACTCTAAATAGGCACCACAGATGAATAAAGAACTAAGGAGAAATCTGAGAAGAAAGAAGCATTAAAGTTCTTAACATGTGGCAAGCAGGAAAGAATATTGCAAGATACAAAGACACTTGATGAAAAGTAAAAAGAATTTAATTAGGAAAACGTAGAGGAACGATTAAATTACATAAAAAAACTAAATAATATAGTACGCAGAAAGACAGTGAAGGGAATAGAGAAGCTTAAGAATGGAAAACAAAATTAGAAATCAAAAGTGAGGAAATTACATTTAAAATTAAATAGAAATATAATATAAACCATTTTTAGAATAAAACTTTGGTTTAGACAGGTTATATTTAGGAACCAGAGATGAGACAGCAGAGATACAAGATAAATATTTCATTAGAAAAATGAACAGTCCCAGAACACTAAAAATAAACCTATAATAAAGAAAAGAGATAGAAGATGTCTATGGAATTATAGAATAGTTGATTAGGCTTAATGTGGGAAAATAATAGAACTTTTTCTAAAGCTGAGAACAAAAGAACATCTATTAGCCAGAAATATAACAAGTAGACTATGCAGGTTTCAAAAGGAGAAGTCTTGCCATACTCATTAAATTACTTGAAATGTTAACTTTGAGGGCAAACAAGGATAATGGAGTAAATTTAATTTGTCTGCATTATGAAAAGCCTTTGGTATTTAATAACAGACAAATCAATAAGGTCAGAGCATATTGTATCATGGCACAGGGAGCGGAATGAATAATTAGCTAGCCCATATGAAGGGAAGCTGGGAATAATCTTAAAGCATAGCTGGTGTTGGTAATATTCATATTAATGATTTTGATTCTGAAATCAAAATGAAATTTCTAAATTTCCAAATGGTGTTAAATTGGAAGTAGTCAATACAGAGGTGAGTATCATCATCTTTGTAGAATGGAGATCTGAGAGGTAATCTAATAAACATAATTAAAATTATTGAAGGTTTTAATATAATTGACACAGAGAGAGTTTCTACTTTTGGGAAGGTCAAAACTAAAGGTTTTTGTAAGGTAGTCAGCAAGTAATCAATCATGGAATTCAGGAAGAACACTAATCCAAAGAATGAGAACGTGCAACTTTCTACCGAAGGAGAAACAGTACAGAAACAGCTGTGGAAAAGATGGGAATGGAATAGAAATACATGCGGATGGATTTAGTTGAATAAAAAGGAGTGGAAATGAAATAGTCAGGACAAAAAAAAATGTAAGCTTCGCCATGTGTTAAATTCAAGCTTGCAGTTCCATTGACAAGTTGGTGAAATTCCTACTGTTCATATGTTAATCCATTTGGTATTTTGCTGCAGTATTTCACTGGTCATTATATTCTCAAAGCTGGCATATATCATAGCAACCTTTTTCAAATAACTCTATATTTGTTTCAAATACACAACCTTTTCTAATTAATAAATATGTAACATTCACTGCTCATGCCAAAGTTAAGCCCCCACCTGTCTGTCTGTCTGTCTCTCTCTGTCTCTCTCTCGCGCGCGCGCGCGCGCGCACACACACACACACACACACACACACACACACACACACACACACACACACACACACACCATCCAATTGGACCTAGCAGACAGGTTTTAAGTGATATTCAATTGTAGAATATCACTAAAATAATTCCTTGGTCAACATTTTTTAAGAACGATGCTCAGCTTAATTTCTGATAAATTTTTACGCTTTTTTTAAAAATTTGTTGTTTTCAGCTCAGATTTTTAACAACTGTTTTCTTGTTTTATTCCACAGATTTATTTAGGCTGAAAGTCAAATATCAATATTTATATGACAAATTCAGACAGAAATTAAATCTGTTACCTCACTAATGAATGTCTTCGCAGTACGTGGATTGAGAAAAAGTAGGGCTCTTCGAAGCATGTCTCGAAATCGGCTGAGCTCATCGAAACCAAGTGTAGAGAAGAGACTAGTAAACATGTTATTTATGCTGGTTTCCACCTTTTGAAGTGAGACTTCTATTCCCTGCTGGCCAGCTTGACCCAAGAATTCTTGAATACCACGAATGTCTGTTCAAATGATCAAAATAATTAAGAGTGAGAACTCATTTGGGTCAACTGATTAACTATTATCAGAAATTTAGTTTTCTTATTAACTTTTTTATGACTTTGTTGCATACAATAACTGAAAGGATCCACCATTCATATATCATCACAAAACCAATAACTCTTCACAAATATTCTTTGGTTTGATTGTCTCTTGTGGTACGAGCTAATTAGGGTGAAATGTTGTCTATTCGTCTTATCATTTAAATTCAGATGAATTTGTTAACAGTAAATTAAAGAACAATAGATAATTCAGTGATGGTAGAGGTGATGCTCTTTACAAGTATCAATAATGGAAAATAAATTTGCTCGGCACTTGGCTTCCAATTAGTGCATTCTCGGGTTGGCAGCATGATGATACCAGCTTTGAAGCTATATAAGCCAACAGATCAGGGATCAGCTGTAATAATCACAGCTTAGTACTTTTACAAGCAGCCAATTCACCCAGAAAGAAACAAGCTAATCAGTAATATAGTCATGCTACCTAGCGATATGAGAAATTTAGTGACACAGCTAGTTGATGGCACATCCTACATGTGGCAGACACTGGGAGTAATAACCAATTCACTAGTACACCCCTCCTCCTACAATCTGCATGTTCAGCAGGGTTTCCTGTGAACTATTTAGTTTACATGTTGATGCTAAATTATACCTTGTGCTACTTTATTACAGTTGATAATCCAAGCAACACACAAATTAGCTATAAACTGTATCAAAATCTAATGCAAACATGTTGACCAGATGCTAGAGGGAGCACCCAAAGGAAATGAAATCCCGAAGAACATATTCATGAAGAGATATCCAATCAAGTAATTGCAGTAAAGGATAAATTCACATCAAAAGAACTGCTTACTACAAAATTGCCTTCAACAACCAGCAAGGAAAATTCTGCCTTAAGAATAGGAAAGGTTCACCAAAACCAAAACAAATCAAGTTATTTTCTTTCCTTTTATGAGATGCTGGGCATGTCATATTACTATCATAATATTCTTGTTAGCTTGATCACTATGTCTATTCTGAATGCAGCAAAATGTAGCAGCAGATGCTGAATGCAGAAGCATAATATGGGAAGCACAATGAAATCTCGAGAGGGTTGTGCACCCAAGTTTTGTGTTATTGCAACTCACACCTTGATCCATCGCAGTAACTCTGATATGTTACCCATAATATTGGTAAGACAATCCAAAGAATTTTTACATTATAGATACAATATTAATTATTTACACTATAGGAGAGGAAGATGTTCTTTCAGATTCACACATCACTGAAGTTTCTCACAAAAATCAAGATATCATACTTTCTATGTGACAAGCTGTACTTTTGACTTCACCTTTTCTAGTAAATGCATTGATCAGAATTATTGAGTTTTGGTATTACAATACCGAAAAAATAAAGTGGTAATTAGCTTTTAATTATACTTTGTTAAAATATATATCAAACAAACAAATTTAAACTTAAGTACCATGGGAATTTGAGATTGCAATCAATGCTATAAATTCCTTATTTTATTTATATGTGTCAATTAGAAGGGAAATAAGCTTGGGTTGTTACCGTATGCATCATCGTAGAAGATCATAAATTTTTGCCAAGAAAATTCAGAGATTACTTTAAGGATGACTTCATTAAAGTAGTCAGGAGGGCGTACAGAAAGTGTGTAATCATTGTTTCTGGCATTCCTCGCAATGGAGCATCGTGAGCGTGGCGTTCCGGCTTGTGTTCGTTGAATGTAGAGGTGAGGAATTTGCATTCCATTTGCAAAGGATTGAAGTGAAGCAGAAGGTGCACAGCCAGTGGAACTGACAAGAGCCAATATCCCTTGCGACACAAGATCACAGGCTGAAACAAAAACATTTTCTGTTAATATAATTAACAACAAATAATTAAAATTGCATTTAATTATTGCCTTAAACACAGAGCAAAAGCCTAAGGATTTCAACAGAACTCTGAATCAAAGGACAAGAACTTCTGCTTGAAGGGCTGGGTCTTAGAGAATATCTGGTGGCTTGGAAGGACGTTGAAGGGATAGAGTACTGTCGAAAATTATTTCAAAAGATACAGAGCTAAGTAGCTGATGGTCATGACAAATCTGCCTTTGAAACTTCAGGAGAAATTGTCCAAGAAGAAGCAAGTATTTTCCAGTAACAGTTAAAATTTCAGTCATTAGAGTATTTAATCATGAAGAGATTCTTGGATGAGATCAGATTGAAATGCAGATTTGAGAGGTAAATGATAAGGGAGAGGGCAAGGTTTGTGCTTTACCATGAGATAGAACTTTATGTAGCAAGCTGAATAATCTTTTATCTCGGTAAAATGAAATCCATAATCTTTTCTTCAATGTTAGAAAGATAGAGTAAGGATGTGGCTGAGTTATTTGTTAACAGACAAAAGAAACTAATTCCAGCACCTGAACCTCTTACTGTAAACCTCCACAATAAACTGGGAGCCAAAATCTTTGATATATCTAAAGTATTATAATCAAGCTGGGGGAGTAATTATAAAGAACTAGCATATAGAGAATGCAGGAGAACAATACATTTGTCACAGATTGGAGAAAGAGTGACATAAGTTAGTCAGGAGAATTAGTGGCAGAATTTTAGAACTAGTGAATACAATGAAGATTTTAAATGACAGTTAGAATGGTCGGTATAAGGTAAGATGCTTAGGGATATATGAATACATTAAGACATGGCTTGCTGTCAAGGCTCAATATCTCCAAACTCCTGCTGTACATCAGATGCCCCCAGCTTCCTACCCACTACTGTTAAAACCTGAGGCCAGAAGATTATGATGGAATGAATTCCTTTGAGATAACACAATGTCAATTTATCGCCACCAGCAGCCAACATCTAGATTTAAAAGCAGTAATGGATAGGCATAGTTTAGTGAAAGTTTGGAACAAAGTTGATCTGTTCCTTTCATTTTTTTTTAAACCATCCAACCAACTTTCTATAAAGTTTCTTGCTGATGCACCATAACTGTACTGTGAAGCAGATATTTAATTGGTAATATCAGGGCAACATGTCAAGCCTGTTCCACTATTCATTAAGATTATGGCTGCTTTGTATTGTAACTTCATCTCCCTAAACCACATACTTGCAAAACAAATAATCTCAGTTTTAAAATTATTAATCAGACTGGTACCTATTTCTTACTCACCAGTCTATAAACAAAAAAAAATCCTAGTTCTCATTTGAGCAACCTACCGCTAATTCGAAGATGTTTCCTTCTCTGAGATTTCTCAAGTAGTAAAACATTACATTTTGTCCATTCAGTTGACTTATCTCAAAAATCTAAAAATGTCAATACATACTATCCTTAATTTTCTATATTCAACAGATAACAAGCCAGATCTCTGGGAACTTCGTGATAACTTTCACAGCATTTATTACAAGGCCATTTTATTATTCCTAAGATGTGGTGTTACATCTCAACACAATTCCACTTGGCTTGTATAGTTTGAATAAACCAGTTTCACTGTTATATTCCGTGCACAAAGCCTAATGTATCAATAGAATTTATGATTTTCTTTATGCTTGACCAATACACTAATCTGTATATATAGACTAAAATATCTTTAGACCTCTGTTACTCACACATTTTCATATCTTAAACATTATCATATCTATATATTTTTCATCCATAATGGTTATACTTACCCATGTTCAAATTCATCTACCACTAACTTGCCTGTTCAATCTATTAATTCCTTTTCATAGATGTATGCACATTCACACATTACTGTTATGCTATTAATTGTTGTGCCATCATAAAAGCGTTAATTTTAGCTCAGCGGATTTTCCAATACAGTACATTAATGAATGATAATGAACAATTGAAAGTCAGTACAAATTCTCATAGACACTCAAAAATGTTGAATAGGATATGTCTGGTTATAAGTATCAGTTTATACCAGAGTCTACCCGGAGCCACAGGGTAGCTTTAGAGCAAGCAGATGCACTGTGGATATGATCTTCTCACTATGCCAGCTGTAGGAGAAATGTCGAGAGCCGCAAAAATGACTCTTCATCACATTCATTGACCTGATGAAGTCATTTGACCTGTTCAGCAGAAGTGGGCTCTTCAAGATGCTGCGCAGGATAAGCTGCCCTCCAAAACTGCTTGGCATGACCACTTCCATCCATGAGGACATGCACAGCACCGTCTGATTTAACAGCGCAACTTCGGAAGCCTTCCCAGTGAGAAGCGGAGTAAAGCAAGGGTGCGTTCTCACACTGATGCTCTTTGGCATTTTCTTCTTCATGCCGCCTCAGTGCACTGAGGGCATCTACCTACATTCCAGAGCTGACAGCAAACTCTTCAGCATTGCTCGCCTTCGCTCCAAGACCAAAATGCAAGAGGTCATCATTCTCGAGCTGTTGTTTGCTGATGATGCAGCACTGACTTCCGACGCAGAAGCCCAAGTGCAGCGTCTCATTGACCACTTGTCCCATAAGTCCCTAAATGATCCCATAGTCTGATGTGATGGACCTTTGACCTCATAATTTACCTCATTATGGCCTTGCACCTTATTGTTTGGCTGTACATGCACGTTCTCTGCAACTGTTACACTTTTTGTTGCAGTCTGTCCATTGTTTTCCTTTGTACTATATCAATGTATTGCTGTAGTGAAAAGATCTGTATGAAAGACATTCAAAACAAAGTTTTTCACTGAACTTCGGTACTGTACCATTGGTACACCAATAATCTGCGATGGAGAGAAAAATGTGCTGTGAATTTAAAATAACCCAGGCTCTTATCCTTTCTCCATTCTTGTTAATACCCAGACTCTCTAGTCACCACCTTCTAATTTTTTTGCTTATGTCAATAAGAGAATTTCAACCCTGATTCATTATTAGTTTGTCTGAATGTCAGGTATATTGTCCTCTTCCGTTGCTATGAAAACTGACACAAAATACTAAAGATGCGATTTAAAGAAGCTTATTTATGTTACATCCTTCAATTCATTGCACTTTTTTGCTGTTGCAAATATATCCATAGGCTAAGCTTATGGTGACACATTTGCTTTGATGCTGAGCAGATTTAGATAAATCCAAATGTCATAATTCGTTTTGAATTCAAATCAGCTTGTGGCATGTTTCAAGTTGTAGCCAGTAAATGATCTGTTTTTTTTAAATACATAGAAATGCAATGTTAATTAAAGGCACATGAATGCACACATAAATATGTAGGTGCCTTTAGTTAACCTTGCAAATCTGCCAAATTGATATATGTAAATCTGCACAGAGCAGTTCCCACAACAAAGAAGCTTACACAATCTTGAACAAAGCAGTCAATTGCATTACATCTATATTTATCCACAACTAAACATTCTCTCTCTCCACCGTGAATGTAGAGTGCACCATCAATGAAATGCACTGACCCAAAGCTAATTCAACAGCATATCCTAAACCCACTACCTCTAGAACAAAGGAAGTTAAGAGCTGTAGATTTATGCAAATGATACCACATGCACATTTGCCTACATTGGTTCTAAGTCCTGTAACTTCCCACCCAACATTATTTCAGAATTAGTTCAAGATGACAGCTCACCACCACTTTAGCAGGTGGGCAATAAATGGTGGCTTTGTTGGGGTCAAGATGATAGTTCATCTCATAGTGGACTGTGGGTTTGCAAAGAGAACGTGCAGTAAAATGTAAGGAGCTGTGTCATATTTCATCTCGAGCAACTGTGTGACCGAGGACTCTCTGATATACAAGCTGATCCTAGAGACACGCAGAGAAATGGACATCAAGTGCTGCAGGAAAATCAACAACTGTGAAAGATGCCCTTTGGTCTGCCCAGAGCATGTTGGTCTGCCAACACATTGAGATGGCTGCAGAGGAATGCTACTGAATGGCACATTTCAGGCTGCAGAAGTAAGTGGTGATAGATGATCTGAAGCTCAGTGCAGCCACCAGAAGGGCTTTCTGGGGAAGGGCCACAGTGTAGGGTTCTTCCGCATCTGGATGGTTAGGAGCAGGGTGGGTGAGAAAGCCCCTCAGTTATTGTAGTAGTGTACCACTCCAGTGGACCATATGAATGATAATAGTTTTAAGAAATGTAATTGGACACAACATAACACATTGTCTATGAATATAAGAATGAAAAAGCATTGCATGGTTTATTCTTGTAAATCATTTTTTAAATTATGAATAAAGTTCATTTTGGTTAAAAATAAATAGTGGGCTTGTGAGCTATTGGTTTATTTTGAAAATGAATAAGAAAACTAATATATTTAGTATCTCAGTAATATTTGAGTGATGTACATAATTTGATTTAGCATTCTTTCTTTTACATAATTCTTATAGGTTATATGTAAAAAGTTCGTGAATGGCATATGTCATTATGCCATCACGTCATATGTGTGCGCCTCACCATAAGGAAAGGGAAAGAAAACTAAGTGGAAAGTATCCCAGCTCCTGTGTTTTTCTTTCAATTAGTTTCTGGAATTACAAAATATAGTAATGGTAACGAGGAAACTTTAAAATGAACCCAAGATGATTACCTACATGTTGAAGCATAGTATGTTTTTCATCAGAAGGAGATAGAGATGTTCATGTTAAAGAAAGGCAGAAAATGGACAAAATTAACAAGCAACGAGTACAGCCATGGGTTCATAAACAGTGAGTACCAGGTGATAATTATGAATTTAAAAAAAGCAAAAATAGCTAGCAACATTGGAAAGTTAAACATGTTCAAATGCACAACAGACAACTGGATGATGCATACTAAATGAATTGAGCAGTATTTTGAAGTAAATAAAGCTGATGAAAAACGAATGCCAGTGTTGCTGAGTGCAATGGGTAGAAAAGCATACAGTTTGCTTAGAAATTTAACTGTTCCAACCAAATCAGCCAAAATAAGCATGGCAGTCAGACAAAAAAAAATGGATTGCACAGGGAAGAGAAAAAGACAAAAAGTCAAGTTGCATTTTCAAAAAGAACCCAAATCTGCATGCTGTTGATGAAAAGTCTCATAATGATGAGAGTGACACAGGACTAAGTAGCCTCAGGATTTCAAATGTGAAAACTAACAAGAGACAAGCAATATGGCTTACACAAGAAGTGAATGGCAAATTGATTAAAATTAGATTGAACACTGGCTTGGCTTTTTCAGTCATTCCACACAATTAATTTTAATGACATTTCGAAGATACTAAACTGAATGCTGCAGATAACCCATTAAAACTTATACTGGAGAAAAGATAACTCCTGGGAGAATGATATTCATAGGAGTGAAATACAAGAAGCCACATTGGGCTTGTATGTGGTAAAGCAGGAGGGCCAGCATTGCAGGGCATGATTGGCTGAGAGACTACAACTTAACTGAAGATCCATCCACAATTTGCATGCCATATCCCTTGCAATAGTGTCAACTGAAATCGAATTAAGAAGGGCACTGAATGATACCTTAGCAGTGTTCAAGGATCTCATAAGAAAACTCAAATAAATAAAAATGCCACATCCAAGTTTTACAAAGCCCATCCAGTTCCAGTTCCATTTGTGATGAAGTAGCCAGTGAACTACATCACATGAACTCTTTCCAAGGTTGAGTAGAGCCCACGGGCAATGCCAGTGGTCTCAAAAGCCAAGAAGAATGGGTCTGTCAGGTTCTGCAGTAATTTTAAGGTCACCATCAACACAGTATGAAAGGTAGATCAATACCCTCTTCCTAGAAAAGAGGATATCTTTAAAAACCTTTCCAGAGGGAAAGTGGACTTAACTGAGGCCTACCTACAGATGGAGATGAAAGAAGAGTCCAAAGCGTTTCTAATCTTAAACACTTACTTGCTATGATAGGCTTATTTTTGGAGTAGAATCTGCACCTGCACTCTGGCAGAAAGTTATGGAACAGGTGCTGCACAGTGATCCAGACATTCAGTGTTACTGGATGACGCCATTGTTATCGGTGAAGATGACAAGAACATCTCCAAAATGTCATGAAGTTGTTAAAAAAGATCAGAAAATTATGGGCTCAGAGCATGACACAACACATGTAAATTCTTTCAACCAAGCATTACTTACTGTGGTCACACCATTGATGCGCAAGTTTTACACAAGCGTGCTGAGAAAATTCAAGCAGTTATTTTTGCCTCAAAGCCAAAGGACGAGTCATAGCTGCGGTACTTTTTAGAACTTGTCAATGACTATAACAGGTTCCTGCAAAACCTGACCATAGTGCTCCATCCCTTGAACTAATTACTACAGATCGGGAAGAAATGGCAATGCACAAAGCAGTGTGAGGTGGCTTTCCAAAAGGCAAAGGAAATGATGATGTCAGGCACTGTGCTCATACATTATGATCCACATTGTCCATTGAAGCTTGCCTGTGGCACCTCGTTTTATGGTACAGGTGCAGTCATGTCACATGTTATGAATGATGGAAGTTAACAGCCCATGGACTTTGTATCATGCTCCCTTACCTCTACAGAGAAAATTTATGCATATATTGACAGAAGGTCCTTGAGTCTAGTTTGGGGTGGAAAATACTTCAACCAGTACTTGTATAGGAGAGACTTTGCCTTCATTACTGATCATCATTTTCAATCCACAGATGGGTGTTCCACTAATAGCAACAACATAAATGCAGAGACGTGCTCTGATTCTTGGAGGACACAATTAGCAATTGAATTCAAGAGGAAAACTAATCATGGAAGTGCTAATGGCTTGTCCTGTTTACTCTTGGAAAAATAAATTTACAAAAGAGGACACTCCTCTTGGCATATTCTCCCTAAGGCAATTTGAAAGTCTCCCTATTATGGCACAGCTGATCCAAAGGGAAACCAAAGACCCTACTATGTCTTACGTCTACACGGCCACCCAAAATAGCTGCAATGTGCAGCAGAAACTACAGTTCCCCCATTTTCACCAGACCTGGGATGAACTTGCCCTTCATGAGGATTGCCTTATGTGGGATTGAGAGTTGTTATAACAAGCAAGCTGAGAGCTAAAATGTTAGAGGAGCTACATGCCATTCATCTAGGTGTGCACAAGCTTGATACTTTGTCTTTTGGCCTGGGGTAGATCAGCAGATCGATCAGCTTGCCATGCACTCTTTAGGATTCCAATAGGTCTAGAAGATGCCAAGAGCTTCGGCTCTCCAACCCTGGGAATAGCCCGTAATCCCTGACAGAGGATTGATGTGGAGATTGCCGGACCATTCACATGGGCACAAGTTTCTTGGCAATAGTGGATGCAGCTGCAAAGTGTTCCCAATAGTCTCCAAGATAGCATACACACTGTTGATGTGTTGAGAATCCTCTTCTCAAGGACTGATGGTGCAGAACACTTAGTCAGCAACAGTGGGCCACAATTTGTTGCAAAACAGTTTCAGTTACTCCTGAAAATGAATAGAATGAGACATATTACGTCTGCAGCTACGAACGGTTTGGTGGAAAGGTTTTTCCAGAACCTAAAGAACACACTATACTAACACTGAATCAGAAGCTCGCCAATTTCCTCTTTCCATATCGCAATGCAGAACACTCCACAACTAACAACTCAACAGCTATGCTGTTCCTGGGTTGTCCGTTGTGCTGAAGCATGGGTCTCCTCAAACCCAGTCTGAGAAGGAGTATGCAGGACAAACAGCTGAGACAAACTGAGGGCTTCTCATGCAAGGAGGTTTGATGTTTCACTCCTGAACAAGCAGTCCTGGCGAGGGACTACAGAGATGATCAAAAGAAGTTACTTGGGAAGATTAATGACAGAACTGGACCACTCTCTGACACAGTGGATATTGTGTCTGATGATACATTGATCAGCTGAGATGAGAAACAATTGTTAGAGAATAAAGATGTCCAGAGCTGCCAGAAACCACTTCCTACAGTGCCAGAGTCAACAACCACCACAGAGGAGGCCCCAGAACCTCTAATGACTAGAGAGCAATACATTTCATATTTGAGTTGAGATGCATTCCATATTGAGCTGGAGTTTATACCTTAGCAGAGAGGAGTGTAGTCTATTTCAGTAATATCTGAGTAATATTGTAATTATGTTGGTTGTTAAAGCATTTTTTGTTTATATAATTCATTATGGATTATATGAAAGAAATACACGAATGGAACACATCATTACACTACCACATCATATGTGAATACTTCACTAAAAGAAAAGCGAAAGAAAACTAAGTAGACATGTCATAAACAGGAGTAAGTTTGTAGATGCTGGAAATCCAAAGCAACACACACAAAATGCTGGAAGAACTCAGCAGGTCAGGTAGCATCTATGGAAGTGAATAGATAGTTGACCTTTCAGTCTGAGACCATTCCTCAGGACTGAGAAGGAAGAGGGAAGATGCCAGAATAAAAAGTCAGTGAGAGATGAAGGAGGTTAGCTAGAAGGTGAAGTCATGTGGGTGGGAAAGGTCAAGGGCTGGAAAGTAAGGAATCTGAATGGAGAGGGGAGTGGTCTATAGGAGAAGTAATAGGCAGGTGAGAAGAGGTAAAACCTCATAGTGGGGAAAAGAGGAAGGGTGGAGGGATTTGTTTACTGGAAGGAAAAATCGATATTCATGCCATCAGTTTGGAAGCAACCCAGACAGAATATAATGTGTTGCTCCTCCATCCTGAGGGTGACCTCAACTTGGCCTAAGAGGAGTCCATGGAGCAACATGTCAGAATGGGAATGGGAATCGCAATTAAAATGTTTGGCTACTGGGGAGTCCCACTTGTGGATGATGGTGCGGAAGTGCTTGACAAAGCGGTACACCAGTTGTAAACAAGTATTCCAGCTTCCGTGTTTTTCTTTCTGTTTGTTTCTTAAGTTACAAATTCTAAAAAAATCCATGAGCTTCTCCCTCTTCTCATTTAACCTCAACAACATATTCTTCTATTCCTATCTCAAAGTCAAATCTGAGTTTGTGTGCACAAGTACATGTATGTTCAGGGATAGGGAATAGCTCACTGATCATTATTGCAGCAGCGTTAGTAGACACGTAGTATCATATAAGCAGCTTTCACAGAAAACCAAACACAATTTTTACAAGAAAGAACAGAATCAGAACAAAATAAATCAAAGTTCACTTTAATGTAAAGTGATTAGTGTTGCTAGAGTGCAGTATTTTATGTTTTGCTGGCTGTTTCAAGAACCAAATGGTGGAAGGGAAGTGGCTGTTCTTGAACCCGATGGAGATTCCTTATTCTCCAGCCCTTGACCTTCAAGCTTCTTCCCTCCTGCCCAATGGTAGCTGTAAATAGGCAGTATGGCTCATGAAGATGGGATCTTTGATGACAGACATTGCCTTCTTGAAGAAATACCTCCTATGGATATTTCTGATGGTGAAGAGGGACGTGCTCATGATGATTTTGATTTTTTTGAACTTACTGGATTGCTAATATAATAACTAAAAATAAACAAGATTAATCGTGTATCTGTTGCTGTATATTTTTTCAAGGTTATAAGCTGATGTAAGCCTGTCATACTAAACCTCTGATTCTTTAGAGGTTTATTTTCAATGGTAAGACTGGGACAAGAAGTAGACACGTGTCCTGTCTCAAGCCAGCTTTTATTTTCCCCTCCTTTTCGCTGTTGTTTATCTATGTTCTAGTATGCATGAGTTTTAGTAATCCATTAATGAGCTATGCTAACATTGTTCAGAAACATTGTTTTTAATCCCTTGTAATTTAAGATCAGCGGAGAAAGTAAACATTCACTTCTAACTATCTTCTTTTGGTAAATAAGCCAGAGGGATTGTGCTATTAATATTTTAAACTGATATGATAAACATGTAAACTGTTGGTCAGGGAGCTGAATGTGAACCAATCTGGAAATTGTTCCATGGTGCCTGACTAATCAGACAGGAAGGAAATGAAACAACCTCTCAGATTTGGGCATCTTTACACTGAATTGCAGGCAGTCAATGAATATGTTGTTGCAATTCAGCTGCTGCTAAGCAAAAGTGATTAGGTAATTGGCACCTGGCTATAAAGTAAGTTATGGTTGTGGTAGAGGGTGCAGATGGCTGAACGACATAGGTAAATTGTAGAGCATCATATGTTCTGTAGATGCTCAAGTATCAGTGCTCCTCCTCACACTAAAATAATCTCCAAAAAACAGATCAAAACATTTTGTCTAGAGACTTAGTTTGGTTCCTTGGGTAGAAAAATGGTACTGACCTGTGGTTCCACCATGTTATAACTGTAGACCTTAAACTTGCATAGTTTCCACATCCTACTTGCTTGCTTGGGGGTAATATATTTGTAAAGTGCATTCAGAATAGGTGTGCAAGGGCACTGCCATGCTTGTAGTTGCAGAACATCCACCTTGAGTTGAGAAATGAACGGCCATCTATGGATAGTTTCATTTATGCATTTAAAGCAAACCTCGAACTCTGATAGAGTAAATTTTCTTAAAGTTCATATTCTCAGCAGTATTGTTATAAAATTTTTGCTGCATGGAAATTCATTACATCTCTACTCCTTAATCAAAAACATTATTCAAGTGTTGAAATGTAAAGTGTCAATTAGACATGAGGGAATATTCTGTTCCTTTAGGTTGCTAATTATTAAGTTTATTTTATTATTTTATATTTGTTGTAATATTCTTCACAATCATGTTGTCATTAAATTTTAATAGCTTTAGAATTAAAATCCAATTTTATATTCATATGAATAATGGTTATTTTTCTACTCCACAATTTATAACAACTAAATATGGGCACATCTCTTGTATTTTAGATTAAATTTCATTAAATTAAACTCTGAATGATATCCAGAATGGTTACTGACCGAATGAAATCTTGATTTTTAAAAAAAAGCTCTATGTGATGCCTTGTCATGAGACATAATCCTCAAAAACTCATGTTTCAGTTGTTCCAATGCATTATGTAATAAGTTTAGAAGACACAATGAAGGTGAATCAGCATTTTAAAACTTAAAGCACTCACAATCCTTTATTTATTCAAACAATCTCAGTATTTTGCAGACTAACTCAAACATTGCTCTAAATCAGGACACCAAAAAATCATAACTCAATTATTCTCATTTGCAATTTTTTTACCGTCTAATAGACACACCAGTGGGGTTTCTGTAAGTACTCCACCAAAAGCACACTGGATGTAGGAAAATTCTTACAATAACTCATGCACTTGTCACAAGAGAGCTCCTTCATACTACAGTTACTCAGTCACTATCAAGTACACCAAATGATTACATTCATTTCAAAATGGATCTGTCGAAGCTCTTGCAGAATAAACTGTACTAATAAGAGCTGCACTCAGTGAAATCCACACTAGTTTACAGGAAAGAATGAATCAATTGATGATCGATATTATAAATCTCTGGTGAACAACATGTAGCAGGTTTAGAGTCAGTGTATGACTAAAGAAAAGAAATTAAAATAATTTTGTTCAGAAAAAAATATTTTGACTTATGGACAACTAGCACGAGCTGACGATGGGACTTATATTTTACATTTAGTGAAATTGGTCAACTTACAAAGAAATATTAGAGATTTATTTTCCCTTTTCAAAAAAAAGTAATAAAGATCCTTACATTTTTACCATTCTACCAAAAGCAAAATTCATTGGCACTACAGATATTCTTGAGTGTGCTAATCCTTCTTGCGAGTCCAATTGTACAAGCTCAATGACAGGAATTACATTCATTCATTTCCAGAATCACAGAATGGTTACAGCACAGAAGGAGAAAGTTCATGCCATTAGCAGGTCTGTAGTGATCATACACAAGATTTCGAACAATGCTTTCTCCCATTGTGAAATAGGTATTAGGAATTTCTTTAGGGGCTGTCATCATCACCTGTGCTTATTTTCCATTCTTTTCTTCTGGGGCAAGATCATTTCTCAAAACTGCATTTGTGTTATCTTTTATTTCGGGGTTAACACCTCCCTTCTCCAATACTCCCATCCCATTTTTTGAGTTTTCAAGTCATCAAGTAACCTGAAATGTTGATTTAAAATATTTAAGATTAGATTAACTCTATTTGAGTTACAAACCTTTATCATTTGGCTCTGCTGAATAAGAATTTGCAAGGGATCAACTTCATACTTCCTAAGATTTCTGTTGCATTTCCTGAGTCATATCATTAATCTAGTATATCAGACTAATCAGATTAGGCTACTATTATGCTCATATTAACTAGAGATAGCTAAACTTGAATAAATTAAATTTGTTTTGGTGCTTATTCTACTTTGTCCATTGGGAATATTGTAAAGGCCTTTGAAAGTTATTCCGTGGCTAAAAATTTACATGTCAGAGCTTCACTTCATATTTCAAAAAATCAAGGAGACATTAGCTTTCTTGTGTCTATGAGCAAAAGAAACTCCCCAAATAAATTGATATTGCTGGACAACAACAATCAACGGTGATCTTTTCTGCAAAGAAAAAGAAATTGGAGTCGAGGAGTTTATACAACCCCTTTCTCCCAGAGTTCATCGGGGATACTTAAGCTCTCATCCTGTTAACTCTTTTTGCAGAAAAGGTCAAGGATGGAGATACAACTTGGACAGTTGATTTCAGACATGTAGTGCAGTGTATAGCAGTGATTATATACTGTAAGTATATTTAGCACAATCTCCCCAAGCTGATTTACTGGTAAATTCTAAGGGAATTTGGTCAGAACCAAGCATGAAAGAGAGACGATCAGACTGTTACTTTCCTCAGAAAATCAATTTATGTTGTTGACAGCAAATGTAATTTAATCGAGTACAAAATAAATCACAACTGCCTGCAGAACACGTATTCTGCCTCAGAGACTTTCAAGAGTGCACCTGTATGAGTTCTTCTTTAACCACAGAATTCAACAGACATTTCACATTTGGTTCAAAATTCCTCTCCATTTAAACACAAAATAAGAAACCTCAAAGGATCTACCTGAGACAAATGAAGGTGGAATGCTTTGTGCTCTTAATTGAGTGGCTAGGCACAGATCAAATGTCATCTATAGATTTGCCAGCCATACCACTGCTGATGGTAAATCTCAGATGACAATAAGAGGGCGTAACAGGAGTGAGGTGGATTGTCTGGTTGAGTGGTATCACAATGTCAGCCTTGCACTCAACATCAGCAAGACCGAGGAATTGATTGTAGGATTCAGCATAGGAAAATTGGAAGAAAACACACCAATTCTCATTGAAGAGTCAGCAGTAGAAATGGTGAGCAGTTTCAAGTACCTGGTTGTTGTTAACATCTCAGTAGATATATTCTGGGCCCACCATATTGATGCAATCATGAATAAATCACACCAGTGGCTATATGTCATTACGAATTAGAGGATATAAGACCATAAGACATAGGAGCAGAATTGGGCCATTCGGCCCATTGACTCTGCTCTGCCATTCCATTATGGCTGATTTATTATCCTTCTCAACACCATTCTCTTGCCTTCTCACTGTAACCGTTGATGCCCTGTCAAACCAAGACCCTATCATATTCCGCTTTAAATATACCCAATGACTTGAGCTTCACAGAGATTTGTGGCAATGAATTCCACAGATTCACCACCCTTGGGCTGAAGAAATTCCTCTACCCCTCTATTCTAAATGGATGTCCCTCTATTCTGTGAATGTACCATCTGGTCCTAGATTTACCCACTATAGAAAACATCTTCTCCACACCCATTCTGTCCAGACCCTTTAATATTCTATAGGGTTCAATGAGATCCCTCCCCATTACCCTAAGCTCCAATGAGTACAGGCCCAGACCATTAAACACTCCTCCTACATTAAACTTTTTCTTCCTGGAATCATTCTCATGAACCTCCTCTGGACCTTCTCCAATGTCCGCACATTTTTCTGAGATAAGAGACCCAAAACCGCTCACAATACTCCAAGTGCAGTTTGACCAAAGTCTTATAAAGCTTCAATATTACACCCTTGCTCTTATATTCTAGTCCTCTCAAAATGAACGCTAACATTACATTTGCCTTCCTTACCACCAATTCAACCTGCAAGTTAGCCTTCAGGGAATTCTGCATGAGAATTTCCAAGTCCCTTTGCATCGCCAAACTTTGAAATTTTCTCCCCATTTAGAAAATAGTCTATGCCTTTATTCCTTCTACAAAAGCATATGACCGTACACTTCCCTACACTATATTCCATCTGCTAATTCTTTGCCCATTCTCCTGATCTGTCTAAGTCCTTCTGCACACTCCCTGCTTCCTCAACACTACCTGCCCCTCCACCTATCTTTAGATCCTCCACAAATTTGTCCACAAAGCCATCCATTCAGTCATCCAATCACAAAGAAGAGAAAATCTGCAGATGCTGGAAATCCAAGCAACACACACCAGTCCTGCTGAAGGCTTTCAGCCCAAAACATCGACTGTACTCTTTTCCTAGATGCTGCCTGGCCTGCTGAGTTCTTCTAGCATTTTGTGTGTGTCATTCATTTATCCAAATCATTGACATATAATGTAAAAAGAAGTGGTCCCAACACCGACCCCTGTGGAACACCATTTGTCACCGGCCAGTTAGAATAGGCCCCCTATATTCTGGCGCTTTGCCTCCCACTAATCAGCTAATCCTCTATCCATGTTATTACCTTTCCTCTAATGCCATGCGCTCTTATCTTGTTAATCTGCCTCATGTGAGGCACTTTTTCAAAGGCCTTCTAAAAATCCACATACACAATATTCACTAACTCTCCTTAGTCTAATTTGCCTGTTATTTCCTCAAAGAATTCCAACAGATTTGTCAGACAAGACTTTGGCCTACTTCATCATGTGCCCCCAAGTACCCCAAAACATTGTCCTTAATAATGAACTTTAGCATCTTCAGAACAACTGAATTTATGGCAAATGGCCTATAATTTCCTTTCTTCTGCCTCTCTCCCTTCTTGAAGTGTGGAATGACATTTGCAATTTTCCTTTCCTCTGGAGCCATTCCAGAATCTAGAGATTCTTGAAAGATCATTACTTACGCCTCTATAGTCTGTTCACAAAATGTCACCTGACACTCTAGTAAATTTCTACAGATGTACCATGAAGAGCATTTTATCCAGTCGTGTCGTCATCTGATACAGAGGCATCAATATACCGGATCATAAGAGGTCTTCAGAAGATTGTGGACTCAGCCAGCTCTATCATAAACTTCCCCACCATTGAGGACACTTCAAAAGATAGTGCCTCAAAAGGTGGCAAATATTATTAAGAACCCTCACCATGCAGGAATATGCTCTATTCTCATTATCACCATCAGGGAGGAGGTACAGGTGCTTGAAGATCCAAACTCAACATTTTAGGAACAATTTCTTCCCCTCTGCCACCAGATTTCTTAATGGTCTATGAACTCATGAATATTACCTCTTTCACACTACGTACAATATATATTTTTACTGTAACCATTAATGATTTCTTATGCCTTGCACTGCACTGGTACCACAAATCAACACATTTCATGACTTATGTCAGTGATTCTCATCCTGATTCTAGGAATGGTAGGACTAATACATGTACAGGAGTGTTAACATGACATGCTGATGAGTGAGGTGAAAATGCTGGGAGGTAGTCAGATTATGCTGCACCTGTTAGGCTAAAAGATTACTTCTCCATTGTAAAAGGTCGCATGCTGTTATTGAAAGCTAGGGAGTAGATTGTTGAGGTCCTGCAGGCAGAGATTGCTGTATCTTCATTAGTTATTTACATAGGTGACGTATTGAAAGAATAGAGGACAATTAGATGTATATGTATTTTGGTCTCTGTTTTTATTAGTTTTTAATAATTTTTTGGTAACTCTAGTGACATTTTTCAATTTTTTTGTTGTCAAAAAGATTCAATTAATGTTGGCTCCTAGCTTAGCTGTCGGCATGATGAAATTGTCCATTGAAGCTTTTTTCGCATTTCCTACCCAATTGCCCTCATACTCTACTTGAAAGGATGTATACACCGATTCTCCAGCTGTATTTCTCTGCTGAGTTTAGAGACGGCTTCCACAAGCAAGCTGACCTTCCAAGACTGCTGATTTTGTTTTTGTTCATAAATGTAATTTTGTTCACAGGTTAATGGTGAGAATGAGTGGCTTGTTGCTGACACAAGTTCTAAGCCAGTGCTTTTCTGCACCTAGTTTATTCAGTGAAATAGAAATCAAATGTAAAATAGGACTATAAAATATCTTTGTTGATATTAAATGAACATATAAGCACATAACATTTTTGTTTTCTAACCATATGAAAATATTTATTTAATGATCACTATAATTTGTATATGATTTTTTAATATTTAACTAGCTTGGTATTTTTTGAAAGCCATCGCATTCCAAGGAACCATTTTGTTAGATATGTTCAGCTTTTATAAACTGTAGTTACAAAGGCTGTTTTTCCCATAAGTTTTTCTGTCCTCAATGAGTTCTATAAAAATCTTATAAGGGGAAAGTAAAAAGACCTTGAATCAATAAAATCAATAATCTTGAATAAATACATGTTTTAACTGAACTTATTAGACAAGTGTATATCAGGATCATTAAAGATTAGAATGCGGAATACAAAGTGGGTAAAATTTCTGCAGGAGAATTTCTGATCTCTCCTATAACTTGAATATACTGAAAGTTTAGTATTTATTTATGTTGCTACAATTCCTTTGCCCAAGGTTCCTAAACAACATTATAGCAGAGAAGTAAAAAAACAAAACCAAGTATATTGCCTCAATATTTTGTGTACTTTGCTCATTAGAGGGGATGTAATCAGCAGGATGCTAAGGCAATTTAAATTGTACCTTCCAGCATGTTGTGGTTTATTTACTTTGAATCAAAAAATGTTGGGGTGCCAGCTGTTCACAGGAGCTGCTGGCACATTTTAAATAATTTTAAAAGTTTTTTTAAAAATGTGAACAGCAATAGATTATTAGCTATATGAGCAAAATAAAAATCAAATAATTTTTGTATTTTGAAGAATGGATGAAATAATTATGTTCAACATTACAGAAATAAAAGAACAAGGATTAAGAAATAATGGAATAATATGCTTGCTGTGAAATGTGTAATATGGAAATACACAATTTTTCTTTTACCTTCTGGAAAGACCCCAGGCATGGAGGAAATATTCCTCCCCAATGAGAATGATAATAATTACCACCAAGAGGTACACTTTCGTAACATACATAATGAAATTAGCTGAAGATTAAGACAAATAAAAGAATGCAAAAATCTGACAAAATCATAAATTCCAAAAAATCAAGGTAACAGAAATACTCCACAATCTGCTGTCAAAATAGCCATGAGGTTTATGGTGATTTCTGTGTGTAAATACTGTAATAATTTCAAGCTATTTGTATCTTAGAATTTACTAATGTGATGTCCTCATATTTGTGAGGTATATGATAGAAAACTCACCAAATAAAAATAAGGTCTTAGCCACTTCGATGAAACTACCTTCAATCTATTTGAGAAATAATAACTATTCTAAGCACTGAAAATCAACTATTAGTATCTGTTCACATCTTAATAGCTGGAAAATGTAATGACAAATTTAAAATAGTACTTCATTTTATTTTGTCTTTTTTTCTCTCTTGTTCTAATCTTTAATCTCTTTTTTATCTTCCTCTAGCTCACTGACTCTTTTTTATGTCCTTGCACTGTTATTTCATAACCCTTCAATCTCACTGTTTACGGGTATATATGGATGCCTGCCCTTGTCATCTCCTCCATGTCCCAGAAACTATCTGCATTACCAGGATGTTATTAGTTCATATTGCTAGGAAACTGCCAAGCAGTTTTATTTAAAATTAATTGTGCTAAAGCAAGATTAAGTAATGGTGGCTATTAGCTTTTCTACTGCAGAAAATTATAGACCTTAGAAAGACATGAACTAGTTTATGACTGGAGTACAAAATTATGAAGTAGGATTATTGACCTTAACTTGAAGTAAAAGTGAAGGGAAATGGATAATGTCCTTGCTCATTGTCCTTTGTTCACTTCTTATGAAAAGATTATGCATATTGTCTTTTAAGATCTCAGCATTTAATCAAATGTCATAATATGGTCTCAACTATTTACTTACTTATCCTAAGGTTTCAAAGTACTTTGCACTTATCAAAGCTTCTAACATTTATTCCTTTGAGAATTTTTATAACATAACTTAATGACAATGGTGAAATTGTTAACATGCCAAATCTACCTTCATAGCTATTATATTTAATGGGTAGTTATGACTAAATCTTAAGCAATACTTTTACTTTTATCATGTCATCTAATTTGGAGTACTGACTTTTGAAAGTGTGTGAAGAATTTTATTCAGTTCAGTTGCTTTCCAGTAGACATAATCATATAGCAATCTGTCTGAAATGCTTACATTTATTCACAACTACCTTTTGGAACTGCTCACTAAATTTTACTCTATTATACAGTATAGCAAATTATATTTAAATTCACTCTTCAAATACAACTAAAGCAAAAAACAAAGTTGAACTGAAAAACATACAAAAAAGATTAGAAGGGCCATTCTAGAATGTAATGTTTTGAATTTTCTTTTGAGACTGAATTTAATGGCATTGTCATTTAGTTAATACTTCGGTTAGAATTTCATTACTGTGCGACAGACGGCTTAAAGTGTGAGATGAAAACTGACTGAGAGTGAATGAGCATCTGGGATATATTAGCTTTACTGGGTAAAATAAGTAATTGTGAAATTAAATATAGAAGTCCACATAAATCTGAACAGGTTAATTCAAATTCTAAATCAAGTACAAGGCCCAAATAAAAGTGATAAAAGACATGAAAATGAAATATGAAAAAAAATTAAACTGAACTGGAAATAAGTAATTAAAACTCCGTAATTGCAACTAAACTTAGATGAATTATCATACACTTGAATGGATCAGAAGAAGAGCAAGAGAAGGCTCATGGGCCTACTCAAGCATTCAATAATGTCATGATCAAATTCTACATCAACACTCTTCTTGTTACGTGATTCTTTTAATGCCCAGAAACATGATCAAACTCAATCCTAATGCATGTACTGAGGCCACTTTATTAGATACTTCCTGTAAGTATTTCTTCTGCAGTACTCCATCAGTTTCAAAGTCTGACGTGTTGAACACTCAGAGATGCTCTTTTGCGCACCAATGTTATAACACATGCTTATTTGAGTCCTGTCAGCTTGAACCAGTCTGGCCACTCTTCACAGACCTCACTTATTAACAAGGCATTTTTGCCCACAGAGCTGGATTTTTTTGTTGGATTTTTTGTCTATTCTCTGTAAACTCTAGAGACTGTTGTGTGTGAAAATCCCAGTCAAAGTTTCTGAAAAACTCAAAGCCATCCAGTATGCAACCTGCAATCATTCCACAGTCAAAGTCACTTAGTTCACATTTGTTCCCCATTTTGATGTTTGTTACGAACAACAACTGATCTCTTGACCATGTCTGCATGCTTTTAGGCATTAAGCTGGTGCCACATGATTGGCTGATTAATATTTGCATTAACAAGCAGGTATACAGGTGTACCTAATAAATTGGCCACAGAGTGTGTATTGCTTGAGCATCCATGGTTGTCCAATAGTTTATAACCTTTGGGGGAAGATTTTTCTCCTCATCTCAGTCTCCATGTCTTATCCAGTAATAATGATCCTAATTTTATATTCTATGGTCAGGGGAAGAGGCCACCCAGCACCTAAATTGTAATGTACTTGAATCTTATTATATGTTGCAATCACATGACTTTTAATTTTTCAATACCTAAAAGAATACAGGATGACCTTATCCTGTCTTTCCCCATATTCCCATCCCCAATCCCAGAATCAGCCAACTTGCATTGCATCTCCTTTAAAGCAAGTGTGTCTTTCCTGATGTAAGATGTTCAATGACAATAAATTAGATTTATTTTGACCTTTATAAATGCATAAATTGCATATTAAACATGATTTTTGCATATTTTGATGTGCCTGACCCCAATTCCTGTTGAAGTCCTGCCCATCAAAAGTTAGACCAGGCACTTCCTGTCATTGCTCATTCTAATATGAATGCTGAATCCCCTTCACCAGCCCTGCAAATGATAGCATCGTCGACTAGCAAAGTATTCACTAAAGTGGATCAGCACTTTGTGTCTCGTACCTTTTTGTTATTTAGTCATAGTTCAAAGAGGTGTACATCATGCTACAAATAGTGAACTGTGTGCAATTTTGTCATGGATATTGTTTTCTCTGTCATCATGTGTCACTTTTACTTACATAAAAGCTCATTTCTGCCAATCCTCTATATAGACCAACGTTTTTGTGAGCTGATAATTACAGTTCAGAGATGCCTCTATATGCAAATCAAATGGCTACTGCTGACCAGCGAGGCACAAGACACGATCATTCTGCTCAATGCTCAGTGCGTTTCTTCACCAGTAGACTAATGTGCCATTATTTCTTTCCACATTCTCCCTTATCCTCCAATTCTGGACAGCTGCCTACTATTCCTGGTTTGATATCATGTCTATGGCAAATTGAGATTCACTTCAAGAATGCTGCCCCACTTCCCATGGATCAGCACATGGAAGGATCTGTAACCAACTGACCATCACAGCTGTGAAATGTGCAGCTTAGCTTTTGATACTTCTTAACGAGAGTAAGCCACAATCAAAATTTCTTATTGAACAAGGACATCCCAAATGTATTATTCTTTAGGTAGCTTCCATTTTAGTGTAGGCTGTACATATTGAATGCACCAAATGTGAGGGAAATCCAATTTCTAGTTTAAAATTGTACAATGCTTTCCAGCTTTACTATGACCATGCAGTTCTTGTATTGTAATCCAACTGGACCAGAAAGTCCTATGGCACAAAAAAATACACAGAGCTAAAAATCTGAAATAAAGACAGAAATAATTAGAAACATTTATTAGGTCTGCAAGCCTCCATGCAAAAAGAAACAGCGTTAACAATTCAGGTTAAAGATTCTTTGTCAGAATTGGAAAATAGAGAAAGCCATCTAGTAGTCATTTATAAGTGGGTGACAAGGAGATGTATAGGAAAAAGGAAATGTCTCTGACAGCTAGGGTTACCAACTTTCTCAATCCCAAATAAGGGACAAAAGTAGCAGTCAAATACGAAACACTTGTATTTACCCTGAGAAAGACTACCATGACCATGAAGCCTGTGTGGGCACCTGCGTGTGCACGCATGACGTGTGCATTGTGCATGCGTGTACGTGCTTTTTTTTCTACAAATCGGTTTTGGCTTAATCTTCCTGACTGCACTGTACATACGTTATTTCTACTTTATATAGGCTGTGTATTTATCACATAATTCCTGCTTTTACTATATGTTAATGCTATTTTAGGTTTTATGTGTTATTTGGTATGATTTGGTAGGTTATTTTTTGCGTCTGGGAACGCTCAAAAATTTTTCCCATATAAATTAATGGTAATTGCTTCTTCACTTTACGCCATTTCGGCATGAAAGGTTTAATAGGAACGCTCTACCTTAGTGGTGGAAATACAGGACAAGGTCGGTCCCCTATGGGACAAACAAATTTAGCCCAACATACGAGATGTCCTGGCTAATTCAGGACAGTTGGCAACCCCACATGACAGCATTAATCTAGAGTTCCCATGAAAATAAGCTATCGGATGAGTCAATCGAGTTGATAGGTGCATGAGGGAAGTTAGAGAGAGAGAGCGAGCAAGAAAAAAACATAAATGCTATGGAATGAAGGCAAATTAATAACATATACTGGAACAAATGAAAATGAAGTTTAGAACAAGGAGCCAGCAGCATGGTCAGAAAGTTAAATCGCAAATTTAGTTTCCTTATTAACCAGTCCTTAGAAATGCGTATAGAGAAATATACACATGAATTCAGTTAAAAATAGTTAAGTATGCACAAGATGACATTTCAGATTGCACATTACATGTTAAGCAGCATTTTTGTTCAATTATTGGATGACAGCTAAAGCTCTGAAAAAATTATCCACAAAGAAGAGTCTGAATTCCATCACAGCAATTGTGGAATTAAAATTCAAATAATTAAATATATCTAAAATATGGCAATGGGAGCAATGAAGCATAAGCTTATCTTAAAATCCCTGTTGGTTCACTAATACTCTTCATACCCTTCAGGCAATCCTTACACCATCTGCCTTCCATGTGGCTCTAAATCCATTCAGGTGGTTGACTTTCTTAACTGCCTCCTTATTCATGGGCAATTAAGGAAGGACAATGGGTGCTAATATTGCCAGTGACATCCATTTCCAAGGGTTGAATACTAATTTTAAAAAATCAGTATTGATAGAAATGGCATCCAAAAGTGCTTGAGAATGTTATTCGCCACAAAACATTAATGTAGCTGTAGTCCACTATCATGGCACTATCTGATAATGCAAAGCAATGAAATTGAGTTTACTTGTGAGACCTCTTCAGTCATTTGCTGTTGCTTCAGTGGTTGCTGCTGACAATAATTCTGTCAGCTTTGAAATGCCAAGTACTTCAGTGGCCAAAGTCACATTTGACAGACCCTGGGATAGAATAAGTGCAAAAACAATTTCAACATGAATTCAGAATGCAATCAGACAGAAGGTTCATAGTTTGAAAGTTCATATGGACAATGAAACAAGATTAAAGATAAAGATTGGTTTTATATGAAACATTGAAAATATATTGATTGGGACTTCCATACTGTTAGGGATCTAGATGGTTTAGAGTTTGTAAAATGTGTTCAGGAAAGTTTTCTAAATCAATATATAGAGGGACCAACTAGAGGGGATGCAATATTGGATCTCCTGTTAGGAAACGAGTTAGGACAAGTGACGTAAGTCTGCGTAGGGATGCACTTTGGTTCCAGTGATCATAACACCATTAGTTTCAACTTGATCATGGACAAGGATAGATCTGGCCCTAGGGTTGAGGCTCTGAACTGGAAGAAGTCCAAATTTGAAGAAATGAGAAAGGATCTAAAAAGCGTGGATTGGCACAGGTTGTTCTCTGGCAAAGATGTGATTGGTAGGTGGGAAGCCTTCAAAAGAGAAATTTTGAAAGTGCAGAGTTTGTATGTTGCTGTCAGGATCAAAAGGCAAAGTGAATAGGAATAAGGAACCTTGGTTCTCCAGGGATATTGCAATTCTGATAAAGAAGAAGAGGGAGTTGTATGAAATGTATAGGAAACAGGGAGTAAATCAGGTGCTTGAGGAGTATAAGAAGTGCAAGAAAATACTTAAGAAAGAAATCAGAAGGGTTAAAAGAAGACATGAGGTTGCCTTGGCAGTCAAAGTGAAGGATAATCCAAAGAGCTTTTACAGGTATATTAAGAGCAAAAGGATTGTAAGGGATAAAATTGGTCCTCTTGAAGATCAGAGTAGTCAGCTATATGCGGAACCAAAGGAAATGGGGGAGATCTTAAATAGGTTTTTTTGCGTCTGTATTTACTAAGGAAACTGCCATGAAGTCTATGGAATTAAGCGAATCAAGTAGTGAGATCATGGAAACTGTACAGATTGAAAAGGAGGAGGTGCTTGCTGTCTTGAGGAGAATTAAAGTGGATAAATCCCCGGGACCTGACGGGGTGTTCCCTCGGACCTTGAAGGAGACTAGTGTTGAAATTGCGGGGGCCCTGGCAGAAATATTTAAAATGTAGCTGTCTACGGGTGAGGTGCCGGAGGATTGGAGAGTGGCTCATGTTGTTCCGTTGTTTAAAAAAGGATCGAAAAGTAATCAGGGAAATTATAGGCCGGTAAGTTTAACGTCGGTAGTAGGTAAGTTATTGGAGGGAGTACTAAGAGACAGAGTCTACAAGCATTTGGATAGGCAGGGACTTATTAGGGAGAGTCAACATGGCTTTGTGTGTGGTAGGTCATGTTTGACCAATCTATTGGAGTTTTTCAAGGAGTTTACCAGGAAAGTGGATGAAGAGAAGGCAGTGGATATTGTCTACATGGATTTCAGTAAGGCCTTTGACAAGGTCCCGCATGGGAGGTTGTTAGGAAAATTCAGTCGCTAGGTATACATGGAGAGGTGGTAAATTGGATTAGACATTGGCTCAATGGAAGAAGCCAAAGAGTGGTAGTAGAGAATTGCTTCTCTGAGTGGAGGCCTGTGACTAGTGGTGTGCCACAGGGATCAGTGCTGGGTCCATTGTTATTTGTCATCTATATCAATGATCTGGATGATAATGTGGTAAATTGGATCAGCAAATTTGCTGATGATACAAAGATTGGAGGTGTAGTAGACAGTGAGGAAGGTTTTCAGAGCCTGCAGAGGGACTTGGACGAGCTGGAAAAATGGGCTGAAAAATGCCAGATGGAGTTTAATACAGACAAGTGTGAGGTATTGCACATTGGAAGGACAAACCAAGGTAGAACATACAGGGTTAATGGTAAGGCACTGAGGAGTGCTGTAGAACAGAGGGATCTGGGAATACAGATACAAAGTTCCCGAAAAGTGGCGTCACAGGTAGATAGGGTCCTAAAGAGAGCTTTTGGTACATTGGCCTTTATTAATCAAAGTATTGAGTATAAGAGCTAGAATGTTATGATGAGGTTGTATAAGGCATTGGTGAGGCCGAATCTGGAGTATTGTGTTCAGTTTTGGTCACCAAATTACAGGAAGGATATAAATAAGGTTGAAAGAGTGCAGAGAAGGTTTACAAGAATGTTGCCAGGACTTGAGAAACTCAGTTACAGAGAAAGGTTGAATAAGTTAGGACTTTATTCCCTGGAGCGTAGAAGAATGAGGGGAGATTTGATAGAGGTATATAAAATTATGATGGGTATAGATAGAGTGAATACAAGCAGGCTTTTTCCACTGAGGCAAGGGGAGAAAAAAACCAGAGGACATGGGTTAAGGGTGAGAGGGGGAAAAGTCTAAAGGGAACATTAGGGGGGGGCTTCTTCACACAGAGAGTGGTGGGAGTATGGAATGAGCTGCCAGATGAGGTGGTAAATGCGGGTTCTTTTTTAACATTTAAGAATAAATTGGACAGATACATGGATGGGAGGTGTATGGAGGGATATGGTCCGTGTGTAGGTCAGTGGGACGAGGCAGAAAATGGTTCGACACAGCCAAGAAGGGCCAAAAGGCCTGTTTCTGTGCTGTAGTTTCTATGGTTTCTATGAAACATACAGTGGAAAGCATTGCTAGTATTGGGGATGTGCTGGGCAGCCTGAAAATTTGCCACTCTTCTGGTGCCAATATAGCATGCCCATAACTTACTAATCCTAACTATATCATTTAGTATGTGGGAGGAAACCAGAGCATTCAGAGGAAAACCATGCACTCATGGAGAGAACGCACAAACTCTTTAGGACAGCAATAGGAATTAAACGTTAATATTACAGTTGGTGCTGTAAAGCACTGAGCCAACTGTAAATGCAATGATGAAGTTTTTATGTCACTAATGAAAATGACAGCAAAGAGATATTAATATGAAGGTGTCTATTAATAACACGACAGCAACTTTTTCATTAGTCTTGCTTCCTCAGAAATTTGTATGTGGTTATGATAGACTGCTTGAAGCTGAACACAAATATAATTTCTGACTACTTGTATCATGTAGGAATTTTGGTAAACAAGAAATTAGCTTTTATTGAATATAATGCATTTAATTGCATAATGGTTCCATTGCTTGGCAATAGTTCAACTAGGCTAAAAATGCTTTGTTGATGATTTTTGCTTGCCTGTGGCTTCTCGCTAAAGTGTCCAACAATAAATGACTAGCATTGATGGATATTCATTTTCCTGATACCGTTTCTCCATGACAATGCCCTTTCACCACGCTTGTCACTGACAGCATCAAGCTTTGCAAGGAAGAAACATAAATGAACCTTTAATGACTTGTTGCACTTCATGGTTTTGTATGTTTGAAGCATGTTGTCAACCAGCTCCATGTAATTTGGTGCTCTGTAGTTGCCAAGAAAATTTTCAACAACATTCTTGAATGCTTTCCATGTGATTTACGCTGGTCCCACTAGATGTTCCTTGAATTACCTGTCCCTAGGCCTGAGTCGATGAAGTAGTAGTAGTAGTAATAGTAGTAGTAGTAGTAGTAGTAGTAGTAGTAGTAATAGTAGTAGTAGTAGTAGTTGTAATAATAGTAGTAGTAGTAGGTGACTGTTTGAGTTGTGGACAAAAAAAATGCCTTCCTTAATCTTGGCATCAGTTATTCTGGGAAACATCCGTCTCAAATATTGAAAGCCTTCACTGGGTTCATGGCTGCAGATTCCATCCTTGCAGTCTTGAACCCAGTAATTCTGCTTTTGGCTTTGACAGACCCGAGTATCTGACCAGGTCATATAACTCAGATTCAGTTATTAGATGAGGCTCACTCAACATAAAGGGTTCAAAATCTGTATCAGTATCAGTGTTATTTTCCATTCCTGGCTTGTGCACCATCGTATCTTTGTCTGCCTATAGACTCCATGTCTCTGGTGGCTTCGGTATTGGAAGACTATTACCATGTGGCACAGACTTCATGGTTGAAGGGAGATTGAGGTATTCAATAAATTTCTTGTTTTTAGCAGAAAAAACAGACACACTGGCCAGAAAAAAGTTGTAGTCTGTTACCTGATCCTTCTGCTCTTGCTATATCATCGGCACAGTGAACGGCATTGACTTCCGAGTACCTCTGAGCCAAGCTTTAAGATCAACAGCGCAGGTTGCACAACAAATGTGAGGAGCCCAGGCTTTGTCTTGGTTGTTGCTTTTACACCCAAAGTAGAGCTCATAGGCTTTCTAAATGAGGAGTCATGCTCTGTCTTTGAGATTTAAGCGTATACTCGGCACAAATATAATAGAAAGTAGCGGGGCTGTTGCAACAATGGTGTGACATTTTGCCATCACAAATACTTCTGAAGATACAATTACCTTATTATAAAGAGTACACACATTATGTTATGCACATAGAGCAGCGGTCCCCAACCGCTACCGGGCCGTGAGGAAATGATATGATTTGGTGATATGAGTCAGCTGCACCTTTCCTCATTCCCTGTCACGGCCACTGTTGGAACTTGAACGCAAGCGAGGTCATTATCCGCGCATCATCCATGTCAGCGCCGGAAGGAGATCAACTCCTCGAGCTTGCAAATGACGGCGGGCTGAAAAGTATGTTTGACATAACATCTCTGCCGGCATTCTGGATCAAAGTCAAGGCTAGATATCCTGAGATAGCCACGAAATCACTGAAAACGTTGCTTCCATTTCCAACATATCTCTGCAATGAATGCAACGAAAACCAAATTGCGGAATAGACTGGACATAAGGAACCCCCTTCGAGTATCGCTGTCTCCCGTCACCCTTCGATGCACCGTCTTGTTGCAGGAAAACAAGCCCAGGACTCCCACTGATTCAGCGATATTGGTGTGTTGCAATGATTTTATATGTTCATACGGGGAAAATATGTGCTGTGTGTTTAATATCCAAACATTACTTAAAATGTTATGATGCTATTGACCTACTTATATAACCATATAACAATTACAGCACGGAAACAGGTGACCTTGGCCCTTCTAGTCCGTGGCGAACGCTACTCTCACCTAGTCCCGCCGACCTGCACTCAGCCCATGACCCTCCATTCCTTTCCTGTCCATATACCTATCCAATTTTTCTTTAAATGATAATATCGAACCTGCCTCTACCATTTCTACTGGAAGTTCGTTCAACACTTACTTCAAGCTCCCCTGTCCTCCCCTGATAATTGACTTATCACTATATTCATGCGAGGAAAATACGCGCTGTGTGTTTAATATTAAATTCATTAGATAAACCCTTTTAGAAACGAAATTGAGTGTATTAGCCACTTATCACCTACATTCCGGTCGTGATTAACAAACCCTCCAGCCCCACCTCCACCCCAGTACAGAATCAAAATTGCCAAAAATGATTTGTAGAAAAAATTGGCACGTACATGCACGCGCAAATCACGCATGCGCACTGGTGCCCGCGCAAGGTTTCATGGTCATTGTAGTCTCTCGGGGTAAACAACGTATTTGACTGTTGCTCTTCTCCGTTGGCAACCCTACCCGCACCTCCCCCCCCCAGGTCGGTCGGTCCGCAAGAATATTGTCAATATGAAAGCGGTCCGCAGTGGAAAAAAGGTTGGGGACCCCTGACATAGAGCATCCACATCAATGTGATCGCAAACTGATAGACATGTAAACGCAATCCATAGAATGATATGTGTGTGATGCTTTTATAGCCTTTCTAAAACCTGTCATGCTATGCAGCATCTGTCCTGTCTAGGCATGCCTGGATGAGGTAGAAAACCTTCCTGCTTATATTGTGAGCAACATTTTAATTGACTTGAATAATGAAGTGAAATAACAAATATAGGAGATTTCAAAAAATGGTGCTTGATAGAGAAATTTCATGGTGATTTTCATGATCAGCAGTCCTAAATCAATAAGATAGATCAAAAAGTATTCAGGAAGTAAAATCTGTGTTGTTGAGTGCACTCAAAGCATTGACAGGTGAATTATAGCACCAGAGGTTGTTAGTCAAGACACTTACTCTAGCAAGTTCAATCAGATACCATTGACAGAAAGAAGTATCCTACATTGAAGAGGTTTTACAGACAAGTGGAATATACTGTACAGCACAATGCCCTGGCAGCACTACTATCATCATTGGCAAACTTCTATAGATGTGTTGGGGAAAGTGTGCGGACTGGCGGCATTATGGCCTGGTAAGGGAACATCAATGCCTTTGCGTGGAAAATCCCACAAAA
Source organism: Mobula birostris (assembly GCF_030028105.1). Lineage (NCBI taxonomy): Eukaryota > Metazoa > Chordata > Chondrichthyes > Myliobatiformes > Myliobatidae > Mobula > Mobula birostris. Next base: position 136,441,825 of record NC_092376.1, read on the forward strand.
GATAGTGGATTCAGCCCAGTACATCACAGGCAAAACCCTCCCAACCATTGAGCACATCTACATGAAAAGCTGCTGCAGGAAAGCAGCATCCGTTATCAAAGGTCATGCTCTTCTCTCGCCGCTGCCATCAGGTCCATGGTACAAGTGCCTCAGGACTCGCACCAGCAGGTTCATGAACAGTTACTACCCTTCAGAAATCAGGCTCTTGAACAAAAGGGGATGACTACACTCACTTAAGGACTCTTTATCTCGCTATTTCATGCTCATTATTTATTGCTATTTGTTTATATCTGCATCTGCACAGTTTGTTGTCCATTGATCCTATTTACAGTTCCTGTTCTATAGATTTGCTAAGTATGCCCGCAGAAAAGAATCCCAGGGTTGTATGTGGTGACATGTACGAGGGGAGATTGATAAGTTTGTGGCCTGAGGTAGAAGGAGTCAATTTTAGAAAACCTAGCACATTTATTTTTCAACATAATCCCCTCCTACATTTAAAAACGCAAACACGAGGAATTCTGCAGGTGCTGGAAATTCAAGCAACACACATCAAAGTTGCTGGTGAACACAGCAGGCCAGGCAGCATCTCTAGGAAGAGGTACAGTAGACGTTTCCGGCCGAGACCCTTCATCAGGACTAACTGAAGGAAGAGCTATTAAGAGATTTGAAAGTGGGAGGGGGAGGAGGAGATCCAAAATGATAGGAGAAGACAGGAGGGGGAGGGATGGAGCCAAGAGCTGGACAGGTGATTGGCAAAAGGGATAGGAGAGGATCATGGGACAGGGGGTCCAGGGAGAAGGAAAAGGGGGAGGGGGGTAAAACCCAGATGATGGGCAAGGGGTATAGTCAGAGGGACAGAGGGAGAAAAAGGAGAGAGAGAGAAAGAATGAGTGTAGATAAATAAATAATGGATGGGGTACGAGGGGGAGGTGGGGCATTAGCGGAAGTTTGAGAAGTCAATGTTTCCCCTCCTACATTTACACACTTAGTCCAGCGGTCGTGGTGCATACGGATCCCTTACTTTGTAGAAGTGGTCCACAGCAGGGGTGATTGATTCATTCGTGGCCTAAGGTAGAAGGTGATGAGTTATACAGCTCCCGTTACATGCATGTGCAGTTCAACGCTTTGAGTGATTATGCAGAAAGTCTGACAGACCACAGTACGTGTGCTTGCAACACTCTGTGTCCGACAGAGTGATCAGCAGCACTGGGGCTCCACAGGGGACTGTCTTGTCTCCCTTTCTCTTCACGATTTACACCTCGGACTTCAACTACTGCACAGAGTCTTGTCATCTTCAGAAGTTTTCTGATGACTCTGTCATAGTTGGATGCATCAGCAAGGGAGATGAGGCTGAATACAGGGCTATGGTAGGAAACTTTGTCACATAGTGTGAGCAGAATTATCTGCAGATTAATGTGAAAAAGACTAAGGAGCTGGTGGTAGACCTGAGGAGAGCTAAGGCACCGGTGACCCCTGTTTCCCTCCAGGGGGTCAGTGTGGACATGGTGGAGGATTACAAATACCTGGGGATATGAGTTGACAATAAACTGGACTGGTCAAAGAACACTGAGGCTGTCTACAAGAAGGGTCAGAGCCGTCTCTATTTCCTGAGGAGACTGAGGTCCTTTAACATCTGTCGGATGATGCTGAGGATGTTCTACGAGTCTGTGGTGGCCAGTGCAATCATGCTTGCTGTTGTGTGCTGGGGCAGCAGGCTGAGGGTAGCAGACACCAACAGAATCAAGAAACTCATTCGTAAGGCCAGTGATGTTGTGGGGATGGAACTGGACTCTGTGATGGTGGTGTCTGAAAAGAGGATGCTGTCCAAGTTGCATGCCATCTTGGACAATGTCTCTCATCCACTACATAATGTACTGGTTGGGCACAGGAGTACATTCAGCCAGAGACTCATTCCACCGAGATAGGAAGTCATTCCTGTCTGTGGCCATCAAACTTTACAACTCCTCCCTTGGAGGGTCAGACACCCTCAGCCAATAGGCTGGTCCTGGACTTATTTCCTGGCACAATTTACATACTACTATTTAATTATTTATGGTTTTATTACTATTTAATTATTGATGGTGCAACTATAACGAAAACCAATTTCCCCCGGGATCAATAAAGTATGACTATGACTATTGTGATGCCAAACCAAGGTATCGGACGATTGATGCTAATGAGAGAGATAAGAGAGACAATGGAGAAACATTCAAAATGCTAATAAGAGAGGAGAGAGGGATTAACGGAAAAGAAACACAATTCAGAATATTGACAGAACGGTTGCTTTGAACCTGAACTGTTTGAAGTTTGATGGACAGGTGATACTCCAGCAGGGGGATAAAAAGAGCAGGTTCACTAAGGCACGGGACACCATGAGACCACGAGACAACGAGACCCTGGAAAGAGCGGTGTGCCCCCACAAGTGGTGGGTGTTTGGAGGTCCGGTTTGCGGAAACCGACCATAGGCTCACAGGGTGTAAAGGTACGATCGGTGGGAACCTGGTGTGTATGTCCGCCCTCGCCTGGGTTCAGGGTTCACCGCGGAAGAACGATCATATCCGGAACGGAGGGGTCACAGTTGGTGACCACAGCGGGATAGAAGACATCAAAAAGGGTCAGCCCGAAACCAACTGCGAAGACATCAAAGGTCTGCCTGAACCAAATTGCATCCACGGTCTCTCTCTCTCTCTCTCAAACGGTACAACAGCAATTACTGCGAACTGTACTATGCTGAAATAAACTCTACATCACTGTAAGACTGATCATTTTACCTCTAGACTGCGATAGAGCTTGGTTGATTCCTATTACCCTAGTTCTGTGTATAGGTGTGTATTATCATTGCTAACCTGTTACATTTATATCCTTACGATGAGAGTACTGTATTATTTGTTTCTTTAATAAAACCTTATTAGTTCCTAGTAATCCAGACTCCCAACGATGTTCCATTTCTGCTGGTTTGGGAACTCAGTTACGCGGTACGTAACACTATGAAGTTAATAACTCATCTCCTTCTACCTTAGGCCACGAACTTATCAATCAACCCTGCTGTGGACCACTTTCTAGAGGTCCAAGACGTTGACTTCTACAAAGAAGGGATCCATATGCTCTACGACCGCTGGACTAAGTGTGTAAATGTAGGAGGGGACTATGTTGAAAAGTAAACGTGCTGAGTTTCCTAAAATTGACTCCTTCTACCTTAGGCCATGAACTTATCAATCACCCCTCGTATGTACTCTGATAATAAGTTTTACTTTGAACTTTATAGAAAACTGTAACTTCAATGGGGACACAACAGGCTGAAACAATTCAACCAAGATTTGAATATTGTTAGTACTGATGCTCCAGATTTGCAGTTTGACACATTGCTGGAAAACATGATTTTAGATTTGGAAATGGTTCCAATGGCGTATTCAACTATATTGTGGTGTGCACATTCACATCTTTCTGTTTACAAAGTCTCATTTGTGCAAAAGACTCAACTTAACAAGAAACCGGATGGTGAAAATAAAATGGTGTATTCATAATTACTGAACAGTATGCTAAATGCCAATATCTGGAGACACATTAGATCAAATCACAGATGAACAAATTCTCCTGGTGGCTTCATAAGTGTAATGAAAGGTATTCAGAGAGCTGATCCTCTATCATTCCAAGTCTCAACTAAGTATTAACAAAAGCTAGAACTGCATGAAAACTCCTGATACTGGAAATGATCCATGTATGGAGTGCACCTGAGATGAACTTTCCAGAAATTTAAAAAAAATAACTTGTGAATAGACATTAAAAAGGACAGAATTTGACCAGTGTACATATAGACCATAAACTGATGCTCCTCCATAATATAGTCTAATGACAGCAGGACTGCATCAAGTGGGAACAGACACACCTACTATTTTGAGTGGGGAAAAGAATTAGAATTAGAATCTTTTATTTCTTACATCCATCTCACAACCTGAGGCAATAAAAATATTTATGTTGCATCTCCATTGCTATATACAAGAAATAAGGAAGAGAAATGTGGGAGGATATTGCCCAATCACTAAGATTGTATACATAATTGTTTTGTATACATGTATGTACAATCAGATGCAATGTACAGTCAGGTACACAATTGGATCGATGTGTATTGATAAATCCGATGGCCTGGTGAAAGAATCTGTCCAATGTGGATGCTGGCATGATGCAGTTGTAGTCGTTGACCAGCCTCTCAAAGCATTTGTTTATGATAGAGGTGAGTGCGACAGGACACCAATAGTTCAGTACCTTAGCTTTCTTTGGTACAAGAAAGATGACCTAGGTTCCGGTGACATCATTGTTCAGAATGGCAGTTTAAATCAACAGCTCCTCCGGAAAAACACATTATTTTGCCCCGTTAATCCATCAAATATAAGATCTTTTGAAAATATCTGAATTGATAAAGGGGGCAAAAATGGGGAGAAAGAACGGAGATAAAAAAAAAAGCTTCACTGCGGAGCTTATGGAAGAGAGAGGTACAGCGCACGGCTCTCCTACACGTGCGCGTGGTGGCAAGGCTGACGATGGGCCTAGTGCAGGCGAAGTGGCAAATATGATAAGGATTTTGGAAGAGATAAGGGAAGTCTAAAAAGATATAAAGCAGCAACTCAATGATATAAAGTCAGAGCTCGCCAACATCAATCAGAAAATAGTGGTGGCAGAGACTCAAATTGAGAAGATGGAAGATCCCGTGCAAAACGTGGAACAGATACTAGGTAAGACGATAAAAATATTAAATCAACAGGTAAGTAAATTGCTTGACCAGGAGGGAAGATTGCAAAGGAAAAATATCAGGATTTATAATGTTCCTGAAGGAGCGGAGGGATTATTGATGATAGATGTTGTAGACAAGCTGCTGCGGGAAGCGCTGGAGATTCCTCAGACTACAGAGATTGAAGTTGAAAAGGCTTGCCCAGTGGCCTCCTGGAGACAGATAAGGTAAACCGTGCTCCATTATGCTTAGATTCCTTCGATTCAAGAGCAAGGCGGAGATTCTACGAAGGGCCTGGGGTAAGAAGAGTGTGTTTTGGAACGGGAAGTTAATATACTTCGATCATGATTACCCCCCGGTGGTGCTACAGAAACGGAAGGAATATTCTTAAGCGAAATGAATATTAAAGCAATAAAAGATTAAATTCCAAACCCTGTGCCCCACTAAACTGAGGGTATTTTACCAAGGGGGGATACGACTATATCAGACAGTGGAAGAGGCGACTACAGACATGAAGAACAGAGGGCTGCCCATTAGCGTGGTCAAACCAAGGGAAACTCTGGCTGATCAGTTGTCCCGAACTGCCTGGGAAATAGTAAGAGAACCTAAAAAGCAGGGGACGGGAACAGGACCAGAGAAGGATTTTAGGAAGAGACTGTCAGTTCTCTGCGGGCAGCCCTCACCTCCTCCAGAAGAGCCATAAAGTTTGGCTAACTTTAAAAGTGCTGATAGACTAAAGGGAAGCAAAAATAAACGGTGATATACCTATCTCGAGAAATACGTGTTATAATGTGTATTTTATATTACTCAGTTTAAAAAATAATAATTTATTCATGCCTTTTCGCCCACCTAAATGTGAATATATACATGGGAGGAATACACAGGGAAATTATTTCTGTGTAATGGACATAGATTATTTTAACTTACTTTTATAGGTACTGCAGCCGGGGCCCTCAACCCACAGGCAGGAGGGGTTATCCCCCATGGCTAGACTTTCCTTCTAGCCCAACCCAGGGTCATCTAGAGACCCCAGCCTGGAACCACACCTTTCTTACCTTTTTTTATTATTCAGTTTTCTTGGTTCTTATTTGTTCAGGGAGTAGATCGATTAAGTTATATTCTGCAAATTTCAATGATATACTAACAGATAAATACAGTAAGACCATATATTTTGGGTATACACCTCAAGAATGGTTAAAAAGAGATAAATATAAATATTTAATGAATGTACTGCTGGTGGCTGGTGAAAAGACCCTTACCAGAAAATGGTTATCTCAGGAGAGCCCAACTTTAAATGTATGGATGGAAATTACAACAGACATTTACAAAATGGAGAAGATAACAACATCTGTCAATCATAAGTTGGAACAATCTTATTCATACTGGAAAGAATGGTTTACCTACATACCATCTCTCGGACCTGATTTTATTCTCACAATCAATGAATATGTTGTTTAAAAAAATCACTCCCTACTCTGTACATAGTTTTCTTCTTTCGATTGTTCTTTCCTCTTCTTCTTTCTATAACAGTATACTTCAGATAAATATTATGTGGAGATTTGTGACAAATATGATTATATGATATATATGTACAGTATCTGAAATACATCCTATGGAAATGTTTGATGATGAAACTCAATAAAAAATAAATTACAAAAAAAAAATGACCTAACTTAATACTTCATCACTGAAATAGTCAGCATGAAAGTAATTACATGAATATTTGTTATTTGGACTTGTTTGTTCAATGAAGAAACAATATTTGCTAGGATTAGAGGAATAAGCCACTAAAATTCCTTGGTCACTAGATCTCATTGTGAAAAAGGCAATTGCAATTTTCTGTTAGTGATCAAAAGTCACTCCAAATGATCTGAAATGAAAAACAAGGGTTTATGTACATAACAGAGTAAAACTGAACTGAGATCTATATGTACTTATCATAGTTCTTATAAGGTCTCATTTCTGACAATAGCACTCCATTTAATATCCTGTCCTTATATTTTCATCCTTTTGCATTATTTGAATTTAAATGCAATAAACAGAAGGTCAGTTTGAATAGTTAAAGTTGTTCTCCAGAAGCAAATATTCAAGAGTTATTCAAATCTTAGCCTATGAGACTACATAGCCAATTTCTTGATAAAATATATACTTTTTAACGTAGACCTATGTTGCTTTTGGGGTGCCTAGGCGCAACTCGGGTAACAGCAGTACTCTCAATGGATTCAATTAAATATTCCTTTATCAGCCTGATACAGCTAAAAAGCACCACTACTTCCAAGGTCAGTACAGTCAACAAAGATGACTTAATGTGTTTAAATGAACTATCGCTGCTTAAAACTGATGGAAACAACATTGATTGTGGTTGGAAGTGCCCACAGAGGACACCTCGGAGGAAGGTCGCTGTAGATCGGGGTTACAAGTTCAAGGAAATGGGGTTTTAATCTCCCTATACCAACTATCTTGCTGGTGAACATGTAGTCTCTGGTGAATTAAACTGATGATCTCAGAGCCAGGGTGCTGAATCAGAGGGACATTAGGACAGCGTGTCCTTTGTTTCACAGGATCCTGGTTAACCCCTGCCGTACCAGATGCAGTGATCCAGATCAGTGGGTTTACTATACACCGTCAGGATAGAACTATAGAGTCTCTCAAAAGCAGAGGTGGAGGAATATGCCTCATGACCAACTCTTCTTGGTGCACAAATATATCAGTGGTGTCCCAATTCTGCTCACCAGACCTGGAATATCTAACAGTAAAGTGCCGTCATTTTTACCTACTTTGAGAGTTCTCTGGGGTCATTTTGGTAGCAGTTTATATTCCACCTCAGGCCAATGTCAAGCAGGCTTTAGATGGTCTGCGTAATGGGATCAACATGTGCAAAACAGCGCACCCTAACGCCTTCACCATCATTTTGGGAGATTTTAACCAGGCCAGTCTGAAAAAAAATCACTAAGCAACTACGATCAACAGATCACTTGCATATGCGGAGGGCTATTTCAAGGGCGAAGAGACAATTTCGAACAAGGTTGGAGGCGACATGAGATGCACGACAACTCAGGCAGGGTCTTGCAAGACATCACTTCCTACAAAAAGAAACCCAATAGCATGAATGGCAGTGATGTTTCACTACCAGATGAACTCAACACCTTCTATGCACACTTTGACAGGGAGAACACAACTGCAGCTGTGAATATCCCTGCTGCACCTGATGACTCTGTGATCTCCATCTCAGAGGCCGATGTTAGGCTGTCTTTAAAGAGAGTGAACCCTCGCAAGGCAGAAGGTCCCGTTGGAGTACCTGGTAAGGCTCTGAAAACCTGTGCCAACCAACTAGCGGGAGTAGTCAAAGATATTTTCAACCTCTCATTGCTACGGGCTGAAGTTCCCACTTGGTTCAAAAAGGCAACAATTATACCAGGGCCTAAGAAGAATAATGTGAGCTGCATTAAATACTATCGCCTGGTAGCACTCACATCTACAGTGATGAAATGCTTTGAGAGGTTGGTTATGACTAGACTGAACTCTTGTCTCAGCGAGGACCTGGACTCATTGCAATTTGCCTATTGCCACAATAGGTCAACGGCAGATGCAATCTCAATGGCTCTTCACACGGCTTTAGACAAGCTGGACAACACAAACACCTACGTCAGGATGCGGTTTATCAACCATAGCTCAGCATTTAATACCATCATTTCCACTATCCTGGTTGAGAAGTTGCAGAAGCTGGGCTTCTGTACCTCCCTCTGCAATTGAATCCTCGACTTTCTAACCAGAAAACCACAATCTGTGCAGATTGGTGATAACATATCCTCCTCACTGATGGTCAACACTGGCGCACCTCAGGGGTGTGTGCTTAGCCCACTGCTCTACTCTCTATATACACATGGAGAGAGTGAGCAGCTTCAAGTTCCTGGGTGTGAAGATCTCTGAGGATCTACCTGATCCCAACATATCGATGTAGTTATAAAGAAAGCAAGACAGCAGCTATACATTATCAGGAGTTTGAAGAGATTTGGCTTGTCAACAAATACAAATACACTCAAAAACTTCTATAGTTGTACCGTGGAGAGCATTCTGACAGGCTGCATCACTGTCTGGTATGGAGGGGCTCCTGCACAGGGCTGAAAGAAGCTGTAGAAGGCTGTAAAACTAGTCAGCTCCATCTTGGGTGCTAGCCTACAAAGTACCCAGGATATCTTAAGGAAGAGGTGTTTGACAATGGTAGTGTCTATTATTAAGGACCTCCAGCACCCAGGGCATGCCCTTTTCTCACTGTTACCATCAGGTAGGAGGTACAGAAGCCTGAAGGCACACACTCAGCGATTCAGGAACAGCTTCTTCCCCTCTGCCATCCGATTGCTAAACGGACTTTGAATCTTTAGACATGACCTCACTTTTTTAAAATATACATTATTTCTGTCTTTGCACTTTTTAAAATCTATTTAATATATATAATTGATTTACTTGTTTATTATTATTATTTAATTTATTCTATTTCTTCTCTGCTAGATTATGTATTGCATTGAACTGCTGCTGCTAAGTTCACAAATTTCACGTCACATACTGGTGATAATAAACCCGATTCTGATCTTCTGTGATTTATCTCTCTTAATACCAATATTTATTATATTACCATGTTCTTAATATTCCTTTTAATGAAGAAAGTTTCACAAAATCAATGAGCTATAATTCTCATTTATTTTATGGATCAGAAGTAATTGTTATGAAATTTGTCATTTATTTTGATGAACTGTAAGCAGGAGATAACTGTAAACACTCCAAAAAATAGATTGTTACTTCTACTGTGGAAATAACATTGGTCACACAACTGAGTGATTCAGAGGTTAAAATTTATTCATGAAAAATAAATGTGTTTAAAAAAGGATATTTTTAAATTACAAGCAGTATTGTGGATTATTATAAGCAACTTCAGTGGAAAAACAAGTGATATTTACTCGGTAAATGCTACAATGATACAAATCACTCACAATATCTACAGAAGTAAATTTATTGTAACAAACCCTAACAAATCTCACACTTGCAAATGGGAGAATATGGTTTATGCTTTCTCCCTGTTTATATAGAAAGTGGCATTCTCCTACATAATTGGAGACAGGGTGCAGTGTCTTACAACAGCTTCACCAAATGTACATACACTCCAATATTCGGTTAAGGTGTGTACAAGATAAAAAGACGAATAGATAGAGTGGATAGCCAGCACCTCTTCCCCAGGGCACCACTGCTCAATACAAGAGGACATGGCTTTAAGGTAAGGGGTGGGAAGTTCAAGGGGGATATTAGAGGAAGGTTTTTTACTCAGAGAGTGGTTGGTGCGTGGAATGCACTGCCTAAGTCAGTGGTGGAGGCAGATACATTAGTGAAGTTTAAGAGACTACTAGACAGGTATATGGAGGAATCTAAGGTGGGGGCTTATATGGGAGGCAGGGTTTGAGGGACGGCACAACATTGTGGGCTGAAGGGCCTGCACTGTGCTGTACTATTCTATGTTCTATGTTCTATCTTTTGCCTTATGACACTATTCCCTTCAGGGCCTAGATGTCCTTCACTGTTGTGGAAAAGGATCTGCTGTCAGGGTGCTGGAACCATGACCCAATCGCAGACCAGGTACTGTGCACACTGATATTCATTGAGTAACAAATCCAGAGCGGCAACAAAAGTCAACGTCAAAGTTCAGGCGGAGATCCAAAAATCAGAATCAGGAAACAGGCAGAGTTAAAAACCAGAACAATCAAGATGAATGTGAAATCAGGGTCAGCAAACATGCAGGGTCGAGACTCAGAAGGACAGAGTTTAGATATGAATGCTGGAAAGGCTCAGGAAAACTCACTGGCACAATCTGGCGAAACACAAGAAATACACCGAGCAATAAACAAAGAGGCAGATGATAGGTGGAGCACGATGAGACACAGGTGGTAGCAATACAGGTAATAATGAGAAACAGATGAGGGGCGGAGTAATCAGTGATACAGGGGCCGGAGTAGAGCAGGGGTGGGGACAGGAGCACATGAGGCATGAAAACAAACAAGAGCACATGGCAATACAAAAACGGCTAGGTGGAAAACACACCGAAAGACAGAGTTCAACTGGAGGTACTAACAGTAACTTCCCCTTCCCCCCCCCCCACCGCGCCTCTACGGATGCCTCCTGGTGTCATGGCAGGTGGAACTGGGTGCTGGCGATGAAAGTCCCTGACGAGAGTGAGGTCCAGGATGTTATGGGCAGGGACCCAGCACCTCTCCTCAGGACCTTAGCCCTCTCAGTCCACAAGGTACTGGAGGCCACGGCCCCGGCAATGACTGTCCAGCAGTCGACATACCGTGAAGGCCCCTGACCCATCGATGAGCCGTGGGGGGTGGCTCATGAAAGGCTTGATGCGGGACACATGGAAGGTGGGATGAATGCAGCGGAGAGTGGAGGGGAGCTTGAGACGGACGGCCCCAGAGCTGATGACTTTATCAATGGGAAAGGGGCCTATGAGGTGGGGGGGGGAGCGAGTTTGCAAGAATCTACCTTGAGGGGCAGGTCTTGGGTTGAAAGCCAATATGGGGCCTCGAAGCGATGGCGGTCAGGATGCTTGATCCTGGCAGAGGCACGGAGAAGGGCAGAGTGTGTGTGCCTCCACGTCCACTGACAATGGCGGATGAATGCCTCAGTAGATGGAACGCCAACCTCCTCGTTCTGGGCAGGAAACAGTGGAGGTTGGTAGACAAGGCAGCACTTTAAGGGGACAGACTGGTGGATGAGGATGGATCAGAGTTTATGGTATACTTGGCCCAAGGTAGCTGCTGACTCCACGAGGAGGTGTTCTGGGAGACCAGGCACCGCAATACAGTCTCCAGCCGTTGGCTGGCCCGCGCAGTCTGTGTGTGGAATCCTGAAGACAGACTCACAGAGGCACCCAGAAGATTACAGAATGCCCTCCAGAAGTTGGATGTGAATTCAGGGCCCCTATCTGACACAACATCTACAGGCAAACCGTGTAATTTGAAAATGTGCAATATTAGTAATTTGGCTGTTTCTTTGGCGGGGGGAGCTTATGTAAATGAATGAAGTGTACAGACTTGGAGAGCGACCAACTACTGTGAGAATGGTGGTGTTACCACATGATGGGGGAAGACCACTGACGAAATCCAAGGCAATGTGGGACCAGGGTCTCCTGGGAATAGACAGGGGTTGTAACAGATCAGCAGGTAACCAGTTAGAATTCTTGCCTTGAGCACAGACCGAGCATGCTGAGACCAAGTTGTGGATGTCATCTCCTTGGAGGGCCACCAGAACTGCCGACTGATGAAGGCCTGAGTACGTCTGATCCCAGGGTGACAGGATAACTGGGAAGAGTGACCCCACTGCAATACCTGTGAGCGGACAGAGCTGGGAACATAAACACGGTTAGTGGGGCATTGAATTAGAGGCCGCCTCACTCTGTTGAGCAGCATGCAGAATGGATTCAATATCCCATTGTGCTGCACCCTCGAGACAGTGAGCAGGAGGATGACATTGGGTACCGCAGGAGTCTCATAAGAGGGCAATCTTTGGGAGAGGGCATCAGGTTTTCCATTCCTGGAACCGGGGCAGGAGGACAGAGTAAAATTGAATCTTGAGAAAAACAGGGACCAATGAGCTTGACAGGAGTTAAGATGCTTGGATGTATTCCAGATTCTTGTGGTCAGTCCAGACCAAGAATGGCACCTTAGCTCCCACCAGCCAATGCTTCCATTCCTCCAGAGCTAGTTTCACAGCCAGCAGCTCCCGGTTTCCGATATTGTAATACTGCTCCTTGGGAGTGAGGCGGTGGGAGAAGAAGGTGCAAGGGTGTACCTTCTCATCCTTGGCAAAGTGCTGGGAGAGAACAGCTCCTAAGCCAGTGTCAGACACATCCACCTCCACAATGAACAGCTGGTTGGTGTTGGGTTGAATCAGGATGGGGGCAGAGGTAAAACATTGACTCAGGAGAATCTGACAGCAGATGATGTAAGAGTAGTGAGTGGTACAGCCAGTGTACTGTAATTTCTGATGAAGTGGCGATAGAAGTTAGCGAAGCCCAAGAAGCGTTGCAGCTCCTGATGAGTCGAGGATTGGGGCCATTTGACCACTGCCTTGACCTTCTGTTGGTTCATTTGAATGGAACCGCTTGAAATTACATACCCCAGGAAGGAGACTGTATTGCAATGAAACTCACATTTCTCAGCCTTCACAAAGAGCTGGTTCTTCAGAAGGCATTGGAGAACTCTGCAGATGTGACCTGTGTGTTCAGCAAGAGACTTAGAGAAAAATCAAAATGTTGTCGAGATACAGAAAAACAAATTGGTTCAGCATATCCCTGAGAACGCCATTTACCAGGGCTTGGAAGATGGCGGGGGCATCGATGAGACTGAATGGATTGACCAGATACTCATAATGGCCTGAGGTGGTGTTGAAGGCCATCTTCCACTTGTCTCCTTTGCGGATGCGGACAAAATGGTAGGCATTACGGAGATCAAGCTTAGTGAAAACTGGAGCTCCTTGTAGTATTTCAAATGCTGAGGTCATGAGCGGAAGAGGGTAACTGTTCTTAACAGTGACTTCATTCAGGCCCCGGTAATCAATGCATGGATGTAAGGAGCCGTCCTTCTTTCCAACAAAGAAAAAAACGGCACCAGCAGGGGAGGAAGACAGCCAGATGATGCCTGTAGCCAGAGACTCTTGAATGTGCTTACTCATGGCCTCTGTTTCAGGTATGGACAGGGAGTACAGGCGGCCCCTTGGGGGAGATGTGCCAGGCAAGAGGTCAATGGCGCAGTCATATGGACAATGAGGCGGCAGGGAAGTGGTCCGGGACTCGCTGAACACAGCCTTGAGGTCCATGTATTCAGGAGAGATGGCAGTAAGATCCGGAAATTCTTCGGGGGGATCTATGCTTGAAGATGAGGAGATCCGAGCAGGGCGGAGGCACTGGGAGTGACAGAATGGGCTCCAGCCTACAATCTTACAGCTCAGCCAGTCAATATGGGGGTTGTGTTGAACTAGCCAGGGATGGACCAGGACAATGGGAGCTTGAGGAGAGACTCACCGGGACTGTGACATGGGTGATGTTAGCCCGTCCTTGACCGTTCAAGGTGTTGGCCATCAATGGTGACTGGAGAGCAGACGTGGTTAACCCCCACTGGGCAGCCAAGCCGGAATCGATTAAACACCCCTCCGCACCAGAATCAACCAAGATGGAGACTGCTTGCTGTTGGACGCCCCACTCCAGAGAAGCAGGTATGAGAGTAAGTGGTATCGAGGAGGGCAGGACGGGGGACACGCTTACCAGTACTCCTCATCCTACTGGCGAGCGATGGCATTTACTGGGCAGGTGGTGATGAAGTGGTCTGGTTGGCCACAGTACAGACAGGAGCGGGTGCTGATTCTCCTTTGTCTTTCAGTCAGCGTCAGGCAGGTACGGTCAACTTTCATCACTTAGGGCTCTGGAATGAGAATTGTAGAATGGGGCAAATGGCAGGGCAATGTAGACTGACGAGGAGCTTGGAACTCACTCAGTGCCCCCAAGGACCCTCTGGAACCCCTCCCTCTGTGGCGCTGCTGAAGGCGAGCATCAATACGGATGGCCAAATCCACCAGGGCTTCGAAGGTGGCAGGAAGGTCCTGAGTGACCTGCTCATCTTTGATGTCTTTGGAGAGGCCGTTCAGGAAGGTGTCCTAGTCTGCCTCCGAGTTCCACCCGCAGGAGGTGGTTAGGGTCCGGAACTCTATGGTATGATCTGACACAGATCTGCGCCCCTGGTGCATGTGCAGCATTTCATGGGCAGCCTCTCTCCCATGTTTGAAGCGATCAAACACTTTTCTCATCTCCTGAGAAAGTAACTGAAAGTTGATGCAGAAAGGTGAGGCTGCCTCCCAAACGGCTGTTCCCCATCCTCTCGCCCGATCGGACAGTTGGGTGATGATGTAGGCTACCTTGGCTAGATCAGTTGGAAATGTTGTTGGTTGTAATTCAAAAATGAAGGTGCACTGGAAAAGAAAAGAGTGGCAGGTACAGGGTTCACCTGAGTACTTCTCTGGAGGAGGCAGATGGGGCTCTTGGACATCCTCGAGGATGCGGAGGGTGGGGCGGCAGATACAGTCACAGAATGTTGGTGGGCGCTCTGGGGCAGCTGGAGTGACTGAGTCTGGGCCACAAGATCAACTACATTGGTAGAAAGTGAATCCACTGCCTTGAACACAGACTCCAGCTGGTTCTGGTGTCTCCCCAGCATCACTCCCTGTTTTTTTTCCCAGGATAGCTCTCAGATGACTGGGGTTTGCTGGATCCTTTCTGGCTAGATTGTACTGACAGGGCGCTGGAGCAGGGACCCAATAGCAGACTAGGTACTGTGCACACTGTGGTGCTTATTGAGTAACAAATCCAGAGGGGCAACAAAGTCAGCATCAAAGTTCAGGCAGAGATCAAAACATCCAGAGAAATCCAAAAACCAGAATCAGGAAACAGGCAGAGTTAAAAATCAGAACAATTAAGATAAGCAGGCAGTGTCAATACTCAGAAGGACAGAGTTTAGATATGAATGATGGAAAGACTCAGGAAAACTCACTGGCACAATCTGGCAAAAAAAAAACAGGACTAAAATACACTGAGCAATAAAAGTGAGGCAGATGACAGGTGGAGCACAATGAGACACAGGTGGCAGCAATACAGGTAATGATGGATAATAGGTGAGGGGCGGAGTAATCAGTGAGACAGGGGCCGGAGTAGAGCAGGGGTGGGGACAGGAGCACATGGGGCATGAGAACAAATAAGAGCACATGGCAATACAAAAACACAGAATGACAGCTAGAGGGAAACTCACAAAAATACAGCGTTCAGCTGGAGGTACTGACACTCTGCCATGTCTCAGTTTACCCCAGGAAGAGACTCAATATATTTCACTCTTGCGCTAACTCCTAGGGGGTGTTCTGGTCTAGTTTCACAAGAATAAGGATTCTATGTAATCGCAGGTCTTATTACTCTTGGGCTACTGCCTGCCAAACAACAGGTTTAAGATCTGAGGTCTGAAAATCTGTGATACAACAATTCCCATGCTCTGGCATATTGTGAATTTGTACTACAATTATGTACTAATTTACTTTACTGTCTTTCCATTTTTCTTTCTTAGAACATTAAGTAGGTTCGATGAGTCACCGAACACTGAGACCTCTACAGATGTACTGTTGAAAGTATCCTGAATGCTTGTATCATAGTCTGGTACAGCAGAAACATAACGAGTGCAGAGAATAGCATTACATCATTGACACATCCCTCCTCTCCTCAAGAAGGTTTTGGGCTGGGTCCTGACGAAGGGTTCCGGCCTGAAACGTCGACTCATCGTTTCCACGGATGCTACCCGACCCGCTGAGTTCCTCCAGCATGTTGTGAGTGTTGCTTTGACCCTAGCATCTGCAGATTATTTCGTGTTTATCTATCGTCAAAGACTCTGGGCCATGCCATCTTCTTGCAGCAACCGTTCGGCAAGTGATCGCATGAAATATTACACTAAAAGGCTCAAAAACAGCTACTTGCCTTCAGTTCTAGAAGCAACCGGCACAACACTAATCACCAGAGTACAGCAAAACGATGACCACTTTGATCACTTTGCATTGAAGCAGGCTTCAGTTTTTTTTGTTCCAATTGTGTTTTTTTCCCTGTAAAAATGTGCATAACTTTTTGTTGGTGTTTTATTACCTTGTGAATGTTGTTTCTCTGATGTTGCTGCACTTGTGTATACAGTACATGTACTCAGGCAGCTGACAATAAACTCAACTTTGACTTCAAATAATTAAGTCTAACTGTTGGCCATGAAGGAATTAACATTCTGCAAAACAGCCAACTGGAATGAGACAATATCAGTGGAAGTAGACAAGATAAATGTCTATGTTCTGTGTTGGAAAGAATGGAAACTGATATCTTGTAATATTGTTCATGCAGCTACCATTTTGTGCACTATTTCCTGAACTGGTTTTTAAAATGTAAACAACAGGAATTCTGCAGATGCTGGAAATTCAAGCAACACACATCAAAGTTGCTGGTGAACGCAGCAGGCCAGGCAGCATCTCCAGGAAGAGGTACAGTCGACGTTTCAGGCCGAGACCCTTCGTCAGGACTAACTGAAGGAAGAGTTAGTAAGAGATTTGAAAGTGGGAGGGGGAGGGGGAGATACAAAATTATAGGAGAAGACCGGAGGGGGAGGGATGGATGTCTACTATAAGCCTACTGACTCTCACAGTTATCTGGACTATTCCTCTTCTTACCCTGTCTCTTGCAAAAATGCCATCCCCTTCTCGCAATTCCTCCGTCTCCGCCGCATCTGCTCTCAGGATGAGGCTTTTCATTCCAGGACGAGGGAGATGTCTTCCTTTTTTAAAGAAAGGGGCTTCCCTTCCTCCACCATCAACTCTGCTCTCAAACGCATCTCCCCCATTTCATGCACATCTGCTCTCACTCCATCCTCCCGCCACCCCACTAGGAATAGGGTTCCCCTGGTCCTCACCTACCACCCCACCAGCCTCCGGGTCCAACATATTATTCTCCGTAACTTCCGCCACCTCCAACGGGATCCCACCACTAAGCACATCTTTCCCTCCCCCCACCTCTGCTTTCCGCAGGGATCGCTCCCTACACAAATCCCTTGTCCATTCGTCCCACCCATCCCTCCCCACTGATCTCCCTCCTGGCACTTATACTTGTGAGCAGAACAAGTGCTACACATGCCCTTACACTTCCTCCCTTACCACCATTCAGAGCTCCAGACAATCCTTCCAGGTGAGGCGACATTTCACCTGTGAGTCGGCTGGGGTGATATATTGCGTCCGGTGCTCCCGATGTGGTCTTCTATATATTGGCAAGACCCGACGCAGACTGGGAGACTGCTTTAATGAACACCTATGCTCTGTCCGCCAGAGAAAGCAGGATCTCCCAGTGGCCGCACATTTTAATTCTACATCCCATTCCCATTCTGACATGTCTATCCACGGCCTCCTCTACTGTAAAAATGAAGCCACACTCAGGTTGGAGGAACAACACCTTATATTCCGTCTGGGTAGCCTCCAACCTGATGGCATGAACATTGACTTCTCTAACTTCTGCTAATGCCCCACCTCCCCCTTGTACCCCATCCGTTATTTATTTTTATACACACATTCTTTCTCTCACTCTCCTTTTTCTCCCTCTGTCCCTCTGATTATACCCTCGCTCATTCTCTGGGTTCCCCCCCCTCCGTCTTTCTCCCCGGACCTCCTGTCCCATGATCCTCTCATATCCCCTTTGCCAATCACCTGTCCAGCTCTTGGCTCCATCCCCCCCCCTCCTGTCTTCTCCTATCATTTTGGATCTCCCCCTCCCCCTCCCACTTTCAAATCTCTTACTAACTCTTCCTTCAGTTAGACCTAACGAAGGGTCTCGGCCTGAAACATCGACTGTACCTCTTCCTAGAGATGCTGCCTGGCCTGCTGCGTTCACCAGCAACTTTGATGTGTGTTTCCTGAACTGGTTCTTGCTTGGGGATGGTGAAATCAAAGTAACTAAAATTGGGCTGACAAAACCCTACTGATAACCTGCTGCAGACTTAACCTATGCAGTCTCTGTCTGAGAACTTAATGTAACTTGAGCCAAGTCTCTGGCTTGAGCAGGCTTTAACTTGTTTAACATGGCTTAGGAAAAATCAAGGAAATGACATCAGTGGTAAGTCCTTATTTAGGAGAAGAGCTACTTGAAGCCTTGGGCCTGACTGAGGAAGACATAATTGGCCAAATTTGCTTGCCACCCATCCCTTTTTGGCTCTTTCCAGAACCAGAAGTAGACCTATTCTTCCTTTTTCAGCTTAAAGGAAGCAGTGCAATTTCATCAGCGTTGATCACAAATGAATATTTAAATAATAAATGGAGATCTTATCTGAAGATTTTTACTGATGGCTCAGTGGACCCAGAGAGCAGTAGGGCAGGATTTGGGATGTATGTGTCTCAACTTGGGAGTTAGGATTGGTCACCGGGGTTCAGTTGGCGTTTCTGTCTTTGCAACAGAATTACTAGCAATCCTCTGGGCCTTATGGTGGATAGAAGACTCTCGACCACGTAGGGTTATCATCTGTTCGGATACTGCTGCTGCCTTAGAGTCTATAAAAGGGAGTAAATCAAAAGCTCGTCCTGACATAGTTATTGAGATTCTCTTAGTGTTGTTTAGAGTAGGGAAGATGGGTTGTGCAGTTAGATTTTCATGGATACCTGGGCATGCTGGGGTGGAAGGAAATGAAATTGTGGATGGCATTGCAAAGTCTTCCTTACAGAGCAGGCAAGTAGAAATTAGAAAAAGAAGAAGAAGAAGAAGAAGAAGAAGAAGAGGAAGAAGAAGAAGCAGCAGCAGCAGCAGCAGCAGCAGCAGCCTTGGGCCAGAGCCAAAGAAAGATTGACACAGGTTTGCCAGATAAGCTGGAACAGTGCAGAATTGACAAGAAAAGAGGATAATATAGAAACATAGAAAATAGGTGCAGGAGTAGGCCATTCGGCCCTTCGAGCCTGCACTGCCATTTATTATGATCATGGCTGATCATCCAACTCAGAACACCGCCCCAGCCTTCCCTCCATACCCCCTGACCCCCGTAGCCACAAGGGCCATATCTAACTCCCTCTTAAATATAGCCAATGAACTGGCCTCAACTGTTTCCTGTGGCAGAGAATTCCACAGATTCACCACTCTGTGTGAAGAAGTTTTTCCTAATCTCGGTCCTAAAAGGCTTCCCCTCTATCCTCAAACTGTGGCCCCTTGTTCTGGACTTCCCCAACATCGGGAACAATCTTCCTGCATCTAGCCTGTCCAATCCCTTTAGGATCTTATACGTTTCAATCAGATCCCTCCTCAATCTTCTAAATTCCAAAGAGTACAAGCCCAGTTCATCCAGTCTTTCTTCATCCTGCCATCCCAGGAATCAATCTGGTGAACCTTCTTTGTACTCTCTCTATGGCAAGGATGTCTTTCCTCAGATTAGGGGACCAAATCTGCACACAATACTCCAGGTGTGGTCTCACCAAGGCCTTGTAAAACTGCAGTAGTACCTCCCTGCTCCTGTACTCGAATCCTCTCGCTATAAATGCCAGCAAAGAATCTTGGGTGTATAGCAGACAGAACTCTGGCGGGGAAGACCAAAATGCCTGGGGCAGGGAGAAAAAGGATCAATCATTTGGCAAATAGGAAATCCCCTATTTTGGTGTTATAATTTGGAGTGGTAGTCTGGGTGAGTTCTGGTACAAAAGGATTAATTGCAATCAGGAAGGTTAATCATTAGCTGGGGGTCAACATAATTTTTGTGGATATTTACACCGACACAATAAAGTGCAAGTTTTGAATTAATTAAGATTTAATTTATCTAAGTTAACAAAATTAAATCTAAATTAACTAAGGTATTTTCTAATCTGAGGTTAATTAAGTAACCAGTGCAATCTCTGCTAGCAGCATTTTCAATTTATAGGAACTGGCTTACAGACAGTTCTCTGAGACCTCCTGCATCCATTTTGCATTTGCCATAACTTACACCATACTTAAAAAAAAGTTCTTCACAGAAGAATATGATTCTTGGCAGCTTCTATGGTCCAGCTCCAGTCTGGTCCTAAGCATGCCAGACTAGAAAATTTCAACCCATATTTACTTTAATTGCACTCTAGTGGAGTCCATCTAATTCTGGATCCTTCCTATTTCAAAGTTAAGAAGAAATTTGTACTGTCCTCTTTTTCCATAATTTCTCAGTGTGTTTGTTTTTCCCTGCTTATTTCCTTGCTTGGTTTATGAATACTCTACAGGACTACCAGTAATTAAATGAAGACAGTGAACGTGTGTCATCGAACTTTAATCATGCAAAAACTTTGCTATTCAAAGATTCAAAGCACATTTTTATCAAAGTACGTATGCAGTATACAACTCTGAGATTTGACTTCTCCACAGAAGGCCACGAAACAAAGAACCATGGAACCAGTTCAAGGAAAAAAAATCAACCACACCCACGCGCAAAAAAACATGTTGTGCAAATGGGAACACGAGAGGGAAAACACAAGGTCAAAAGGTATATTCAGTTCAGTTCATTGTTCATAATCTGCAGGCTGACCCGACTCAACCTTGCATGTTCCCTATTTCTTCCATTAAAGAAACAATGGAGAATAGAAAATAAAGTAATATAGAACAATGTAGGAAAACGATCATTGACAATAGTGGTAGACTTATTAAATGTATTGTCAATTCAGTTTGAACTCCCTTTCAGTTAATGCCATGTTAATTTTAACTATTGCAATAATTTATAGCATTCTTAAAATAGTAATCCAATAAAGGGGAAAAAGAATATAATATTTTCAGTATGTAAACACAATTAAATTTTTTGCTGTTTCGTGATAGATAATAATTCATATAAATATTAGTAAGGGGAGTTTGGGGAATAGTAGTCATAGCATGATGATATTTTGTAAAAAAGAAGTAATTCAATTTTATCTGAAATTCCTACCTTAAATATGAATAATAATAAGGTGTTAGTTCTGGTAATTTGGGAAATTACATTAATAGTTTTGACACTAACAAACAGCTAACAATTTAAAAAATTAATTCTACAATAACATGTTTCCTTAAAACAAAAGTGGCTGATCAGAAAAAAATAATCCTGTTGTGACAATCAAGAGAAACTAAATTTTGCATTAAATCAGAGAAAAAGAGGTATAACATTGACAATCATAAAAATAAACGAAGTTCAGGAAGCTTTTCGAATTTTGCAAAAAATGTTGAATAGCCTAGCAAGATACATGAAAATTTACTGTAACATTTCTACACCTATGTAAAAGGCAGGAGATAAATTAAGTTAATGTAGGGCTCTTGCAGACAGAGAAAGGAGGAATTATATTTGGAATAAAGTAACGTCAGAGTAATTAACCAAGTGTTTTGTGTCCATTAACATCAAAGATATAGAAAACCTTTCAAAACTACTGGGAGATTAAAGGTCTAGCATGAAAGAAGAACTGAATGAAACTGGCATTATTAAAAGAACGAGCATTGGAAAAAATGACGGAATTGAATGAGAACAAAGTATTTCCAACATCTTATGACCAGAATCCCAGCGTTTTGAAGGAGCTGATTCTGTTGATAGAGCATGTAAAAGTTTGCTATTTTACAAAATGTACAATGGTGTGTGGTGTTCGTCCATCGTCGACGTCGATGAGGACCTCGACACCATTATGATGGTGTCGAGACTAGCGTGTGATTTGGATTTAAGTGAGGGAGAGTTGCGCAGTGTCAGCCTCATTCTCTCTTCCCAATTCCCATCTGGATCCAGTGGCAAGACAGAGTCGAGACGGCTGGAGATGGGACTAGGCGCAGTGGATGACCAAGATGTCTTCTGTGTCTTGTCCTGCTCTACACGTTCCACGACGCTTGCAGAGACCGCCTTCTTGACCATTGGACCTTCCATTGGTCTCGTCAAATGAAAGACTGGAAGATAGCATATGAAACTCATTCTTCCCAGAAGGAGGGAGACAAAAGGGTGAACTATAGACTAGTTAGCTTCACATCAGGAGTAAAATATCTATTATTAATGAGGTGGTAAAAATAGAAAATAATAATAGAATTGAATGGAGTTGACATAAATTTATAAAAGGGAATTAATGTTTGATAAATCTGTTTGAGATCATAATTAACAGAATATGTAAGGGTGAATCAAATAATCATATATATATGATTTCTCAGGTCTGTCTAAAAGTCCAAATATATCGCATCAACTAGTTTACCCTTTTTTAGTGCCACACAGTGCATTGCTTAACAAAATTAGAATTTACAGTATTGAGTTAAAGACTGATAAACAGACAGGGAATAGAGGGTAGGAATAAAACACAGTGATTAATCTGATAGCACAGGGAAGAATGCTGGATCACAGAGTACTCAATCTAGTTCCATGACAAGAATGAGAACATCATATGCAACATATTCAGATTTACTAATATTACAAAGCAAGATGGCAATACAAACTTTGAAAAGGTAGAAGACCTCAACGGATATAAACAGGTTAGGTGAACGGGAAAGGATCGGCAGCTTGAATATAATGTGGAAAAACTGAGATCATACATCTGGTAGAAAAGCGGAGAAATGGTAACAGATTGAAAGGTAATCAGAAAATAGTATAGCCAGTTCAGGTAGAATCTGACAAAAGAGAAAATGAGGCTTTTCTCCTGGCTCACAGAATAATGTAAGCATTTTATATTTTTGTTTCTGATTTCATCATCTGCAGTCTTCTGATTTACAGAGATTAAAGATCATTGAGCGTGTTCAGAAGAATCAAAATATCTGAGTACATGAATCACTGTAAGTTTACATGAAGATGCACTGAGCACTTAAGAAGGCAAACAGAATTTTAGCTTTTATGAGAAGAGGATCAGAAGATGCTTTAGTCCAATTATATAGGGACATGGCACCATATCATCTGGAAAATTATGTACAGGACTGTTCCTGTTGAAGGAAGAAAACACTTACTTTAGAAGGAGTATAGCAAAGGTTTACCTGATTAATTCCTGAGATAACATGTTTGTCACATTAAGAGTGATTAAAGAGATTTTCGCCTATATTTTCTGGAATGCAGAAAAATGAGAGGAGATGTCATGGAAACATAGAAAATCACTGAAGGGAATGAGTGGCAGATGCAGTTTTAATGTTTGTCCTTTCTGGTGTATTCAAAACCATGGGTCACAATGTCAAGGAACCAACTATTCAGAAAAAAAAGGGGAAGAAATTTCTTCAATTAGAAAACAGTGAATCATTGGAATTCTATATACAAGTGAATTATGTTGCTAAGCACATTCAAGAGAGAGCATGATAGATTCTTAGGTAGTCAATCAAGAGATATGGGATAGTGCAAGAAAGTGGTACAGAATTAAAAGATCAGCCATGACCTTAATGAATAACAAAACAGGCATATGAAACTGAAAGACCAATTTCTGTTTCTATTTCTTAAGTTGTTTTGCTCTTTTATTCTAAATCAAGTACATGATGCTTGCAAAAAGTAATGAAATCTGTTAAGTTCCAGGTCCAATTATATTACTATTTGTTGAGACCATTTAAAGAAGTCATTCAGAATTGTGATTGTGCTGTATATACAACAATGCATTCACATTTGACAGTATATGGAGTAATCCATTTAAGTCTGATTAATTTATTGTTGTATAGAGTTCAAAATATCTGGTAGATGTAACTAGTACTGTGCAAAGCTGTTTTGATTTTCTTCAAGGACACTCTTTAAACTGTTAAGGAATCTTGGTACCCTTTCATATCTCAGGTAAGCTTCTTGTATAGCTAAGAGATGGAGATAATATTTGTATCACCATTGCCTGCATAATAGGTTTATGACTACTGTGTACACCAACTATACATCATAATTGTATTCAAATTGAAAAGGTATTTGATAACAAGAAAGGGAAAAAAAGGTAAATTTATGCTGTCAATGCAACAAACACAAAATACTGAAGGAACTTAGCAGGTCAGGCAGCATCTATGGAAAAGAGTACAGTTGAGTTTTCTGGCCAAAAGCCTTCATCAAGACTGGAAAGGGATGGGGAAGATACCAGAATAAGAAATGGGGGGGGGGGGAGGAGGAGGACAAACTAGATAACGACAGATGAAGCCAAGTGGGTGCAGGAGGAGGGGGATGAAGAAATAAGCTGGGAGGTGATACATGAAAAAGGCAAAGGACTGGAGAATAAGGAATCTGATTGGAGAGGAGAGTGGATCAAGGGAGAAAGGGAAAGAAGAGGAGCAACAGGGGGTGGCGATAGGCAGGTGAGCATAAGAGGTAAGAGGCCAGAGCAGGCAAATGAAGAGGGAAGGGGGAGGGGAAATATTACCAGAAGTTGGAGTAATTGATGTTCATGCCATCAGGTTGGAGACCAGCTAGATGGAATATGTGGTGTTGCTCCTCCAACCTGAGAGTCATTACATTGTGGTGGAAGACAAGGCCATGGGTTGATGTGTCAAAACGGGAATGGGAATGGGGATAGGAATTGAAATGGTTAGCCACTGGGAAATTCTGCTTTTTCTAATGGAGCTGAGTTGTTCAACAAACCGGTCACCCAATCTACGTTGGGTCTCACCAATGTAAAGCAGGCCGCATTGGGAGCATCAGAAACTGTAGACAACCTCAACAGATTCACAGGTGAAGTGTTGCCTCACCTGGAAGGACTGTTCGGGGCCCTCAGTGGAGATGACGGAGGAGGTGAATGGGCAGGTGTAGCACTTCTGCTGCTTGCAGTGGTTAAGTATCAATCATATGGTTTCTGGTCAGTAATAGAGGTTAGCAACCCCTTCAGAATTTCTTTACCTTTTCCAACACCACATTTGTTTTTACTATAAGAGCTTAGTTAAAACTGGTTATTGTTCCTGCAGTAATTTAAAAGGAAGGTTAAAAATTTTAGTACCATTTGCCTCATTTAATTTTAAATTACAGTGCGATCAATATTATATTAATTGCAACAATATTTCAAAATGTGAAGGAAACTGGCAAATATGCTGCATTATCAGCACAGTATGCCAAAAACGACACCTTTTTAGCAACATAGTGTATCCTATACATAGTTATGTCTGTATATGATATAGATATGTCATAGTTGAGGGGATGGGTTCTTCCACTTTCTTAATCATGTTTTTCATCTATTTCTTCAGTAGTATCCAGTTTTATCTTTAGCATGAATGCATGAGCTTGATTTTTAAATGTTTAAGGTCAGCAACTAAATGCATCAATTTGTTCCTTTGGACTGAGTTCAGTTTTCCTCAGCTTGAGTTTGTTGTTTTCGTCTATGAAAGCATATTTTCTATTACTTGGAGCAAAACTAATAATTATATTTTCATATTAACCAAACTGTAAAAAAACACAAGCAGCATTTTATTCATGGCAGTCTTTAAATTTGAAAATTCAAATGAGCAAATAGTAATAAATTATGTATGATAACAGTCAGAACTGAAAACAGCAGAAGCTGCTAAACAATATGTGGTTTTCACTGTCAATACCTTTACAGATACACACTCAGAACACTGTATCACAGGGAATATTTTAGTGAAATTTATCATTAGTTGATTAACAGAGTGAAATGAGGAGGATATTGTTTGTGCTTTGTTCATCAGGTTGGGGTAATTTTCACTGCAGTAATAACACAGTGAGCATACTTGACTATGCTTTTGCCCAGGAATGATGTCAATTTAAATGATTGTCACAGCCTGTTGAGTATTTCAACACCTAATAAATAACTTGCAGCAAGATTGATTTGTCTGGTGAGTTCTAACAGTGCAAGGCAGTGGAAAATTTTGCACAACCTACTTTTATGAAGTGTGTTCAGATTTCATAATCTGCTTCTGTGGAACTATATTGGCAGCTTGTCAGCACAGGTGTGTTAAAATTCATGATCAGAGCGATTTATACAGTCCAAATTAACCATAGTTGAATCCTCTATTTTATTTTCTTAGGTGCCAAATGATCAGTTAGGACTCCCTTGGCTAATTCTTTTAAGGATCAGACACAATGCTGACAAATCTTTCAATAAATACCAAAGAATAATGAGGTCTACAAGAATGGTATTGAAATATACGTGGACTTCTACCTTTGATAGGATGAGTTAAATTGACAAAGCAGCCAGAGGATGAGTTCAAAGAGTGCACTCTGGATAAACATTGTTTTGTAGAAAACAGGCTATTTCAGAACTGGTCATATCTAAAGGAAGAGAATTAATTAATGATATCAAAGTAAAGGATTCTCCAGGGAAGAATGATTGTAACGTAAAAAATTCACATTCTAGTTCAGCAAGAAACTTCAATCTGAAACTAGCATTTGAAATTTAGATACAGGCAAAGTTCATTGCAAAGATAAAAAGACAGAGGGAGCTAATATGGTCAGGTAAATAGACTGAAGACAGCAGAACCTCTGGTGTAACTACCAGAGGTTCGAGAAATCGATGTTCATGCCATCAGGATGGAGGCTACTCAGGTGTAATATAAGGTGTCGCTGCTCCACCCTAAGTGTGGCCTCACTGCGGCAGTAGAGGAGGCTCTGGACTGACATGGCGGAATGGGAAAGGGAGGTAGAATTGAACTGGGTGGCCAGCAGTAGATCCACTTTTTCTGGGATATGGAGCATAGGTGTTTGGCGAAGCGGTCTCCCAATCCATTTCGGGGCTCACCGATATACAGGTGGCCACACACAGCAGCATCGGATATAGAAGATGAACACCCCCCCCCCGCCACAGGCTCAGAGGTATAATATCACCTCACCTGGAAGGAGTGTTTGGGGCCATGAATTGTCTTGAGGGAGGAGATGTAGCGGCAGGTGTGGCACTTGTTCCAGTTGCAAGGATAAGTACCAGAAGGGAGATCAGTGAGGAGGGACAACTGGACAAGGGAGCCGCATAGTGAGCAATCCCTATGGAAAGCCGAAAGTGGGGAGGAGGAAAAGGTGTGATTGATGATGGGATCCCACTGATGATGGTGGAAGTTACGGAGAATTAACTGCTGGACGCAGAGGCTAGTGGGGTGGTAAGTGAGGACACGGTGGTGAGGGTACCTCCCTGCCCAGCACATAATTCTCCATAACTTCGGCCATCCTCGATGGGATCTCACCAGAAAGCACATCTTTCCCTTCCCCCAATTTCCTGCTTTCTGCAGGTATTTCTCTCTATGCCACTCCCTTCTCTATCTGTCCTTCCTCACTGATCTCCCTCCTGACACTTACTGTATCTTTGCAAGCAGAACTAGTGCCACACATGCCTCTACACTTCCTCCCTCAATACCATTCAGGGCCCCAAACTATCCTTCCAGATAAGGCACTACTTCACCTGTGAATCTGATGGGGTAATCTACTGTACCCGGTGCTCCCGGTGTGGTCTCCTGCATATCAGTGATACATGACGTTGATTAAGAGACTGCTTCGCTGAGCACCTACACTCGGCCAGAAAAAGCGGGGATCTCCCAGCGGCCACCAATTTCAATTCTACATCCCATCCCCATTCCGACATGTCAGTCCATGGCTTCCTCCACTGCCACAATGAGGCCACACTCAGGTTGGAAGAGCAACTCCTTATATTTTGTCTGGGCAGCCTCTAATCTGATGGCATGAACATAGATTTTCTGAACTTCTGGTAATTGCCTCCCACTCCCCTTCACCATTTTCCATTTCTATCTCTCTCTCACCTTATTTCATTTCATGCCCATCACCTCCCCTTCCCTTTCTTCCATGGTCTTCTACCCTCTCCTATCAGATTCCCTCTTCTCCAGCCCTTTATCTCTTTCACTGATCAACTTTCCAGCTTTTAAGTACAGCACTCCCTCTCTCCTGGTTTCACCTATCACCTGCCACCTTGTACTTCTTCCTCCCTTTGCCCACCTTCTTACTCTGACTTCGCATCCTTTTTTCCCACTTCTCATGAACAGTCTCGGCCCGAAATGTCGACTGTTTATTCTTTCCCACTGATGCTGCCTGACCTGCTGAGTTCCTCCAGCATTGTGTGTGTGTTGCAGAGACGTATTTCATTGAGAAATAAAGACGCTGCGAGAGAAGAGTCAATGATAGCTAACTAAGGGAGATAATAATTATTGAATTGATAGCTTTTTTTTACAAACTAGCGGAATAAAATATTAAGAAAAAGAGATTAGAAATTTAATCAATCATTAAAGATAAAAGCAAACTGACAGAAGGTCTACATAAAAAGAAGATACTTAGGGTAAATTCTAATTATTCAGAAGATGAGACTGTGAAATTAATTATGGAAAATTAGGAAAGAGCAGATTTTTGCACTTTTTTTTCTGCCTTTACAGTGTAACCTTCTATAATAGTAGAGCTTCCAAGGGCAAAGGTGAGGATGAAATGTTGGATAATTACTATTGCCAGTGAAAGGGTAATAAGCAGACTAACAGAACTAAAAGCTGATAATTCTGGATACGGCTTACATCATAGGGTGACTAAAATATGACTGTGGATACAATAAATACATAGGTCTTGACCTTCTAAATTTCACAAGATTTTGGATGGGACTCAGCAACTGGAAAATTATAAATATAACATCCCTAATCAAGAATTTCTAGGGGCACTTCATAATGTGTCACATAAAAAGTTAATGCACAAAACAAAAGTTCACAGAATCAGGAATAGGGCATAATTCATTATCATTATTTTGTAACCTCCAAGCAACTTATTCTGTAAGTTTCAACCTTAAGGATGGTAATAACAGAACCGTTCACATTTGACTGACATTATGTACAATCCTGTGGTCACACAAACCACTCACTCCCAACAACATCTAACCTCAGGCCCCATGGCTATTGTACAAGTTGATTAGATTTTGGGTAATGACAGACCTTTACAGTGCATTCTGGGGCTTCCATCCACAGCTTTATCCTGATAAAGATAGAAGATAAATTTATTTTTCTTCTCTTAATTAAAGGCGTAAACATAGAATGATGCAAGTACAAAACATAAAGCACCAAAACCTTGGTTAACATTTTTAACTAAGGTCAGCAATTCCATTTAAATTAATATCACTTGGCAGGTTGCACAAAAAATGGCTGGAGTAACTCTAAGTATATGTACTCCTCCCCTAACTAGTCCCTTGCCTTTCCTGTGTGACCTTCAAACTTTGTTCTAGCCTTGTTTTCTATGCGCTCTTTCTAACCAGTCTCCTCTGCAGTTTTTCTAATCAGACCCTATTTTCCCATGTGGCCTTTTTCATCAATCCTTCACTCTTCACTTGATAGTTTTCCATCTATTCTCTCCACTTCTGACTTTTAGAAGAAAATTATTATTTTAAGTGTTCACGTATAATATTTGGGAATAATTAATAAGGCAACCTGAGTGGTTTTTATAACTGCTCTTTTGCCAGCAATAACTAGCTGTCAGCAAATTCTAGCAGTATCTACTCCACATAATAAAAAAGGCAGAGCAATGCTAATAAGTGTCTACCTGGTAGAAGGAATTGCATTATTTTGACATTGATGTATGACTCACATTATTGTTATTCCCATATAGAAGTGATAAATAAAGAGTTTCATTTGAAAAAATTAAAGTAAGACTGCCATTGCACTGCCATAGGCACAATTTCCCATGAGGACAGCTTCGCTCTTCCTCTGTGCAACAGCTTCTTGACCGATAACTAACAAAATACTAATGGCTTCCAAAAATCATAAAATATAATTTTCTTAAATTATCTGAGAAGAAGAATTACTATGCATTACTCACAGATACAGATTAGGAGATGAAACAACAGAATAATAAAAGAATAAATTTAGAACTCAAAAGTGAATACAAACAAAATCCGTTATGAATTATATTAAACACAAACAAAATACTGGAGGAACTCTATGGAGGTGAGTAAACAATAAACGTTTTGGATCGAGAAACTACACCTGGGCTGGAAAGAAAGGGGCAGAGCCAGAGTAAGGAGGAGGCGAGGAAAAGGAGTACAAGCTTCCAGGTGATAGGAGAGACCAAGTGAGGGGGAAGGTGGGTGGGTGGGGGAGAAAGGATGGAGTAAGAAGCAGGGAAGTGATAGGTGGAAGAGATAAAGAGCTGAAGAAGGAACCTGATAGGAGAGGACAATGGACCATGGAAGAAAGGGAGGTGGCAGGCAGGTGAGGAGAAGAAAAGGGATGAGATGGTAACCAGATCAAACCATGGGAAGGAGCAACACCTCATATTCCATCTGTGAAGCCTCTAACCAGATTACATGAACATTGATTACTCCAACTTCTGTTAAATTCTACTCCCTCCGACCTTCTGGTTGCCCTCTCACTCCTTTTCCTTGCCTGCCCATCAACTCCCTCCAGTACCCCTCCTCCTTCTCTTTCTTCCATGGTCTACCGTCCTCTCCTATCAGATCATACTGAATGGCGGTGCAGGCTCGAAGGGCTGAATGGCCTACTCCTGCACCTAGTTTCTATGTTTCTATGTTTCTATCCCTTCTTCTTCAGTCTTTTATCGCTACCACCTATCCCCCTCCTCCACAAACCCACCTCACCCCTCAGCTGGTCTCAAATATCATTTGCCAGTTTTTACTCCTTCCCCATTCTGGCTTTTGACCTTTCCTTTCCTGTCCTGATGAAGGGTCTAAGCCTGTAATGTCAATTGTTTATTATCCTTCACAGATGCTGCCTGATATGCAGAGTTCCTCCAGCATTTTTTATGTGTGCATTTTCAAGGTTTCCAGCATCTGCTGAATAAGACCATAAGATATAGGAGCAGTAGGCCATTCAGCCCATCAAGTCTGCTCTGCCATTCAATCATGGGGTAAATCTCTTGTGCTTGGTAATTCTACTAATTCAAGTTTTAAAAAATGGAAATAAAACTCCAATTTAGTTATGACTGATGTCATTGGTGCTCTGTGGTTCATTCTAAGTAGTTGGACTGACATTTTAAAATGCCAAATCTGAAATCATTACTGATCACCATGCTTCAAAGTATCAACTGCATTCTGCCCCACTGAAAAATCAAACCTAGGAGTGAAGGCTCCTACCTAATAGAATGTCCTGTATCACAGCAAGCAGCATATTATACATTTTCAGATTGCTGATATTGTATTCATAGATCAATGTTACAAGTTGCAGAAGGATGTTCTTAACTCTTATTTTAATATGAGAAGGAAGGAAGAAAATCCATGGTGTAGTGATGTATGACCATTTCCCGTTTTAGTGTACTGTGAGCTGACAAATAAAACACTGTGGTTAATATCTCTTCACATACTATGAAATGATGTTTGAATGCCAGAAAGATAGAAATATTTATTAATAGATTATGGGATGATTATTCTCCCATGTAGTACTGTAAATTCACCACCACAGCTTCATAGAAGCACCCATGAAGACATCTGATTCTTTCATTACACAAGAAAAAATAAACAGATCTGTAGAGTTTTGTCATTTTTCCCTTAATTTTCCTCTTTAAAAAACTGATGCAGGTGTAGAGGTTCTTTAATCATGTAGCACAGCTACCAATATCAGGTGAAACCTATCACGTAGCATATAAAAACCTTGCGGTATCTGAGAGAATTTTACTAATTGAAATGGACAATTCTGTGCATGCTCAAAGCATTCCAAGATTCTTTATTGCATTAATCTGTGCAAGGAGATCACTTGAAAAACTATTGTAATACCATAGAATGAACATGCGTACATTGTGAGTGAGTGTGTGTGTGTGTGGGTGGGTGTGTGTGCGCGCGCCTTGAACCCAGTCACTTGTAGGACTCACTTCTATTTATGCCATCATTGAGGAATCCATAAGCAAAATCACAACTTAATTCATTCTAGTTAGGTTGGGGGTTGACATTCTAGAATAACTTGTTGGTGAAGACCCTAATCTCAGTGATGCCTGCCCGGAGACTATCTTCCAATGATCAGGAATCCAATCCAGTGTCATAGGGTGGGATTCCATCTTTCGTGCGTAGCACATGGCACATCATGCTGTACTCTCTGGGTCTTAATAAAACTGCCAAGGGTTCCCTATGTGTTCACACTTACATGAGGTGCTGTCTCAAGATGGCAACATCTATTGTCAAAATAGCCACACCATCAAGGCCAGGCCATGTTCCATTGAGCAAGAGGTACTGAAGCCTGGAGTTCTTGCCTCCAGGTTCAAGAATAGCTTTAGTGCATAGCACATCGCACAGCATGTACATTTGAATCACATCATGTACCTTCAAACATTTGTTTCTTGAACTAAACTACACAACTCTAATCACTAGATCAGTACAGCTATACCATGACCACTTTGCACTACAGTGGACTTCTTTTATTTCAATCCTGTTTTTTTATTGTATAGTTTGTGTTTAATTGTTTGGTGGGGGGGGGGCGGTTCTTCTGAACATTATGTCCTTAATGTTATGTGCTGGTGAAGCTGTTACAAGTTTTTGCATTGTACCTGTGCATATGACAATAAACTCAATTTTGACCGTGTAACTCAACTTTGACATACAGTATGTTATTAAATGATGAATCATTAGGTCACCTAGTCCTTAAAGGTGCACATGTTCTACAGATGCCCAACATGTTGCTCATCAAAGTGGCTTTGATGACAATGATTATCAGCATAATAACATCATAGACATCTAGAAACAATATCTCAACATGTGAAATGAGAGAATTTAACTGAAGGCTTGCTCAGGGACATGATTGATCTATTTGGCTCACCTACTCTATGAATGAATGCGAAGTGAGTAAGCCATGAATAATTTGTTAAAAATTTGCTTGAGTGCATTTTTGAAAAAAAAACTGCAAAGGAGAAGTCGCATGTAGGAGGTTCCCACTTGTTCTTTCAGGTCCACAGCTGTGTGAAATTGGTAAACAGAAGAAAGACGAACATTAATACTGATATATTTAATTATTATTATCTCAAATAAGAATACATTGTTTACAGAGTACAATTTATTGGTTCAGTGAATGCATGGTGATATCTACTTGAGAAGAATAACAGACCTTTTGTTAAAGTGTTTCTCAATCATGGGAATGATGATGAAAAGAATTACTCCACAAAAGCAAAGGTGAAATGCAAAACAAATTAGAACCAAGTAATTATTGGAGTTTTAATAGTAAGATTCATTAGTATAAATGCAATAATTAAAAAAATGTTTTTAAAAGTATTTCTATTTTGATAATGATTTTCAAATTAATGATTAATATTACTTCAGGCTAATTATTATTTGCCTCATATTGGTCTTTACAGATTAGCTACATACATCATGGAATGTATTAGGATTGTGGTTCTTACTGTCCTGAACTGAAATGCTTGTGCTTTAGAAAGAAGATAGCAATGCAGAGAAAAATTAAATACAGTAATGTGAAATATACTTGAGTTAAAAAAGATTTCCTTAAGTATGAGACATGCAAGTAATAATATAATGTGCATAATGACACTGTTTTTAAAATAAGTAAAATCTTATATTTCATTCATTTTATTGCATTAATCTCCTGTATTTCCAATATGTTGCTTTGCAAACTCGTGTGCTTTCAATTTTATACTACAAATCAGTTTTTAATCTCTAGGGTACACGAACATTTTAAAAAGCAGTGAAATGATCCTTAAACATCATTATGAATACTGTATTGGATTTCTAACATCAATAAGCAAAATGTATCTATCCTCTGAGGTCTTGCAATTGCTCACATATAAAACACTTGAAGATATGATTCAACCTGGGAGAAATTGAACTTGAGTGCCTTTGTTTTGAGTTTCACTTATCCCCAGAACTGAAATTAAATCTGTAGGGGACATAAGTATTCTAGGAAAAATGTAATGAATGCCATGTTAGTGAGGGCAAATATGAAGCCAAGTGAAATTCAATGGTAGCAAGTACAGCAGGCAGGTATCCTCAGTATGAAGCTGTGCTAGAATTTTGTAGCTTGCTTCTACAGCTGATGCCATCTCTTAACCTGCATAACTAAATGCATGTTCAACAACAGGATGGAGATGTAATTACTACTGTTCTCCCATCAATTTTCTTTCCAAATGAAATCAACACAGACAGCAGATTCTGTGGCCTCTAAAGAGAAGCCTGGATGGGGTGTGTGGCCTCCTAGGTGGTAGGGTCCAGGATGCCTCAGGGAGGCTGCAGAAGATTCTCACTAGGGAGAGTGAGAAGCTAGAGGTGGTGGTGCATAGTGGCACCAATAACATTGGTAGAAAGGGGGAAGAAATCCTGTGCAGTGAGTATAGAGAATTAAAAAAGAGCTGAAGAGCAGGACCTCCAAAGTAGTCATCTCTGGACTACTCCCAGTACCATGTGATCATCAGAACAGGAAAAGACTGACAGTACAGATGAACACATGACTGAGTTGGTGGTGCAAGGGGCAGGGTTTCAGATTTCTAGATCATTGGGATCACTTCTGGGAAAGGCATGACACATACAAAAAAGGCCAGATTACAGATGAACCGAGAGGCACCAATACCACTCAGGCAGGTTTGCTAGAATTGTTATGAACTACTTAAACCAAGTTGTCGGGGGATGGGAACCAGAGTGATAGGACTGAAGATGGGGCAGCTGGTATACAAGTTGATGCATTGTGTAGTGAGACTGTGAGGAAGGAATGGCAGATGATAATGCAAAATTGCAGTCAGTGGGATGAGGCAAAGTGAAACATAAGGGCAAAATTGAAAATGGTGATGAATATAAGACTGAAGGTGGTATATTTGAAAACATGCAATATAAGCAATAAGGTAGATGACCTTGGAGTGCAGTTAGGGATTGGTAGGTATGATGTTGTGGGCATCACTGGTCTTGGCTGAAAGATGATCATAATTAGGAGATTAACAGCCAAGGAGACATATTGTATCGAAAGGACAGGCAGGTCGACAGAGGGGGTGGGGTGTGTCTATTGGTAAATATGAAATCAAATCCTTAGAAAGAGATGACATTAGATCAGAATCATTGATGGTAGAGTTAAGGAAATGCAAGGGTAAAAAGACATGGATGGGAGTTATATACAGGCCCTTCAACAGCAGCCAGGATGTGGCTATAACCTTCAATAGGAAATAGGCTTGTCAAAAGGGCAATGTTAGGATAGTTAAAGAGGTTTTCAATATGCAGGGATATTGGGAGATTCAGATTGGTGCAGGATCCCAAGAGAGGAAATTTGTCGAATGCCTATGAGATGTCTTTTCAGACTAGCTTGTGGTTGCGTCCACAAGAGGACAGGCAATTCTAGATGGGGTCTTGGGTAATGGACCAGATTTAGCTAGGGAACATAATTAAGGAAAAGGAGCCCTTAGGAGTAGGTGATCATAATGAGATAGAATTCACCCTACAGTTTAAGAAGGAGAAGATAAAACTCAGATACTTCGGTATTATAGTGGAGTAAAGGTAATTACAGAGCCATGAGAGAGTTGCCGGCCAAAGTTGATTAGAAGTGGACACTATCATCGAGAATGGCTGGAATTTCTGGAAGGAATTTGGAAGGCGCAGGATAGATACATACTAGAGATGAATAATTATTCTAAAGCGAGGATGAGGCACCCATGGCTGACAAGGGAATTCAAAGTCAGCATAAAAGCAAAAGAGATGGCATATAATATGGCAAAAATTAGTAAGAAGTTAGAGGATTAGGAAGCTTTTAAAAACCAACAGAAGGCAACTAAAAAAAACGTAAGGGGGAAAAAGATGAAATATGAAAGTAAACATAATATCAGATACTACCAATAATATCAAAGAGTTTACCAAAAAGTTTTTTTTTTCAGATATATAAATAGTAAGAGAAGTGAGAGTGGATAATGGACTGCTGGCATATGACACTAGATAGGTGTTGATGGGCAAGGGGGTCAAAGAAATGGTGAACTAAATTATAAGAGTTTTGTGTCAGTTTTTAATTTGAAGGACACTAACAATATGCCAGAAATTCGAGAGTTGTCAGAGAGCAAAAGTGAATATTGTTGCTATTACTATGGAGAGGGTGCTTGGAAAGCTGAAAGGTCTGAAGGTAGTCATCTGGACCAGATGAACTATACCTCAGGGTTCTGAAAGAGATAACTGAAGAGATTATGGAGGCAGTAAGAATGATCTTCCAAGAATCACTAGTTTCAGGAATGGTTCTGGAGGAAAGGAAAATTGCAAATGTCTGTCCACTTTTTAAGAAGACAGGGAGGCAGAAGAAAGGAAATTAAACGCCAGTTAACTTAACTTCAGTGGAAGATGTTAGAGTCCATTATCAAGGATGAAGTTTTGAGGCACGTGGAGACACATATTAAACTAGGCCAAAGTCAGCATGGTTTCCTTAAGGGGAAATCTTGCCTGACAAATCTGTTGATATTTTTTGATGAAATAATAGACAGGATAGAGAAAGAAGAGTCAGTGGATGTTGTTTACTTGGATTTTCAGAAGGACTTTGATAAGGTACCTCACGTGAGGCTACTTAACAAGATAAGAGTCCATGATATTACAGGAAAGTTATTCGTATGGTAGAAGATTGGCTGGCTGGCACAGGCAAAGAGACAGAATAAAGGAGACCTATTCTGTTCAGCATCCAGTGACAAGTGATGTTCCACAGAGGTCATCATTGGTACTGCTTCTTTTCACGTTAGAGGTCAGCACTTTGCATAACTGAATTGATGGATTTGTGTCCAGGTTGCAGTCAATACAAAAATAGGAGAAGGGGCAGTAATGTTGGGGAAGGAGGGAGACCGCAGAAGGACTTGGACCAACTGGGAGTATTCGCAACAAAGGGGCAGATAGAATACAGTGTAGGGAAGTGTATGTCATGCACTTTAGTAGAATGAATAAAGGCTTTAAACTTTGACTATTTTCTAAACAAGGAGAAAAGTCAAATATCAAAGTGACAAAGGGATTTGGGAGTCCTTGTACAGGATTCCCTGAAGGTTAAGTTGCAGGATGAGTTAGTGTTAAGGAAAGTAGATGCAATATTAGCATTCATTTCAAGATAACTAGAATATAAGAACAAGGATGTGATGCTGAGGCTTTATACAGCATTGTTCAGACCACACTTAGAGTATTGTGAGAAGTTTTGGGCCCTTTATCTAATAAAAGTTGAACTGGTATTGAAGAGGGTCCAAAAGAGGATTGGAAGAATGATTCTGGGAATGAAAGGGTTAACATATAAGGTACATTTGATGGCTCTAGGCCTATACTCACTGGAGTTTACAAGAAAGAGGGGGGGGACCTCATTGAAACCTGTCAAATATTGAAAGGCCTAGACAGGGTACATGGAGAGGATATTTCCTATTGTGTGTGAATCTATGACCAGAGGGCACAGCCTCAGAGTAGAGGGACGTCGACTTAAAACAAAGATGAGAAGGAATTTCTTTAGCTAGAAGGCATCTGTGGAATTCATTGACACAGATGACTATGTAGGCCAAGTCGTTTAGAATATTAAAAGCAGAGGTTGATAGGATCTTGGTTAGTCAGGATGTCAAAGGATGTAAGGAGAAAGCAGGAGAATCAGGCTGAGAGGGATAAGAAGTCAGCCATGATGGAATGGTGGAGCAGACTTGATGGAGTGAGTGGCCTGATTCTGCTCCTATGTCTTATGCCAGGGGTGGCCAACCTTTTACATTCCATGCATCAATTTTTTCACTCACGAGTTCAGATGCGCCATACAACTCTTGTACCCCCATTCAATTCTTGTAAAAATATGTTAATATAGAACTCGTGCATGAAAAAATTGATGCATGGAATGTAAAAGGTTGGCCACCCCTGTCTTATGCTGTAGTTACCAGTTAATATTTTTCACTTTTGCTGTAGTTTTCATATTTGCTTCAATTCTACAGGGAGAGCTGTGGCAAATGCTGAAAGATTCTTTTGTCATCACAAAACTTCTGCAGAAACTAACTGCAGGGAAAATGATCAGAGCTCACACACAAAATGACAAGATGCTGTCAGAGGGAAGAGGAGAGGAAGAACCCTGGAGAAAAGGCCAGATTTGCTCAAGGTGAACAGGAAGTTACTCTTCCACTTCAGTGAGAAAAATGTACAAGATGTCTGCAATTGTATAACAATGTCCTTCTAGAAACCTGCCACCACAACCACAAACTCAGAACATGTACTGTGTTACTAGTGACTACTGTGACTGAGGTAATCACGGATCTCATAGCATCATACACTACAATGCAAACCTCATATAAGTTCTGTCAAAGTGGAGGTGAAGCTACTTTCAGCAGTTCATATGTCCTCCACAGACATGGGGTAGAGATCTTTGAACTGCTCTAGGTTGGACAGAAACAATTCAACAGATGCAAGCATGTGCATTTTACATATTGGTGGATAGTGTAAGGATACTGAGGATATGGAGAACTGCTAGACCACGTGCACCTTGTTTAACTTGTTCTCTAACTCTGCTTTGTCTGTATGCGTATATGATGCACTTATGTACAACACAGAGGTGTCCTCACTTCTGGCATCAAATAATGATTTCTTTAGATTTACAGATTTAGCCTATTCATATTTTCCGCGTCTTTTACCATGTCAAAGGAAGTTCCACTGCATACAATTTATCCACTCCTTGATTTTGAAATGATTGCTTCCTGACTTAACTCAGTAGAATCTATATTCATTTATATCTATATTTATTTATCATGTACTGCTGCTAGATTTCACAACATATGCCGTTGACATAAAATCTGATTCTGATTCCGATTTGTTGCACAGTCCCCACTGGATTATCTTCAGGAGTGTACTCATGAGGGCCTATCACCCTCCCTGACTCTCAGTCACCATTTAGCATGCAGATGTGCTGTTCGCTGTTAGAGGAACAGATGGATCTGCCGTACACTAGAATTAGCTCTGCAGGCTAACCCTGCACCAAACCTTGTGTTATTCATCAATACTGCTTTATAGGAAAGATCCCACAATCTTCTCTCTCACTCCCTGCAGACATCACTTTACTTCTTTCACAGCTCCTTGGTGGTGATACTGAGCTGTGTCCTTTAGAATGGGGAATAGCCTCATACCAGATCCTCACTTCAGAAAAGGACACATCTGAGAATATCACAAAATACCCTCAACAGTCTTTTTTAAAAAAAAAAAAAAAAATATATATATATATATATACCAAAGAAAGCATCCTATCTGGATGCATCATGACTTGGTCTGTTGAAGATTGCAAGGACCTGTAGAGAGTTGTGGACACAGCTCAGCACATGACAAACGTTAGCTTCCCTTTGGTGGACTCTGTCAACAGCTCTCTGCCTTGGAAATGAAACCAACATAATCAAAGACCTCTCTCACCCTGGGTATTCTCTCTCCTGCCTCTTCTCTTCAGGCAGAAGATACAAAAGCCTGAAAGTTCATTACCAGAAGAGTTAAGGACAGCTTCAATCCCGCTTTTACAAGACTATTGAATGGATCTCTTGTACAATAAGATGGAATCCTGAGCTCGCAATCCATCTTGTCATGGCCTAGCACCTTATTATCCACCTACACTGCGCTTTTTCTGTGACTGTAACACTATAGTTTGCACTCTGTTATTGTTTTTTCTTGTATAACCTCGATGTAATGGTGTGGTGAAGTCTCCTGTATGGACAGCATGCAAAATAAAGATTTTCACTGTACCCCAAAAACTGTTACAATAATGAACTAAGCATCTATTCCAATGTCAATCATTTGAGAGGAATACATTAAAAAGTGTAATTCTACTTTTATTTATCTTTTGACAACTGTCCTATTCGGCAAAAATTACCTG
Organism: Mobula birostris; assembly: GCF_030028105.1. NCBI lineage: Eukaryota > Metazoa > Chordata > Chondrichthyes > Myliobatiformes > Myliobatidae > Mobula > Mobula birostris. The sequence continues at coordinate 136,481,739 of NC_092376.1, forward strand.
AGTATACAAGGAGCACAGCAGATCAGCCTTTCCAGCAAACAGCCAGTGTGCCATCCAGCTACCTCCCAAACAGGAAAGAAAGGAAAAAAGTTTCTTCTGTAACTCTAGTATCTGATGGTCAGTGGACTGATTGACTTTCTCCATGATGCAGGGATTATTTTTCCCTTGACTGGACCAGGTATCACATTCTCAAAGTAAGGGCTTCACACAAAATGCTGGAGGAACTCAGCAGGTCAGCAGTATCTATGAAAAAGGGTGAACAGTCGACGTTTTGAGCTTACAGCTTTCATCAGGACTGGAACAAAAGATAAGAAGTTAGAGCAAGAAGTAGGGGGAGGGGAGGAAGAAGGGCAAGGTGGTAGGTGATAGGTGAAATCAGGAGGGGGAGTAATGAAGTAAAGAGCTGGGAAGTCGATTGGTGAAAGGGATAATGAGCTGGAGAAGGGGGAATCTGGTAGGAGACCACAGAAGTAAGGGAAGCGGCACTAGAGGGAGGTGATGAGCAGGTAAGGAGATGAGGTCTGAGAGGGAATCGGGAATGGGAATGGTGAAGGGGGTGGACAATTACAGTAAGTTTAAGAAATTGATGTTCATGCCATCAGATTGGAGGCTACCCCGTTGGGATAGAAGGTGTTGCTCCTCAAACCTGAGTGTGGCCTTATCGCGGCAATAGGGGAGCCATGAACTGACATGTTGGAATGGGAATGGAAGGTAGGATCACGCTTTATATTCTGTCTGGGTAGCCTCCAACCTCTCAGCATGAACACCGAATTCTCGAACTTCTGATAATTACCTTCTCCCCAACCCTCCACACTTCACCATTCCAATTCCTATTTCCTTCTCTCACCTCATCTCCTTAGCTGCTCAATCACCTCCCTCTGGTGCTCTTTCCCCCTTCCCTTTCTTCCATAGCCTTTTACTCTCTCCTATCTGATTTCCTCTTCTCCAGCCCTCTATCTCTTTCACCTATCAGCTTCCCATCACTTTACTCCCCAATCCCTTCTCTTGTTTCACCTATGACTTGCCACCTTATACTTCTTCCTCCCCTCCCCCACACTTCCTTGCTCTAACTTCTCATCTTTTTTTTCCAATCCTGATGAAGGGTCACGACCCGAAACATCGACCGTTTACTCTTTTCCATAAATGCCGCTTGGCCTGCTGAGTTCCTCCGACATTTTGTGTCTGGTGATTAGATTTCTAGCATCTGCAGATTTTCTTGCCTCAAAATAAGAGGACATCTATGCAGGACAGATGAGGAAAAACCAGAGGATAGAGAATCTTTGGAATTATTTAGTTATGAGAGCTACAGAGGACCAATTACCGGGTACAATGAAGGAAGAATCGACAGATATTTAAGTTTTATGAGAGTTAGAATAAGCAGATTTTATGCAGGCAACTAGTGCTGAGTTAAAAGATCAGCCATAATCTCACTGAATGGTTGAAAAGGGACAAGCGGCCAAGACACATGGGAAGCATAAAAATATATTTTTAGAATAAACAACATAATGGAAATAGATGCTGCTATGGGAATGTGCCTACACATAATGATGATCTGTGGGAGCACAAGGAGAACATTCTAACTAAAAAGGGCTATGGAGCTTAGCTAATCTTTTAATGCCAGAGAAAACAAAGAATGTTCCAAATACTGATAATATAAATATTACAGGATTCATTCATTCCTGAACCATCTGAATTTTTGGGGAGCTATACATCTGAAACTAGGAAATCAGTAGTCAGGCAAGACTGTCAAGTGAATATTTTGTCTACTTCACGGACTTGTTAGCACTGCAATTTAGTGCTTTTGTTGACTGTGCCCTGCACACCAAGTTTGTTGAGCTTTAATTGATGAATGAATTCAATCAGAATGACTAATTATACAGAATCACACATTTTATCCTGTACAAAAAATTACAAACAGTCTGGAGAAAGCATTAGGAATGCTGAAGAGTTCCAAATACAGGTCTTCAAGCAGTAACAAAGGCTGGCATTTCAATAAGAACCTGAAGCATTTGGGTAAGACTGGTGTGAATTACTATTCATAGCTGTAGCAGAGTCATTCACTGCACATATCTCAACTTAAATGGCAAACATTTTAACTGTCAGAAAAAAATGAGCACAGATCTTTAACAAGAATAAAACTAAAACAGTTAATCAAAGTAACTGCACCAGTTACACAGTAGAGATCACAGTAAAGACATTTTTATACCAATAAAGCAGAGAGAAGAATTCTGTGCAGTATTGAAGCTGAAGTGAACAATGGAGCATCAGGCTTCCAGACCTTTACACGACCAATGCAAATGGCAGAATGCAGATTGATATCAGGACCAGAGTGAGGTTAAATAGTTCACACATCCTCATGAGTGGTGATATGGAAGCAGGTAACTCACTTATGAATAAGGATTTGGATTTGTGTCTGTTCACCCATGAATGAAGAGTACAACGAATACATCCATAATGAATTCAGATGAAGTCATTAAGACTTAATAATAGATAAAATGTTATGTGAGCTACAGTATTCAGCAAACAAAATGATCTACTGTAGCTGATACAGTATCTGAACACTGATTAACAAAGACTATCACTGTAATCACCACCCTGTAGATCTTAGCCATACATATGGAGTACGCCTTTCATTCCAACTGGTCCATACCAACCACAGCGTCCTCCCTGCTGGTCTCAGCTGCCCACACTCAGCCCGTGATGCTCCAAGCATTCCTCTGCATGATCCTATCCAAATGCCTCATAGATTTTACAATTATACCAAACTTAATACTTTGATAATAGATGTACTTTGAATCTTTGACTACTTCCTCCGGCAGCTCATTCCAGGTACTCACTGCATTCTGTGTAAAGAAGTCACCTCTCAAGTCTCTTTTAAATCCTTCCCCTCTTATCTTGTATCTTTGCCCTCTTGTTTTGGACATCTCAACCCTGGGGAAAGACTGTGACTATCCAGCCTCTCCATACTTCTCATGATTTTACAAATATCTATGAGGTAATCCCTCATTACTTTGCATTCCAAGGAAGAAAGATCCAGCATGGCCAACCTTTCCCTATAACTCACACCCTCTAGATCAAGCAGTATCCTCACAAATCCTTTCAGCATCCTTTCCAGCTTGATTCAGCTGTTACCTTTCTTACAACAGGGTGACCAAAGTTGTACACATACAATTTGTGCAGTCCCACCAATGACTTATATTATTGAAACATAATATCTCCTTCTTCTAAAATCAATGTCCTGACTGAAGAAGACCGGTATACTAAATGCCTTCTTCACCACATCATCTACATTACCTACATGCATGGTTGCTGTCAGTGAACTATGCACTTATACTTCCAGGTCCCTCTATTACACAACACCTGCCAGTGCTCAGCCATTCACTATATAGGTCCTACTCTGACTTGAATGTCCAAAATGCATCACCTCACATTTACCCAGGTTGAAATCTGTTGTAATGTGAGCACTATTAAAAGTAAGTTAATAATAATTAGTATAATGGGGGGGTTTACTTCCATTCTTTTTACTCCCGGTGGGCTTTGTATATAGTGTTCCTGCCATGCCGTACGGGTTGTGAAAGCCTCTGTATAGACATAGCAGTTTTGACGTTCGAGATAAAGTTGTTTCTTGGGCATGAAGTTGTCAAGCGTGCCTTTTTCGAAGTAGAAGTTACTGCATATTTTTGGCGACGAGGTGAACTGGTTTTGTGAACGTATCGGCGCGCTTTTCGAATGGGAGCTTCGCATTTCAGATGGCTACATTTGGAACTATTGGCGAATTTCTGGAAGAAAACGAGGACTGATCGGAGTATGAGGAAAGGTTGGGACACTTTTTTTGTGCTCATGGAATTACTGAGGAGGCTAAGAAGCGCTCAATTCTCCTGAGTGTGTTTGGGGCAAAGAATTACAAGCTAACAAGGAATTTAGCTGCACCGTGGAAACCAGGGGACATTCCATATGACGAACTGGTCAAGATCGTGGGGAACCACCTGAACAATATTATGCCACAGTCACTGTCAGGGGAAAGGTCATTAAGTCTGAGATTGATTCAGGGGCTACTGCATCGGTCATTAGTGAGGAGACCTATAAGAGGACATGGAGGTCCAACCTGCCTCCCATTAGACCGTCAAAGCTCAAACTTAGGACCTATACGGGGCAGCCCATACCTCATTTAGGGGTGTTATATGTGGACATTTCAGCTGGGGTCAGAAGGCTGAAGCCAAGCTAATGATAGCTAAGGACAGGGGGCCCAGTCTATTGGGTCGCAATTGGCTTCGCAAAATCCAGCTCAACTGGCATGAAATTAAGTATGCACACACGACGGAGGATATTCTACAGTGGTACAGTGACATTTTCAGGGACAAGCTAGGAACACTGAAGGGCATGACAGTGAAACTCCATGTCGACCCTGAGGCTACACAATGTTTTTTTAAGCCCAGGTCGGTGCCCTATGCCATGAAAGGCAAAGTTGAGGAGGAGCTGGAACATTTACAGAGGCTGGGCATTATTGAGCCCGTCCAGTTTTCAAGGTGGGCGGCTCCCATTGTTCCAGTTTTGAAGGCAGACAAAACGGTGAGGATATGTGGGCATTATAAATTTACGGTGAATCAGGTCTCTAAGCTGGAGGAGTACCCATTGCCACCGGTGGATGACCTGTTTGCGACCCTGTCAGGGGGTAAGCCGTTCACAAAGCTGGACATGAGCCACGCCTACCAACAGCTGCTGCTCAATGAGGATTCAAAGGAGTATGTCACAATTAATACGCACAAGGGGTTATTCAAGTACAATCGCCTGGTGTTTGGAGTGGCGTCCAGCCCTGCCAATTTCCAAAGGACAATGGACATTTGCTGCAGGGGATTCCACATGTAGCAGTGTACCTTGATGATATTTTGATCACGGGGGCTACGGAGGTGGAGCATCTGGCTAACTTAGAACGGGTGCTGAAGAGGCTCTCAGACACAGGGCTGCGTTTGAAACGTGGAAAATATGTGTTCCTGGCATCGAGTGTGACTTACCTGGGACACAAGATCACAGTTGAGGGGTTTTGCCCTGTGGAGGACAAAGTGAGAGCTATTAAGGAGGCCCCAAGCCCTAAGACCGTCACGGAACTTAGATCATTTTCGGACATGGTGAATTATTATGGCAAGTTTCTTCCTGACCTCTCAAGGGTTTTGACCCCACTGTATGAGCTGCTTCACAATGACACTAAGTGGCAATGGGGTGAAGAGCAGGAGAAAGCTTTCAAGGAAGTGAAAGAACTCCCTCACTCAGCGAAGCTGCTTGTTCACTATGACCCAGACAATGAGATCACCCTTGCATGTGATGCCTCGCCCTATGGAGTCAGGGCAGTTCTCTCACATGTAATGGAGGACTGATCAGAGAAGCCTATTGGTTTTGCTTCACGTACCCTAACAGCTGCTGAGAAGGGTTATTCACAGCTAGACAAAGAAGGTCTGGCCATTGTTTTTATGGTCAAATGCTTTCATCAGTACCTTTATGGACACGTATTTACAATTTATACGGACCATAAACCACTGATGAGCCTGTTCAGTGAGATTAGATGCATCCCACCGCTAGCATCAGCCAGGATACAGTATTGGGCTCTTACATTGTCAGCCTACCGGTACACAATAGTGTACAGAGCGGGTGGGGTAATGCAAATGCCGATGCACTGAATCAACTACCTTTACCTGAGACACCTGTTGATACACATGTGCCTCCATAGACTGTGTTTTCATTGGAGAGGCTGTCATAGACACCTGTAAAGGCGACCCAGATCAAGCAGTGGACAGGAAGAGGATGGACATTCTCACGCAGACACACAGACCCCTCTAATGCCCCCAACACCAGACACTCCCAAAACACCATCACCAGCAGTGCCTGCTGGGTCACGGGGGGTAGTGCGCAGATCACAGCGCACTTGTAAACCTCCTGATAGACTGAATCTTTGACGGGACAGTTCTTTTTTGTTGTTGTTAGATTGAATGTTGAATCTGTCACGCTTTCCAGATGTTTTGTATTGGTAAACTGTTGCTGAGTTACTAGTATAAGTTTTCAGGGGTACGCAAGTTAATAACACCACTGTTTTTATTTCCTAGCTTTTGGGGAATGTTGGATTTTAAAGGGGGAGGAGTGTTGTAATGTGAGCATTATTAAAAGTAAGTTAATACTAATTAGGATAATGGGGGGGTGGGGTTCTACTTCCGGTGCTTTGTATATAGTGTTCCTGCCATGCTGTACGGGTTGTAAAAGCCTCTGTATATACATAACAGTTTTGGCACTCAAGATAAAGTTGTTTCTTTGGGCATGAAGTTGTTGAGTGTGCCTTTTCAAAGTAGAAGTTATCACAGTTTCTTCTTTCTCCAAAAAAGGTTAATTTTCCACAACAATAGGGAATATGGAAAATAAAAGTGAACAGTTGCTAAAGCACGTGTATCTTGTTTATTTAATTCTCTAACTTCTCAGCATATGATCACAAATGCTCTTCACATATATTGTATGTTTGTACATGACAGTGGAAGTACAGTTCATTGCTTCTTGCCATAAACAACCTTAAGAAGGGTGTTAGAAACATGGAGCACAGGTTTACTCACAGAGTAGGATATGACATTTTGCATTGCAATTTTGTTCTACATCATTCATGTGATCCAAATGTTTCCACAAAACTGTTATGTAGGGAATTACAGGGATTTGGTCCACTGACAAATATCTAAGGCACAACTGTGTGCAATCCGTTGACTGTCCTATTTCAGAGTTGCTATCGAAGAAGCCCAAGTGAGATGTCACAGTGCATCTTACAAATGGCAGGCACTGCTACTTTGGTGCACTGGGAGTGGAGATTGAGGGTGACTGATGGGTGGGTGTTTTGTCTTAGATGGGAAAAAGCCTCTTGAAAGTTGCTGGGGTTTGTACTTATCAAGCAAGTCCAGAACATTCCATTGTGCTGCTAGATATTGGTAAAACTTTGGGAAATCAAAGGATGAGACATGCTTCACAGAAATAACTATTCACTGGCCTGCTGCTATAGCTACAATATTTTAATGCAATGATTCAATTGAATTTAGAGTCAGAGAGTCATTTCCAGTCAATAATTACATCCTCCCACTAGAAAGAGTGATATAACAATGATAACGTCATTGAATGTTGAATCCTCCATGTGGGAAGCAATGAATACTTGACATAATTTGATGCAAATTATTTTTTCAGCTCAAATGTTTGTTTTCCTTATCGTGGGCAGGCACTGCTCCATTCTCTGATGAACTGAGTATGGAAATGAACACTGCTTTCAACAATTATCCCCATTTTTAGATTTTATGTTGGAATTGTGATTATTGATAAAGGAGCTGAAGTGGTTCTGTCAAATTTGTATTGAGAAACTCGTGTGCTAATTTATTGAGGTCTAGCTGATTGGCTTCCGACAATCATACCTAACTTTCTTTGTACTAATCTCATTCCAACCAGTAGAGAACTCTCTTTATAACTCCCACTGACTTCAGTGTTACTGCAGCACTTTGATATCACACTCCACAAAACATCACTACATCTGGATCAATTCGACTCAACTCTTGGTATTGGCAGCAATGGTTACCTCGTTTCCTTTATTAAGGAGTGTTGAATAAAGTGAAAGGTAGTCCAGGCTACTGCTGATTTTAGATTTCTTCATTGATCTGCACTTCCTCAAACTTGATGTCTGCTCTTTCCCAATGTATAAAGTTCACTTTTTTGTCACACGTACTTGTACAATGAAAAACTTACCTCCAGCAGCATCCAGGGACACAGCACCATATAATCAGCTTGCACATAACTTATACACTTTATTTTACAAGAAAACATTATTAGCATATAAATAAGCACATCTTTTTTACTGCAAGATATTTCCAGATTTCCCAGGCTGGATTCCTTCTAGCATGACAGCCGCCTTTTGCTGCAATCACAGTCCTTTAGGCAGGATAGACTCTTATCAAGTAAAGCTGCCCCTTGATGCATCCAGTTCATGATCAATGGTGAGACGATGGAGATGAGCAGACAGCTGCCATACATGCTCATTTCAATCAACAGACGTGCAATAAAGACACATTTTTTTTCTGTGTCTAAGATGCTCAACAGTTCAGTACATTCTCATCTATATGATGCTTTTGCTTTAATTATTTGAGTTATTTCCTTGAGCATTTTTGTTGAAGCTCTTGTGAATTATCTTTAGCAGTCACAACCACAGAACAGCTAAATCACAAACTACTCTGCAATAAATAGTGGCTTGATATTAATGGATAACTTTGCTCATAATTTGTTTTTGGCACTTAGCAGAATTGATTTTACATCTAACCAATAAGGATCATGATATACTGCATAGATTCAGGTAATCTCAGAAAAGGGCATTTGACTAACAAAGATCAGACTGTGAACAAGCACTTGGAATAGAATTTGGGAAAATAAGATGCACAATAATGATAAAGAATAGAGATGGGAGCTATTAATGCTATTTTCAACAAAGCTCAAATAATCCAGAGCAACAAACAGAAAATGCTAGTTGAACTCAGCAGGTCAGGCAGCATCTATGGAAATTAATAAACAGTCAACATTTCAGGCTGAGACTCTTCTTCAAGGCTGACGAGGACGGTATAAGAAGGTAGGGGAAGGGGAAGGAGGCTAGCTAGAAGGTGATAGCTGAAGCCAGGTGGGAGGTGGGTGGGAATGGTAAAGGACTGCAGAAGGAAGAAACTGACAAGAGAGGAGAGTGGATCGTAGGAGAAAGGGAAGGAGGAGGGGACCTAGAGGAAAGTGATACGCAGGCGAGAAGAGAGAAAAGGCTAAAGTGTGAAATAGACGATGAGGGGAAGGGGAGGGAAACATATTTACAAGAAGAAATCAATATTGCTGCCACCAGATTGGAGGTTACCCTGGCGGAATACAAGATGTTGCTCCTCTACCATGAGGGTCACCTCATCTTGGCATAAGAGGAGGCCGTGAACCGATATGTTGGAACAGGAATGGGAATTGGAATTAAAATGTTTGGCCACTTTCTGGTAAAAGCAGTGACAAACAAAATGTTGAGTAGAAGGAAAGGGTATGCTAAGTTCATGTACAATAGACTAGATAGAGGCAAAGAAGGCGGGAAAGTGACTAAGAGAAAATTAAGCATGAGGGAGGATGGGTGCTGGCTTGTCAAGATCACTAATGTCATTACCGTTTGATTGAGAGGAGTGGATTATTTCTAGGGTACATAGTTATGTTAGATTAGATTAGATTATGAGGACACTCAGTCCTCGTTTATTGTCATTTAGAAATGCATGCATTAAAAAATGATACATTACTCCAGAATGATATCACAAGAAAACACAAGACACACCAAGACTAAAACTGACAAAACCTCATAATTATAACATATAGTTACAACAGTGCAAAGCAGTACCAAAATTTGATAAAGAGCAGACCATGGGCATGGTAAAAAAAAAGTCTCAAAGTCCCGATAGACTCATCATCTCACGCAGGCGGCAGAGGGGAGGAACTCTTCCCGCTATGAACCTCCAAGCACCGCCAACTTGCCGATGCAGCACCATTGGAAGCAACTGACCACAGCGAATTCTGAGTCCGTCCGAAAACTTCGAGCCTCCGACCAGCCCCTCCGACACAGCCCCTCCGAGCACCATTCTCTGCCGCGTGCTTCGACCCCACCCCGGCTACTGAGCAACAAGCAAAGCCGAGGACTCGGGGCCTTCTCCTCCGCAGATTCTGGACCACACAGTAGCAGCAGCAGTGAAGCAGGCATTTCAGAAGTTTCACCAGATGTTCCTCCGTGCTCTCATGTCTGTCTCCATCAAATCAGGATTGTGCACGGCACCCTACTTGACAAGTAACAGACTTCACCACCGGAGTGGCCGCTGCGAGCTGCGTCGCACCGCCATCTTCTCTTCCCACCGTTATGTTGGAAATGCAGCAAAAATGCAAAAGCTCTTGTTACAGACTAAATGATAATCAAATTCCTAATTCACTGTAGTTGAAGGACACCTATTAACCTCACTATGAGGAGTAACTACTCAACTCTTTTTTTCCAAAGGAATACCATGGGATGACTGACCAGCTGAGAGGGCAGGCAAAAACTTGATTTAGTATCTCCAGTAAAAGATAAAGCCTGCAGTGGAGCAGCAAACTTCAGTACTGTGATGAATTATTAGCTTAAGTATTCTGCTCAAAGTTATTTGGACTTAAGTTGATAATTGTTTAACACATAAGTAAATATGCTAGCAACTAAACACTTCACAGAACTTGCAACAATGAGGACCTTTGTTCTAACACAGCCAATAGTTATAACTTCCATTGTCAAGAAGGCAAAATCCATCATTAAAGGTCTTCACCATCCGGTATGTTACTCTCATTGCATTATTACCATCCGGGAGGAGGTACAGGACCCCAAAGCCCACAGTCAATGATTGGAGAACAACTTCTTCCCCTTCACCATCAGACTTCTGAACTGACCATACCCTATGAACTCCATCTCATTATTCCTTTTTTCTCGATTTATTTTAGTAACCTCTAGTAATTTTTATCTATTGCACTGAACTACTGTTGCAAAACAACAAATCTGTCAAATATGTCAACGAGAAGAAACCTGATTCTGATTTGCTTTCCGGAGATTCAGAATTCCTGTACAGCAACTCACTAAACCTCCTGCAGGTCTGTGTCTCAGCTTGTGAAGTTAATTCCTGCTGTTTGTGAAGTTAATAGCTGCTGTCTGTTTTAGGCCTACTTCTGGAGCTTGGAGGTATGAACAAGTTCGATGCTGCACAGTAAGATTACAGCCAATGTTGTAAAATTAAAGTAAAGAATTATATCTCTGTCTTCTTCCGTACAAATGTTACAAAATGCAATTCAATTGGCTAAAACTTCATTTGCAAACTCATATTTGCACATGAAAAAGCAGCGTTCTGCAGTTCAACATCTGCTTAACTCAGAGGAGAGTAATATGGTTCTTATTTCTTCTCTTATTGACTGCAGCAAAGTATATCCTCTCATTTGGTAGGCTGGAATTTTTCCTCATCTAGGTGCTGTGTTTCTGGTGTAAAACTCTTGCAAATGATGTCAGCAGTAATACAAAATGTATTTTTTCCTGCAATCAAATATTTATTCATGGATCTGAAAACGTTCAATTCTTTTTCACTGTTAGTTTTTGCTTCAGGTTTATGGTATTCAAAGGGGCATCATTTAGACTGACTTTTTTTTCATCTCACTGAGAATTGTGAGCTTCCAAGGCCTCAGATTTAGATACATATTTGCATCTTGACTACTATATTCATTAAGGTCGAGGTCACAGTGTCATAAAGTCACAGTGGTATAGATTCATACAGCACAGAAATAAACCCTGCTTCCTAACTTGTCCATGCTGAAGTTGATGTTCATCTAAGCTAATAACACGTGCCTCCATTTGGCCTACGTCCCTCTAAACCTTTCCTATCCTTTTACCTGTCCAAGTGAATTTTAAATATAGTTATTGCACCTGCCTCAACCACTTCCTGTGGCAGCTTGTTTCATACACTCACCACCCTCTGTGTGAACAAGTTGCCCCTCAGTTCCAATTTAAATTTCTTACCTTATGCCTATGCCTTCTAGTTCTTGGTTCTCTTTTTCTGGGAAAAAAGACATGTTACCCTATCTATGCTCCTCATGATTTCATACACCTCTATAAGGTCACCCCTCAATCTCATTTACTTCGAAAACTCAAGCTCTAACCTTTCTTATAACTCCATCCGCTCATAATTCAGACCCTCATGACCTGGCAATATTCTCATAAATCTTCTTTGCAGTCTTTCCAGCTTAGTAACACCTTTTCTACAATGGAGTAGATCGAACTATACATAATACTCACCAACATCTTGTACAATTGCAACATAACTCTAATTACCTGCCTGATAAAGGCTAATGTGCCAAGTGGTTTCTTCATCATCCTGTCTGCTTGTGATGCCACTTTTGTGAACTATGTGCTTGCCCTCCTAAGTTCCTCTGTTTCTCATTCTCAGATTCCCAGAACCAGGTTCACTTAGGGTTCTGTGGCCCAGCTCTGCTCTGTATCAGTTCACAACTCATTGATGCACTAAGATATTGCCTCATTGAAACATGCACATGAATTGTAGACCTGTTAAAAAAAAAGGAAAGCATTTATAGCTTGCGTTCATGGCCTTGAAGTGAATTTGTGGCAACCTCCTTCGAGATCATAGCCCTGAAGAATCTCTGGTGCACTCCATGCAGAAGAACATGCTTCATGTTTGAATCATTCTTCACCTGTACGTTATGGACCTTCCCATTATTACTGTTCCCATTCACTCAAAACAAGCAGTACCTGTAGTTGGAAGAATCTGCTTTGATCATGGCATACTCTTTTTAGAAATGCTTGTGAAGATCAGAAATACGCAACTACGTACAGGCAATGGTGACAACTTGCAATAACAGAATACTGGGCAAAAGCTAACAATGCCAACTTAAGCAGGAAAATCCAACAATATTGTTCTGTAAAACTAGCAATTGTAGGATCTGGACTATATGGGACTAACTCAAACAATATCTGGATGATTTGCAATGGCATCTGAACCCAAAGAAAGGGGCCAGTTTCTATGTCCATACATCTACAAACAGAAGCAGAATTTTGAACAATAATACATTGGCATTAACATTTTAGTTATTTTCAGTGGTATTTTACCTACCCAATGCCTGATCACTGACTGAAAGTAACATTGCATAAAGCACATTTCCTACCATGAAAAAAACATCCTCAGTATGAATTCCAAATGTTTCTAAAGAGTCCAGAAAAACAGTAAAAAGGAGAGGATACACCTGGATAATTAATTATTTCAATCTGTTCAGGTGACTAATAACATGATTAGGCTATAGGCTTAATATATTTATTTTTATTGTATAATCTTAACCCGAAACCATCTTAGATACTGTAACTGTTGTGTTGAAATAAGATATTACAGGTCCTCTCCAGCTTATGAATGCCCAATATATGTACAGCCCGTAATTTGAACAAGCACCGGAGAAGTGAATTTGCAGGCTCCTTCTGAAGTCTGGGAACTGAGTTCATGGCTGTATTTCCAATTTACGAACTGTTCATTGGAATGGAACTTAGCCATTACCTGGGGTGAACCTGCATTATTTGGTTTCTAACTCACTGTATGCAATCAAGTTTCATAGAATTGTGCAACAATAGATTTTAATGTGAATGTCAAAATATGTGGAGGCTCCATATAAGCATATTTTTTTTTGTTTTCAAAATCTTTGGGAGTTTGAATTTCTACCACAAACCTGGAGAAATACACAAAATAACAAAATTAGCAAGCTAGTGTTTTAATGTTACTTGATTATTTCATGTGGTATGACAAAATATACCAAATCTTTACAGGCAGATAAGAATAATGGACAATTTGATATGACTTATATGGAAGAAAGGGCAGTGCGATACACTATAGGCAACAGAAGGCTACAGCCTTGTTTTTTTTCATTCTGAATTTCTTGGGGAGAGGTGATACAATGGAAGGTGTGGAGGGTGAGGGCTGGGGAAAAAAATCACAAACAAAACTACTGGAAGAGAAAAGAGTAAGTTGATTGATCCACTATCATAATGTTCATCAGTACTTTACTGGTTACAAGCAGTGTTGCCAAAATCTGGAATTAGCGGCTCATCAGCTTAATTGGCTGAAGAAATCACTGTTGGACTTTTTAAAAAAAGCTTAATGCAACAAAAGATGATTTGAAGTGCAATGTTATCAGCATCAGTTTCATAATTATATCTAAAAGCTTTGAAATAATACCCTGAATTTTACAATTAATCATTGCTTGTTCTCAGAACTATTCTGCATTCTAGATTGTCCCTTGGTGTATATATAGATTACTAATGTGGGCCTGCATCTTGTGGTCATCTGGGAAATGAAGCATTCACTGCCAACCTCACAAAAAGCTGTCCAAGAGATTCAGAGCTATCTTTCAATCCAGGTTTGTTCTTTTACCCAACTGTTTAAGAGAATGAATGCTGTCCAGCAACAGTGATGGCATCAAAGTCGCTGAGGAATTCTCAAAGCCATCAATCTAAGAAGTGAAAAATATTTTTAAAACAAACTTCTTTATACAATGCATATTAAAGGGGAAGCTTTTAAAAATTACATTTTAGGCCTTTAATTAAATGTTTTGAAAGGGATTGCAACCCAACCCACATATAATTGATATTTTAGGGTCAGAGCTTTAACAGTCAGTCACAGAGAAATACAACATAGAATCAGGTTTGCTGGCTTACTAAGTTCACACTAACCAACAACTACACATTTACAATAATCTTACATTAACCGTTTACCCTCTCTCCACCTTTTCATTCCAATTGTTGACATGATAACAATCTTCTTGATGTCTGCACTCCCGTCAGCTGCTCCAACCTCAGTCCCTCCTCGTGCACAGTATTCCACTTACTCTGCACCAACTCCCAAGGTCACAGGCTTTCTGGCAGACTGACCACTACTGCGCAGAGGCAGCAACTCTCAGACACCTCTTAACTACCCCTTCACCCTGACCCCAACAGCAATTATCAAGGTACTGACTCCCATACAAATTTCATCCATTCAAGAGTTCTCTCCTCCACAGCCTCCATCCTGATAGTTCCCCAACCCAACACTGCCCATTTCTATTTCCTATCCCAGTCCAAATGAAGGGTGCTGACTGCTATCAACAGTCTTTTTCCTGACCCACTGAGTTCTTCCAGAATTTTCTTTTTTCGCTCTTATTAATTTCCCACGATTCTGCCACTCACTAAAAATCTTGGGGAAATTTACAGCAGCCCAATAACCTGCACATCATTGGGAGGTGGGAGGAAACTGGATCTCCTGGAGAAAAATCAGGCAGTAACACAGAGAATGTGCAAACTCTACTCAGGCAGTACCTGAGATCAGGATTGAACCCATGTCCCTGGCATTGTGATGCAGTGGCTCTACGGGATATGTCATTGCAGATTTCATAACTAAGTCTTAGAACACCATTGAAACCGCAAGACGGCTTACAATCTGAAGGGTATAAAAATACATGATTTATTTTCATCAATCCAGTGATTTCTGCAGATAACTGAGAAAACTGTAAAAACCAAGTATTTTCAGGTGTGTTAGGGGTGCTAAGTGTTTGGTGTCTGCTTTATTTATTTTATCTATTGAGACACAGCATGGAGTAGTCCCTCCCGACACTTCAAGCCACGCCACCCAGCAACCTGCAATTTAACCGTCGCTTAATCACGGAACAATTAACCTACGTCTTTGGATTGTGGGAGGAAATCCGAGCATCCGGAGGAAACCCATGATGTCACGGGGAGAACGTACAAACTCCTTATCGTCATCAGCAGGAAACTGATCAATATTATGACAGTGTCCAGGGATGATATCCAGGCAGAATCAGCCAATGAGCAACCAGAATCAAGTTTATTATCACCGATGCCATGAAGTTTGTTGTTTTGTGGCAGCAGTACAGTGTAAAACAACAAAAATACTACAAGCTACAAAACATAGATAGAGCAAACAACAGTGAGATAGGTTTATGAAACATTCTGAAATGTGATGGTGGAGAGGAAGAAGCTGTTTCTAAAATGCTGAGTGTCCCACCTATCCAATGGTAGTAATGAGAAGAGGGCAAGTTCTGGATGGTGAAGGATACCAGCTTCTTTCTAATATGTACGTAGAACTTTGGAATAAGAAAAGGGTGGTTATACTAGAAACGTCTCAACTGTTTGTGGGAAATAGGGAGATTGCATAAGGATGTAAAAGCATATGGTTATCATAATGGGGGATTGTAAGTTTCCTCAAAGATGACCAGAATTGCCTTAACTCAGTGGGTTAAAATGGAGAAGAAATTATACAATGCATTCAAAATGCTTTTCTGAAGCAGTGTGTGAAGAAAACTATGAGGGGTTGACCGTACTTGAAAGAACCTTATGGAATAAGGGTTGTTGTGTCCATGGAGGAACCCTTTGAGAACAGTGGCCATAGTTCAGTAAGCTTCAAGACAGTCATAGAGAAAGATAGGGACTGAAACTGAGGGAAGGCAGATTTTGATAAAGCAAGAGAGTACCTGGCAGAAGTAAACTGGGAGCAGTTGCTATAAGGGAAAACAACACTAAATATTTGAGAGGTGTTTAAAAACAATATAATAAGAAATCAGAGCAAGCATATTCCTCTTGTGTTGAGGCAAAGATGGTATTTGAGGAACCTGGGTTAATGAATGATATTGAAGGTTCGATCAGGGAAAAGGAGGAAGTATGTGTCACGGACAGGAAATTGGTACTAAACTTGAGTTACAGATGAGAACTTAAGAAAATTCAAGAGAGCAAAAAGAGTTCATAAAGTGCCTTGGTAAGAAGGATTAAGAATCATTGAGCCTTTTGTATATTTTAGAAGCAGAAGCTCGGGACCAAAGGTATAATCTGAAATGGAGCCAAGGGTTATCTGCAATATTTTAAATTAATGTTTCAAATTGTATTCATTAGAAGCTGAGACAGTTAAGGGAGGGGTACACTGACAATATGGAGCAGATCTGGAAAGTTCTATATGGTTGGCAAATTGGATCCGAACTTAGCTTGCTGATAGGTGGGAGAGGGTAGTGGTGGCAAGTCGACTGGAAGAAAACACTAGCAGGGAGGATGGCAGAGCAGCAATAGCTGGAGTTTCTGAAATCAATTCAGAAGTTGCAGGACAGATACATCCCAAACAAGAGGAAGTATTCTCAAAGCAGGATGGTCCAACTGTGGCTAACAAGAGAAGTCAAAGCCAAAGAGAGGGCATATAATATACCAAAAATTAGTGGATTGAGAGATTTAAAAAAAAACAGCAAAGCAACAAAAATATCACAGGGGAAAAGGTAAAAAATGAAGTCAAGCTAGCCAATATCAAAAGTGATACCAAACTCTTTTCAGATATTTTATGTCTAAAAGAGAGGCGAGAGTAGATACTGTACTACTGGAAAATGACTCTGGAGAGATAGTAACAGGGTACAAGGAAATAGCAGAGAAACTGAATCAGTATTATGCATCAGTCTTCACTGTGGAAGACACCAGCAGTATGCTGTAAGTTCTAGAATGGCAGGGTGCAGAAGTGAGAGCAGTTGCTATTACTAGCGAGATGGTGCTTGGGAAATGTTGAAAGGGCTAGATAGAGTGGATGTGGAGAGGATGTTTCTTATGGTGGGAAGTCTAGGACCAGAGGGCACTGGATAGACCGAATGTGAAGAGTATGTTTTCTTTGGTGAGGGAGTCTGACTAGAGGGATGTCTATTTAGTACAGAGATAAGGACAAATTTCTTTAGCCAGAGGGTGGTGAGTCTGAGAAATTTATTGCTACAGGGGGCTGACAGTATTAAAGGCAGAAGTT
Organism: Mobula birostris; assembly: GCF_030028105.1. NCBI lineage: Eukaryota > Metazoa > Chordata > Chondrichthyes > Myliobatiformes > Myliobatidae > Mobula > Mobula birostris. The sequence goes on from NC_092376.1 coordinate 136,499,117, forward strand.
GGTAGATTCTTGTTATGTCAGAGTCTGAAAGGTTACGGGGAAAAAGAGGAGAATGGCACTGAGAGGGAAATGGAAACACCATGATGAAATGACAGAGCAGACTTGATGGGCCAAATGTCCTAATTCTGCTCCTATGTCTTATGGCCTTATGGCGGTGCATAGTTGCATGAGCCTTTCAACAAAGAGCCGGAATTTTGCAGGAGGTTGTGACTTAGGGCCTGCAGTGGAGCAGGGAATTGACTGCAGTCACCTCTGGATATTCACATTTCATTGCACAAGTGTGGCTCCTGAATTTTCCACTGGTTACACGGTGATGGTGGCAAATGCTACAATAAATCAACTCTTCAAATGGAAAATACAATGTTTAAAACTTGCTGGCTCATAAAAAACTGGTTTAGACAAGTTCAGCTGAGATGTTGAGATAAAGCTGAGTGGGTGATAATGCAGCAAGACTTGTATGCTAGGTTGCGAAAGCAATGTGTTTATTATTCCAGATGTACATATTGGACAAGTTATCTTAAAACCCAAAAAGGATACAATGGGCACCACAGGGCAGTGACATTTCTTCGGACAGACTTTCAAACAATATTAAAGTTGTAGTTTCTTCACACTTCCATGCATACTGCAGTTGCAACAGCCTATATGCTTTATTCTTTCCAGCTCAAAAGCCTGTAGCAGATACTGACAATTTCAGATATTCATTTTCTCTCTCTCTCTTTCTCTCACATGTCCTTTTCTAGGCTGATTGAAAATGACAGCCTGGAGGCCAACCAAACAGGCGCTAAAATTCAACTTGATCTGTGATATATCAAGGGTCTCTAACCAGCTGCACTAGATTTGCAGTCCCTTTGAAGATGCAGGTTTTCAACATGCCTGTGAAACTTGATTTTGTACAACTTAAAGGAGAATTATCTGAGTAGGTTCTAATTCAATTCAGATATGTCACTGTTCTCTACATTATTGATTTAATCACAGGTCCCAAATGTAGTGACCCTCACTGATCACTCAAATTGTCACCTCCACTAATCCCAACAATACCTTCCAGTGACCTCCAACGTCTTCAACTGCCAATTGCTCCACCGCCCTTGATTACAACTACACATCCTTTCCTTCACCCACCCTACACCATCCTCTGGAAATTAGAAGTCAATTAAAGACTGACACTTCACTGCGCTAACATCTGCTGACTGCTGAATTGTGACAGGTTATGAATTAGCTTTTCTGAAACACTTCCATGCAGCCCTGATGATAAATATGTTGAAACAAGTTGTTCCACTGACCCACTTCAGTGGCACTGAACATTGAAAGGCACTCCCTCTTCAGTTCATAAATTTGTTTTCCATAACATTTCAGTTTCTAATTAAGTTTTAAATCTAATGGAAATACTTCTTTCTTTGATGAAATGATTGTTGCCCTGAAAGGGACAATAACTGAGTGCTTGAACATTTGCCTTGCTTATGATAAGAGCTACAAAGTGAATTGACATTTTACTCATTTCTAATCAAAAGTAATTAAGCTATTATTTTTCATATTTCTGGCAACAACCTGAAGGCAAATAACTTAACATGCATCAATGGTGGTAAAAGCTGAACTGCAGACTCATTAAAGAAAATGCCAGGATCCCATACATCAGAAAATAAATTCAGCCAATGACTTAAACAATCACACATTTGAGGCAAAAGCAATTAACTCATGGATTCATCATGATCTCTATTATTCCATTCTATGATGTGATCACATGCATATAAAAGATAATGCCGCTGAGAGTAATCGTGCTATGTAGGAAGTAAATTGGATGAATTATCAGGGAATGTGGGAACGTGATTTAAAAATGCACTAACAATTAAAAGGCAAACACGAGAAAATTTGCAGATGCTGGAAATCAGTCCTGAATAAGGGTCTTGGAATCAAACGTCAACTGTTTACTCTTTTCCACAGATGTTGCCTGACCCACTGAGTTCCTCCAGCAATTTGTGTTTTTGCAAGTAATTAAAAGGATTGTTTAAACAAATAGCAATTGAGGATGTTGTCTCAGAAATAAAACCTACTCTACATGATTTGGAACTGTTCACAAGGTGAAATCCATCAAAGGTGCTCCCTCTTGAAATCTTACTCAAAAAGTGGTTAATACATTAGCAAAACAAAAATGTTTTTCTGTCAAGCTAACCTGAGTATGCATTGGTCTGTAGTTTCAAGATTTATTTGGTCAATCATTCTCAGGTGCAGAGTAGTAATGGCCTGGATTTTGTTAAGGGAGCCCAGAACTCAGAGAGTGATCAGGGTGACAAGGGTGACAACAGCATGTGGACACAAGTGGCAATACCCTGCATGACCATTCTCTTGGCCAGCATACATCTGAGTTATTTAGCCAATTTTAATCACTACTGTTAGTAGTTAGTTCAGTTGCCATGACCTTCAGTTCTTGAATTCACACTGTTTCTCTGCTTCTGTAGCTTCCTTTCCTCCCTTTTGAAACTTCCTTAAAATCTACCAATTTGACAAAAATTTTCTTAGCTTGCCCCTTTTGTGGTTCAGATCAAATTTTGAAAACAGCCTATGTATTTGAATTTCAATAACATTTGAGTAATCCTGCATATTTATTGGTTGATTAAGCCTTGTTTGTTTAATAAATTGTGGGTTACATGTAAAATACATTAATTGCATATGTATTATGCTACCACATGATGCACACGCACCTCGCTTACAGTAAATTCAAAGTTACACCCATATTGTAGCCCCCCCCCCCGGCCAGCCTCAGGATCGCTCGGCTCGCTGTCATTCAGGGAAACAGCCCTCAGCTCCGCCAAACTGGATAATTAGTTTGTGTGGATGCTGTGTGATGCACCCCACCCCGCCCAAATAACAGACAATACACCAGATACGATTAAATGATTTACAGTTTATAGATATTACTGGAACTATATAATTAATGGAGAATAAAATATAAAAGGAAAATAAAAGGTGCCACACTTATCGAAGTTCAATCACTTCGTGCACAAACAGTTGGAGCTCAGGACCCTTCTTCTTCACCCTGCAACCCCTCGGACCACCTCGACCGGCCGCCTGGGACCAACAATGGTGGTCGCCCAGAAGCTTTACACGAGTCCGTCTCCGTCTCCTCTCCTCTCCTCACCGAATGCCCTGCTCGGGGTCTGACCCTGTTAGCGGACTCACAGCACCTGGTCCATCCTCTGTCTCTCTCTCCTGCCTCCTGCCCCAAAACCCCGCGCATACAATATCTTCAGACACACCAAAAGCATAACAACTATCGCAATTGGTTCATTCGTCCTCATATCAATAGCTAATCCAAAACAAACCGCTAGAGGGAAGGACTTTCTCAGCAGTTAACATAATAAAGAAGCCCTTTTAATTAGACTACGCAGTAACATAAAAAAAAGAAACCCCTTACACTCTTTTCAGACTTCTGTGTTTTCCTTGGAATTAGTTTAATTTTTTTGAAGTTACAAAATATAACATTGGTATTTATAAATGAACCTGAGATCTGGGCTGTACCCTCCGGACCTGCCTCTTGGTTTATTTTGCACTACCTTACTTTCCACTTTTCTATTTTCTATTTATGATTTATAATTTAAATTTTTAATATTTACTATCGATTTGTAATCCAGGGAGCGGGAAGCACAGAATCAAATATCGCTGTGATGATTGTACATTCTAGTATCAATTGTTTGGTGACAAAGTATAAATTACTGACCTGTTAATTCAAACTGAAAAAAACACTGTGAGGAACATTCAAATCTAAACAAAACAGCCTAGCACTTGGAGAGGTAATTGAGTTTTTTTCAAATAAAAGGCTGTAAATGGAAGAATTCTTCCAGATAGAGTTACTGGGTGACAAGGATTGTTAAAAATAGCAAAAATGGCTGGCTTCATCGGAAAAATTGACCAGTTTGATTACACAATAGGTAATCACTCGTGTGCTGAGCTATTGAAACAGTACTTTGAAGCAAATGAAACAGCCAATGAAAAGTGAGTGCCAATTTTGCTGAATTTATTTGGTTTAAGGGCATACAGTTTGCTTTTATATTTTATTGTTCCGACCAAACCATCGGAAATGAGCTTTGCTGCTATTGTAAAAGTGATGCAGGAACAATTCAAACCAAAGCCATTGTTGATTGCAGAAGGCTTTAACTTTCATAAGCAGAATCAAAAATGAGTCCATGGCTGAATAAAAGAGATTGCCTAAGCAATGTCAGTGTGGTAATGGGCTTAACGACACACCAAGAGATTGACTAGTTTGGGGAATCTTAAAAGATAGCATTCAAAAACAACTCCTAACTGAAATACAGCTTACATTTCAAACAGCAGTGGAAATCGCTGTTTCAATGGAACCTGCAGACAGAGATGCAACTGAGTTGCAGTCAACAATGAAAGTGAGAATGAACAAAATTGCATCATCTAAATAGAAACCATCCTGGCCAAAGAAATTGTGCTACAATTGTGGCAGGGGCTCACATACATCAAACAGATAAAGAATTAAAAGCAAAACTTGCAAAAAATGCAACAAGGTAGGACACAAAGAGCATGTCAGGCAGACAAAATTAAATGACTGTGCAGAGGAGAGAAAAAGATAAAAAAAATCAAGTTGCAATTTTGCAGAAGAGCACTAATCTGCGTGCTGCTGATGAAAAAGCAGATAGTGATGAAAGACACACAAGATTGTGTAGCCTTGAAATTTAGAGTGTGAAAATTAACAATAGACAATCAATACAGCATACGCCAGAAGTGAACAGCAAATTAATTAGAATGGAATTAGAGACTGGTTCAGCTGATTCAGTCATTTCGCAAAATGAGCTTGAACGGCATTTCAAATATGTTAAACCGAAGCCTGCAAATATCAAGCTAAGAACTTATAATGGAGAAAAGGTAACTCCGGTAGGAATAACCAATAGTAACTGTGACATACTGTGACAGTAGCGGGGGCTACTGAGGTGACTTTAAACTAGAATGGTTGGGGGGTGGGAATCAAATTAAAGAGGCTAGGCGTGAGGAGGTTAGTTCACTACAGGGGGATGGGAACCAGTGCAGAGAGGCAGAGGGGTGTAAAGTGAGGGTAGAAACAAAAAGTACTATGGAGAAAAGTAAAAGTGGCAGGCCGACAAATCCAGGCAAGCATTAAAAAGGGCCACTTTTCAGCATAATTGTATAAGGGCTAAGAGAGCGCCTTTGAAATGTTTGAAATGTAAGCTGTAAAAGAGCGCCTGAAGGCTTTGTGTGTCAATGCAAGGAGCATTCGTAATAAGGTGGATGAATTGAAAGTGCAGATTGTTATTAATGATTATGATATAGTTGGGATCACAGAGACATGGCTCCAGGGTGACCAGGGATGGGAGCTCAATGTTCAGGGATATTCAATATTCAGGAGGGATAGACATGAAGGAAGGGGAGGTGGGGTGGCGTTGCTGGTTAAAGAAGAGATTAACGCAATAGAAAGGAAGGACATAAGCCGGGAAGATGTGGAATCGATATGGGTAGAGCTGCGTAACACTAAGGGGCAGAAGACGCTGCTGGGAGTTGTGTACAGGCCACCTAACAGTAGTAGTGAGGTCGGAGATGGTATTAAACAGGGAATTAGAAATGTGTGCAATAAAGGAACAGCAGTTATAATGGGTGACTTCAATCTACATGTAGATTGGGTGAACCAAATTGGTAAAGGTGCTGAGGAAGAGGATTTCTTGGAATGTATGCGGTATGGTTTTTTGAACCAACATGTCGAGGAACCGACTAGAGAGCAAGCTATTCTGGACTGGGTTTTGAGCAATGAGGAAGGGTTAATTAGCAATCTTGTCATGAGAGGCCCCTTGGGTAAGAGTAACCATAATATGGTGGAATTCTTCATTAAGATGGAGAGTGACATAGTTAATACAGAAACAAAGGTTCTGAACTTAAAGAGGGGCAACTTTGACGGTATGAGACGTGAATTAGCTAAGATAGACTGGCAAATGACACTTAAAGGATTGACGGTGGATATGCAATGGCAAGCATTTAAAGGTTGCATGGATGAACTGCAACAAATGTTCATCCCTGTTTGGCAAAAGAATAAATCAAGGAAGGTAGTGCACCCGTGGCTGACAAGAGAAATTAGGGATAGTATCAATTCTAAAGAAGCAGCATACAAATTAGCCAGAGAAAGTGGCTCACCTGAGGACTGGGAGAAATTCAGAGTTCAGCAGAGGAGGACAAAGGGCTTAATTAGGAAGGGGAAAAAAGATTATGAGAGAAAACTGGCAGGCAACATAAAAACGGACTGTAAAAGCTTTTATAGATATGTAAAAAGGAAAAGACTGGTAAAGACAAATGTAGGTCTCCTGCAGGCAGAAACAGGTGAGTTGATTATGGGGAGCAAGGACATGGCAGACCAATTGAATAATTACTTTGGTTCTGTCTTCACTAAGGAGGACATAAATAATCTTCCAGAAATAGTAGGGGACAGAGGGTCCAGTGAGATGGAGGAACTGAGCAAAATACATGTTAGTAGGGAAGTGGTGTTAGGTAAATTGAAGGGATTGAAGGCAGATAAATCCCCAGGGCCAGATGGTCTGCATCCCAGGGTGCTTAAGGAAGTAGCCCAAGAAATAGTGGATGCATTAGTGATACATTTTCAAAACTCGTTAGATCTGGACTAGTTCCTGAGGATTGGAGGGTGGCTAATGTAACTCCACTTTTTAAAAAAGGAGGGAGAGAGAAACCGGGGAATTATAGACCGGTTAGCCTAACGTCGGTGATGGGGAAACTGCTGGAGTCAGTTATCAAGGATGTGATAACAGCACATTTGGAAAGTGGTGAAATGATCGGACAAAGTCAGCATGGATTTGTGAAAGGAAAATCATGTCTGACGAATCTCATAGAATTTTTTGAGGATGTAACTAGTAGAGTGGATAGGGGAGAACCAGTGGATGTGGTATATTTGGATTTTCAGAAGGCTTTTGACAAGGTCCCACACAGGAGATTAGTGTGCAAACTTAAAGCACACGGTATTGGGGGTAAGGTATTGGTGTGGGTGGAGAGTTGGTTAGCAGACAGGAAGCAAAGAGTGGGAATAAACGGGACCTTTTCAGAATGGCAGGCGGTGACTAGTGGGGTACGCAAGGCTCAGTGCTGGGACCCCAGTTGTTTACAATATATATTAATGACTTGGATGAGGGAATTAAATGCAGCATCTCCAAGTTTGCGGATGACACAAAGCTGGGTGGCAGTGTTAGCTGTGAGGAGGATGCTAAGAGGATGCAGGGTGACTTGGATAGGTTGGGTGAGTGGGCAAATTCATGGCAGATGCAATTTAATGTGGATAAATGTGAAGTTATCCACTTTGGTGGCAAAAATAAGAAAACAGATTATTATCTGAATGGTGGCCGATTAGGAAAAGGGGAGGTGCAACGTGACCTGGGTGTCATTATACACCAGTCATTGAAAGTGGGCATGCAGGTATAGCAGGCGGTGAAAAAGGCGAATGGTATGCTGGCATTTATAGCGAGAGGATTTGAGTATAGGCGCAGGGAGGTACTACTGCAGTTGTACAAGGCCTTGGTGAGACCGCACCTGGAGTATTGTGTGCAGTTTTGGTCCTCTAATCTGAGGAAAGACATCCTTGCCATAGAGGGAGTACAGAGAAGGTTCACCAGATTGATTCCTGGGATGGCAGGACTTTCATATGAAGAAAGAATGGATGAACTGGGCTTGTACTTGTTGGAATTTAGAAGATTGAGGGGGGATCTGATTGAAACGTATAAGATCCTAAAGGGATTGGACAGGCTAGATGCAGGAAGATTGTTCCCGATGTTGGGGAAGTCCAGAACGAGGGGTCACAGTTTGAGGATAGAGGGGAAGCCTTTTAGGACTGAGATTAGGAAAAACTTCTTCACACAGAGAGTGGTGAATCTGTGGAATTCTCTGCCACAGGAAACAGTTGAGGCCAGTTCATTGGCTATATTTAAGAGGGAGTTTGATATGGCCCTTGTGGCTACGGGGGTCAGGGGGTATGGAGGGAAGGCTGGGGCGGTGTTCTGAGTTGGATGATCGGCCATGATCATAATAAATGGCGGTGCAGGCTCGAAGGGCCGAATGGCCTACTCCTGCACCTATTTTCTATGTTTCTATGTTTCTATGTTTCTATACAACAACCAACAAGCCACATTGAGCTTGTATGCGGTAAAAACAGAAGGACCAGCATTGTAGGGGCATGATTGGCTGACACAATTATAAATTGATTGGCGATCCCTTCACCATTTGCATGCCCCACCCCCTGCCATGAAGCTAACTGAAAGCGAATTAAGAAATGTACTGAATAATGCCACAACTATCACCATGCCGAACATCATGAATCATTGCACAACAGATAACAAAATGGGTATGGTACCAACCTCTATAACTCTGGTCGGAAAGCATACTGAACCAGGGAAGAACCATGTTCCTCCGACAAATAATAAAAGTGACAAAAGCAGTAGACCGACTACAAGTTTTCATAGTCAATATACAGGTGTCCCCCGCTTTTCGAATGTTCGCTTTATGAAACCTCACTGTTACGAAAGACCTACATTAGTACCGTTTTCGCTAACAGAAGGTGTTTTCACTGTTACGAAAAAAGCAGCACACGAGAAAAGCAGCGCGCGCCCCAAGCAGCCGCTATCGCCAAGATTCGGAACGGCATTCTCGCCAGCATTGCTTAAACATGTGCCCGTGAGCAGCCGTTTGCAAGATGAGTTCTGTGGTATCGGAAAAGCCTGAAAGAGCTCATAAGGGTGTTACACTTAGCGTAAAACTAGACATAATTAAGCGTTTTGATTGTGGTGAATGAAGTAAGGACTAAGTGAGTTTGGCTTGTGGAAACTGACGAAGATGATGCTGAAGAGGTCTTGGCATCCCATCACCAAGAACTGATAGATGAAGAGCTGATGCAATTGGAAGAGGAAAGGATAACAATCGAAACTGAATGAGCAATGATAAAGTACAACATTAATTTTGAAAGGGAACCTCGGTTTAGGGGATATTTGCAGGATGGTTTGAGTGCTTACAAAGAACTGTATGATAGAAAAATGCGCGAGGCTCAGCAGTCAAGCAAGCCTTCCACATCAGCCACGGCAGACGACGAACCTCGACCTTCGACATCGAGGCGGGCAGTCATAGGAGAAGATGAGCTGCCTGCTCTAATGGAAACAGACAATGACAAGATGACACCCTAGTGTCCCACCACTCCAACACCTAGGCCGCGGACAGATACCAATTCGCGGAGAATGTAGCAGTAGCCGGGAGGCACACAGCACATCTTTAAGAAAAAAGCCGAAATAATAATGCTAATTAATTAGGGGCCGCCCGACATGTAATTGTCGGCCCAGATCACAGGCAATGCAATCGGCAATTGGCACTGATCTGGGCCGACAATTACATGCTGGGTGGCACCTAATTAATTAGCATGTTTATTTCGGCTTTTTTTTAAAGATGTGCTGTGTGCCTCCCAGCTACCGCTGCATGCTTTGCGGATCGGTATCAGTTCACTGCCCGGAGGGTGGGGGCCACTGCACCACCCAAACTCCGACGACTCAGTCTAACACACCACCATCAGTGTGCTCGGCGCTGTCCCAATTCCGGTAAGTGATACTACACTGTACATACATTATTTCTACTTTATATCGGCTGTGTATTTTTACGTGTTATTTGGTATGATTTGGCAGCTTCATAGCTTAAAGGTTACTGGAGAGCGCTTGCGCCGTGTTTTTGCCGACGGGGCTTGTGTGAGATTTTCGCTACGGAGAACAGTTCAGGCAATGATTGTGGAAAAGTATTTCTACCTTATATAGGCTGTGTATTTATCATATCATTCCTGCTTTTACTGTATGTTACTGTTATTTTAGGTTTTATGTGTTATTTGGCATGGTTTGGTAGGTTATTTTTGGGTCTGCGAACTCTTACAAATATTTCCCATATAAATAAATGGTAATTGCTTCTTCGCTTTACGACATTCTGGCTTACGAACCGTTTCACAGGAACGCTCTACCTTCGGATGGTGGGGGAAACCTGTATCTGAGAAGCTTCTGGTAAGTTAATCAGGCAGCTACTTGCAAAATGTGGCTTGGTTTTAAGCTGAAGGAGTGTTCAAGCAGCTTCAGGAAAGTTGCAAGCATTCATTTCTAGTGAGTATCGGGAACCAGAATCTACTCAGCCTGCATTAATGCTATTGCGTGAACTTCAAGTGGGAGACAAAATTTTGTATCTAAAAATAGATGCAAAGACCAAAGCCCAGATGGATGAATGGAAGGCCAAAAAGAAAGGAGTCATTGGAGATATGAAATCAGAGGATTCATCAGATGATGTTGTGGATGAGGAAACAAAGAGGAGAGATCAGATTGTAGAGGGAGCAATAGAAGAGAATACTCCACTGAACTAAATGGACCTTCCCAAGATCAAGATGCACAAAACTAGAAGAAAGATTGTTACCGCTGCCAGACCCACTTCTTGCAGTCTTAAAATCAACTCCTACAACCACCATGGAGGCAGCCCCAGAACGTGAGATTGTTTCACAGCCACAAGTCTCACTTGCCAAGCAAAGTGATTCCCCTTGTCAGGAAAGACATTATCCCATAAGCGTAAGAAATCCTCCACAGTGATTAAATCTTTAGGACTGAATGGGACAATTTAAAATTTACTATGCTGTAGATGACTGCATATAGTAGTTGAACTGTATCATATACCTTGTATATTTGAGATGCACTCTCCATTGAGTTGGAGTTTTTAGCCAACCAGGGAGGAATGTCATGTATTTGATATTTTAGTAATATTTGAGTAATCCTGTACATATATTGATGGATTAAGCATTCTTGGCAGCTGAAATAATTAATTATGGGTTATATGTAAAACACATTAATTGCATACGTCATCACACTACCACATGATGTGTGCACACCTTGCTTAAAGTAAATTCAAAATTACACCCACATTTTTGGACACCAGTGTTTTCCTTGGAATTATTTCAATGTTTTGAAGTTACAAGATATAATATTTCATAATGCAGTTTGGGATGCTCTACGTTGTTGAAAGGAGCAATCTAGAAATTATTTTTCTGATTTTGTTATTGAATACATAACACTTGGAAGTGCATGAGAAGCTAGGTACTGCAACGCCATACCTAGTACTCAACAGTGGCTTCTTCGAGCTCATCTGCGGAAACAGCTTAATTTCTACCTAATTTAATGTCTCTCTTTCCTTTCAAGTTGGATGGGGTTCTGTCAAAGACCCTGACCTAGGGCTACTCCCAAACTTCGGTTCTTTGTGGTGAACGGACCAGCTCCCGGGGTTCATTGATGGGCCATTTTTTTTACAAAATTCAATATTCTGAGGACATAATCTTCAGGGTTCTGAGGCTTTGCAGCCCTAGGGATGAGCCGGCTCTCTGCTGGTGCCACCACAGAAGTGTCGCAGGAGAAAAGAGATAATCAGGAACCGCGGATCAGCTGTCAAGGGCTCTGTGCTTGGCAAATCACGCACGTTCTCTTTCTCTTGGTGGGAAGAGTTTGACACAGTAATTGGTGAGTTGTTAGTCTTTGTTGGTCTCCCCTCTTGCTGTGAAAGGGTGACACCCCTCTGTCCGTTTTTGAGAGAGAGAGAGAGAGAGAGAGAGAGAGAGAGAGAGAGAGAGCATCTGTGGCATGTCAAACTGTTAGGTGAACGATTAGTGTTTTTTTGTAAAAGGTCTTTCTTGGGGCCTTTGCTATTGCTTGCTTGGAGGGTGGATGGTGATGATGCTTTTTTTGCTGAAGTGAGTGGGGGAGGGGGAAGTTGCTTTACTACTGCCTTTGTATTGGAGCGAGGAGTAGGAGGGCTTTGGGGGTTCTAACGTTTTTGGGGCACTCTTCTGTTTTCGTGGATGCCTGTGAAGAACAAGAATTTCAGGTTGTCTATTGTATACATTTTCTGATATTACATGGAACCATTGAACTATTGAATAGCCACATTAGTAATCACAATTATAAAATAATGACCATTTAATGATCAAGTAATTAAAAGAATTGTTTACAGAAATAAATAGCAATGAGGATGTTGTCTCAGAAATAAAGAATACATGTAGTCCATGAGCCCGTTTAGTTGGTCGGTACCATCGGAGGGGAATAATGCTCATAGTGATTTTTGGCAAGGTATATATTTCTAGAGTTAGAAAATATGTGATAGCATTGCACCAGTGGTAGCTTTATTACTTCAAATAAGTAAACACTTTTTGTATATACTCCATATTAACATAAATATACAGCATAAAATGTTACCCACCCCACAAAAGGTAAAAAACCTCATTTGGAGAGATTTCTGGAGTTTTACCAATGTCATGATATTTTCTACATTGTTGTATCAAATCAAAACAATCTTAAGCTTTTGACATAGCACATAGAATTACAGTACAATAATTCAAATGTGGGGTTCCATATGGCCATAACCTAGACCCCATTTGGTTGTAAAATAAGTATATTTAATCAAAGACTGCTTTCAATACTTTGTTTTCCATGCTTTCATAACCTATTAATAATCATAATAATTTTCCAAGTCTTCCACATCTTCATCTGAACTTTCCACACTCTCTGAGGTGAATGCCTGGTTCTCACAGTCTGTCAGTCTACACATGTCAGTACACCTGATGTCACTTGCAACACACATACATCTTGGGAGTGAACATTTTTTTGGACAGTTACAGGCCAGTAGATCCAGGATAGCATCAGGTGCTGGCTGGCCTTCCATCCAGTGCACCATCAACTGTTCAGCTTCCTCTTCTCTCTCCATCTTCCATCCTCTGCAAACAGGGCTTGGCACTTGTGGGTCCATCTCCAAACATCTTCTCCATATACCAGCCTGGTAGTTGGCTCGCTGTGTATGTTTTGTTAAGCAGTCCTTGCATGGTGGGAGTTGATGACTTTCAATTTCACCTTTTCTGGCACATTGACTTTGGTGGTCAATGCTTTTGGGGCATACAGGAAACATGTAAATGCCTCCAGTTTGTCCATCAGTTCTGGGGAGAGGTCCCATTCCTGACCAAGCTCTAAGAATATGTCCTGAGTTTCCCTGTTGCTGGTCAGAAGTTTTAGGGCACTTGTCTTCCCTTAGCCTGCAAAAGCGCTTACAGTGTCACATCTTGTATATGCGTGCAGCCCGATGAGAGCCCTACAAACCTCCATGCCAACAGTGGCAGCAACCTTCCTGATGTCTATAAGCCTTGTACGGATTCTAGTGCCACACTTCTGGAACAATGGGACCTCAATCTTGTCACAAAATGCTAAAGACATGATGAAGACATCCGTGTCTTCTGAGCAGATCACTACAGATTGGTATCCCTCTCTTGTGGCATGGGCAACATGGAGAAGTAGGCAGCCATCTGCTTCTTCTTGCTGACACTGAAGAACTGACACCTCCTCACTGTCTTGAGATGTGATTCTGTAACATTTGTCATTCACAGTTGTACACAGAATCTTCTCCTGTAGCTTTGCTCTGTACTCTGCTTTCCACCATTCATGGACTAGGAAGCTAATGAGACTAGTTTTGTTATTGACTTGGTCAGGAAGCTCCTCCACTGCCTCACCATCTGTGTGCCTGTGATACCTTGCAGCTCATAACCAGTCTCTTCACCTCGTAGAGATCTGTCACTATTCTTGATAGAGTTCTCCTTGTATGTGTCAAACACAACATCTATTCTGCTACTCTGACTGCCTTCCCTCAGAGCCATACCCAGAATTGTTGTGGCAACATCTCTGAAAGTAACTTGATCACCTTTCACTCTTTGGACCAAGTTCATTCCATCAACCACTGTAGCAGTGTTTCCTGGGAGTTGCTCTTCTACTGCTACATTTTTCTGCAAGGTTGTGGCTAAAGTAGCTTTATTTGTCTTTCTCAGCAATCCTTCTAGGGTGGACAGGGCCCAGGGCAATGGTCCAGGGGGTTGAGAAAGGATATCCTCCATATGCAGACTGCACCCTTGTGCCATCACTATGATGTGTCCAAACACAGACATGTCTGCTTTCAAGATGATCGCCCTCCCATTTGATTTCACTTCTCTCTTCTTACGCATATCACTGAATGTTTTCAGCTTGTTAGTTTTCATTGGGTCATGGAATTTCTTTGCTGGTGGGTCTTCTTCTAGTCTCTCATCCTTGAAAGTTGCATAGCATTGCTCACCAATCTCATATGCCTTCATCAGGTTGAAGGCAATGTCCTTAGAGGCTGCCTTTGCCGTAGAGATGCTAATGAGGTCCCACTTCTCTGCAAATGGGTTGACCCATTCATGTATGAGGCTAACCATTACTGAAACTGCTTCCTCATCTTTCTGGATTCTTGGCCACTGTAGCTCCGCATGACAAAGCTCTGATTTGTTGCCTTGCACCATCTCCCTTAACTGACCCAGGAATGCACCGCGGTACTCAGCTGTTATGTCAGTGGTCACCAACCTTTTTAAGCCCAAGATCCTCTACCTCGACCTTAGTGAAAGGTAAGATCTACCTACTAAATTGTTTAGAGAAAAAACAGCTCAGATTGTACTTCCAATTTGAGACCTTTTATTTGGGCTAATTGTATTTGAATTACACAAAATACTTTTGTCAAACTTTCAAATTAATTCAAACAAGAAAACACTGCAACTAACATATCAAACAGGCCATAGCTGCCTTTCTTTAAGAATATTACAAATTTCACACCTTTAATTCTAAGTTTCATTATTTAATTTTATTTCCACATGAAAAATAAATGAATAAAAATTGACTGTTGCACTCAGTGTGATGACTGAGGCTGAATACCTGTACTTTCTGCTAGTTCCCTGAAATTTGGCTCATAACTACAGACAGCCAGTCTGAGACAATCTGTGAGGTGTCTGTCAGTAAGACAGCTCCTGTACTTAGATTTAATAATTTTCATCTGTGAAAATGCAATTTCACACAGATAAGTTGACCCGAAGTAGGCATTGACCTTTAGTGCACATGCGGTGAGATAAGGAAACTTCTCCCTGCTGACAAACCTCCAGAAGTCACCGTCCCTAGATCTTGCTTTAAGCTCGATGTCATCTTGCAAATCAATTATTTCCGTTTCAGTATCACTTGGCACACCAAATGCTTGCTGGAATTTGGCTGCTATCTGTTCTATATCGATCGGCAGAAATGGGTTTGAAATAAATGCAGCAATATCTTTCATGACATTTAACTCCCCAAAACGCCGATCGAACTCTGCTGCCAGTTTGTCTAGGTAAGCACAGTACTGCTCAGGGCGAAAAGCATTGTTTTCCTTGATGGCCTGTAACATTTTTTTCCAAGTTGGGAGAGTGTGTCAGCCTCCCATTCTTTAAATTTGAAATCCAAACACCGAGCTTGGCCTTAAACGCATTTACTGTGCTTATTATGTGGGTTAGGTGTTGGTCTTTTCCCATGAGCTCATTGTTGTGCATTTAATTTAGCCGTTAGGTCTATCAGAAACCCTAAATCCAGTAGCCACGCATCATCTGACAGTTCTTCATGTTCCTCGTTTCTTGTCAACAGAAAAGTCTTTATCTCAGGTAGCAAGTCAACAAACGTTGCAGCACTTTGCTGCGACTCAATCACCGAACATCAGCATGAAGAATTACGTCTCCGTAGGTGGCATCGAGCTCATCCAATAACGCCTTGAATAAGCTGTGCTGAAGTGCTTTTGCTCGAATCAAATTTATCAGTTTGACCACCAGTGTCATTACATGAGAAAAGTCCATGACCTTCCCAGCCAAGGCTTGCTGATGAATCACACAGTGATAATTCAGGAATTTGGGAAAATCAGGGTCATTACAGCACAGTGCTATAAAACCAACATGCACACCGCGCATTGCTGGGGCCCCATCAGTAATAATTGCCACCAGTTTATGAATGGGGATGTCATTTTCATGGACATATTTTTTAAACTCATTGTAAATATTCTCACCTCTCGTTCTCTCCTTTAATTGCAAAAGAGTGAGGAAGTCCTCCTTTGTTGTAAAATCCTGGAAAGCCATTCTGACAAATACAACAAGCTGAGCAGTTTGCATTACATCCAGGGGTTCATCAAACTGTAGTGAAAAATACTCACAGAGTGACAAGTTCTTTAACACTTGTCAATATCACATCCTCTGACAGTGACTTTACCCTCCTTGTCACTGTTGCAGGGCCAAGCGTTATATTATGTATTGTAGTTGTGATGTTGTTTTTGTTTTTAAAGTCATTAAGAACAGTCTCTGTGGTAATGGCCATTACTTCCTTAAATAAATCACCATCTGTAAAAGGCTTCTTGAGTTTAGCCAAAAGGTGACTTACACGAAATGATGCTTCAATAGCAGCCTTATTTTGAGCAGCATGTTTTGTGAAAAATGATTGCTGAGCCTTCAACCCCGATTTCAGCCCCTCAACTCTCCTGGCACGAATTGCACTCTTTGGGGGGTAGGTGTCCTTAAATTTCTGGTGGTTGGTGTTGTCGTGCCACTCCAGATTCCCCCTTTTAGTCAGTGCTTGTGTTTGATGGCACAACATACATACAAACTTGTCTTTCACCAAGGTAAATAGAAATTCCTCGTCCCATTCTGGATGGAATTTGTACGTTTTCGCATTATTTCGTGGAGTCTCCAGCCCACCATGCTATCAGGATATCACGAGCAAGTGCTGTATATTGATGTTTGCAACAGTCTGTACACTTGTCTAATCTAATTGGTCACTTTGATGCAGCACAAGCTACGCTGAAAACGCAGTGCATGGCGGGGGAAGCTACACACATGCGCAATGGGCAGAAAGAACAGAACTAAACCCCGCAACCCGGAAACAATCTCTCTTTATAAACAGCTTTCAGTAGCGAAAGTATTGCTATATTACCATTATCCTAATTCGTATTACTTACTTTTATAATGCTCACATTACATCAGTATTTGTGTATTTATTTTTGATATTTTTCAGGATCTACTGGGAAAGTCTCAAAAATCGACGGGTTAGCGACCACGACGTTATGTAGTAACGCTTGATAGCTCCAGCATTCAGGCTGAACCGTGATGTGCCTCCAGGAGTCTGTGTGTCTTTGTTCACTGTGGCTTCAATAGCCTGGTCCACAGGGATCTGCCCAAAGGGGTTGTTACTTGACGGCTGCACTGAGAATTGGCCTGTCTTGAAGGCCTCATACACAGAAGGATTCTTCTCTGGGAGGTTCATCATCTGAGCAAAGTAAGGGGACAGGTACCTGGCATAATTCATCTTATCATAGGAAAAGCACCATAGGATCATGGTTCTTATAGCATGGAGGTGCAACTCCCAGTCCTACTCACAGAAAGCTACCACCACTGCAATGCTATCACATATTTCTAGCACTAGGGGTGTATACCTTGCCAAAAATCACTATAAGAATTATTCCCCCCAGATGGTACCGGTGGCCCAAAATTGCGGTCCTGGCTCACAGATCAGGAACTCTTCACAAGGTCATCAGCTTCAGGGGTGTTTCCACATGAAATCCAATTCAAAAAATGTTCATGTCATTAACAAAGCAATTAGATATAAATGTTATAGTATCAAGCTAACTTGAATATGCGATGGTGTATATTTCAAAGATTTGTTCGGTCAATCATTCATGGATGCAGAGTAGCAATTCACCGTTGATGGTGCCCTCACCCCCATCTCCTCTGTATCCCAGACATCCGCGCTCATCCCATCGTCCCACCGTCCTATATAGAGTTCCTCTTGTCCTTACCATCCACCACATGAGACTCCGCATCCAACACATCATTTTCCACAACTTCTGCCACCTCCAAAGGGATCCTACACCAAACACACCTTTCCTTCCGCTTTCTTCAGTGATCGGTCCCTCTGTGATTCTTCTGTCCAATCATCCCTCCCCACTCATTTCCCTCCAGGCACATCCCTGCAAGCAGCCAAAGTGCTATACTTGCCCACTCACCTCCTCCGTCACCTTCATTCAGGGTCCTAAACAATCTCCCACCTGAAAATCTGCTGGGTCATTTCTTGTATCTGGTGCTCCTGATGCGGCCTCCTCTACATTGGTGAGACCCATCATAAACTGGGGGATGGCTTTGTTGAGCTCCTCTTTTCTATCCGCTTAAATTGGATCTTCCTGTTTGCCAAACATCTTTACTCTGGTTAAGATTACCGTTACAACGTTAGTCCATGGCCTCTCCTTGTGCCTCAAAGTGGCCACTCTCAGGGTGGAAGAGCAACACCTTATGCTCTGTCTGGGTAGCCTCCAACCTGATGGCATGAACATTGATATTGCTTTCTGGTTAAAAAAAAATCCTTTCCCATCCCCTCTTCTTCTATTCCTTAATCTGACTTCTTCCCTGTTCGATAAACTACAGAACCTGAGCCTCGGTACCTGCCTCTGCGATTGGATACTCTACTTCCTAACCAGAAGACCACAATGTGTGTGGATTGGTGATAATATCACCTTCTCACTGACAAACAACACTGGTGCACCTCAGGATTATGTGCTTAGTCCACTGTTCTACTCCCTCTATACCCATGACTGTGGAGCTAGGTATAGCTCCAATACCATCTATAGATTTGCTGATGATAAAACCATTTGTTGGTAGAATCTCAGTTGGTGACGAGAGGGTGTACAGGAGCAAGATATTCGGTGCCGAGAAAAAGTATTCACCTCTCTTGGAAGTTTTCATGTTTTATTGTTTTACAACATTGAATCATCGTGGGTTTAATTTGTCATTTTTGACACGATCAACAGAAAAGAGTCTTTCGTGTCAAAGTGAAAATAAATTTCTACAAATTGGTCTTAATTTTATTACAATTATTAAACACAAGATAATTGATTACATAATTACTCACCCCCTTCAAGTCAGTATTTAGTACATGCACCTTTGGCAACAATTACCGCCTTTGGTCTGTATGGATAAGTCTCTATCGGCTTTGCGCATCTGAACACCGCAATTTTTCCTCATTTTTTACAAAACTGCTCAGCTCTGTCAGATTGCATGGGAATCATGACTAACAGCCCTTTTCAAGTCCAGCCACAGATTCTCAATTGGATTGAGGTCTCGACTCTGACTTGGCCACCTCAGGACATTAATTTTGTTGTTTTAAGACATTCCTGTGTAGCTTTGGCTTGCTGGAAAACAAATCCTCTTCTAAGTTGCAGTTCTACATCGAGTTCTCCTCCAGGATTTCCCTGTATTTTGCTGCATTCATTTTAGCCTCTACCTCTTCACAAGCCATCCAGGGCCTGCTGCAGTGAAGCATCCCCACAGCATGATGCAGCCACCACCATGCTTCACGGTAGGGATGGTGTGTTTTTGATGATGTGCGGTATTTGGCTTACACCAAACATTGTATTTATTCTGATGGCCAAAAAGCTCAATTTTGGTTTCATCAGATTATATAACCTCCTTCCAGCTGACTTCTAGCAAAATCTAGCCAAGATTTCATGTGAGTTGTTTTTCAACAGTGGATTCCTCTTTGCCCCTCTCCCATAAAGCTGCGGTTGGTGAAGCTCCCAGGCAACAACTGTTGTATGCGCAGTCTCTCCCATCACAGCCACTGAAACTTGAAACTTGTAACTCTTCCAGAGTTGTCATAGGTCTCTTGGTGGCCTACCTCACCAGTTCCCTTCTTGCACGGTCACTCAGTTTCTGAGGACGGTTATACTAGTTATGCTTACAGCTTTCATGGTTAAATGCCTTCAATGGATTATGAATATTTAAGCCATTCTTTCCTGAGGTTTATGCATGGATGGCATCACTTTACATATTTCTCAGTCAAAATCATTGTCATTGCAATATTCATGTTAATTATTTGCATTCAGTATTGGAAGGGCATGTTGTTATAAGGAAATTTTTATTCTGCAATCGATTTGAGATAGATTGAATGGTTTGGCAAAAAATCTGGCAGAGTTCAGAGGAGCTGAAAGACAAATGATTATCTATATGGAGGAAGCCTACAAATGAATGAAAATTAGAGGAAGTTAGGTATTCTGGTGCATAAATCACAAAATGCTACCATGCAGGTCCAACAAGTAGACATTCAACATTATTGCTAAAAGGTTGTGTAAGAATAAGGAGGTTCTGTCACAGAGTGTTGGTGAAGCTATATCTAGAATACTGTGCA
Source organism: Mobula birostris (assembly GCF_030028105.1). Lineage (NCBI taxonomy): Eukaryota > Metazoa > Chordata > Chondrichthyes > Myliobatiformes > Myliobatidae > Mobula > Mobula birostris. The sequence continues at coordinate 136,519,198 of NC_092376.1, forward strand.
TTATTTTAGTCTCCTTAAGAGAGAATATAGTAGCTTTCAAGGCAGTTAAAATAAGATACATCAGATTAATACTTGGTATGAGAAGGTTATCCTAGCAATAAAGGCTTGGACTGTATGGGTCTGTATTCCTTGGAATGTAGAAGAATGAGGAGTGACCTCATTCACTCTAAAAATGTTGCGCTGAGTAGATGTTGAGATGTTTTCACAATCGATAGAGTCAAAAACAAGTGTCAAAGCTACAAAATAAGGGCTAGTCATTTTTAACTGAGCTGCACAGAAATCTCTTCACTCAAAAGGTAGCAAATTCAGAATTCTCTGCTTGGGGGTGATGGAAGCCATATCATCAGATATAGTTATGCGAAGATAAATGAATATATGAAGCAAGGAAGCGAGCCAGCATTGATCAGCCATGAACAGATTGAATGGTTGTGCAGACTTAAAAGGCCTAGTAGTCCAATCCTGCTCCTATTTTTCTGTGGGAAAATAACTGAGATAAAAAAGTAAATTTGTTATCAAAGTACATTTTTGTCACCATATGCAGCACTGAGATTCATTTTCCTGTGGGCATACTCAGCAAATCTATAGAATAGTAATTGTAACAGGGTCAATGAAAGATCAATCAGAGCCCAGAAGACAACAAACTATGCAAATGCAAATATAAATTAATAGCAATAAATAATAAGAACATGAGATAAAGAGTCCTTAAAATGAGATCACTGACTGTGGAAACATCTCAATAGATGAACAATTGAGTGTAGTTATTCCTTTTTGTTCAGGAGCCTGGTGGTTGACGGGTAGTAACTGTTGTTAAATCTGATGTTGTGAATCCTGAAGCTCTTGTATCTTCTATCTACAGCAGCGAGAAAAGAGCATGGTGTGGGCAGTGGGGATCTCTGAAGCTGTATGCTGCTTTTTTTAATGACAGTGTTTCATGAAGATGCGCTCAATGGTTAGGAGGACTCTACCCATGACGTACTGAGGCAAATCCACTACCTTTTGTAGGATTTTCCATTCAAAAGCATTGGTGTTTCCATGCCAGGCCATGATGCAGCCAGTCAACACACTCTCCAATACACATCTGTAGAATTTGTCACATTTTTAGATGTCGTGCTGATTCTCCACAGACTCATAAGGAAGTAGAGGCACTGCGATGCTTTTTTTGCAATTGCACTTACGTGCTGGGTCCAGGACAGCTCCTCTACAGTAGTAACACTCATGAATCGAAAGTTGCTAATCCTCTCCATCTCCGATCCTCCAATGAGGGCTGGCTCAGGGACATCTGGTTTCCCTCTCCCAAAGTCTAAAATCAGTTCTTTGGTCTTGCTGACACTGAGTGAGAGGCTGTTGTTATGACAGCACTCAGCCAAATTTTCAACGTCCCATGAATGATGGGATTTAAAGTATTTGCGTCGGTTCAAAAATCAAGCACATACATTAAGTACAAAAGAAATGGATAGGTAACAAGCAGCACACTGGCAGTTAAGAGCTGTCTATGGGTTCATTGAAATTGCCATTAATTCACTTAAGTCAAAGTGGTATGGTCACAGTACAGGAGGAGCCCAATTTATTCCTTATTTTGGGAGAGCAGGCATAGAAAAAGTTCATAATGATCAAAGCAATTAGACCTGAAATGTTCAAAGAGCTTTTAATGAGATAACAAAGTTAAAGTAACCTAGAGAAAAATAGTTAATGGATTACTTGCTTATTCTTGGGAACCTGTGCCACAGGGATTTTCTCAACCATTCTGGAGAAGCATTGCAACGCAGAATGGTAAAATGTGATATACTCTTATCTTTGAAGGAACAAGAAGAATAAACACCAAAATTCATTATTCATTAGACACTGCAATATTAAGCTGCTTTTGTTTTACTTTCAAATGTGAAGTATTTTTGTTGAGTCATATACCACTGATGTGTTTTTATTACTTCTTGAGTGGACTGTTTCAAGTGCCAGGAAGTCAATTTCCAGAATTTACGGTACTGTACTCCATCTCATATTACAGCCGAACCATACCAGGTAGTTTCTGCAAGGCCTGTAAGCCAGTCCCCTGGATAAAAATTTAATTTAGTCATGTAAATGCCAGAAGCTACTTCATGACTGCCTTTCTTCTGGAATCTAATCTGAAAAGCAAAGGTATAAAGGTGGGTTTTAGCTCTGCTTTGTGACAATAATATCCCAATCATGTTAATGATCTTCAATGTTGGCTTTTAGTGCCCAGGGATATATAGTTAGAAGTTTCTTCTGTCAGAAATATAATGTGAAATTCTGTGGTTTGTTTCACTGCAAAGCATAAATGTAGTGTACAGAATTTAAATTGCTGCTGTGAATGCTATTATCTACTCCTTACACCTCTGGGGAGTCTGAAAATTTCATTTGTATAGGTCAAGTGGCTTACACCTGATAATTAAAGGTAATAATTGTCAGTTGCCTCAGCTGCATTCTTATTAGTTGGCTAATCCAAGTCTCTGTATTTGCAGACATTTTTAAAATCTTCTCAGAAGGGATAATCAGAAATGACACATCCGTTTTCCCCTTCATTCTGCCTGCATCTAAGTGATTCTGTACACATCTCCTCTTATTGTTACATTATTGGGGTAAAGTTACAAAAAAAAGTACCGGAATAAACTATGCCACGAAGTCTTAAGTATTCCCAAGGGTGAAAAATGCCCAGCTAACAGCAGATGCTTTTTGGAAATAATACCACATCAAATAAAAAATGTCATTTATCATTTCAAATATTTTATATTTCTGGGCATATTGCCAGAATGTTGTTATCCAAAAACACTTCAATCATTTTCAATGACTTTGCACAATAGAACAGCACGTGAATTGAATGAACACTGTCATGCAATGAGTTCTGCAAGTCCTTTGAGCTGCTATCTTCTTCGCAGCTTTTAGGTGCACTGCATGCTTTGTATTTATGCTTATGGTAACAGAGTGTGGGTGCCAAATTTACTTCAGTGCATTATATATCCATCATCAGAATATGAGCCCTTAAATTTTGTTCAAGCTACCATTAAATACCCATCAATATATTCGTGCATCCACCATGTCACTCCTCTCTCCATGGCACTGAGGCTGAGAAGACTGTCCCGGCCAGTGTGCTCTGTGCCTACTAATGTGATGAACTGATAAGCGAGGCTTTGGGCCTACTCTGAGCTGTTCCAGGGGCCGGAACTGAGGACTCAATTTTGGTTTGGAATGTTGTTGTTGGCTTCAGTTGTTTGCATGACTTGTGCTTTCCCCCCCTTTCTCTTGTGCATTGGGAGTTGGTCTTTTATTTTTATTCCTTTCTTTTCCTTAATTGAGATCATTCAGGTTTCTTGCTTTGTGGCTACCTGTGAGCAAACAAATCTCAAGGTTGTATAATCTCCCCCTAGACGAACAGATGCTGGCCCAGCCTGAGAGTTACAATTGATACATTCTTTGATAATAAATATACTTGAATCTTGCAGGCTCAATGCAGAATAAATGAGTGAATGAAGTGCAGCCTGGGGAAAAGTACACACTCAGGACAACAAATACTTTTTCAGGTCTTAATTCCTTTAACTGTTTTAGATGTTTAAGTGCCAGAAGAGGGTCGCGAAGCAAAACAAATGAATTTACAACCAGTTCTTGCCATTACAATCTCAGTTTAACTTTCGATCCACACCCTCGTGTATGGACAGAATTGCGTACGCAGTATAAAAAATACCGGAACTAATACAGTACTAATATTGTAGTGGCAATTATGAAAGAACACAATACAAACATCATTAGAATCCCACCCACCCTGCATCTTATACATAACAGCGAAAAATGTAAGCGAATACAGCTCACCTAAGATGTACACACCTGCTGAACTTCTGAACAGAGACTAAACATTCACATTACGTGGTTACATGCACAATCAGCCTCCTGATCAGTCCTGATACAATAAAGTTAGACAAAAGGTACACTTTGGCACAACCTTTACAAGGTATTGCCAGGGAGTTAAATTACAAGAAGACTGACCTACTTGTGTAAAGGGTTTCTTCTTTTATGTTACTGCGTAGGCTAACTAAAATGGCTTTTTTGTTATGTTATAATTGAAATGGCTTCTTTGTTATGTAAACTACTGAGAAAGTCCTCCCACTAGCAGTTTGTTTGGATTATATTATTGATAAGAGGATGAACTAACCAATTGGGATAGATGTTATTTTTTCTGTGTGTCTGTAAGTTATTGCGATGCACGGGTTTTTGTGCAGAAGGCGCGAGAGAGAGAGAGAGAGGATGGACAAGGTGCTGTGAGTCGGCTAACGGGGTCAGACCCTGATCAGGAGTCCGAGGTCCAGGGTGTTCGGCGAGGAGAGGAGACGGAGATGGACTCATGTGGAGCGTCTGGTCAACCACCGTTGTTGGTCCCAGGTGGCAGGTCAAGGTGGTCTGAGGGGAGACGCAGGGTGAAGAAGGAGGGTCTCGAGCTCCAACTGTTTGTGCATGAAGAGATTGAACTTTGATAAGTGTGGCGCCTTTATTTTCCTTTTATATTTTATCTCTATTAATTATATAGTTCCAGTAATATCTATAAACTGTAATTCATTTAACTGTATCTGGTGCATTGTCTGTTAATTGGGCGGGGTGGGGTACATCACACTGCATCCACACAAACTAATTACTCGGTGGGGCCGAGGGCTGTTTCCCTAGATGGCAGCGAGCTGAGTGACCCTGAGGCTGGCCAGGGGGGGCTACACTTGGATGGTGAGGAACTTTGTATACTCCAGGGGTCCCCAACCTTTTTTGCACTGCGGACCAGTTTAATATTGACAATATTCTTGCTGACCAGCCGACCCGGGGGTGGTGGGGGAGGGTAGGGTTGCCAATGGACAAGAGTAGCAGTCAAGTACATTGTGTTTACCCTGAGAAAGACTACCGTGACCATGAAGCCTTGCGCGGGCACCTGTGTGCGCATGCGTGTACGTGCCAATTTTTTTCTACAAATTGTTTTTGGCGATTCTGTTCGGGGGGGGGCGGTGAATTATAACCGGAATATAGGTGATAAGTGGCTAACACACTCAATTTCATTTCTAGAAGGGTTTACCTAATGAATTTAATATTAAACACACAGCGCATATTTTCCTCGCATGAATATAGTGATAAGTCAATTATCAGGGGAGGACAGGGAGCTTGAAGTAAGTGTTGAACAAACTTCCAGTAGAAGTGGTAGAGGCAGGTTCGATATTATCATTTAAAGTAAAATTGGATAGCTATATAGACAGGAAAAGAATGGAGGGTTATGGGCTGAGTGCAGGTCGGTGGGACTAGGTGAGAGTAGCATTCGGCACGGACTAGAAGGGCAGAGATGGCCTGTTTCCGTGCTGTAATTGTTATATGGTTATAAGTCAATAGCATCATAACATTTTAAGTAACTTTTGGATATTAAACACACAGCACATATTTTCCCCGTATGAACATATAAAATCATTACAACACACCAATATCACTGAATCAGTGGGAGCCCCAGGCTTGTTTCCCTACAACAAGATGGTGCCATCGAGGGGTGATGGGGGACAGCAAAACTCAGAGGGGGTTCCTTATGTCCAGTCTATTCTGCAATTTAGTTTTCGTTGCATTCATTGCAGAGACACGTTGGAAATAGAAGCAACATTTTCAGTGCTTTTGTGGCTATCTCAGGATATTTAGCCTTGACTTTGATACAGAATGCCAGCAGAGATGTTATGTCAAACATACTTTTCAGCCCGCCGTCATTTGCACACTGGAGGAGTTGATCTCCTTCCCGCGCTGACATAGATGAAGTGCAGGTAATTACCTCACGTGCGTAATGACCTCGCTTGCGTTCAAGCTCAACAGTGGCCATGACAGGGAATGAGGAAAGGTGCAGCTGACTCATATCGCCAAATCATATCGTTTTCTCGTGGCCCGGTAGCACATGCTTTGCGGCCTGGCACCGGCCCGTGGCCCGGTGGTTGGGGACCGCTGGTATAAGCCATGCTACCCAGCGTCGATTCTTTCACTCGTGGAAATCTAAAGCATCCACATGTAAAACATGTCAAATTACCGATATTCTCGATCCGCCAACAAACATAAACTAATTCACATGGATGTTGTCAAGTAATGCTCACCTTTCCTCACCATGCCCAGCACACTTGGGGAGGAACGCGATTCCAGTGCCCTACCACGTCTTCAGCAGAAAGCAAAATGGTCTCCCCATTATCCTGCGCATGTGTAATGACATCATTGTCTCCCTTAAAGGCACAGATAACTATTCGAGCATTACTTGGATGGATGCCTAAGTACACTTTTAACAATACTGAATAAGATCCGATAGTCACCCGGTTACATTAGAATAATTTTAAATGCCTTAATTTTATCCTGAAAGCTTGTGCAGCAGGCTAAAATAGTGTTGCCCAATTTGTAATAAGAGAATTCCTACAGGAGATGAAAATTCATGGCACCAATATAAAAATTCACACATATCCTTTAAAAGGAACAACATTTAAAGACATATGAGGAGGGTTTTCATTTTACAGAATACAGCAAACCTTATTTTCATTCCATTTCAAACCTGTTCCATAAGCACCTTGTATTCAGTCTACATAAGCTTCCAATAGTGAGTTATGGTCACCAAATCTAATGATCACAGCTCATCACGCATTTCAAAATGAGGCCTAAACCCTGGAATACTTTAGCTTAATTTTTTTCCCTTGTTGGGAAAAGTGATGTTAAATAAGCCAGCCCATTCTGTGCAAGGGCTGTAGTTACAAAATATTACAGTGTCAGTTAATAAATGAATCTGATGGCAATTAAATATACCTAGCAAATTCAGGGTGATAGAGTTTTTAACTCTTCAATAATGGGAGGGAGAGGGTAATGTGGTGTAGATTTTTGAAAACTTTGAGGTTAAGGGTGCAATGAAAGAAGACTAGTTCTTGCGAAGCCTGAGTAGGACACAGTAAGGATCATGTAAATTGAAAGCAGATCTATCTGTGCATGGTTCCTAGCACCACATTCTGGCATGTCTCATTAAGTATCACTGAAGCTGTTACATCAGCTGTTAAAGCATGCTTCTCTGTAACCTGACTGCACCATCTACACTACTGTGCACTTGTGTGTTAGAACTGAAGATGACTCAAGTAAGTTTTAAACTTTGAAGCAACACAGCAGGTTACTTAGGCAGACTAGATAATGCAAATAAACACTCTGGGACTTCTGAATGATTGGCAATGACACGAAGAAGTAGGTGCAAAACACAACATTAAGATCATACCAAATGAATGTTCAACTCAACCTCCAATTTATAGTTAAACATAAAGCAACATTGTTCAAATAATTTTTTCCTCCAAGTATTCTGAAACATCAGCTTTAAAAATCAAGGCTGATGAGTTCACTGGATAAAAAATTTAAAGCACACAAAAAAGACACTTCATTTGTCTACTTTCATTTGCTTTTCCCATTTTTGAAGTGTTTCACACCTTAACTAAAACATTTATTATTCATAAGACAAAATTATCTGGAATAAAAGAAAAGAACTTGTTCTTGTAACAATGCAGCATTTTGGAGGTACATGAAAGAAGACTAAATTCCAAAATATTTATCACAGGCAATATTCTCTACAGCTAGTGATTCACTGATGGTCTAAACAAGGCCATTACCTTTGAGTTTGAGTTTAAGGAAGACAGCAAAAGACTTCAGGAGTCATACAGTCAGGCTGGTGAGCTAGCAAGTGAAACTTAATGCTAAGCAATAAGAGGGATAATCTATTTCAGCGGTCCCCAACCACCGGGCCGCAAAGCATGCGCTACCGGGCCACGGCGAAACGATATGATTTGGTGATATGAGTTAGCTGCACCTTTCCTCATTCCCTGTCACACCCACTGCTGAGCCATTACGCATGTGAGGTCATTACCCGCGCGTCATACATGTCAACGCGGGAAGGAGATCAACTCCTCGAGGTTGTAAATGACGGCGGGCTGAAAAGTGTTTGACATAACATCTCTGCCAGCATTCCGGGTCAAAGTCAAGGCTGAATATGCTGAGATAGCTATGGAGGCACTAAAAACATTGCTTCCATTTCCAACATATCTCTGTGATGAATGTAATAAAAACTAAATTGCGGAATAGACTGGACATAAGAAACCCGTTTGAGTATCGCTGTCTCCCATCACCCCTCGATAGGACCGTCTTGTTGCAGGAAAACAAGCCCAGGGCTAACAATCATTCAGCGATATTGGTGCGTTGCAATGACTTTATATGTTCATACGAGGAAAATATGCGCTGTATGTATAATATCCAAACGTTACTTAAAATGTTATGATGCTATTATAAGTGACTTATATAACCATATAACAATTACAGCACAGAAACAGGCGATCTCAGCGCCTCTAGTCCGTGCCGAAAGCTACTCTCACCTAGTCCCACCGACCTGCACTCAGCCCATACCGCTCCATTCCTTTCCTGTCCATATACCTATCCAATTTTTCTTTAAATGATAATATCGAACCTGCCTCTACCACTTCTACTGGAATTTTGTTCAACACTTACTTCAAGCTCCCCCTCCTCCCCTGATGATTGACTTATCACTATATTCATGTGAGGAAAATAAGCGCTGTGTGTTTAATATTAAATTTGTTAGATAAACCCTTTTAGAAATGAAATTGAGTGTATTAGCGATTTATCACCTATATTCCGGTCGTGATTAACACCCCCCCACCCCCACCCGCACCCCCGAACAGAATCGTCAAAAACGGTTTGCAGAGAATAATATCGGCCAGCGCACTGGTGCCCACGCAAGGCTTCATGATCATTGTAGTTTTTCTGGGGGCTTGTCTGTTGGCAACCCTACCCCCCCACCCCCCGCCCCTGGGTCAGCCGGTCCGCAAGAATATTGTCAATCTTAAACCGGTCCGCAGCGCAAAAAAGGTTGGGGACCCCTCATCTATTTGAAGAAAAGAATGAAAATTAATGACATAAACCAATGGCATTATTATTAAAAGCACTGTAGGAACAGATAAACTGAGGGGAGCATGGATGTAAATTTATTTGAGATCCGTGGTTCAATTAATGCATCATATCATGAAAATGCAAGGAAGTTATGTTAAAGTTTTATAAAATAGTAGATGGGCCTCATGTAGATATTTATGCTCAGTTTTGAACGTTAGACTTTGTACAAATGGCTTGATTTTAGCAAAAATGCAGGTTTATTTCAGAATACATTAGACTACACCTGCAAGAAGTACATCCGGCTGCAGCTTCCTCCAGACCACGTTAGGGAACTCCAGAGTGGATAGGGTTGGAAGGCTCAGGGGTTGATTGACAGGGGATACAGGGAGGTAGTTACACCTAAGGTACAACTGTATGACCATCAGGAGAGGTAAAGAGGATATGCTGCCAGTGTAGGATACCCGTGACTGTAACCGCAGATGCTGCTGGGCAGTGGTGAAACCCAGAAGACAAATGCCACAGCAGCCAGGTCTCAGGGATCAGAAGGGAAGGAGGAGAAAAGGCAAGGGATTGAAAAATTACGGAAACAGGCAGAAGATTCTGCAGATCTGAAAGAAACTCCCAGATAAGACCATAAGACCATAAAATATAGGAGCAGAATTAGGCCATTTGGCCCACTGAGACTGCTCTGCCATTTCATCGTGGCCAATCCATTCTTCCCCTCAGCCCCAATCTCCTGCCTTCTCCCTGTATCCTTTCATGCTCTTACCAATCAAGAATCTATCAACCTCTGCCTTAAATTTAAAAAAAAACTTGGCCTCTACAGCCACATGTGGTGAAGAATTCCCCACAGATTTACCATTCTCTGGTTAAAGAAATTCTTCCTCATCTCTGTACTAAAAGGACGTCCCTCTATTTAGAGGCTGTGTCCTTTGGTTTTAGACTCTCACACCATAGGAAACATCCTCTCTACATTCATTTTGCCAAGGTCTTTTACCATTTGATAGGTTTTAATGAGGTCACCCCTCATTCTTCTGAATTTCAGTGAATACAGACCCAGAGCCATCAATCACTTTTCATATGACAAGCCATTCAATCCTGGAATCATTTTTATGAGCCTTTTTTGAACCCTCTCGAGTTAGCACATCCTTTCAAAGATAAGAGACCACAACTGCTCACCAAAATCCAAGTGATGTCCTACCTTTAAAAAGTCTCAACATTACATCCTTGCTTTTATATTCAAGTCCTCTTGAAATGAATGCTAACATCGCATTTGCTTTCCTCACCAAAGACTCAACCTGCAAATTGACCTTTAGGGCATCCTGTACAAGGACTCCCAAGTCCCTTTGTGCTTCAGGGTTTTGTATTTTCTCCCCATTTAGAAAATACTCAAGTTTTCATTTCTTCTAAAAAAGTGCATAGTGCATGACCATGCACTTCTCAACACTGTGTTCCATCTGCTACTTCTTTGCCTATTCTCCAAATCACCCCATCTGTAGCATCTCTACTTCCTCAAAACTACCTGCCCCTCCACCTGTCTTCACATCGTCTGCAAACTTTGCAACAAAGCCATCAATTCCACCATCCAAATCATTGACAATAATATAAAATGTATCAGTCCCAACACAGACCCCTGTAGAACATCACTAATCACCATCAGCCAACCAGAAAAGGCTGCATTTATTCCCATTCTTTACCACCTGCCAATTAGCCACTGCTTTAGCCATGCTAGAATCTTTCCTGTAATGCCATTCGCTCATAGCTTGCTAAGCAGCCTCATATATGGCATCTTGTCAAAGGCCTTCTGAAAATCCAAGTTAAAAACATCACCGATTCTCCTTTGCCTATCCTGCCTGATATCTCTTCACGGAATTCCAACAGATTTGTCAAGCAAGATTTCCCCTGCTGACTACGGCGTATTTTATCATGTGCCTCTTTGTACCCTGAGACCTCGTCCTTAATAATCAACTCCAACATCTTCCCAACCACTGAGTTTGGACTAACTGGCCTATAGTTTCTTTTCTTCTGCCTCTCTCCCTTCTTAAAGAGTGGTGTGATATTTGAAATTCTCCCATCTTCCTGAACCATTCCCAGAACTAGTGATACTTGAAAGATTACTACTAATGCTTCCACAATCTCTTCACCCAGCTCTTTCAGAGCCCTGGGGTGTACACCATCAAGTCCAGGTGACTTATCCAGCTTCAGACCCTTCAGTTTCCCAAGAACCTTCTCTCTAGTAATGGTAACTTCACACATTTCATGACCTCTGACACATGGAACTTCCACCATACTGCTAGTGTCTTCCGAAGTGAAGAAACATGCAAATACTTATTCAGTTCATCTGACATTTTGTTGTTCCCATTACTACCTTTTCAGCATTGTTTTCCAGTGGTCCAATATCCACTCTCGCCTCTCTTTTACACTTTATGTATCTGAAGAAATTTTTAATATCCTCGTTAATGTTATTGGCTAGCTTATTTTGGTATTCCATCTTTACCTTCTTAATGACATTTTCAGTTGCCTTCTGTTGGTTTTTAAAAGCTTCCTAATCCTCTAACTTCCCACTAATATTTGCTCTATTATATACTCTCTCTTTGGCTTTTCTTAGTCGTCACATTTGTGTCATCTTGCCTTTAGAATACTTCTTTCTCTTTGGGACGTATATATCCTGTGCCTTCTGAATTGCTTCTAAAAATTCCAGACATTGCTACCCTGCCATCATCCCTGCCAGTGTTCTTTTCCAATCATTTCTGATCAACTCCTTTCTTGTACCTCTGCAACTCTTTTTACCCCACTGTAATACTGAAACATCTGACTTTAGCTTCTCCTTCTCCAATTTCATGGCGAATTCAATGATATTATGATCCCTTATCCTTAAGGGTTCTTTTACCTTAAGCTCACTAATAAATTTCAGTTCATTACAAAATACCCAATCCAGAGTAGATGATCACCGAGTAGGTTCAACAATGAGCTGTTCTAAAAAGCCATCTCGTAGGCATTCTAGAAATTCCCTCCCTTGGGATCCAGCACCAACTTGATTATGCCAATCTACCTGCATATTGAAATCTTCATGATGATTGTAACATTGCCCTTTTGGCATGCATTTTCCATCTCTCGTTGTAATAAAAAGTATTAAGACCACATCCTTAATACTTTTTGCGGTCTGTATACAACTTCCATCAGCGTCTTTTTACCCCTGCGGTTCCTTAGCTCTATCCACAATGATTCAACGCATTCAGACTCTATGTCACTTCTTTCTAATGATTTGATTTCATTATTTAACAAAAGAGGAATGCCACTCCCTCTGCCTTTCTGTCTTTCCTTTTGATACGGTGTGTATCCCTGGACATTAAGCTCCCAGCTACAATCTTCAGTGATACCCACAACATCATACCTGCCAATCTGCAACTGTGCTGCAAGTTCATCTACCTTGTTCTGTAACCCGTGTGCATTCAAGTATAACACCTTCAGTCCTGTATTCACCCTTTTTCGATTTTGTCTGCCTTTTACATTGCAACTCATTCTATTGACTGTAATTTTGCCCTATCTACAGACTCTCCTCACTACACATTGCCTCTGTTTGTAAAGCAGACACCTCATCTTCAGCACTATCACTCTGATTCCCATACCCCTGCTAAATTAGTTTCAACCTTTCTGATGGTATGTTGCCCCTTGGTTCCATGGTCAGCGATGCCTCAGATTGGGTCCACAGCATTCTTAAGGGCTAAGGTGAGCATCCAGAATTGGTGGTATATATTGGTACCAATTACATAGCTAGAAATGTTTTCAGGATGAGGGCCTGAGGAGAGAATATAGGGAGCTAGCTAGGAAACTGAAAAGGAGGACCTCAAAAGTGGCAATCTTTGGAATGCTGCCTGTGCTATGTGCTAATGAGGGTAAGAATATGATGATTTGGCAGATGAATGTGTGGTTGAAGAATTTTTGTAGGGGGCAGGGTTTCAGATTTGTAGATCAGTTGGATCTCTTCTGGGGAGATAGGACCTAGTGTAACAAGACAGGTTACACTTTAATTGGGGGTGCCAATATCCTTACAGGTGGGCTTGCTAGAGCTGCTAGGGAGGGGTTACACTAGTTTGATGGGGATGGGAACCCGGGTGATTGGGCAGAGAATGCAGCAGTTGGTGTAAAAGCAGATGCAGTCAAGCAAAAGCAATGGAAAGGGCATAATTACAGCCAGTTGGACTTGTCTATTTTACTGCGAGAAATATCAGGAACAAGATTGGTTGAGCATGGATCAACACATGGAGCTATGACATTGGGCCATTACAGAGACCTGGCAGTCACAGTGGCAAGAATGTCGGGTGAAAGTTCCGGGGTTCAGATGTTTCAAAATGGATAGGGAGGGAGGTAAAAGAGTTGTAGGAATGGCATTGCTAATCAGGGATTGTATCACAGTTGCAGAAAGGGAAGACATCCTAGAGGGATCAGCTACTGATTCAGTGTGGATGTAAGTATGAAACAGGAAGGGAGCATTCTGTAGACCACCCAATTGCAAAAGACACAGAGGAGCAGATTGGGAGAGAGATTTTGGAAAGATACAAAAATAACTTCAACTTCCCTAATACTGATTATTTTTTATAATGAATATTGAATATTTATCATTGAATATTAGAGCTGATGTTCAACTCCACTTTGCTGATAAAAGTTTCCATTGTGCATTCAAGCTACAAGGGAGATTCAAACATTAGTCATAGTCATACTTTATTGATTCTGAGGAAAATTGGTTTTTGTTACAGTTGCACCATAAATAATTAAATAGTAATATGTAAATTATGCCAGGAAATAAGTCCAGGACCAGCCTATTGGCTCAGGGTGTCTGACCCTCCAAGGGAGGAGTTGTGAAGTTTGATGGCCACAGGCAGGAATGACTTCCTATGACGCTCTGTGCTGCATCTCAGTGGAATGAGTCTCTGGCTGAATGTACTCCTGTGTCCAACCAGTCCATTATGTAGTGGATGGAGACATTGTCCAAGATGGCATGCAACTTGGACAGCATCCTCTTTTCAGACACCACCGTCAGAGAGTCCAGTTCCATCCCCACAACATCACTGGCCTTACAAATGAATTTGTTGAGGCGAATGCGGAAGGTGAGTGCCAGCTACCTGCCTTTTGATTGCTGAGGGATTGTTCTGCTATCAGAATGGGGAGACTGCCTTTTGATTTCTGGGTGATCGCTCTGTTATGGGAATGAGGAGACCGCCTTTTGATTGCTGGGGGATCACTCTGCTATCGGAGAGGGGAGAGGCTGCTGCTGTGCCCGGAGAATGTCACCCAGGTTTTTTGTGCTTTGCATATGGACTTGGACTATAGACTTCTTTTCAGTCCCATGAGTTTTTTTATATTCTGTGTTTTTCACCCAATCTTTCTCTTTTTTTGTGTGTGGGAGGAGGGATTTGGGGTGAGGTTGATGATCGTACTGACATTCTTTTCCTTCTTGGTTTCATGCTATCTGGAGAGGGTGAATTTCAGAGTTGTTTACTTTGATCTTTGACTGGGACTCCTCATAATATAAAAGTTTTAGATGGGGGGCGTGCATAGGAAGAATTCAATTGATCGAAGCATATTTATTATCAAATAATGTATACATTATACACCCTAAAATGTGTTTGCTTACAAGCAGCCACAAAGCAAGAAACCCAAAGGACCCAATTAAAAAAATAAGACCATAATCATTGTGCAGAGAAAGAGGGAAAAAAACATATACATCTTTGAAATGAATTGACTTTATTTCTTACACCCTTCACATACATGAGAAGTAAAAATCTTTACGTTATGTCTCAATCTAAATGTTCAAAGTGCAATCATAGTAATTTATAATAAATAGAACAATCAATGTAAGATAGAATACACTCAAATTGTCATGGTCCAGTCCGTGAAGTCCGTATTCCGGTTTGCAGTCAGTTCCATCGACCCTTGCTCCAGGTTTTCCTATCTACCCTGTTTCTGTTCTGTTGAGCTCTAATTGAGGCAGCTGATGCTCGTTGGGGCTGGTTGCATAAATACCTTCACAGAGCAGGGCATGGCTGCTGGATTGTTCTTACTCCTTGTATCTCTTCCTCTGCCTTCTGTTTCCTCGCCTGAAGCTTTGCCTTGTCTTGCCGGTAACTCTCACCTCGCCTGAAGTTCTCGTTTCATCTTGCATTGCCTGATGCCTTGCCTCGTCTTGCTGGTAACTCTTGCCTCATCTCGCCTTCAGTCTTGTCCTGGAGCCACCCCGTACCCAGTTCCATTCCTATCCCTTGCCTCCGCCGGGTAAGTCAGGCTGTCTTGCCATTACCCTGCGGCTGGTTCTGTCCCTTCCTGTCCCTAGCCTCTAACGGGTAAGTCAGGCCGTATTGCCGTTACCTATGGTTGGTTCTGTCCCTTCCTAACTCTTGCCTCCATCTGGTAAGCCAGGCCATCTTGCCGTTACCTGCGGTTGGTTCTGTCCCTTCCTGTCCTTTGCCTCCGTTGGGTGGTGATCCGCGGCCTGCCCAGAAGTCTCCAGCTTCCTGCCTCCTGCCAAGCCTCACCTCAAGTCTCTAGCTTCAAGCCTGAAGACTCCAGCCTCCTGCCTCCTGCCAAGCCTCGCCTCAAGCCTGAAGACTCCAGCCTCCTGCCTC
The DNA here is from genome assembly GCF_030028105.1 of Mobula birostris. Classification (NCBI taxonomy): domain Eukaryota; kingdom Metazoa; phylum Chordata; class Chondrichthyes; order Myliobatiformes; family Myliobatidae; genus Mobula; species Mobula birostris. The sequence goes on from NC_092376.1 coordinate 136,534,740, forward strand.
CTGCCAAGCCTCGCCTCAAGTCTCTAGGCTGAAGCCTCCTGCCTCCTGCCTCGCCTCGCCTCTAGTCCCTAGCCTCAAGCCTGAAGACTCCAGCCTCATCCTTGCCTAGTTCTGGGGTCCGAGCCAGAGGCAAGACCCAGGTACTGGGTCCTTGTCCAGCCTCTGGCTCAGAGTTCAAGCCCGGGCTCCTAGCTCTCTTGTCCAGTCCTGTTCCGGGTTCCCGGTTTTTGTGTCCGTGTCCTTGCCCTCACTTTGTATCGTAGTCCTGTCCCTAGTACTTCAGTGTCTGTGTCTTGCACTTGGGTCAGTTCCCAGCCACCACCGTATGACACAAATCAATGTGAATTAATCAGTCTGACGACCTGGTGGAAGAAACTGTCCCGGAGCCTGTTGGTCCTGGTTTTTATGCTGCGGTTCCATTTCCCAGATGGTAGCAGCTGGAATAGACTGTGGTTGGGATGACCTGGGTCCCCAGTGATCCTACAGGACCTTTTTACATACCTGCCTTTTTAAATGTCCTGAATCATGGTAAGTTCAAAACTACAGATGCGCTGGGCTGTCTGCACCACTCTCTGCAGAGTCTTGCAATTAAGGGAGATACAGTTCCCATACCAGGCAGTGATGCAACCAGTCAGGATGGCCTCAATTGTGCCCCTGTAGAAATTTCTTAGGATTTGGGGCCCATACCAAATTCCTTCAACCATCTGAAGTGAAAGAGGTGCTGTTGTGCATTTTTCACCACACAGCTGGTGTGTACAGACCATGTGAGGTCCTCGGTGATGTAGATGCCGAGGAATTTAAAGCTCTTTACCCTCTCAACCCCAGATCCATTGATATCAATAGGGGTTAGCCTGTCTCCATTCCTCCTGTAATCCACAACCAGCTCTATTGTTTTTGTGACATTGAAGGAGAAGTTGTTTTCTTGATACCACTGTGTCTGAGAGATGACTTCTTCCCTGTAGGAAACCTCGTTATTGTTTGAGATAAGGCCAATCAATGTAGTGTCATTGGCAAATTTAATTAGCAGATTAGAGCTCTGGGTGGCAACATAGTCATGGGTATACAAGGAGTAAAGGGGGGGACTTAGTACACAGCCCTGAGGGGCTCCTGTATTGAGAATCAGAGAGGTGAAGGTGAGGGAGCCCACTCTTACAACCTGCTGGCGATCTGACAGGAAGTCCTGGATCCAGCTGCACAAGGCAGGGTCAAGGCCGAGGTCTCTGAGCTTCTTGTCAAGCCTGGATGGAACTATAGTGTTGAATGCTGAATGGTAGTCCAAGAACAGCATTCTCACATAAGCATCCTTCTCCAGATGTGTAAGGACAGTATGTAGAGCAGTAGTTATTGCGTTGTCTGACCATCTGTTGGGTCGGTAGACAAAATGTAGGGGGTCCAGTTTGGGTGGTAGCAAGCTGCAGATGTAATCCTTGACCAGCCTCTCAAAGCATTTACTTATTACTGAGGTGAGTGCAACAGGACGCCAGTTGTTCAGGCATGTTATCTTGGTCTTTTTTGGTACAGGGACAATGGTGGATAACTTGAAGCAAGAGGGCACTCTACACTCGGAGAGGGAAAGATTAAAAATGTCAGTAAACACACCTTCCAGTTGTGCTGCGCACATGCTGAGTACTCGCTCTGGGATGCCGTCTGGTCCCACAGCCTTGTGACTTTCCACTCATTGGAAACATCTGTGTACCTCAGCCTCAGAGATAACCAGGCTGCAGGTTGTAGCAGTGGCTTTCCTCAGAGGATCTGAGCATAAAAGCGATTGAGCTCATTTGGGAGAGAGGCTGTGATGTTGGCGGCACCACAACATTTCGCTTTGAAGTCTGCAATGGTGTGCAGCCCTTGCTACAAGTCACATGTACTATTCACTGTGAGTCTTGACTCAATCTTGACCCTGTATTGTTGTTTCACAGCCTTGATAGCTTTGCACAGATCATAGCTACTTTTCTTGAGCTCTATCTGATTGCCGGCGATGTAAGCTCAATGTTGCGCTGTAACTGCTGCTCGCACAGAACAGAATCCAGGGTTTCTGGTTCGCTGGTTCGGGAAGACCCTGACCAACTTCTGGGGGACAACAGCGTCGATGTACTTCCGGATGAAGCACGTGACTCCATCAGTGAACTCGGAGACATCCTCATCATGAAGATATTCCAGTCAACGTCGTCGAAGCAGTCCTGCAGCATGGACACCGATTGGTCCAACAAACAGAGGATGGTTTTAACTACGGCCGCCTCTTGTTTCAGTTTCTGCCTGTACCTCGGCAAAAGCAGGATCGAAAAGTGATCTGATTTTCCAAAAGCTGGGTGAAGGAGAGCTTTGTAACCGTTGTGGAAGGGAGCCTAACAGTGGTCAAGTATTTTATCTCCACGAGTGCTCACTTGGATGTGCTGACAAATCTTCGGAGAGACTTTCATCAGTAACGCTTGATTAAAGTCACTGGCGGCGATATTGTTCATGCAAGCAATAGATGCAAAAGACAGCATTCTGAACCGGATTGAGTCCTTTGATCCTGATACAGTATGTAGACAGGCCGACTACAGCACAGGCCATACTGGATCTGGTTCTAGCCAATGAACCTAGTCAGGTGTCAGATCTCCCAGTTGGTGAACGTTTCGGAGATAGTGACCATGCACCCTGACCTTTATCACGGCCTTGGAGAGGGATCGGAGCAGACGGTATGGGAGAGTCAGCAGGCTAGGCAGCATCTCAGGAGTCCTGATGAAGGGTCTTGGCTCGTAACTTTGACTTTTTACTCTTTCATAGATGCTGCCTAGCCTGCTGAGTTCCTCCAGTATTTAGTGTGTGTTGCTTTGGATTTCCTGCAGATTTTCTCATGGTATGGGGAAGTATTTATTTGGGGAAGTGGGAATTATGATGCTATTAGGCAGGAAATTGGGCGCATAAATGTAAAATGGATGTACTCAGAAAACACACAAAGGAATGTGGGGTTTGTTTAGGGAGCACCTGCATGTGGTTCTGGATAAGTTTGTCCCTTGGAAGCAGGGAAAAAGATGGTAAGGTGAAGGAACTATAGTTGACAAAAGATGTGGAACATCTAGTCAAGAGAAAGAAAGGACCAAACTGAAGGATTAGGAAGCAAAGACCAGACAGCACTCAAGTTACAAGGCAGCCAGTAAGGAGTTTAAGAATAGATTTAAGAGAGCTAGAAGGGAGCACAAGAAGGCCTTGGAGAGTAGGATTAATGAAAATTCCAAGCCTTCTGCACATATGTGAAAAACAGGAGGATGACTAGAGTGAGGGATGGACTGATCAGGGATAAAAGATGAAACGCACCTGAAGTCAGAGGAGGCAGGGGAGGTCCTTAATGAATACTTTGCTTCAGTATTCACCAGTGAGAGGGACCTTGACAAATGTGAGGTCAGTGTAGAACAGGCTGTGATATGATGAAACATGCCAACATTTATTGACAAATGTACTGGAACTTTTGAAAAGAATTAGAATAGACAAGTCCCTGCAGCCAGATGGGATATAACCCAGGTCACTAGGGGAAAATGGGGAAAGGGATTGCTGTGCGTTTGGCATCCTCACAGGCCACAGAAGTAGTGTCAGAGGATTAATTGGAATGGGGGAGGCAAATGTTGTTTCTTTGTTTAGGAAAGGTAATAGTGATAATACTGGGAACTATAGACCAACGGTCCCCAACCACCGGGCCGCAGAGCATGCGCTACTGGGCCACGAGGAAACGATATGATTTGGCGATATGAGTCAGCTGCACCTTTCCTCGTTCCCTGTCATGACCACTGATCAGCCATTACGCATGCGAGGTCATGACCCGCGCATCATCCGTGTCAGGGCGGAAAGGAGATCAACTCCTCGAGCTTGCAAATGACGGCGGGCTGAAAAGTATGTTTGACATAACATTTCTGTTGGCATTTTGGATCAAAGTCAAGGCTAAATATCCTGAGATAACTACAAAAGCACTGAAAACATTGCTTTCATTTCCAACATTTTTCTGCGAAGCGGAGTTTTCTGCAATGAATGCAACGAAAACTAAACTGCGGAATAGACTGGACATAAGGAACCCATTCAAGTATCGCTGTCTCCCATCACCCCTCAATAGGACCATGTTGTTGCAGGGAAACAAGCCCAGGGCTCCCACTGATTCAGCGATATTGGTGTGTTGCAATGATTTTATATATTTATACGGGGAAAATAGGTGCTGTGTGTTTAATATCCAAATGTTACTAAAAATGTTATGATGCTATTGACTTATAAGTGACCGTATAACAACTACAGCACAGAAACAGGCAATCTCAGCCCTTCTAGTCCGTGCCGAACGCTACTCTCACCTAGTCCCACCGACCTGCACTCAGCCCATAACCCTCCATTCCTTTCCTGTCCATATACCTATCCAATTTTTCTTTAAATGATAATATCGAACCTGCCTCTACCACTTCTACTGGAAGTTTGTTCAACACTTACTTCAAGCTCCCCTGATAATTGACTTATCACTATATTCATGCGAGGAAAATATGCGCTGTGTGTTTAATATTAAATTTGTTAGGTAAACCCTTTTAGAAACAAAATTGAGTGTATTACCCACTTATCGCCTATATTCCGGTAGTGATTAACACCCACCCCCACGAACAGAATCGCCAAAAGTATTTGCGGGTGGGGGGAATCGGCAGGTCACGACGAGCATGCGCACTGGTACACGCGCAAGACTTCATGGTCATTGTAGTCTTTCTGGGGAAACAACGCATTTGACTGCTACTCTTGTCCATTGGCAACCCTCGCCCCCCCCATTGGCCGGTCCGCAAGAATATTGTCAATATTAAACCGGTCCGCCATGCAAAAAAGGTTGGGGACCCCTGCTATAGACCAGTGAGTCTTACGTCAGGGGTGGTAAAACTATTGGAAGGGATTCTGCAAAACATGATTTATGGGCATTTAGGGAAGCACAGTCAGAAAAGTGATAGTCAACATGGCTTTGTGAGGTCTGTGAGCCTGACTTCTTCGTGGAAGTGACAAAACAAATTGATGAAGGCAGAGTGATGAACGTGACTTCAGTAATGCATTTGATAAGGTTCCCCGCGGTACGGTCAATCAGAAAGTCAGGATGCCTAAAGCCCATCCAACTTGGCTGCGTGGATCCAGAATTAGCTTGTCCCTAGAACCGGCGAGTGGTAATAGATGAGTGTATTCTTCCTGTAAGCCAATGACCAGTGGTGTTCTGCAGGGATTGGTTTTGCTGAAAATCCTACTCTCTGTGACTTAGATGAGGAAGTGGAAGGGTGTGTTAGTAACTTTCCAAATGACATTGTTTCGAGACAGATATTTCAGATAAAAACAACGGCGCATGCGCACCAACTTTAATTGTCTGCTCGCGAGTGCATGTACAAGTATATCATAGCATCCTCCTTTTTATCAAAGCAAAGAAAAGGAACAAGTGTATTAACAATTTAACTCATTTTCTCTGAAGTCTGCTTTCCAGTGTATTTTCATGGAATTAACTTTCAAAGCATTCATTAATCATGCCTTATATTTCTTATGCCTGTCACAAATACATACCACTCATCATTTCCATTTGTATAAGCATATATACAAAATATAAAACATACTAAAATTCGACTTTAACTTCAAACTACAAACTACACAACCTCAAATAGGACATGGTCCTTGTCTGAGTATAAACGTGACAATAAAATGCCAAATAGTGCCACAGACTTTTTGTTCCATTGTTCGTGCAACTATTCAATGTGGGACAAAGTCTTCTAGATATTGTGGCCTTTTCACTTTGTGGCCAGAATGAGTTTTTACTGTTTTGTCCAAATCCTGTTGTTTGTTATTTGCATGTTTTAACGTTTGTGTTAGTGTTTGTGTTGTGTCATTAGTCTCTGCTAGTGTTTGGCTATGTGCATTTGATGCGGTAGGCACACTGAAGCACCTTCAATAACTCCAAAAGACTGAAGTTGGGTAAAATACTGGAAGGCTTTTATTCACTATACAATACGACCTCCATGCTGAGTGTCTGCCCCGGACTGAGGGGGAGGGGCAAGGCAAAATCACCTTTATTCAGGAATCTGTGGGAGGAGCCACAGGGGCAGTCAGCAGAGGGGCATGTCCAGACAGTTAACCCAGTTACAACATATACATAGTTTACCACACACACTGTGGTCATTGATCTCGGTTGTTTGACCTAGTTTTGCCTGTTCATATGTGATTAGCTTTTCAGGCAGTTCCTCAGCCAGCTTTCATAGATGTGTGCGATTATGTTGGTAGATCCCAGAAGGGGTTTAAACTACATATGAACGCTCATCAAGACGCCGACACACAATTGCTTTCTCCCAATTCTTTTTACCTTGCACCAGGGGTTGCATGCACACGGTATCCCCTTCGTCGAGCGGGGCAAGATCTTTGGCTGATTTGTTGTAATTGTCGGACTTCTGCTGGACGCATTGTTTCATACGCTCGCGTTTGCATACAACTCTGGGTTCCAGCAAACTCGCTGTCGTAGGCAGGACCGTGCGTGTGCGGCAATTAATCAAATGCTGGGCAGGACTCATGCCGAGCCCTTGTGAAGGTGTGTTGCGATGGTCTAGAAGTGCGAGGTCGGGATCTGCTCGTGATTTGTTGCTCTTTGTGAGGATCCGCTTAGATGTTTTAACTGCTGATTCAGCTTTTCCATTCGCTCTGCTATTTCCGGGGCTGTCACACAAGCGCTCAAAATCCCATTCTCGTGAAAACCTGTGGAACTCTGCTGACGTGTATTGTGGCCATATATCACTAAGCACTTGTGTTGGGCTACCATATCTCACAAAATGAGCCTTCAATTTGTGATTAACGGCTGCACTGGTCGTATCGCAAAGGAGATCTACCTCGAAGAAATTGCTGTAGTAATCAACGGTGACGAGGTACTCTTCTCCTTTGAACGTAAACAGGTCGGTACCTGTCTTTTCCCACGGCCGAGCAGGTACCTCATGACTCATAAGCAATTCTTTCTGCTGACTCATTTCGTATGTGCGACAAATATCACATGTAGCAATATATTGCTTTATGTCGCTGCTCATACCTGGCCAAAAAAGACATTCGCGTGTGCGTCTGAGGTATCCTTCTATACCCAAGTTTGACAAATGAATTCTTTCCTTCATTTGCTTTCACTCACTTTGCGGTATGATGACATGCTCACCTCTGAAGATTAAGCTGACTTGGATTGCGAGCTCATCCCTATAGCTGTAGTAAGGTGTAAGTTGCTCTGGTAGCACGTCACGTTCGCTCAGCCATCCACTGATGATTACGTATTTCAACATCTGTAGTGTGTCATCTTTCGCTGTTTCTATGCGAATCTGCTCTAGACGCTCATCGTGGATTGGCAGGTGCGATAACATGTTGATTTCGTTGAAGCTGTTCTCCTGGCCTGGAGTACCGCTAACTGCTCACGATAGCACATCCGCGAGGTGCATGAGCTTTCCTTTGACAGTAGGTGATGTCAAAGTCATAGTTCTGCAGGTGAAGAAGCATTCCCTGTAGGCACTTTGGTGCCTTCACCAACGGCTTCTTAACTATCATTTCGAGTGGCTTGTGATTGCTGAGCACTCTTGTAAAGCGGCCAAAAGTGTATTGATGAAAATGTTCAAGGGTAAAAAGGATTGCGAGCATTTCCTTTTCGATTGCCGCGTAACGTGTTTCTGTGACCGTTAGCGCTCTGCTTGCATATGCGATCGGACGTCCATTCTGGAGGAGTGCTGCCCCTAGGCCTTTGCTGCTGGCATCACATTGGATGGTTAGCTCTTCCTTGGAATTGTAGTATGCCAACACCGGTGCTTCGGATACCATCCGCTTGGCCTTGGAGAGAGCATTTTGCTGCTCAGCTGACCACTCCCATCTGGCTTTGTCATCTGTCTTATTGGTTCAAGGGTATCTGAGAGACTTGGTAGAAAACAGCTCAGGTAGTTGACAAAATCCGATCAATCACTGCACTCCCTGCACATCCGTGGGTGCTGGCATGTTGAGAACGTCAGCGACCTTTTTAGGATCAGGCTGAAGTCCCTCACTTGTGATGAGGCGCCCCAAAAAGGGTACCTCTGTCACTCTGAAGACAGATTTGTTCTTGTTGAGCCTGATATGCTGCCCTGCACAACGCTGTAATAGCTGCTCAAGTTTCACATCATTACCAGCGATTGCCTTTTCCTGCGTTTTCCCTTTTCCGTACACCAGAATGTCGTCTGCGACGCAGATCACTCCCGGTAGTCCTTCCAGCGCCTGATGAGCCTGCGCTGGAAGATCTCTGATGAAATGCTGGTTTCAAACAGGAGTCTGAACCATCTATACCGCCCGAAAGGTGTGTTGAAAGCAGTGAGCATGCTTGATTCGCTGTCCAATTTCACTTGCCAGGATGCGAAACTCATATCAAGCTTGCTGGAAACTTTAGCCTGGTCAAGATCTGGCAAAATGTCCTCTATCACCGGAAGGGGGTAGGGTTCTCTCCTCAGTGCTTCGTTCAATGGTGAAAGGTCAATGCATATACCAAGATTGCCGGTCTTCTTCTCTGCGACCACTAGCTGGCTAACTCACCTTATAGGTTCATGGACGGGAGCTATCACCTTGCTGTCTACCAGTTGATCAAGCTCAGCTTTCACTTTCCACTTCATAGTGTGAGGTAGATGTCGTGGAGGTAACACTGTAGGTTGAACTTCCTCATCAATCTGCAGGTGGGCTGCACCTGGAAGCTCCCCAAGTGCATCATCGAACACCTCTGCATAGCGTTCTGCTGGTGTGCATTGTTCTTCTTTAAGTGTAGATCCATGCACCCTGTGGAAGTTCTCATCGTTGAACGTAATCAGCTTCATTTGCTGGCTGCCCCTGCTTCCCAGCAATGGTGTAAAGTCGTCAGTGACGACAACAAATTCGACAGAATACTTGCAGTTCGTCATGGTGTTACGCAATTTCAGTCTGCACATCCCTTCTGCATCCATGGTGGTCTTGTTCCACATCATCAGCTTTTTTGTGTATTGTCTTAGTGTGTGGTCTACTCCCTCCAAGTATTTGTGGGGTAAAATGTTAATGCTCGCCTCGCTGTCAACTTGGAAATCTATTGGCTTTCCATTGATGAGCATCTGTGTGAATACGTCATCCTTTGTCCTCAAACTGTTGACCACCAGTGTGACATTGTCGATAAACTCGGTGCTGCTGTCACTGTCAGTTTGGTCATCGCTTTGTGCTTCCACCCCATGCACGGGCTTCTGCTTGCATACCTTTGCAAAGTGATTTTGAATGCCACACGCCTTGCACACCTGTCCGTATGCTGTGCATTGTTGTTTGTCTCTTGCATGTTCCGTGCCACAGTACTTGCAAGGGTTCACTTTGCTTCTGTAGCTGTTCAAGGTGCCTTTTACTCTGGCTCCACCACTAGCACTAGCCTTCTGTCCAGGATGCTTTGAACCTTTCTTGTTAGTGCGAGGTTTAATCCCACGGACAGTAGTGGATCTGCTATCTGCAGCTGTACTGAATGCTTGTAGATGTGATTCAGCCATTTCTGTGCTTTTACAGATATGTCAATGCAGTTATTGAGCGATAGCTTTCTCTCTTTTAACAGACGTTTTCTGGTTTAGGAATCGTTAATGCCCAGTACGATCTTGTCTCTCAGCAGACTGTCTGACATACACGAGCAAAAATTACATGTCTTTGCCAGAGATCTAAGGCTGGCAAGAAACAAATCAAAAGTCTCACTTTGTTCTTGTTGCCGCTTGTTGAACAAGTACCATTCATAGGTCTCATTGTTCTCACCGATAGCATATCTGTCAAATGCAGCTAAAATCTTTGTGAGGTCTTGGCCTTCAGCCTCATCTGCAAACACAAAACTGTTGTAGACCTCAAGTCCTGACGGTCCAATTGTATGTAAAAATAATGCCGTCTGGTATGCCGGAACTTGTTTGTACAGTTGTGCTACAACGCTGTAGTTAGTCCACATCTGCCGCCATGTCTTCCATCCGTCTATCGCCCCGTGGTTGACCGTCACGGCCGGTGGCGGGCGGATGTCGCTGAATGGGAGAGGACTTCTGCCCCGAACACGGTCGCCCGCGGGTGCTGGGTGCTGCTGAGATTCTGCTGTCTCTCCTCCAGTCATTGCCACTGCACTTGTCTCTATTTGTGGCTGGTTGCTTGTCTCGGTCGACATTTTTCTACTCTTACACTCACCCTCCGATGTTTCAGAGTTGCGCTATTATTATGCTGCCAACCGCAAGTTGAAAAAAATCAGGCACTGCAGTTGAAAAAAGCAATTTTCCGAGCCCCACCACTGCCACCATGTTTCGAGAAAGATATTTCAGATAAAAACAACGGCACATGCGCACCAACTTTAATCGTCTGCTCACGAGTGCATGTACAAATATATCATAACAGACATAAAGATTGGTGGTCTTGTGGATAGAGTAGAAGGTTGTCACAATTTACAATGGGACATTGATGGGATGCAGGGTCGGGCTGAGAAGTGGCAGATGGAGCTCAATTTGAAAAAATGAGAAGTGATTCACTTTGGAAATTTGAACTTGAAGGCAGAATATAGGGTTGATCGTGGAATTCTTAAGACCTTGGAGAAATGGGAATCTTGGGGTTCATGTCCATCAATCCTTCAAAGTTGCAGCACAGCTTGATAGGGTAGTTAAGAAGGTATATGGTGACATGACCTTCAGTAGTCACGGGATTTAGATCAAGAACGGTGAGGTAATGTTGCAATTCTATAAAACTCTATAAAACCCTGGTCACACAAAGGTTTGTTCTGGTCAGCTCATTAAAGGAATAATGTCGAAGCTCTAGAATGAACACAGAGGAGATCTACCAGGATGATGCCTGGATTAAAAGCATGTCTTACAAGAATAGGTTAAATGAACTATGGTGTTTGTCTTTGGAAAGAAGGAAATTAGAGGTAAACAAGATGATAAGAGGCAAGATAAGAGACATAGATTGTGTGGACAGCTAGAGATTTCTTTTGTCCATGCAGAAATGGCTAATACAAGGAGCCATAGCTTTAAGGTGTTGGGAGTAAAGTATAAAGTGGAAATCAGAAGCAGTTGAATATTATACTACCACTACCCCCCCCCCCCCCCACACACACACACACACGCACACCAAGTGTCTGGTGCGTGGAAAGTGCTCCCAGTTGTGATGGTAGAGGCAGATAAATTATGGACATTTAAAAGACACTTAGATAGGCAAAGAAAAGTGGGAGGGAAAAGTTAGATTGATCTTGAAGTGTAGGGTCAGCACAACATTGTGGAACAAACAGCCTGTTCGCAGCTGTGCTGTGCTACGTTCTATAAATGGAACTAGTGTGAAGGCCTTTGTTTTGTGGAGACTGTTGCAACTAGGACAAATGCTCATTAACAGAAGTTCTGAGAAGAGGTTTGAACAGGTGCTCAAAATCACGAAAGGCTTTAATAAAGTAAGAAAGGGAAAAAACATCTAATGGCAGACATGCCATTTATCAGAGGACGCTGATTGTTAAAGGATGAGAAGTGATATGAAGGTAGAGTATACAATTGAAGTTATTTCAATCTGAGTGTACTGCTGAAGAGGGCTATGAATGTAGATACAATTGTAAGAATAGGGCACAAGTAGTAATATAAAAATATTACAGCTTTGGGGAGAGAGCACAATAGCACAGTCACTTGAAAAGCTCCAAGACACAACACTGGCATGACAAACCAAACCACTTCCTTCTCTGCTGTGTCAGACAATGATCCTTTCTCATAAGTGACCAGGGATAATTTATTACTTTCGAATAAGTAGTAATGTCCTTTTTGGGATCTCTTCTGATGAAGGACACCTCTGTGTGATCAATACATTCCCTTGTATCCCCCTTCCATATTTAATTTGCAAATTTACTTTTGTTGGTTATTTTGTGTTATAGCACTAATCTAACATCCATAGTAACGTACAGGATGTAGCTGCAGTGTGTTCAATACTCCAACAATCTGATCATGTGCCTCTGTTTGAAAATACACTTTAAATTTATGGTCCATTAAGATTTGAGAAGAAATAAATGACTCTATGCCTCGTGAAGCCCCCTTCTTCAGTGACTAGTGATGGACTAAAACTCCAGAGTGCTATTAACAAATTAAATTAATTTCCCATTCAAAAACTTTACTTCTCGATGTTTTAAATCTTTTTATACACTTGGTAAAAAAAAGTCTGTGGAAATACACAGGAAAAATAGGACTGCAAAATTAAAAAAAACATGCACTTACATCATTGAATTTCCCAACAGCATGACATGGTTTACTGAAATATTTTGTCATATTGTTTTTAAAGGAGTCAACTCAATGCATGAGAAGAAAATCTATACAAAAAAAAGTTTGAGAAAGGACAGAATTGGATGGAAGAATTGATTTTTCAATCTTAACTTCTTCCCCAGAATAATTTATTGTAAACGTTTGACAGGTGCTGTACCAAAAGAAAAATAAGTGATTGAAGGGGAGAGCTTCTTTATTTAACCAAGAGTGGTTGTGGTAACCTTTATGAGCATAGAAATCACTATTTTTCTACATATTGTAAGAAAATGTTTAATGAAATTACGAACAGTTTCTATGTTTATGCCATTTTCAAGATAATGAAATCATAATTTATGTACTAGACCTGCGGTCCCCAACCACCAGGCCGTGGACCAGTGCCGGGCCGCAAAGCATGTGCTACCAGGCTGCAAGGAAACGATATGAGTCAGCTGCACCTTTTCCTCATTCCCTGTCACGCACTGTTGAACTTGAACATAGGGTTGTCAACTGTCCTGTATTTGCCGGGACATCCCATATATTGGTCTAAATTGGTCAGTCCCATACGGGACTGCCCTTGTCCCGTATTTCCCCTTCTAAGGTAGAGCGTTCCTATGAAACCATTCGTAAGCCGAAATGGCGTAAAGCGAAGAAGTAATTACCATTAATTTATATGGGAAAAATTTTTGAGCGTTCCCAGACCCAAAAAATAACCTACCAAATCATACCAAATAACACATAAAACCTAAAATAACACTAACATATAGCAAAAGCAGGAATGATATGATAAATACACATCCTATATAAAGTAGAAATAATGTATCTACAGTACACTGCAGTCAGGAAGATTAAGCCAAAACCAATTTGTGGGAAAAAAATTGGCACGTATGCACATACGCACGTCACGCATGCGTACACAGGTGCCCGCACAAGGCTTCATGGTCATAGTAGTCTTTCCCGGGGTAAACACAAGTGTCCTGGGATTTGACTGTTACTTTTGTCCCATATTTGGGAGTGAGAAAGTTAGCAACACTAACTGTAAAGGACATGTTGAGGTGAGTTTAACCCTACTTGAACACCTCCCCCCCTCCCCCCCCCCCACTGTCGGCCAGTCCGCAAGAATATTGTCAATATTAAACCGCTGCAAAAAAGGTTGGGGACACCTGTACTATACCAAAATGTTGACCATTTTTGAATATTAGGTGGACCACACAATAAATTGAGTACTGTTCCTGAACTGGCCATTTGGGGCTTAAAGCTTCCTCCATTCATGGAGATAAATGCTGATTTTCAAGTCTCAAAGCCATTTTCTGGCATTGTCCCCGTATCATAGAAACATAGAAAACCTACAGCATAATACAGGCCCTTTGGCCCACAAAGCTGTGCCGAACATGTCCTTACCTGAGAAAATACCTAGGGTTACCCATAGCCCTCTATTTTTCTAAGCTCTATGTACCTATCCAGGAGTCTCTTAAAATACCCTATCATATTCACCTCTACCACCGTCGCTGGCAGCCCATTCCGCACACTCACCACTCTCTGCATAAAAAACTTTGTACTGACATCTCCTTTCTAACTAATTCCAAGCACCCCAAAACTGTGCCCTTTCATGCTGGCCATTCCAGCCCTGGGAAAAAGCCTCTGACTATCCACACGATCAATGCCCCTCAGCATCTTACGCACCTCTATCAGGTCACCTTTCATCCTCCGCCGAGTTCACTCAGCCTATTCTCATAAGGCATGCTCCCTAATCCAGGCAGCATCCTTGTAAATTTCCTCTGCACCCTTTCTATGGTTTCCACATCTTTCCTATAATGAGGCGACCAGAACTGAGCACAGTACTCCAAGTGGGGTCTGACCAGGGTCCTATATAGCTGCAACATTACCTCTTGACTCCTAAACTCAATCCCATGATTGATGAAGGCCAATGCACCAGCTGCTTTGAGTGTCCTATGGACTTGGACCCCAAGATCCCTCTGATTCTCCACACTGCCAAGAGTCTTACCATCAATACTATATTCTGCCATCATATTTGAACATACCAAAATTGAACCACCTCACACTTATCTGGGTTGAACTCCATCTGCCACTTCTCAGCCCAGTTCTTCACCCTATTGATGTCCCTCTGTAACCTCTGACAGCCCTCCATACTATCCACAATACCCCCAATCTTTGTGTCATCAGCAAATTTACTAACCCATCCCTCCACTTCCTCATCCAGGTCCTTTATAAAAATCATGGAGAGAAGGGTCCCAGAACAGATCCCTGAGGCACACCATTGGTCACCGACCTCCATGCAGAATATGACCCATCTACAACCACTCTTTGCCTTCTGTGGGCAAGCCAGTTCTGGATCCACAAAGCAATGTTCCCCTAGATCCCATGCCTCCTTACTTTCTCAATAAGCCTTGCATGGGGTACTTTGTCAAACGCCTTGCTGAAATCCATATACACTACATTTACTGCTCTTCCTTCATCAATGTGTTTAGTCACATCCTCAGAAAATTCAATCAGTCTCATAAGGCACAACCTGCTTTTCACAAGGCCATGCTGACTATTCCTAATCATATTATGCCTCTCCCAATATTCATAAATCCTGCCTCTCAGGATCTTCTCCATCAACTTACCAACCACTAAAGTAAGACTCACTGGTCTATAATTTCCTGGGCTATCTCTCCTCCCTTTCTTGAATAATGGAACAACATCCATAACCCTCCAATCCTCCGGAACCTCTCCCATCCCCATTGATCATTGCCCGAGGCTCAGGAATCCTTTGATACTCTTACCTATCCAGAAATTTATTGATTCTTGTAATTAATTAACTCTATTAATGATTATCCGCTAAGTCAGAGAATTCATCTTCCTCTGAAAGAAGAAATTTCTCTTCATCAGTCCTAAATGACACATCACATCGAACTGTGACCCCGGCTCTTAATTCTTCAGCCTGTGGAAACACTATCCCTCAATTCACCCTTTCAAGCCTCATAAAAGAACAAAGGTTCAGTTTACTCAACCTGTCTTCAAATACAAATCCACCTTCCCCTGTAGCCAGTCTGGTGAAACTTCACTGCCCTTTTTAAATGGTAAAAAAAATCCTTTTCAAGTATAGAAAACAAAATTGTTCACAAGATATAGATTCACCAAAGACCTGTATAATTGCAGTAAGACATCTTTCTCCTGTAGTCAAATTATTCCATAATAATTGCCCAACATTCTCCTGGGTATCAACATTCCAAAGGATCTATCTTCCGACTTCTATTTTGATACAATCATTAAGAAGGCGTGCCAGTGGCTCAACTTTGTTAGGAGTTTAAGGAGATTTGTTACGTCATTGAAGGCTTCTTCAAATTTGTACAGATGTATGTTGCATCACTGTCTTGTATGTGAAGGTGAAAATAGCACTTAACATTCATGGTTTCTTTAGAAGTGGAAGGTGATATTAATGTCACACATGTAACTGTAAATTTGAAAGGACCTACAACTTAATTATAATGTCAATGCTCAGCATCATGAAAGGCTACAAAGGGTTTGTAGACTCAGCCAGTTCCATCACAGGGACAAGTTTCTCCACCATCGAGGACATCTTCAAGATGTGGTGCTCAGGAAGGTAGCATCCATCATAAAAGACCCTCACCATCCAGGACATGCCCTATTCGCATTACAGTGGTCAGGAAGGAGGTATAGGAACTTCAAGACCCACTTGAACAGCTTCTTCCCCTCCGCCATCAGATTTCAGAAGAGTCCATGAACTCGTGAACACTACCTCATTATTTGTACTATTTATTTAGTTTCTAACTTATTGTAAGTTACTAAACTAAAAAATAGTACAAGTAACGCTGCCACAAAAAAAATCATAACATGTCAATGACAACAAATCTGATTCTGATGCATTTGTATGTTAGCTTTTAGTAATTTGTGTACAAACACAACCAGATCCTTTTAAGCATTAGAACTACTGACTCTCTCAGCAGTAAAATAATTACACTATTCTAGTTTTTGCATCAATGAGGATAAAAACACAGATTTTCCCCAGATTATATTGCACCTATTTCGATCCACTCATCCAGCTTGCTCATATCCCTTTGAAGTCTCTTCACAGCCTACTCCTTCCACACAACACCACCTGGTTTTGTATCATCAGAGAACTTGTAAACACCCAGTTAACAGCAGAGCTTGGCAAATTTGCACCATTGATTTGACTAATTAAAATATTAGCAGGTAAACAATGTGCTCCAGGTAGTAGGTATTCAGAAACAAAGAAACAATGTATGTTTTTCACATTCAGTCATTTTGGAAATTAAGCAACATTCTCAATAAGTTGTAGCTCCTTTCAGATTTATAGTTAGGTGCAACATTAATATCACCTCCGCATCTGAATTTCTATTAATGTTAAATGCTGTTGTCATGTTCACAATCACAGACAAGGCAGTTGACTTGCTATTTGCTGAGAACACATACAAGATTAAAACAGATGCTGTTAACCCATTTCCATTCCAACATATTAATCCTTGGCAGCCTCTATTGCCATGATGAGGCCACTCTCAGGTTGGAAGAGCAACACCTCATATTCCTTTTGGGTAGCCTCCAACCTAATGGCATGAACATTGATTTCTCCAGCTTCCTGTAATTTTTCCCCTCTCCCTTGCCCCTTCTTCAATTCCCCACTCCGGCCTCCCTTGTACCTCTTCTCTTCTCACCTGCCTATCGCCTTCCTTTGGCACCTGTCCTTCTTTCCTTTATCCATGATACACTCTCCTCTCCAATCAGAATCATTCTTCTCCAGCCCTTTACGTTTTCCATCTATCACATCCCAGCTTCTTACTTCATCCCCTTCCCCCACCCACCTGACTTCACCCATTATTTACTAGATTGTACTCCTTCCTCCCCCCACCTTCTCATGCTATCTTCTACCCCCTTCCCTTCCAGTCCTGATGAAGGGTCTCATTCGAAAATGGCAACCATTTATTAATTTTCATAGGTGCTGCCTGACTTGCCTAATTCCCCCAGCATTTTGTGCGTGTTGCTATAATCTACCAGGTGATCTGAAAGAGAACACAGCCTTCTTTGACACTAAATGAAATAGCCGGATGGTGTTCAATCATTTGTAGGCAAGCTGACGCAATAAATAGATTAGGTATTTCCTGGCTACATGTGTCACACTACCTTGTCTTCTATCATTTCCTACTCTTACACCATTACTTTCCTGATGGCAAACAAAGTCGTCAGATGAATAAGCTGCATTATTTCATAGAGCACAAGTAAATTAAACTTCTCAGCAAATAGCAAAACCTTGCATCAAATGCTCAAAGTACCTATATGACTCATGCTGAAATAGTGTTGCAGAATGATTCACTAACAGTACAACATATAGGAGAGTACTACTGCACTCCACTGTTTGGGCTGCGGACATTAACTATAACACACAGCTTGGGCAATGCCATGTGGTTTTCAGAAATACACACTGTTACCCATGCTGGAAAGCTTGGTGGTACATTTCCCTATTTTGTATCAATCAATGAATCAAGCGAGGTCAGCAGTGTACAGAAGAATAGGAGACTGTAAAAGGAAACCGGAGCACCTGGAAGAAATTTGCACATTCCACAGGATGTACAAACCCTTTACAGTGGACACCAGACTAGAACTCTCAACTCCAATTCCCCAAGCTCTAATAGTGTTGAGCTAACCCCGACACTATTGTAGTGCTGGAGATTGTTTATCCAGTCAGAGATAAACAAAAGCCATGATACTATGAAAGTAGAAATAGGATGAAGTATAAAGGGACCATCATGCCTAAAATCCCTCAAAAATGATATTGGTAATCAAAGTTCTAAGTAAACTTTATTATCAAAGTACATATACGCCACCATATGGAATTCATTTTCTTCTGGGCATACTCAATACATTTATACAATAATAACCATAACAGTTTCAATGAAAGACCACCCAACTAAGGCATTCAACCAGAGTGTAGAAGACAACAAACTGCAAATATAAAAAAATAATAATAATACTAAATAAGCAATAAATATTGAGAGCATGAGATGAAGAGTCCTTGAAAGTGAGTCCATAGTCTGTGGAAACATTTCAATGATGGGGCAATTGAAGTTGAGTGAATTTAGCACCTTTGGTTCAAGAGCCAGATGGTTGAGGATAGTAACTGTTCCTGAATCTGGTGGTGCGGGTCCTGAGGCTCTTGTACCTTCTTCCTGATCCGATTTACCGAAATACAGTCTGGGCATGGAATGGTAGGCATTCCTTATCTTAGTATAACAGAGGTCTAGTGTGTTGGGACCTCTGGTGTTACAGGTTATATGCTAATGGTAATTGGGCAGGGTTTTCTTCAAACCTGGTTGAAGTCTCCAACTGTGACTTGAAATGCATCAGGATGGACTGCTTCTTGTTTGGAGATGACATCACGCAGTAACGCGAGAGCTTGTTCATAGTCAGCTACTGGTATTATGTAAATTCCAGTGAAAGTCATGGATGAGGGCTCCTGAGGTAAATAGAATAGTCAGCATTGATTTATTATTCTCACAAGCACCAAGATATAGTGAAAAGCCAGTTTTGCACATTACATTGTGCTTTGAGGTAAAACAATAACAATGTTGAATAAGGTGTAAAAGCTACACAGAAAGCGCAGAGCAGATAAACAATAAAGTGCAAGATTATAACAGGGCAAATTGTGAAGCCAAGGGAACTGTTTCCTCTGCACCTGAATGCTCCATTCAAATTATAATCTCAACCACTTTATTCATGTCAAAAAAAAATCCTACGCAACAAATCACCCAAAAAATTTCTTCCGCACTGTTAGCAACTCAGCTTCATATCCCTTTATACTTGCATAAAACAATCTATTTCGATATTACATTTTTCATAAAATGTTGAAGCTGAGTGATTGTATTATGTTAATATTCGATCCATATCAGAACTAATAACTTGCGCTGTAAGACAGGAAGTAATTTCTGACATGTAGGAAATACTGTTTTACTCCTTCAGTTTCAGTAAAAATAACTTTGAGAGAAAGTGACACTTCTTTCACTGTTTGTAGCAGCTTTTAGGCCCAATCTTCAACTGATTCAATTGTTGCTGAAAAATCCAATTGTGCCTTCCAACTAATGTGATTGCTCATGTTGACAATCTTTAATCTCAATGAAAACGCTAACAAGCTGTCACATAGGTTCAAGTATTGTTAGTTTCATATCAATGTAACTATCAAAGCTCCAGGCATTTTTCTGTAATTTAACTGGTAAGGCAAAAAGTTCCATTTTCACCCACAATAAAGCAAACAGATGGCTCATGAAGTTGATCTGTAAACAAAGCGGGAAAAAAGCATTGGAGAAATAAGAGCATGTGACAAAATGGAGACTTTGATATTTTCCATTGCCTAATGAAAGTTCCAATAATCCCTTTTAATTAACTTTAAAGCATTTACAAAAATAACACAGATTTGCAGCAAATAAGCTGCAATAACATTACCGCACAGTTACACAGAAATATTCTTACTAGATCTTGACAATAAAAACCCGAAAATCATGGTTTCCATGGAGAAATTAGCACAAACAGTTCACTTACCCAATTGCAAAACCAAACCACTGCTGTTAAAAACCAGGTCAACACAGAGCAAAGCTAGTTTATATACATTTCTTGGCAGTTTTGCACCCACCACACCGTAATGTCTAAGCATGACTTTCACATTCACTACCACTTTACTTCTGATCCTTGCCTGTGTGAAATGCATAATAACAGTGTAATTTTCTCATCAGCAAGGTTTCTAAACACATCGGTTTGAAAAATGTCACATGTTACATACTTCATGGATACCTTGTGATTGTCTTATGAGGATGATGTAATGGTCTCGCGGAGGTCACATGATGTAATTTTCCTGCCAATGTGAGGTCACATGATGACCTGTTCTCACCAGGTATCTAAGTGTAGACCCCTGGTGACGCAGTTAGTTTTTAGTTAGATCGTCAGTCAGATACTTCGCTACACTGCGTATTAGTCTTATGACGAAGTTTAATTTTAAAACTGAGTTTTATTGTCTATTGTAAGGTACAGAATTGTTGGGCCGGCAGTCTCACCAATAACTGCCAGATTTGTTGATGTACCTTTTCAGTAATATTGGACAGTGAAGACGGGAACCTGAAGGAGTCGTTCGATGGTTTTGGAGAGGATCGACCATTATTGAATTCATTCAAGTAAGATTGATCTGCATGAGATAACCTCTGCTAAAAGAAGCAGAAAAGGTTGTGCAGTATCTAGCCTATTCTACAGAGAAAAAGGTCAGTGCCTTTAAACCGTTTTATTCCCGTCATCGTGAATCTTGCAGACAAGGCAGGTTCTGGCTGGAATCGACAGTAACGTCGTGTCTTCAAGGAATTCTTTACTTCAGGATAGTCTCTCCTAATTGACTGTATAAATCTCTTGGACTTTCAAATTTACCATTCGAAGAACTGTGTTTGAATTTACCACTTTAAGATTGTTTTCGCATTTGCTGCTTTAAGAACTAATACTGAGTTTGGTGGTTTGTTAAATGGCCGCATAGCAGTTTACTTCCAGTCAAGGTTTTCGTTTGTTTATCTTTTTACTAATTTTGAGCTGAGTTTTATAAATTTTTATTTGTTTATAAAACTTGACTCAATTCTATATTCATTGTTGCCGGTCACGTGACACACACAACGTTCACACACAGACCAACCAGCTTTTCCTCTTGTTGATCACTTGAAACATATATTTAAAAGGCCAATTAAATCAATCTGCACACACAACAAATTGTTTTCCTTTACTCCACTACCCTGAGCTCACAATCGACACTACCCACCCAAAGACCAACCTTCATTACATCTCTGTTGGTAAGCAAACTCAACTGACAATCTGTCTTGATAGACCACTCCTAACAGATGACAGGGATGTAACAGCAGATATTTCCCAGCAGCACAAACGTCCTTGGGTGTACATCACAGGAAGTAGATGAAGGCCCATCACTGACATTATTCACCCAAGCCTTATATGGCACTGAGCATTTATCTCCATTACTTGAAGGAGCAGGTTGCACTTCCACAAGGTAGGCAACACTGAGAACTGAAAACTTATAAGATCTTATTTACAAGCTCCATCACTTGCTTAATCCATCTCACAATCAATGTAAATGCTATTTCATTCTCAATGTCAAGTTCACCTCTAGCTCTAGAATCATTCCAGGCCAGAACCTCTGGTATACTTTTGTTTGCTGCTCATCACTGTACTAAAAAGATCTCCACAAGAGCAGACATCTGTCTAGTTCTCCAGCAACACACACACACTAGACAGTGGCGGTTCAAGCTACTACAGTCATTACTATACTGCAATTACATACCCGCCGCTGCTTTCATTATAAACTCACAAATGCCCCTTTATAATACCTGTTTACATTCTCTCTTAATGAACTTGGTAGCAAACTGTCAGGTGACCTTTTTTAATGGCCAATTCCAGATTATAAGACTTGGTCATCTTTCCACAGTCATAGCCATCTCCCATACCTGAAACACCACACGTTTGAGCAGGGAGAGTCCTGAGGAGTATCTCCGGCTCAAGTGGCTGCCTGCTCCAGTCATAGCTCCAGCTAGTCGGGTAAATAATGCCACATCACAACAAGGTGCTTAGTGGAGACTGATATAGGAGGGGGTTTCATAATGAGGTATTTCCTTCTTATGGAACTTTGCAGTAATCAGTAGCCTTTGGACTGTGGATGATGCGGGGTGAGCGAAGGTAAATAATTCTGCTGTTCTGGCAGAACATCACCATTGTTATGAACAGCTTCTGGCATCCCAAAGTGTCTGAAAATCTGCAGCAGTTTTTGAATGGTAGTCTCTGTCATTGTTGACTTCAAAGATGAATCTTCTGGCCATTTGCAATAGGCATCAACCAGGCCAAGACAGTGATACCCCGTTGTTTAGGCCAGTAAAGTCAATATGTACTGGACTCCAAGGTCTGGTAGCCTGAGGCCATGGTTGTGGATAGGCTCTATTTGGATTCTTTGCTGCCGTAGAGCACTGAGTACACTGCATGTATATGGTGGTGATATCTTCCTGGCCAGTACACAAAAGTTCTTACCAGGGCTTTCATGCCTGGATGACCACAGTGGAATTGTTTCAATACTTTTGGTTGAAGTGTTCGTGGAATCACTATTCTGTCTCCAAACATTAAGCAGGAGTTCACAGCTGAGAACGATACAACACATTCCTCAATCTTGACTGGCCATCATTGAGGTAATTGGAGATACAATGAGGAAAAGGATCTGCAGCTGTTCCTGCTCTGATCTTGTCAACTGTGACAGGAAGTTCTTCAGCAACATTCGTTACAACCCAGTGCACTTTGCAATCAATTGGAATCACAGCCATAACTACATCTTCATTTTTAGTAACCTGCCAATTCATAAATCTGCAGAGGGCATCTGCCTGACCAAGTTCCTGGGTTGATGTGTGCTTCATTTTAAAATCATAGGCTAGTCACATCATTGGTCACCTTTGTAAGTGGTTTGCTGTTTATACCGGGATGCCTTTTTTAAACCCAAACATGGACAACAGTGGCTTGTGATTGGGAATGAGTGTGAAGTGTCTGCCAGAAAATACCTTGTGGAATTTCTTCACAGCAAAGACGATTCCCAAGGCTTGCTTCTAGATTTGTCCACAGTTCCTTTCTGCTGCAGTCAGTAATCTGGCTGCATGCATGACAGCTTTTTTAGAACCATCAGGGTCTGGGATATGACAGCTTCCACCCTGTAGTTGGACCATTTCATCACAATGATGATTGGCAGTGCTGTATTGAAATACAATGAGATAAGTTTGTGTGACAGCATATGCTTCACCTGATCCACGGCATTGTTTGGACTATTTCCATGTGTTTAGCAGGGCAATGAGTGGCTCCCTCAGCTGGTGATTGTTATGAGAAATGCTGAATAATGACTGATTATGCACAAAAATAATCATGAAGTGCTGACATCTGATAGCAATGCTGTTTTTGAAATACGGTGACAACTATGCTCAACTATGATGAATCTCAGTTACATGATTGAAGATATCAGGAGGCTTGATTTTTCTGTCCAAAGTCTTTTAGTCAGTTCAACATGTGGTGCAGGCATTGACATAATCCTATCTAATCTGTGCCCATCACAATGATGTCATCGAGGTAAGAGCAACACCATCAATACCACTCATCATGATGTCCATAAGCTGTTGGAAAATTGAAGGAGCTGCCCTTACTCCAAAAGGCAGATGGAAGAATGGAAGCAACCCTTTCCGTGTTGTAAAGGTGAGAAGCTCCTGTAAATTTTCTGCCACTTCTACCTGGAGGTAGACTCCAGTCAAGTGCACCTCCACAAAGTAGCATTCAGTTTTGTGAAGAGATCTGCCAAAACCGGTAATGGGTACTGGCGTATCTCCAGGGCCACACTGAAACAAGTTGAGAAGTCTGTACACAACCTCACTGTACCAGTGGTTTTCTTGATAGTATTGGAGGTGCCCAACATGAGTAGTTAACAGCTTTGATCACACTAGCTTGTTGCAGGCGATCTAGGTCTTGCTCCATGACTGATAAGGCTGTGCATGGAACCGATCTTTTGGGTCAGATGTCTTGCTTTGCATTTGTACGGAGTTCTGCTTGCAGTTTAATGCAGCAACCTAGATCTCTTGAAATACTGTTGCAGTTGTTGTTGAATGGTCTCACGTATTGATAGTAGTATGGTGCGACTGACATGATTTGAATGGCCAATGTCCTCTTATAGATCTCATCTTGAGATCAAGCTTGTCCATCCAGTCAATGCCAATGGTATTCAGATCTGACTGCTCTGGTAGGTAACATACACTGTTGACTTGGTTATTATTCAATGTGCAGAGCAGTTCACCAGTCAGCTGTATTGTTTCACCCGATGTATTGCAGATGGCGTGATGAGCTGATTTGACTGATGGGGACCCGTGCCCACTATGTGCGTTTGGAAAAACATGGTGATGTCTGACACTTTATTGAGTTGTTGTTCTCCTGGAGGAAAAGCTAACTTGGAACATGATCATTAAACTCCTTGTAGATTTTGAAATTTCTTGTCTCTGTGCTCATCTGGCCTAGGAGATTGTGAAGGACTGCAAAAGCCTTTGTGACCAGCCATTGACCTGCTGCAAATGTGTTTCTTGTGTTCGTAATTTCTTGTGTAATGCCACACACCACAGTTCAACGAGCTGTGTTTGGCCACTTGGAGACCTGCTGCATGATGATGTCTGAGCCATTGGAAACTGCATTGACATTGTCCTGTTGAACAGATTGAAATCAGATTCAGAATCAGATTCACGTTTATTATCACCAGTATGTGTTGTGAAATCTGTTAACTTAGCAGCAGCAGTTCAATGCAATACATAACAGAGAAAAAAATAAATAAAAAGTGAATCAATTACAGCATACATATATTGGATAGATAAAAAATTGTGCAAAAATAGAAATAATATATATTTAAAAAGTGAGGTAGTGTTCATGGATTCAATGTCCATTTAGGAATCGGATGGCAGAGGGGAAAAAGCTGTTCCTGAATCACCGAGTGTGTGCCTTCAGGCTTCTGTACCTCCTCTCTGATTGTAACAATGAGAAAAGGGCATGCTCTGGGTACTGGAGGTTCTTAATAATGGACACTACCTTCTGAGACATCAGACACCACTCCTTGAAGATGTCTTGGGTACTCTGTTGGCTAGTACCCAAGATGGAACCAACTAAGTTTACCACCATCTGCAGCTTCTTTCGGTCCTGTGCAGTAGCTTCTCGCACCCGCCCCCCCCCCATACCAGACAGTGATGCAGCCTGTCACAATGCTCTCCACGGTACATCTACAGAAGTCTTTGAGCGTTTTTGTTGACGTACCAAATCTTTTCAAACTCCGCGCAGCACATCACACAAACCAATCTTCCGTCCGTGGACTCACTTTACACCGCACGCTGTCGGAGCAGTGCTACCAGGATAATCAAGGACACAACCCACCCAGCCAATAGACATTTCGTCCCTCTTCCCTCTTGGAGATGGTTCAGGAGCTTGAAGACTCATACGGCCAGATTTGGGAACAGCTTCTTTCCAACTGTGATAAGACTGCTGAATGGATCCTGACCCAGATCTGGGCCGTACCCTCCAAATATCCGGACCTGCCTCTCGGTTTTTTTGTACTACCTTACTTCCCATTTTTCTATTTTCTATTTATGATTTATAATTTAAATTTTTAATATTTACTAATTTTAACTATTTTTAATATCCTTAATATTTAATATTTGTACTCCAGGGAGTGTGAAGCACAGAATCAAGTATCGCTGTGATGATTGTACATTCTAGTACCAATTGTTTGGCGACAATAAAGTATAAAGTACAATGATGTATAGTCTCTGTCTTTCCTTCTTTATAGCTGCATCATATGTTGGGATCAAGTTAGGTCCTCAGAGATCTTGACACCCAGGAACTTGAAATTGTTCACTCTCTCCACTTCTGAGGATTGTTATGTGTTCCTTCATCTTACCCTTCCTGTATCAGGTTGTTCAAACACTGACATTCTTGAGTGACAATTTGTAGAGTGAGATCTGAGTCTTACTCCAGTTTGGCAAGGAGCTGTTTGTGAATGTCTGCATCACCAGGAGTCTGAAGTCCACAGATAAAAATCAGACACTTGAACTCTGATTCAACCATGTTACCCAGCTTGAACTGTTCATATTCACAATTGATGATACTGGCATATAGTCGAAAAGAAGTCATTGGTGTCGTGTTTAAAAAGCCTTAGGCAATGGTAGCAAACACTAAAGAAAGGTGACTGGTCTCCAAGAATGCTTGTTTGCTGTTGAACAGATTCATCAAATGATAGGTTACGAAGATTCTTTGGTAGAATGAAATTGAATTACCATTCATGATCAGCAGTACCCACAAAGTGTCTTCCACGAGTTGTCTTTACTGACAAACTCAACCTTGAATATACAGTATCTTCATAACAAACGTAACTCCTGAAGTGGCATTGAACTGGAAGTTGGTAATGGATGCAACAACTGACTCACTTGAGTTCTGTTCAGTGTTTGACATCAACGTCATTGTCTCACAAATATTAACCTGCTGGACAAGGTTTTGATTAACTCCAGCTGGGCCGCCTCAAATTTAGTTTGCTGCTGTTGCAGAACTGCACTTGTCTTCTGCTAAAATGGCCACATCAACATAATATCGCAGCTTGTCACCAATTTGTTGTGTTGCTCACCTATAAGTACTAATGATCCCAAGCCAGATGACAGAACAAAGCTGGAACACAAAACTAATCTTTATTCAACAAAAACCTCAAAACTCAACAGTACTTCCCAGAGTATGGCTATTTAAATTGTTTACTCAAGAGCATTTGAAACATTGATAGGAACAACAACCATTCAGTGAAAGTAATCCTGGATTGGTTGACAGCTGACCGACAGGCATTGGTTGTTTCGGATCATCATAACAGATTCTTCTTTACATATCTTCATTGGTTGGAATTTCATGAAACGTGCTATGTAAACGCTAACCTTTATTTCTTTTCTTTCCTTTTAACATTAAAAGCTGCCTGATACAAGGGGAAATACAATCTCTTCATTTTCATGTTGTCAATATAGTATCTTATACCTTGATTTATTACACAAGTAGAAATCATACGAAGTTTTCAAATACTACAACAATATTTTTCATTCAGTTTAAAATAAATCAGAAGCTGCAATTATTTACAACTACTGCCTCAATGAGACATTAATGACCCCATGGTAATAATATTAAAGGGCCAATTGCACAATGTCACACTTCATTAACTCTAAAATTATCAGCAAAATTTTAAGATTTTCCATGCATTATTAACATCTGAGGCTTTATGTGGCAGGTCAAAAATCACAAATTGATCCTGGACATGCTAATGCGGAAGAAGATGGGTTAACTGTACAAACTAAACAGAACAGACTGAATCTTCAACACTGAAAAGTGAAAGTGGAAGTTGCACAGCTGTAAGCACAGTGTAATGTTTCTGGTAACCAGACTTGCATAAAAATAAACTTTTTGACACCACGTTCTGGTCAATAATGAGAATTATTGAGTGGCCAGACTATTCTGCTTAGAGGTCTAAATACAACAGGGAAGGTGCTTGCTGCAGGGCAAATCAATCATGGCCGCTACTGAAGAAACGTGCACAAACTTCTATAAAGATCTCCTTTATGTATTTCCACTTAATGAATATTCCTGAGTGATTTGTACCTGCATTACTAACAGAAGTACAGAGCATTTAGGCAAAGTACAGTGCCCCATGTAGTGGAAATCCATGATGATTCACCTTCTTGAGTCCCATCAGAAACAGTCCAGAGTTTCTTGAGCCTCTCTCATTGTCTGTTCCAGCTATCACCCAATAACCACTGTGTCGTTGCATATGTGACAACCATTAACCAATATGTGGCAATAAACAAATCTGCAGTTTATAAATGGCCAAAGTGAGCAACAAAATTTTGAAGAGTTGGACAACTACTCTCCAAACTTTCTTTCAGACTGAAGAACCAGCAGAACTCCTCTGAAGAAAGCCTACCACAGATTCAATGCTGTGAGACCACAATATTTAATGTCAGATTCATAAATCGTATCTGTTGTTGATGTAGTCTTGATAATGGCTTTAATGGCCTGTTTGAGAAAGCTCACAAAATCAGTATGCCTTACACTAAATTCACGAACTGCTTTTCAGCTCAGAGATTAATGTATTCAACTTGATTACGCCTCACCTGAATGCATTTTCTACATACAGTGTAGTATCACATACTCAGGCCAGATTAAAGCCACTGATTCATATTCAGCTTCTAATCCTAGATTTAATACTTAATTTCCCTCTTCATAAGATTTAATTTTCACTCACTAAACCAAATAGCTTGCTGGTCGGTAGTGTACTGGCATCAGCAACGGACCTCGAGGCCAATGGTCCCAGGTTTGAATCTGGCCGGTTCCTTGCATGGTTTCTATCTGTGCTGAGTCGAGCATCAAGCTGACAACTCAGCAACTCGGCCTCATAAAAAACAGACAAACGCTATGGAAATGGCAAAAGTGCCACCCGATGCACCATGAGGCACAAAAAAAGGAACAACAAATTAAATAGCTTAATCTACTCAAATAAATCAGAATATAAAATGTGACTGTCTTTGTAGGCAATCAAAATTAATCAGTTTGAGCAAGAAGGCAGATATGATAAAACTGTACTGGGCACAGTGTGTGTGGTTCTCTCAACAATCTGTCATCAAACTTGTAAGATAGCAATAATTTGTTTACACAGGATGCATCTCTTACTCTTATATCAGGTACAAGATTATTGATGCTGCTACCTATTTTAATCTAATTTTAACCTAATACAAATAATAAAAAAGTTAATATGTGAAAATTACTCAGTCAAGTGTAGAATTTATGTTACTGTGGAACTTTCATGTTGACTGAATATGTAGCTTCATTTTCTCACGTAAAGTAGATACTCTATAAAGATAACAGATAAGACAACTGCTTTATCCTAATTTCAAATTACAGCTTTCCGTTTAGGATAATGAACACAGTATTAATCTGCGCAGATATTATCAGCTTGGATGTGGTCAGGTGTGGTTTGGGGGATTATTTGCCAGCACTGAAGAAGAATACAGCATATAACAAGCCAACATTAGAAACATTACAGACTGATTTTCAGGTCCCTGAAGGCTGAGCGTGATTTGCCTTTTATGCTGCTACTCTAATTCTGTGAGTTCCTAAGTGGTTGATGAGGCCAGTTCAGGTCCCACAGTCTCTGCTACAGGAGCTGCCTGAGCCCGTGGACAGTTCTGCAGTACGAGATGAACTGAGTTACTTCCACTATTTACGCAAAGCTTGTTTCTGCTCCCAACAAACTGATTTAAGGTTCTCAGTGACATCATTACTGCTCGTCTTCTCATGGGCCATCGACACCCACAAGCCGGTGGAATGTTACCCTTTTATTAAGGAGGCTTTGAGCACATTCTTGAATCTTTTTGGTAATTGTTTGACACAGCTCGGAATAGTGTATCAATCAGGAGACTGCTGAAAAGCATCACAGAACAATTTGCCACAGCTATAAAACACTGCTCTTTATTTTATTTATTTATTTATTTATTCAGCAATCCATTGCGGATCAGGCCTGTCTCCCAATGAGCCATGCCACCCAGCAGCTTACCTATTTAACCCTAGCCTACGGAAACTCATGCGCTCACGGGAAGAAACATACAAATTCTTACAGAGGATGCCTGAATTGAACTGTGATCTGAGATGCCCTGCGCTGTACGGTATTGTGCTAACCACTGCACTACACTACTGTGGCAACCCCAAACTTCAGATCCCATACCAAGAGTCAAACCCGTGCCATCTGAGTGAAAACCATAATCCTAACTGTTAGGCCCTATGGGAGGTTTATACAATACTCATACAATAAAACTCATAAAGAAAGATAAAGATTAGCTTTGTTCATCACATGTAATTTGAACATCAAAATAAACAGTGAAATCCATTGTTTGCATCAACAAACAACACAATTTGAAAATATGCTGGGGCAACCACAAGAGTCGTCATGTTTCCAGTACCAACGTAGCATGCCCATAACCAACCCTAAGCAGTATATCTTTAGTATGTGAGAGGACACCACAGCACCCGAATATTACCCATGCAGGTATAGAGAGATCATAAAGCTCCTTACAGACTGGTAAAAATTAAACCCTGTAAAGTGTTATGCTAAGTGCTATGCCACCATGTCATTGATGATACCTAAGAAACTTCGACCACTCTGCATATCTCTGGAGCCATCTCTCAACAAAAACAAAATTCACTATTGTCTTCAGAGCCATTGGTAATCTGAGGAAAAAAGAACTTCACCTAAGGACAAGCAAATCAATCTCAGCATCCTTTACTTGGCCAATGTCTTCAGTAGTGAGGCATGAGGTACACTCAAGTTAGTTATGGTGGGCAGACCACATTATTTGCATGCCCAAAATTATACAGCAAAGAACATAATCTATTTCTGTCATAGAAAGAGATTACAGGTTGATAAAGATTTGAGTAGGAGGAGGAGTTTAGGAGGATTAATGGCGCTTAACGGCAACTCCTTTATTTGCATCTTTGGAAACAGCTCTATTTCCATCTTTAATATCTCTATTTTTCCCTTTCAGGGTTCTTTTGAAGGCCCTGGCCTGAAGTTACGTGCTAACCACGGTTCTTTGTGGGAATAGGACCCACTCTTGGGTTTCACGGCTGGCCGTTATTCGGCACGCCAAGGGCTCAGCCTAAGAGCTTTGCTCGCCTTCAGAGGCCCAAGATCTCGTGGCTCTGGAGATGGGCAGATCGAAGGTCGGTGTCCGGGCAGGAGATCGGGGTGTCGTGGGAGATGGAAGATCTAAGGCTGTGTGCCCAGAGACCCGAGATCGTTGGGCACAGAGCATGGAAAAAGCGACGCAATGGACTTTTAACATCATAAACCAGTGAGTTGTTTGTTATATCTTCCCTCTCGCTGTGAAACAGAAACGTCTCTTTCTCCCTTATTAGGAAGAGAGAGAGCCTGTGGTATGTCAAATATTGGGTGAACAAGTAGTCTTTGGAGTACTGCATCTGTGTCTTTGCTGTTGCTTTGCTCACGTTTGAGTGCTCGGTGGTGAGTGCTGATGCTTATTTCTTTGCCAGTGGGGGGAGGGGAGATCGTTGCTTGCTGCCGATTACGCGCAGGAGGGAGGGGAACTGGGCGGGGGGACTTTGAGGTTCTAATATTTAACTGTCATTCATTCCTTGGGGGCACTTCTCTGTTTTCGTGGATGGTTGTGAGGAAAAAGCATTTCAGGATGTATATTGTATACATTCCTCTGACATTCAATGTACCTTTGAAACCTTTGAAACCTTTGAAGTAACTGATCTAAGATTCCTTAAAGAACTGCAGCATCATCACCATCTCCTGGAAGTCTTGTCGAAAGTGGAGGAGAAGCACTTGAGATGGTATTTAGAAAACATGGCCAGGAACTAGGAACGTACTGAAACTGCATAAACATCAAAAGGAGTGAACCACCTTCCAAATGACCTACCTGTCGGTCCTGTGGCCACCATCCACCTACCCTATGGAGTAATCTGCACTTTCTACAATAACTTCCTCAAGGTGTACAAAA
The DNA here is from genome assembly GCF_030028105.1 of Mobula birostris. Taxonomy (NCBI): domain Eukaryota; kingdom Metazoa; phylum Chordata; class Chondrichthyes; order Myliobatiformes; family Myliobatidae; genus Mobula; species Mobula birostris. The sequence continues at coordinate 136,566,136 of NC_092376.1, forward strand.
ATAGATTATTATAAATTTCAGTGGACTGCCTAAATAGCGATTGAGGTACCAGTAGCAGTGTGAGCCTACATTTTCCACTCCGCATGTTTTAACAGTTTACGAGTGTTCAGTGACATTCAATGGTCCTTTATCCAACAGAACTTGTGAATATGCTCCTTTTTAACAAGGTGTTATTTAACAAACTAATTTTATAAAATTATAGTTATATATACTTAGTCACTTATACTAAACTCATACACATGCATGCTCTGTTCAGTCCAAAGTTCAAAGGAGCCAATTATTGAAAGTCCAGCTGTATGTTTCGAGCAAGCAATAAAAGACATAGACATAATAATAATTCAGTATAATACACTCTCAGCAGAAGACATCCTCTGTGGATTTATTGGGGATAAAATATGGTAATATTTTATGATGTTATGATTGTATAACAATTGAGCTATGACTGTGTGATCTTTCCCAATTTACAAAATGTAAGAAGCTCTAGCCTTGTGTTTGCATTTACTTAACAAGGGAAATATAAGTAAGTACAAAAGGGAGAAAGGAAGAGAAAGTGAAATTGGCTAAGTAAGGTGAAAAGAGAGGTTGTTTCCATGCTGTAAATCTATTTAATAATATTTTTTAGTATGGAGATTCAAATATCCAGTCTCATTTATTGTAAACTGCCTGACAATTCAGTTTATTTTTAATTCTAAAATTGAGACTTATATGCAGTTATTTTGGCTTTATTGATGTCTCACAGATAGTATTTAATCTTTGAACCTTTCTACAGTGATCTCTAATAAACAGTTTACAGGTAAATTTATTGAATTTAGTACAAATTAGGTTTTATTCTTTACCTCATTATTTTATTTTGTTAAATATTCAACTACATTAAAAAGTTATGGTAATAGCTATAACCACTTTAAAAATAATAAATTGAGCAAAATGAGAGATGCAAGCTGCAGAGTTTAAATTATTTCCTATTATGCATAATCTTCCTTGTTTTATAATTCACTAATCAATATGGTTTAGTTTCCACCCGAGATGCTTTAAGTAACCACAAAATTAATTTTAGAACTTAAGAAATAGGAGCTGGAGTTGGCCATGTGGCCCATCAAGACTGTTCCGCCACTCAATATGTCATGGTTGATCTGGTTATGGACCAACTCCATCTATCTGCCTTTCCCCATAACCCTTAATTCACCTATTATGCAAAAATCTATTTAACTATGTTTTAAGTACACCTAACAAGGTAGCCTCTGTGGTTAACTTGGGCAGAGAATTCCAGAGATTCACCACTCTCTGGGGAAAAGTAGCTTCTCCTCATCTCTGTCCCATACCCTTGCTTCCGAATCTTGAGACTATCTTCCAGAGGAAACAACTTTTCTGCCTCTGTCTTATCTTTCCTTTTTATATCTCTCTCATTCTTCTGAATTCCAGTGAATATCATCCCATGCAACTCAATCTCTCCTCATAGACTAAAGCCTTCAAAGTCAGTGTACCTTTTTTCAAGTAAGGAAGCAACAACTATATGTGTCGCCAGCTGCGGCCTCTGCAGTACTCTGTGCAGTTACTGCAAAACCTCCCTGCTCCTAAATTCAGTCCTTATAGCAATGAAGGTCAACATTCCACTTGCCTTCTTGACAGCCTTTTGCACCTGCACATCAACCTTTTACAATTCATATACGGGGTCTGTCCTGGATCCAGCACGTAAATGCCATTATGAAGAAAGCATGGCAGTGCCTCTATCTTCTTAGAAGTTTATGAACATTCAGCATGTCATCTAAAACTTTGACAAACTTCTATAGATGTGTGGTAGAGAGTATATTGGCTAGCTGCATGACAGGTTGGTATGGAAACACCAATGCCCTTGAACAGAAGAGCCTACATAAAGTAGTTGATAGGGCCCAGTTTGTCATGGGTAAAGCCCTCCCCATCACTGAGCACTCTACGTGGAGCACTGTTGAAGGAAAGCAGCATCCATCCTCAAGGTCCACTATCATCTAGACAATGCTCTTTTTGCTGCTGACATCAGAAAGAAGGTACAGGAGCCTCAGGATACAGAATACCAGGTTTAAGAACAGTTATTACTGCTCAAATATCAGGCCTTTAAACCAGAAGGGATAACTTCACTTTTCACACTACTGACATGTTCCCACAGCCTACTGACTCATGTTTAAGACTCTTCATCCCATGTTCTTGATATTTATTGCTTATTTATTGTTTCTTTTTTATTTGCACAATTTGTGGTGTCTTTTGCACATTGGTTTGTTAGTCCATCGTGTTAGGTACAGTCGTTCATTGATTCTACTTTTGCACTTACTATGAATGCCCTCAAGAAAGCAAATCTCAGGGTTATAGATGGTGACATATATATACTTTGATAATAAACTTAATTTGAAATTTGAGTTGTTCCCAAGTCCTTTTGCACAGCAGCAAGTTGTAATATTTCAGCACTTAAATAATAATCTGATCTTCTACTTTCTTTCCAAGATTGTACTCCATCTGTCAGATCCTTGCCTACTCATTTAATCTATCTATATCTCTCCACATTTTCTGCCCAATTTGCTTTTCTACTCAATTTGGCACATTAGATTGAATTGAATTGAACTGACTTTATTAATTACATCCTTCACATACATGAGGAGTAAAACCTTTATGTTACGTCTCCGCCTGAATGTGCAATTTATAGAATTTGTAATAAATAGTATGTACAACAGGACAGTCAATATAGCATAGAAATACAATTGTATTAGCGTGAATTAATCAGTCTGATGGCCTGGTGGAAGAAGCTGTTCCAGAGCCTGATGGCCCTGGCTTTAATGTTTCTTAGATGGTAGCAGCTGGAACAGTTTGTGGTTGGGGTGACTTGGGTTGCCAATGATCTTTTGGGCCTTTTTTTTCCCCACACCTGTCTCTTTAAATGTCCTGAATAGTGGGAAGTTCACATCTACAGATGTGATGGACTGTCCGCACCACTCTCTGCAGAGTTCTGCGATTCACAAGGCAGTCAGGATGCTCTCAGTTGTGCCCTTCTAGAAAATCCTCAGGTTTTGGGGACCCATACCAAACTTCTTCAATCATCTGAGGTGAAAGAGGCGCTGTTGTGCTTTTTTCACCACACAGCCGGTATGTACAGACTAGGTGATATCCTTGATGATGTGTATGCTGAGAAACTTAAAGCCGTTCACCCTCTCAACCCCAGATCCATTGATGTCAAAAGTGGTTAGCCTGTCTCCAGTCCTCCCGTCGTCCACAACCAGCTCCTCTGTTTTTGAAGGCGATGTGTCCTGCACTATGAGGACTGACACAAGATGGGCATTCCACATTACCCAATATTAATTTCCCCTTCTCATTATCCAAAGGACGTATGTTCACTTCAACTACCCTTTTCTATTTTATATAAAAAATTTTACTATCTCTCTTTACATTCTAGCTGGCTGGTGGTGTAGTGGCATCAGCGCCGGACTTTGGAGCGCAGGCTCCCGAGTTCGAATCCAGCCGGCTCCCTCGCTTGCTTTCCATTCGCGCTGCGTTGAGAATCGAGCGAGCAACTCGGCCTCGTAAAAATAAGAAAGCCTGCTAAAAAGAATGCCGTCATGACTGTGTCCCGATGACTCCACTTGGAGTTAAGGGCTTTCTTCTTCTTCTTCTTTTTACATTCTGGACTTGTTTACTCTCATAATCTATCTTCCCTCTTTTATTGATTGCTTAGTGATTCTCAGAATCAGAATAAGATTTGATATCACTGGCATATATTGTAGAACTTGTTAACTTTACAGCAGCTGTACAATGAAATATATGATATATAAATATACAGAAAAACTGAATTATATTAAATATATATATATGTCTATTAAATAGTTTAATTAAAATAAGTAGTGCAAAAACAGAAATAAAAAGTAGTAAGGTAGAGTTCATGGGTTCAACGTCCATATAGAAATGGCAGAGGGGAAGAAGCTATTCCTGAATCGCTGAGTGTGTGTCTTCATCTGCACCTCCTTCCCAATGGTAATAGTGTGAAGAGGGCGTGTCCTGATGGAGGGCATCCTTAATGATGGATGCTGCCTTCCTAAGGCATCGCTCCTTGAAGGTGTCTTGGACACTAAGGAAGCTGGAACCCATGATGGAAATGACTAATTTTACAAGAACCTGGAACTTATTTTGATCTTGGGCAGTAGCTCCCCCATACCAAACGGTGATGTAGCCAGTCATAATTTTCGCCACAGTACATTAATAGAAGTTTTCGAGTGTTTTAGTTGACAAACCAAATCTCCTCAAACTCCTAATGAAATATATAGCCACTGTCTTGCCTTCTTTATAGCTGGATCAATATGTTGCATCCAGGTTCGGTCCTCAGAGATAATGACACCCAAAATCTTGAAGCTGCTCACTCTCTCCACTTCTGATCCCTCTATGAAGATTGGTTTGTGTTCCCTCACCTTACCCTTCCTGAAGTCCACAATCAGCTCTTTGGACTTGCTAACGTTGAATGCAAGGTTGTTGCTGGAACACCACTCAACTAACTGGTACATCTCACTCCTGTACGCCCTTTCGTCACCATCTGAAATTCTTCCAACAATGGTTGTCTTATCAACAAATGTATAGATGACATTTGAGCTCTGCCTAGCCACACAGTCAAGGGTGTGGAGAGAGTAGGGCAGTGGGCTAAGCACACAACCTTCTGGAGTGCCAATGTTGATTGTCAGCGGGACAGAGATGCTATTTCCAACCTGCACAGATTGTGGTCTTCTGATTAGGAAATCGAGGGTCCAGTTGCAGAGGGCGCTACAGAGTCCCAGGTTCTGTAGATTTTTGTTCAGGAGTGTAGGAATGAAGGTGTTAAATGCTGAGCTATAGTCAATAAACAGCATCCTGGGATATGTATTTGCATTGTCCGGGTCATCCAAGGCTAGGTGGCGAGCCAATGAGATTGCATCTGACGTAGACCTATTGTGGTGATAGGTCCAGATCCTTCCTGAGACAGGTGTTGATTTCAGCCATGACCAACCTTTCACAGCATTTCATGGCCATAGATGTGAGTGTTACTGAACAATAGTCGTTGAGGCAGCTCTTCTTGGTTACCAATATAATTGTTGGAACTTCTCACTGTAGCAGTGAGAGATTGAAAATGTCTTCGAATACTCCCGCCAGTTGGTTGGAACAGGTCTGCAGAGCTTTACCAGGTATTCCATTGGGCCCTGCTGCCTTACTAGGATTTACCCTCTTGAAAGACAGCCTGACTTCTGCCTCCGAGACAGAGATCACAGGGTCATCGGATTCTGCAGGTATCCTCACAGCTGTAATTATATTCTCCTTTTCAAAGCAGGCATGAAAGGCATTGAAAATGTATGGTAGTAAAGCATTACTGCCATTCATGCTATGGGGTTTCACTTTGAAGGAAGTAATGTCTTGCAAAACCTGCCAGAGTTGATGTGCATCCAATGTTGTCTTCACCCATGCTCAGAATTGTCTCTTTGCTCTTGAAATAGCCCTCCACAAATCATATCTGGTTTTCTTAGACCCATAGAACACTACAGCACAGAAAACAGGCCATTCGGCCCTTCTAGTCTGTGCCAAAACATTATTCCGCTAGTCCCATTGACCTGCATCCAGTCCATAACCCTCCAGACCTCTCCCATCCATGTACCTATCCAATTTATTCTTAAAACTTAAGAGTGAGCCCACATTTACCACGTCAGATGACAGCTCGTTCCACACTTCCACCACTCTCTGTGAAGAAGTTCCCCCTAATGTTCCCCCTAAACCTTTCCCCTTTCACCCTAAAGCCATGTCCTCTCGTATTTATCTCTCCTAATCTAAGTAGAAAGAGCCTATTCACATTTACTCTGTCTATACCCCTCATAATTTTGTAAACCTCTATCAAATCTCCCCTCATTCTTCTATGCTCCAAGGAATAAAGTCCTAACCTGTTCAATCTTTCCCTATAACTCAACTCCTGAAGACCTGGCAACACTCTTGTAGAAACTTGGGTCACCAGACTTAAATACCACAGATCTAGCCTACAACAGACAATGAACCTCCTGGCTCATCTATGGCTTTTGGTTTGGGAATGTACAGCAAGTTTTGTAGGCACACACTCATCCACACAGGTTTTATTGAAACCGATGACAAACGCAGTATATTTATCCAGACTCAAAGACGACTCCCTGTATACAGTCCAGTCTACTGGTTCAAAACTGTCCCGTAAGCATTCCTATGCCTCCCTGGTCCAGTCCTTCTTTGTCCTCACTACTGGTGCTGCAGTCTTCAGTCTCTGGGAGTAGAAGTACCATTAGCTTGATCAGACTTTCCGAAGTGTGGGCGTGGGATAGTACAGTAGGCACTCTTGATCTTAGTGTAACAGTGGCCCAGTGTGTACTTTGTTGATTACAATTATTTAGTGACTTTTTCTAGCTGGCCTGGTTAAAATCCCCCAAAATAATGTGGAAGGCATCAGGATGTGCTGTTTCACGCCTGTTGATTACGTCACTCAACTTATCTAGAGTCTGCTTGACATTAGCCTGAGGTGGAATGCACACCACTACCAAAGTGATCACTGAAATCTCCTGCAGCAGCTAAAATAGCCGGCACATAATTGTGAGGTATTCCAAGTCTCAATACTGGGGCATCACTGACACAATAGTACACCACAAGGAATTGATCATGAGGCATAAATCTCCACCTCTGCTTTTGAGAGACTCGGCCGACCTATCTTGATATTGTATTGTGAACCCGTCTATTCAAATCACTGCATCCGGCACAGAAAGGGTTAACCAAGATTCTAGAAAACAAAAGACGCAGGTGTTCCTGACATTCCTCTGGTACAGCACCCTAATCAACAATTTTATTTACCAGAGACTGTACGTTTGTCAGCAAGATTGTTGGTGTCAGGTGTCGAAAACCTTGTTTTCTTAAAATACACTATCAGACCAGCACGTCGAGCGCTCTTTTGCCGGTGGCTTCTTAAAGGGGTAGTGTGCCAGCCGCAGTCGGGTCTATTTCCATCTGTTTTAAGCAGCGATAAATCATTCAATGGCATTAAAACTTCATCACTGACTGTACTCATCATTGATACAGTTACGGTCCTCAACGGTAGCAGGCTAAACTAGAACATTTGATGATTTCCATCACTTTCAACGAGAGATGCCGGTCGGGTCATCTGTGGTGTTGGTGCCCTGGATGTGATTCTTTGCTCCTGTTTAAACTTTTTCCAGTCTTCCATTTTTCTGCATCTCTTGGTGACTGTATGTGAATGAGCTTGTTAACTTGACGTCTTCATTTCCTTAATTATCCAATGCTGGCTCTCTCCACCCTTATTGCCCTCACTTTGAATGGAATATTCTCCTGTTGAGCACTGTGAAAAATCTCTTTGAAAGTCTTCCACTGTCTCACTATATAGCCTGCATTCCCAATTTACTAAGGCCAACTTCGATAGTGTTAGATCAAACTATTGCTTGTGTGAGAAATTCTATCACCTTGTGATCATTCTTTCAAGAGGATCCCTAACTACAAGATCACTAATTTTACCTTTCTCATTGCACAGGATCAGATCTAAGACAGCATGTTCTCTTGCAGGGTCAGTAACATGCTGTCCAAGAAAATGATCACAGGTGCGTTTATGAAGTCCTCAATACTCCATGAACCAACTTGACTCATCCAATCTACATGCAAATTAATGACTCCAAGACAACTGCTGTTCCATTCTTGCACACATCAAGGCAGATTTACAGCTCTGCCATATTCTTTACATTTCTTGATGATTGACAACCGTACTCCAAGGGATATTCAGTGACTTGGACATTTTTTTTGTATCTTTCTCCTGATTTACGCTTTTCAATACCTTTTTGTACAGCTGCGTGAGTGTTCATTTTCTCTTCATAGTGTAGTTTTGCCAGGATACTGACTCACCAGCAGTTTGACCTTCCAGATACAGGAATATTTTTACTACAATCAATTGAAACACCTTGACTGCACACAGGTCTCCAAAAGCAGATCTCCATTTAACTAATTATGTGACTTCTAAAACCAACCAGCCGCACCAGTGATGATTTGGTGTGTCACATTAAAGGAAGTGAATACTTACGCAATCAATTACTTTGTATTTTATATTTGTAATTAATTTAGATCACTTTGTAGAGATCTGTTTTTACTTTGACACGAAAGAGTCTTTTTCTGTTGATCATTGTCAAAGAAGCCAAATTAAATTCATTGTGATTCAGTGTTGTGAAACAATAAAACATGAAAATTTCCAAATGGGGTGAATACTTTTCATAGGTACTGAATCTGTTCCTCAATATCCCGATGGCTATTAGGAGGTCCCCAGTACAACCCCATCAGTGTGATTGCACCCTATTCTTGAGTTCCATCCAAATGGACTCACTGTCCAGCCCCTCCATTATGTCTCCTCTGAATAAAGCTGTGATATTTTCCCTGATTAGGCCCCCCACCCCCTTATTTCCTCCTCTATCTTTTCTAAAATTTCAAAAACCTGGTACATTGATCATAGGTCCGCTTGCAGGGATAAGTACCTGGAGAGAGATTAGTGGGGAGGAACAAATGGATAAGGGAATCGTGGAGGGAGTGATTCCTGCGGAAAGTGAGGGAGAGATAAAGATATGTTTAGTGGTAGGATGTCTTTGGAGATGGTGGAAGTTGCGGAGGATGATGGGGTGGTAGGTAAGCACAAGAGCAATTCTATCACTATTAAGACAGCGGGAGGATGAGGTGAGCATGGATGTACGGGAAATGGAGAAGATGCAGGATTTTAAACAGTACTGCTCGAAATCATTGGAAGAATTGATATCATACTGCCTCAATTTATTATACACCCATTCATTTCATCACCACTCTCAAATGCTTTTCTTCTACCACAAACCTGCACTTGATGAATCTACAGAATGTACTGTATGTTACAGTCTCAAACAATATCACTTGACTGGCCAATGACTTTCAACTTCAGCATCAGCCAAGTACTGAGAACATTGTATGGTGTCACTCAAATTTCAAAGTTCTAAGTTTTAAGTTCAAAATACATTTGTTATGAAAGCATGCATACTATTTTCAACCTTGAGATTCATCTCCTTATATTCAGCCACAAAACAAACCCTTGAGGAAGAATCTAGAATTGGCATCGCTAAGGCAGTTCTATGTTGATTTCAATGCTGACTGGCAACTGCTGCGATGATACTGGTGCCAAACTGTTTCAGTCCCTTTGGATTCATCAGCTGCCCGGAGAGGGAGAGCCTGCTACATGGACAACAGTTTGTTCTCCATATCGTTCAGCCCTGGCTTGCATGTCACATAGATAACTGAGATGCAACATCCATGTTTGACCCTGACTAACAGAGGGCTTCCTCCTAGTACTACAGACCAGGAGATAGTTTGTTAATCAATTAAAAGCCTTCAGATTATCTTTGTAAACTTAGAAAAATATAGGAAGGAAATTAATAATCTAATTATTATAATATTATGAAAGTAATCTATGTGAAAATAAATGTGAAAAAATCAGAATTATGAATGTACCTTTTCATATATTTCCAGAATGTCTTTTCATTATTTTGAAACCATATGTTTTTTCATGCATCTTCTGTGCCTGATTTAAACTTCATTCCCATTTTACTCACTTCTAACATGGAAATTCCATTAACAATTCTTTTTTTCTTTTTTCAATATTTTTATTGATTTCCATATAGAAGAATACAGAGTCCATATTATAAAACAAAAAATAATAATAATACCAGATAGTATATTGAATCACACTAACAAACTCCTTACTCTATATTCATATAGATTAGATTAATTCTTATATTAGATTATAAACAGTTTTATATAAAAAAAGATCTGCACCTACTACCAAAGTTGAACCTGTTTGGGAAAAAAAAAGAAAAAAAAACTTCATCAGATAATAAAATATGCTATTAACCAACTTCTGTACTTTAACGAGAAGTCAAAGATTATGAAAATAATCTAAAAACGGCCCCCACAAATGCTGAAAATCTTGGTTAGGTTCAGAAATTGAACAACGAATCTTTTCTAAATTTAGGCATGCCATAACATCCCGAAACCACTGAGCATGATTAGGCGGAACAGCATCCTTCCATTTAAACAAAAGCGCCCTCCTAACCGTAAGAGAGATAAAAGCCAGAATGTGCAAATCATATGTTTTGGACATGCCCAAGTCTTGGAAAATATTGGAAGGAAGTATTCCAAACTTTTTCTGCACTCTTTAAAGTAAATTTTAAGCCAAATCCTTTGACTGCCCAATTTGGTATTGTTGGAAGGAAAGATATCATCTTGAAGACATCTGATTTGCATGTTCTGGATTTTATCTCTCTTATGGCCATTAACAATTCAAATCAATTCTACGTTAGAATAGAATTTATCTTTGGAGTATATTGTCAAATCTTTGTTGATATAAGAAACTTCAATCTCAAAGCACATTAAAAACCAATCGTTTTATACAATTTGATCAATAATAATGATATTGATCAATAATAATAAAAAAAAATTAATTCAATTAAATTCTAGAAAAGACTACTTTTTGGCTAAAAGAAGGCACGACGAGGCTATATCATTAGGAGCCTGAGGAGATTTGGTATCCTACCAAAAACACTCGCAAATTTCTACCGATGTGCCATGGAGAACATTCTAACCGGCTGTAGCACCATCTATTATGGGGGTAGGGGAGGGGTGCTATCGCACAGGATTGAAATAAGCTGCAGAGAGTTGTAAATTTAGTGCACTCCATCATGGGCATTAGGCTCCATAGTATCTAGGACATCATCAAAGAGTGATGCCTCAAAAAGGCAGCATCTATCATTATAGACCCCCATCACCCAGAACATGCCTTGTTCTCATTGCTACCATCAGGAAGGAGACTTGCACTGAATGGTTCAAGAGCAGCTTCATCCTCCCTGCCATCTGATTTCTGAATGGACACTGCACCCATGACACTACCTCACCACTTTATTTCCACATTTGCACCGCTTATTATAAACACACTATATATACATACATACTAATTGTAATTCACAGTTTTTTTCTATTATTGTGTATTGCATTGTACTGCTGCCATAAAATTGCAAAGACATATGCTGGCAATATTAAACCTGATTCTTATTCTGAGTAATAAAATTTTATCTGGCATGGAAAATATCAGTAGTGCTAGAAGGTGTACTCTTTATTCTAGAAAGGTCTGTAGCATTAAACTTAACTCATTCACGAGACCACCAGTAACAGCTGATCTTAGAGAAAGATCACAAGAGTGCTGTCAATGCACCAGAATCTATATTGCAAATCATATCAATCCATATTGCAAAATAAGCCATAAAGGGGAGTATTTGCACAGGAACTATATTATTTATCAAGTTATTTTCATATATGCAAACACACACACATACACACAGGCACACACATAACAGGGAAGGAATCATCTCCTTTTGGATGGTACAGAGCTGCAGACTGGATGTCAAGCTTCATACAATGTTGAAAGGATTTATTAATATTTTTGAAACAGGCTAATGACAGTGCAGTCTCTAAAATAGTGGGCAAACAAAGCTGCTCACTTGCAAACAAGATTGTGACAGGCATAATCTTATTGTGATTGACTATACTGTCATGCTTGCTTTGGTTTATGATTCATTTTAACAACCGTGTGGTTGTTGATATATTGAATTCCCTGATCTCCAACAATATAATTTCCCAACTCTTGGCATAATGCTTCACTTTCACAAATGTTGGCATTCCCTACAATATCAACCCTCTCAAAGTGAATGTTGGGTAAGTCACCCTCTTTTATTCCAAGAATTCAATAAGATTGAAGACTAGATTGGCCACCCAGCAAAAATATGCTCTTCCGATGAAGAAATCCACATGTCTCACATCAAAGAGGAAAGTGTTAATCACAGAATATTAATAACCAGTAAATTCCTCTTCTGTACCCTGTCCCACTCAAATTCTCAAAACAAATGTGGCATACTTTTCAATATTAAGCAGATCGGACAGAATCTTCAGTAGCCTTTGCTGCTTCCTTCCATTGTCTATTTTTCAAACTAAATCTTTCTCCTCTTCTTCTGCCATGTAGTCTTGAACTCACTTCCCCCACCCCGTCTTTCAAAAACCCCCTCTCAGATCTACAAACTCCCCCTTTTGCTTCTTTTCGCACAAGATCAATCTACATGAAATATTCTTTTCCATTTCTAAGACAAATAACTGAAGTAAATGTAAGTGATTTTGTTAGACTTTGAATATCATCCTTCAATGATATGCTGCCTCTTCTTCTCCAAAATTGACTCCTTTGTACAATTTATCAGGTTCCCTTTCTTCTCCCAGACCTCTAAAGGCTTTACATTTGCAACTGTGCTTTTCCAATACATTCCAATTCTCCTGAATATCTATTTAATGTACTGAATATACATTATTCTAACAAAAGTAGAGATGCTGTTTTAATCAGAAGCACTAAGAATTCCACAAGTCACAGTATAGAGAAGGATTCTCGGGTTGCAATGGTCGTGCAGTTAATAAATAAGTGAGGGGGGTGAGGTTGATGTAAATTGAATTGTGGGTGCATTTGAAAATATACTGAAAAAGTACAGCAATCTGTTTTCATTTGACTTCTTTCTATATTTTTATATTTTTTAACAATTGATATATATTTCCAGATTTTATAAACCCAAGCTCAAAATTCTGCCAGGATTAAAATTTACATCATTCAGATGGATAGTGCTGTAAAACTCTATTTAGTTCAACGCTGAACAGACTAACTCAGAATGTGGACTGGTTCTGAAGAGTGGGGTATTACAGACATAACAGAAGCATGGCTGAAAGAAAGTCAGGACTGGCAGCTCAAGACCAGGATACAGATGCTGCAGGCGTATCAGAGTTACAAGTAAGCAAGGAGGGATGCAGCCTGTTTGATATGGGAGGACTTAACAGCAGTACTTCGAGATGACATTTTTGATGGATTGTCCAGTGCAGCAGATGGGTAGAACTTTGAAACAAGAAGGATTGTTTGAGTGGCATACATTATAAACATCCCCTAATAGTGAGCAAGAATTTGAGCAGCACGTGTGTAAAGAATTCGCCCTATACCTCTGCTCCTCAAGTAAGAGTAATAGGATTTTACTAGTGTGAGATTTTAATTCCTCCAGTATTGCCTGAGCCACCCACAGTATTAACAAACTAAACAAGGTGGAATTTGTGAAATGTGTACAGGAGATTTTCCCAAGTCAATACACGAGGATGCAATGCCAAACAAGGCATGGCAAATAAATAAGGTGGCAATCAGGGAGCACTTTGGCTCTCATGACCATAATTCTATTAAGATCATAAGACCATAAGACAAAGAAACAGAAGTCAGCCATTCGGCCCATCGAGTCTGATCCGCCATTTTATCATGAGCTGATCCATTCTCCCATTTAGTCCCACTCCCCTGCCTTCTCACCATAACCTTTGATGCCCTGGCTACTCAGATACCTATCAATCTCTACCTTAAACACACTCAATGACTTGGCTCCACTGCCACCCGTGGCAACAAATTCCATAGATTCACCACCCTCTGGCTAAAAAAATTCTTCGCATCTCTGTTCTGAATGGGCACCCTTCAATCCTTATGTCATGCCCTCTCGTACTAGACTCCCCCATCATGGGAAACAACTTTGCCACATCCACTCTGTCCATGCCTTTCAACATTCGAAATGTTTCTATGAGGTCCCCCCTCATTCTTCTAAACTCCAAGGAATACAGTCCAAGAGTGGACAAATGTTCCTCATATGTTAACCCTCTCATTCCCGGAATCATTCCAGTAAATCTTCTCTGTACCCTCTCCAACGTCAGCACATCCTTTCTTAAATAAGGAGCCCAAAACTGCCCACAGTCCTTCAAGTGAGGTCTCACCAGCACCTTATAGAGCCTCAACATCACATTCCTGCTCCTATACTCTATTCCTCTAGAAATGAATGCCAACATTGTCAAAGGCCTTCTGAAAATCCAAATACACAAAATCTACTGCATCTCCCTTGTCTAGTCTACTTGTAATTTCCTCAAAAAATTGTAATAGGTTTGACAGGCAGGATTTTCCTTTAAGGAAACCACGCTGAGTTCTGCCTATCTTGTCATATGCCTCCAGGAACTCCGTAACCTCATCGTTGACAATCGACTCCAACAACTTCCCAACCACCGATGTCAAGCTAATAGGTCTATAATTTCCTTTTTGTTTCCTTGCACCCTTCTTAAATAGCGGTGTGACATTTGCAATCTTCCAGTCCTCCGGGACCATGCCAGAATCTATCGACTTTAGAAAGATCATTGCTAATGTCTCTGCAATCCCCACAGCTACTTCCTTCAGGACATGAGGGTGCATTCCATCTGGTCCAGGAGATTTATCTACCTTTAGCCTATTCAGCTTCCTGAGTACTTTCTCTGTTGTAATTGTGACTGCACACACTTCTCTTCCCTTACACCCTTGAGTGTCCAGTATACTGCTGATGTCTTCCTCAGTGAAGACTGATGCAAAATAGTCGTTCAGTTCCTCCACCATCTCCTTATCTCCCATTACAATTTCTCCAGCATCATTTTCTATTAGTCCTATATCTACTCTCACCTGTCTTTTATTCTTTATATACTTGAAAAAGCTTTTAGTATCCTCTTTGATATTATTTGCTAGCTTCCTTTCATAGTTCATCTTTCCCCTCTTAATGACCTTCTTAGTTTCCTTTTGTAAGCTTTTAAAAACATTCCAATCCTCTGTCTTCCCACTAAATTTTGCTTCCTTGTATGCCCTCTCCTTTGTTTTAACTTTGGCTTTGACTTCTCTCGTCAGCCACGGTTGCATCCTTTTCCCATTTGAAAATTTCTTCTTTTTTGGAATATATCTGTCTTGCACCTTTCTCACTTCTCACATAAACTCCAGCCACTGCTGCTCTGCCATCCTTCCCACTAATGTTCCTTTCCAGTCAACTTTGGCCAGTTCCTCTCTCATGCCACTGTAATTTCCTTTACTCCACTGAAATACTGACACATCGGATTTCAGCTTCTCTTTTTCAAATTTCACTGTGAACTTAATCATGTTATGATCACTGTCTCCTAAGGGTTCCTTCACCTCAATCTCTCTAATCACCTCTGGTTCATTACACAATACCCAATCCAGTACAGCTGATCCCCTAGTGGGCTCAACAGCAAGCTGCTCTGAAAAGCCATCCCGCAGACATTCTACAAACTCTCTTGAGATCCAGTGCTGACCTGATTTTCCCAATCCACTCACATGTTAAAATCCCCCACAATTAACACAACACTGCCCTTCTGACAAGCTTTTTCTATTTTCCATTGTAATTTGTAGTCCACATCACCGCAGCTGTTTGGAGGCCTATAAATAACTGCCTTCAGGGTCCTTTTACCCCTGTGATTTCTTAGCTCAACCCATAAAGATTCTGCATCTTCCGATCCTACGTCACCTCTTTCTAATGATTTGATATTATTTCTTAACAATAAAGCCATACCACCCGCTCTGCGTACCTGCCTATCCTTCTGATACACAGTGCATCCTTGGACATTCAGCTCCCAGAGACATGCATCCTTTAGCCACATCTCAGTGATGGCCACAATATCATACCTGTCAATCTGTAGCTGTACGACAAGATCATCCACACTATTCCTTATGCTGCGTGCATTTAAGTATAACACCTTAAGACCAGTAATTGGTACTTTTTGCTTTGATTGCACTGCAACTCATCCCAATGGCTGCAAATTTGCCCCATTACCTGCCTGTCTTTCCTGACATCGTTACTGCTCACTATCTTAGATTTATGTCTGTGTTCCCCTTCCTCTGCTCTATCATTCCGGTTCCCATCCCCCTGCCAAATTAGTTTAGACCCTCCCTAACAGCTCTATTAAACCTTCCCGCCAGGATATTGGTCCCCTTCGGGTTCAGGTGTAACCTGTCCATTTTGAACAGGTCATACTTCCCCCCAGAAGAGATCTCAATAATGCAAGAACCTGAAGCCCTGCCCCCTGCACCAGTCTCTCAGCCACACATTCATCTGCCTGATCCTACTATTCTTGCCCTCACTAGCACGTGGCACAGGTACCAATCCTGAGATAACTACACTGGAGGTCCTGCTTCTCAGCTTCCTTCCTAACTCTCGGAAATCTCTCTTCAGAACCTGCTCCCTTCTCTTATCTATGTCATTGATACCAACATGTACCAAGACAACTGGCTGCTCGCCCCCTCCCTTCAGAATATTCTGGACCCGATCCGAAACATCCCATACCCTGGCACCTGGGAGGCAACACACCATGCGGGTATCTCTATCAGACTCACAGAATCTCCTGTCTGTTCCCCTGACTATTAGTTTTAAGAATAACGGAAAGGGATGCCCCAAATCCACAGGTTAGAATCCTAAATGGAGCACCGCTAATTTGGAGGGAACCTGGGTAGAATCTAGCAGCGGCTGATTGGCTGAAACAATTTGATAGAAACAGAACAAATGGCAAGTAGAAGGCTTTTATGCATGTGATATCAAAAATGCAGAGGCAGCTTGTTGTTGTTAAGGTGAAAGGTAAATGTGGACGAGCTTAGGGAACTTTGGTTTATAGGAGATTCTGAAGTTCTCACCAAGAAAAAGAAGGAAATATTACATTGGGTTTAGGATTTTGGAAATGAGCAAATCTTAAGAGGGAAATCAGAAGGGCAAAGGAAGGACATGGGGTGGATATGACAAGTAAGGTTATGGGAAATCACACACAGTTCTATAGCTATATTAAAAATAAAAAGGTGTCCAGGGAGAGAATAGGTCCCTTTAGAGTTCACTTATGTGTTGAACCACAGGAAATACAGTTAGATATATTTGTTAGAAATATCTCTCCTCAGTGTTTACTGAGGAGAAAATCATGATTGCTGTTGAGAAAAGGGAAACGTGGAGATGTTTGGGAGGACATTCACACTACCAGGGAGGAGGTATTTACCACCTTACAGCGTACTGAAGTAGTTATATGCCCAGGGCTTGACTGAGTGCATCCTTGGATTTTGCGGGAGGCTGGTGTGGAAATTGCAGATGCCCTTATGGAAATAATTGTGACATCATTAGACACTGGTGAAGATTCCAAAGGACAGAAGATAACTAATGTGGTGTCAGTTGTTTAGAAAGTGAGCAGGTACAGGACAATCAGCCTGACACCATAGTGGAAAAGTTAGAGGGAATTCTGAGGGACAGGATCTATCAGCATTTGTATAAACAGTCTGATTTAGAAGAGTCAGCATGGCTTTATGTGTGAGAAGTCATTTCTAACAAATATTTTAAAGATTTTTTTTTAAGAGAAAAGGTTGATGAGGGCAGGGCAGCGGACGTTGTCTATTTGGACTACAGCAAGGCCTTCTTCAACAATATCCTGCATAGTAGGTTAGCCTGAAAGGTTAAGTTCATGGAATCCTGTGTCAAAACTGGCTCAGAGATAGGAAACAGAGGGTTGTGGTTGAAAGTTGCTTCTTGAGTGGACGCTGGTGACTACTAATGCACCACAGGATTCAGTGTTGGGATACTCGTTAATCATTAATTACATAAAAATGATATGGATGTAAAGGCACAATGCTTGACAGCTAGGAGGTGTTGTTGATAGTGAAGAAGGTTATTTGTGATTACAGAGGGGTATTGATAAATTAGGGAAGTGGGCTGAGGAGTGGCGAATAAATACAGAATCTCTCCTCTCCCAGAAGTTCCGGGAATCTCCCGCATATTGATAGTGGCTCCCTGATGCCTGCAAATTATATACAATATCCCAGAAATCAATTTTTTTGAGAGCCAGTGAGCGAGAGCGAGCACAAGAGTGCGAGTGAGCGAGCGCACGAGAGAGAGAGAGAGAGAGACAGAGAGCACCATGGCAGTGTGTTCCAAAAAAAGAAATATAAAACGTACGTCACCCCAGACTACCCTAAAGTGTACCCCTTCCTAATAGGGGTCAAAAATAACGACAGTGTTGCTCGCTGCACTGTTTGCAACAGTGACTTTTCTATTGTCCATGGTGGGTTAAGATAGTAAAAGACATGTTGAGGTGAGTTTAACAGGTGTCATTCGTTCATTAGCATAGCTAACGTTATTTAAACTAGCTGGCTAGCTGCTAAGGAGCTACTCTATTGCAGACATCCCACCTCTCCCGGAAATTCCAGGAGTCTCCCACAAATTGATAGCGCTACCTCCCTGAAATGAGTTTTTGCAGGGTGGGATGTCTGTAAATATTAATACAGGTAAGTGTGATGTCATGCATTTTGGAAAGTCAAACCAGAAGGACTTATACACGAGGAAATCTGCAGAGGCAGGAATTTCAAGCAACACAGAAAAGTTGCTGGTGAACGTAACAGGCCAGGCAGCATCCCTAGGAAGAGGTACAGTCGATGTTTCGGGCCGAAACCCTTCGTGACGAAGGGTCTCGGCCTGAACCGTCAACTGTACCTCTTCCTAGAGATGCTGCCTGGCCTGCTGCATTCACCAGCAACTTTGATGTGTGTTGCCAGAACGACTTGTACTATGAATGGTACAGTGCTAGAAAATGGAATGGAGCAGACATTTAGGAGGAAAAGTGCACAGTTAATCTAAAGCAGTGTCACAGTTAGACAGGGTGATGAGAAAAGCATTTATCACACTAGCTTTCATCTGCCAGGGCATTGAGTATAGGAGTTGGGATATTATGCTGCAATTTTATCAGTTGTTGTTGAGACTGCACCTGGAGTAATGTGTACAGTTTCAGCCACCTTGTTATAAGAAGTATTTGGTTAAAGTGGATAGAGTGTAGAAAAGATGTACAAGGATGTTGCCAAGATTACAGCGTCTGATTTATAGGGAAAAGTTGGCCAGGCAAGGTCTTTATTCCTTGGAGCATAGCAGAATGAGGGGAGACCTAACAGAAATGTTTAAATTATGATGGGCATTATGAGGTGGGCAATAATAGTCTTTTCTATGAGATAGAGGAATCCAAAACTAAGCAGCACAGATTTAGATTTAGGTTGGAAGTTCGAAGATTTAAAAGGGCCTGAGTTACAACATTTTCCACACAGTAGTGAATACTGTGCACAGAACAGGAAGAAGTCATTGAAGCTTACAAAAAGTTGCAAAATAATGTAGACACTAAATCAAATCAAAAGATTTCCAGTGTCAGAACTAGTACTTCTCTGCTATCTTCTACTCCATTGAAAAAAATCTTAGTGAGACTGATCAATCTAGTTTACTTATATGAAATCAGTTGTTCTGTAGCTCAAGTTAGAAAACAATGAAGGGACACTAACAAAAAAGAGTTGATCCAGAACATAAAGTCAATCACAGGCAATGTCTAGAAAGATGCAGCTCGTAGCAAACGATAAGGACTAATATCCTGATTTTTGTCTCTAATGAGGGTAAAATATTCAGTGTTCACCATTATCAGGCTCGGAAACTGACAGGAACTTCTAGCATGCATGTGCAGTTAAACAGAATTATTCAGAGATTTATGTCATGTCAGTGATTCCCATTTTGCATATAGGAAACATTATTTTTCAGAGTCTCCAGTGCAATCAGGGGACTGTTGACTTACCTAAAAATGTTACACTTGCTTGCGCAAGGATAAGCAAATTTTAATGATACACAGCCATATATATTGTTAAGCATACTATAATGCTAATAAATTCAGTTATGCAGATACATTACATTTTTAAGTATCTATGGTATACACTATTTTGCAGAATAACCTTCCATAAACTGGTTATCACATTTTAGATTGCAATTAATCTTTAGTGACATTTTCAGTTTTAGTTAACATTCTCCAAATGCGTAAAATACATGTCAAATTGTGCTTATTGCATTCTGATTTGATGTCTGATAGACTTCTTTAAAGTGATTGCATTCTCAGTGAATTGACTTTATCACTGTTGCTAGATACCCTGGATCTAAAATTCTTGAACAGGTAATTAAATTCTGGAAAATGGAATGTTAATTCCTCAGAGATAGCTGGATATTTTGATATGGAATTCAGATAAAATCATATAATTGGTAATAGTAGTGTGGTGTTCTCCATAGTAGAGTAACCTGGATCCTACCAGTGGGTTAGAAAATTATCAACTTGGTCATGTGATTTGATAGAAGTTCACAAGTAGTCTGTAAAAATACTTTGCCATGGAAGTTATGAAAGCTGCAAAGCTCAGAATATCTGTTTAAGATGACCCAGTGCAATAAATAATACAAGGTAAAGTGTACAAGTTCCTGAAGGTAGTCATCCCTGTTGGCCTTATATGCAAAGGACTAGTTAAGTGGAACACTGGGCTGGAGCATGGTAGATACTGAGGAGGAAATGGGAATGCTTGTGTTGGTATTGGGTTTATTGACCTCAAAGTTCTAAACTCAAAGACCTTAATCCCTATCGGATATAAATAACCATGAGAGCCCTCACTAAAGAGAGATTAAAGTGTAACTATCCAATTTTCAAAGACTAGTTCTCTTCCCCGTTTAATCTCCAAGGCAAGTTCAGCTGCTAATACCCACTATTCAAGTATTGAGTCCCTGCACCCTAGCAATGGAAAGTTGCTTAAAACAGTTCACTTACTTTCCGCATTATATATTTAAATCCAGACAACATTCTTAAATCACATCTAAAACTCACAGAGGACTTCCATCTTAAATATTTCCAAATTACATACCGTTTTTAAAACACAAAGCATTTTGTAAACACAAAAGACAAAGGATTTCCAAATCACAGGTACAATTCCTATCTTATCAATGATGCAGATGAACAAATCAACCATCGCAGAAATCAAAGACAGAGTAATGGAATCTAATTCACCTCATGTTTCTTCCATGATTCTTGATGTTCTTTACCACATTCTTAACAAACATGAACTGCTCTTTACATTTCTACAGTTTCTCTGCAACTTGGGTGACTTCAGACACAGTTAATATCTCATCAGCTACCTTTTCTATACAAAAGGTCCAGATAGTCTGTTATCAGGTCCAAAAACAAATCAGACACACAGTTCTCAGCTTAATATTCACAGTTCACATGCTATAAAGCTAACTTCCTTGAAACTCCCAACATTAATAGATCAGTTATTTTATACACTAAATTATATTGTCCATCCTGTCTGCAGGCTTCTTTGAAATAAGCAATGTGGTCAATGCGGTCTGTTTTGAAACAACACAAATGAAATAACCCATTGTCTTATTCTGCATCTCTTTGAACAGTTAGCTTCATAATATGAGCCACAAACAACATCTGTTTTAATGTCAAGTTGATTACCACTTGCCATTTACATTTTAAGAACTGAGGAATGACTCTCATTTATGATCAGAAGCTAAACAAAGCAATACTAGTTTGAAGTTTATTGACATTGTTTTGATTTTACAAGTAGCAGTTGCTGTGTTTAGAAAGTGAGTTTGGCAAAACAGGAGACCTCCTGTCCCACAAAGCTAATACCTATCATATGCCGAACATTATCTAAGGCACACCCAGGGAAGTATTTATGACTGTACTGTACATTTAAGATTATTCATTTAGAAAGCAATCATTATTAAATACATCAATATAGTGGTGTGTCAGTATGTAATAAGCCAGGATATGCATCTTATTTTCTGTTGATATGGTGCAAAAGAATTTTGATCTGTAGAGGCCCTGACTTAAGGGCAGGTGAACTGTTGGGTTGCTATCACATAGGACCACCCACAAGTATACATCTGTTATTATAGGAGTGGACAAAATCACAACCAACATATTAAGTGGGTTTTTGAAAGGATCATGGACTTGGGCACCAAGAAAATTCAGGAACCTTCACACTTTGCACTGGCCCTAGTCAAGTAAAATTTGGTGCCTCGGAGATGCCTTCAACTAACTGACACAGGCAGATGTAGATTAGAAGGTGTAATGCTTAAGAAATAAAGATGAAAAATGATAGTTCAATTATTACTATACAGCTAGCTGAGACAGTGTGATGAAGTATATCCTAATATTAGAGTGCCTATAGGCTACTCTTTCCTTGAGATCAGGAGTGATGATTGAGGTAGCAATGATTAACAAACATTGTAAATGGAACTTGATAACATAATATCTGAAACTAATGTGAAGCTTGATATCAAGGGACGAGTAAGCAGTTAAACACAAGACCTTGTCCAAATATGTAGATAATGCATTCTAAGAAATTGAGGGGAAGTTGCACAATATGGAGACAGAGACACTGACAAAGCACTGACAATGAATGGAAAAGTGACACCTTCAGAATGATTTTGCAATGATACTGAGTATTATCTCAAAAAAATTAGAAATCTCAGGAGAATATTGAAGATACTCTTCAAATATCAAAGATTTGCATTGCTGCATATATATGTTAGTTATAACTAGACATACATCTTTCATGATGCTTCAACAACTAAGGCAGTTATTGCATCACGATGGCAATGAATTACTAGGGCAGATGGTGTCAATTACAGGAGCATCTGTGAGGTTGAGGAAAAAGCTGGTAACATTCCAAGCTGGTCAGAGAATTGGATCTGTCTATGACACCTCAGTTAAAAAGACATCTGAAGTCCTAGGCCAATGGAAGTCACTCCGTTATGAAAAGCTTAAGTCAATGGCATTGCTTGGACAAGCCTATCACAAACAACAAAAATAAGCCTCTCAGAGGAAGTCACCGTAATCTATTTCAATATTATGAGAAAGCTAGTTCATGAGTTTCAGAACAACAGCCATGGCATTACATGTGCCCACAGACAAGCAGGGTACAAAAGAATCAACACAAGGTGAGACAATTGACATTACCTCTGGCATTGATGAGACACATTTACACTAGGGACAATTCTTGCATTCAGAATTGCTGAATGGAATTAATTAATGGCAGAGTGATTTGTATGCTTTGAAAGGACCACATTATAACGTGGAGCGAGTTGAAAACCTCCAAATATACTTTGCTAGATATCAAAATAAATTATTCTGACTACTGTCAGTCCAGAGCGGCATAGCCAGTTAGCAACAAAGTACATTGAAAAGTCACAGTGGTGCTAAAATCAGAGAAGGTGATTTCATAATTTTAAAATGAAATGCTAAGAGAGAGGAAAGGTCTTTTGTCAATGGTGAGTCAGAGTGAAGCTGAAGCACAAAGATGGAAACTTTTAAGCAGCAACCAATGTAGTAAATGTAGCTCATCAAGTTCACGGCTTCCAATGGTGTATAAGTAACAAAATACACCATTAGATAATAATAAATGCTACAAAACTCTGTGATAAGTATCATCTGGACATTTATTGTATTGAGTTAGCAAGAAGATGGCGATCCAAAATATGTCAAATAATGTATTCAGTTTTGAATGTAACTATTTTGAAGCAACAATTGGAATAAAGAATATGTGATCAGATATGTGTAAAATTATCTGTAGATGTTATCACTGGGACAACTATGACCTGAAGTGTATATTTCAGAAATGTCAGGTGCAGCTTGCAGAGAAGAATACAAGAACAAAAATACCAAGAGATGAAGCGATTTACAGTTCATTGAAATTACAGCTCCATATTTGTGTAAATAATTAACTGTCTGTAGAATTTCAGGTACATAAATAATTATCTACAGTTAGTTATCAATTATAAATGATGCTAGCATGGCTAGAACACTGGCTAACTGGCAGGTGGCAAGGAGTAGGAATAGGCTCCCAGTGAATACTGGTGTTACTCAGGGGTCTGTATTGGGACCACTTCTTTTTAAGTTATATGTCAATGATTTCAATGACAGCATTGATGGCTTTGTGGCCATATCTGCAGAAGATACGAAGATAGGTGGAGTGGCAGGTAGTGTTGAGGAATCAGGGAGGCTACAGAAGGACTTAGACAGATGAGGAAAATGGGCAAAGAAATGATAGAGTGTATATAGTGTTGCGAAGTGTAAAGTCATGCACTTTGGTGGAAGGAAAAGAAATATAGACTATATCCTAAATGGAGAGAAAATTCAAAAACCTGAGGTGCAAAGTGACTTGAAGTCCTCATGCAGAATTCACTAAAGATTTGTTTGAAGGTTGACTTGGTGGTGAAGACGGCAAATACAATGATAGCATTCATTTTGAGAGGACTAGAATACGTAGGAAGTAATGTTAAGGCTTTATAAGACACTGGTGAGGCCCCACTTGGAGGATTGTGAGCAGTTTTGCACCCTCTATCTAAGAAAGGATGTGATGACATCGGAGAGCTTTCAAAGAAGGTACATAAAATGATTCTGGGCTGGAAAGGCTTTTATGATGAACTTTTAATCTCACTGGGTCTGTACTCACTAGAATTCAGAAGAATGAGGGGGGATATTATTGAAATTTATTGAATGATGAAAGGCCTTTGTAGAGTGGATGTGGAGAGGACGTTTCCTATGTTGGGGAATCTAGGACTAGAAAGCACAGCCTCGGAAGAGTGGTGTTCATTTAGAATGGAGATGAGGAGGAATTTCTGTAGCCAGATAGTGGCAAATCTATGGAATTCATTGCCACAGACCGGATCTGGAGGCCAAGCTATTGGGTATATTAAAGGCAGAGGGTGATAGATTCTTGATTAGTCAGGACTTGAAGGATTATAGAGCAAAGACAGAAAAATGAGGCTGAGAGAGAAATAGATCAGCAATGATGAAATAGCGGAGCAGTCTCGATGGGTCAAATGGCCTAATTCTGCTTCTATATTTGATGGTCTTAAGATTTTATGATTGTTTGAAAGGTTCCTTTCTTTTATTTTAAAAGGAAAGCAGTGTATAGATGTTTGTGTACATATATCTTTAAGAGTTGTATGAATATGATCTTGATGTAATAATATGGCAGATATGGCTGTATAGCTGAGTTATAGTTTTCAATAAGAGATGTTTCATCACAATTTTTTTTGCCTAAAGAAGCAATATTAGAAAATAGTCAACAGATATCATTGGAACTGCAAAGATTGCAGTGGAGAGCTAAGAAAATCATGTCTGAAGAGAAGTTTAAAGCAGAGAAGTTGGTGATTAAAATGGGAATCATTGTAAAACAGTCAGGCTTTAAAACTGGATTTTGATGAGAGTTGAAATTAATTTCAGAGAATAACTAGAATTAATTTAATTCACAGAACAATAGTAAACAAATAATTAGAGCATCTAATTAAATATCAAGATAAAATGAATTAGGCAAAATATACCACCATTAAACCGGATCCAAATTACTTTAAACCATAAACAATTAACCATTAAAAATAATAACATTAAATGAAAACACTACAAAAAGTAGTGGATACAGTGCAATCCCTCACAGGAAAAGCCCCCAGCACCCCCCCACCCCACCGCAAGCACTCAGCACGTTTACAGGGAGCACTGTCACAGAAAAGCCACATCCATCTACAAGTAAGCCCACCATCCAGGCTGTCTCCCTACTATCAGCTAGGAGGTACAGGAACATAAGGTTCCACACCACCATGTTCAGGAGCAATTATTACCCTTCAACCATCAGGATCCTGAAACAGAGGGGATATCTCACCCCAACAATGAAATAATTCCATGACTTATGGACTTGCTTTCAAGGACTCTACTATTAATGCTCTCAATATTACGTATTTACTTATCTACCTATCCATAAGACCATACAACATAAGAACAGAATTAGGACATTCAGCTCATTGAGGCTGCTCCCCTATTTCATCATGGCTGATTTATTGTCCCTCTTAAAACCAATCTCCTGCGTTCTCCCGTAACCTTTGATACCCTGACATAGAAACATAGACACATAGAAATCTACAGCACATTACAGGCCCTTCAGCCCACAATGTCGTGCTGACCATGTAACCTACTCTAGAAACTGCCTAGAGTTTCCCTACCACATAGCCCTCTAATTTTCTAAGCTCCATGTAGGAGTCTCTTAAAAGGCTCTATTGTATCCACCTCTACCAGCGAAGATGGTAGTGCATTCCACTTACCCATCACTCTCTGTGTGAAAAATTTACCTCTGTCAACCTCCATATACCGACTTCCAAGCAACTTAAAACTATGCCCCCTCATGTTAGCCATCTCAGCCTTGGCAAAAAGTTTCTTGCTATCCACACGACCAATGCCTCTCATCATCTTATACACCTCCATCAGGTCACCTCTCATCTTCCGTCACTCCAAGGAGAAATGAAAACCTCTCAAGTTCCACCTTAAATATATGCAATGACCTGGCCTTCAAACCCTTCTATGGCAATGAATTCCACAGATTCTCCACTCTCTGGTTAAAGAAATCCCTCCTCATCTTTCTTCTAATTGAGCATCCCTCTATTCTGAGGCTATGTCCTCTGGTTGTTGACTCCCCACTATAGAAAACACCCTCTCCACTTCTACTATCTAGACCTTTCAATATTTTATAGGTTTCAATGAGATTTCCCATTCTCCTGAACTCCAGTAAATATAGGCCCAGAACCATCAAACACTCCTCATATTGTAATCTTGTCATTCCTGGAATTATTCTCAATGACCATCTCAGGACCCTTTCGAACGCTAGCACATCTTTACTTAGACTAAGGGCCCAAAACTGCCTGCAGCTCTCCAAATGTGGTCTAACCAGTGCCTTAAAAAGCCTCAGCATTACATTTTTGGTTTTATATTCTACTCCTCTCAAAATTAATGCTAACATTGCAATTGCCTTTGTTACCATCTGTAAGTTAACCTTTAGGGCATTCTTCATGAGGAGTCTAAAGTTGCATGTCTGATTTCTGATTTTTTTTCTTTGTAGAGAAAATATTTATTGATTGAGATTCAGCTTGAAATCGGCTCTTCTGGCCCGTCAAGCAATGCCACCCAGCCATCCTAGCTTAATCATGAGACATCTTACAATGGCCAATTAACCTACCAACTGGTAGGTCTTTGGACTGTGGGAGGAAACTGGAGCATCCGGAAAAAAACCCATGTGGTCACTGAGAAAATGTACAAACTCCTAATCAACAGTGGCAGGAACTGAACCTGGTTCACTGGTACTGTAAAGCGTTGTGCTATCCATTATGTTACCATACGCAACATTCTACACCTTTATTCCTTCTACCAAATAGCATCACCATACACTTCCCTACAGTGTATCCTATCCACTTCATTGCCCATTCTCCTAATCTAAGTTCTTCTACAGACTCACTGTTTCCTTAATACTATGTGCCCTTCCACCTATCTTCATATCATCCACAAACTTAGTCACAAAGCCATCTGTTCCATCATCAAATCGTGGACATATTACTTGAAAAGAAGTGGTCCACTTACTGAAGTCCGCAATCAATTCCTTGGTATTACTGACGTTGAATGCAAGGATGTTGCTATGACACCACTCAACCAGCTGATCTATCTCACTCCAGTATGCCTCCTTATGACCTTTGACATTTGCCAGTAATTGTTGTGACATCGACAAACTTATGAATGATGTTTGAGCTTTGACTAGCCATACATTTGTGGGTGTAGAGAGATTAAAGCAGTGGACTAAGCATGTAACCTTGAGCTGCTCCAGCGTTCATTGTCAGTGAGCAGGAAATGCTATTTCAGACTGTGGTCTCCCAGTAAGGAAGTCGAGGATCCAGCTGCAGAGTGAGGTATAGTGGCCATGTTTTGCAGCTTGTTGGTTATAATTGTGATGGGCACTGAGCTGTAGTCAACAAACAACAGCCTAACATAGCTCCTGGGCCCTTGGAGGCTCCATCTTCCTCTCACCCCAACCCTCCCCTCCCCATTGACACCCCCCGCCTCCCCCCTCTGATCCCAGCTCTCATCCGTGCCAGGTCTTTACCATCCCCTCCAACCTTCAACTGTCGGAGGCAGAACGCTCTGTTCTCAGTAAGGGCCTCACATTTGTCCCCCTTCGCCCACACCTCAGCGAGTTCCGTGTTCGCCATGATGCGGAACTTTGCTTCCGCCGTCTCCTTCTCTGAGCCTACTTCTTCGGCAAGGACTCTTCCACCCCCACCAATGACCCCTTCTCCTGTCTTCAACCCTCCTCTTCATGGACACCCCGCTCTGGTCTTCTGCCTGCTCTGGATCTCTTTGTCGCTAATTGCTGATGGGACATCAACCGTCTCCACTTCACCGCACCTTGTCCCCATTCCAACCTCACTCCTTCGGAACGCTCTGCTCTCCACTCCCTCCGCACTAATCCTAACCCGCCGATAAGGGAGGTGCTGTTGTAGTATGGCGTACTGACCTCTACCTTGCCGAGGCACAGCGACAACTCGCGGATACCTCCTCTTATTTACCTCTCGATCGTGACCCCACTAAGGAGCACCAGGCCATTGTCTCCCACACGATCACCGACTTTATCCGCTCAGGAGATCTCCCATCCACTACTACCAACCTTATAGTTCCCACACCCCGCACTTCCCGTTTCTACCTCCTACCCAAGATCCACAAACCTGCCTGTCCTGGCTGACCGATTGTCTCAGCTTGCTCCTGCCCCACCGAACTCATTTCTGCATACCTCAACACGGTTTTATCACCCCTTGTTCAATCCCTTCCGACCTATGTTCGTGACACTTCTCACGCTCTTAAACTTTTCGATAATTTTAAGTTCCCTGGCCCCCACCGCTTTATTTTCCCCATGGATGTCCAGTCCCTGTATACTTCCATCCCCCATCAGGAAGGTCTCAAAGCTCTACGCTTCTTTTTGGATTTCAGACCTAATCAGTTCCCCTCTACCACCAGTCTGCTCCATCTAGCGGAATTAGTCCTTACTCTTAATAATTTCTCCTTTGGCTCCTCCCACTTCCTCCAAACTAAAGGTGTAACTATGGGCACCCGTATGGGTCCTAGCTATGCCTGCCTTTTTGTTGGCTTTGTGGAACAATCTATGTTCCGTGCCTATTCTGGTATCTGTCCCCCACTTTTCCTTCGCTACATCGACGACTGCATTGGCGCTGCTTCCTGCACGCATGCAGAACTCGTTGACTTTATTAACTTTGCCTCCAACTTTCACCCTGCCCTCAAGTTTACCTGGTCCATTTCTGACACCTCCCTCCCCTTTCTAGATCTTTCTGTCTCTGTCTCTGGACACAGCTTATCCACTGATGTCTACTATAAGCCTACTGACTCTCACAGCTACCTGGATTATTCCTCTTCTCACTCTGTCTCTTGCAAAAACACCATCCCCTTCTCGCAATTCCTCCGTCTCCGCCGCATCTGCTCTCAGGATGAGGCTTTTCATTCTAGGATGAGGGAGATGTCTTCCTTTTTTAAAGAAAGGGGCTTCCCTTCCTCCACTATCAACTCTGCTCTTAAACGCATCTCCCCCATTTCACGTACATCTGTTCTCACTCCATCCTCCCGCCATCCCACTAGGAATAGGGTTCCCCTGGTCCTCACCTACCACCCCACCAGCCTCCGGGTCCAACATATTATTCTCCGTAACTTCCGCCACCTCCAACGGGACCCCACCACTAAGCACATCTTTCCCTCCCCCCCCGCATTCCGCAGGGATCGCTCCCTACGCAACTCCCTTGTCCATTCGTACCCCCCATCCCTCCCCACTGATCTCCCTCCTGGCACTTATCCGTGTAAGCGGAACAAGTGCTACACATGCCCTTACACTTCCTCCCTTACCACCATTCAGGGCCCCAAACAGTCCTTCCAGGTGAGGCAACACTTCACCTGTGAGTCAACTGGGATGATATACTGCGTCCGGTGCTCCCAATGTGGCCTTTTATATATTGGCGAGACCCGACGCAGACTGGGAGGCCGCTTTGCTGAACATCTACGCTCTGTCTGCCAGAGAGAGCAGGATCTCCCAGTGGCCGCACATTTTGATTCCACATCCCATTCCCATTCTGACATGTCTATCCACGGCCTCCTCTACTGTAAAGATGAAGCCACACTCAGGTTGGAGGAACAACACCTTATATTCTGTCTGGGTAGCCTCCAACCTGATGGCATGAACATCGACTTCTCTAACTTCCTCTAAGGCCCCATCTCCCCCTCGTACCCCATCTGTTACTTATTTTTATGCACACATTCTTTCTCTCACTCTCCTTTTTCTCCCTCTGTCCCTCTGAATATACCTCTTGCCCATCCTCTGGGTCCCCCCCCCCGTCTTTCTTCCCGGACCTCCTGTCCCATGATCCTCTTGTATCCCCTTTTGCCTATCACCTGTCCAGCTCTTGGGTCTATCCCTCCCCCTCCTGTCTTCTCCTATCATTTTGGATCTCCCCCTCCCCCTTTCAAATCCCTTACTCACTCTTCCTTCAGTTAGTCCTGACGAAGGGTCTCGGCCTGAAACGTCGACTGCACCTCTTCCTACAGATGCTGCCTGGCCTGCTGCGTTCACCAGCAACTTTGATGTGTGTTGCCTAACATAAGTATTGAAATTGTGCAGGTGATCCAAGGCCGAGTGGAGATGGCTTCCCCTGTAGACCTATTCTGACTATATAGGCAAACTGCAGTACAGTTGGCCCTCCTTACCCGTGAGGGATTGGTTCCGGGGTCCCTCGCGGATACCAAAAAACGCGGATGCTCAAGTCCCTTATTCGACCTGTCTCAATGCGGTGGACCTTAGGACCCAGCGGAACCCCGGACCTCATTTAACCTGTCTCAGTGAGGTGGGCATCAGGACCCAGCGGCGGAGCTCTGAATCCGCAGTGTTTCTGTTCACAAAAATAATCACGATCGCGATTTTTAAAAAAGTGAAAATAATAGTGGTCAGAAAGAGGTGAAACGCTATTGGTCATTGGAAAAGCGTTAGGTTACAGTCGGTCAACGATCGGAACAATTTTAAAGAATAAAATGAGAAAGGCCCTGCCCAATTAAAGCAACAATTATTAAGCAGCAACACAGTGGTTTAATTATTGGGCTTTGGGGTTTTGGGTTTTTGATCCTCCACATCAACCCGGCAGGGATGGACAGTGTGATCGGGAGTGATCTGTCACTATCACTGGGTCGAACTTGGGAATTTTCGTTCTCGAGCCCGGCGCTGAAACATACATTTCTTAAGTATTTTATATGCATAGAAAGGTAAAATATATACTATATACTAAGACAAACGTTTGACAAACTGACGCTAATAATACCGGATGTACCTGTTCCGACTTACCTAGTAAGAGAACTTGTGTTTTTTTCGATCCCGATCCACAATAACCTACGCACGTCCTCCCGTATACTTTAAATCATCTCTAGATTATTTATAACAGCGGTCGCCAACCACCGGGCCGCAAAGCATGCGCTACCGGGCCGCGAGGAAACGATATGATTTGGCGATATGAGTCAGCTGCACCTTTCCTCGTTCCCTGTCAAGCCCACTGTTGAATCATTACGCATTTATCCAATTTTTCTTTAAATGATAATATTGAACCTGCCTCAACCACTTCTACTGGAGTTCGGTCAACATTTACTTCAAGCTCTCCTGATAATTGACTTATCACTATATTCATGCGAGGAAAATAGCACTGTGTGTTTAATATTAAATTCATTAGATAAACCCTTTTAGAAATGAAATTGAGTGTATTAGCCACTTATCACCAATATTCCGGTCATGATTAATCCCCCCCCCCCACCCCACCCCACCCCGGAACGGAATCACCAAAAACGATTTGCAGGGGGAGAAAAAAACGGGCAGGTACTCACGCATGCGCACTGGTGCCTGCGCAAGGCTTCATGGTCATTGTAGTCTTTCTCTGGGTAAACACAACAATATTTGACTGCTACTGTTGTCCGCTGGCAACCCTACTCCCCTACTCTTCATGGGCACTAGTGTGATTGTTGAAATTTTGAAGCAGGTGGGAGCCTCCGACTGCAGCAGCAAGACATTGAAGAAACTGTTGATTTCTCCCACCACTTGGTTGGCACAGGTTTTCAGAGCCCCACCAGGGTCTGAAGCCTTGCAAGGGTTCACCCTCTTGAAATATGTTCTGATGTCGGCCTCCAAGACAGAGATTACAGGGTCACAAGATGCTGCAGGAATTCACACAAGCATCGTTTTGTTCTTCCTTTCAAAGCGTGTATAAAAGGCATTAAGCTCATCTGGGAGTGAAGCATCGCAGCCATTCATGATGTTAGGTTTTGTTTTGGAGGAAATAATGGCCTGCAAACACTGAAAGAGCTGATGTGCATTTGATTCTGTCTCAACTCTCAACTGGAATTGTTTCCCTGCCCTTAAAATAGCCTTCTGTAGCTCATACCTGAGCTTCTCTTATATTTCTGGATCAGAGGTCTTGAATGCCACAGATCTAGCCTTTGGCAGACTATGAATCTCCTGATGGTTTAGGTACACATATCTGATATGTTCTTGAAGCCACACACTCATTCACACAGGTCTTGATGCAGTCTGTGACAACTGCGGCATAACCATGATGAATCCCTGAATATTGAATATTGTCCCTAAATGAAAGGTGTAAGATGCTCTCCAGCTCCCTTGACCATACCTTCCTGGTCTGTACTACTGATGCTGCTGTCTTTAGGCTCAGCCTATATGCTGGATGTAGATGTACAGCCAGATGATCAGACTTATCCATTTTCCAAACTATTCCAGAATCAAGTGACTCTTGAAAGATCATTGCTAATGCCTCCACAATCTCTTCAGCTACTTCTTTCAGAACCCTGGGGTGTATTCATCTGATCCAGGTGACTTATCTACCTACAGACTTTTCAGCTTCCCAAGCACCTTCTCCTTAAATAAAAGGACCTACACTCACTTCTGCCCCCTGGTACTTTCGAATTTCTGGCATTCTGCTAGTGTCTTCCACAGTGACACAAAATAATTGTTAAGTTCGTCTGCCATTTGCTCTATTACATCCACTTTTAACTTCTCCTTCTCAAACTGCAGGGCGAATTCTATCATTTTATGATCACTGTCTCCTAAGAGTTACTTTACTTTAAGCTTTGTAATCAAATCTGGTTCACCTAATCCAGAATTACCTTTTCTCTCATGGGCTCAACCACAAGCTGCTATAAAAAAAAATCTTGTAGGGATTCTACCAATTCTCTGTCTTGGGATCCAACATCGATCTGATTTTCCCAATCTACCTGCTAATTGAAATCCCCCATGAGTATTGTAACATATCCTTTTTTACATGGCTTTTCTATCTCCCATTATCATTTGTAGCCCACATCCTGGCTACTGTTTGGAGATGTACATATATCTCCCATCAGGGTCTTTTTACCTTGCATTTTCTTAGCTCTGCATCTTCTGATCCTATGTCATCTCTTTCTAAGGAATTGATTTCGTTTTTTACCGACAGTGCCATTCCAGCCTCTTTGCCTACCTACCTGTTCTTTCAGAATAACGCATATCCTTCGAGGCTGAGCTCCCAACTATGATCTTCTTTCAGCTGCGACTCAGTGATGCCCACAACGTCATACCTGCCGATCTCTAACAGTGCTATAAGATCATCTAGCTTATTCTGTATAGCCCATGCATTCAGATATAACATCTTCAGTCCTTTTTAATCACCTTTTTCAATTTTGCCTCCATATTACATTTCAATTCATTCCATTGACTGCAATTTTGCCCTATCATCTGTCTGCACTTCCTCACCGTCAGACTACACACTGCATTTGCTTTTACATCAACTGCTGTATCCTCAACCCTCTCACTCCCGTTTCCATCCCCCTGCCAAATTAGTTTAAACTGGTGGTTCCCAAACTTTTTTGGGTTACCGTCCTCATGGCTAACAGACCACATCTCCAACACCCCCTTTTTCCTTACCTGCCATTACATAAAAACTATAATGAATTTTGATACAATGCACAGTGTACAGAAACAGGAAATACAAAATTAAACACAAAGACTAATAATTCCAAAAATATTCAAATCTATAGCTACAAATAAAACTATTCCTTTAGTTAATTACAGTAAAAAACAATTTCATCACCAATTTTAGAGTGTGTATTAGTAGTCCAACGTTTCACCCCTTCATTGCTCTTTCACCTTTCAATGGGAAGGATAGGCTTGGTAGAGTGAGATCAGCTTCTCAACATCAGGCTGAGTGTCACTCAGACGCTCACATTCAGTCATTTGCAGTCTGTTTCAGTGCTTTGGAAGAAGCTGGGTGACTGTACTTCACTAACTATAATGTTGGAAAGGCAATAAAGAACATATTGACCATTTTCCAAAGTGCAGGACAGAGTTCAGAGATTTCATTCTGCTGCCAAAAGTCTTGATATGATTTTCAAGGAAGTAATAACCCCATGGTGACATTCTCCCATTGGTGGTGACCTATCTGTTGCACAAGCAAGAATGTTGGTGAGCAGAATGTCCTTCTCTGAAAAATTGGTCTACAGCCTGAAATATTGAATTCCCCTTTGCATCTGTTTCTAGTCCTCTTGCAAATAACAACTCTTGAACCATGCTTTTCATCAATTACAAAACAAATACAACCGAGAAGCAAAGATTCGTTGTCTGGCAGAGTTGGCTCATCCAATTGGAAAGCAAATTCTGTTGTCCAAAGTATGTTACACGATGTGTCTTCTACATTCTCAGACATTTCTTTGAACAGAATTTTCACTGAGTGGAATTGCTTTAATTATTTTTACTGGTGGACTCAGAGCCTCTCTTACTGCTGGCAGAATCAGTTACTCTCCAATTGTACGGGGCTTCCTAGATTTAGCAATGAACAGTGAAATATTGTATAAAGCACACAGACCATCACTCTTTTGTTGTGAAGTGCTAGCAAACACGCTTTGAATTGTTTTCCATTTCTGAAAATTTTCACAAAGCAGCTGAAAATAAGCCAAGTTCTTGTTTGCTTTATCAAAGTGTATTTTCTTCAAATGTTCAAGAAACCTAGATGGTTGATTTCCTTTATTTGAAAACAATTTTCACACAATAGACACATTGGCTGCTGTTGCTTGCTTGGTGCTGGTATAAATCCATATTACAGATACTCCACACAATGCTGTCTACACTTCTTTTTCATTTGGTCTGCTTCTGTCATTTTCATTTTGGTTTAATGACCACAGTCAATTGCCTATTGTTAAAATCGAACCTCAAGTGCTATATCAATAAAGGAGAAAGCTCTGACATCATCATAGCTCAGGGAAAACTTGATTCTCTGCCTGAAGGTACATAAAGTGGGCTAGTGATATCTCAAATGAGCCATGAACTGGGCCATTCAAAAGGATAGATTCTGAATTTTACTGCATTGAATGTCATTCCCTAATTCACAAGAATTGCATCACTCTGTAATTAAGGATATGGGAATTGTACCAGCAGACATTAGTGAATGGCAATAATGCACAGAATGGGCCTGGAAAAAACATAGTTTCTTCGGTCCAGATTTCTCAAGATATGCCAAATACAGGAGGGTCACATTGCTTTTCAACAATCATGTAGCACTGAGGAAAAATGTTGATAATAAGTAATTAATTTCTTAAATTAAGGTATAATCGCTCAGCTGCACCTCTTGCTATGAGCACCCCCTGTCACCGTCCCCATTATCTATATCACCCCCTTAAAATCTTCCACTGCCCCCTGTGGGCAATATCACACACTTTGGGAACCATTAAACCCTCCCCAATAGCTTCTGTAAACTTAGCTGCAAGGATAAGGTAGGAATGACATAGGTAGGAAAAGGGATGAGGTCCTGAAAGGAGAATATAGGGATCTAGGAAGGGAGTTGAGAAAAAGGACCGCAAAGGTACTAATCTCGGGATTACTGCCTGTGCCACGCAACAGTGAGAGTAGGAATGCGATGAGGTGGAGGATAAATGCGTGGCTGAGGGATTGGAGCAGGGGGCAGGGATTCAAGTTTTTGGATCATTGGGACCTCTTTTGGCGCAGGTGTGACCTGTACAAAAAGGACGGGTTACACTTGAATCCTAGGGGGACCAATATCCTGGCAGGGAGATTAGCGAGGGCTACTGAGGTGACTTTAAACTAGAATGGTTGGGGGGTGGGAATCAAATTAAAGAGGCTAGGCGTGAGCAGGTTAGTTCACAACAGGGGGATGGGAACCAGTGCAGAGAGACAGAGGGGTGTAAAGTGAGGGTAGAAGCAAAAAGTACTAAGGAGAAAAGTAAAAGTGGCAGGCTGACAAATCCAGGGCAAGCATTAAAAAGGGCCACTTTTCAACATAATTGTATAAGGGCTAAGAGAGTTGTAAAAGAGCGCCTGAAGGCTTTGTGTGTCAATGCAAGGAGCATTCGTAATAAGGTGGATGAATTGAAAGTGCAGATTGTTATTAATGATTATGATATAGTTGGGATCACAGAGACATGGCTCCAGGGTGACCAATGATGGGAACTCAATGTTCAGGGATATTCAATATTCAGGAGGGATAGACATGAAGGAAGGGGAGGTGGGATGGCGTTGCTGGTTAAAGAAGAGATTAACGCAATAGAAAGGAAGGACATAAGCCGGGAAGATGTGGAATCGATATGGGTAGAGCTGCGTAACACTAAGGGGCAGAAGACGCTGGTGAGAGTTGTGTACAGGCCACCTGACAGTAGTAGTGAGGTCGGAGATGGTATTAAACAGCAAATTAGAAATGTGTGCAATAAAGGAACAGCAGTTATAATGGGTGACTTCAATCTACATGTAGATTGGGTGAACCAAATTGGTAAAGGTGCTGAGGAAGAGGATTTCTTGGAATGTATGCGGGATGGTTTTTTGAACCAACATGTCGAGGAACCAACTAGAGAGCAGGCTATTCTGGACTGGGTTTTGAGCAATGAGGAAGGGTTCATTAGCAATCTTGTTGTGAGAGGCCCCTTGGGTAAGAGTGACCATAATATGGTGAAATTCTTCATTAAGATGGAGAGTGACATAGTTAATTCAGAAACAAAGGTTCTGAACTTAAAGAGGGGTAACTTTGAAGGTATGAGACGTGAATTAGCTAAGATAGACTGGCAAATGATACTTAAAGGATTGACGGTGGATATGCAATGGCAAGCATTTAAAGGTTGCATGGATTAACTACAACAATTGTTCATCCCAGTTTGGCAAAAGAGTAAATCAAGGAAGGTAGTGCACCCGTGGCTGACAAGAGAAATTAGGGATAGTATCAATTCCAAAGAAGAAGCATACAAATTAGCCAGAGAAAGTGGCTCACCTGAGGACTGGGAGAAATTCAGAGTTCAGCAGAGGAGGACAAAGGGCTTAATTAGGAAGGGGAAAAAAGATTATGAGAGAAAACTGGCAGGGAACATAAAAACTGACTAAAAGCTTTTATAGATATGTAAAAAGGAAAAGACTGGTAAAGACAAATGTAGGTCCCCTACAGACAGAAACAGGTGAATTGATTATGGGGAGCAAGGACATGGCAGACCAATTGAATAATTACTTTGGTTCTGTCTTCACTAAGGAGGACATAAATAATCTTCCAGAAATAGTAGGGGACAGAGGGTCCAGTGAGATGGAGGAACTGAGGGAAATACATGTTAGTAGGGAAGTGATGTTGGGTAAATTGAAGGGATTAAAGGCAGATAAATCCCCAGGGCCAGATGGTCTGCATCCTAGAGTGCTGAAGGAAGTAGCCCAAGAAATAGTGGATGCATTAGTGATAATTTTTCAAAACTCATTAGATTCTGGATTAGTTCCTGAGGATTGGAGGGTGGCTAATATAACCCCACTTTTTAAAAAAGGAGGGAGAGAGAAACCAGGGAATTATAGACCGGTTAGCCTAACGTCGGTGGTGGGGAAACTGCTGGAGTCAGTTATCAAAGATATGATAACAGCACATTTGGAAAGCGGTGAAATCATCGGACAAAGTCAGCATGGATTTGTGAAAGGAAAATCATGTCTGACGAATCTCAGAATTTTTTGAGGATGTAACTAGTAGAGTGGATAGGGGAGAACCAGTGGATGTGGTATATTTGGATTTTCAAAAGGCTTTTGACAAAGTCCCACACAGGAGATTAGTGTGCAAACTTAAAGCACACGGTATTAGGGGTAAGGTATTGATGTGAATGGAGAATTGGTTAGCAGACAGGAAGCAAAGAGTGGGAATAAATGGGACCTTTTCAGAATGGCAGGCGGTGACTAGTGGGGTACCGCAAGGCTCAGTGCTGGGACCCCAGTTGTTTACAATATATATTAATGACTTGGATGAGGGAATTAAATGCAGCATCTCCAAGTTTGCGAATGACACGAAGCTGGGTGGCAGTGTTAGCTGTGAGGAGGATGCTAAGAGGATGCAGGGTGACTTGGATAGGTTGGGTGAGTGGGCAAATTCATGGCAGATGCAATTTAATGTGGATAAATGTGAAGTTATCCACTTTGGTGGCAAAAATAGGAAAACAGATTATCTGAATGGTGGTCGATTAAGAAAAGGGGAGGTGCAACGAGACCTGGGTGTCATTATACACCAGTCATTGAAAGTGGGCATGCAGGTACAGCAGGCGGTGAAAAAGGAGAATGGTATGCTGGCATTTATAGCGAGACGATTCGAGTACAGGAGCAGGGAGGTACTACTGCAGTTGTACAAGGGCTTAGTGAGACCACACCTGGAGTATTGTGTGCAGATTTGGTCCCCTAATCTG
Source organism: Mobula birostris (assembly GCF_030028105.1). Classification (NCBI taxonomy): domain Eukaryota; kingdom Metazoa; phylum Chordata; class Chondrichthyes; order Myliobatiformes; family Myliobatidae; genus Mobula; species Mobula birostris. The sequence continues at coordinate 136,604,509 of NC_092376.1, forward strand.
AGGAAAGACATCCTTGCCATAGAGGGAGTACAAAGAAGGTTCACCAGATTGATTCCTGGGATGGCAGGACTTTCATATGAAGAAAGACTGGATGAACTGGGCTTGTACTCGTTGGGATTTAGAAGATTGAGGGGGGATCTGATTGAAATGTATAAAATCCTAAAAGGATTGGACAGGCTAGATGCAGGAAGATTGCTCCCGATGTTGGGGAAGTCCAGAACAAGGGGCCACAGTTTGAGGATAAAGGGGAAGCCTTTTAGGACCGAGATTAGGAAAAACTTCTTCACACAGAAATTGGTGAATCTGTGGAATTCTCTGACACAGGAAACAGTTGAGGCCAGTTCATTGGCTATATTTAAGAGGGAGTTAGATATGGCCCTTGTGGCAACGGGGATCAGGGAGTATGGAGGGAAGGCTGGGGTGGGGTTCTGAGTTGGATGATCAGCCCTGATCATAATAAATGGCGGTGCAGGCTCAAAGGGCCGAATGGCCTACTCCTGCACCTATTTTCTATGTTTCTATGATATTGCTGACCTTCAAGTTTATGTGTAAGTTTTTGGATGGGTCATATCTTCCCCAGAAGAGATCCTAGTGATCCAGAAATCTGAATACCTGCCCCCTGAACCAATTCCTCAGCCATCCATTTATCTGCCCAATCATCCTATTCTTACCCTCACTAGTACATGGCACAGGCAGCAATCCAGAAAAGACTACCCTTGATATCACGCTTTTCAGCTTTCTACCTAACGTCCTCTATTTTCTCTTCAGGACCTCATCCTTTTTCCTTATGTCACTGGTACCTATATGTGCCATGAGTTTGGGCTGCTCACCCTCCCTCTTCAGAATGCTGTGGATATCCCTGACCCTGACACCTGGGAGACCACATACCATCCAGGTGTCTCTTTCACGTCAACAAAATTTCCTGTCTATTCCTCTTTGTGAATCCCCTATCACTCGTACACACCTCTTCTTTCCACCCACCCCTTCCCTTCTGAGCCACAGAGCCAAACTCAGTGCCAGAGACCTGGTCACTGCAGCTTCTCCCCGCTAGGTCAATCCTCCGCTCCCCCCCCCCCCCCAATTCCCTTTCCCTCTCCTGATGGTCACACTGCTACTTTCCTCCTGCAACTTAGGGGTGACTACCTCCCTGGAGCTCCTATCTTGAGCCCGAAGTCGACTGTGGATGTTGCGTCTCAGCTGTCTGTGTGATATGCGAGTCAGAATGCAAGCCAGGGCAATATGACATGGAGAACAAGCTGTTGCCCATGCAGCAGGCTCCCCCTCAACACAGATGATGAATCCAAAAGAACGGCAGAGGCCAAAACAGTTTGGCACCAGCCACATCGCAGGTGTTGCCAGTAAGTGTTGAGCTCAACACAGGACTGTCTTAGGGACTCCAGGTCCGGACTTTTCCTCGGAGTTTACTCCTAAAGCCTTCCTCATGAGTGGGCGCAGATGCAAGTCAGTGGAAATTTCTGATCAGAGTTTTCATTCTCCTGCATGAGCTGGCAACCATGGCTGATGAGCCCTATCTGCCCGAACTGACTCTTTTAAGGCGCCAGTGACGTGCCTTTGCTTCTTCTCCTGGCTGTAGAAACAGTTCCACTGGGTTTATTAGCTTAGCCATACATGAAGTCCAGCAGCAGGCTATTTGAGACGTACACCACTGGGAGCATTTGATAGATAGTGGAAGCTTATCCCCACTGCCTCTCCCAGCTCTGACACCCTTAAGGAACCAGCTCCTACCCATCACCTCTTCATTTATCAGTATGAGCCAAAGGTCATCCAGCTGCAGCTTCAGTTCCTTAACACAGTCTTTAAGGAGCTGCAGATAACTGAATGCATTTCATGAAAAATGTATCAAGAGAGACTGGGGATCTTCCAGAGGTGCGACATCCCACATGAAGAACATACCGATAACCCTGGATCCATTCTCAACACACTAGATACTGTATATACTAACAGACAAAGAAAGAGAGGAAAAACTGCTAGACACTTACTGCGAGTCTCCAGCCATTCTCACAAAAGCCATCTACCACCGTTATTTATTTAGAAATAAAGCATAGCACAGGCCCTTCTGGCCTGATGAACCAATCAGTCCAGTAACCCATCTACTTAACACTAGCCTAATCACAAGGCAATTTATAATGAACATATATTAATATTACTGTTATTTTTTTCTTTTTGTATGTACACAATTTGTTGCCTTGTGCACATTAGTTTTTTCTGTCATTGTGAGCAGTTTTTCATTGACTCTATTGTGTTCTTTGTATTTACTGTGAATGTCTGCAAGAAAATGAATCTCAGGAAAGTATATGGTGACAATATGTACTTTGATAATATATTTACTTTGAATTTACTTTATATGTGGTGTAGTCAAATAATAAATAATGAGGTGTTTTGGTTTAACATGGAAAGGAGAAGTTCAGTGCATATGGAAACTCCAGATTGCTTGATATGTTCTGGATAATCAGAGAAAGGAAGTGCTCAAATTCAAAACTAGAGATTGTGAACAAACGGGCAGCTGAGAATTTATTGAATTGGTTATTGTACAACTTCAGAAAATTTGAATGACTGTAAGGTTGGCTGGCTATCTGAGAAGTAGGAAGATGACAGAAAATGAGGAATGATTTAGGAATGTGATATTCAAACTGGTTTTCAATATTTTCAGAAGGTACTGTCAATGCTGTGGCCAAACCATGGGACCGTGGAACAACTGACCACACATGGCACCACACATACACACGATTTGACAGATGCTGGAAATCCTGAGCAACACACACAAAATGCTGAAGGAACTCCATAGGTCATTCAGCATCTATGGAGAAAGATGAACAGTTGATGTTTCAGGCCAACCCGTAAGACGAGAGAAACAACTAGCAGACATAGCTTAAGTGCGTGCTAAGAATTTAGTAGAAATATCTGGTCTAAATTTCAGAAGACTGGGTGGAAGCCAACAACAAGGCAGCAACATTTTGATTCCCATTGACTACAGCTGTACCTCCAATACCATAATTCCAAGCAAACTTATCTCTAAACTCGTAGACCTAAGACTCAACACTTCCCTTTTGAACTGGATTACTGACTTCCTGACCAACAGACCATAGTCAGTAAGGATAGGTCACAACTCCACCATGCATTAATTCAACACTAGTGCTCCACAAGGCTGCATCCTCAGCCACAAGGCTTCATCCTCAGCCCCTGCTCATGAGTCTGTAGATAGATTCTGCTCTAGCTCCATTTACAATAGTGCAGATGATACTACTATAGTGTGTAATATCTTGGATAACAGTGAATTGTACAGGAAGCATATAGAAGGTAGAGTGACATAGTTTCATAACAACTACGTTTCTCTGAGTGTCAGAAAAAAAGTGGTTGTCACTGACCTCAGGAATGGGAGGAGTACACATGCACCTGTTTATGTCAATGGTCATGAGGTTGATAGGGCTGAGAGCTTCAGGTTCGTAGGAGTGAACATCTTCAATAGCTTGTCCTGCTCAAGACATGTTGGAGCCACATCCAAGAAAGCTCACCAGTGTTTCTACTTCCTCCGGAGGCTAAAAGAATTTTCTATGTCATTTAACTCTCCCCAATTGTTAATCAATGAACTGCAGAAACCACATTAACTAGATTAATCATGGCTCTGGTATATCAACTGCTCTGCCTGTGACTGCAAGAAACAGCAGGGAACTGTGGACACAGTTCAGCAGATCTTGGAGATGAGCACCCTTCCACCTCTATAGAGTCTGTCTATACCTCACTGCCTTGTCAAAGCAGCCAGCATGTGTGTGCGCACCTTCATGAGCTATGAGGACCACTGACATCCTTCGGTGGGTGTGTTTATCATTTGTGTCTCCAGGTGCAACTGATGAGTTCATTCTGAGCTAGAAGTACCTCCCACATGTGGGGTAAGTGGGTGAAGGTGTCATAAGGGCGGTGGCTAGGAACGGACCCAACTGCAAGACACAGACACTGAAGTACTAGGGACAGGACAAGGATACAGGGTGATGGCAAGGACATGGACAGGAAAACCAGGAACCTGGAACAGGATTGGACAAAAGAGCTAGGAGCCCGGGCTTGGACTCCGAGCCAGAGACTGGACAAGGACCCCGTACATGGGTCTTGCCTCTGGCTCGGACCCCAGAACCAGGCAAGGGCGAGGCTTGGCAGGCAGGCAGGACAAGGCAGAAATCTACAGGCTAGAGGCTAGGCCGGAGGCTGGAGTCTTCAGCCTCGGGGCTAGGCCGGAGATGAGGCAAGGCTGGAGGCTTGAGACTTGAGGCGAGGTGAGGCTGGAGACAGGAGACAGGAGACTTGAGGAGAGGCTTGGCAGGCTCCTCCTGGGCAGGGCGTGGATCACCACTCGACAGAGACAAGGGACAGGAAGGGACAGAATCAACCCCAGGTAACGGCAAGATGGCCTGGCTTACCTGGGCGGAGGCAAGGGACAGGAAGGGAGCAAGGTACAGGGTGGCTCCAGGACCAGTCAGCAAGACAAGGCAAAGCTACAGGCAAAGCAAGGCAAGACAAGAACTTCAGGCAAGGCAAGAGTTACTGGCAAGACAAGGTAGGGCTTCAGGCAAGGAAACAAAAGGCAGAGGAAGGGATCCAAGGAGTAAGGACAAGAACAATCCAGCAACTACGCCCTGGTCTCTGGAGGTATTTATGCAGCCAGCCCCAACTAGCATCAGCTGCCTCAATTAGCTCAACAAGGGCAGAAACAGGGTAGATAGGAAAGCCTGGAGCAAGAGTCGATGGACCGGACCGTGAACCGGAATACGGACTTCACGGACCGGACTATGACAGTAACAACCCGCACCCCCCCCCCCCCCCCCCACAACGGGAGCCTCCGGGCGACCAAACAGGGTATCCAGACTATGGATGACCCGGATGGGTGGGAGGGTATGTAACAGAAAGGAACCCTGGGTGGCAAGAGGAAAACGACAGTGTCTGTGTCACTAGGTCCATGGTTGGCTGGATCGTTCTGTCATAAGGGCGGTGGCTAAGAATGGACCCAAGTGCAAGACACAGACACTGAAGTACTAGGGATAGGACAAGGATACAGGGTGATGGCAAGGACATGGACAGGAAAACCAGGAACCTGGAACAGGACTGGACAAAAGAGCTAGGAGCCCGGGCTTGAACTCCGAGCCAGAGACTGGACAAGGACCCAGTACGTGGGTCTTGCCTCTGGCTCGGACCCCAGAACTAGGCAAGGATGAGGCTTGGCAGGCAGGCAGGACGAGGCAGAAATCTACAGGCTAGAGGCTAGAGGCTTGGCTTGGCAAGAGGCTCGGGGCTAGGCAGGAGGCTGGACTCTTCAGGCTCGGGGCTAGGCAGGAGGCTGGACTCTTCAGGCTCGGGGCTAGGCAGGAGGCTGGACTCTTCAGGCTCGGGGCTAGGCAGGAGGCTGGACTCTTCAGGCTCGGGGCTAGGCAGGAGGCTGGACTCTTCAGGCTCGGGGCTAGGCAGGAGGCTGGACCCTTCAGGCTCGGGGCTAGGCAGGAGGCTGGACCCTTCAGGCTCGGGGCTAGGCAGGAGGCTGGACCCTTCAGGCTCGGGGCTAGGCAGGAGGCTGGACCCTTCAGGCTCGGGGCTAGGCAGGAGGCTGGACCCTTCAGGCTCGGGGCGAGGCAGGAGGCTGGACCCTTCAGGCTCGGGGCGAGGCAGGAGGCTGGACCCTTCAGGCTCGGGGCGAGGCAGGAGGCTGGACCCTTCAGGCTCGGGGCGAGGCAGGAGGCTGGACCCTTCAGGCTCGGGGCGAGGCAGGAGGCTGGACCCTTCAGGCTCGGGGCGAGGCAGGAGGCTGGACCCTTCAGGCTCGGGGCGAGGCAGGAGGCTGGACCCTTCAGGCTCGGGGCGAGGCAGGAGGCTGGACTCTTCAGGCTCGGGGCGAGGCAGGAGGCTGGACTCTTCAGGCTCGGGGCGAGGCAGGAGGCTGGACTCTTCAGGCTCGGGGCGAGGCAGGAGGCTGGACTCTTCAGGCTCGGGGCGAGGCAGGAGGCTGGACTCTTCAGGCTCGGGGCGAGGCAGGAGGCTGGACTCTTCAGGCTCGGGGCGAGGCAGGAGGCTGGACTCTTCAGGCTCGGGGCGAGGCAGGAGGCTGGACTCTTCAGGCTCGGGGCGAGGCAGGAGGCTGGACTCTTCAGGCTCGGGGCGAGGCAGGAGGCTGGACTCTTCAGGCTCGGGGCGAGGCAGGAGGCTGGACTCTTCAGGCTCGGGGCGAGGCAGGAGGCTGGACTCTTCAGGCTCGGGGCGAGGCAGGAGGCTGGACTCTTCAGGCTCGGGGCGAGGCAGGAGGCTGGACTCTTCAGGCTCGGGGCGAGGCAGGAGGCTGGACTCTTCAGGCTCGGGGCGAGGCAGGAGGCTGGACTCTTCAGGCTCGGGGCGAGGCAGGAGGCTGGACTCTTCAGGCTCGGGGCGAGGCAGGAGGCTGGACTCTTCAGGCTCGGGGCGAGGCAGGAGGCTGGACTCTTCAGGCTCGGGGCGAGGCAGGAGGCTGGACACTTCAGGCTCGGGGCGAGGCAGGAGGCTGGACTCTTCAGGCTCGGGGCTAGGCAGGAGGCTGGACTCTTCAGGCTCGGGGCTAGGCAGGAGGCTGGACTCTTCAGGCTCGGGGCTAGGCAGGAGGCTGGACTCTTCAGGCTCGGGGCTAGGCAGGAGGCTGGACTCTTCAGGCTCGGGGCTAGGCAGGAGGCTGGACTCTTCAGGCTCGGGGCTAGGCAGGAGGCTGGACTCTTCAGGCTCGGGGCTAGGCAGGAGGCTGGACTCTTCAGGCTCGGGGCTAGGCAGGAGGCTTGTCTCTTCAGGCTCGGGGCTAGGCAAGAGACGAGGCAAGGCTGGACTCTTCAGGCTCGGGGCTAGGCAAGAGACGAGGCAAGGCTGGAGGCTTGAGGCGAGGTTGGAGACAGGAGACTTGAGGCAAGGCTTGGCAGGCTCCTCCTGGGCAGGGCACGGATCACCACCCAACAGAGGCAAGGGACAGAACCAACCCCAGGTAATGGCAAGACGGCCTGGCTTACCTGGACGGAGGGAAGGGACAGGAAGGGAGCTAGGTACAGGGTGGCTCCAGGACCAGACAGCAAGACAAGGCAAGGCTACAGGCAAAGCAAGGCAAGACAAGAACTTCAGGTGAGGCGAGAGTTACCGACAAGACAAGGCAGGGCTTCTGGCAAAGCAAGGCGAGACGGAACCTCAGGCAAGGTGAGAGTTACTGGCAGGGCAGGGCTTCAAGCCAGGAAACAGAAGGCAGAGGAAGGGATCCAAGGAGCAAGGACAAGAACAATCCAGCAGCCACACCCTGGTCTCTGGAGGTATTTATGCAGCCAGCCCCAATGAAAATCAGCTGCCTCAATTAGAGCTCAACAAGGACAGAAACAGGGTAGACAGGAAAACCTGGAGCAAGGGTCGATGGACCGGACCGTGCACCGGAATATGGACTTTACGGACTGGACTATGACAGAAGGTTCTGTAACTGCTCGTTCTTTCCGTTTTTAACGTTCCTTTTTCGCTTCGGCATTACAATTCTTTTCAGCTTTGGTAGAACCTTTACTGAGAAGGCTCTGCCAGGATGAGTGGTTCAAGGCTGCATGCTCCCAAGCAGTGTGATTGAGAAAATTCTTGAGTGTGTCCTTGAATCGTTTTCACTGACCATCACAAGAGCATTTCCCCATGGAGAGTTCCCCGAGGAACAGCTGCTTGAGGATGCAGTCGTCTGACACCCTGACGACATGGCCTGCCCATTTGATTTGATGTTTCATCAGCAAAGTGTGGATGGTGATTATGTCTGCTGCAGACTGCACTTCTGTGTCAGTTGATTTTCATGATCTTCCATAGGCATGACAAGTGGAACTGGTTCAGACTATGTGCATGTCTCATGTACACAGTTCACCTTTCGCACACATAGAGGAGGATGACAGTGCATATAGACTTTCAGCTTTATCTTCAGAGTAGTTCTCCTTCATCTCAGACAGTGTCACGTAGTCTCCCAAAATGAGCACCAGTCTTGGCGATCCTACAGCTGACCTTATCGTCAATGTGAACTGCTCTTGAGGGGGTGCTGCCAAGATATGTGAACTTGTCTGCTGCCTTGAGCTGCTGGCCATTCACCGAGACAGATGGCTCCACATAGGGTTGATCTGGGGCTGCTTGGTGCATGACTTCTTGGTGCTGATGGTGAGACTGAAGTTGTCACATGCAGTGGAAAATTTGTCGATGATGTTGAGAGCACAGTCGTCAGCGAATAGAAAGTCTTTTGGCACTGTCTTTTTGACCTAGGTAACGTCTTGAAGCCTGTGCTGGCTGAACAGCTTGCCATCCATCCTGTATCTGATGTGGATTCCAGGATCACTGCCCCAGAATGAATCAGTCAACAACACACTGAACATCATGCTGAAGAGGGTGTGCACCAGCAGGCATCCCTGCTTGACCCCATTTGTGACTGAGAAAGCAACAGAATAGTCACTATCATCAAACATGTGGGCTGACATCCCGTCATGAAACTGCTTGACCATGGTGATGAACCTGCCAGGGCAACCAAACTTCACCATGATCTTCCATGATCCCTCTCGGCTCATGGTGATGAAGGCCTTGGTGAGATTGACAAAGGAGGTGTAGAGCTGTCTGTTCTGCTCCTGGCATTTTTTCTGGAGTTGTCTCGCAGCAAAGATCATGTCAATAGATCCTCTTCCTTACCTGAAGCCACAATGACTTTCCAGGAGATGACCTTGTTTCAGGTGAGCACTTAGCCGGTCTAGTAGAACTCTGGCTAAGATTTTCACAGCTACTGAGAGCGAAGAGATGCCTCTGTGGTTGTCGCATGCCTGGCAGTTTCCCTACCTCTTGCACAGGTGTACGATGGATGCATCTTTCATTTCTTGCAGAATATGATCCTTTTCCCAGAAGGACTGGAGGAGCTCTGTCAGTTTGCTGGTGATGTGTGGACCACCTGTTTTGTAGACCTCTGCTTGTATAGCATCTGCTCCGAGAGCCTTGCCACTTGACAGCTGGCCTATTGCTGTCTTGACTTCCTCTTCTTGGGAAAGAGAGTCCATCTCATAGTAGATATCTACCTGATTGAGATGATAAATTGGTTCCTTGTTTATGGTAAATGGTCTGTTCAGCAGAGATTCAAAATGCTCTGCCCATCTGTCCAGAACCTTGGCCTTCTCAGTGATGAGTGTGGTGCCATCTGTGCTTAGGAGGGATGAGGTCCCAGGGAATGAGGGCTGATAGTAACAAAGAATCGCTTTGGCACATCTGTCAGCGTAGCCCTGAATCTCGTCAGCGTTTTTTGCAGAGCAGAGTTTTGCATCTTTCTGAGTTTGACTTGAACTATTCTGTGCATATTGGAAAAAAACTGTTGTCTTGGAAATGTAAGAAGGATCATTCTGATAGGCTCTGTGCAGCTTGTGAATTTACCTGTGAAACCCTTTTTTACTGGGTGGCTCTAGAGATGTAGCTCATTAGCCACTGGACTCCGTGGTAAGAAAACCACTTTTTCCAGACTCCATATGTTGAAGGTGTATAGGACTGTGGTCCCATCAGCCCATGAGGATGATATGTCTTACCCACCAAAACCCTAATTTGCATGAATACTGTGTGATTTACTTCCCCATGATATCGTCTGTCGGCAAGAAATAACAGATCATGCACTGCATACAATCATAAAATGAGTATATTTATGAATGTTAACTTAACCAAAGAGTTATTCAAAAAGAACAAAATAACAAAAAGGGCTCATTATAACTAACCAGTTAAATTGCACAGGTGGAGCTCAAATCTTCCAATGTGTCCGATGTACTCACTGCACCAACTCATATTCACTGATCCCCGGTAGAATTCTCTTTCTTGGGCTCCAGCGGATTGCACATTCCTACCAGATCGAATCCTACAGATAGTTCACTGGAGCTTCTTTCTCCATCTCCCACAGAAAAAGATCTCAGCACCTGTCACAAAAATCTCTCTCCCAGCGTTCTCTAGAACTTTCTCCCAGTTTCACCCCCTGATTAGATGACACAACATTCCTAAGCACCTCTTATCTTTAACGGTAACCCAAACACTACCAGAAGAACACACTGCTCTGTAGTAAACCACTACATGAAAGACCCTACAATATTAGCTGTAAAATTTTACCAGGCATTACACCTGTAGGAGAGCTTTTATCTCCTCGTCATTCTCATCGAACCAGTCTTGGTTCTTCCTTGATACGTGGCAGAGGAACTCAAAGGACCAGAGTAAATGCAATCTCTGAAATCAGCCCAGTCTTCTTCAACATCCCCTCCAAGACAAACATTGGTGAGCTGCGACTGGAGGCTTTTAGCCAGGTAGTCTGCAGTAGTACCCAATTTCAGCTTGCTGGAGGGAGTGTCAGGGAGGGGTAGAAACTCTTGTGTGAAGACCTGCTGTACCTTCCAAAGTAGGTCCTTCACCTTTGGTCCTCACCTGGCATCCAGCTCACACCTGTGGCTCCAAGTAAGCTGTTTGCACATGACAGCAGGCAACGGCTTCAATAGACTGGCCAAATCATGTAAGAGTAGCTATCAGGGTTTTTTTGAACCCTTGGTGGCTTGAGGCTTGTCTACCCATAGCATGTGAAGGCTGGATTTGGTGGACTGCACAGAAGAAATTACTTGCTAGTTCAACTGGCAAGAAGGCATGTCCCAGCATGCGTTGTGGAGCATGAAGAGCATGGCAAGACACGTAGATCGCCCTGGTCATCCACTGCATCCTCACCTACCTCCTGTCGTCTTGACTCTTGTCTTGCCACGGGATCCAGATTGACAAGGATGAGGGAGTGTGCATCCAGCATAATCTAAGACCAAATCCATTCTAGATATTCTCTCTTATTCCTTCTCCCATCAGGCAGGAGATAAAAAAAAGCCTGAAAGCACATACCGTCAGGCTCAAGGACAACTTCTGTTCAGCTGTTCTAAACCTATTAAATGGTTTCCTAGCACAATAAGATGGACCCTTGACCTCACAATCTACCTTGTTATGACCTTGCACCTTGTAAACTACCTGCACTAACTCTATGTAATGAACAATTTATTCTGCACTCTGTTCTTCTTTTACCTTGTATTATTTCAATGCAATATTGTAATATTGTTGGTGGTTGGTAAACGGCTGGAAGTTATGGTACATATTGGTATCAACCACATGCATGGGAAAAGGAACGAGGTCCTGAAGAGAGGATATTGGGAAAAGCAGGACCTCCAGGGAGGTAATCTCTGGATTGCTGCCTGTGGAACATGCCAGTGAGGGTAAGAATATGATGATTTGACAAATGAACGTGTGAATGAAGAATTGCCACAAAGGGCAGAGTTTCAGATATATGGATCATTGGGATCTCTTCTGGGGATGATATGACCTGTAAAAAAAGGCCAAGTATACCTGAACCTGGGATTGGGGGGGGGGGGCAATATTCTTTCGGACATGTTCGCTTGAGCTGTTGGGAAGAGTTTAAACTAATTTGGTAGGGGGATGGAAACCACTGTGATTGGACTGAAGATGGAGTAGTTGGTATACAACTAGATGCAGTGGGTACTGAGACAGTGAGAAGGGACAGTCTGGTGACGGGCCAAAATTGCAGTCAATAGAATGAGCTACGGTGTAACAGGGGGCCAAAATCATAAAGGACCATAGGTATTATACTTGAGTGCATGCAATATACAGAATAAGAAAGATGCTCTTGTATCGCACCTAGGGATTGGCAGGTATGATGTTTTGGGCATCGCCAAGTCATGGCTGAAAGAAGATCATAGTTGGGAGCTTAACATCCAAGGATACATATTGTATCGATAGGGTAGGCTGGTAGGCAGAGGGGGTGGGGTGTCTCTGTTGGCAAAAAATGAAATCAAATTTTAAGGAAGAGGTGACATAGAAATGAAAGATCTAGAATTCCTATGGGTAGAGTTAAGAAACTGCAAGTATAAAAAGAGCTTGTTGTGACTTACTGTATATACAGGACTCCAAGCAGTACTCAGGACATGGACTACAAATTGCAACAGGAGATAGAAAAGACCTGTAAAAATGGCAAGGTTGCAATCGTCATGGGGGATTTCGATATGCGGGTAGATTGGGAAAATCAGGTTAGAGAGGGAATTTGCAGTATGCTTACAAAATTGCTTTTTAGAAACAAGAGAAAATCTGCAGATGTTGAAACTCCAAGCAACACACACACAATGCTGGAGGAACTCAGCAGGCCAGGCAGTATCTATGGACAAGAGTATAGTTAACATATCAGGCCAAGACCCTTCATCAGGATCTTACAGCAGGTTGTGTTTGAGCTCACTAGAGAATGGCAGAGTTTGAGAAAGAGAAATTAAAGTCGTATGTATCGGTATTACAGTGGAGTAAAAGGAATTACAGAGGCATGAGGGAGGAGCTGGACAAGTTGATTGAAAGGGGACATAGCAGTGAATACGACAGAACAGCAATGGCTGGAATTTCTGGGAACAATTCTGAAGGCGCAGGAATGATACATCCCAAAGCAAAAGCAGTATTCTGAAGGGAGGCTGAGGCAACCGTGGCTGAGAAGGGAAGCATGAAAGGAAAAGAAAGGGCATATAATACATCAAAAATATGTCAGAAGTTAGAGGATTGGGAAGCTTTTAAAAACCAACAGAAGGCAATTAAAAAGCCTTAAGGTGAGAAAAGATGAAATATGAAGCTAGTCAATCATATAAAAGAGAATACCAGAAGTTTTCGCAGTGTATAAAGCGTAAAAGATAGACAAGAGTAGATCTCTGGAAAATGATGCTGGAGAGGTAGTGATGGGGAAACAAAGAAATGTTGGATTACCTTAATAAGTATTCTGCATCAGTCTTCACAGTGGAAGACACTAGCAGAATGCCAGAAGTGCGAGTGTCAGGGGGCAGTAGTGAGTGCGGTTGTTATTACTAAGGAGAATGTGCTTGGGAAACTGAAAGGTCTGAAGGTAAATAAGTTGCTTGCAGCAGATGGGCTACACCCTTGGGTTCTGTAAGTGGTAGCCGAAGAGATTGTGGAGGGATTAGTGAAGACCTTTTCAGAATCACAAGATTCTGGAGGACTAGAAAATTGCAAAGATCACTCCACCCTTAAAGAGGAGAGAGAGGAGGAGAAAGGAAATGATAGGCCAGTTAGCCTGATTTCAGTGGTCAGGAAGCTGTTGAAGTCCATAACTAAGGATAAGTTTTCAGGATACTTGGAGGCCCATGACAAAATAGGCCAAAGTCAGCATGGTGAAATTATGCCTGACAAATTATGCCTATCGGCATTCTTTGGGAAATACCAGACAAATTGACAAAGGGGAGCTAGTGGATGTTGTTTATTTGGATTTTCAGAAGGGCCTTGAAAAGATGCTGCACATGAGGCCACTTAACAAGCTGGAAAGAAGATTGACTGACTGGCAGGAGGCAAATAATGAGAATGAAGGGGGCCTTTTCTGGTTGGCTGCCAGTGACTAATGGTAATCATCAGGGTTCAGTACTGGAACCGTTTCCTTTCACATTATATGTCAATGATTTGGATGACAGATTTGATGGCTTTGCAGCCAAGTTTGCATCTAGTACAAAGATAGGTGGAGTGATAGAAACAGTGTCTGTAGAAATACTTATACAGATTGGTAGGATGGATAAAGAAGCAGCAGATGGTATGTAGTGTAGGGAAGCGCAGTTTGGTAGAAGGAATAAAGGCAGAGACCATTTTCTGAATGGGGAGAAAATTCAAAAATCAGAGGTGCAAAGGGATTTGGGAATCCTTAAGGTAATCTTGCAGGTTGAGTCAGTGGCAAATACAATGTTATTCATTTCAGGAAGACTATAATACAAAAGCAAGGATGTAATGCTGAGACGAGGAAATCTGCAGATGCTGGAAATTCAAGCAACACACACAAAATGCTGGTGGAATGCAGCAGGCCAGGCAGCATCTATAGGAAGAGGTACAGTCGAAATTTTCGGCCGAGACCCTTCGTCAGGACTAACTGAAAGAAGAGATAGTAAGAGATTTGAAAGTGGGAGGGGGAGGGGAAGATCCAAAATGATAGGAGAAGACAGGAGGGGGATGGATGGAAGTTGATTGGCAAAAGGGATACCAGGCTGGAGAAAGGAGAGAATCGTGGGACGGGAGACCTAGGGAGAAAGAAAGGGGGAGGGTAGCAGAAAGGCGGAAGAGAGAGAAGGGGGGGGGAGATAATAAATAAATAAATAAATAAATAAATGCATATATACATAAATAAATAAATAAGGGATGGGGTAAGAAGGGGAGGAGGGCATTAATGGAGGTTAGAGAAGCCAATGTTCATGCCATCAGGTTGGAGGCTACCCAGACGGAATATAAGGTCTTGTTCCTCCAACCTGAGTGTGGCTTCATCTTGACAGTAGAGGAGGCAATGGATGGACATATCAGAATGGGAATGGGACGTGGAATTAAAATGTGTAGCCACTGGGAGATCCTGCTTTCTCTGGCAGACAGAGCATAGGTGTTCAGCGAAACAGTCTCCCAGTCTGCGTCAGGTCTCGCCAATATATAGAAGGCCACATCGGGAGCACTGGACGCAGTATATCACACCAGCCGACTCACAGCTGAAGTGTCAATATATAGAAGGCCGCACCGGACGCAGTATATCACATCAGCCGACTTCGCTGAACAGCTGCACTCTGTCCGCCAGAGAAAGCAGGATCTCCCAGTGGTCACACGTTTCAATTCCACATCCCATTCGCATTCTAATATGTCCATCCATGGCGTCCTCTACTGTCAAGATGAAGCCACACTCAGGTTGGAGGAACAACACCTTATATTCCGTGTGGATAGCCTTCAACGTTATGGCATGAACATGGACTTTTCTAATTCCATTAATGCCCCACCTCCCCTTCTTACCCCATCCCTTATTTATTTATTATTTTTTTTCCCCTTTCTTTCTCTCTCTTTTTTCTCCCTCTGTCCCTCTCACTATATCTTCCTCTGGGCTCCCCTCCCACTTTCTTTCTCCCTAGGCCTCCCGTCCCATGATCCTCTCCCTTCTCCAGCCTCGTATCCCTTTTGCCAATCCACTTTCCCGCTCTTATCTCCGTCCCTCCCTCTCCTGTCTCCTCCTATCATTTCGGATCTCCCCCTCCCCTTCCCTCTTTCAAATCTCTTACTATCTCTTCTTTCAGTTAGTCCTGACGAAGGGTCTCGGCCTGAAACATCGACTGTACCTCTTCCTATAGATGCTGCCTGGCCTGCTGCGTTCACCAGCATTTTGTGGATGTAATGCTGAGGCTTTATAAGGCACTTGGAGTATTTTGAACAGTTTCGGACCCTTATCTAAGAAAAGGTGCGCTGCCATGCTGAGGGTCCAGAGGAAGTTCATGAGAATAATTCCAGGAATGAAAGGGTTAACGTATGAGGAGGTTTTGATGGCTCTGGGCATGTACTCGCTGGAGTTTTGATGAATGGGGTAGGAATCTCACTGATACCTATTGACTATTGAAAGGCCTAGATAGAGTAGATGTGGAGAGGAGGTTTCCTACAGTGGGGAAGGCTTGGACCAGAGGGCACAGCCTCAGAATAGGGGGCACCAGTTAAAACAGAGGTGAAGAAAGAATTTCTTTAGCCAAAGTGTGGTGAATCTGTGGAATTCATTGCCACAGGTGACTGGGTAGGCCAAGTCATTGTGTGCATTTAAGGTGGAGAATGATATGTTCTTGATTAATAAGGGTGCCAAAGGTTATAAGGAGGATGCCGGAGAATGGGGTTAAGGGGGATAAGAAATCAGCCATAATGAACTGGTAGAGCAGACTCGAGGGGCCGAATAGCTTAATTCTACCCCTATGCCTTCTAGTCTTATAAGCAGGTTAGTAAGATTGAGAAATGGAGTGCAGTTTGCTGGTTACTAAATCAGTGTGGGGAACAAGGACCGAAGTAAAGTGGCTGTGTTCTCTCTCAATAATGATCGGACCAAATCCCTTCCACACCTCTCTACACTTTAATCATTAAAATAGCAGTTTATTACAACTCGCTGTTTTGTGTCTCAATCTAATCTATATGCATTTTCTTGGTGACCCTTTTATCCACTGCTTTTGATTCTGATAACAATCTCATCACCTGGCAGTCATGGTAGATATAATATATTTCCACATCAAAGAATAAGCCTCATGAACACATAGAAAATGTATAAACTTTAATGAAATAAACCTGTTTCATCTAAAATCTTCGGATAACAACCATAAAATGACAATGTTGATAACAGAGTCCAGAAAGCCCACTGAATAGAAATTCCAGGTCAGCACAAGCTCAAAAATGCCCTTGCTTATCTCTATTTTCAGTCAGAGTGTTCATATTAAGGGCATTGCTGATACATTGCCTGGTGGACAAAATTGGACTCTGCTCCTGGTTAGTCTGGCAGTGTGACGATAACCTGAGTCATTCATTATGGACTGTGCCTTTAAGAACCTTGCCTATAGGAAAGAGAAAGCTGTACAGCATGAACAGCTTGTTACAGAGGGAGAGGGGGCGAAGACTGCTCATAGTTTGTTTGGGGTTTCTTTAAGGACACTGCCAGCTTCTGATTTCCTACAGAAAGAGAGAGAAGCTACATGGTGGACAGCTGGTGTTCAGCACAACAGTATTTAAACCAGCGTAGTTGCTTGTTTCACAGGACACCGAAGAAAAGGACATGAAGACGCACTAAGGTGTGGTGAAATTACCACTATACTTTCAGGGGCCCATGAGCGTAGGACTGAGGATCGATTAAGAGGAATCGATCTGTGATTATTAGTACGTGAAAGAGTGACTCTGTGGAGCCTACCAGTATGTCTAACCCTTGCCTGGGCTGGTAGATTACCACTTGAAGACGGAGCTCTTAAGTTGGCTAACTTGGAAGTTTCGGAGGACAACGGGAAGAATAGATGGCATCGGCTTAAGTGGTCAACAAACCTCTCTCTCTCTCTGTCTCTCTCTCTCTCTCCTCAGTTCTACTCAACTCAATAACACAAACTGAACTGACTTTGTTTACCTACCATTGTGAGACTGTGCCAATTACCACCTAAGCTTGAAGAAGTTTGGGTTAATATTTCCACACCTATATATGCATAAACTTTGCTAACCTGTTCAATTTATCTGGTTATATACTTCTGTATTGCATAGTTACTAATAAAATAGCATTAGTTAACAACAAAACCAGACTCCAGGTGCGTTCCATTCCTGCTGGTTCTTTAACCCATCACGGGGTATGTAACAGGCAGTCACACTTGTAGAAATCATACTGTATTTATAGAAGGAGTACAATGACTTTGCTCTAGCATGGAGGTATTTTGAGCTTGTGTGTCATAGCAAGGAATAAAGATCTAAGCAATGCTTTCTTGTTGACTTGAAGCTGAAAATTTGCATGATCTTATTCTCTGATATTTAAATGGTCCACTATTATGGTCTAGCAGCCTTTCATTTAGCAAGCATTATTTCTCTTTTGGAATTCTTGAAAGCTATTTCTTTGATTACTAAATGAGTCAGTGTGAATAATTGATAACGTTAATACTCAGAAGACTCAGATCTAACCACATTGAGCAGATTCTTATCCTTCTACTTCTTTACACTGCCTAGTTTCTTGATACCGGGTAAACCGATGCAACAGCATCCAATCCTACAGCAGTTCCTAACCTAAATAATTCACAAGGTTTCAATTTAATCATGCCAGTAAAGCGATCTTTCATTATGGCCATGTTTAGCTCATGTGATTATTTAACATTTCAACAAACCTCTCCTGCTCAGAAAAGGGCACTAATAATAAAACTAACAGCTCCACTAGTAAAACCAAGGATGTCATAGGCTTATCAACTTACGATCTTCAAAGATTTGTATATGTGAACCTCCAAGACTCTTTTTGCCTGTATCTTTTTTGAAGCTTTACTATCTTATTTCTACCAACTTTCTCTATTCTTTCTTCCAAAATACATTGCATTACAATTACCTGCATTAAATTTCATCATGGTGCAATGTGCATTAAGAATTCAGCACTGATTTATACATGAATACATCTCAGTTCTAACTTCTATCAAGCTTGCTAATTTGCCAGTGCAGCTTGGAATTTTATGTGCATGTAATATCACTTTCACTCTCAGTAGGTACAGACATTATGAAGGGGAGACAAAGCGTCATGGTGAAGTGGAGGCAAATCTCTCCAAAAATAAACAATTTCTAAAACACGCAACACACATCAAAGTTGCTGGTGAACGCAGCAGGCCAGGCAGCATCTCTAGGAAGAGGTGCAGTTGACGTTTCAGGCCGAGACCCTTCGTCAGGACTAACTGAAGGAAGAGTTAGTAAGAGATTTGAAAGTGGGAGGGGGAGGGGGAGATCCAAAATGATAGGAGAAGACAGGAGGAGGAGGGATGGAGCCAAGAGCTGGACAGGTGATTGGCAAAAGGGATACGAGAGGATCATGGGACAGGAAGTCCGGGAAGAAAGACAAGGGGGAGGGACCCAGAGGATGGGCAAGGGGTGTATTCAGAGGGACAGAGGGAGAAAAAGGAGAGTGAGAGGAAGAATGTGTGTATAAAAATAAGTAACAGATGGGGTACGAGGGGGAGGTGGGGCCTTAGCGGAAGTTAGAGAAGTCGATGTTCATGCCATCAGGTTGGAGGCTACCCAGACGGAATATAAGGTGTTGTTCCTCCAACCTGAGTGTGGCTTCATCTTTACAGTAGAGGAGGCCATGGATAGACATGTCAGAATGGTAATGGGATGTGGAATTAAAACGTGTGGCCACTGGGAGATCCTGCTTTCTCTGGCGGACAGAGCGTAGATGTTCAGCAAAGCGGTCTCCCAGTCTGCGTCGGGTCTCGCCAATATATAAAAGGCCACATCGGGAGCACCGGACGCAGTATATCACCCCAGTCGACTCACAGGTGAAGTGTTGCCTCACCTGGAAGGACTGTTTGGGGCCCTGAATGGTGGTAAGGGAGGAAGTGTAAGGGCATGTGTAGCACTTGTTCCGCTTACACAGATAAGTGCCAGGAGGGAGATCAGTGGGGAGGGATGGGGGGGATGAATGGACAAGGGAGTTGCGTAGGGAGCGATCCCTGTGGAATGCAGAGAGGGGGTGGAGGGAAAGATGTGCTTAGTGGTGGGATCCCGTTGGAGGTGGCGGAAGTTACGGAGAATAATATGTTGGACCCGGAAGCTGGTGGGGTGGTAGGTGAGGACCAGGGGAACCCTATTCCTAGTGGGGTGGCGGGAGGATGGAGTGAGAGCAGATGTACGTGAAATGGGGGAGATGCGTTTAAGAGCAGAGTTGATAGTGGAGGAAGGGAAGCCCCTTTCTTTAAAAAAGGAAGACATCTCCCTCATCCTAGAATGAAAAGCCTCATCCTGAGAGCAGATGCAGCGGAGACAGAGGAATTGCGAGAAGGGGATGGCGTTTTTGCAAGAGACAGGGTGAGAAGAGGAATAGTCCAGATAGCTGTGAAAGTCAGTAGGCTTATAGTAGACATTTCTAAAACACTTTCAGGTTGTTAACATTAGAGATTGGAATGAGCAAGTATGGAATAACTAAAAAATAAGATCAGAGAGAAGACTCAAAGTTAGTGGCTAGGTAAATGTCAAATGAAAATAAACTTTGATAAATTATTGAAGATATCAAGAAAAGAGCATTTGACAAGTAGATTGCTGCAAGCTTAAAACTTCCTTTCACAACAATATTTTATCTGACATTACTGGATTGTCAGTAAGTTTCTATGTCAATCACAAAAATGAACAGTGCAGAAAAAAAGTATGTTGTCTTTAAAGTGAACGGTTTTAAGCTCAACAAATGCAGAAGATTTGACAATAATATAATTTATTTTACTGAATTGAATCATTTACTTGGAAATGGCAAGAAACTTATTTGCTCCCAGTAAAGTTTGCCTAACATAATCTTAGAATAAGGTCAATTGTATCATGATTTGACTCAAGAACAATCCCCAGGTTCTTTCCGCTTTGAAATGGATAGACCCAATTTTAGACATGCAATTGGCTGTCTAGTGACTTATTCATAATACTTTCATATTATTGATATCAGGAATTATATAACTCACCCAAACGTGCTTTTAGATCAAAAGATGTTGTATGCACTTTGAACAAAATGCCACTTTTTTCTCCGCTGTGCAGAAGAACATTAAAATTCAATATCTGTGTGAGGGATAATCAGTTCAGCAACAGGATTGGGAAAATGGAGGACCAGGGTCCCAAAGGATCGTGACTGCATTAGTTGAAGAATGGGGATCTTGGCATTATGTTGGATGGGGAAAAAGGATAGAAGTATGGGATTTAAGTTAGTGGAATCTTAATCCAACAGTGCCTAATGAAAGCACAGCTTCCCCAGGTGACCTTAGGTGATTAATCTTGGGACAAGATGGATTGGCTATCGTCCAAGTGTTACATGTGATTTGAAGTTATTTGATGCATGTCTGACACCAAAATTGGATTTGATGACAAATTGTAAACGACCTGGGAGCATTGTAGATCAGAGGAACAAAGCACAAGTACCTGGTATCCTGACAGTGACGTCACAGGTAGTAGGCCTTAGTAATGCCAGCCTTCATCAGTCATGGCACTGAGCATAGAAGTTAGGATGTTATATTGCAGTTATTCAAGATACTGGAGAGGTCACGTTTTCAATATTGTGTTTAGTTTTGGCCACACTGCTATAGGGAAGATGTCATCAAACTGGAAAGAGTGCACAGAAGAATTACGAGGATGTTGACCGGACTTCAGAGACTCAGCAACAGAGGGAGGTTGAGCAGATTGGGATCTTCTCCTACGCTGAGTAATGAGGGGTGATACAATAGAGATGCATAAAATCCTGAGAGCCTAGCTAAAGTGAATACACTTAATCTTTTTGTAGGATTGGGAAATGAAGAACTAGAGGGCAGACACTTAAGGTGAGAAAGGAAAGATTTACAAAAAACTTCAGGGGAAACTTTCTTTTAACATGGAGGTGGCGTATATATGAAATGAGCTGCTAGACAAAGTGGTTCAGGCAGACACATTATCTTTTAAAAGATAGTTGGACAGGAACATGAACCCAAAAGGGTGACAGGGATATGGGCCAAGCAAATGGGACTAGTCTGGATGGAAATCTTGGTTGGCATGGACTAGTTAAACCAAAATATGTGCTTCCGTACTGTATGACTCTATGACTTGGAAACTGTTGTAGTAACACTTCAATGCACAAAAATGAATGCAATACGCATTTTTAAATATGCAATGCTGATATGACCAGCACCCTGTGATCAATTTATAAAACTTTGGATCAGTTCATAAATCAGGACATCAGGGTACAGGGCAGCAAAGTTAATTGTTATTTGTCCTTTTATATACATTTACAGAATTCTGCAGAAGGAAAAGCCAAAATGCAAGCAAGACTGAAAATCTGAAAATGCAGGAGATACTCAAAAGGTCAGACAACAACTATACGGAAAGGAAAATAATTAATGTTTCAGGTCAGGTCTCTTGTCAAAACTATAATCAGAATTATTTTGAGCATAAAACTGCATTGACAGCAACCACTGTACAGTAAAACCAATCACAACAGCAAAGGTCTCTGATGGTGGGATAGACCACAACAATCACGATTTTCCACTTGAAATACCCAAGAATTAAGGCGAACAACTATGAGGAACAACAGAAAGAGTTGACATTTCCAGTTAATTATAAGAACATAAGATATAGAGGCAGAATTAAGCCATTTGGCCCATTGAGTCTGCTCTGCCATTTCATCATGGCTGATCCAATTTTCCTCTCAGCCCCAATCTCCTGCCTTGTATCTCTTCATGCCCTGAATAATCAAGGATCTATCAACCTCTGCCTTAAAGATTTGGCCTCCTGTGGCAAAGAATTCCACAGATTCACCATTCTCTGGCTGAAGAAATTCCTCCCCACCTCCATTCTAAAAGGACACCCGTCTATTCTGAGGCTATGTCCTCTGATCTTAGATTGTCCCACCACAGGAAACATCCCCTCCACATCCACTCTATCAAGGCCTTTCACCATTCATTCTTCTGAATTCCAGTCAATACAGGCTCAGAACCATCAAACACTCTTCATATGGTAAGCTATTCAATCCTGGAATCATTTTTGTGAACCTCCTTTGAGCCCTCTCCAGTTTCAGCACATCCTTTCTAAGGAGCCCAAACTTGCTCACAATACTCTAATTGAGTCCTCACCAGTGCTCTATAAAGTTTCAACATTACATCCTTGCTTTTACATTCTAGTCCTCTTGAAATGACTGCAAATATCACATTTGCAGCTAGAATTCTGAGAAACTGATCACCTCCAGCTTGTTCCATCTGTATTTCAAATTTTGGCTGTTTAAATAATCTATGAAGATTTGCTCATGTCGGTAATACACACTAAGCAGGACCAGTCCTGATGTTATGGGCATTTAATGCCAATTTATATTTACTTAATAGGTAGATTTCATAAGAAGATTTAAATTAATAACTGAACATTTTGCATCAGGGATTAAAATGAACATTTTACAATGCAATTTAATTGATATGGCATTTGAATCACATCATAAGACATTGTATCCAATTACTATTAGGGTACTGCAGCTCAATTTTGCATCTCATTTAGATTTTTCTGTTACAGCTTAGTCTGTAGTATTGTCTCTGCTTACAATCAGGCAAAAAGCTCTGTAGGTTAATCATGGGTTGGATGGTGATCTGATGCATGATGGTTCACCCTCTGATGTTTAGCATGTCTTCAGCTTCCACATCTGTGCAATGTAATGCAGATGTCAGAAACAGGCTAAGTAGCAGTGGTTTGGAATGCAGCTGCTGTTCATTGGTCATTGTTAAAAAGTTAAGATTTGTGTTTGTTCTTCTTTATTTCACTTAAAGTTTTGTTCTTGATTGACATGGTGGTTGATGAATTTTAATAAAACTTTTTAACCAAACTTTTTTAGAAATTTATGGACTCGGATGTCTGCATATTATTGGGGCTAAATATGGGTGCTAAGTCAGATCTAAAGTAATCTGACTTCGTTGGAACTCTGAAAAAAGTACTGAATGCATTCACTTTGTGCAAGGATTACACTTTTGTTACTTGTTAAGTTTTTCAAGTTGTGGGCTTCATTGGTGGGACCAAAAAACGGATATGCCTGACTGCCCTTGCGATGGTGAGTCACCCTCTGAAGGGCACTTACCTAAAATTAGAGAATGTGTAAAGTACTCCACCAACACCTGATCTGTGGCTTGTCAATGGTGGGCAGGTTTTTAGATGTGAGTTACTCACCACAGCGTACCAAAGCTTCACCTGCTCATGAAGCAAGAGGCTTTTGTGTAGCTGGCTCAGCTAAGATTCTATTACTAACACTTAACCAAAAAGTGCCAACTATAGTTGCTCTTACTGTGGAATTATATCAAATTTCGTTGTCACATCAAAAGGATAGAAAATACTCTATTTTTGATCGACTTGCGTAGATTAAAGCTGCCTGAGGGAACACAGGAGGTTCTCAAGAATGTTCCTGGAAACGAAATATTTAAACATATGAGATCTGTTAAAATTCTCTGGGCTGATAGTCACTGGAGTTTAGAAGAATAAAGTGAGATCTCATTGAAACCTACAAATATGGAAAGGCCTAGGTAGAGTGGAAATGAAGGTGATATTTCCTATTGTGTGGCAGTCCAGGACCAGAGGGAACAGCCTCATAACAGAAGGACATCACTTCAGAAAACAGAGATGAAGAGGAATTTATTTAGCAGGAAGGGTGGTGAATCTGTGGAATTCACTGCCACAGACGACCTTGGAGGCCAAAACATTAGGTATGTTTAGGTGGAGGTTGATAGGTTCTTGATTAGTAAGCACATAAGGTTACAGGGTGGGGTTGAAGGCTGGAGAATGGGGCTGAGAAGGATGGGACTTAATGGGCTGAATGGCCTAATTCTGCTCATATGCCTTATGGTCTAGATTTGATCTCCTTGCAATTACAGAACAAATAACATGCTAAAAGATGTACTATGATGTTACATTAATAAAACTAGAATCATTCCATAAAATATTAATGTGGATTATTCTATTTGGCAGGAATTAAGATTGGCAAGTTTGAGTTTTGATACATTTTAAGGTGAAATACTGCAGGTCATTGACCCAATTCAAAATAAGCAGTGGAGTATGGAACTTCAACAAATGAAAAATTAACAGCCTACCCTGTGTCCTATAGGATTAGATTTTTCATGTTATATTCTGTTTTACGTGAACTAAGATTCAATGTTTAATGGATCCCACAAGTTATGAAAAATGATTGTATATTGTAGTACATAACACACATTTTTCCAGATGTACAATTTTTCGAAAGGCTCAGTATTCTGACAGAATAGTTATTTGACACACTCCTCTAACTCGTGTTAGAATAATAGACAGAGTGAACACCAGTGAGGGCAGGAGCTTACTGAAGGTTCCAACAGCAGGAGGCAAGCAAAAATTGCCAACCTGGGAAACGCACAGCTCACATATTCGGTACTCAGATATGTAGTCCAACAAACTTTATTACATGATGCAACCTTCTGTGCCATTAGTGATTCAATTTCATTTTTTAAAAATCCACTAAGGAATATGATGGATTTACCACAGATGCTACTAAGTCCATGGATATTATCCTGGAAATGTTTGAATATTACTTCTCGAATTCTGGATAACACATAATGTCCTATAATGGACAATGCCTTTTGGGCACTTGTGAGGCTTGCAAGATCATTACTTAATAATATATTCCTAAATAGGTCCCATGCCTTGGAGAGCAGTGCTGAGAACCCACACTAAGTATAAAATGTTTAAACATTGAGATAATTTTCTCTTAGGTCCCAAACACTCACATTCATTCACTAACAGCCAGCCACATCCTCACCCTACACCGCCCCCCAACCACACACACTCTCCAAATTAACTTCCCCACATTCCTTTCTCATGATAATTTTGTTGGCCAGAAAGAACTACAGTGTACAACTCACAGAACCTAGTTCCACTGATGAATGGTCAACACTGTCTACCACAAATTTATCTCCTGTACATCACTGTGACCGATCTGTTGTCTGATGCCTTCACTCCACTGATCAGATGCCTCTCTTGCCCCCCACCAGTCAAGCATTTGTGGCTCTCACACTATATAACATCAACCAATCTTATAAGAAAGAGCTTACGTACTGCTTTGTAAAGACTCTAAATAATAATAATGTAGGTCGCATCCAGAATTTGATGTAGTTGGGATTCGCATACGAGGCAAGTTGCAGCAGTGGTTTGCCACTGCCTTCTGCTGGGTGAGTTTTTTTTCCAAAGAGATCACCAGCTCTTAACCCCGCACGGTTGGAAAGCGTGCCGGGGGGAGCTGGCTGGGATTGAACTTCAGAACTTCTGCCCCGCAGTCCAGCAATGATGCCACTAGGCCACCAGCCGTAACGGCTCTAAGAGGCAGAAAATGGTGATTAACAGTTGCACCAAGCAAGGGCGCAACTGTATCAAAAGAAACTGCACAAAGAGCACTTCAAATGATTTTATGGCATTGACTTTGATGAAGTTCTAACCCTAAACAACCGGGAGCTTAAGTATCTAGAAGCAGCACATATTAAAATGATTGAAAGCAAATATTCAGGTTAATAAGGCCATAAAAAGGCAAATCAAACACTGGGGTTATTTTTTATTAATATAGGAGAGGCTTGGAAAAAAGAAATTGCCTGATTTAACGATATTTAAGTAAATTTACCATTAAAGCAGCCTTAAGACTGCAGGGAAAAGTAGCAGGATTAATTATAGAGCCAGTAATAACATTCTTCATAGCATTATTGGGACATCAAAGGCAATAAAAAGAAAGCAGCAGACCACTGAACGGTTCCACTGAAGAGAGTCAGGTTAGTATTTTATACATTCGGATTTTCAGAGTTTTTGTTAAGCTTACATGCCATAAATTACTTTATAGGACACAATTGTCCACAACTTGTTTACAGGTAAAGAACTGATAAGATAAAATCCCAAAGGAAATTATTGTTGCAAGGTTGCTTAGTCAGAAAGATATATTTAAAAATACAAAATATAAGCTTTGAGGCACGAAAAAATGTGCATTAAGAATTAATAGTGCAAGATACAGATGTGCAATGAAACCATATACTTATATACTTAAGGAGGAGAGTTGTAGAGTTTTATAGTCACAGGGAGAAAGGATCTCCTGTGGCATTCTGTGGTGCACCTCAATGGAATCAGCTTCTTACAAAAGGTGCTCCTCTGTTTGTCCAGTATGTCATGGAGGGAGTGAGAGGGATTGTCCATAATGCTCCAAAGCTTCTGCAGCATCCTTCTCTCAGACACAACCAACAGGGAATCCAGTTCCACCCCAGAACAGAACCAGCCTTCCTGGTGAACTTATCAATCTTTTTAGCATCAGCTGCTCTCACCCTGCTGCCCCAGCAGAGCACAGTGTAGAAAACAATTCTGGCCACCACTGAGTTGTAGAACATCTGCAGCATAGGATTGCAGACATTGAATGGCTGGAGCCTCCTCAGGAAATACAGTCGGCTCTGTCCCTTCTTGTACAGAGCCCCTGTATTTTTAGTACAGTCTAGTTTATTGTCCAGGTGGGTTCCCAGGTATTTCTAGTCCCAGACAATGGAAGTCCATTCTCTTGATGGAGCTAGATTGCAGGGTGTTTACACCTTGCTGAAGTTCACCACCAACTCCTTTGTCTTTCTAATGTTGAGCTGCATGTGATTCAGCCCACAATCGCTCAACCAAGTTTTCCATCACTCTTCTGTACTTAGCCTCTTGACCCCAACTGATACAGCCCACAGCTGCCAAATCATCTGAAAACTTCAGCAGGTGGCAGGACTCCAAGTTGTATCTGAATTCTGAGGTGTAGACAGTGAACAGGAAGGGGGACAGGACAGTCTCCTGTGCTGCCAACTGCAGTATCTGATACACAGCTCTACAATCTCACATACTGTGGCCGTCTGGACAGGAGTCTGTAATCTTCGACACTAGTGCAGCATCCACCATTACCTCCGTGAGCTTACCCCCTAGTAAAGTAGGTCATATGGTGTTAAAAGCACTGGAGAAATCAAAGAACATGATTCTCACAATGCTGCCTGTCTCATCCAGATGGGTGTAAGCCTGTTGAAGCAGGAAGATAATGGTGTCCTTGACTCCAATATGTGGTTGGTAAGCAAACTGCAGGGGATCCAATGATGGATTTACGATGGTCCAGAGGTGTATCAGGACCACTCTTTCTAATGATTTTATAACATGTGAGGTCAGTGCCACTGGTCTGTAGCCACAGGGCTACATTGCAATCTCCTTAACTGTGATGGTTTTATATGAAGCCAAGTCAAGAGTGGAATTATGAAAGAATCTATGCTAGAAATGTCATATGTCACAATGTATTTATTTGGAGATACGGTGTGAAATAGGCCCTTCCAGTCCTTCAAGCTGTGCAGCCAAACAATCCCCGATTTAACCCTAGCCTAATCACAGGACAATTTACAATGACCAATTAACCTACTAACTGTCTTTGGCCTATTGGAGGAAACCGGAGCACCGAGAGGAAATCCACATGGTTCCAGAGAAGACATAGAAACTGCTGACAGAGGACGCTGGGACTGAACTTCAAGTCTGATATCCCAATGTGAAATAGTGTTGCACTAACTGCTACACTACCATGGCAATCCATTAGTCATCGAGTTCAGAGTATCCCAGATACCAAGAAAACACTTTTGATCTTCACAAGTTTATTCACTTAATGCACCATTTTCCAGTTATATACTGTAATCACCGAACAGGCATGTTGTGGTCAGGGCTAAGTCCCCTCTCAATACCTTGTACCACTATTCAACATTATCTTTTTATACTGGAACTTCATTTAGCATTTAAAGCTACATTGTAAGATCAGTGGCTCCACCACTGGCGGAGCTGCTGTCTCACAGTTCCACTGACTTGGGTTTGTTTTCACCTTCATAGTTATGAAGAGTTTGCCCCAAATGACATGGTTTCCTCCTGCATCCCACAGACATGCAGATTCATAGGCAAATTAACCAGAAAGTTTATCCTAGTGTGTATATCATTTGGTAAAATTTGGTGGATTTGTTTAGAACGTGGGCAGAATAAAACACGGTTATTGAAGGGTGTGTAAATGGGTTCTTGATATTCAGCACAGTCTTGCTGGGCAAAAGGGTTTTTTCATGCTACATGACTCCAGCAATACTTGACTTTTGCCTATACAAAAACAATCATAATGTTTGTTGTACGTGGACACTGGAAATCAGATCTACATTCTTCTACTTCACATGCTTGAAGGAGTTGCTGTGTACCTCTAAAATTAATTTTAGATTTTTTGGCTGCCAGTTACTTCTAGAAGCAGCTTATTCAACAATCTGGTTATAAGTCGAAATTGTGTTTGTAAACAAGATCATGAAAGCATAAGGCACAAGGCAGTCTTAGATTAATTAGTCTGTTTTAATATTTTTCCTATGCAGAGATACATTTAAAATAGCAAGTGGTCAAGATTTTTTTTTAATATTTTCATTGATTGCATAGCTATCTATCAAAAAAAGCAAGGAACAGCAGATGAAATAACACAGATAAAATCAGTGATTAAAAACTATTTCCTAAGGGTGCTTGTCTTGCAGAATAGTCACACATTCACAATTTTCTAAAGTCAATAAAATCCAAGATGATTGTACTTTCAAAATAATATACACTTTCATAAGTAATGTATGCACAGTCAGATCAGATTCAAGATATTCTGCTGCAAAATGATGATGAACATAGTATGTTAAATTGTCAATGGAGCTAGCGGGTTTTCCTACAATGGAGAATCAAGGACCAGAGGGCATAGCCTCAGGATAGAGGGACATCCATTTAAAACAGAGATAAGGAGAAATTTCTTTAGCCAGTGGGTAGTCAATCTGAGGAACTCATTGCCACAAACAGTTGTGGAGGCCAAGTTATTGGGCATACTTAAAGAGGAGGTTAATAGTTTCTTGATTAGTCAGGACATCAAAGGTTTCTGGGAAAAGGCAGGATAATGGGGTTGAGAAGGAAACTACTTCAGCGATGATGGAATGATGGAGCAGACTCGATGGGCTGAATTGTCTAATTCTGGTCTATGTCTTATGGTCTTATCATCTTAAAGATAGTAACACGAAGAATGTCTCTCAGTCACATTTGGATCTTTAACACACAATTATGCGTTGATTATATTCAATTTTATAAATCAAATTGCAGGCTTTATATCACAAATACCACATGCCTTTGCAGAATAATCAGACAACTGAAATTTTTTCATTTGTCAAGTGGTATGTGAGCAATTTGTTGTATTAAGTTCATTGTAACCCACAAGAATGATGAGATAATGCAATTAAAATGGAAATTTTAATCAAGCATATCGATGCATGTGTAAAGATGTGAAAACATGGGTGATGTTTGTTCCCATTCAATGCTTATTGGGACCTCCTCTGTTAAAAATT
The DNA here is from genome assembly GCF_030028105.1 of Mobula birostris. NCBI lineage: Eukaryota > Metazoa > Chordata > Chondrichthyes > Myliobatiformes > Myliobatidae > Mobula > Mobula birostris. The sequence goes on from NC_092376.1 coordinate 136,633,956, forward strand.
ATCATGGAAGTTCAATTAATACACAATGTTGTACAACATGTGGAAGAAAACAGATTCCTTTAGCGTGTGCTGTTGCAAGTGGGGTGGGGGGTGGTAGATCAATAACTTGCTACTTTATTGAAGAGCCTTTTGCAGCAAAGTTGGATGACCCAGAGTGATATGCTGAAGAATGGACACTTGGGAATTGATAATTTTACTGAGTTTTTTTTGTTTTTAGCTTTATTGATCCCACTGGGCTGCAGGATAATCAAGAACAAGAGGAAAGGTTCTGAATTCATGGATGAATTATCAGAGTAGAAGAGAGGAGAAGGGGATAAAAACATCTTGCCAAAGTAGTTCATTCCTCAAGGTTTTACAGAGAGCCATGTTCTATTCCCATTCTCTCAGGAAAGCAATGCTAGGGTTCCCAAGTCAACGTTGACAAGAAGTGATCACCTATTTGTAGATGGATCCAGCATCACTGCAGTAGCAGTCTGTTCATGGTTGGCAGAGCTTCCTGGCCAGCGAGTTGAGAACATTCAGTGCCTAGCTAGCGGAAAGAAGAGCCAAGATGGCAAATGACCGAGCTTTCAAAGCCACAATTCATTATGAAACTTCCATTTATGTTGCCATACAACTTAAGGCGGAAGGAGAGGGTGGCAGCGCGTCTGCGTGTGCGCAGCCCTCCGGTGAAAAATGATATCGTATCTGTTAAATAGGGGCTGTGGACAATTCTGATTTGATGGAGAATGGACGTGAAAGCACAGAGGAACATCTGGAGAAATTTCTGAAACGCCCGTTCGCTGCTGTCATTACTGTGTAGTCGGGAATCTTTTGGAGGGTAGGCCTCAAAATCCCCGGCCTTGCCTGCTTTTGGTGACCGAGAAGGAGGTCAAATCGTTCGGACAGAGATGGCGCTCAGTACTCAGTGTCGGAGAGCTGATCAGAGCTCAAAGTTTTCGGATGACTCAGAGTCGGATTGTGGTCGGCATAGCAGGGAGAGTTTTTCTTCCTTCGCTCGTCTGCGTGAGATGTGGGACATTTGAGAAACCTTGAAGTTTACTGTGCTCATGGACTTCTTCATCAAGTTATGGTATTGTGCACTGTTGTAACTATATGTTATAATTATGTGGTTTTGTCAGTTTTTTCAGTCTTGGTCTGTCCTGTGTTTTGTGATATCACACCGGAGGAAATAATGTATCATTTCTTAATGCATGCATTACTAAATGACAATAAAAGACGACTACGTGTCTTCATATTCTAATACAAATTGAAGTAAATTTATTATCAAAGTGCATATCATATATGTTACCATATAATAGTTGAGATTATTTTCTTGCAGGAGAAAGATAAATGCAATAACTACATAAGCAAACACTGACAAACAGCAGTGTGTGAAAGAAGACAGGCTATGCAAAAAAAAATACTGAGAACAGGAATTCTAAAGAGTCCTCAAAAGTGTGTCGGTAGGTTGTTAAATCAATGCAGAGTAGTGGTGAATCAAGTAATCCACGGCAATTCAGGAGGTTAATGATTGTAGAGTAATAACTATTCCTGAACTGAAGGAATGGGAAATAAGGATTCTGCATGTCCTGCCTGATGTTAGTAGCAAGAAGAGAGGTGGCCTGAATGGTGAGATGGGCCTGGGGGGCAGGGGGGGTGTGGTTCTTTGATGATGGATGTTGCTTTCTTGTGTCAGTGCTCCAAGTAATGTAGTCAGTGATGAAGGGGGCTTCATCCGTGATGGAGTGGGCTGTATGAACTACTTTCTCTAGCCTTTTCCTTACCCGTGCATTGGTGTTTCCATACCAGGCTGCGGAGCAGAAGTTAGGATGCTTTCCACTGTTCATCTACAGAAGTTTGTCTAAGATTGGGGTAATATGCTGAACCTATGCAAACTGTGAAGAAAGTAGAGGCATTGTTGTACCTTAATTGCGATGACATGTGCTGGTTCCAGAACATATCCCCTAATATGTTGACACCAAGGAATTTAAACTCACTGACCCTCTCCACCTCCATTCCCTAATAAGGACCTTCTCCTGGACTTCTGTTCTCTTCTTCTTGTAATCAACAATTAACTCTTAGGTTTAACTGATGTGGAGTGAGAGATTGTTGATGTGACATGACTCAGCCAGATTTTCAATCTCCCTCCTATATGCCTATCTCTAATTTGGCCAACAGTGGTGACATAATCAAAGTTAAATATGCTATTGAGGCTGTATTTGGCCACACAATCATAAGTATAAAGTGACAAGAGTAGGGGGCTAAGTACAAGGGGTAAGTATTACACCAGATCTGCACCAGTGCAGCAAACTGGTATGCAGCTTCATTCTCCAAGAAGCTGGCATGAACTAACTTTCTCTGTTCCCCAGCAACAGCCCACTTTTGCCATAGGTTTTCCCATTTCAAAGCTAGCTACACTTCTGCATTATCCCCCATGCTCTGCAAGGTGCCAGGATCTGAGCTGAGCTTGTGGATGGGAGTGACACAAGCAGTAACAGAATGGTTTTGTCACCTTCGTTACTCCAGTGATTCACATGGGGAGAGCTTGAACAAGTGGGGTCTCTTGTGAATCTGAACTGATAAGTGTAGGGGGATTGCTAAATGATAGAAATAGCACAATACATTACGAAGTATGTGAGAGAAGGTCTAATGGGGTTTCTGAAAAATAGTGCATATGCACTGGGATTTTCAATCATTCACTATGAGGCTGTGAAGTTCATGGCTTAATCCTTTCTGCCGAATTAATGAGCCTATGAAAAAGGTGGGTCCTTTCAAAGTCTGCTAACAGCTTGTCCAGCAAAAGGAAAGAATACTGATAACTAGATGTAATTGCTGCCATGGTTCAACAGCTGTAGGGGTATGAGATCCCTAAAATTTACATTTAGTGGCCACTTTATTAGGTACACCTGTACACCTGCTCATTAAATCAGCCAATCATCTAGCAGCAACTTAATGAATAAAAGCACACAGACATGGTCAAGAGATTCAGTTGCTGTTCAGACTAAGTATCAGAATGGGCAGAAATGTAATTGAAGAAACTTTGATCATGGAATGATTGTAGGTGCCAGACAGGGTGGTTTGAATATCTCAGAAACTGCTGATCTCCTGGGATATTCCTGTATTTCAGTCTCCGGAATTTACAGAGAACAGTGCAAAAAGCACAAAAGTTATCCAGTAAGCAACAGTTCCATGGCGGGTGTGGCTTGTTAATGATAAGGATCAGAGGAGAATGGTCAGTATGGTCAAGCTGACAGGAAAGTAACAGTAACTCATAACATAACAGTTGTGTGCAGAAGAACATGCAGATAGGATCATTAATCATTTCCACACAATATTTTTGGGATCATGGTCACATCAGTGGCGTACCATACTTGGTACTGATCATTATATATGAATTATAAGCAGGAATGCATTACTTGGTTCCCTAACTATGATCATTATTCAAAAGATTTGATTATAAAATGAATTGCACATTTCCACATAACCTAGGCAATCTTTCTTCCCTGTACTTATCAAAACTGTACTTTAAAATGCTTTCACTAATCCTCAGTAAGAGAAATTCAAAAATTCACTATCTTCATAGTGTAGCTAGGACTTGCAGCTAGACTTCCTGTAGACCATGCTACCGCCTGCTACAGGAAGGCATTGGCATTAATACATGAATGCGGTGGCAACATATCAGAAGACCCTGTCGGATATTGATAATGTAAAATGCTGCTTGCCTATTTCCCTGGTGAATTGACAAGACAGTCGGTGAAGGAACTGTGTGGTCTTGGTCATAGCAAGGGCTAGGCCTCAAGCAGCAGGTTTGCCTGTTGCAACAGCCCAGGACAGGAGTCACGGGGGGTGGTTCAGCAAGGCATCTGTTCTGATTTGGGTGCTGGCCTCTCCTGTTGGTGCTGCCCTCCAGTGTTCGCTGGTGGAAGACAAGCTGGGTTGCGTGCATACGTGCATTTGTCTGCTGACTGCTGAGAACCACTTGTTCTTACCGATAACACCGGCACCATCAATGTACAGGGTATGTCACTCAGGGACTTGGGCTTTATATACATTTTAGTGTGACTGTATGTTTGACTGCTATCTTATATGTGCTACATGTGCCTTGTACTGTGTATGACTATTGGTTCTGTGTTTTGCATCTTGGCTCCAGAGAAACATTGCTTTATTTGGTGTATTGATGGGTATTTATATATGGCAGAACGATAATTAACCTTGAACTTGAACTTAAAAAAAAATACTTAATTCAGCCTTAAAAGGGTGAACCCTTATTTCTTTGGAAACAATGTACCTAGTTCTAGAATTTCTAACTCTCTATAAGAGGTACTAACTTCTCTACATAGAATCATACAGCACAGACAAAAGGCTCTTTGGCCCAATAGGTTCATGTTGACCAACGAAGTTAGTACCATATATTCATATTTGGCCCATATCACTTTAAAATTGTCCAGTCCACGTCCCTGATCCAAGAACCTTTTAAATAATGTTTATGGACCTGTCTCAACCACTTCCCTGTATTGACTACTTTCTAGGCTAAGTTGCCCCTCAGGCTCCTATTAGATTTCTCCCCTCTCACCTTAAACCTTTGCCCTCTAGTTCTGGATTTCCTTAACTTTGGAACAAGACTGTGCTTTCTCCCTATCAGCATTCTACCTTGTCAAGGTGTTTTAAGATCTTTTGTGTTTCAATCAAGGTCCATCTTGCTTTTTTAAATGACAATGTAAGCAAACCTAAATTATCTAACTTTCCTCAAAACAACCTGTCATTTCCAGTTATTAAGCTAGTAAATCTTTCCTGAAGCAGATTCCAATGCATTACAAACCATTTTTAAAAAAGAACGTCAACATAGAATACAATATTCCAAGTGAGGTCTTACCAAAGTACAACCTGTCTATTTTTGCGTAAAAATTCCACTCACAATAACTGGTTACATTTGTTAAGCTTTTCCAATTAGTTGTTGTACCTATACATTTTTCTTCTGCAACCTATGCACAAAAGAATGCTCAAATGTGCCTGCATCTCAGCACTCTGCAATCCTTCAGCATTTAGATGATTTGTGTTGCCATGACAGACAAATTCCACATTTCTCTTCACTACATTCCATTCGCCCATTCACTTAGTCATCTGTATCTTTTAGTGGCTCCTTTATGTTCTCTTCACAATTTACTTTCTCATAACCTTTGTGTCATCAGCAGATTTAACAACTATGCCTTCATTCATGCCATTTTTCTAAAATCTGGGAAGTTGAGGCCATACAATCAATCCTATTGGAATACCACAGATCACAACTTACAAACCAGGAAAAATGACCCATTTATGTCCAAACTATGTCTTCTGTTGATCAGCCAATCTTTTTTGTGCATTAACTTAATTTTGACATACCAACTGTTCAAAAACCATCTGGAAGTCTAAGGTTAATATATTCACTAATAACCATATATGCACGGAATGTGTTACTTCTTTAAGGAACTCAGATAAATTGGTTATGCATGACCTCCCTTTCATAAAAGCATAATGACTTTCCCTTATTACTTTGACCGTTCCTAGGTGTAATTCTAAAATTTGTTCAATAATTGTTTCTGACATGTTTCCCTATGACAAATTTTAAGTGAACTGCTGAATCTGCTGCTTTCTGCCTCCCTCCTTTTTTTTAACTAAAAGAGCTATACTTGCTATTTTTTCAATTCAATGGAACCTCCACAAATGTAGGACATTTTAGATAATTAATAATTCAATATTCTCACTTGGTATTTGTTTTGTGTCTGAAAGATGAACTTCTTCAGGACTCAAGATTTATCAGCTCAATTTCCAAACAAGTTGCTAACTTCAACACCCTTCTTGTTGAATGTAATTTTCCTGAATTCCTCACTCCTTTTCAATTCTCTATTTACAGCTATCTCTGGAATGTTGTTATTTGCCTTCTCTGTACTGAAGTTTGATCTTTGTTATAATTTCCTCAGAGTGACATGTTATTTTAGCCTTGGGATGATTTTCAATGTCTACACAGCAATGAACCATGGATTCCCCACACATTTAGTACATTTTTTATGAGTTGTATGATTTCTGGTCAAGAAAGTTTATTGAATTTTCTGAAGAGTTACACAAACCTGGCAATGACAACTCTCCATTTCTAGCATTACATCCTAAACACAAAGGAAGTGATATGAAATTACATAATATACTTAAAGTATCTTGCCTCGTGGTAGACAGATTTACTTGGATATTTGAACTGTTAATCTACAGGATTCCAAATCTATAGTCATTTTAGAAATCACAATTACATCTTTGTTCCTTTTACCAGTTACCTAAAGCATTAAAGAAAATAGCTAAAAGACCAATAAAAATAAAATTGCACACCAAGGTACATAAGACTATAAAGCTGCATTATAAATACTGTGTTCACAAGTTAACTTATTTTTTTATTCTTGCAGTAGTACCCGACAGTATTATGAAGTTAAATGTTGCAAGTTTATTTCCCCATGAACACTTTTCACAAATTACTCTACATCAATCATTAGCAATGTAAACCACATACTTCTTAATGTTTTAAGTCAATTTGCAATAAACTACTCAATTGGACTGTATCTAACTTCCTCAAAATTTGAAATGATAGGTAAATGCTCATTTCATCAAATGTAATGATAGAAAATTGTTGAAGAATTCAATACTTACAATTTACAATACAAAAAGCATGCATATTGAGGTAACATAGTGTGAAAAGTATGAAAAGTATAAATGATATGCTCCATAGCATAGCCTTCATTCATCACTCTTTCAATTCCTTGCATTTTTTTTCCCCATGTAATTAGGCATTTACTGTACCTTGCTTAACGATTTTGTTGCATGGAGCTCAATTATTCCCTTGATTTATACATCTAGTATTGCTACTCTGATGTTGGAACAATATGGTGAACAAGCACCATATCTACTGCATATGATTACATAATCCCATATAGTGTCCACTGCATATGCATGGTCAAAATTACGTAAATTAGTTGCACTATGGCTGTCAAGACTCACCATTTGTAGTCTCTGACAGCTTTCATATATGGGCCAGATTTGGAAGGCTAATCAAACGTACATCCTGAACTCAAAGGTGATGATGCCTAAGGAGGCATAATGGCAAGATTCCATCCCACAACACCCTGACAGCCTTTCATGGAATCTGCCTTGAAAGGTTCAGAACTAATCAGGCCTAATGGAATATCACAATCTGTAACCCCAGAATGCAAATGAGGAGTAAATAAACAAGCTATTTAATTTAAAAAAAAACATTTTAAGATATTCTGAACTTAAGAAAACTAAAATAAATAATCCATTAAAACACTGAACTAATCAAAAACATTAATGTAAAAATATATAGATTAACTGATTGGCCTGGAATTTGTGTAGTAGATTACCTTGAAATCTCAGTACAACAGGATTTTGGGCAAAATAAAAGTAACATCTGTCAGTCAGTATGTCTCAGAATTATACCTGTAAGTGAAATCCAGGCATTGTCCACACATAAGTGACTGAAGTCAACAAGTTCTGCCACACTCACAACACGCTGCAGGAACTCAGCAGGTCCGGCAGCATCCGTGGAAACGAACAGTCAACGTTTTGGGACGGAACCCTTCGTCAGGACTGTAGAGGGAAGGGGCAGAGGCCCTATAAAGAAGATGAGGGGAAGGTGGGAAGGAGAAGGCTGGTAGGTTCCAGGTGAAAAACCAGTAAGGGGAAAGATAAAGGGGTGGGGGAGGGGAAGCAGGGAGGTGATAGGCAGGAAAGGTGAAGGAGGAATAGGGGAAAACACAATGGGTAGTAGGAGGAGGTGGAACCATGAGGGAGGTGATAGGCAGCTGGGGGAGGGGGCAGAGTGAAATTGGGATAGGGAAAGGAAGGGGGAGAGAATTACCAGAAGTTGGAGAATTCTATGTTCATACCAAGGGGCTGGAGACTACCTAGACGGTATATGAGGTGTTGCTCCTCCAACCTGAGTTAAGCCTCATCATGGCAGTAGAGGAGGCCATGTATGGACATATCCGAATTGGAGTGGGAAGCAGAGTTGAAGTGGGTGGCAACCGGGAAATCCTGTCTGTTGTGGTGGACGGAGCAGAGGTGCTCGATGAAGCGGTCCTCCAATCTACATCGAGTTTCAGCGATGTAGAGGAGGCCGCACCGGGAGCACTGGATGCAATAGATGACCCTAAAAGACTCACAAGTGAAGTGTTGCCTCACCTGGAAGGACAAGTTCTGCCAGCATGATTCAGCCCATTTGAAGTAACCACTTAATTTCCTTCAAACACTATTACTGATCGACTTAGAGTAATTACAAATAAAAGACCATTTATTTGTTGATGTTATGCATTTCTTTTCTTCTACCTTGATGGAGGTAACAAGATCAATCATTAACCATTCTCAAGTTTTCCAAAAGTCCTGTGCCTTTATAGGACAGACAGGCACGGTATACTGTAACTTAAATGCCTAATTACATGGGGAAAAGAAATGCAAGGAATTGGAAGTGTGATGACTGAAGGCTATGCTATGGAGCATATGATTTATACTTTTCATACTTTTCACGGTATGTTACCTCAACATGCACGGTTTGTGTAATAATAACACTGCACTTAAATGAATTATGAACTCAGGAAATACACATCAAAGCAGGTGCTAAACATTGTGTACCATGGCAATAAGAAGGAATTGACATTTAATGTTCATTCCTCTAATTTATCTTAATTCAACAAGATTACAGTGTGAAATATGTTAAATAGATACAGCTTACCAATTAAAGAGGCATTAATGGCATGAGGGCACACTTGGACACAATGGCCTCTCTGGGTCCAAACAAAGATATAATTGTTTGTTCATTATGTCTTTTTTTTACGATCACAAGATGATGCTAGATATTAAAAATACCAAGTACTGTGGGTCTACCCCGCTAGTGAGTTGCTTAATCGCGGTGGAGATGGACCTGATGCACACCGTGTGGTAGCCTGCTTCAGCCACCTAGGGAAGAAGACAACAGGCATGGTGCACGATCCAACAAATGATTGTCTTAGACATTTTTAATGTGATCTCAAGGCCCTGTTGGACATTGGTAATGTAAAATACTGCGTGTCCATTTCACTGGCCTCAGCTGCAGCATGGAGTCTTTAAGATAGTAGACTGAATGCCTATGCAGTATCAGCTAATAAAGGCAGCACACCACATAGCTCTCCTGCACAAAGGGATCATAATATGAATACATACAAAGATATACAGGGATCAATATTTACCTACTTAGAGATGTACAATAGAAATAGGAGGCAAAAATTACTTTAAATTTTTTTCACCAAATGTTCTGATGAAATAGCATAGACATACACTGGGTGCATAAATATGTCAGCCAGCTATAGACAATGTCAATGCCAACACCGTGACTTTCAAGAAATGGCCACAATGTAGGTAAGACTCTGCTTAATCCTCCAGTTTTGCATAGCATCAGGTTTTCACTTCATTTTTTTTAAACTTGAGGAAATCTGAGGAAATCATCTATTTGTACCTGAACCCACTTGTGCCTGAATTCAGCCTATAATGCAGAGTAGACAATGAAAAGAAGAGGCAGCACTTAACCTGCCTCATAAATCTTGGAAACCCATAAACATGACCACGTTAATTCACTTCCACACATTTTGCGGGAGCAGCAGGCACACAACTGAAATGAGATTGGGAATAGGATATCACCCTACTGACACATCAGTAGAAGAAGTGGCCATTATTGGCAAAGAAAGGGGATACGATTATGAAGATCATAGAATAAAGTATGAAAATGGCTACTCGACCAGACAAGGCATCAGTGACCTCAAACAACTCTTTGCTAGCAGTAGGATAAAGCAGCTTTCAACATTATCATAACTTCTCTGTGACAGCAAGTATGTTAACCAAGATCTAATGTCCTATTACAATTACCAAGATTTCCAGGAATTTTTTGTTACCCTGCAATTGCTTCTATTTCCTCTGTTGTGCATTCCTTTCCTTTTGCAGAATCAAATTCCATGTAGAATTAAGCATGTTAAAAATACTCAAGAGCACTGGACATTGATGGAAATGAGTATCATAGAAGTCTTCTTCGCAGTGCAGAATAATTTTCTACTTGGAGACAAGTCCCAAAGTTGTCAACTAGTATTACTAAGATCATATGATGATGCTTTTAAATATCATTAAACAAGGCTGCCTACCAACTTTTACAATTCATGGACAAGCAGACTGAGGAACAGTAGCAAGATAAGAGAAACAAAACTAATGGCAAGTGTCAAGATTATATTATCAAACCTCATTGCTATATATTAATAAAAACACTAGCCTATTTCTTTGGAGGAACTTTAATCAATGAGAAAGAAAGAACCTGAAAAACATAATAAGTGGCTCACAATTGTTCATTGCCATGTTCACTTAAAAAGTTATTTCTGTTTTTATAGTCTACACTTTTAAGCTCAACAGTTACTACAAAGACATGAAAATAGCTGTCATTATATCCCATTTTCTCCTCTCAGAAACAAACAGAACATCTAATCATCAACCTATTCCCATTTCTGATTGAAGCAATAACCAGCACAGGTGAATGTAATGCAGATAATTACAGTGATATCATGGATGCTGATCAAAATATCTATTATAAAGATGATTTGGTTTCATACCTGTCAAGTCAGACAGGAACACATATTCTTTTTCAAAATCTTTCTAACTTTTATTTAAAACAGACGGCTACTGGAAAGTCAACAATATGATCATAGCAGAGGTATTTGATCACACTTCTGATAGAAGCGACTGCACCAGTTGAACATTGATTACCAGTGTTTCATGATCAATGCCAGTCAAGGGCTCTTGTCTTCTGTAGCAGATCATAACTTTGCTTCCCTGCTGGCAATTTGGGTCCAGAAGCTAAATTAATCATATATTCATTGGTTTATGCCATTCACCTCACCTCAGCATTTTCTATGCTGGCAGCTGTCCACTATCTGCTTTTATCTGCATTGGCTCCATTCCAAACCTCCCAGAGATTATTGATAACGAATATTGTTAAATAATGTGCTTTATTATGAAAATAAATAAACTTCATTTTCTTCACCAAGCTCCTATTTCACAAGGTTACAATTAAAGCAGCACTATATTACTCTAAACCAGGAGTTTCCACCCTGGGGTCCACAGACCCCTTGCTTAATGGTATTGGTCCATGGCATAAAAAAGATTGGGAACCCTGTTTTAAACAGTTTCTTCCATAAGGCTTGCTACAATATCAATGAATGCAATTTTATTGTAATCTTTTCTATGCATTCAAAGCATTGCCTTTACCACGATAAGAAATTCTATACAGAAATCTTACAAGATACAAGCAGTCGTGATCATCCAGCCCATGTTCAAGAGACTTTAGAGTGGCTCTTGCATCTAACAAATATTACTAACGTCAACAGAATAGTTGACAAGCAAAATGGTATCCACGACTGATGATGATCTCGGAGTTTTCAACTCAAAATGAAGTCTGTATTTTTTTAAAAACAAAGTAACTATTTACTCTACTTTTTAACTCCATTCTTAAACCCCTGATGAGAGTGCAATTAATTGTAGGGCACAACTACGTGACCTGTATTTGCACATGGATGTGTCATTCTGATTATCAACATTGTTTGCTGTCCTTTAAATTGGTTTATCTTTACCATGAATCAGCGACCTACCATTAGTTCAAACAACTGTGAATTTCCCACTGTTTTCTGCAACACTATGAACCATAAATGCATCTAGTTGTGAAATATTCTTGTGATATTTTCCATGGCAAACTCTGTTATTTGTCATTTCTTGGCGACCAGTATGAGCAGTATTTACACAGCATCTGCACAAACCAAAGTTCTATCAATCGGAACATCCCAACTTCCCCATTTGGTTGAACCCCAAATCATACTGACCCTAGATGTATATGGTTATAAAGGTGGCCTTTTCACCACTGAGACTTGTGGCTGTTAGCCGAGTTAGGTATCAAGCCAGTTTTCATAAAAGTCCAGTGACAGCGTTAGATTTGTGGGATGCCTGTTTGGGTTTTGGTGAATGTTGTCTAATTTAGTTGTAGAATACACCTTCTGGTGCTACTTGGACATGTCTTCAGTGGTCAACCCGCGGTGATAGGGTGTTTCGGGTCTTCAACCATCAGACAACTTTGACCGGGCGACCCAGCCAGGAGTGATCAGCCCCCAACTTGTGTCCAAGTGGTGCACTAACCCACGGATCCCCCCTCCGGATAAGAATTGATTGTCCAGTTTGTATGTATAAGCCTGTGTTTAAATTAGAGTCAGGGAAGTGACTAAGGTACTTTATTATGGATGCTGCAGGGATTAAGGTTTGGTGTGATTCAAAGAGATTATTCATAAATAATGCTTGCATTCTGAGCAGGGTGGATATCAGACGCTGTGATGAACTGCTATTTAGAGTGCTGAGCTCTGTAAAGGCATTGGGGAAAGTTATGCTGGTTGATCAGTGTTTTGATTAATCGGCTGGTAAGGATGCCATTTTAGTCCATACTGGCAGTGATGTAACTGAAGTTGCGCTACCTGATAGAATAGGGGCACCTGGAGAGGCGGGGCCATGGCAGTCCATATTCCTCGAGAAGGGGGCATGTAGCTGAGGGCGAAGACTTTAAAGACAAGTTGTTCTTGTTTCTTTGAAGTGAGGGGAAAGACTTCTCTAATGTGAAAGGTCTAATGGGTCCTTCAGCGGTTGATGGAAATTCTGAGCTGGTTTCAGCAATTACATCACTGGTTGAATAATGCCAAAGTGTACCTGCAGAGAACCAAAGTTATTGTAGGCTGAGAATGTTCTCTGAAGACAAGTCCACACCCAATGGGGAAAAGAATATGAGACTTGGGTGGAGCAGATATCTCAGTTACTGGATGATTGGCAGTGCTCAGATAATATGAAAAGACCGTAACTGGTAGAGAGTTTAAAAGGTCCTGCTGCTGAAGTGGTAAGATCTCTAAAGGCAGAAAACCCATTGGTCACAGCCATGAACTATATGCAAGTATTAGAAAAAGTGTTTTTGGCCCAACAGACAGCCTGGCGGAGCTTATGATGAAGCTGAGGCACACATTCCAGGAGAAAGGGGAGAAACTTTCTGCCTACATTTCAGGCTAGAGAGTCAGCTGCATTGCTTGTGCCATAAAGGGGCACTTCAACTGGCTGAGATAAAGCGATTAAGGATGGGGCAAGTTGTGAAGGGTGTGCCGTCACATGATGTGATTGCTTTAAGCATTCCAATGGCTCACAAGACGCATCCCCTTCTCTCATTTGTTGAGCTGATCACAGAAGTAAGAGAGGAGGAACATACTATGGAGGTGTGGGAGGCCTCCATCAGCAGGACATAGTCCTCAGAATCAGTTGCTGAAGCGACCCCTGATGCCACACAAGTGGGGGTTTTGCAGGATGTAGTGAAAAACCTGCAAGCAAAGGTATCTCAGCCGATGTTAGCTAGTGCTGCCACCAAATGTGACAAGTCCAATAGGAAACAGAACCCACCGGTAGGACATACTACGCAGAGAGCTGCTGCTGGCAGGAGTCTCTTGACAAGGAAAGTGATGTAACAGCTGAAGCCAGCTCAGAATTTTCTGTTACAACTGTGCCGAGGATGGACATTTCAAGCGAGAGTGTGAAGAACAGGGAATCCTACAGAAAGTAAACCAATGGTTACTTAAACAGAAAAGGAAGTCAGGAAACTTCGGAGAGACCCAGTAATGAAATAGCCTGGCATCTCAGACAGAACATGTTCCAATCAATGTATCAGGAGAAACACTAAAGTGCAAAACCCTATTCCTGAAAGCTTATTGGGAACAAGCTAGGGTGTATCCATATGAATTGAGGGTATTTAAGCTGCAGTCATACTTGACACAGGTTCTCAGGTTACTCTACAAATCCTTTTACAACTGGTGTTTGATGCATTTACCATAGATGCCACTCGGTGCCCTAGAAACCTGAGGTCTTAGTACTGATGATTACCTGTCTGATGGTTTCTTGTTATTGAAGCTGGAGTATTCAGAAGCATATGTTGGTGTAGCTGAGGCACTTGATACATTACTGTTAGTCTGTCCTGATCCGCTTGAAAAAGGAGAAGCTTCCATTATTGTGGGAACAAATACTCCCATTGTGAAAAGGCTCATGGGAGCCTGCACGGAGAGAACTGGAGAGAATTTTCTGAAAACCTTATCCATTCAGAGCTGTTTTTGAGAAGGTGCAAGTTTCTCCTAAGCAGGATGATGAGCATAAATGAGGAACTGTGAGGAACTGTGTGGTACACCCAGTCCAAACCTGTTGTGTTACATCCTGGAGAAGTAGCTAAAATGACAGGAAACCCCAAATTCCCCAGAATGCCAGAGGCCCTCCTGGAGGATCATAAAGAAGAGTCATGCTTACCCACTGGAGTGCTGGTGAGACCTGAACTGCAGAAACCTTCGGCTGTACGTGTAAATAGGATAACAGTGATTGTCAGGAACACCTTGGAGAGAGAGGTCACCATCAGACGTGGGATGCTGTTGGTACATCTTTTTCTAGTGACCGTCATGTCTAGCTTTCCAGTCAGGAAACTGTGAGAGAGAAAGTCTCCTGGATTGGGAAAGTTAACAGCAAAGTTATTCAACATTGGTGAATCCCCAGTATCTGAGGAAAGGAAAAGGAGATGAATGGAGAAGATGTTGAAGTTTGAAGATGTCTTTTCTACTGACGAGTTTGATGTGGGTTGCTTTAAGAGTACTCATCATACTATCCGAGTTACGGAGGACAGCCCTTTCAGAGAAAGTTCTCGATGGTTAGCACCAGTGGAGGTGAAAGATATTCATCAGCATATGCTGAAGCTGAAGGAAGATGGAATATCACTGAGTCACAGAGGCTCTATGTGTCACCCGTAGTGGTGGTGAGGAAGAAAACTGGGAAGGTACGAATGTGCGTTGACTGACGGACACAGAATCGATTTACAGTCCCCGACGAATATGCTGTTCCCTGGATTGAGAGGGCTATGGAGCAAAATGGTCCAGTGTACTGGACCTAAGGAGTGGGTATTATCAGATACCCATGAGGAAACTTGATAAAGAGAAGATGGAACTTATATTTCCACTTGGATCCTTTCAGTTTGAAATAATGCCCCAGGGCAGATGAGAGCACCAGCTACTTTCTAATGTATCATAAAGAAGACTGTTGGGGACATGCACTTGCTTGAGGAACTGGTGGAGTTGGATGATCTCATAGTGTCCAGGTTTGTACTGGAGACGCATGAGATGAAGCTGCAGAAGGTGCTAGACTGCCTGAAATCTGAAAGTTTAAAACCATGTCTTGACAAGTGCCAGTTCTGTAAGATGTCAGTCAACAACATCAGGCACATAGTGTCACAGCATGGAGTCGCGATGGATCCGACCAAGATAGAGGTGGTGACTACATGGTTAAGGCCAAAGAATGTGAATGCCTGATGCTCATTCCTTGGATTCTGTGGGTACTACTGGAGATTTGTGTAGGACTACTCCAGAGCAAGCCACCCTTGAGCATGAATGCTGGAAATGGACAGAGAATGGGAGGACATTCCTGCCTCTGGTGTTATAGCAATGTGCCAGTTTTCCACAGTGGGGAAATCAGAGGCATGGCTATGGCATGATAGAGCTGTGGATCATTTGGAAGCACCTTGTGCCATTCCACAAGCATTGAACGCTCTGAATTCTAAGCAGTTGCCTGCCTTGCACCCTGCGGAATTGGTAGCACCCCAGTGAGACAACCCCTTATATAGGTGACATTTAGTCATCTGCTGTTAAGATGGAGATGGCCCAAGTAGAAAAGATGAAAAATCCTACCATACCCCTACTGATAAGGGAATGCGGCAAACTAGAGTTGAGGAACCAGGTTTTATACGGGGTCAAGTCTCCTCCAGACAGAACTCGGCATTCCTAGTTGTTTTTGACTAAGAAGCATAGGAGGATTATGTTTAGCTCCTTGCATGATGATTCAGATCACTTGGGGTTTGACAAGACCTACGATTGCTCGAAGATTAGTATTTGGACGAAAACACTGCCTACAAGAGTTGCTCCATTATCTCATTTACAGAGTGTGGGGCCACTTGATTTAGTGTGTGTGGGTTTCTTCTCCATGGAGCCTGACTCCAGCAACTCTGTGAATGTCGTGTTCATCACCGATCACTACACCAGGTAAGCTCAAACCTTCCCCACAAAGAATCAGAAGGCATCCACAGCTACTAAAGTGTTATGGGACAAGTATTTTGTTTATTATGGGCTCCCAGCAAGAATGCACAGTGATCAGGGAAGAGATCTTGAGAATCGGTTTACACGTGAGTTAGTGAGCACACTTGGAGTCAAGAAGTCAAGGACTATGTCATATCACCCTCAGGGTGATCTCCAGCCTAAAAGGTTCAACCGGACATTGTTAGACACAGTTGAAACCCTGCATAACAGCAAAAGGAACAAATGGAGTCAGCATATTGGGCATTTGGTCCATTGCTACAACTGCACACAGAATGAAGCTACTGGATACTCAAAGCGAGATTGCCTGTAGATCACTGTTTTGGAGCTGGCAGTGAAGGCTTGCACACAGAAAACCTACCTCAAGTATGTGCCTGACATGAGGAAAGAACTGCAAAAGATTTATGAGCTAGCAACAGTTACTGCTACCAAGCAAAATCAAGGAAACAAGAGGAAATGTGATCAAAAGATTAGCTTCTCTCATCTGATGCCTGCAGCCAGGGTTTTTATAAGATATTAGGGACTACCAGGGAAGCATAAGTTGGCTGACTTGCTGGGTGTCTATGCCTTACGTAGTGGAGAGCCAGATGCTAAATGTGCCAGTTTTCCGGGCGAAGCCAAAAGATGGGAATGGCCCTGTCAAAATTCTCCATCAGAATCACCTTTTTCTTATAGAGCAGGAGTTACATATTAACCTGGAGTCTGACATGGAATCTACACCTAGATGGAGAATTCTGCATAGAAGAAGGAGAACAGAAAGGCAATCAGTGGAAAGACCTGAAAAGGACCCAATCACATGAATTCTATATGGACTCAGAGGATTAGGAAATGGGAGTGTGCTATGTGATACCTTATGCAAACTCCCCGAGTTGATGAAGGGATTTCCGAATTTCCCAACCCTGACTCAGATGTAGTGGGGAGGACTAGTAGTAGATAGGCAGACATGATGGTAGAAAGTGAGGAGAAACTGGGCTCCAATGTAATTGTGGATGAAGCTGAGCTCAGTCAGAGGATGGAGGACCTGAGATGCCAGAAGGCACGTGATGGAAGGGGATGTATCTCCAAGTAATCAGGAATAGTCATAAAGTGTGCTTGAGCCTGAAGAAGCTGAAGAGGAGATAAGAAGGTCTCAGAGAGTCAGGAAACCCCCAGATAGACTGGCATATGATGCCCAGGGGAAACAGGGTGTTTCATCTGTTTCAATAGTGAGATATGTTACTGCCATTTACAAATGGATTGGGAGGGGGTCCTGAAATCATGAAATTTATTTGGCTACTGTGTTATTAATAATGGTTTAATAAGTTCGAAAGTCATGAGGACATGACCATTTTTGGTGGGGGAGAATGTAATGCCCTGATTAAGATTTCTACTGCTATGCTGTGAGGTATCTCATTTTAGTAGTTTTCTGTAAAAGTAGGATGCCCCGTGTTGATAGAATGTTTTGGTTTTGGCTGAAGATAAGGAACCATATTGTTCAACTTAGGAATGTTGTGTCAGCTAATCAGGATGGTGGGATCAGGAGAAGGTTCTAGAGAGAGCTGGGCAGAAAGAGATTTGTAATGAATGGTGCTGGGTTTGTGGTCTTTTGGTGCGAGATGCAGAGAAGAGAAGATTGGGGAGATGCCCATAGGATTCGATCTGACAGGATGACACTCGTGCAGGGACTGCTTCATGAGACAAAGGAGTCTAAGAATGGGAAGTTCTGCCAGTGATTGGTGATGAGAATTCAGTGCTGTGAGTGTTGGAAAACATTTTAAATCTGTTTTCTAAGTGTTTATTTTAAGTGTGCTTTTTGTGTTTATTCAGATGTTGACCATGCCTTTACTATGCATTAAGTGTCTGTTACTGAGTGCGTGGGATTACTGTAGTATTTGGGATGTATCCATTGAATGAAACCTGTGTACTTTTAACCCCTTGAGAAAAACGAAGGTAGCCAAGTAAGAGAGATAAGAGTAATTGATTTATTAGTTAGAGTAAAAGTAAAAAACTTACAGAGGTATGCTAACCCAGAAGGGCTATAAAGAATGCTGTGTGAAAACGACAAAGGGGCAGTCAGTGACAGACTTACACAGCCTGGTCCACTGTCTGTCTCAGCTTTACTTTGCAAATTAAAGTTTAAACATTTCTTGAAGAATCTTCGGCACTTCCTTGTCATTTGTGAAACCACGACATGAGTAACAGTTATATGCAGCTTTTGGAAGAGATAAGCTCCAACGGTCATGTGCACATTTAGACTGGTCTAACTGCAATGACCCCTTTCATTTATTTATTTTTCTTTCTCTCAATAGCTGTTTGATAAAGCTGAAATTGGTAAATTTCATGCCAGTGTATGATTTGTCCTTTCTTAGCAACCAGTAATTCTGTATGGGCAGTATTTACACAGCATTTGCTGAAATTGAGGTTCTGTTAATCGGAACATCCCGACTTTGCTGTTTGATTGAACCCCAAATCATATCAATCCTATATGTTTATTGTTATAAAGGTGGCCTTCTCACTGCTGAGCCAGGTGGCAGTTAGCTGAGTTAGCTAGCGAGCCAAGTTTGCGTATGAGCCCGGTGAGGGAGTTACACTGATAACACAAATTTCAAGTTTACGACTGAAAAGATACAATGGAATAGAAGGGCATGACAACATCTTGCAGGGTGGGGGCCATTTGAAAACAATAAGTCTCGTCAGAGTGAGTCTTATTTGAGCCAATAAAAAGAAAGGAGATGTAAATGGAGTTGCCGCTGTGGGAGTGGCCACTGTTGGAGCGGACGAGCGTGAGAGTGGTCAGGCTTTGGAGAGAACAGGCCAATGCGAAAGATACTGAGACTTTTGGAGTCACTTAATTGATTGTAAAACTTAAACCTAAGAAGATAGAGCCAAAGTGTAGGCAGGATGGTAGTTGAGGCAGTGGAATATCCTCTTGTAAGATGTGGGGTTGCAGTGGTTCTAATGGTCTCTCTGATTACATCTGTAGGAAATGAACCCAACTTCAGCTCCTGATTGAAGGAGCTATAGTTGGAACTAGATGTAATCAGAACCTTCCAGGAGGCAGAAACCACAGAGATGAGATTTTTACTAATGTGGTCACACCCAGAGCGGAGGCTTCAGGCGGCAGATGTGTGGCCACCAGGTGAAGTAAAGGGCATAAGCAGTTAGTGCAAGGATCTGTCCCTTAGCTACAAGTATACATGTCCCTTTGGATACTGTTATGGGTATGACCTATCAGGTCACAGAAGCAGCAGCCAGGCCAATGGCACTGCAGCTGGCTTGGAGTGAAGGGTAAAATCATGTAGCACTTTAGTGATAGGAGACTCAATAGGGGGACAGACAGGAGACTCTGTAGCCGTGAAGATGCCTGGATGATGTGTTGCCTCCCAGGTGCGAGGGACCAGGATGTCTCAGAGCAGCTGCAGAATATTGTTCTCAAGAGTGTAAGCAATGGCACTAATGACATAGGCAGAAAAAGTGAAAAAGTCAAGCGTAGTGAATATAGGGAATTGTGAAAGTGGGTGAAGAGCAGGAGCTCCAAGATAGTAATCTTTGGATAACTCCCAGTGCCACATGCTATTCAAGGCAGGAATAAGTTGATAGTACAGAGGCTGAAGGGCTTAAGGTACCACATGATTAATCTACGTACCACTTGCTAGGCAGGGCAGGAATAGGAGGATAGTACAGATGAATGAGTGACATAAAATTTGGTGCCGGTGGCAGCATTTCAGATTTCTGGATCACTAGGATCACTTCTGGGGAAGCTGTGACCTTTACAAAAAGGATGGTTTACACCTGGTCCTAAGAGGGACCAATATCATTGCGGGCAGGTTTGCTAGAGCTGTTGGAAGGATTTAAACTTCCAACAATGGAAGGATTTGGCAGGGGATAGAAACCAGAATAATGGGGTTGAAGATGGGGCAGTTGGTATACAAGTAGATGCAGTGAGTAGTGAGACTGTGAGAAAGGACAGGCAGATGATAGGGCAAAGTTGCAGTCAGTGGGATGAGTTGAAGTGAAACATGGGGGTAAAATTAAAAATGGTGATGAATATAGGACTGGAGGTGTTATATTTAAATACACACAGTACACAGGATAAGGCCTTGTAGCGCAGTTAGAGATTGGCAGGAATGACGTGGCATCACTGAGTACTGGCTGAAAGAAAATCATAATTTGGAGTTCAACATCCAAGGATACATTTTGTATTGAAAGGGCACACAGGTAAGCAGAGGTGGTGGGATGGCTTTGATGGTAAAAAATTAAATTAACTCCTTAGAAAGGGGTGACATAGGATCAGAAGATGTAAAATTTTAGATTATGAGAACACTTAGTCCTCTTTTATTGTCATTTAATAATGTATACATGCATTAAGAAATGATACAATGTTTCTCCGGCATGATATCACAGAAAACAAGACAGACCAAAGACTGACACTGACAAAACCACATAATTATAACATATAGTTACAGCAGTGCAAAGCAATACCTTAATTTGATGAAGAACAGTCCATAGGCACAGTAAAAAAAATAGTCTCGAAGTCCCGAGTCGACCGACTCCTGAGTCCCCGATAGCGGCGGCAAAAGGGAGAAACTCCTTGCCATAAACCTCCAGGCACCGTCAACTTGCCGATACCTTGGAAGCAGCTGACAACAGCTGACCCTGGGTCCATCCGTCCAAAAACTCTGAGCTTCCGACCAGCCTCTCCGATACAGCCTCCCAAGCGCCATCCTCTGCCGAGTGCCTTTGACCTCTCCCCGGCCTCTGAAACACGCAAAGCCGAGGATTTCGACGCCTTCAGCTCCAGAGATTCCGGTTACCACACAGTAGCAGCGGTAGCAAAGCAGACATTTCAGAAGTTCTCCAAATGCTCCGCTATGCACTTACGTCTGTCTCTATCAAATCAGGATTGTGCACGGTCCCCTACATGACACATAACAGATATTCATCACCAGAGAGGCTGCGCGTGCTGTCGTCGCGCCACCATCTTCTCCATTTTGTGGGTAGAGTTAAAAATGCAAAACTAAAGAGATCCTGATGGGAATTATATACAGGCCTCAGAACAGTAGCCAGGAAATGGGATATAAATTACAATGGGAGATAAAAAAAAAGGCACATAAAAAGGGCAATACTAAAAACAAACTATGTATATTTTATTTCTATCCTCTATGTGCTATTGTGCTGTGTATGACTGTTGGTACTGTGTTTTACAACTTGTTGTAATGTTGTTTCTCTTGGCTGTATCCATGGATATTCATGTATGGTTGAATGACAATTGAACTTGAACATGAACTAATCATGGGGGATTTCAATATGCAGGTAGATTGGGAAAATCAGGCTGGTGCTGGATCCCAAGGCAGGGAACTTGCCTAAGTGATGTCTCTTTATAGCAGGTTGTGACTGAGCCAACACTAGAGGAATGGCAATTCTGGATTGGGTGTGTTGTAATTAAACAAATTTGATTAGGAAGCTTAAAATAAAGGAAACCTCAAGAGACAGTGATCATAATATGATGGAATTCACTCTGCAGGTTAAGAGGAAGAAGATAAAGTCAGATGTATCAATAGTACAGTGGAGTAAAAGGAATTAAAGAGGCATGAGAGAGGAGTTGGCCAAAGTTGATTGGAAGTTGACAGCAGAACAACAATAGCAGGTGTTTCAGGGAGCAATTTAGAAGGCACAGGATAGACACATATTAAAAATGGTGCACTCATGAGGGAGGATGAGGCAATTATGACAGACAAGGGCAGTCAAAGACAGCATCGATGGAGAAGAGAGGGCATATAATATAGCAAAAATTAGTGGGAAAATAGAGGATTGGGAAGCTTTTAAAATCCAATAGAAGGTAACTAAAAATACATGAGAGAAAAAAATGAAATAGGAAGCCAATAATATAAAAAAGGATCCCAATTTACAAACGTATATAGTAAAAGAGAGGAGAGAGTGAATATTGGACCACCGGAAAACGATGCTGGAGAGGCAGTGCATGGTGGACAAAGAAACTGGTGTTCGAACTTAGTAAGTATTTTGTGTCCGTCTTCACTGTGGTAAACACTAACAGTATGCCAGAAAGTTTGGAATGTCAGGGGTCAGAAATGAGTGTAGAGGCTACTACTAAGGAGAAGGTGCTTGGGAATCTGAAAGATCTGAAGTAGATAAGTCATCTGGACCAGATATATAACATCCCAGGGTTCTGCAAAAGGCTGTTGAAGTGATTGTGGAGGCAATAGTAATGATCTTTCAAGAGTACAATTTTCCAGTCTTTAACAAGGAAGGCAGAAGAAAGAAAATTAGAGGCCAGTCAGCCTGCCCTCATTGGTTGGGAAGGTGTGTTGGAGTCAATTAATAAGGATTATGTTCCATTAGGCCAAAATCTGCATGGTTTTGTGAAAGGAAATCGTGCCTGATGTATCTGTTGGAATTCTCTGAGGAAATGACAGGCAGGATAGACAAAAGAAAGTCAGTGGATCTTATTTACTTAGATTTTCAGAAGGCCTTTGACAAGATGCCACACATGAGGCTGCTTAACAAGATCCAATGGTATTACAGGAAAGGAAAGGTATGGATAGAAGATTGGCTGACTGGCAGGAGGCAAAGAGTGGGAATAAAAGGGGCCTATTCTGATTGACTGCAGGTTGAGTCAGTGGTAAGGAAGGGAAATACAATGTTATCATTCATTTCAAGAGGTCTAGAATACAAGAGGCAAGGATGTGACACTGAGGCTTTAGAAATCATTGGTGAGACTACATCCAGAGTACTGTGAGCAGTGTTGGGCCCCTTATCCAAGAAAAGATGTGCTGGCATTGGAAAGGTTCCAAAGAAGGCTCATGAGAATGATTTTGAATATGAAATGGTTAATTTGTGGTAGGTTTGATATCTCTAGACCTGTACTGGCTGGAGTTTAAAAGAATGAAGAAGGATATCATTGAAGCATATCAAACTTTGAAAGGCCTAGAAAGAGTGGGTGAGGAGATGTTTCCTCCAGTGGTTGAGTATAATTGATCAGCCATGACGTCATAGCAGAGCAGTCTCGATGGACCAAGTGGCCTATATTTGCTCCTACACTGTGTCTTACGGTCTTGCATTTAGAAAAAATACAGCAAGTAATACTGCAATGTTTTAGCTAATACGAAGGGTAAATTAGTACCTCCAAGTAAAAACTATATTTCCATTTTTGTAATTGTAAACAATGTGTTTCTTGCATTGTACTGACAAAAATTTAAGCACTTTAATGTAACAGACTGTTTAGTGATTTGGGTGGCGGGGTGAAGATGCATCTCTACCAAAGGAGGTGTAAGGAGTTCTTTCCCTCCATTAGGCTGCAGGTCACCTTTGGGCAAGGTGGAGCACCTGCTTAGCCTCCCCCCATCCCTGATCAGGCCATGGGAGCAGGTGGGAGATGGTCGTTTGAGCAGCTGGTGCTCATCACAAGGCAATGGCAAACCACTTCTGTAGAAAAATTTGTCAAGAACAGTCATGATGATGGATACAACAAAGAATAAGAACAACAGCGGAAAGAGGATCTTCCTCAGAGGCGATGTTCCCTCGTTCAGTAGAGACATTCATGTACAACAGCTGAGACTCAACCATCATCAGGCTAGTGTCCATACCAAAGATACCATCAAAGTAGCAACATGGAATGTGAGAATTCTTGATCAAGCTGGGAAGCTAGAGATGTGAAACAAGAAATGGAACATTTGAAAGTCAACACCATGGTACTGTGTGAGACAACGTGGAAAGGGACTGGATGTTTGGATTCTGATGAATACAAACTGATCTATTCAGATGGTGATAAATAGGAACATAATGTAGGAATAACACTTGATGCTGAAAGAAGCAAAAGCCTTATGGATCTGGCCATTATCGGACAGTAGTATATGCTCCAACTGCCGAGAGTCGTGAAGATGGTTTTATATTATCTTACAAGAAGTGAAGGACCACTGCAAATCACTAGGTATTCATTATGGTGACAGGGAATGTGAAATAAAGTTGGACAACAATAAGATGGTGATATTGTTGGCTCACTTGGATTGGGAAACAGGAACAACAGAGGTGAGAAGTTCATAGACTGGTGTTGTGTAAATGATTGGATAATAACAAACAGATGGCTCAAGCAGCACATAAGGAAGGTGTGGACTGGGAGAAGCCCAGAAGATCAGTACTGCAATCAAATAGATTACATTATAATCAACAAGCATTTCAGGAAAGCCATGCTACAGTCCAAGGCATATTCAGGAGTGGACTGTGAGAGTGATCATGTTCCAGTGATACGCAAGCTGAAAGTTAAGCTTAGACAGTTAAAGAAGGTAAGAGTGAAATGAAATTAAACCTGGCTTGTTTGAAAGATCTGGACATGAAAATGGATGCACTGTAGCAGTGAAGGACAGATTTGAAGCTCTGACAGTGAAGAACATACCAACCTGGTTTAAAAAAAAGTTAGTGATGGATGTGTCTGATGAAGTGATACTGAAAAAGAGAAAAGGCAAGTAGAAAAAATGGATGACAGATGAAATTCTAGATCTAATGAAAGGAAGACATAAAATCATACCAAAGAACAGTGACAAATATAAATATTTGAACAAAGAAATCAAGCAAAAACATTGGGAAAGTACAATGGATAAATGGAGAATGCAAAGAGGTAGAGAAACTGGGAAGTTCTGACGATGTGCACAAGAAGGTGAGGATGCTCACAGGTGCTTATTCTTGTACTTTTAGTGGGTGTTTGAAAGCAAAAGAGGGATTGATATTCATGGAAAAGCATTCTGGCTAGATGGTCTGAATACATTGCCAACGTATTTGAAGATACCGGAGGTGAGAAGCCAATAACTACTAAGAACTTGGATAGCCCACTGATTATGAAATCAGCATTTAAAGCAGCAGCGAGGAAAATGAAAAATAAGGCATTAGAACCAGATGGCACTGCTACAGAAATGATTCAAGCACTGGAAGATTTTAGGATTGATAGGTTGACAGATTTGTTGAATGAAATATATGATAGTGGGGAAATTCCTGAGGATATTAGCAAGTCAGTATTTATTGCACTGCTGATAAAACCCAGAGCAATTGAATGCGAGTTACACCACATATTTAGTTTGATGAGTCATCTTGTGAAAGTCATGCTACGAATCATCATGATGAGAGCAAAATAAAGCATGAAACCAGAGATTGTGCAAGAGCAGTGTGGAACGTGAAGATAGTTGAAGATAGTGGATGATAGTGGAATGCAAAATGCAATCTTCATCCTTAGAATGATTTGTAAGCATTTCATAGAGGTCCAGAATAACCTATACCCATATTTTCGATTATACCAATGCTTTTGATAAGGTGAGACAGGAAGAGCTTATAAAAATCTTTCAGCAGCTGGATATTAATGGGAAAGATTTCAGAATCATCAGAAATTTCTATTGGAAACAAATGACAGGAAAAAGAGTTAAAAATGAGACAAGTGATTTTGTCCAGATTAAGAGGGGAGTCAGACAGGATTATATTTTCACCCCCGACCTATTCAATCTTTATAGTAAGAAGATTCTAATAGAAACTAGCAATATTCCAGGCATGATTATGGGTGGATACAATTTGAACAGCCTACAATAACCGGATGACGCAGCGTTGATAGCTATTTCTAAAAAGAAGCTCCAAGAAATACTGGATAAAGTAGTTGAAGAAAGTTCAAAGAAAAGATTGACCATCAAGTGCAAGAACAAATGTATGGTTCTCACAAGGAAAAAAGAAATACAGAAATGCAATCTGAAAGTGGGCATCAAAACAATTAAACAAACATGGAAGTTCGATAAGTTAGGGAGCACGGAAATATCTGATGAAAGGGCTGATATTGAAATCAGAAGAAGGATTGGGATTGCTAAATGCACGTTTGAGCATTTGAGCAAGATATTACGGAGTACATAATTTTTATGGGTACAAAGCAGTGTTGTGGTGTTGCATTCATTCCACTTTAATATATGGAAGCGAACATCAAAGCAAAATCGGGGAAGAATTAAAGCTGCAGATGTATGTTTTTTGAGAAGAATGATGAAAATATCACGGAAGGACAGAATAACGTTGAGGAAGTATGGGTAAAAACTGGAATAAGAAGAGAGCTGATATCACCAATGGCAGCTGGGCCTTCTGGGGTATATACTGAGGGTAAAGAAGCTTGAACATCTCGCAGTGATGGGAAAAATTGATGGAAGAAATA
The DNA here is from genome assembly GCF_030028105.1 of Mobula birostris. Taxonomy (NCBI): domain Eukaryota; kingdom Metazoa; phylum Chordata; class Chondrichthyes; order Myliobatiformes; family Myliobatidae; genus Mobula; species Mobula birostris. The sequence goes on from NC_092376.1 coordinate 136,660,341, forward strand.
CTTGCAGTCAACAGCGCATTACATCAAGGGATGGGCAGGCAAAAGTTTTGAAAAGTTTATTATAACTTCTCAGATTACAGACTGTTGAAAGACCATAATTGCCCACGTCATACAACATGGCACATAATGATGATGAGTGATATATTTTATAAACTACTGACACTCACAGAAATCTCTACTATATTTATTCCCTCCCTGCCACATGTAAAAATGCTATTCTCTTTTCTCAGTTCCTTTCCTCCGTTGCATCTGTTCTCAGGATGCAGTGTTCCTTTTCAGAACATCACAAATGTTCTCCTGTTTCAAAGAATAGGGTTTCCTTTCCTTCACCATTGATGGTGACCTCACCTACATCTCCTTCATTTCCCAAAATCCACCCTCATTCCATCTTCTGGCTGCCTTAACAGGGATAGAGTTCCTCTTGACCTTACCTATCACCCCAAAAGACTCTACATCCAGCACCTAATCCTCTGCAACTTCTATCATCTTCTACATGACTCTACCACCAAACACATCTTTAGCTCCACTCCACCCCAACTGTCCACTTTCTGCAGGCATCACTCTCTCCACTATTCCCTTGTTCTTTCATAATTCCCCACTAATCTCCTTCCTGGCACTTATCCTGGCAAAGAGAAGAAGTGCTACACCTGCCCATTCTCCTCCTCCCTCACCTCCATTCAGGGCCCCAAACGGTCCTTCCAGACGAGGCAAAAGTTCACTTGCGCGTCTGTCCAGTCATTTATTGTACCAGTGCTCCCTGTGCAGCCTCTTCCACATCGGTGAGACCTGTAGCAGATTGGGGTACCACTTTGTCAAGCATCTTCATTCCATACACAACAAGCAGGATTTACCAATGGCCAAACACTTTAACTCCAATCCCCATTCCTATTTCGACATGTCCTCTGCTCCATGTTGAGGCCATTCTCAGGTTGGAGGAGCAACACCTCATATTCTATTTGCATAGCCTCCATCCTGATGACATGAACATCGATTTCTCTAACCTGGTAATTTTTCCCCCTTCCCACTTCTGTCTTCTTCCATTCCCAATTCTAGCTTCCCTTTTACCTCTTCTTTTCCCCTCACTTGTCTTACGCCTCCCCCTGGTGCCCCTCCTCCTTTCTTTTCTCTCATGGTCCACTCTCCACTTCTATCCTCTTTCAGCCCTTTACCTTTTACAACTAACAACTCCCAGCTTCTCACTTTATCCACCCTCATCTACCCACATACCTTCCCTCTCACTTGGTTTCACCTATCACCTTCCAGTATGTACTCCTTCTCCTACCCCCAACCTCTTTGACTTTCAAGTTGTAGTTAAGCATTTCAATCCAAAACATTGAGCATTTATTCTTTTCAAAGAGCTGCCTGGTCTGCTGAGTTCCTCCAGCATTTTGTACATGTTACTCTGGTTTTACAGCATCTACACAACCTCCCCATTTAAAGTAAAATTTACATATATTTACAACATTCAACTTTCAACATGATTTATAACTTTCTTTGAAGTTTGTGCAGATTTGCCATGTCATGTAAAACTTCAACAAACTTCTATAGATGTACAATGGAAAATATCCTGATGGTTGCATCATGGCCTGCTATGAAAACACCAATGTCTAAGAATGGATACAGCCCAGACCATCACAGGAAAATCTCTCTGCACCATCTACAAGGACTGCTGCCACAAGAAAGCAACATCCATCATCAAGCTCCCCCACCATTCAGTCCATGCTCTCTTCTCATTATTGCCATTGGGAAAAAAGTACAAGAGCATTAATCCCACACCACCAAGTTCAGGAACAGTTATTACCCTTCAACTATCAGGCTCTTGAACCATTGCAGGCAACTTCATTCATGCCAACACTGAACTGATTCCACAACCTGTGGACTTATGTTTTCAGTACTGTTCATCTCTGTGTGTAGCTTTTCATTGATTCGATTGTACTTTTTCGTTCTACTGTGAATGCCTGCAAGAAAATAAATCTGAGAATTGTTTATGGTGACAAACTGTATGTATGTACTTTAATAAATTTACTATGACTTTTAATTTATCCTGAGGGAATGGATTAAACAAAGGCAAAAAGAAATGGAATTTGAAACACCATTGATAAAATGTTCTATGTTTGGTGTTCTCAAATGTTTGCACTGGTTCTAAACTATGTTCAACAGACCAAGTCCCACACAGAAAACCAAACTGCACCCCAAGAGCACAATTCTATATTTGTCCAAAGTTATCACTGAAGGTTCTTCAAATGGCGTTAACTTTTTGATACCTATGCATAAATAGATCTGTTGTTAAAGTTTTTCTGTTCCCAATACTACTAAAAATAATAAATAGAGCTCCTCTTAAAATCACGCTACACATTGATAGATATTAAAAGAGTTAATATTTTGTGTTGAAGCCATTGACAGCCATACTTCTTAAATGGATGGGGTCTTTCAAATAAATGAATACATTGTATCTGAAAACTTCAATGAATGGCTAAGTTCTATTATGATTGGCAATTACACTGGTTAAAGAAGATTTCAGATTTCTGGTTTACAAACAATTGCGTTAATCCAACATACTCAGGATTTTTATGATTCTAGTCCGGCAGATTCTGGTCTTTTGGATGATATTTTTAAGCATTCTTTTCATTCACATTTGTTTAATATTACATAATACTATTATAAATTTTCCTGGTGACCCTGGCATGTTTCAAGGGGTTGCTGAACCAAGTAACTTCTAGTCTGTCTGTCTAGGTACCATATCCAATGTGGACTTTGGTGACCATGGTTTTTCATATAGATCTATCCTTCGTTTTTTGGATGACTTTCACTTTCTCGATGTGTAGCCACCTGGCTATGCTTTTGATGTACGTAAGCCGAGGTCTTCCTCTAGGTTTGCTAGAAAAAGACAAAAACCAGAGTCCCAATGAATTCCAAGCAATCATGGAAAGCAAGGCCTCAGTGTATGCTAAAGGGAGTGCAGGAATCAGGACGTTTTGCAGTCACTGCCAAGCCATCAGGATTTTCAAACAATTTGATCGGGGATTATTGTTGTTTTACTGTAAGCCAAGTTGTTAACTGCTATGTCAAATGCACTTTAGGTTCAATTTCATGGTTCTCCCTCTAAGGTAAACTAAAACTTCTGTGTATTCCATTTGAACTTGGCAAGTGTACGAGAGGCACTTGGTGCCAGGGTAGGAAATTTAATTTTACAGAGTTGTTGCTGAGATACTTTGAGTCCCATACAGCCTCGAATAAAAAAAAAGAGTACCAGACGATGGATTAGAAATACAGTATTTTCATTAATCAAATATATTGCTTAAAGCAGAACTTTTAAATCTAATTCAAAAAATAATGTACAATTGACTTATCGCAGTGAGCAAGAAATAGCCAGACATTTTTAAATTCAACCCATTCACTGGGGAAACTGCAAGAATTGGATTAGCTATTTATTCAATACCTCACCTGACTTTATATCGTAGGTACAAACTTATACCCCAGAGAACTGAAATAATAGGAGGCATAGGTGATAGGCATGGCTGAAAGATCAATGAACAATTATAGTGCCTTTCACAGTGGAAAAAGGAAATATGAGTACAAATTAACAGAAGTGAATAAAACAATGACGTAATTGGATTGAAGCTTGTTAAATGAGCATTAAGACTCGGGTCTTAAATAAAAAGTCAAGCAAGTTTCTTGTGATTAAACAAAGATTACTGAGTTCGTGAAAGACTCAACATTGAATCTACACTTTCAGTAGGTCTCCCAGTAACCACCTATCCTTCACTGAAAATGTTCTATGGGGTCCCCTAATAGATGCCCAAATGCTCCTCATAAAACAGCAAATGCCTGTCGAAGCAGCTGCCCTACTTCACCACGCCCCTTGCCCTGTTTAATCTACTCTAGCCTTTAATCCCATTGTTGCAATCACAAGCCAAACTTCCCTCTGACTGACCCTGTCTTTTTTTTGACTGTGGGCAATACTGATCATCATTGGCAGGCTTCCAGTTGTCTTTATCCCCTTCTTTGAACTTCCTCGGCCCCACAATTCCCCCAAACATCCCTGGGAGATCGTTTCGCTGAACACCTATGCTCTGTCTGCCAGAGAAAGCAGGATCTCCCAGTGGCCACACATTTTAATTCCACGTCCCATTCCCATTCTGATAAATCTATCCACAGCCTCCTCTACTGTAAAGATGAAGTCACACACAGGTTGGAGGAACAACACCTTATATTCCATCTGGGTAGCCTCCAACCTGATTGCATGAACATTGACTTCTCAAACGTCTGCTAATGCCCACCTCCCCCTCGTACCGCATCCGATATTTATTTATTTATATACACGCATACTTTTTCTCCCTCTGTCCCTCTCACTATACCCCTTGCCCATCCTCTGGGCTTCCCCCCCCATCCCCCTTTTCTTTCTCCCTAGGCCTCCCATCCCTTGATCCTCTCATATCCCTTTTGCCAATCAACTGTCCAGCTCTTGGCTCCATCCCTCCCCCTCCTGTCTCTTCCTATCATTTCGGATCTCCCTCTCTAACACTCAAATCTCTTACTAGCTCTTCTTTCAGTTAGTCTTGACGAAGGGTCTCGGCCCGAAACGTCGACTGTACCGCTTCCTAGAGATGCTGCCTGGCCTGCTGCATTCACCAGAAACTTTTATGTGTGTTGCTTATTCCCCATACACATTTTGTACTACCTGCTGCACCTTCTAAATCCATAGACTCGTACACCGTGGTCTGCCTGTTCCTCAACAATGCCCTACAATTTACTGCAAATACTAATAACGGTAAGACGTACCCAAAGTGCGCCACTGTGGTTTTTTTACACTACCATCCTCTCCCTGCCTAAGTATGTTCCACTGAGGCAGAGAAAAGATGGTAGGTTAAAGGAAACATGGTGTACCAAGGATGTGGAAAATCTAGTTAAGAAGAAAAGAAAAGCTTACGAAAGGTTCAAGAAACAAGGTGCTGACAGAGTTCTAGAAAATTACAAGGTTGCCAGGAAGGAGCTTAATAATGGAATTAGGAGAACCAGAAGAGCAAGGGGAGAAGCAGTGTGATAATAGGACCAATCAAGTGCAATAGTGGAAACGTGTGCATGGAGTCAGATGAGATGGCAGAGGTATTAAAGGTAAGACTCTTGGCAGTGAAAATGATCAGTGAGATCTTGGAGTCCATGTCCACAGGACACTCAAAGCTGCTGCACAGGTTAACAGTGTTGTCAAGAAAGTGTATGGTGTGTTGGCATTCATCAACCATGGGACTGAATTCAAGAGCCATGAGGTAATGTTACAGCTATATAAAACCTTGGTCAGACCCCACTTGGAGTACTGTGTTCAGTTCTCGTCACCTCACTACAGAAAGGATGTGGATACTATAGAGAGAGTACAGAGGAGATTTACAAGGATGTTGCATGCTTTATGAGAACAGGTTGAGCGAACTGGGCCTTTTCTCCGGGAAGTGACGAAGGATGAGAGGTGATTGATAGAGGTGTATAAGCTGATGAGAGGAATTGATCGTGTGGATTGCCAGAGGCTTTTTCCCAGGGCTGAAATGGTTAACATGAGGGGGCATAGTTTTAAAGCAATTGGAAGTAGGTGCAGAGGGGATATTAGGCGGGTATGTTTTTCACATAGATAGTGGAATACATTGCCAGTGACGGTGGTGGAGGTGTATACAATAGGGTCTCTTAAGAGACTCTTAGATAGGTACATAGAGCTTAGAAAAACAGAAGACTATGCGGTAGGATAATTTTAGGCAGTTTCTAGAATAGGTTACATGGCCGGCACAACATTGTGGGCTGAAGGCCCAGTAGTGTGCAGTAAATATCTATGTTCTATGACATTTAATAGAATTACATTGCACCTGCCACAGCATTGCCCATTGTATCAACTGTAGTATCATCCTACAGTCTATGATTATCCTCTTCACTAGAAATACTACCTATTTTCATGTTATCTACAAAATTACTAATCATACTTTCAAAATTCATATCCAAATTATTAATAGTCTCTTTTGCCTAACTCATCTATGCCAATCAAGGTGTTTTCCTGAGTCAGTAACACACATAAAAAATGCTGAGCTAGTTCCATTTTACTGCATTTGACCCACCTAGTTCTCAACATTTCCTATCCATGTATCTTCCTGACATCTTTTAAAATGTTATAATTGTACCTGTTTATACCACTGGCAGTATGTTCCTTATAACTACCACCCTCTGTGTGAGGAATCTTGTCTCTCAGGTCCTCTTATGTTTTCCCCTCTTGTCTTAAAGCTATGCCCTTTAGATTTTAACCTCCCCTCTCCTAGGGAAAATGACTGTAACCATTCATCACTGCCCCTCATCATTTTATAAGACCACCCCTCAGCCTTTTTCACTGCATGGAAAATAGTCTGGCCTATCCAGTTGACCTTATATCTCAAGTACCAGACCCGCGCCCCTCACACCGCCAACTCAGCACCCGACAACATCTCTGTAAATAGTCTCTGCATCCATTCTGGCTTAACCACATTCTTCTTACACTATGACCATCAGAAATACACACATTTGAATGTGGTCACAACAATGTCTTGTACAATTATAACATGGTGTCCCAAACTTTCTACTCATTGCAATTGCTTTAAAGTAGGAAGTAAGGTGTTCAGAGGGAATTGGAAAAGGATTTTTTCTACCTAGTAAGTGTTTAGAACCTGGAATGTACAATTAGAGGCCAGAGTATCTCTGCATTGAGCACAGAAAAATACTTGACTTCTATGTGTTAGCAAATGGTGGACCGAGGGATCTCTTTCCTTCTTATATTATTCCAAGATTCAACGACAATCACCTATATTTGTTGACATCAGTTAGATGAATAGATGTATAGAGTGCAGATAAAATAAGTGAGCTGAACAGAAATTGACTAAGGAACTGAGTTTTGCACTAATACAGGGATAAAAATGGAAATTCTAAGGGGTAGAGATGAACAATGGAATTTAGAATTCCAGGTGGATGAGTCACTGAACTCAAGGTACAAACCAATAATAGGATACAGAGCTTTCAGCATTTTCAATTTTGAATTTAAAGCAAGAATAGATAAGTGTCACTACCTGGAAAACTGGTTTAAGCTCGTTAGGAATAACAAGTAGAATTCTGACAACCCACTGTAAGCAGCACATATTGGTTTTAGACTAAAGCCAATGCATCAGAATGATTTCTGGAACAATTAATGTGTAATAAGGTTTGGTTGTACTATAAGTTATATAAAAATAAATATGTTGGGATACTGAAAAATGTTGCACAAGGGCAGATGGGCACATCTAGAACGAAGGGAATTTAGTTTAGAACTAGAATGCAATTTCAACTTAAAAACTGCAGACTCAAGAAAAACTTTCAAATTTGGAACTATGCTATAAGAAAGCCACAGATTTAAAAGAAAGTTATTTAAAAGAAAGGTAAGCAGTTTAAAAACAAATTATTTTATTTCAATTATGCGTATGATATTTCTAGTCACAATTTCTAAAATGCTTTTTAAAATAATTCAATAAAAACAGTTTCAAAATAACTTAAAAGGGAAATTACAAGAGCTGCTGAAAAGGAAATCAATTAGTATTGAACTCTCTCTCTCCATTAAGTTTCTAATTGAACATGGCGAAGCAACCTGACAAAAAAAGTATATGCAATTTCAAACACTAGGATGTCTGAACAAAATACTTTCAAATATAAATACAAGAGGTTCTTCAGATGCTGGAAATCCAAAGTAACACACACAAAATGCTGAAGGAACTCAGCAGGTCAGCCAGCAACTAAGGAAAGGAAGTAGAGTCAACATTGGATTACTGCCTGTGCCACGCGACAGTGAGAGTAGGAATGCGATGAGGTGGAGGATAACTGCGTGGCTGAGGGATTGGAGCAGGGGGCAGGGATTCAAGTTTTTGGATCATTGGGACCTGAGGTGGAGGATAACTGCGTGGCTGAGGGATTGGAGCAGGGGGCAGGGATTCAAGTTTTTGGATCATTGGGACCTCTTTTGGCGCAGGCGTGACCTGTACAAAAAGGACGCGTTACACTTGAATCCTAGGGGGACCAATATCCTGGCAGGGAGATTAGCGAGGGCTACTGAGGTGACTTTAAACTAGAATGGTTGGGGGGTGAGAATCAAATTAAAGAGGCTAGGGGAGAGGAGGTTAGTTCACTACAGGGGGATGGGAACAAGCGCAGAGAGACAGAGGGGTGTAAAGTGAGGTTGGAAGCAAAAAGTACTAAGGAGAAAAGTAAAAGTGGCAGGCCGACAAATCCAGGGCAAGCATTAAAAAGGGCCACTTTTCGACATAATTGTATAAGGGCTAAGAGAGTTGTAAAAGAGCGCCTGAAGGCTTTGTGTGTCAATGCAAGGAGCATTCGTAATAAGGTGGATGAATTGAAAGTGCAGATTGTTATTAATGATTACAATATAGTTGGGATCACAGAGACATGGCTCCAGGGTGACCAAGGATGGGAGCTCAACATTCAGGGATATTCAATATTCAGGAGGGATAGACATGAAAGAAAAAGAGGTGGGGTGGCGTTGCTGGTTAGAGAGGAGATTAACGCAATAGAAAGGAAGGACATAAGCCGGGAAGATGTGGAATCGATATGGTAGAGCTGCGTAACACTAAGGGGCAGAAAACGCTGGTGGGAGTTGTGTACAGGCCACCTAACAGTAGTAGTGAGGTCGGAGATGGTATTAAACAGGAAATTAGAAATGTGTGCAATAAAGGAACAGCAGTTATAATGGGTGACTTCAATCTACATGTAGATTGGGTGAACCAAATTGGTAAAGGTGCTGAGGAAGAGGAATTCTTGGACTGTGTGCGGGATGGTTTTTTGAACCAACATGTCGAGGAACCAACTAGAGAGCAGGCTATTCTGGACTGGGTTTTGAGCAATGAGGAAGGGTTAATTAGCAATCTTGTCGTGAGAGGCCCCTTGGGTAAGAGTGACCATAATATGGTGGAATTCTTCATTAAGATGGAGAGTGACATAGTTAATTCAGAAACAAAGGTTCTGAACTTAAAGAGGGGTAACTTTGAAGGTATGAGACGTGAATTAGCTAAGATAGACTGGCAAATGACACTTAAAGGATTGACGGTGGATATGCAATGGCAAGCATTTAAAGATTGCATGGATGAACTACAACAATTGTTGATCCCAGTTTGGCAAAAGAATAAATCAAGGAAGGTAGTGCACCTGTGGCTGACAAGAGAAATTAGGGATAGTATCAATTCCAAAGAAGAAGCATATAAATTAGCCAGAAAAAGTGGCTCACCTGAGGACTGGGAGAATTCAGAGTTCAGCAGAGGAGGACAAAGGGCTTAATTAGGAAGGGGAAAAAAGATTATGAGAGAAAACTGGCAGGGAACATAAAAACTGACTGTAAAAGCTTTTATAGATATGAAAAAAGGAAAAGACTGGTAAAGACAAATGTAGGTCCCCTACAGACAGAAACAGGTGAATTGATTATGGGGAGCAAGGACATGGCAGACCAATTGAATAATTACTTTGGTTCTGTCTTCACTAAGGAGGACATAAATAATCTTCCAGAAATAGTAGGGGACAGAGGGTCCAGTGAGATGGAGGAACTGAGCGAAATACATGTTAGTAGGGAAGTGGTGTTAGGTAAATTGAAGGGATTGAAGGCAGATAAATCCCCAGGGCCAGATGGTCTGCATCCTAGAGTGCTTAAGGAAGTAGCCCAAGAAATAGTGGATGCATTAGTGATAATTTTTCAAAACTCGTTAGATTCTGGACTAGTTCCTGAGGATTGGAGGGTGGCTAATGTAACCCCACATTTTAAAAAAGGAGGGAGAGAGAAACCGGGGAATTATAGACCGGTTAGCCTAACGTCAGTGGTGGGGAAACTGCTGGAGTCAGTTATCAAAGATGTGATAACAGCACATTTGGAAAGCGGTGAAATCATCGGACAAAGTCAGCATGGATTTGTGAAAGGAAAATCACGTCTGACGAATCTCATAGAATTTTTTGAGGATGTAACTAGTAGAGTGGATAGGGGAGAGCCAGTGGATGTGGTATATTTGGATTTTCAAAAGGCTTTTGACAAGGTCCCACACAGGAGATTAGTGTGCAAACTTAAAGCACACGGTATTGGGGGTAAGGTATTGATGTGGATAGAGAATTGGTTAGCAGACAAGAAGCAAAGAGTGGGAATAAACGGGACCTTTTCAGAATGGCAGGCGGTGACTAGTGGGGTACCGCAAGGCTCAGTGCTGGGACCCCAGTTGTATACAATATATATTAATGACTTGGATGAGGGAATTAAATGCAGCATCTCCAAGTTTGCGGATGACACGAAGCTGGGTGGCAGTGTTCGCTGTGAGGAGGATGCTAAGAGGATGCAGAGTGACTTGGACAGGTTGGGTGAGTGGGCAAATTCATGGCAGATGCAATTTAATGTGGATAAATGTGAAGTTACCCACTTTGGTGGCAAAAATAGGAAAACAGATTATTATCTGAATGGTGGTCGATTAGGAAAAGGGGAGGTGCAATGAGACCTGGGTGTCATTATACACCAGTCATTGAAAGTGGGCATGCAGGTACAGCAGGCGGTGAAAAAGGTGAACGGTATGCTGGCATTTATAGCAAGAGGATTCGAGTACAGGAGCAGGGAGGTACTACTGCAGTTGTACAAGGCCTTGGTGAGACCACACCTGGAGTATTGTGTGCAGTTTTGGTCCCCTAATCTGAGGAAAGACATCCTTGCCATAGAGGGAGTACAAAGAAGGTTCACCAGATTTATTCCTGGGATGGCAGGACTTTCATATGAAGAAAGACTGGATGAACTGGGCTTGTACTCGTTGGAATTTAGAAGATTGAGGGGGGATCTGATTGAAACGTACAAAATCCTAAAGGGATTGGACAGGCTAGATGCAGGAAGATTGTTCCCGATGTTGGGGAAGTCCAGAACGAGGGGTCACAGTTTGAGGATAAAGGGGAAGCCTTTTAGGACCGAGATTAGGAAAAACTTCTTCACACAGAGAGTGGTGAATCTGTGGAATTCTCTGCCACAGGAAACAGTTGAGGCCAGTTCATTGGCTATATTTAAGAGGGAGTTAGATATGGCCCTTGTGGCTACGGGGATCAGGGGGTATGGAGGGATGGCTGGGGCAGGGTTCTGAGTTGGATGATCAGCCATGATCATAATAAATGGCAGTGCAGGCTCGAAGGGCCGAATGGCCTACTCCTGCACCTATTTTCTATGTTTCTATGTTTCTATTTCAAGCCAAGACCCTTCATCAGGACTTTCAACAATAAAAGCTTTTAACCGCATGAAAAATGTACTTCATGCAGCTAAGAATATTTATTTTGTTCCCTGTAGGATTATAATTATGGCACAAGGAGTTCTGCAGATTCTGGAAATCCAAAGCAACATACACAAAATGCTGGAGCAACTCAGTAGCTCAGGCAGCATCTATGGAGATGAATAAACAATCGACGCTTCAGGCTGAGATTCCAGTTCAAGGCTAGAAAAGAAGGAGGAAGACGCCAGAATAAAAAGCTTGAGGGAGGGGAAGGAGGATAGCTGGAAGGTGACAGGTGAAGGGAGGGAAACAAAAAATGGCTGGAGAGCAAAGGATCTGATAGAAGAGAAGTGTGAACTATAGGACAAAGGGAAGGAGAAGGAGAGCGGTGGAGCTGGGGTGGTGGTGGTGTTCGGGAGGGAGGTGATAAGCAGGTGAGAAGAGGTAAGACACCAGTGTGGGGAATAGAAGAGGGGAGGGAGAGGAAATTATATTTCTACTGAAAAGTGAAATTGATATTTATGCTATCTGGCTGGAGACAAACCAGTTGGAATACAAGGTATTGCTCCTCCACACTGAAGGTGGCCTCATCATAGCACAACAGGAGGTCATGCAGCAACTTGTCAGAATGGGAAAGCGAACCAGAATTGAAAGGTTTTTGCTGGCTAGAGTAGAGGTGGGCACATGGCCAAGTGGTTAAGGTGTTTGTCTAGTGATCAGAAGGTTGCTAGTTCGAGCCTGAGCTGTGGCAGCGTGTTTGTGTCCTTGAACAAGGCATTTAACCACACATTGCTCTAGTGTCTGTGTGAGGAGTGGCACCCCACACAGACTTCCAATCTGCGCCTTGTAAGCATGAAAATGTCCGATGCAGGCCTCTCATGGTCTGAGTCAACGTTCCCTCCCTGCCGGATAGAGCAGAGATGTTCTACACAGCAGCCCCCCAATTTATGACAGGTCCAGGAGGTGGCAGGTGGCAATACATGACCACAACATATTTTTAGGTGAAGTGTTGCCTCACCTGGAAGAACTGTTTGTGGCCCTGAATGGAGGTGAGGGAGGAGATGAATGGGCATCTTCTCCCTCACCTCCATTCCCCTGCAGAAAGGGGAGGGGGGGTAAAGATTTGTTTGGTGGTAGGATCCTTTTGGAGAAGGTGGAAGTTGTGGAGAATGACGTGTTCAATGCAGAGTCTCATGGGGTGGTAGGTAAGGACTGTTAAGGCAGCAAGAAGATGGGGGGAGCATGGATGTTTGGGAAGTAGAGGAGATGCGGGTGAGGGCAGTGTTAATGGTGGAAGAAGGAAAGAATGGTGGAGGATGCACAAATCATCTCTGATGTTTTGAAATTGAAAGCCACATTCCTGGAACAGTTGCAGCAGAGACGAAGGAAGGGAGAAAAGGGAATAGCATTTTTTACAGGAGACATGGTGGGAAGAGGTATAGTCAAGATAGCCATGGGAATCAAATAGGTTTATAAAGGATGTTGGCCAACAGTTTGTCTTCAGACCTGGAGACAGAGCAATTAATAAAAGGAATAGAGATGTCAGAAAGAGACCAAGTGAATTTAGGGCAAGGTGGAAGTTGGAGAAAAAGTTGATGAAAGTGATGTGCTCAGAGTGGGTCCATAAAGCAGCAACAATGTAGTCATCAATGCAATGGAGTAAGTGCTAGGCAGCATTACTGGGGAAGGCTTGGAGCATGGACTGTTTTACATAGCTAACGAAAAGGCAGGCATAGCTGGGGACCATGTGGGTTCCCGTGGCTACCTCTCGAGTCTGTAGAAAGTGGGAGGAGCTGAAGGAAAAATTGTTGAGGCTGAAGACCAGTTTTGCCAGACAGAGGAAGGTAGCGATGGTGGAGAGGAGCTGGTTACTTCTGTTTTTAAGAAAGAAGCAGAGAGCTTTGAGGCCTTCTTGATGGGGGATAGAAGTGTATAGGGACTGGACATCTATAGTAGAAATGCAGCAGTCAGGGCCAGGAATCTGTAAGTTAGTGAGGAGTTTAAGAGCATGAGAAGTGTTGCAGATGTCAATGAGAAGGGACTGAACCAAGGCAAATAGAATGGAGTTGAAGTATGAAGTCACAAGTTCAGAGGGGCAGGAGCAGGCAGAACCAACTGGCCTACCCAGACAGTCAGATTTCTGGATCTTGGGTTGGAGGTAGAAGCAAGCAATGCCGGGTAAGGGAACTATGAGTTTGGTGGCAGTGCATGGAGGTTCCCCAGAGTTGATGAGGTCAATGATGGTGTTAGAGACAACTTTCTGATGGTCAGGAGTGTGGTTCTCTTCAAAGGGTAGGCATGAAGAGGTTCCTGAGAGTTGCCACCTAACCTCTGCAGGGTTGAGGTCAGTCCGCCACACTACAACAGCACCCTCTTGGTCTGTGGGTTTGAGGGTAAGGTTGAAATTTGTGCAGACAGAGTGGGAGACAGTGTGTTCAGAAGGGATGATGTTCAAGGTGGGGGAGAGGAATTCTGAAATAATCATTTGATAAAACATTTTATGCCATCACTTTATAAAACTTGCAACTCATGGACAGAATAGGAATAATAATTGTCCAGGAGAACCAACAGGGAATCTGCAATATTTCAGTTCCTTTTCATTCACATAGTTGAAGCAATTCTCCGTAAATTGCTTCCCATATTCAATTTGTTGATTAGAAATCCGATCATTCTACAGAACTTGCCTGAAGCAGTTTGAAGGGAAGATTTTATTTACTGCAGACAAAATAGAGGAGCAAGCTCTGGAGATATGGAAAGCTGTATTCATCAGAACATCCGGCAAAGTCTTGAGACTTTTAGATTCAACTAGGGAGCAATTTGTTGAACATCCACAATGGATAAGAAGTCTACTGCAGTGTGTGAGTTCCCAAGGCAACATATAAACCACGAATAAAGAGGTTAGCCCTTATCCCCATGCAGCAGCATTTAGCTCTCCCTCTACAACGAAAGATCATTCAGCAGAAAGGTGTAATAGATACAGTATATAAATCAACTCAAACTAATGACAGAATCCAGGATCAATAACTGTTGGCCATTATACACTGGTTGTACATTTTAAAACAGAGAGCCTTGTAATTTATAATGTCAGTTGCAATGTATAGACAGTATCTACAAAGTGATGTGTGCAGACCATGGTATCTATAACTTGGCGTTAGTTTGCAATCACTGCACATCTCAGACATAAATGGTTTCTTTACAGTTTTTTTCTTTCAAATGATGAATATATTTCCCATAGTAAATATTGCAAATGCCACTAGTTGACTGAAAACATGAAAACAAATTAACCAACATTAGTTATGTCCTTTCTGAGTTATGTGTGAAGCAGCTTAATGAACAAATGTGGTGAAGGTGAAGGTTTAGCAGTTGATTGGTAATTCTGTCCAACAGCTATGTTACACTCTCTCCCAGGAAATAAAGTCATGTATGCACTATTCCTTCTTTGTGCTCCAGATCTGCAAGCACTTTCAGAAGTGCAAGAGTTCTTTCAAACATGCCTCTCTTTACATGTGGAGCTCCAGTTTCCTTTGCTTCTTAAGAGTGGATTCCGAGAAGGATGGACAGATAACTGTCACAAGCCAGGGCAGTGCAATATAGAGAGCAAGCTGTTACCTGTGCAGCAGGGTCCCCCTCTCCACGTAGAGGATGAATCCAAAGGAACGGCAGAGACTGATAAATCAGTCATGTGACCATATAATGCAATGTCATATGTATGACATGTTCACAAATAGTGATGTGGTTAGTCTTCAAAAAAAAAGACAGCACATTGCATAAAGCCCGCTTTCTCTCACAAAATTTATTTGTTCCACTACTCCACAGAATAATGTGTATGCTTTTTCTTTTCCTTAGGTATTAATTTTAGAATTGAGAAAAGCCTGTATACTTATGGCTTCCAAATAGGATGATGAGGCCATGTTGGAATCTCAGACGCTTCACATATTTGACAAGCAGTTGCCAATGGGCAAGCAAGTGGGTAGGTTGTAAGGTGGAAACAACAGGAATTCTGCAGATGCTGGAAATTCAAGCAACACACATCAAAGTTGCTGGTGAACGCAGCAGGTCAGGCAGCATCTCTAGGAAGAGGTGCTGCCTGACCTGCTGCGTTCACCAGCAACTTTGATGTGTGTAGGTTGTAAGGTGGACCTTACACCACTCTAATCACCATTCACACAGGATTGTATGCATTTCCAAAGCATGCCCTTGAGCTTCTCAACAACTTCCTGGATAGTTCTCTCCATTTGGGGTAGTCATAGCTCAGAGATTTCCATGATTTAGTAGAAATATTCAATTTCTTCAAGCAGGCTTTGAGGAAACCCTTTATTTTTTTTATTTGTCCAACAGGTAAAACCTTCCATCACATTCCAATTAAGGATATTGATGTTGACTCACTTGCCCTTGCAATTAATTTAGAGAATTTTGTGAAGGTCAGAGTAGTAGTCTTTTTTCAGTAACTTGCGATGGCTGCTGTAGGTAGACTATGTCTTAGAAGAATATAAGAGGGCAGGCATCAGTGCTGCTCAAAAGGACAGGAGTTTGGGCAGAGTCAAAGGCCTTGATCTTCAAGTACCCTTTCCTCCAACATTGTTAGTTAATTGGGGCTCTCCCTGCAATCTGGCACAAGTCAATTCTATTGGTCAGTTAGAAACTTCCCAAATCACAATGTGGATTTTGTTCATTTTGTGCATCGATTACGATCTTCACTGTGATAGCTTCAGAGAGCAGTACCATCCACTACTGTATATGTAGCCTTCAACCTCAGCCTAGCGTTTGATTCCAGCAATCAGTTGAGCATCCTCAACTTTCCCTGCTAACATTAATCTGTGACCACTTTATGTTTGCTCTATATGCAAATTGTCATGTTATGCAACAGATCTATGAAACAAAGGTGCAACAATTTTTCTAAATTTTTATTACTATAAAGCAACATCTCACCTCCAACAAAGTTCCAACAAGAGTAGAGATAACTTCAAGCCTGAGAGGATGGTCCTCAAATTCAACATCTGATAGAGCAAAATCCTCTACCAAATTAAATCTTCTGCAACACAATGCACTTCATCAAAAAAGTTTTGCATCCAGTTCCTTCCTAAAAAACATGGAATACTTCTCATATCTTAGGCGCCATCTTTCATGGAATAAAGAAATTCACCACTAACTTCTTTCAGATGCATTCTCCCTCTCTCAAGATTTGTGTGAGACTTTAATGAGTCAAATAAAATTCACGGAATGCCACCAAGATCAAAGTTCTGAATTCTATAGCTGATTACATGTTACGAGGTAAAGAGTAGTAAATAAGAAAGGCTCATTTGGGCGTGTTGTGGTGTATTAAATTTTGTAAAAACATCAGAAAAGAGTCTGAACAATTCCAAGCGATTCTTTAACTCTTCATGAGTTTGCAGCATGTAAGATGTCTGCAGAATTTAAACACTGTAGCTTTGTTAAATGTTTACTAACAGCAGCAGGGTTCTTACACCTTAGATATGTTAACTGTTTCCTAAGAGTGGCTGGTTTCTTTTTAGCCTCAGGCATGAGCAGCATGAGAACAAAAGACCTGAGGGTTTATCTGTCTCTGCATGTCCCACTATGCTTGTGGATTGGACCCCTAATTATCGAGGCACTTTTCGCTTGGTTCTTGGGACTTCACCTAGAATGAGGAATCATGATCATCGGTGTCTAGAACAGACCCAGGGTGGTTTCACGAGTCAGAATTCAGAGTTCTGTTGACAGAAGCAGCAACCCCACCCCCGACAACAGAACAATCAAATCTAGACAGTGAACCGTGAGCCCTGAAATCTTTGTAAATTACTACATAGTATTTTGCATGGTTCATTTGTACTTTCTATTTTATGGTAATAAATTAGGCTTAAATTACTTGGTTGTGCTTGTATGTTTATTAGCACATCTTCAGGACACACAAATTGCTTTGGGTCTTTTGGGTCTGATCAACCCAGCCCATTTACTGATCAAGCAGATGTTTTATACAGACTGCCGCATAATGATTCTGTGTGGTTATTGAAAATGCCTTAATTTTTCTTTAAAAGATTCTTTGTTGCTGGTGGACAATATGTTTTCCGTCATGGATACAGAACTCACACAGTTGAGTCCATGAGCAAATTCTGAAATAATGGACTGATTCTAATCCAAACTTGAATGCACAACAATTCTATTATTTTAGACACACATTATCCACTGATCACAGTGGGAAAATCCCAATATTCAGATAAATGGAGTCTGAAAGCAAGAAACTGCAGCTGATGAAAAACTTAAAATACAAGAAAAACTTGGGTCAGGCAGTGGAGAGAGAATTGGGATTTATGTTTTCAGAGGAAGGTAATGGATGGAGGGAACAAACAGGAGATCTATGATAGGGTAGAGATCAAATAAATTTGCTGTTCATTTTGTCTGAAAGAAGATGGTTAAGTCTTAGAATTCATAGCTGATCTGGAGAAGGTATGATCAGAAGGAGATGAGTGAACATAGATGAGAGGGGAAATCATTCATTCTCAGATTTTTCCTTTGTTCTTTCCACCACTCCCAATTCTCTGCAACTTAAAACATGCTCTCACTTTTACAGTTCTGATGAAAGGGCATCGACCTAAAAATGGACATTCCTTCTCCTTCGATATATGCTTGATAATCTATTGAGTATACCGTGCATTTACTGTTTCTATTTCTGCATGAAAGAACCCTAAGATGGAATACATTTAGTACAGTAAATATGACAGGAGTTCTAATAAGCTCATACATTCATAAGCTATAGATAGAGAGCTAGAATATGCCATTACAGCAAATACAGTCTCTCTCTCTTGAGAGCAGGACCACCACCTAAGACCCCCTTTAGAGTCATAGAGTTATACAGCACAGAAACAGGCCCTTTGGCCAAACATCTACACCAATGAGGATGTCTTTCTGAGCTAGTCCTACTTCCTGGAATTTGGCCATATCCCTTTAAATCTTCCCTATTCATGTACCTGTACAAATATCTTTTAGGTGTTGTCATTTTACCCACCTCCACTACTTCCGCTGGCACTTCATTCCATATACCCACAATACTCTGTGTGATAAACTTGCTTTACAAGTACCCTTTAAATCTTTAAACCTTAAGTCCAAGCTCTCAAGTTTCAGACTCCCTGTCCCCGGGGACAACAAAACTGAAAATTCAACTCCTCATGATTTTATCAAATGTTATAAGGCAACTCTAAGCCTCCTTTGCTCCAAGAAGTCTATTCAGACTTTCCATATACCTCATGCCCTCCAGTCCCAGCAACATCCTTGTGAACTTTTTCTGCATTTTCTCTATCTTACGTCCTTGCAACTCATGCAGTTCTCCATTTTTCCACAGTTTTGAGAGTTGCCGATGTATCACAGATTTGAACATAGTTACTATAGCCCAGTATGGATGTAAAACAGCAAAAGTAAACTCCTGATTCACCACCTTCCAACTCATTAAGAGGTACAGTAAAGTAGTTCAACAACATGAGAAAATGAAGGTACTCTAAATGCCAAACAGGTATAACATGCCAAAGGTGTACATTGGTGAACAGTACAAATCTTAAGGACTCAAGAGTCTGTACAACTACAAATCAATGTGTATGGGTACATTACCAGTCAATAATTAGTACAAAGTGGAGTCATTGCACTAAAAGAAGTAAATCTGTACACTAAACTTACTCTTCCTTTAGATTAACATAACATAAAACTGTTCATGTAACAAAACATTCAATTTTCCTTTAACAATCCATGTTCAAATAAACATGCTTTCACAATAAGTGTTTGCATGATTTTTTTTTAACATCTGTCCATAACTATACTAAAGATCCAGCCTTTAGGGTGGCACTCCGTTTCTTTCAGGAGAGCAACTCTGGACCTGTGGAGTGGCATCAGGTCTGGCAGGTCTCTTGTCAAAGACAACTTTCTCTGTTGAAAGTTTCACGTTGATGTCAGTGACAGCATCACTGAGAGGTAAGTCCGATGGATAGAATGGGTCGTCGGTCTTACTGGACACAGATGACTTCGGTGTGTTTTTTGGCAGAGCATCCAGTATCTGGTCCACATGACATTTCCATGTATGATCTCAAACATCCACCATGTACATCTGTTGTCCAGTTCTTGCAGCTATCCTACCAGTGTCCACCTGTCTTCTTTTCTAGGACTTCCCGTTCAACCTTGAATCTCCTTGCTGATTTAACTGGAAACTGGATAAAATGTTTATTCTGCACTCCCATTCTAGATCTGGTTTCAGGAGGTCTATGTAAGACCTCAAACTCCTGCTCATGAACAGCTCTGCAAGTATTTGATTTGTCGTTGCATGAACAGAGTTCCGATACACATAAAAGAAGTTGTCTACTTTGGGTGGTAGAGAAATGTCCTCCTTGTCCATCGTGTTAATAGGCTTTTTGAAAGTTTGGACAAACCTTTCAGCTAACCCATTTGTTGCTGGATGGTGAGGAGCTGGCTTGAAATATTGATGCTATATTACTTCATGAAATGTCTGAACTCTTGACGTGTATTCTGGTCTGTTATCACTCAGAATTTGTTCAGGTAAGCCATTTCTGGTGAAGATAACCTCAGGGCAGAAACAATCTTTTGTGAGGTGGTTGACTTCATTGGTATGACCTCACACCGCCAAGTCAGTACTGACAGCAATCAGAAATATGGAGTCATGAATGGCCCAGGCAAAGTCAATATGCACTGTTTGCCATGGTGAAGACACTGGTGTAAAGATGCCTGTGAGGGTGCGTTTTGAACTATGTAGCATCCCAAACAGCTTTTCGTGAATTCTTCAATCTGTCTATCTATCCCTGGCCACCACACGTACCTCCAGGTGACACACATCAAAGTTGCTGGTGAACGCAGCAGGCCAGGCAGCATCTCTAAGAAGAGGTACAGTCGACGTTTCAGGCCGAGACCCTTCGTCAGGACTAACTGAAGGAAGAGTTAGTAAGAGATTTCAAAGTGGGAGGGGGAGGGGGAGATCCAAAATGATAGGAGAAGACAGGAAGGGGAGGGATGGAGCCAAGAGCTGGACAGGTGGACAGCTCCCTTCCCAACATTCAGGGCCCCAGACAGTCCTTCCAGGTGAGGCGACACTTCACCTGTGAGTCGGCTGGGGTGATATACTGCGTCTGGTGCTCCCGATGTGGCCTTCTATATATTGGCGAGACCCAACGCAGACTGGGAAACTGCTTTGCTGAACACCTATGCTCTGTCCGCCAGAGAAAGCAGGATCTCCCAGTGGCCACACATTTTAATTCCACATCCCATTCCCATTCTGATATGTCTATCCACGGCCTCCTCCACTGTAAACATGAAGCCACACTCAGGGTGGAGGAACAACACCTTATATTCCGTCTGGGTAGCCTCCAACCTGATGGCATGAACATTGACTTCTCTAACTTCCGCTAATGCCCCACCTCCCCCTCGTACCCCATCCGTTATTTACATACACACATTCTTTCTCTCACTCTCCTTTTTCTCCCTCTGTCCCTCTGACTATACCCCTTGCCCATCCTCTGGGTTCCCCCCCACCTTGTCTTTCTCCCCGGACCTCCTGTCCCATGATCCTCTCATATCCCCTTTGCCAATCACCTGTCCAGCTCTTGGCTCCATCCCTCCCCCTCCTGTCTTCTCCTATCATTTTGATCTCCCCCTCCCCCTCCCACTTTCAAATCTCCTACTAACTCTTCCTTCAGTTAGTCCTGACGAAGGGTCTCGGCCTGAAACGTCGACTGTACCTCTTCCTAGAGATGCTGCCTGGCCTGCTGCATTCACCAGCAACTTTGATGTGTGTTGCTTGAATTTTCAGCATCTGCAGAATTCCTGTTGTTAGCTCCAGGTGAGATTCTTCATCTTGACTGTACCCAGGTGTCCATCATGCAGATTCTCCAACACTCTGGTACACAGTTTTGAGAGAACCACAACAGGAGATCCAAATTATCAGCGTTCTTTGACATACAAACAATTGGTCTCATCTCACTGAGAATTCTGGAAACATAGGATTACACTAAGCAGGCCATTGTTGTAAGGTGATGTCATAGAAAATGTTGGGTCACTCCTTGTTTCTCTTTGTATGTTCTCTTTGTATTTCAGAAGTTGTTACTGGCAGCTGATCCACAAATGTTGTGTGGACCACTTCCGCTGGGTCACAGAATGAAGATTTTTTTTCTTCAGTTGCCAACAGTGGAAGATGTGACAAGCCGTCGGCGTTGCTGTGTTGCTTGGTACCCTTGAGCTCTATGTCATAAGAGTAGGCTCCTACGAAAAGTGCCCAATGTTGCAACTAGGTAGCAGACATCACTGGGATTCCCTTCCTGGGATTGAAATTAGACACAAAGGACTGTTGCGCTGTCACGTGAGTAAAGTTTTGTCTGTAAAGTAGTGGTGGAACTTCTTTACTCCCCATATTAAACTAAGGGCCTTTCGGTTGATCCGTGCATAGTTGCGTTCTGCACTCATTAGTGACCTTGAAGCAAATGCAATCAGATGTTCAGATCCATTTTTCATAGTATGTGACAAAATGGCACCAATACCATAAGGGGACGCATCACCCACTAGTTTGATGGGCGGAGATGGGTCATGATGGGTAAGCAGTTCATCTGACATTATTAGTCTCTTTGTTTACTTGAAGGCTCTTTCACATCTTTATGACTATTCCCACTTTGTTCTTGTCTGCAACAGTGCATTCAATGGGTGCAGCACTGTAGCAATGTTTGGGAGAAACCGGTGGTTGTAATTTACAAAGCCCAAGTATGACCTGAGTTGTGATACATTTTCCGGTTTGGGTGTCTGCAGCACTGCTTCAACCTTCTCTTGTGACTTATGTAAGCCTTGCTTGTCAATGACAAGCTCACAATATGAGATTATATTCTTAAAACTCACATTTCTCTCTCTTTGCACACAGACCATACTCACTCAGCCTGGTAAGCATTTTACCAAGGTTCTGCATGTGCTCTTCACCATTCTAGCCGGTCACAATTATGTCAAAGTAACATTCTGTTCCTTGGAGCACCTGGTGCATTGCTCTTTGCCAAATTGCTCGAACTGATGCAACGCCAAAGACGAGACAATTATACTGGAACAGTCCCTTCTGAGTGTTGATTGTGAGGAAATTCCTGCTTTATTCCTCAATCTCTATTTGCAGATAAGCTTGCTACAAGTCAATATTTGTAAACCTCTCTCCGCCTGTCAAAGATGCAAAGACATATTCACAGCAGGAGATACTGCATAGTACACAGCATAGGGTTAATGTTCACTTTGAAATCCCTGCATATGTGTTCAGCTTTGTGCTTCCCTTTCTTGATCACCAGGACAATGGGCATGGCCCAATTCCTCCGTTCAACCCTAGAGAGAATGCCAGACGCCTCCAAGCTTTGAAGTTCAGCATCCACTTTAGGACATAGTATGTAAGGCACTGGACCGCTTTATGGAATTTTGGTGTTACTGCTTCATCCAGTTCAATTCTGGACTTAATGTCAATACCCTTCTCAAACACCTTCTCATTCATATTACTCAACTGTGATGTATCTGGTTAGTGTTACATTTGGGCTGTGGTTGCCTGTTGATGACACTTTGAGAGCTTTGATTGTGTGCCATTCTAGTTGGATTTTTCTCAACCATTCACATCCAAAAAGTGCTGGCCCTCCACTTTCCAACACATAAAGCTCTAACTGCTGTGTTTGACATCCAAACATCACATTCACTTTCACTTTGCCTTTAGGAGACATTTTTTCATCTGTGTAGGTCTTTAGCATCACTGTGGTCTTTTCTAATAGTAGCTTGGGAAACAGCCTGTTGTAGTTAGCCTCTGAAATTAAAGACAAAGCGGACCCTGTATCCAGCTCTACTTTCAGTTCTACACCAGGCACATCTTGTTGGGATCCATATAATTCTGCATTCTGTTTCAGTAATGCTATGAAGTTCTAGGCCTGACAACTCACCTTTGTCAGACTTGTGTGTTGTCTGATTCAGTTTCATATTCAGTTACTTTATGCATTTCCTTAGTTTTGCGTTTGAAAGATCACTTTGTGTGGTTTTTCTCTTTGGCTGTTCTTTTTGCTGTACTTGTATATTCTGTCTATGTTGCCTTGTCTATCACACTTTTTGCAAAATTTGTCTTTGAACCCAGAGTCATTTGCATCATGGGAGGAGGTGCCACATAGGTAACATTGTTGGCTTCTTGCACCATTCAGGGATGTTTTGTGCATTTCACATTCTAAACTCGTTTTCTGTAGTTCTGATGCATTCTTTCCTCTCGTCTCTTTTGATATTGCAATAGTCAATGCCCATTCTAAAGTTAGATCCCTTTATGACAGTAGTCTCTTTTGAGTGCTTTGACTATACTACCACATACAAGCCTGTCCCTTAATGCATCAGAAAGTCCATCTCCAAAGTCACAGTTTTGGGAAAGTTTGCTCAATTCTGCAATGCATTCCAAAATGCTTTCATCCTTTGACTGGTTTATTTTGTAAAATCTAAATCTCTCAGCTATTACTAGTGGATTTTGGCTCAAGTGATTTTGCAATATTCCAACAATTTCATTGAATATCTTGTTTTCTGGCTTTTCAGGGGTTCCTAAGTTGCTTAAGAGACTGTACATCTTAGCAGTCATTAAGCTAAGAAGTATAGAGACTTTCTTTTCCTCATCCACATCACTGGCATTACAATAGAATTCAAACCTCTCAACATATGATGCCCGGTCCTCATTAACACTATCAAATTTGGCAGCTTTCTCAACTAAGGCCATCGTCATGTTATGTTCACTTCATCTTTGCTAGTTGCACATCTCTCACTGTGTACTCTTCACTGTCACTCATACATCATTATGCTACCATTTGTGATTGCCTTCTCTGTACTAGTTCACTCTTTCTTCTTGCTGTCTCTCTCCTATCCTCCGAGTTCTGACATCTCATAACCATCAGAGCAGTTGGTAATATTTGCTGACGTTCAGGCTTGTAATTATTGCCAATTTGTTGTGTCTGTACAACCGCATGTCAATTAAATAAAAGCACACACTTGGAGGTCAAGTTAACTTGTATATTGACTTTGCAGAGAGAGCAACCAATCAATATGCATGGGTAAGTTATCTGTCACTAACTAGTGCTAAGGAGAGTCATTGTGCGAAAAGAAATAGATCCGTACACTTCATAAACAATATCTTGTGCATGGTGTGCGGGGAGGAAGTCTAGAAGCTAGCAGGCTGACAAAATGATTGCAGTGAGAGACACACTGGAGAAATGTGTGATCACAAACTTCTTACATAAGTGGATTTCAGAGATCCAAAAACTGCTTTGGTTGTCAAGAATCTAACAAAACCAGCCAACATACTAAAAATGAAATTCTTGTACATATAGAGAAGCACTTTTTCAAAGAGACAATGTAGTGTGGTATATCTGTGTAGAAATATGTAAATAAACTGCATAAGAATTCAGTGTGATGACATAATTGCACTTGATATGTAATTACAATGCTATTGTCTTCAATAAAGAGGTAGTACTTGTTCTGAAGGACTCTAAGTATCTGAAATATTAAACACATCCTCTTTACCGAAGCCACTAGAAGCATTTATCCAACACTAGCCACAACCACTTACACACTTCTTCCTTTGAATTTCCAGTACATACAAAATGATGCTCTAGATGGGCTTTATAACAGACATCTGCTAGCAACAGGCTTTGGATCTCAGCCCACAGTTAAAACTTTATTTTTGCCAGAGGCCAAAAAGGATCCATGTTACATGTGGAATTCTGTAAAGTATGCTGCCTGAGTTAGGAGTCAGGATCAACCATTCCATCCACAGAAAGGATTCGTAAGCAACATTCAGATGGTTGCCTCAGATTACCTTTACATCTTGTTCCTCAGTCCCCTGCCCAGTAAAATCCACTCTAGTACCCAGACTGACTTTGCTAATAACTTTCCACTGATATTGCTGGGCCATGAATAGCTAACATTTGCTTGCTGAGGTGTGCATTGCCAACAGCTCCTATCATCTCTGTTTTGCAAGTTAAAATCATCATTTTAATATATGATCCTGCACTTAATGGCACCTAAAGATCCACCCCCAACTCTCTAATTATTGTGGAAATTATTTGGGAGATGAAATCCAATTGAAAATGTGTTAAAGCCAGAAAGTTGGACAGTACATCTTTATCCAGATACAATTATATTTCTCTGTCAGTATTCATGACACACTGGCTGTAAACTATGTTTTCCTTTCTCCCTCAGGTATGGGAACACATGAGCAAGAATGGAAAATTTCAGTGGAGGGGAAATAACGTGAATGTCTGAATGTATAAGCAATAAGTGTCACTTTCATTCGCTCTCATTACTTCTAATTTCAAAGATAAGAGAAATTGAGCAGAGCACAGTTATTGAATAAATTACCAGTTCTCTCTTTCTCCATACATATCATATCTATAATTAAAGATGCCAAGGGGAAAAGTGATTTTGTGTGGTATATATCTCAAGAAAATAGTTCAAAGTGACGATATCAGTATAGGAGAGAACCCTTTTCCCACTCACTTCTCTGCATTATAGGAATGCAAAAGTTTTCACTATCATATGGCTAAGCTGAAGTGTTATAACATTTAAGCCAAGAAGAGAGGCAACAACATTGGCTTTCAATAATTTGCTTAAAAGAGCTAAATTTTAAGGGCTGTCTAATAAAATGCAGCCAAAGGTGGAGAGCAGAGGTTTAAGGTAGAGATTTTCGATATCAGGGTCCGAAATACGAATGAGGGAATCTAGGCAGAATTCCTGATTTGTTGCGGACCTGGAGGATGCTAGAAAACCGGGAGGTGCTAAGGCATGAAGAAGATGAGAACAGAGAGAGAGAGGTCCTCCGTTGGTCAGAGTTGACCATGGATGCTGCACCCTAACTGTCTACACAAGCTAAGGCAGTACAATATGTAGAGCAAGCTGTTGCCCATGCAGCAAGCTCCCCCTCTACATGCAGCTGATGATTCTGAAGGAAATGGCACAGATTGATACAGTTTAACACCTGCAACATCGTAGGAGTTGCCAGTTGAACTCAAATACGACTGTGTCAGAGAATCCAGCTTCAGATTTTTCCTCAGAGTTTACTCCCGAAGCTTTCCTGACGAGTGGGTACAACCACAAAACAGCAGAGGTTTGAGATCAGAATTTTCCTTCTCCTAGATCAGCTGCCAACCACAGCTGATGAGTCACATTTGCCTGGATAACAGCACAAGAGCACAACAAAAAATAACTCAAGCATGAAAAACATTAAGATAGTTGGGTGACTTCATACTTGGGAGTCAGTAAAATGTGTGGGGCTTTTAATCACTTGAAATTATTGGAAGGTGGAAGACTGTGGGCAATATAAAAGTGTTAGGAAAATTGTATCTAGAGTTAACAGGAAGATACACGATGGTACCTGCAATAGAGAAGTTAAGGCAAGGATTGAAATGAACAATGGTCTATGAGATAGGGTCAGAAAATCAAATGAAATCAAATAGAATTCCAAAAACTGCAACCATTCCTACTCTTATGAGTCAGGAACAGGGAAGAGAAAAACAATATGGAGGTAAGAGAGCAGAACTTGTCACTGGACCCAAACATATATCAACGTTAATTTGGAGAAAACTGTAGCACAGTAGTGACTAGATACTGGACAAACAGCCTGAAAACACAGACAGACACATTAGAGAGTTGCTGATGAGGCAGAGCTGAGTGAAATCAGTTCACATGTGGATCCTGAACTATTGGCAAGCAGTAAAATGCTGCTCAGAAATAGGAGTCTAAACAGACTTTTGGGGGGATCCTTTAGATAACACTACAGAGACAAGAAGAGCCTTCACTGACAATTCTCTTGCTATAACTAATTGGGTTAAAAGGAAAGAAGCAATGGCATTCTCACTTAGTTGGACATAGCAGGGAGGAACTGAAGGATGGTGGGCTCAAATCACGGAGAGCTTTAATAATATCTTCTGAAGTTAAATTAGCTTGAACATATACTCTTCACAATAGTTGCAAATAAAGGTAAAGAGGCAGATCACGCTTCAGAAACAGAACTTACTTTTAACTAAGATCTGAAAGACTGAACATTTACTTGAAAGTTATTACTGAAGGTTGAATTAAAGGTTAAAGGTTCATGAAGTTGTATTGATATTATTAAACAAAGTGGGAGCCTATAGTTCAATCATCAAAATCTAAGCGTTAAACTATTCAAGACTAAAATTAAAACACACAAAACCAAATTATCCCTTCAAAAATTCATCAATTTCATGCTTGTAATTTACTTTTAACCTTCATAGATATTACGTCCATAATTAAAGTTCATTTCAAACAATTGGCAATAATAAAGATGACAAAGCCTGCAATAATCTTCCTGAACAGAGGGCTATTGATATAAATGGCCGAAAAACTGCTGCCTTACCCTCTTGAACAGCTTGAAAGGGATTGTTGGAATCAACAAATCTGACTGAGAATGTTATCTTTTCATTCTGCAATATTTCTTCATTCATGTTCATTTCAGCCACAGCTAATCGAAACATTTTATCATCCTTTCTTGCAGTCTCCTCAAAAATTGCACCTGAAGAAGGAAAACAAACCCCATCAATTTGAGTCTGATTCGACAATGAGAATAGGAATCATTTTAAGTAATTTAAGCAGCTGAATTTGACAGACTCTCCATGCATTTGAATAAATAAACTGTACTAGCATTGAAATATGGTGCCTGATTTGCAATAGTGTACAATAATTGTTAATATTTAGTCACACTGACCATTTTCTTTTCAGAATATCAATGGTGCATTGATTTAGTCATATCCAGCATTTCTGAAAAAAAATTACCTATATATTTTCAACAAGGCATTTGATATTAATTATGTAAAAAAATTACAATCATGTCTATTAATTACAAGAGATGTACATGAGATTAAAACCACAGCGGTGAACAGAATTTTACTCCTTTCCTATATTTTTTATCTTTTACCCTCTACTTCGGTTTTCATGTCAAATTCTGTCAAGGGCATCAGTTTCTACTTAGAAGGTGATAGAGCTGCTACTTCACAGGGATACAGGCTCACCAGACTTCCTGTATTATTTGTATGGAGTAGATGCATCCTCACTGTGACTCAGTGGGTTAACCATGGGTGTTCTGACTTCCTCCCATATCCCAAAGATGTGTGGAATTGTGGATTACTCAGCTATTAACACATAGATAAGTGGGCTGCAGCTGTTCAGAATGTTGGCTGGAAGAATAGGGAATGAGGTAATTGGTATTAATAGATACTGAATGGTCAGTCTGGACAATGCACCAAAGGACCACTTTCTCTAAACTACTTACTTGGGTCCATGACTCTATGAAATTCTCCATTCCAACCATTTTTTGTCTAGTCCACATCCATATTTTTTGGGTACATCTCACTCCAGAGAAAACACAGTTTTCAATAATACAGTTTCACAAGCTGGTCTGAATTTTCTGTCAGATTAAGGGCAAAGGTAAAATAACTTGAAATTTA
Source organism: Mobula birostris (assembly GCF_030028105.1). Taxonomy (NCBI): domain Eukaryota; kingdom Metazoa; phylum Chordata; class Chondrichthyes; order Myliobatiformes; family Myliobatidae; genus Mobula; species Mobula birostris. The sequence goes on from NC_092376.1 coordinate 136,689,073, forward strand.
CATCACAAACACGAGAAGATCTGCAGGTGCTGGAAATCCAAACGACGACACACAAAATGCTAGGAGGAACTTAGCAGGCCAGACAGCATCTATGAAAAAGAGTACAGTTGATGTGGCAGACCGAAACCCTTCTGCAGAACGGGAGAAAAAAAGCTGAAGAGTAGATTTCAAAGGTGATGGGAGGGGAGAGAGAAACACAAGGTGATAAGAGAACCCTGAAGTAAAGAGTTTGGAAATTGATAGGTGAAAGAAACAGAAGGCTATGGAAGAAAGAAAATGGGGGAGGAGCACCAGGAGGGAGTCGATGGACAGGCAAGTGGATAAGGTGAGAGAGGGAAAAGGGGATGGGAAATGGTGAAGGAGAGCGGTGGGGAGGTGGGGGGAGGCATCACCAGAAGTTCCTGAAATTGACGTTCATGCCATCAGGTTGGAGGCTACCCAAACAGAATATAAGGTGTTGTTCTTCCAACCTAAGCGTTGCCTTATCCCGACAGTGGAAGAGACCATGGATGGACATATCGGAATGGGAATGGGAGGTGGAATTAAAATGGGTGGTCACTGAGAGATCCTGCTTTTTCTGGCAGACAGAGCATAGCTGCTCGATGAAGCGGTCTCCCAATCTATGTCGGGCCTCATTGATATGCAAGAGGCCACACCGGAAGCACCGAACGCACTATATGACCTCAAAAGGCTCACAGGTGAAGTGTCGCCTCACCTGGAAGGCACATTTTGGGTCCTGAATTGTAGTGAGGGAGGAGATGTAGGGACAGGTGTAGCACTTGTTCAGCTTGCAAGGATAAGTGACAGGTGGGAGATTAGTGAGGAGGGACGAACGGACAAGGGGGTCACATAGGGAGTGACCCCTACTGAATGCGGAAAGTGGGGGTGAGGGAAATATGTCCTTGGTGGTGGGATCCTGTTGGAGATGGCAGAAGTTGCTTGGTGGTCGGATCCTATTGGAGATGGCGGAATTTGCTTGGTGGTGGGATCTCCAACAGGGTTTCGGGGTTCCAGCCCGAAACACTGACAACACTCTTTTCCATCGATGCTGTCTGGCCTGCTGAGTTCCTCCAGCATTTTGTGTGTGTTGCTTGTTAGTTACATGCAGGTTGAACAATAAAGGATAGAAGTCCAAAAAAAGAACGCTCTTAAAGCCATCCTGTTCCTCCATAAATTTTCTGAAAAGGCAGACAAGCACCCCATTTAATCAGTGTGCAGTTGCTTTACTTATCTGATACATACCACTAAAATTGTAAGTGTAAGGCTTTTCCTAGACCAGCACTAAGGATTCTACATTGTTATCAAACAATCTCTCTGGCAATGAGAATTCATTTTACAAATTGTGAAGTCTTATTGCTTCAGCTTTTACCTACAGTACAGAATTTTTAAAATGTAAAATCTAAAATAACCATACATTTTGTTTATTCTTCTCTGACTCTCTTTAATCTCTCTCACTCCTATCTTTCATTCTCTTTATTTGCTCTTCTTGTAAAGTTTAATGGCAGTTGGTGGACCAACATGAGGTTCATTACCGCCACCTACTGAGTGGAGTGTGGAGCAAAGAGACAATAAGTATACACACTGAATTCACCCTCCACCCCTCACTCCCCCAAAATATTCAGATAATATCAAAAAATGTAATGCTTTTCAGCAAGTCACAAAATCACATGTACATTATGGCAGTGATATCCTAACAAACTTTCCATGTTAAGCTATGTCTGTCCTGAGAGCTCAATTTAGCAATTAGATGTTCCCTTTGCACCTCATAGGAATTGGCTTCAAACAATATGTACTGCACCATTTCCTGATAAGTACACTCCCTATAAATGCCTGTATCATGCATATAAATCCTGACAAAGGAATTATTCAACCTCGTATGTCCAATAAGTAAACAAGTACAGTAAAACTTTTCCCCTCCTTTTGTACCCTTCTTCTTGTTGAGTTTCCATCATCCTCTGAATTTTATATAAATGCCGTCCTTTCTTTTCCTTAACCCAACTTTGTTGCCATAGTGATTGAATAGACTTTTTAATTATGGCTTTCACCTCCCCTTCATGCAAAGGAACCACGACATTTATCGACTTAATTTTAAATGATTGCTTGGCTGGAAAGGCTGTCACCTCGTTTCCTTCAAACTCCACATGGGCAGAGACCCATAAAAAATATATATACAGAAGCCTCGACCCTGCAGCCTCAACAGGTGCTGTCCAATCTCAAGAACAATTTCAGGCCGCCAATTTGAAATACCCGTTTCAATAGATGTCAAGACGGAAAATGAATCAGAACACAGAAGTATATATCCAGGGCGTACTTCTTCAACCCATTCCAAGGCTAAAATGATAGCAACCATCTCAGACGTGAATACTGATAATTAGTCTGATAATCTTTTCTTAACAGTCACCTGAGATTTTGGAACATATACAGAAGCATCTGAATGACCTGCCACTGGATCTTTTGAACCACCCGTGTATATGTACTAAGCCATAATATCTGCCTTGCTTATATTGCTCATCTACCTGTGATACTGATACACAATCACTCCTCATCTTGATCTTTCCCAGAAGGCTTAAATCAACCAGAGGCAAAGGGAGAAACATGGAGGAGTGACAGGAAGGGGTACACTAGGACCATATTCCACATTAAACAACCCAAGACTTTGTGCCCATTCATTTCCCATCCACCCAAAACTGAACACCTTACAAATACACTTTCCTTCTGGGCCACCTTCACATGGGCAAACTTGAAGTGCCGAGCTCGATGGATATGATTAAATCTTCCCACTTCAGTCTGCTACAGCTGAGAATTACCACTGCATCCAAGGTCTATTCAGTTAATAAAGATGTCTTAATACAACTGAATGATCTATTGCTGCTTAAAACCGATGGAAACAATGATGACTGTGCCCGTACTATCTTTGTTAGGAGGACCGTCATCGGAATTGTAGCTGTGGCTTGGGACTACAAGTGGCGTTAAAAAAAAGGTTTTCGACTACCAATACTGACTATCTTGATGGCAAACATACCGTCTCTGGTAAATAAAATTGACAACCTCAGAGCTAGGGTGCTGTATCAGAGGGACATTAGAACAGCGCGCATCCTTTCTTTCATGGAATTTTGGTTAACCCTTTCTGTACTGGACACAGTGATTAAGATTGACGGATTCAGTGTACACTGTCAGGATATAACTGTTGAGCCTCTCAAAAGCAAAGCTGGAGGTGTACTTATCATGAGCAACTCCTGGTGACGTACTAATGTTTCGGAGATGTCCCAATTCTGCTCACCCAGACCTGGAATATCGTGCAATTGTGCCGCCCATTTTACCTGCCGCGGAAAATTTCATTGATCATTTTGATAGCAGTATACATTCCACCTCAGGCCAATGTCCAAAAGGCTCTGAATGATTTGAGTAATAGGATCAACATGCATAAAACAGCACACCCTGCGTCTTCACCATCATTTTGGGGGATTTTAACCAGGCTAGCTTGAAAAAAATCTCCAAATAATTATCAACATATTGCTTGTAGTACTAGAGGAAAGAACACACTGGACTGTTGTTACACCAGCATTACGAGTGCTTACTGTGTTATTCCACACCCTCACTTCGGGAAGTCTGATCACCTGGCTGTACTTCTACTCCCTGAGTATAGGCAGAGACTGAAGACTGCAGCACCAGTAGTGAGGACCAAGAAAGTATGGACAAGGGAAGCACAGAAGCGCCTGCAGGACTCCTTGGAATCGGTGGACCGGACTGTATTCAGGGATTCATCTTTGAATCTGGATGAGTATGCCGTAGTTGTTACCGATTTCATTGAAACCTGTGTGGATGAGTGTGTGCCTATGAAGATTTGTTGTACATTCCCAAACCAAAAGCAGTGGATGAACCAGGAGGTTAGTCATCTGCTGAGGGCTAGATCTGTGGCATTTAATTCTGGAGACCCAGGTCCATAAAAGAAAACAAGCTATGGCTTGCAAGAATAAAGAAACAATTTCAAGGGAGGTTAGAAGCAACATCGGATGCACATCAATTCGGGATTGCAGGACATTACTTCCTACAAAGGGAAACCCAAAGGTATGAATGGCAGTGATGCTTCACTACCAGACAAGCTCAATGCCTTTTATACTCACTTTGAAAGGGAGAATATAACTACATCTGTGAAGATCCCTGCTACACCTGGTGACCCTGTGATCTCTGTCCCGGAGGCTGATGTCAGGCTGTCTTTCTGGAGGGTGAACCCTCACATGGCACCAAGCCTCGATGGTGTACCTGGTAAGGCTCTGAAAATTTGTGCCAACTAACTGGCGGGTGTATTCAAGGACATTTTCAATCTCTTACTGCTACAGTCAGAAGTTCCCACCTGCTTTAAAACAGCGATAATTATAACAGTGCCCAAGAAGAGTACTATGAGCTGTCTTTAAAACTGTTATCCAGTAGCACTTACATCAATGCTTTGAGAGGTTGGTCATGGCTAAAATCAACTACTGCCTCAGCATGGACCTGGACCCACTGTCATCTGCCTATCACAATAGGTCTGTGGCAGATGCAATCTCAAATGCCCTTCACATGGCCTTAGATCATTTCAACAATACAAACACCAATGTCAGGATGCTATTCATTGACTATAGCTTAGCATTTAACACCATCATTCTTGCAGTCCTGATCAATAAGCTACAAATCTGGGCCTCTGTACCTTCCTTTGCAATTGGATCCTCGACCTAACCAGAAGACTACAATCTGTGCAGATTGGTGATATTATCTCCTCCTTGCTGACAATCAACACTGGTGCACCTCAGGGATGTGTGCTTAGCCTACTGCTCTACTCTCTCTATACCCATGACTGCGTGGCTAGGCACAGTTTAAATGCCATCAAATAATTTGCTGATGATATGGTCATTGACGGTAGTAGCTCAGGAACAGAGAGGGTGTATACGAGCCAGATATAGCAGCTAGTCGATGGGTGACGCAGCAACAACATTGCACTCAACATCAGTAAGACCAACCAGCTGATTGTGGACTTCAGAAAGTATACGATAAGGAACTCTAACCAATCCTCATAAAGGGATCAGAAGTGGAAAGAGTGAGCAATTTTAAATTCTTGGGTGTCAAGATCTCTGAGGACCTAAGCTAGACCCAACGTATCGATGCAGCTATAAGGAGGGCAAACCAGTGGCTACATTTCATTAGGAGTTTGAGGAGATTTGGTTTGTCACTTGAAACAATTGAAAACTTCTACAGATGTACCGTGGAGAGCACTCTGACGGGCTGCATCACTGCCTGGTATGGAGGGGATACTGCAGAGTTCCAAAGAAGCAACAGGATATTGTAAAATTAGTCAGCTCCATCTTGGGCACTAGCCTTCATAGTATCCAAGACATCATCAAAGAGTGATGCCTCAGAAAGGCAGAGTCCATTATTAAGGACCCCCATCATGCAGGACATGTCACTTCATCCATTTCTACCTATGATGTCGTAAATAGGGATGAATTTATAGCACTACAACATAATCTGAATGCTAGAGCCTGGACTTTATCAAGAGGCTCTAAGACCGATGGCGAGGCTGACCCATAAGCAACGTAGCCATAATCAAAGGCAGATCTGATTAAAGCAATAAACATTTGTTTAATTGACCTCCTAGTTGCACCACAATTGCACCCAACTAAGCACCTGAGCACACTAAGAGGATGTGAATTATTTCACATGCATCTTCCATGTTAAACTTGTGCCCATCCGCATACCTAGATACTGTACCATTGACTCTTGTTCAAGAGTTTTAGACCATAAGATCATTATATGGTAAGATATAGGAGCAGAATTAGGACATTTGGTGAATTGAGTCTGTTCCACCATTTCATCATGGTCAATCCATTTCCCTCTCAGATCCAATATCCCGCCTTCTCCCCATATCCCCTCATGTCTTGACTAACCAAGAATCTATTAACTTCTGTCTGAAATAAACCCAATGAGTTGGTCTCCACAGCCACCTGTGGCAATGAACTCCAAAGATTCACCACTCTCTGGCTAAAGAGATTCCTCTTCATATCCCCTCTGAAAGGATGTCCCTCTATTCCTAGGCTGTGTCCTCTGGTCTTAGACTCCAACACCACAGGAAACATCCTTTCCAAATCTCTCATCTTCTTCTGAATTCCAGTTAGTACAGGCCCAGAGCCATCAAACACTCCTCATATGATAAGTCAATCAACCCCAGAATTATTTTTGAGAACCTCGTTTGAACCATCCCCAATGTCTGCACAACCTCTCTTAAATAGGGGGACCAAAACTGCTTACAATACCCCAAATGAGATCTCACCAACACCTTATAAAGTCTTAACATTACATCCTTGCTTTTATATTCTAATCCTCTTGAAATGAATGCTATCATTGCATTTGCTTTCCACACCATGAACTCAACCTACAAATTAACCTGCACAAGGAGTCCCAAGTCCCTTTGCACTTCAGATATTTGATTTTCTCTCCATTCAGTAAATACTCTACACTTTTATTTCTTCTACTAAAGTGCATGACCATACACGTCCCAACACCATATTCCATCTGCCACTTCTTTTCCCATTCTCCTAAACCGTTGAAGTCCTTCTGTAGCCTCTCTACTTCCTCAGAACTACTTGCCCTCCAACTATCTTTGTATCAGCTGCAAACTTTTCAACAAACCCATTAATCCATCATCCAAATCATTGATATATAACGTAAAAAGAAGCAGTCCCAGCAAAGACCACTGTGGAACAATGGGAGACAAAGAAATGGCAGATGAACTTAATGGGTACTTTGCATCTGTCTTCACTGTGGAAGACACTAGCAGTGTGCCAGAGGTCTGTGAGTGTCATGGAGAAGAAATGAGTGCCATTGCTATTACAAAGGAAACAGTGCCAGGCAAACGCAAAGGTCGTAAAGTGGATAAGTCACCTGGACCAGATGGACTACATCCCAGAGTCCTGAGAGAGATTGCTGAAGAGATGATGGATGCATTATCTTCCACGAATCTTTTGATTCTGGCATGGTCCCATAAGACTGGAAGATTGCAAATGTCACTCTACTCTTTAAGAAGGGAGGAAGGTAAAAGAAAGGAAATTGTAGGCTAGTTAGCCTAACTTCAGTGGTTGGGAAAGTGTTGGAGTCCATTATTAAGAATGAGCTTTCGAGGTGCTTGGAGACTAATGATAAAATAAGCCAAAGTCAGCAAGGTTTACGTAAAGGGAAATCTTGCCTGAAAACCTTTTAGAGTTCTTCGAGGAATTAACAAGCAGGGTGGACAAAGGAGAGTCAGTGGATGTCATTTACTTGGATTTTCAGAAGGTATTTGATAAGATGCCACACATGAGGCTGCTTAACAAGATAAAATCCTTTGGCATTTCAGGAAAGATACTGACATGGATAGAGGAATAGCTAACAGGCTGGAGGAGGCAGCGAGAGGGAATAAAAGGGGCCTTTTCTGTTTGGCTGCCGGTGACTACTGGTGTTCCTCAGATGTCAGTATTGGGACCGCTACTTTTCACATTGTTTGTCAGTTATTTAGATAATGGAATTGATGGCTTTGTGGCAAAGTTTGCGGATGATATGAAGATAGGTGAAGGGGTAGTTAGTGCCGAGGAAGCAATACGATTGCAGCAGGACAGACGAATTGGAAAAATGGGCAAAAAGTGGCAGATAGAATTCAGCGTTGGGAAATGTATGAATTAAAAGGAACAAAGGTGCGAATTATTATCTAATTGAGGAGAAGGGTCAAACATCAGAGGTGCAGGGGGACTTAGGAGATCTCATGCAAGACTCCCAGAAGGTTAATTTACAAGTTGTGTCTGTGGTAAAGGTGGCCAATGTAATGTTGGCATTTATGTCAACGGGAATAGAATGATATTGCTGAGGCTTTATAAAATGATAGACAGGTCGCACTTGGAGCACTGTCAACAGTTTTGGGTCCCGAATCTCAGAAATGATATGTTGTCATTGGAGAGAGTACAGAGAAGGTGCACAAGGATGATTCCAGGAATTGAGGGGTTACCATATGAGGAGTGCTTGACAGCTTTGGGCCTGTACTCACTGGAACTTAGAAGAATGCAGGGTGGGGGGGGGGGTGGAAATCTCATTGATAGCTGCCGAATGTTGAAAGGACTACACAGGGTGGATGTGGAGAGGATGTTTCCTGTGGCAGGGGTATCCAGAACCTGAGGGTACAGCCTCAGAAGTGAGAGGCAACCTTTTAGAACAGTTGTAACGAAGAATATTTTTAGCTAGAGAGCAGTATATCTGTGGAATGCTCTGCCACAGACTACAGTGGCCAAGCCCGTGGGTATATTTAAGGCGGAAGCTGACCATTTCCTGAGCAGTCAGGGCACCAAAGGATATGGCGAGAAGGCAGGTGTATGGAGTTGAGTGGGATCTGGGATCAGCCATGATAGAATGGTGATGCAGACTCAATGGGCTGAATGGCCTAGTACTGCCCCTATGTCTTTTCTGGTCTTAGGGAACACCATTAGTCACCAGCAGCCAAACAGATAAAGCACCTTTTATTCCTATGCTTTACCTCCTGCCAATCAGCCAATATGCTATCCATGTTAGTACCTTTCCTGTAATACCATGGGGTCTTCATTTTGTTGGCAGCCTCATGTGTAGCACCTTGTCAAAGGCCTTCTGAAAATCCCAGTAAAGAACATTCACCATTTCTCCTTTGTCTATCCTGCTTGTTAGTTCTTCAAAGAACTCGAGCAGATTTTTCAGGCAAGATCTTCCCTTAAGCAAAGCATGATAAATTTTGGCAACACACATCAAAGTTGCTGGTGAACGCAGCAGGCCAGGCAGCATCTCTAGGAAGAGGTACAGTCGACGTTTCGGGCCGAGACCCTTCGTCAGGACTAAATGAAGGAAGAGCTAGTAAGAGATTTGAAAGTGGAAGGGGGTGGGGAGATCCAAAATGATAGGAGAAGACCTGGGGGGAGTGATGGAGCCAAGAGCTGGACAGGTGATTGGCAAAAGGGATATGAGAGGATCATGGGACAGGAGGCCCAGGGAGAAGGAAAAGTGGAGGGGGGGAAAACCCAGAAGATGGGCAAGGGGTATAGTCAGAGGGACAGAGGGAGAAAAAGGAGAGAGAGAGAAAGAATGTGTGTGTATAAATAAATAACGGATGGGGTACGAGACGGAGGTGGGGCATTAGCGGAAGTTAGAGAAGTCAATGTTCATGCCATCAGGTTAGAGGCTACCCAGACGGAATATAAGGTGTTGTTCCTCCAACCTGAGTATGGCTTCATCTTTACAGTAGAGGAGGCCGTGGATGGACATATCAGAATGGGAATGGGATGTGGAATTAAAATGTGTGGCCACTGGGAGATCCTGCTTTGTATATAAATAAATAATGGATGGGGTACAAGGGGAAGGTGGGGCATTAGCGGAAGTTAGAGAAGTCAATGTTCATGCCATCAGGTTGTTTGCGATGATAAATTTTGTCCTATTTTACTATGTGCTTGCAAGAACCACGAAACAACATTCTTAACAATCCATTCTAACATCTTCCCAAATACTGAGGTCAGACTAACTAGCCTTTAATCTCCTTTCTTCTGCCTTTCTCCCCTTTTGAAGAGTGGAGTGACATTTTCAATTTTCCAATCCTCCAGAACTATGCCAGAATCTAGTTATTCTTGAAAGATCATTACAAATACCTCCACAACCTCTTCAGCCACTTTCTTTGGAACTCTGGGGTGTAGACCATCTAGTCCAAGTGACTTACCTAACTTCAGGCATTTCAGTTTCTCAAACACTTTCTCCCTAGTAATGGTATTTTACTCACTTCTTGCTCCTGTCTCCCTTGAACTTCCAGCAAACTGCCAGTGTCTTCTGCAGTGAAAATTGATGTGGGATACTTATTCAGTTGTCTGCTGGAGTACAACCTGGTGAACCTCCTTTGCACTGCCTCCAAAGCCAGTATATCCTTCCTCAAATATAGGGACCAGAACTGCACACAGTAGTCAAAGTTCACTTACTTTACTTCATATACTGCATGCATTCAAATATAACACCTTCAGTTCTGTATTCACCCTTTTCGATCTTGTCTGCCTTTTACATTGCACCTCATCCTGCTTGCTGTCTCCTCAGCCTGAACTTGCTAGTACTCTCACTATACACTGCCCGTTTGTAAACCAACTGCCCCATCCTCACCCCTATCACTCCAGTTCCCATCCCCCTGCCAAATTAGCTTAAACCCTCCCAAACAGCTCTAGCAAACCTGCCTACAAGGATATTGGTCGCCCTCGGATTCACGTGCAACCCATCCCTTTTGTACAGGTCATACCTTCCCCAGAAAAGATCCCAATGATCCAAAAATCTGAACTCCTGCCCCCTACACCAGTTCCTCAGCCACACATTCCCCTGCCAAATCATCCTATTGTTACTCTCAATGGCGCATGGCACCAGTAGCAATTCAGATGTTACTACCCTGGAGGTCCTGTTTTTCAGCTATCTAGCTCCCTGAAATCATTCTTCAGGACCTCCTCACCTTTCCTACATGTCTTTGGTGCCAATAGGTACAAAGACCTCTAGCTGCTCACTTTCACCCTTTGGAATGCCGTGTACCTAATCTGAGACACCCCTGATCTTCCCACCAGGGAGGCAACATACCAACTGGGTGTATCTATCACACCCACAGAATCTCATCTCTATTCTTCTGATTATGGAATCTCCTATCACCACTGAAGTGATGATCTCATAAAACTTGAGATCAATTTTGGGTGTAATATTCCTTTTAGAAAAACAAATAACTACAGTCTTTGTAATAGAAAATTTAAACACCCACTGATGTCTGCATTCCTTTAATTCATTTATAGCTGCCTGCACTTTCCTAACTGTATAACTTATATTCCTGCCTCTCATCTACACTGCAAAGTTACCAACCTATACAGATTTGAAAATGTCTGAGCCAACATTTAAGAAAATATCAGTAATTATAATTTTGAAAAGGAGTGGACTACACACACTTTCTGTGAAGTCTCATTCTCTTTCTCATACTCCTTAGAGAATGTTGCTCCCACCCTAAGTTGTATCTTCCTACCACAATAAAACCTTGAACCGAACTGAACTTTCTACCACCTTTTCCCCATCTTTTCCAGCAACCCTTGTGTCCATAATATATCATAATCTTTCTCTACATCGAAGAAAACTGCTTCCACTGATTCTTTATTAACTTGGGCCTTACAAATATCAGATTCCAAACTTAACACTGAGTCCATGTTCATTCTCCCTTTATAAAATCCAGATTAGTATCAGGGAATTTTCCACTACTTTCCACAAAATAAGAAAGCCTTGCTATAACCATTTGCTCCATTATTTTACATACATGTTGAAGGTAGCAGAATATGTTCATAACCAGAAGGATCTTACTAATGCTTACCAGGTTTCAACATTGGAATAACATCTGCTAATTTCCAGGAACCATTAAACCCATATTATATTAAATAATTTCAAAAGCAACATGAACTTCAAGTCTGATAACCATGTAAACATATTAAAACAAATATCATCTTTCACAGATGATGTCTGACCAGCACCATTAATAGGCCTTTTAAGTTCTCAGTCAATGTAAATTCAACACCCAACCAGGAACTGGAATATTCTATTTTCTCAGTAATCTGAGGATTGCTTACCAAAACTGTTTCTCTCTTTTTCACTTAAATTGGCTGACGTATGTTTTTGCTAATAATTTTGCTGTTGCAGAGTCAGTAACTGCAATCTTCTCCCCACAATACAATACCAGTAATACATCAAGTTTTCTAACTCCTCCCATTTTCCATATCAAACTCCAATCTTTTCTACCTGGATTTCTCTCCCAATACTATCACAGCAAGTTCTCCAATATATTTTCTTTGCTCTTCTCACTGCTTTTCTAACTATAGATTGAGGTTTTTTTTAATATATTGATTGAAAGGTGAATACGAGTAACACTGTCTAACTTTCCCAAATGCTTTATTCTGTTTTTTCACATTTGTCCATCCACCAGGGAATAGCTCTTCTTTTATTATCTCCCAACGATCTGTGAATTGATTCCTTAGCTATTGAGTTGAGTACAGAGCACAAGGTATTATTAATCAGCTTGATATCCTCCAAAAACAAATGGTATGGAGATCCACTTTCACATAAATTATCAATTACATCCTAATTTGCCTTTTTAAAAATTCCATCTGGGGATATGAGAATCTTTCCTCTCATACACATCAATTCCCATTGAGCAGATAATGGGGAAATGATCACTCCCCACAGTTGTATCATTATACACTTCTCAGTTAATTCACTTGTTATAACTTTAGATACCAGCGTATGGTCTATAACAGAAACAGTGTTGCAAATAAGATTTATTTTTGCACCATTCAAGCTCACCACTTTTCTTTCAGAAAGTCTTCCACCACTGTCCCATTCATATTTGTCATTACAACAAGCATTAAAATCCCCACACTATATGACCTTATTTTCTGTATTTCCACTCACGGTTTCCAATATATCAGGTGTTAACCTTTCACAAAGATTATAAATATGATTTGCTCTATTTGTGTTCTTGTACCAAAATATCTATCCTTTTCAATCTCCAACTTCCTGTTTCATAAACTGCTTGTTGATGGTTCTTCTACCTGACTGGTTACTTGCCTTCATCAGACTGGTTCAAATGCTCTATAAAAGAAGCTGATATTTGATTCTTTAATCTGAACAAGTTTTGGTTCAAAACTTCAGAGACTGTTCATTATCAAGTGCAAGTCTTAGTGTGGATGAAAATTCTGCACCATATTTTTCCTCAGTTAATCAGGTCATGTTCCACAAATTTACTGTTATCACCCACCAGAATGTCTGACAACTGAAGCTGCACTTCTCAACAATGGCCTTTATTGTTATTTGCAATTTGCTCCAAAATAATATATTATTTTTTCCTTGTTTCACAATTCTGAGGCTACTATTTCTATCTGTTTGATTTTTTTCCTAGTGTTTTGTCCAGCTGTCTGTTGGCTGAGGTATCAATCTACATGCCCAAAGTTAAACTCTTTGGTTTCACCAAACAATGCACCCTGCTAAATCAGGAATGGTTGGGCTTAATTTCAGAAGTCTGAGAAGTCCTGGAGACAAGTACAAGTTTAAGTGCGAGTTGGAAGGAGGGGAGTAATAAAATCAGGTTACATTTCAACAAGCACTGCTTTACCTTATTTATTTATTTATTTATTGAGCTACAGCATGAAATAGGGTCTTCCGGATCTTCGAGACACAACGTCCAGCAACCCCTGATTTAACCCTGGCCTAATCACAGAGCAATTTACAACGACCAATTAACCTTCCAACCGGTATGCGTTTGGACTGTGGGCGGAAGCCCAAGACTCGGAGGAGAATAGTCACGGGGGAAATGTACAAACTCCGAACAGGCAGCAGTGAGAATTGACCCGGGTCACTGGTACTGTAAAATGGTATGCTAACCACTGTGGTAACATCATGTCATGCTTCAAAGCATTACACTGCATGTATCTCATCTTCAAAAGCAAAAAGAAAAATAAAATTATCTTTCAGATTATTGAACTCCCAAGAATGAAAAGAAAAAGGCCATTTTCAATCCCAACCTTGATTGAATTGATGATCTGCAAAAATAAAAACTGCAGATGCTAGAAAGCTGAAATAAAAAGATAATGCTGTGGATACTGAGCAAGTCAAACAGCATCTGTGGAAGTGAAACAGACTTCACACTTACGATTGTTGACACCTGGGATTGAAAATGACTACTACCATGCAATCTGAGGGGATTGAATTGGCCCAGTATCAAGCTCTGAAGACTATCAAGTGAGTTAGAAAGGCCATGTATTAGGATGGGCTCATAATTTCAAGAACCACAAAAAAATCTAGAATTCACCTTTCCTGCACCTATTCTGTAACAGCACCATAAAACCAGTTGGAAAATCACAATTTTATTTACAAAGGACTAGAACCTGATGTTTAACTCACTGTTTTTCTTGCATAAGTCTAACCAATGATCGCAAGCTCATTCAAACATGGTGGCAGATGCAAGAGTTGAACAAAAACTGTGCTTATAAAAGACAAACAAGGACACGTACTTAATAAAACAGTAAACAGAAATAACATAAAAAGAGATGCTGCAGAAATGGGTAGACAATCAAATACTTATTAAAAATACCTTTGATTAGCTGGTAAGGATTCAGATCTCAGGCAGGAAAAGATTCTATTAAAATTAAGATACCAAAATAAAGAGGGAAAGCCTTTATTGGAACAAAATTTCAACGTTTGTAAGCAATACATGTGTGCTAAAAGATTGAAGAATGATAGATGTTATATATTTGTTTAAAACTCTTAAGAGTCCTGCCAATTATCAATCAGCTGGCATTTCCTCAGTCGTCAAAAATAAGGACAGATTATATGACCTCATACTTCACCTCGGACTTCAACTACTGCACAGAGTCTTGTCATCTTCAGAAGTTTTCTGATGACTCTGCCATAGTTGGATGCATCAGCAAGGGAGATGAGGTTGAGTACAGGACTATGGTAGGACTCTTTGTCACATGGTGTGAGCAGAATTATCTGCAGCTCAATGTGAAAAAGACTAAGGAGCTGGTGGTAGACCTGAGGAGAGCTAAGGTACCGGTGACTCCTATTTCCATCCAGGGGGTCAGTGTGGACATGGTGGAGGATTACAAATACCTAGGGATACGAATTGACAATAAACTGGACTGGTCAAAGAACACTGAGGCTGTCTACAAGAAGGGTCAGAGCCGTCTCTATTTCCTGAGGAGACTGAGGTCCTTTAACATCTGCCGGACGATGCTGAGGATGTTCTACGAGTCTGTGGTGGCCAGTGCTATCATGTTTGCTGTTGTGTGCTGGGGCAGCAGGCTGAGGGTAGCGGACACCATCAGAATCAACAAACTCATTCGTAAGGCCAGTGATGTTGTGGGGATGGAACTGGACTCTCTCACGGTGGGATCTGAAAAGAGGATGCTGTCTAAGTTGCATGCCATCTTGGTCAATGTCTCCCATCCACTACATAATGTACTGGGTGGGCACAGGACTACATTCAGCCAGAGACTCATTCCTCCGAGATGCAGCCCAGAGCGTCATAGGAAGTCATTCCTGCCTGTGGCCATCAAACTTTACAACTCCTCCCTTGGAGGGTCGGACACCCTGAGCCGATAGGCTAGTCCTGGACTTATTTCATAATTTACTGGCATCATTTACATATTACTATTTAACTATTTATTACTATCTTCTATTACGATTCTATCACTAGTTATTATTTCTATGACTATTACTATTTACTATTTACTAATAGTAATATTACTATTACTATTACTATTAATATTTATTATTTATGGTGCAACTGTAACGAAAACCAATTTCCCCCGGGATCAATAAAGTATGACTATGACTATGACAAACTTCAGCAGTTTTGGCAGTTTTAGCCATGAAAGAAAAATCCAGAAAATGTTGGTGGGAGAAGGAGAAAGAGAAGCTGAATCTGTCACTTTGTTTACTCATGCCAGAAGGGCATACTACGATTTTATTCCCTTTCAAGATCTCAATCAAGCTGTGCTTTGACTGCCAGCACACACGGGAAGACACCACTGATGACTATGCCAGCCAATGCCCACTCATTATATAGTATCTCCATTATCTGAAATGTAATCTATTTAAAATTACCAAGGCACTTCAAAAGGAGGTTTTACATTTTCCTTACTGCTTTCTTGACAGTTTTTCCCCTTCTATTTGTTCAGTTTGGCTTTATCTAAAGGACATTTGATCTGATAGCAAACCCGATGATCTAGCAAAAAATAAACAGTCACACCACTCTGCATCCTAAATATTTAAACAAATTAGAGATAAAGTAGAATGAATAGGTGGGAGGGATTGAGCTAAATAAGAATCAGCATCAAGCATAGAGAGCTCATGCCCAGTGACCAATACAGAACTTGATTGAAGCAAATAATATATTATTGAAGTGAATGAATAAATACATTTACATAGTGTCAAAAGAGGGCATTGGGAGTGGACCCAAATGCAAGACACAGACACTCAGACACTGAAGTACTAGGAACAGGACAAGTTTATCAAGAAAGCAAGGGGAGTCAGGAAGAAACGACGCCGGGCTTGGACACAGGCCCTGGACGAGACAAGGACACCGGGCCTAGGCTAGGACTAAGACTAGGAAAGCAGGACCAGGACAAGGAACTTGGAACTAGGAGCCTGGGCTAGTACTCCGAGCCAGAGACTGGACAGGGACCCGGATCCTAGGTCCTGACTCGAGCTCGGACCCCGGATCTAGGCGAGGACAAGACGTGGCTACAGGACTGGACGTGGCTAGGCTGCAGGACTGGACATGGAACCCCTGTACAGGATGAGGACATGAAGCTCAGACTTGGACAGGTCAGAAACATGGTGCCTGGACTTGGTCTTGGAACACAGAGCCTTGGACTTGAGCACCGGAACACTGAACACAGAGCCTGGACCCCTCCTTGAGGACAAGACATAGGGCGGGGTCTCATACACAGAACACCGAGCCAGGACCCCTCCTTGGGAACAGGACCTTGGCCGGGGCTCTACACAGAGTCAGGGTCCCTCCTTGGGAACAGGACCTAGGGCCGGGACTCTTCTTTGACACGGACACTAAACACAGGGACACAAAGAGACGGTTCCAAACTCAGTGATAGATAGTTCCTTATCTTGGCGTGGCAAGGCTCCGGTCTCACTCTGGCGGTTGAACTAGATGGCGATACAGGCAAGGGTGCAGGCGAGGTTGCAGACAAGGGAGCAGGCGAAGGTAACAGACGAAGATTACAGACAAAGATTAGTGTCGCAGTAACTGTTGAGATAAACTGCCAAAGTAACTGCTAGGGATTCGGATGGGGACGATCCAGCACAGGATGAGGGAACTTCCAGGGCTGGGTAAGGGAACCTCCAGGGTTGGGCGGGGGAACCTCCAGCACCATGCTGGGCGAGGTACTCCTGGGCTGGGCGAGGGAACTCCAGGGAAGGTTGTGGCTCTTTAACTAGATTTGGCTCAGTTCTTTGACTTGGCTGGGTTAGGCTCTAGGGCAGGGGTCCTCAACCTTTTTTGTACCGCAGACCGTTTTAATATTGACAATATTCTTGCGGACCGGTCGACCAGGGGGGTGTTCAAGTAGGGTTAAACTCACCTCAACATGTGTTTTACAGTTAGGGTTGCCAACTTTCTCACTCCCAAATAAGGGACAAAAGTAGCAGTCAAATCCCGGGACACTTACGTTTACCCCAGGAAAGACTGCCATGACCATGAAACCTTGCGCGGGCACCTGTGTGCGCGTGCGTGATGTGCACATATGTGATGTGCGCATGTGCATATGTGCTGATTTTTTCCCCACAAATCGGTTTTGTCTTAATCTTCCCGACTATACTGCACATACATTATTTCTACTTTATATAGGTTGTGTATTTATCATATCATTCCTGCTTTTACTATATGTTAGTGTTAGTTTAGGTTTTATGTGTTATTTGGTATGATTTGGTAGGTTATTTTTTGGGTCTGGGAACGCTCAAAAATTTTTCCCATATAAATTAATGGTAATTGCTTCTTCGTTTTACACCATTTCGGCACTAACGGTTTCATAGGAACGCTCTACCTTAGCGGGGCAAATACGGGACAATGGCGGTCCAGTATGGGACAAACCAATTTAGCCCAATATATCTGATGTCCCGGCAAATACGGGACAGTTGGCAACTCTATGTTCAAGTTCAACAGTGCGTGACAGGGAATGAGGAAAGGTGCAGCTGATTCGTATCGTTTCCTCACGGTCCGGTAGCTCATGCTTTGCGGCCTGGTGCCAGTTCTTGGCCCGGTGGTGGGGACCACTGCTCTAGGGTACGGAGCCAGGACTCCCACTTGGACGCGGAGCCACCAGGACCCTGCTAGGAAGCAGGGCCGAGATGCTTTCCAGGACACAGAGTGACGCACCTTCTATTATTCCAAAAGACTGAAGTAGGATAAATACTGAAGGGCTTTATTCGCAGTAAAATATGACTTCCAGCATGCTGAGTGTCTGCCCCTGGACTGAGGGAGAGGAGCAGGGCAAAATCACCTTTATTCAGGGGTCTGTGGGAGGAGCCACAGGGGTAGTCAGCAGAGGGGCGTGTCCAGACAGGTAACCCAGTTACAACATATATATATGGTTTACCACACAGAGCTGGGACCTTTTCTTGAACGCAGGGTCCAGGATAATTTCCAGGATGCAGGGCCGGGACACTTTTTAGGACGCAGGGCTGGGATGACTGCCAAGGATACTAGCCGAGGTAACTAACGAGGATACTTTATTGTCGTCAAACAATTGATACTAGAGCATACAATCATCACAGCGATATTTGATTCTTCGCTTCGCGCTCTCTGGTGCAGAGATCAATAGTACATAATAAAAATTTAAATTATAAATCATAAATAGAAAATAGAAAAAGGAAAGTAAGGTAGTGCAAAAAACCGAGAGGCAGGTCCGGATATTTGGAGGGTACGGTCCAGATCGGGGTCAGGATCCGTTCAGCAGTCTTATCACAGTTGGAAAGAAGCTGTTCCCAAATCTGGCCATATGAGTCTTCAAGCTCCTGAGCCTTCTCCCAGAGGGAAGAGGGACGAAAAGTGTGTTGGCTGGGTGGGTTGTGTCCTTGATTATCCTGGCAGCACTGCTCCGACAGCATGCAGTGTAAAGTGAGTGCAAGGACGGAAGATTGGTTTGTGTGATGTGCTGGGCTGTGTTCATGATCTTCTGCAGATTCTTCCAGTCTTGGACAGGACAACTTCCATACCAGGTTGTGATGCACCCTAGAAGAATGCTTTCTACGGTGCATCTATAAATATTAGTGAGGATTTTAGGGGACAGGCCAAATTTCTTTAGCTTTCTCAGGAAGTAAAGGCGCTGGTGGGCCTTCTTGGCAGTGGACTCTGCTTGGTTGGACCAAGTCAGGTCATTTGTGATATTGGCCCCGAGGAACTTAGTTTTTGACCTGTTCCACTTTCGCACCACCAATGTAAATGGGGTCATGCGGTCCGCTACTCCTTCTGAAGTCAACAACCAATATCTTCATCTTGCTGACGTTGAGGGATAGGTTATTGTCTTCGCACCATGCCACCAGGTTCTTAATTTCCTCTCTATACTCAAACTCATCATTACCTGAGATACGGCCTACAATTGTGGTGTCATCAGCAAACTTATATATTGAGTTTGATGGAAACTTGGCTACACAATCATGGGTGTACAGTGAGTACAGCAGGGGGCTGAGTACACAGCCTTGTGGGGCACCAGTGCTCAAAGTGATCGTAGAGGAGAGCTTGTCCCCTATTTTTACAGCCTGGGTCCTGTCTGTGAGGAAGCTGAAGATCCAGCTGCAGATTTGAATGCTAAGGCCCAAGTTCCGGAGCTTAGGAATCAGTTTATTTGGAATGATGGTATTAAAGGCAGAGCTGTAGTCAATGAAAAGGAGCCTTACATGTGCATCTTTATTCTCCAGGTGTTCTAAGGAGGAATATAGGGCCAGAGAGATGGCATCTGCCACTGACCTGTTGCTCCGGTAGGCGAATTGCAAAGCATCGAGGTTGACCGGTAGGCTGTGGTTGATGTATGCCATAACCAGTCGCTCGAAGCACTTCATAGCAATTGACGTCAGAGCCACAGGTCGATAGTCATTCAGGCATGCCACCTTGCTCTTCTTCGGCGCCGGGATTATTGTTGCCTCCTTAAAACATGAGGGGATCTTAGACTGAAGCAAGGAGCAGTTGAAGATGTCAGCAAACACCCAGCTAGCTCGCTTGCACAGGCCCGGAGAACCCGTCCCAGGACGCCATCTGGACCCATCACCTTCCTTGGATTTATCTTCAGGAAGGCCCTTCTAACATCCTCCTCTGTGACAATGAATCTCGATGCCACCAGGCCCGGTTCATCCGGAGGGAGCGGGATGCTCCTCTTCTGTTTGAATCTTGCGTAGAATACGTTAAGTTCATCAGGAAGAGAAGCGCTACAGTTATTGATATTCCCAGCCTTTTCTTTGTGCCCAATGATCTCATTTAGACCCTGCCATGGTCTACCAGCATACCTCTGGTTAGCCTGGGCTTCCAACTTGGCTCGATATTGCCTTTTGGCGCCCTTAATGGCTTTATGGAGTTCACACCTGGATTCCGTGTAGCGACTGGTATCCCCGGACCTAGAAGCCGCAGCTCTAGCCTTCAAAAGGGACTGGACCTCATAATTCATCTAAGGTTTCCAGTTAGGGAATACCCGGATTGTCTTGCGAGACACACAGTCTTCTGTGCATTTCCAGATAAAGTCCGTGACAGCTGAGGCATACTCATCAAGGTTAGCTGCCAAGTCCTTGAATACTAACCAGTCCACCAATTCAAAGCAGTTACCTCATCCTTTTTGTCCATCCAATGCGACACCACTTTTGGCACCGTGACCTCCCGCTTCAGTTTCTGTTTGTAAGCCGGGAGGAGAAGTACGGGCTGATGGTCCAATTTTCCGAAGTGAGGTCGTACTTGATGCGGTAATTGCCGAGGAAACCGCCGAGGAAACTGTCAGGGATTCAGAAGGGGAGGGAAAGGGTACAGTCCAGCAGGGTATCCTTGGTTTGCAGAGGTATTTATGTGCCTGCCCAAAACGAGAATCAGGTGCCTCAATTAAGGCACCCAATGGAACAAGGGAAAACAACAAAACCCGGAATAAGGATCGATGAACCGACTGTAAACCAAAATGCGCAATTCACGGACTGGACTATGACATATAGATTTTCAAGGAATACTAAATCATCTCACAATATACAAATGTTTGTATTTATGGAAAGTAATTAGGATTCTTGGCATAAAGAATTTGATAGAAGTATGGATAAAAATAGATCTGAATGGCAGTCTGCCAACAAATCCTTCTCAAGTTTGTGATTGCTAGAAGCAAGTCCTGGAGATTGGTAATATGATTAGGTTTGTTCTCTATTAAATATATATATATGTATACCACAGGACTCCCTCATGGCTTTGCATATATTGAAGTCAGAGGATACACTGCATTCTGAAACGTAGGAATGTTATATGAATCTCTTAATCCATTGTTGAGCCTAGGCAAAACAATAATTAATCTAAGATGTTCAATTTAAATAAGTCAACTATGACACATCCCGAAGGTCTTATGAATTAAATAAATATTGTCAGCAAATAAATAACAAAGGGGTCAAGAATTAAACTAATGAATGAGAGGTCAAAAATTAACCAAGAGTACCCAGAGTCCTAGTTAAATATCAGAGGCAGGAATTCAATAAATAATCATAGGCAGTGGCTTATCTCATTAGCAATTCCTTGTTTATATGATGAAGAAAAAAAATCAGAAGTCACATGCCCAGTTACATCCAGATGGCTTCTGACTCGTTTTAGTTCTTGTGGTGATGATGCTCTGGGTAACTACCAACAGCAGTAACTGGAATTGCAACTGCAACGTTAATTAAAGACCCAACCATCAAATGAGGTGGAGAATTAGGCGAAAGAGATAGAAATTTTTCTGAGTAATAAACCTAGTTAATCACCTAGCCTTAGGTAAAGCATATAATATCTAATGCATACAAAGTACAGTAAAACACAATATTAACATAAAATATATTTTGGTAAAAGCTGTACTCTCAATGGCTTCATTCTCATAAGTTTTAACACAAACATTGACCAAACATTGCAGTAATAGGTGGCAAAATTTATTGTAGAAGTGTAATGCCCTGATTCACATCTTTACTGTTATGCTGTAGGTATTTCATTTAGCAGCTCTGTTCTGCTGACAGCCTGTTTGGGTTATTGTTGAAAATAAGGGATGATGTGGAATGTGTGCCATCCAATTAGTGGGAGGTTTTCTTGGTGAGGGACAATAAGGTTTGTCTTGGGCTTTTGTTCAAGAGGAGATAGAGAGAGAAGACGCTGGGGAGAATCAGTCATAGCATACGATCTGGTGGGAAACCGTTTTTTTCGAGATGGATTGTGATGGATTATGTTTGGAAGGTGGTGTGTGCTTTCACATTGACCGAGAGCTCAGTGCATGAGTGACAGAGAAGTGCAAGATGAGCTCCAGCTTGCGCACATTTGACTGTTTAATTAGAATGGGCCCTTGTCTTTTCATTATTCATTACTAACCCTTCAGTTAAGATTCATAAATATAATTCCTTTATTCATATGCAGTCTACTGTCCGTTATTTCATGGCCTTAATTTGTAACAGGGTAGCAAATTACACAGCATCCACACAAACAGGGGTTTTGAGGGATGAGGTGCTCCCACCTCAATCTCACACATTTGGTGAGGCCAGAGGAAAGCAGAGTGTTTCATCAGTGTTCAAAATTTACAAATTTCTTTTAAGTTATCTGGACAGGTATACATAAAGAAGAATATCAGAATTATTAATGATGCTAAAGTGCGAAGGAGATGCAAAGTGCTTTTACACTTGTAGATACAGGCGATCTTCGATAATGAAAATTAAACTTTAATTAACTGATAATAGTGAGCCAGAATAATAGTGTAATTCAAGAAATGTTAATTAGGTTTACTAACTCTAATCTATGAACTCCATCCTCAATTAAAAGGTCTACCAATAAATTTCACTTAGGATGTTATCGCTATAAAACTCAACCTCAGCGTAATTTCTTCAAATTTATATTCAAAATTCAAACTCAAAGTTCAAAGTAAATGTATTATCAAAGTAAATGCATATATCTCACCATATACAACATTGAGATTCATTTTCTTTTGGGCTTTTACAGTCGATGCAAAGAAACACAATAGAATCAATGAAAACTCCAGGCAAAAACAAAGACCAATGAGCAACCAATATGCAAAAGACAACAAACTGTGAAAATACAAAAAAAGAGAAAATTTAATAATAAATAAACAAGAAATATCGAAAAGATGAGTTGTAGAGTGCTTAAAAGTTTGTGGGATCAGTTCAGTTTGGGATGACTGAAGTTATTTCTCTGGTTGAAGGGCCTATGGTTGAGGGGTAATAAATGTTCCTGAAGCTGGTGGTGTGGGACCTAAGGCTCCTGTACCTCCTTCCTGATTTCAGCAGTGAGAAGACAGCTTGATGGAAATGGTGGGGGTCCTTGGTAAGGATAAGGCTTTCCTGCAACAGCACTTCTTGTAAAGGTACTCAGTGGTGGGGAGAGCCCTACCTGTGATGGACTGGGCAGTATCCACTACTTTTTACAGGTTTTTCCATTCAACAGCTTTCGCGTTCTCATACAAGGTCATGATACAACCAGTCAGTATACTCTCCACCACACTTCTATAGAAGTTTGTCACAAGTTTTAGATGGCATGCCAAATCTGTGCAAACTTCTAAGAAAGTAGAAACACTGCCATGCTTTCTTGCAATGGCACCATGTCCTGGATCCAGGACAGATGCTCTGAAATGGAATTTAAAGTTACTAACCTTCTCCACCTCTGATCCCCTAATGAGGACTGGCTCATGGACCTTTGGTTTCCTCCTTCTATTTATGTGTTTATAAGGTGAAGATTTATAAATTTTAGAAAGTGACAGAATTACTGAGACACTATGATTGAAAGCAGTCTTTCTCTGTAGTAGTGAATCCAGCTTTAATGACCCAATTAAGCTGGTTCCCTTGTGCTTTGACAAAGGCCCCTAGCATCCCATGGTCTCATTCAAAAGCTTGTAATTTTCACCCACCAAATTGCACTTGTCACCCAATACTCATCCCATTTCTGATCTTGAACCCACGAACACTACATCATTATTCCTGCTTCGTACTATTTATTAATTTTGTAACTTTTGGTATTTTTTTGTCTTGAACTGCTGATACAAAACAACAAATTTACATCAGTGCCTTGAAAAAGTATTCAGTCCACACAACTATTTTCTTTTTAATGTCTTACTGTCTGCTCACTAGGTTGGTGTCAGGAGTGGGATTAGAAACTGACAGCAAGATTGAAGAGCTATGACGTCGGAAGGAGCACCTTAAGACCCAGGGAATAAGTCAAGGGAACGAGCAGTATGTCTCCCCTGCATCTCCAGGCTGGGTTGCCGAAGATGGGACGCTGGCCCAGAGGGAGGACCTAGAAACCGAGCATTGTACCTTCCCAGAGAACCCTGATGCGGCAAGCTTACCCACGTTCCCCAACCTTGGGGACATACTGGATTGCATTACCCACCTCCTTTATAAGCCTGCACCAGGGAACCGGAGACTCTGTAGCCATGGGCAACTGGGCAATTTTGTAGGCACCCACTTCAACTCTGCTTCCCATTCCCATTCGGATATGTCCATACATGGCCTCTTCCACTGCCATGATGAGGCTAAACTCAGGTTGGAGGAGAAACACCTCATATACTGTCGAAGTAGTCTCCAGCCCCTTGGTATGAACATGGAATTCTCCAACTTCCGGTAATTCCCTTCCCCTCCCTTCCCCTATCCCTATTTCACTCTGCCCCCTCCCCCAGCTGCCTATCACCTCCCTCATGGTTCTGCCTCCTTCTACTACCCATTGTGTTTTCCTCCATTCCTTCTTCACCTTTCCTGCCTATCACCTCCCTGCCTCCTCTCCCCCACCCCTTTATCTTTCCCCTTATTGGTTTTTCACCTGGAACCTACCAGCTTTGTCCTTCCCTCCCTCCCTCCCCCTACCTTCTTTATAGGGCCTCTGCCTCTTCCCTCTACAGTCCTGACGAAGGGTTCCGGCCCAAAACGTTGACTGATCGTTTCCACGGATGCTGCTCCTCTAGCGTGTTGTGTTTGGCCTGGACCTGCTGTCCTGCTGGGGAACCTGTGTGAACGTGCCAGGGGCAACATTCTACCTCAGCACTGAAGCCGTGGCTCTCTAGCAGGGCAGCTCTGGAAGTGGAGCCACCAGTCTCACAGCTGCCCACCACAGTGCAGCACACCCTGCAGAGGTCCAACTCAACAGAGCAGAACCAACGACAAGTGATGGTGGTGGCAGCCCTTCAAGCGGCAGCCGGCGATGAGGTAGACCTCTCCACCATTGACCAGCAGCTGCACAGTGAGCAGTACAGCGATCCCATGCTGGCCTGGGTGAGGGGCTGGCTGAGTGTGGGATGGCGGCCAGAGTGTGCAGAGGTGTCCAGCCTGAATCCAGAGACCAAAGCCTGACACTCTCAGTGGGGCATGCTGAAGGTGCTACTGACACCCCACAGCACCCCAGGCGGCGGTGTCGACCACCACTGGGACCTTCGGAGTTTGTTGTGGACTCAGGGATTGCCGGGGATGACTGTCCCTTCAGGTGGGGCCACTGTAGAGCTCCTTAGCCATCCGTAGCATTCCTAGTGGCCAGTGTCATTTATTGTTCTTGTTTTAAAATGCTTTCAAGGGATTATGGTGGGGTGGTTAAGTTCATTTATTGTTGCATTTTAGCTTGGGTTATCCCTATGTCTGTTTGTGGGTCACCCTGATTGTAACTGGTGTGTAAAAGAATCACCTCTGCAATCTGTATGTGACTGAGAGGGTTCTCTCCCAGGGTCTTAGCAACCAGTCTGTTTCAGTGGTTGTTATAATAAAACCAGCAGTTAAGCTAAATGAGCTTTGCTTGTCTGTCATCATGGACCGAAAGCTTGCCAAGGAATTTTTTTGACCTAATCTACAAAACATTATGCATCATGTCAAATCAAAAGAAAAATTCCAAAACTTGTCAACAACTTACTGTAAATTAAAAACCAAACCTGAAGGGCCGAAGAAGTATTCATCCCCTTTGTAATTACTACACTAACTTTCATCAGGTGCAATATACTGTACTGCCAACCCACCCAATTTAATGATGTAAAAAAATTGGAAGATCCCTTGTTTTCAATGAATTCAAGAGAATAAACACCCCCTCGTTCTGTAAGCGGTAACATTAGGGTAGATTTTCAATAGACCAAATCAAATGATGCCAAAAGATCATTAAGGGCAAGCCAGGGGCATGATAATGGAGAAGTGCAGATCTGGGGACAGGTACAAGACAAAAGGGAGGCTCAGGCTACTATGACACCAACAGTCACTCTGAGTGAGCAACAGAAGCCAAAATTCTACAACTGGAGATGAAGTTCATCGCTCTATAAGCTCTCAGGCCTTGAACAAAAAGGGTAGCAAGGAAAAAGCCTTGGCTAAAAAAAAATTATATCCTTGCCCATAAAGACTTTACAAAGTGTCACTTAGAAGATACTGTAAAGATGTGGAAGAAGGTATTGTGGTCCGATGAGACTAAAGTGGAACTTTTTGGTCTCAACACTAAGGGTATGTGTGGCATAAATCTAATATTGTGCATCAGCCAGGTAACACCATCCCTCCATGAAGTAGCATCATGTTATGGGATGCTTTGCAGTAGCAGGGACTGGAAATCTGGTCAGGATTGAATGCTGCTAAATACAGATATCCTGGATATAAAGCCTCTGCTAGAAAGATTAGACTGGGAGGAAGTTTCTCTTTCGGCAAGACAATGTCGCAAATCACACTGCCAGAGCAACCACAGAGTGGCTTCGAATGAAGAAAAGTGATGCCATTGTCTGGCCTAGTCAGAGTTATGACCTTAACCCGATGGAAAATCTATGGCAAGACCTCAAGACCTCAAGTTCTGAAGATGACAAGACTCTGTGCAGTAGTTGAAGTCCGAGGTGTAAATGGTGAAGAGAAAGGGAGACAAGACAGTCCTCTGTGGCGCCCCAGTGCTGCTGATCACTCTGTCAGACACACAGTGTTGCAAGCACACGTACTGTGGTCTACCAGTCAGGTAATCAAGGATCCATGATACCAGGGAAGCATCCACCTGCATCGCTGTCAGCTTCTCCCCCAGCAGAGCAGGGCCAATGGTGTTGAACGCACTGGAGAAGTCAAAAAACATAACCCTCACAGTGCTCACTGGCTTGTCCAGGTGGGCGTAGACACGGTTCAGCAGGTAGACGATGGCATCCTCAACTCCTAGTCGGGGCTGGTAGGCGAACTGGAGATGATCTAATTGTGGCTTGACCATAGGCCGGAGAGCTCCAGAACAAGTCTCTCCAGGGTCTTCATGATGAGGGAGGTCAATGCCACCGGTCTGCAGTCATTGAGGCCGCTGGGGCGTGGTGTCTTCGGCACAGGGACGAGGCAGGACGTCTTCCACAGTACAGGAACCTTCCGGAGCCTCAGGCGCAGGTTGAAAAAAGGAACATTACAGTGAAAAATAGAGAATGTGATCCACAAATCAAAGTTCTCAGTTAAATTGATCAAAATGCCTGGTTGTTATATTCATTTATGTGAACAAAGGGCTGGGGGCTGAATACTTTTAGAAGGTATTGTATATCAGAAATAATAAACCTTGACTTTGGCCAAAACTAAGCAATTCCTTTGCAAACTCCACAACAGTGAAGATATTTTCCTCTATATGATTTAGTAGCACCCCTACATTCTTCCAAATGACTAGCCCTCAAAGAGGTTTGCCGGCCCACCATTTGGTGACTAACCAAGGGGGTCCTTGCAGCAACCAATAAATTTCTAAGTCCATAACCTCCTCTTGGATGATAGGGTGGAGATGTCTCTACCAAAGGAGGTGTAAGGCACTCCTTCCCTCTGCTAGCCTGCAGATCATCCTTGGACATGGTCTAACACCTGATTAGTCCCCTGATCAGGGTCATATGAAGCCTTGGCAGCAAGTAGTGGATAGTTGTACGAGTAGCTGGTGCGTATCACAAGTCTTGGTTATGCAACCACTGACGCCAGGCAATCTCTGATGAGTATCGATAATGGTTGGGGTCACCCATCTTGTAAAGATACTGCCCAGAAGAAGGCAATGGCAGACCACTGCTGTAGAAAATATGCAAAGAACAATCATGGCCATGGATAAGACCATGATCGCCCACATCATACAATACAGCACATAACGATGATGATAACCACCTCAAACTGAGCACAAAAGACTTTAATTAGAATATTTTATTCAATCCCCAGTGATTTATAGAAAACAAAAGCAAAAAAAGGATTAAAAGAGAAAGAGA
Source organism: Mobula birostris (assembly GCF_030028105.1). Classification (NCBI taxonomy): domain Eukaryota; kingdom Metazoa; phylum Chordata; class Chondrichthyes; order Myliobatiformes; family Myliobatidae; genus Mobula; species Mobula birostris. The sequence goes on from NC_092376.1 coordinate 136,717,053, forward strand.
GGAATAGTTATTCACCTTAAATTTCAAGAAATAATTAAAATCTAAAGGAAAGAGTCCAACCTTGTAAAAGTTCATCAGTAGCAAAAAAGGTTATTTTGCAGTTACTATCACACACTTGAAATCTTAATATTTAAAATATACTTGGACAGATTATACGGATATGAACAGTTTAGAACTTTAGAGTGACATGTTGGAAAATGGGACTAGCTGAGAAGGGAAGTTTGACTGGTACGGACCAGTTGAGCCAAGGGGTCTGATTCTCTGTTGTATTATTCTATGGTTCTATTACATTCACTAAATTGAACAATTTTTAAACTATTCTAGCAAACCTAGCATGTAAGTTAAGCAAACCAGCTATCTCCTATCCCATATATGTCAGTAAGATCCTGTACTGTTACAGCAAACTGGTAGATACATGTGTTATGACCAAGGAAAGAAATGGCTGGATTTGCTTAGCACTTTAGTGCAAGGGTGTTTATTAGTTATGTCAAAAATCAAAGTTACAAAAATGAGCAAAATAGTAGAAAGACAACTGGCAATATTTGGAAAAAGATATCTACCAGAAAACACAATAATAGTTCCAGTGTGAACTCCTTGCAATCCCAATCTCTCTCTCCTGCTAAAAGCAATCATCTCCTTTTTTTTAACCCTAGGACATAACATCTTTAATTACCAACAAAGTTAACTGAAGCCTGCACATGAATTAAAATATAATGCACCCAACAATGTAATTACATTTCATTACAAAATGAACAGAAGTATCTACATTAAATACAGTATACAAATGTCTATTGTGACAAAAGACCAAGTTATCAGAAGATTGATGCTAATGAGAGAGATAAGTGAGACAATAGAGCAGCATTCGGAAATGTTAATGAGAGACGAGAGAGATTAACGAAAAGAGACACAGTTCCGAGTATTGTCAGACCAGTTGCTTTGAACCTGAACTGTTTGAAGTTTGATAGACAGGCGATACCCCAGCAGGGGGATAAAAGGAACAGGTTCGCTAAGGCAAGACACACCACAACACCACGAGGTAACGAGACCCTGGAAGTGCGGTGTGCCCCCCCCCCCACAAGTTGGTGGGAGTTTTGGAGGTCTGGTCGCGGGACCGACCATAGACGCACAGGGTGAAAAGGTACGATCGGCGGGAACCTGGTGTGTGTGTCCGCCCTTGCCTGGGTGCCGGGTTCACTGTGGAAGAACGGTCGTATCCGGAACAGAGGGGTCACAGTCGGTGACCTCGGAAGACAATAAAGGGTTCACCCGAAAGCTAACTGCGACGAACATCAAGGTCTGCTGAATCTGATTTGCATATCTTTTTCTCTCTCTCTCTCTCAAACAGCACAACAGTGATTACTGCAAACTGAACTCAGCTGAACTGAACTCTGCGTCACTTGAGACTGATCATTTTACCCCTAGACTGCGATAGAACTTGATTGATCCTATTATTCTAGTTCTGTGTACATGTGTGTTTTATCATTGCTAACCTGTTGCATTTATATCCTTACTATTAGAGTACTGTGTTACTTATTTCTTTAATAAAAACTTTCTTAGTTCCAGTAATCCAGACTCCAACTAAGTGGCCCATTTCTGCTGGTTTGGCAACCCAGTTACGGGGTATGTAACACTATCCATTTACGTATCTCTTTTACTAAATATTCCACCATATATGCAGGGAAGGCACTGCAAAGCCATCCCAAGTGCATCAGCAAGTTTAGGACCCATTATGAGAATATACCGGGAAAGACATTGAAGTATGCACACTCAGTGCAACGTCAGCAGAATGACAAGGCAATGTTTGTATGTATGTGTATGAAGCGCGTTAACCGAGTGATTTTCGTCACAGAAATATTCTGGATGACCAATTCAGATCGACCACCAACCTCCTGACTGTGTTTTACTGGTGCATGTCCAGTTACCAGATGTTTCTCTTCTGCTTTCACTTCAATAACTGATTGCTGATAGTCTGACAATTATTTATACTACTTAACCTAAACCAATATATTGTACAGTTGTTTCATTTCACTTTGATTTATATTGGTTGGCATCTTGCCCGAGGATGAAACAGAGATTAGATCACACTGCAAGCACCTGCTATCTTTCATGTTAGAATGAAAGCAACTATACTAATTAAAACAATGAGCTTTAAACTGCAAAAGATGTTAGTAATTTTTAACTGTGAGTTGTATACAGTTTTCATTTGTAAGAGTCAGGTAAAGTGAAGGTTGAGATGATTTTGACGTAGAGTTTGATTGCATGTGCAATTTACTTCAGAGCACAAAATTAAGAATGAATTCACTACACGGTGAAGCACAATTATGACCATTTCCAGATCACTTCACATCACTCTGCAAATTCAAGCAGGCCCGTCTCAGCCTGTCTCTCACTGGCAAGTTCAATGTGATTTATTCATTATCCACTCACCCAATGACATCATAACTCTTTCAGCATTTCTTTTGAAGTATTGTCCAAAAGATTGATAATCTTTGAAATTCATGAATGAACACCTTCACTGTGACACAACAGACGGAGCCTCTACTTACCTTTAGCCCAGGACTCATATTTACCTTTTTTGCTATTTTCCCACAGCCTCTATCTGGAATGGAGATAAACTATAAATCTCCATCCAGTGCCAACATTCTAACCCTAGCAAATCCTCCCCATGCCTAGACCCTAATCTCCAACAATACCAAGTCTCAATCTGCAGTTTACTGTGGCCATCACAAATGATGTCTACGATTCCATTCCCAGAGAGCATTGCAGTAAATCTGATAACTTGGCTGTCCTTCTCCTATCTGCATACAGGCAGAGGCTAAAGAACAAGGCTCCAGAGATTAAAAGAACAAAGAGGTGGTCACAGGAGACAGAGGATTACTTCAAGTTGGTGGACTGAGCCGTGCTCAAGGACTCATCTGTGGATCTGGATGAATACACCATGGTTGTCTCAGACTTTCTAAAAACAGTCATAGACAAGTGGATCTCCACAAATTCATTCAGGGTCTTTCCCAACCAGAAGCCCCAGATGAACCATGAGATTCAAAATCTGCTGAGGCCAGGCCTGAGGCATTCAAGTCTGGTGACTAAGAATTTACAAGAGGTTCCAGGTACGATCCCCAGAAAGCCACCTCATGAGCAAAGTGGCAATCCTGGGCTAAAACCTGAATCAATGAAAAATGCCTAACACCTGCAGTACGGCTTGAATGCTATCACCTCTTACAAAGTGAGACCAAGTGACATAGATGACCACAGGCTTCGCTTCCCAATGAGCTCAATGCATTCTTGCTCGCTTTGATTGTCGAAATGTGAAGGAACCATCATGTTATTTTACAGCCTCTGATACTCCAGTGACTTCAGTCTTTGAGGCCGACATGTGAGCATCCTTCAGGAGGGTGAACTGATGGAAAACATCCAGCCCAAATGGGTACAGACTGAGCTTTAAAGACTTGTACTGATCAACTGGCTGGAGTCTCCACTGAGAACTTTAAACTCTTGCTTCGGGAGTCAAAGATACCCACTTGCTTCAAGCAGTCTTCAATTATACCAGTGCCTAAGAAGAATATGGTTACCTGCCTCAATGACTATCGCCCAGTAGCACTTACATTCACTGTGATGAAGTGTTTTGAGAGGTTGGTGATGAAACGTATCAACTCCTGCTGAGAAGCAATTTGGATCTGCTCTAATTTGCCTACCAGTGCAACAGGTCAAAGCAGATGCCATTTCATTGGCTGTTCACTCATCCCTAGAACATTTGGACAGCAAAGATGCATCCATCCAGATGCTGTTTATTGACTACAGTTCAGTATTTAATACTTTCATCTCCCCAAGTCTAATTAACAATCTTCAAGACCTTAGGTTTAATACCTGCTTGTGGAATTAGATCCTTCATTTCCTCACTTACAGACCCTAGTCTGTTCAGATTGGCAACAACTCCTCCTTCACAATCTCCATCAACACAAGCGCACCTCAAGGCTGCATGCATAGCCACCTGCTCTGCTAGCTTTACACTTAATACGCTGTAGCTAAGCACAGCTCCAATGTCATATTTAAGTTTGCTGATGACACCATTGTCGTAGGCTAAATCAACGATAGTGACAAATCAATACAAAGCAGGGTTTTTTGAAGATCCGGCTGGATTGTATCAAAACAACAACCTCTTACTCAATGTCAGTAAGGTTAACAAGCTGGTTATTGATCTCATGAGGAGGAAACTGGAGGTCCATAAGCCAGTCTGCATTGGGGGTCAGAGGGGGAGAAGGGTAGCCATTTTAAATTCCTCAGTTTATCATTTCAGAGGACCTGTTCTGGGCCCCAGCACATAATTATGAAGAAAGTACAGCAGCGCCTCTACTTCCTTAGGAGTTTGCGAAGATTTGGCGCGACATTTAAAACACTGACAAACTTCTACAGATGTGTGTTGGAGAGTATATTAACTGGCTACATCATAGACTGAGTTAGAAACACTAATGCCCTTGAATGGAAAATCCTACAAGAAGAAGTGGGACACGGCCCAGTCCATCACAGATAAAGCACTCATCACCACTGGGCATATCTACATGGAATAATGATGCAGGAAAGCAGCATCCATCATCAGTGACCCCCACCACCCACGTCATGCTCTCTCCTTACGGCTGCCATCAGGAGAAAGGTACAGGAGGCTCCAGGTTCAGGAACAATTATTACCCCTCAGCTATCAGGTTCTTGACCCAAGGGGGATAACTTGCCCTGGCCCATTACTGAACCGTTCCCACACCCTATGGACTCACTTTCAAGGACTCTTCATTTCATGTACTCTTTCTTTCTTTATTTATTTTTGTTATTACTTCTTTTTTTCTTTCTTTTTGTATTTGCACAGTTTTTGTCTGTTTGCTCACTGGTTGGTGGTTATTGTATACATTGAGTGTGCCTGCAAGAAAATGAATCTCGGGTAGTATATGGTGACATTAATGTACTTTGCTAATAAATTTATTTTGAACTGAAGTGAAAGGCCTCAGTCTGAACTTCCAGCCAAGATGGCACTTGCGTACAACACTCCTTCAATTGACATCTTCTGGATAGATTATGAAACCATATATTTCACTTCTTTTATGCCCTTTATATTTGTATATCATCTTGGATATGATCGTGGAATGGTTGGAGCCCATGATTTGTAGTTTGGAGATTGTTTGGGTGTTTCAGCACAATGCAGTCTCTGAGGGAATTCTGGGAGGCAGAGGCAGCATGCAGGAACCTCGTGGCGAGAACGCAGTGAGTTGACGTTTGGCTCCGTTTCGCCGCTTGAAGCTTACATTGCTCACTGATTAAAACAATGAAGGAGACTGAAGTGCCAGGTGCCTGCTTCTTATCATTGGGGAATCACTCTGCTGCGGAGAGCACAGGGTACCTTTTTATCACTGGAAAGATCGCTCTGCTATGGAGATGGAGATGTTGCCCAGGTTTTCTGCGTTTTGGATGTGGACTTGGACTCTGAACTTCTGTTTCTTTTTCGCCCAATCTTTCTCTTTTTTTTGTCTGCGGGGTGAGGGGGATTTTGGGGGTTGATGTGGCTGTTCTGCTTTTGTTGTTTTTTTTGTACGGGGTGTAGGCATCTGGGGGTTGATATGTGCTGCCATTCTTTTCTTTCTTGGTTTTGTGGCTTTCTGGAAAAGAAAAAGTCAGAGTTGTATACTTTGATAATAAATAAACCATTGCACCTTTGAACTTTGATCCTTTTTCGGTAACTTCCCCCCTGAAGTTCCATACTTAACCTTCTGATAATTTTCTTTCAGGGACGCTTACACTGTATCCATTTACTGATCCTCACATATCTGATCCTGAATGTGATCACTGATCCAACCATGGAGGACCGAACACAAACTCTGCACTTCACTGGTAGCTTAACCCTGTTCCATTCCTGATGGAACTCCCTCCCTTTACATCACTGGCCTAAACAAGACCCAGAATTCTGACAGCCAATGTTTTTTGCACAATATGTAATGATACACTGTGAAAGTACACAGGAACTGTTTTTCATTAAAACTAGGCAAAGCCCACTCTACGGAATTGCACAACTGTGGAGGCCAGGTTGTTGCACGTATTTAAGGCAGAGCTTGATCGGTTCTTGATTGAACACAGCATCAAAGGTTACGGGGAGAAGGCTGGGGAGTGGGTCTGAGGAGGGGAAAAAAAATCAGCCATGATTGAATGGCCCAATTCTGCTCTTATGTCTAAAGGTCTTAAAAGGCTCCAGTGGCCTTTCACCATGGACCTTGAACTTAGGGGAACCTGGCATTTGTTTGGAATAGGATTGGAACCTATGACATTCCATACTCAGTTATATCATTCCAAATCATAGAGTGAGTCATAAACATAGTATCAGGCCCCATGGCCCACATCCATGCCAACCATTGGTATTTGCTATTCTTATTCGGTTGGGTAGTGGGGTGGAGATACCTCTCTACAAAAGGAGGTGTAGGAGGTGTAAGGTGCTCCTTCCCTCTGCTAGCCCGCAAATCACCCTTGGGCAAGGTGTAGCACCTGCTTAGCTCCCCACACCCAAAATTAGGGTCACATGAAGCCATGGGAGCAACTGGTGGATGGTCGTATGAACAGTTGGTGCATATCACAAGTCCTGGTTACGCAATCACTGACGCCAGGCAAACAATCTCGGAAGAATATTGATAATGGCTGGGGTCACCCGTCTTGTAAGGACACTGCCCAGAAAATGGCAATAGCAAACCACTTCTGTAGAAAAATTCACCAAGGACGATCATGGTCATAAGACCATGACTGCCCACTTCATATGACATGGCACATAATGATGAATAATAATAAACTTGGTTTACCAACTATAGCCTTCCATACCAAGGCAATTCAACTACTTCTTACATCTTATGAGAGCACTTGCATCCACCACTCACTCAGATTCCAACTGCACTCTGGATGATAAGGGTTTTTCCACAGAACCTGTTACCCTCTCCTTTACTCTCACAGCCTGTGCCAGCTAGTTTTAGGTGCTCATTACTTAAGAGCATCTTGTTACAAACACTGATGGATGATACTGGAGGAAACATCTTTCAGCAGTACATTGGAAGAGCTGTTCATTGAGAAAATAAAATTGCCTTGTTCCATGCAAACAAATTGGAATATATATGTTTTTTTTTGCTGCCAGAATCACAATGACAGTTTAATTTAAAATTAAAATATTTCACATGCTGGAAATCTGATTAAAACAAAATTTGCTGAAAATATTCAGCAGATCAGGCTTCAGATTTAATGTTTCTAATCCGTATTGTTTTATAATAATTTGCTTCCTGATTACTCAGTCTGACATATTAAATATGTCTACTTCCTAAAAATAATAATTTTTTTTGCTATTGGTATTCAGATAGGGCATAACACAATGTGGCAATCTCTTTAACCTCTTCTTTATTTTACTTTTGATTATCTTAAGTTGATATTCTCGAGTTGCTAAATCACAAACTCATGGAAGTACTTTTCCTGACTACATCATCAAAAGCCATCATAATTTTGAACAGATCTATTAAATCTGGTAAAGGAGGTGGAGGGGTTGCACTTCTGACAAAGCAGAAAGTCGCAGCAGTACTCAGAGAAGACATACTAAAGGGATCATCCACAGTGACAATTTGGAGCTCAGAAATAGCGAAGATGCCATTATGCTGATAATAGCAACCGCAACTCCCTTCCCAACTAGCTACTGTCTGTAGGGTAGGTCATGGAAAGGTGCAGAAATAACAGGGTTGTCATAGTACTATCATCTACAAAGCCCAGCCTTCTTCCCAGACATAGGAGGCACTGGGAGCTAGATAACAAAAGTATAGGAAAAATACCATACTATAAGTTTTATAGTACAATATTATAGAATATAATAAGTATTATACAGTCACCAAGGTACTAAGGGGCATTATTCACATTAAAGTAGGTGATAAGGAAAGTGGGTGGAAGGGGCTTTGTGCAGCTGGTTTTGAGTGTAGAGAGTGAAAGAAATTTTTGCAAGGGAAATCTGGGGAATCCTTATAGAAATGCAAAAATGTTCCTGGGCATTGAGGAAAGATTAAAGATATTAAAAAGATCTCTGAAGTTTTCCTGCCTCTGAACCGCCCTCACTCATTAAGTCCAATGTGTCAAAATCACAACTGAAATATTTCTCCATTGTCAAATATGGTTGAACCAAACCAAATTATATAACAACTTTGTCAAAACTAGGTATAAGTCTAAAGTTATCCTTACATGCAAAAATATTAATATCTGAATTTTCTCTCTTCCATTGTCAAACACCTTCAGAAACAACACTGCTATTCATCCTTTAAGAAATGTCAAATGTTCATTAAAAAATAGTCACCAAAATAGAGAGTAATTATTCAACTGCCTTGGTTACTTTGATTGATGGTCAAATCAATGATTTCATTGACATAATCAAATCAACGATCACAACTCATTTTTTCTCCAGATTACTTCACACACATTGAATCTCACTTTCTCATCCTTTCATTTCATTCTCAATGAATTTGTCTTTCCAATAATCATGTAGACCGGCATTTCCTATCCATTGATAATGCTAACTTCTGCCAAAATTACCCCATTTCGAGTCATATTCAGCAGCATGTTCTCTGAGCATCCAACCTTAATATAGGATGGAGACTCCAGTCTGCAGATGTGGGGATCTTGAGCAAAAATAAACTACAGGAGGAATCTAGTGGGACAGGCAGCATCTGTAGACAGAAATGGACAGTTGATCTTTCAGGTTGAGGCCATTGCAGATGCTGCCTGACCTGCTAAATTCCTCCAACAGTTTTTTTTTTAATTTTGCAACCTTAAAGTAATAGCATCCTGTTATTCACTGAAGAGTTGGCAATAACTGAGCAAAACTGTACACTCAGTCACAAGTATTAAACGTGAATCTTGGTAGTAAATGCACTGTTGCATTCCACTTCCAAATACTGGCCAAACAACTTCAACAGAACCAAATTAATAAGGTTACAAACAAATCTCATGGAATATTATGCTGAGAATTCTCATGGAATTTTCATAGAGTATTATGCTGAACACATTACCCTACCTTTTATCTCCATTAAAACATTGGTTCAACTTCATTTTCTCCCCTTTCAGAATAAATTGGAATATTTGCATCCCTGCATGCTCTCAACCCAATATCCTCTGTTATAACTGTTTGCTTTAACATTTGCCATCAGTTGACTCCAAAGCTCACCGAGTTGCCTTCCATCTTTCACAAACAACACTGTTCAAAATCTCAGCTCTTTGTTTTCTATTGAGTGATTAGTACCACTGTCACCGCAGCCAAACTGCACTGGCTCTCTGTTCATTGCACCCAGACCTAAAGGTTCTCCACTACATACTAAAAATGCTGTTTGGCAGCCCCTCCTAATTTTATAAGGATCCACAAATATACATTTCCTGAAACAATACTTTTACCCTAGTTCCACACATCTAGTCGTGTGATCCTCTGCTCCAGAATTCTCTATTCTTCCATCACCTTCCCTCCTTAAAATCAATCCTTTTGATCAAATTTTCAGTCAGACTTCCCAGTCAATCCCTCTTTAGTTTATTACCTACACGTTTGCTAAAAGCTTGAGATACTTTAATGCATAAGATTTTTATTGGTACTATTGAACCAGATATGAAGATTAATCTGTTTGCATTTTCTTCAGCTCTCTTAAACCAATTAATTCCTCCTACTGCAAATGCAGCAAAGGCAAGAAAGGCATAAAAACCAATTAGTACAATGTTTGGGGCATCCCTAACATCACAAACTCTTGAGCATCACAAGGTTTCCTTTTAGCATTTTCTCAACAGATACATAATAAATAAGAATTTACTTAACAGATCACTGGGGAAGCCAGAAAACTAAGGATGCCTCACATTTAATAATGCCAGAGGGACGAGGAAAATGGGAAATGAGAAATAATCTTGAATACTACCAGATAATTGATGCATTCAGTTGCAAAGTCTAAAAATGTCATAAAGGGGCATTTATTTTACTAGTACAGCAGGTCACAGTTTTAAAAACACAAATGTCCAAGAACTTCTAAACAGTGAGCTCCAATCTTTCTAACAGAAACTAAATACATGAAAACTGACAACTGTAGCAGTTCGGTTGCCAACTTTAATAATGATGATGAATTAAATCAATGGGGCAGATTTTCTGTTATCGCACAATCAGTGACTGCCCTATCCTTGGGCTATACCATGAATAACAGCCTAATAACAGACATAAGCTTCTACTGGGAGCCCAGCTCAGATTTGCCTTACCCTGGGGCTGTCTCATCACAGAAAATGAGTTTAATTCACAGAGTAACATTAACACTGAGGCTTCCTCTGTCGTTGAGAAACTGACAAAGCTGTTAATATAAGTTCAGACATATTTAACATTCATTAATAACTTTGACAATGAAATAGCGAAAAAGGAATACGATACTCCCAGAATATCATTATCCTCTGTGATAGTTGGGCCCACTACACAAGTGATAAAGACATGGTAGAAGTGCTTGAAATACTCTTCAGCCAAAAGTGCCCAATGATGTTCCATCTTGGTTTTTCCCTGAGATCCCTATTACAGTACCACAGCAACCAATCTTTGTCCAACTTCACTCACTTCACAAGAGATTAAAAAGTGATTTTAAAACACGGGATATGAGAGACTAGGACAAAACAACATCCCAGTGTGATAGAATTGCACTCTACAGCTAGTTGTACCTCTAATTGAGCTATTCTAACCTACACTCTGGTAAATTTCTCCAATATATTCTACTCTCAAAATCTAGGACACATTCATTCTGGCAATTTACAGCAGAAACTTCACCCAATTGATGGCAGCAATTCAAGAAGTGGCTCACTGCAATCTTCACAACAGCAATTAGAGATGAGCAATAAATTTTCGCCTTGCACGGACCCCTCCATCCCAGAAAATGACTAACAAGGTGTTTAACAGATTACAATATATTTTACATTTAAAATGCTTAGAACACTTTATTGCATTAAAATCAATTTTAAAAAAACATTCAAACCAGCAGCAGGCAGGAAATCCCCACTGGTTTAGGTCATTGCAAGCAATGCAACAGGAACACCCATGGTGTTAAGCAGTATTGTTGACACTGAGTTAGAAAGTATGGACAACAGACAATTGTAAAAACTTTAGATTCAGTAGTGTATTCTTATTACTGAACATGGATTCCACTGTGATCATCAGATCCTCATACAGGTGAATACTTATGACAGCACCTGTTCAAACTGCACAAGAAAGAATGGCTCAACAGACTGAGTCTGCTGAACTAGCTTACACTGACAGGTTTGGAAGTGACAATGTTTCTTCTAAAGGTGAAAATGCAAGATATAAGTGACTGCCTGTCCTGAATTTGCTACCTGTGGGGAGAAGTAAATCTAAAGCTCGCTAGCTAAAAATAAATTGCTGGAGGAACTCAGTGGGTTGAACAGCATCTGTGGACGTATAGGAATTTTTGGCTTTGCTGGGCTTCAGTCTGAAATCTCAGCAATTCTTTTCCCTTCCAATGCCATTCGAACATGATTAGTTCTTCCAGAATTTGGTGTTACCACAGATTTCAGCATCTGTTGTCTCCAGAGTCCCTAGTTAGCTAGATAAATTGAAAGCAGAAGTGTTTTGAAGAGGGAAATAGAATATAACATTCTTAAAATGAGCCATGTTGTATTCCACTTTGCAACATTAATGGAGAACAATCTATTTCTATTTATAAGGTAAAGTTTAAAGTCTGGTTTTCTGGGATTGCTGGATTTCTAGGCTTCTTATTTGTGTCAGGACTGACCAGTTCTGGTAGAAGGGCAGAGGATAGTGGGGGTGCTCAGCAAGTTTGTGGAAGGACAATGTCAGCATTTCAGCTGGGAGGAAGCATCATTCTGTTTCTCTCACCATAAATGCTGCCTAATCTGCTGAGTGCTTCCTGCATTTTCTGTTTTTATTTCAGAGTTCCAGCTTTCAGAGTTTCTTTTTTTATATTTTCTGACTGGTGTAAAGGCATTTACAAAATTTGCTCAGACTCATACGTTGACGCCTGTCAGCATTCAGCACTATAATCAACAATACATAACTGTCAACATATATAAAGGACTTCCTATTGCTAAATTGTCCACTAAACACCAACGATAACACTTTAAAGTTGTTTGTGTAATCAGAGTGTGTCTCGATTGCTGTGCGTAATGAAAAGGAGAAATTTCAGAGTGTACTAGAGGAGATGGAATGGCCACACAGTCAGTGAGAACATTATACAGATAATCTTGGTATAAGAATGGATGTATCTGGTTTTCAGCCTGTTAAACAAGAAGTACATGCCATTATAAAGACCTTAAAAGTGGAGACAAGTTAAATCAAGGTCATTCCTGAGAACTGTGCAAGATCAACGGAAACAGTTAAAGGCAAAACACTTAATTATGTTGATGTGCAGGTAGATATTGGGATCCAAGTCCATAGCTGCCTGAAAGTAGCCACACAAGTTGACATGGTAATATAGTGAGCATATTGCATGGTTGCCTCATAAATCAAGGCACTGAGTTCAGAGTTAGGAAGTTACTTTGCAGCTAAATAGGTTGCATCTGGATTTTAGCATTCAGTTCTGGTCTCCACATTAAAGGAAGTATGTAGAGAGGTCAGAAGAACTGTACCAGGATGCAACCTGGACTAATACCATTCACGTACTTCTTACATATAACCTATAATGAATTATGCAGATAAACAAATCAAACAATAAATGTCCAATATTACTCAAATATTACTGAAATATTGAATACATTACACTCCCTCCTACTTAGCTATAAAATCCAACTAAATATAAAATGCATCTCATCTCAAATAGGTAGCACATTGCTATCTAGTTATCATATATATTCAGCCCCCACAACTATTTTCATATTTTACTGTCTCATTTTCAAAATTTTATATATACTGAAGTAGGATTTTTGAGCTAACCTATAACACATTGTGTGTCAGGTCAAATCAATAGAAAAATTCCAAAACCTGTCTAAATTTTACTAGATATTAAAAACCAAAACTGAGAGTCTGAAAAAGTATTCATCTCCTTTCTAATAGAGAAACACAAATCTGGGGACAGGTACAAGACAACCTTAAAGGCACTGAACGTACTTCGGAGCTCAGTGCGGTCCATCATGAAAAAGTGGAAAAATGTGAAACCACAGCCACACTGCCTAAGCCAGACTGTCCATTGAAACAGTATCCAGAGAAGAATGGCACTTATAAGAGAACCTACTGTGATGCCAACAGTCACTGAGTGAGCTGCAGAATCAGTGGCTGCAACTGAAGATGAGGTTCATGGCTCCTTAATCTCCAAGGCCTTCCGCAGAAAGGGTATTTATGGAAGAGTGGCAAAGAAAAAGCCCTGGGTAAAAAAATACCTAGACTGTGTAGACTTTGCAAAGAATCACTTAAAAGATTTTGTAAAGATGTGAAAGGATGTCTTCTGGTTGGATGAGACTAAAGTGGAACTTTTTAGTCTCAACACTAAGCAGTCAGTACATGTGGCGCAGATCTAATACCAGACATCCCACCTCTCCCAGAAGTTCCAGGAGTCTCCTGCATATTGATAGCGACTCCCTGATGCCTGCAAATTATATACAATATCCCGGAAATTGATTTTTTTGAGAGCGAGAGAGAGCACGAGGGAGCAAGACAGCAAGAGAGAGCACAAGAGTGAGAGAGAGCGCAAGAGAGAGAGAGAGCGCCATGGCAGAGTGTTCCAAAAAAAAAGAAAATATAAAACATACTTCACCCAGACCACACTAAAGTGTACCCCTGCCTAACAGGGGTCAAAAGCAATGACAGTGTTGCTTGCTGCACTGTTTGCAACAGTGACTTTTCTATTGCCCATGGTGGGTTAAGACTGTGTAAAAGACATGTTGAGGTGAGTTTAACAGGTGTCATTCGTTCATTAGCATAGCTAACGTTATTTAAACTAGCTGGCTAGCTGCTAAGGAGCTACTCTATTGCAGACATCCCACCATTCCCAGAAGTTCCAGGAGTCTCCTGCAAATTGATGGTGCTACCTCCCTGATGAGTTTTTGCAGGGTGGGATATCTGTAATACGGTACATCAGCCAGGTAACACCATCCCTACTGTAAAGCAAGGTGGAGGTAGCATCATGCTATGAGGATGCTTTTCAGCATCAGGCAATGGAAATCTGGTCAGGATTGATGGGAAGACGAATGCTGCTAAATACAGGGAGATCCTGGATAAAAACCTGCTAGCCTCTGCCAGCAAGCTTAAGCCGGGTAGAAGTTCATTTCTCAGCAGGGCAACGACCCAAAACACACTGCCAGAGCAGCCAGAGAGTGGCTTCAAATGAGGAAAATTGATGCCCTTGAGTGGCCCAGTCAGAGTCCTTTTCAGATCGGGTTTGAGGAGATTAAAGTGTGAGCACAAGGGACGACTCAGTAAAAGCATAGCTGGTGAGTGGTTGGTTGAGAAGTTTGCTGCATTGTGATATGCAAAGAGGAGACCGATGAGCTTCCGATTCAATGTAGTTTATTCTGCTGACATTGCTCGAAGTACGTTCTTTAGATGCTGCACAAACCTTTCTGCCAAGCCATTTGCTGCCCTATTTTTTTAAACTTGAGAGTCTCTGTCCCCTTTCAAAGAAAGAGGTGCTGTACTTCAACAGGTAGGTAGTCATTTTGGGTTAGTTTTAAAAGTTTTTCATCAACACTTGTAAACATAAAAAACGCTAGACCAAATAACCACAGCACAAAAGATCATTACTTATCTTTTCACCCGTTTATTTCTTTGAGCTCAGTCGCTGAGTGAACTTGGTCTCGACATCAGGGGAAAAGTGTTCTCATCCCCCCCACGGTTCAACAAGTTCACTGTTCGCCTTCCAAAACTGTTATAATTTATAAGACCACCGATATGAAAAGAACAATCGGTCTGATAAACATTCCAGCCAAGTCAATGGATTATTGATACAAAAGAACAATCAGTTTGATAGATACTCCAGCCACTTTAATTAAGAAAGGTATGCCCTGTCTAATTTCCATCAGGTACTGCCTTTTGTCAAAACCAAAAGCTGTGAAAAATCAGGAGACATTTTATGTGGATCTGCGTGAACTTTAAACCTTATCTTGCTCCAAAGAAGCAGCTGTGAGACATTATTCAAACACACTGCAGTCACTCACAAAATACACAAGCATGGTCGGTACTTAATCCATTATTAACAGGAATCTGAGAATCCCCCAGTTCCCTTAAACTTTATCACACTGTTATGTTTTGTAACTCCAGAAACTAACCAAAATGAAAACATGGGAGCCAGGAAATTCTGTCTGCTCAAGTTTTTCTTTTAGTGAGGCACTCAGCTATGACAAGGTGATGTAATGATGGATGCTGTTTGCATACTTCTTACATATAATCCATAATAAATTACATAAACAAACAAACAATGCTTAATCAAACAACATATTTACAATATTTCTCAAATATTACTGAAATATTGAATACATTACAGGACAAACAAGGGTTGTTTTCTTTGGAGAGGTGGGGGCTGATGGGAGACATGAAAGGATCTATCCGCACTGTCTTTTGCCCTTAACAGTCACATCCTGACAGATACTGATTGCAATGTTTCAAGGGTGAGCCCGACCATTTTTCTCAAGCACAAGTTAGGTCAAATATGCATGAGGAAGACAGTCAGGTTTACCGTTGAAACGCTGCAATCAGTACCTGTAAGTATGTGACAGTTAAGGCCAAAGGATATTACTGATGCACTTGATAACCAGTCACAAAACTTCTGTAATCAGACTTGAAAGAGGTTTGTAAATCAATGAGAGCCATAGATAAATACCTGTTATCTTTTTCACAGTGAAAATTCAAATGAAATGTCCGGAGTAAGTGCTTTTTTTCCCTCAGACAAAAAGCGGAGGATGTAAGGAATATGTTCCCAAGGGTGATGGTGCAGCCAGATAATGATAGAGGTGATACCCCTTTTCACTGGGCATCTCTAGAGATCTGGCTTGTTAGCCCCTCGCTGAAAGCCACCAGACTCAGCGGTGAGAACCACCTTTTTTTCAGACTCTGTATGTCTAGGGTTGAAATGACTTGGGTCCTGCCAAACTCGTGAGGTTTGGATGTCTCACCCACCCAACCCCTGATCTGTGTGAATACTGTATAATTTACTACTCTGATGCAACTGCCTGTCGGCTAGACATAACAGACACTACACTGCATACAATTATAAAGAAAGTATACTTACGACTGTTAACTTCACCAAACAGTTGTTAAAGGAAAGAAAGAAAAAAAAACAAAAGTGCCTATCATAATTAATCAATCAAATATGCACACATTGGAGTGCAAACCTTCCAAAAGCCAATGTGTCTGATGTACTCACAGCGTTAATTCCTATTCACCAGTCCCCAGTAGAACTCTCCCTCTTGGGCTCCATCATATCATGAATTCCTGCCAGATCACATCCTATAGCCGGTTCTCTTGAGCTTCTTCTCTGTCCATCTCCCGCCAAAAAAGACCTCACCCCCCTCAGTGTCTGTCACAAAACCTCTCTCCCAGCGTACACTGGAACATTCACCCATTTCCACCATCCTAATTGGATGATGTAACATTCCTAAGCATCCCTTATCTTTAACAGTAACCCAAACACTACCAGAACACACTGCTTCTACAGACAACCAATACATGAAATACCCTACAACATTAGCAGTGAAGTCTTTACCAGTGAAGAATCTCCCCCCGCCAAAAATAGTCATGTCCTCATGACTTTGAAATTTACCAACCCGTTATTAATAATACAGTTTTCAAAGGAATGTCATGATGTCAGGACTTCCAATCCATTTGTAAATGGTAGTGACATATCTCACTAGGGGAATAGACACAACCCGCTGTTTCCCTGGTGCATCATAGGCCAGCCTATCTGGGGGTTTCCTGACTCCTTGAGACCTCCTTATCCAATCATCCACTTCTTCAGTCTCAGACACTCCCTGGAATCTTTCCTGCCTACTTGGAGAGACCTCCCTCTGTGCCATCCAGCAACTCAGGTCCCTCTGTCACTTGACTCAGCTCAGCATCATCCCGAGTTACTTTGGAGCCCAGTTTCCCTTCATTGTCCAGCCACAAGCCTACTTTTCCACAGCTAGCTCCTCCCCTACCCCCTCCCACAGTATGGGGTGGTTCAGGCACCTCTTCATCAATTATAAGGGAGCTTGCATAAGGTAGCATATACTGCAACCCCAATTCCTCATCCTGTAAGTCTGTGCAACATTCAGTGGTTCGGTCCCCTTCAGGTCTCTGTGCAATTGTCTTTCTGTTCTTCCACTTCACTACAAATTCCTCCTACTTTGTGTAGGGCCCATGTCAGGCTCTGAGTCAATACGTACCTCTTGTCCTAGAGGTAAGAGGTGGTTCTGATGGAGAATTCTGACAGGCCCATTCCCATCTTCTGGCTTCACCCAAAAAAAACTGGCACTTTTGGACCTGACTCTTCACTACGTAAAGCATAGCCACCCAGCATCAGCCACCTTATGCTTTCCTGGTAACCCCAAATTCCTTATTAGAACTTTGTCTCCGGGCATAAGTTAGGAGAACTTAATCTTTTGATTACATCTCCTCTTCTTTTCTTGATTTTTCTTGGTAGCAGAGACCTCTGCTAGATCATAAGCCTTTTGCAACTTCATCCTCTTATCAAACACATACTTAAGGTAACTCTTCCCCACCAGTCCCAAAACAGAGATCTAAAGGCAATCTCACTTTGTGCCCAAACATCAAATAATATGGCGAGTATCCAGTAGCTTCATTCTGTGTACAGTTGTAGCAGTGGACCAGATGCCCAATGTGCTGACACTATTTGCTCTTCTTGCTGATATCCAAGGCTCCAAGCATGTCTAGCAATGTCCAGTTGAACCTCCCCGGCTGGGAATCACCCAGAGAGTGAAAAGGTGTAGTCCATGACTTCTCGACTCCAAGCATGCTCAGTTAACTCATGTATAAGCCTACTCTCAAAATCCCTTCCTTGATCACTGTGTATCCATCTGGGAAAGCCACATGAAGAAAATTATTTTCCCATAACACTTTGGCCACAGTGGACGCCCTCTGATCCTTTGTAGGGAAGGCTTATGTATATCTCCTGTAGCGATCAGTAATAACCAAGGTATTCGCAGTGATGCTAGAATCAGGCTCTATGGAGAAGAAATCCAGAATTACTATATCAAGTGGCCCTGCACTCTGCAAATGGGATAAAGGAGCAGTCCTTGTAGGCGGCATCTTCCTCCAAATACACTGAATGCACGACTTACCGTACTCTTTGACGTCAGGCTTCATTCAGGCCAGTAGAACTGATCTTGGACCAATTCATAGGTTTTGTCAAAGACCTGAATCATCATGAAGTGACTTCAACACAACCCTCCAATGCTTCTCAGGCAAAACCAACTGGAATGTCGAGGCCTGTCCGGAGGAGACGAGACCCTTTGTTCCATTCTCTCAGTAGTTGAGGTATAGCGGAGTGTTTTGTCTTTTCCGCTTGGGCCAAATCCCCTTTCACAACAGCTGACCAAACAGAACCTATACAAGTGTCATCTCGCTGAGCAGCGGCCACTTCCTAGGACTCAAAGCAGGCAGCTGCCTTGTACTCAGGGCAATCAAGTTGCAGTAAGCTTGTGGAATGACACAACCAGAAGCTCCCAAATGATCCACAGCTCTATCCTGCCCCAGCCTCGCCTCTGAATTCCCTGTGGAAGAAAATTGCCACATTGCTTTAACTCGAGGTGCAGGAACGCTCTCCCACTCTCCACTCATTTCTAGCCCTTCATCTGCACATTGGGACAATGCATCTTTATCAATGTTGTGACTCCGCGTCCTGTACTTCAGGCTGAAATCATAGGCAGACAACACCGCCAACCAACGCTAGCCTGTGGCATCCAATTTCGCTGAGGGCAGGATACGAATCAATGGGTTGTTGTCAGTCCTCACCTCAAACTTGGCACTACATAGGTAATCACTTAACTTAACCAGCACATCCCATTTCAATGCTAGAAACTCCAATTTGTGCTTGGGGTAGTTCCGCTCAGAAGGTGACAAGCTCCAGCAGACAAAAGCGATAGATTTTAACCCTGTGCCCTGATCATGATATAGAATGCCCCCAAGCACTCATGGTTGGTGCCTGTATGAAACACATATGCAAAAGGGGGTTTGCAAAACCCAACACTGAAAGGCCTCTTCACATTTTGTGTCCCTTCTTGCTCCAAAAGGCTCTGAAGGGCTAAGATAAACTTTACCATCTTCTCCTTTTGTTCTCTTCCCCTTCTTCCCCAAGGGAGGGTAACCACACAGAAGGTGATTCAAAGGGTGACTCAATTTGGAGTAGTCCTTCACGGACCTCTGATAGTACCCACAGAATCCAAGGAATGAGCATAGAGTACTCACATTCTGGGGCCTTGAACATGTGGTCACCACCTCTATCTTTGACAGATCCATAGCTACTCCATCGCATGAGACTCTATGTTTAATGTAGTTGAAAAATGTCTTGCAGAATTGGCACTTGTCCAGTGACAGCCTTCAGCTTTCAGGCAGTCTAACACCTTCAGCAGTCTCATCTTGTGCTCTTCCAGGATGGCCCCGAACACTATAAGATCATCCAAGTACACCAGTACATCAAGCAAATTCATATCCCCAACGGTCTTCTTCATGACATATTGGAAAGTATCCAGAGTTTCTGATATGCCCTAAGGTTTCCTTGCAAACTGAAAGAATCCAAGTGGACATGTAAATGATATCCTCTCTTTGTCAGCTGCACTCATTGGTATCTGATAATATCACTCCTTAGTCCAACACACTGAACCATTTTTTCTCCATTCACAGCATCTTCAATCCAGGTAGCAGTATATTAGTCAGGGACTGTACGTCCATTCAGTGTCCAACAGACACACACATACATACCTTCCCATTCTTCTTCTTCATCGCCACTATGGGTGACGCATCGGGACTCCATGACTCACTGATAATCCTAGCTTCCTTTAGCTTCAACAGATGATGCCAAACGTCCTCCACCTCTGTGGGTGCTAGTCGCCGAGACCTTTCTCTGAAAGGGGTGTCCTCTGTCACTCGGATGGTGTGGTGAGTATTCTTGGAACAACTCACATCAAACTCATCAGTCGAAAGAACATCTTCAAAATTTAACATCTTCTCTGTCAGTCTCCTTTTCCAAACTCCAGGCACTCGGGAGTCACCTTTCCCTTTCCAGGAAATGGCCTCTCTCCTGCTTTTCTCACAGGAAAACTAGGCATTATAGTCACCAGTAAAAGATGTGGCATTGGCATTCCCCGTCTGAGGGTGACCTCCCTCTCAGAGACGTTCCTGACAACCACTGGTAACCTGTTTAGCCATACAACCAGTGGATTCTGCAGTTTGAGCCTCACTAATACCCCAGCAGGTAAGCATGACTCCTCTCCATGGCCTTCCGGAGCAACCACCAGGAGGGCCTCAGCATCAGGCATTCCAGGAAATTTAGGGTTTCCCATCACTCTAGCTACTAGTGTTGGGTACATGGCCAAGTGGTTAAGGCGTTCGTCTACTGATCTGCAGGTCGCTAGTTCGAGCCTCAGCTGTGGCAGCGTGTTTGTGTCCTTGAGCAAGGCACTTAACCACACATTGCTCTAGTGTCTGTGCGAGGAGTGGCGCCCCACACAGACTTCCAATCTGTGCCTTGTAAGGCATGAAAATGCCCGACTCAGGCCTCTCATGGTCTAAGTCGACGTTCCCTCCCTCCCCTAGCTACTTCCCCAGGCCGCTGGTTTGGACTGGGTGTACCACACAATTCCTTGTTTGGGCTCATTATCCAGCCTAGGATGGACTTGCACATTCTCAAAAACAGCTCTGAACACAGGGTGAATGGACAAGGTTTTCAGAAAGCTCTCTCCAGTTCTCTCCTTGCAGGCTCCCACTAGCCTCCTCATGATAGAAGTATTTGTTCTCACAAGAATTGAAGCTTCTCCCTCCTCAGCCAGGTCCAAACAGGCCAACACTAATGTATCAAGGACCTCAGTTACTCCCATATCTGCCTCTGAAAATTCCAGCTTCAATGTCAATTAACCGTCATACAGGTAGTCATCAGTACTAAGGCCCCAAAGCTCTAGGGCACTGAGTGGGGTTAATGGTAAATGCATCAAAAACTGGTTCTAAAATAATCTGTACAGCAGACTAACCTGTGTCAAGTACGGCTCTAGCATACAAACCCTCAGTCTATGGGGATACACTTAGCCCCACTACGCCTTCAGGAATAGGGTTTTGCACTTCAGTATTTTCATTGATAAATTGATAGAACCTGTCCCCCCACCGACTTCCCATCCTTCACACTCGGGCCTGAAATGTCCCTCCTCACCACAGTTGTGACAGACAATATCGATTGGGTGACACAACATTCTTAAGCATCCCTTATCTTAACCCAAACACTCCCAGGAGAACAAACTTCTACAGAAAACCATTATGTGAAACACCCTACAGCATTAACAGTAAAATCTTTACCAGGGTGTTACGTAGACATTTAATTAGCTCCTCTATGTAGAGAAGTAAGTGGACCATGTGAAGACAAGAGGAATGAGGTGTTATTATCTAATTAATTCAGCACAACATCATGGGCCAAGGAGTCTGTTCCCGTGCTGTACTGTTCCATTTTCTGGGAGATTTGGCAACTACACATTTGCTGCTTCTCACTTATAAAAGATACAGAATATGACCAGGCAAGAATGTAACAGAATACTCATGATAAAGTTCAGACACAGCAAGGTAGTGAGGCTCTGCTTGTCCAATGTGACACCAGTCATGGAATGCGGTTAGGTGTGATGATTCAGGATACGGTGCTGTGGTTACCATTAGGCATGTAATGAATGACTGACAGGAGAAGCTTACCATTCTTCCATCCTGCATATTGATGAATGCTGCATTAAATTATGTCTGAATAGAGAAGAAAGCTCTTAGAATCATGTTTTGCAT
Source organism: Mobula birostris (assembly GCF_030028105.1). Taxonomy (NCBI): domain Eukaryota; kingdom Metazoa; phylum Chordata; class Chondrichthyes; order Myliobatiformes; family Myliobatidae; genus Mobula; species Mobula birostris. The sequence continues at coordinate 136,739,035 of NC_092376.1, forward strand.
CAAAGGCTTTAGAATGTGTGACTACTCCTGGCATCTGATCTTGAAACAATGTGACCTGTATTGTTAGACATACTGCACCTCAGAGTATTATCACAGGAAGATTCACCAGCCTCCAATTTGACATGGGAATGGGCAAAGAGAGATTAACAGCTAAAACAGGATTTAAATAACACCAGAACGAGGAATAGGCTAACAAACAGGACCAGTCTAAGACAGCATAAAACAAGGTCTAATATAAATTTACATAATACAAGAGATGTATTTAACAAGATCAGTGGACTACAGGTGTTATAAACTACACTGGGTCAAAATATCATAGCAAAAACAGAGACCTGGACAATGAAAGATACAAGAATGAGTTTTGATGGCACTGGATGAAAAGTTTTCAGGGAAGGAAGAAGGCAAAACAAATGGTACTATTGGTTGAAAGGCATACTGCAGTGCTAGAAAGAATGTTCTGAAATAATCAGAGTAGGTATCTATCATTTCAAATTGCAAAACAATACAGCTTCACTAATACTACTGAGACTATTCCATAGGCTGCCAAATAGTGTGGTGATGCTGAAATGCTAAATACCATTGAATCTAAAGTGATATGGAAAAAGTTATAAAGGGAAGATAGGAGGGTGGGGTGGTTAAACAAATATACTTATTCATATACTGTACAGACTTGCTTAGCAATTATATTAGGGGTAAAGTTAAGGAGGTATTTCTGATAATGAGCTCAGTAGAACTTTCTTAATCAGTAGATTTCTGCCCCAATGAGGAATGTGGCATTGCTGGATTTGATTCCGAGAGAAAAAGACAGGTCAAATGGAGCAAGTATTGTTAAGGAAGTGTCACGTACCCCGTAACTGGGTTGCCAAACCAGCAGAAATGGATCACTCAGTTGGAGTCTGGATTACTAGAACTAAGAAAGTCTTATTAAAGAAACAAGCAACACAGTAATCGAAAGGATAATAAATGCAACAGTTCAGCAATGATAAACACACGTGTACAGAATTAAGATAACAGCATCAATCAAGCTCTATCGTTGTCTAAGGGTAAATGACCAATCTCAAAGTGACACAAAGTTCAGTCCAATTTAGTTCAGTTCGCAGTAATCGTTGCCATGGCGATGGACAACGTGGGGGGAGGGAGAGAGAGAACGAGAACGACTGATCATTCAGAACAGCTTCCACTCACAGACCGGTGATATTGCTCACAAGCAGCTTTCCGGCGGGTCCTTTGTGATGTCACCTGAAGTCACCGACTGTGACCCCTCCTCCAGATGCGGTCGATCCTCTGCAGTGAACCCGGCACCCAAGCAAGGGTGGACACACTCCGGGTTCCCGCTGATCGTACCTTTCCACCCTGTGCGTTTACGGCCCGGTACTTCCCACCGACTTGTGAGAGGCGCACCGCTTCCAGGGTCTCGTTACCTCGGGTGTCGTGTGTGTCCTGCCTTAGCGAACCTGTCCCTTTTTATCCCCCTGCTGGGGTATCGCCTGTCCATCACTTCAAACAGTTCAGGGTTCAAAGGGGGGAGCCGCTCTAGACAGCTCTCTCTCCCGTCCCTTCATTACACATCTCTAGATCGCCTGTCCATCACTTCAAACAGTTCAGGGTTCAAAGGGGGAGCCGCTCTAGACAATACCCAGACTGATGGCTCCTTCATTAACATCTCCAAATGCTGCTAGATTGTTCCTTATCTCTCCCTCCCCTGAGGACAGGTGACAGACCAACTGCTGATGCCACTGGTGCTAGCCCAGGCCAGCAAACATCTTAATTTATGTGTATTCTCGTCACAGAAGTAACTAGTAAACTGTGACAATACTATGACATTTAAAAAACTATAGAAAAGTACAGGGACTACTCCAAAATAGGCAGTTGCTGAAAGGCCATTTTTAATTGGATAAGAACAAAAATGGCCTAGGCAATTTGCTATCAAAAATTGAACCTCAAAGAACTGCAGTTGCTAGAAATTAAAATAAACCAGAAAATATTGAAAGACATGTCAAGTCAGGCAGCATGTGTGAAAGGAGACACGGTGTTAACTTTTCAGGTTGAAGACCTTTTGTCACTACTGAGAATATTTAACTTCCTGTTCTAAATAATTTGGTGGAAATGGAAACTTTGGAGAGGGAACAGAGAGGTTCACCAGGATGTTGCCTGGATTACAGAGTTCTAGCTATATTGAATTATTTTCTCTGGAGCATCAGAGGCTGAGGGGTAATGTAATCCAAGTGTGTAATGTTATGGGAGGCTTAGACAGCCTAGGTATAGAGCCTTTTTTCCAGAGTGGTAATGTCAAATATTAGGGAGGTATAACTTTAAGGCAAGGGGGTAAAGTTTAAAGAAGATTAAGGAGGCAGTTTTTATGAGATTATCCATTCTTGCTGAAGGAAATGCTCTAGCCTGCTTATCAATGAGGTGAATTCCGTCTTATAAGTAAAATAAACCCTGCATTATAATGCAGCTTTCTGGTTTTGCTTAAGAAAATGGTGTCAACCGTTGTTAAGTTTCATAAATCTGACTGCAATTCTTTATTGGTCACATCAATCCATTGCTAAAATGAATGCTAACATTGCATTTGCCTTCCTCACCACCAATTCAACCACAAGTTAACCTTTAGAGAATCCTGCATGAGAACTTCCAAATCCCTTTGCACCTCAGATTTTTTAATTGTCTCCATGTTTAAAAATGGTCTATGGTTTTATTCCTTCTACCTATGTGCATTACCGTACACGTCCAGACACTGTATTCCATCTGCCACTTCTTTGTCCATTCTCAACTGTCTGAATCCTTCTGCAGCCTCCCTGCTTCCTCAACACTACCTGCTCCTCCATCTATCTTCGTATTGTCTGCAACCATGGCCACAAAGCCATCAATTTCATCATCTACATCACTGACATACAACTTAAGAAGTATTTCCAATATAAACCCCTGCGGAACACCACTAGTCCCTGGCAGCCAATCCAAAATGACTCCCTTTGTTCCTACTCTTTGCCTCCCATCAATCAGCCAATCCTCCATCCATGTTGGTATCTTGTCTGTAATATCCTGGGCTCTTATCCTGTTTAGCAGCCTAATGTTGGCATTGACATACATCCCTTCAATACTTTGGCACATATCCCTTCAATTGCAAAAGCCTTAATCTGTAGAGAGCTCCCTCAGTTTAAGACTTCTCTCAATCCCTGATCCTATTTCCTCCAATAACACATGTTGCAGCCTGTTTTTATCATGTTAGTCACTATTTTTCTTAATATTTCCTCATGTGGCTCAGAGCCAACATTTGTTTGCTAACAACCCTATGAAGCACTGAGAGTTTGTGTTTCTACATTGAAGAGAAGATGTTAATGGAAATTACTGTTATTTGAAACAGTCTCTTTGTTTAATTCACTGGTACCTTAACCTTTCATATATTTAATCTTATGAGTACACTATATTTTACTAGTTAAAAGCATGTATTTTTTCCAAAAATGCTTTGAAATAAAATAGCCAAAAATTGATGCATTTTATGTTATATATGCAAATAAATTTCTTATTAACCAAGAGGCAGCCGAAAAGTCAATATAGTATAGATACAATCATAGCTTGCTTAATTTATTAAACATTTTGATTAGATTCCATAAAGATAATGTGATGTATCACTGGAGTTTTTTTATAGAGGAGCAGATTGGCATTTATACTCACTCCTTTCCGCTCTTTTCCTTTAAAGAGGATTTATATATTTTTCTCACTACATATTTCTTCTTCCTTTATTTAGCAAATTAAATAGGACTGCAATTTGATGTTATCTTCGTCATTTATTGAAACAGCAGATTGTGCTTATGTAGCATACAAACAATTCTCAAACCTTAAAGGTAATTGGGAATGGAAAGTTCTCTAGTAAATTTTCTGGAAGTGTTGCCAAACGTTTCATCCGGATTGCAAGATTTGTGTAAATATGTGGAAAACAGAATATGAAAAAGTGCCAAAGTGCCTCAAAAGTAAAAAGAAATTCAAAACAATATAAGTAGCTTAACAAAGCAAATATGTTCAAATTAACATGATGGTAGTGCGAAGCTTCACAGAACAAATACACTCGAAAACTTTTATAGTTGTACTGTGGAGAGCATTCTGACAGGCAGAATGTCTGGTATGGTGGGGGAGGCTACTGTACAGGACCAAAAGAAGCTGCAGAGGGTTGTAAATCTAGTCAGCTCCATCTTGGGTACTGGCCTACAAAGTACCCAGGACATCTTCAGGAAGCGGTGTCTCAGAAAGGCAGCGTCCATTATTAAGGACCTCCAGGACCCAAGTCATGCCTTTTTCTCACTGTTACCATCAGGTAGGAGGTACAGAAGCCTGAAGGCACACACTCAGTGATTCAGGAGCAGCTTCTTCCCCTCTGCCATCTGATTCCTAAATGAACATTGAATTCTTGGACACTACCTCATTTTTTTAATATACAGTATTTCTGTTTTTGCACGTTTTTTAATTCTATTCAATATACGTACACCATAATTGATTTACTTATTTATCTATTATTACTTTTATTTTTTTTCTCTTCTAGATCACATATTGCATTGAACTGCTGCTACTAAATTAACAAATTTCACGTCACATGCCGATGATAATAAATCTGATTCTGATTCTGGAAGTTTATGATACATGCAGCATTTCCGCATGCACATCAATTGCATGATTGCAGCATTACAAATTCTATGTTTAGAATTGTGCATACATGTTGGGAGCAAAGTTTTCAAAAGCAAACTTTGGAATTTTTATTTATTTTAATAGGAGGAAATACCAAGTGGGTACTAACAATTTTTCACTATGTCCTTTTGAAAAGTACAGTCCAATCATCTCTACCTCAATATTCTATCCCACACTCTCACACCCACACACCACAGCATCCCCCCACTCCAATATCTATATCCTTCAAAAAAACAAGAACAATAAAATAACAAAAACAATTTCTGAGATCTTAGATATATTAAATAAAAAATAATTTATTTCACAATATTAAAAAAATAGTTGCTTCTGAACAGGCAGCCTTGCAGTCAATACTCAGTAGGGCCTCCAGTTACATGAAAGGCAGTAGGACAGATGTTATCATGAGTTCTACTTACAGATATTCAGAAAGGAGAATAATTTTAGCTTAATTTTTAACTTGCAAATAAAAAATATTCGTATGTTAAAAGAACTGAATTGGTAAATGTGAATCAGGTGAAAACTTGCCACATATCAGATATGCACACAGAGACTGTGGGCACGTTAAGTTATATGGCATGTAACAATAATTTTAGCATTACGACATAAAACCTTACTGTGCATATGAATTCTTAACAGCAACAGCAGTGCTTCAAAGAAAAGTAATGATCCTTTCTAGACTGCCATCAGAGAGCTAGAGACATCTTCATCATTCCTTTAAAATGGAGACAAGGAGGGATTTCTTCAGGAAGAAGGTGGTGAATCTGAGGAATTTGTTGTCACAGAGGGCTGTGAAGGCCAAGTTATTTAGTGTATTTAAGAAAAGGTTGATAGGTTCTTTGATAAGAGAATTAAGGGTTATGGGAAGAAGAAGGTAGAAAAGGGGTTAAAAAACAAATATCAGTCATGATCGAATAGCAGACCTGATGGGTCAAATGGCCTAATTCTGCTTCTATATCTTATGGCCTTCATTAAGATGCCTTTTTAAAGTTTCCTTTGTTTATGATTAGTCCCACATCCATCCATCCTGGGTGCTGATGTTCTCAAGGGCCCCTTCCCCAACTAGTATTTGCCTAAATTCCCACCCACAACTTTCCAACCTATCAACATGCAACCTATTATTTCTGTTTGTGAGAAATTATCCCCTACACATCCTGCAATCTTCTGCCACTTCCCTGCCACATTCTAATGATATCTTGTCTTCAAATTTAATTACTTCCTCCAAGATTTCCACTACTTGCAATGGTAGGGAATTGCAAAGGAAAAGTTTTGTGTAATGTCTGATCTACTATGCACTAATCACTGGATGCAACAGAAAATCTCAGCCTGGGAAGCTTGACAAAAACTAGCTGAGGCTCTCCCACTCAGCAGTTCTTCAACACAGAACACAGAATATAGAACAAAGAAAACCTACAGCACAATACAGGCCCTTCGGCCCGCAATGCTGTGCCGAATATGCACTTACTTTCGAAAGTACCTAGGGTTACCCATAGCCCTCTATTTTTCAAAGCTTCACGTACTTGTCCAGGAGTCTCTTAAAGGACCGAATTGTATCCGCCTCCACCACAGCCGCCGGAAGCCCATTCCGTACACTCACCACTCCCTGCATAAAAAACTTACCCCTGACATCTCCACTGTATGTATTTCCAAGCACCTTAAAACTGTACCCTTTCGTGTTAGTCACTTCAGCCCTGAGAAAAAGCCACTGACTATGCACACGATCAGTACCTCTCATTATCTTATACACCGCTATCAGGTCACCTCTCATCCTCTGTCGCTCCAAGGAGAAAAGGCCAAGTTTACTTAACCTATTCTCTTAAAGCATGCTCCCCAATCCAGGCAAAATCCTTGCAAATCTCCTCAGCACCCTTTCTATCGTTTCCACATTCTTCCAGTAGTAAGGTGACTAGAACTGAGCACAGTACTCCAAGTGGGGTCTGACCAGGGTCCTGCATAGCTGTAACATTGCCTCTCGGCTCTTTAACTTAATCCCACAGTTGACGACGGCCAATAAATGGTATGCCTTCCCTAACCACACAGACAACCTGCGCAGCAGCTTTGAGTGTCCTATGGATTCAGACCCCAAGATCCCTCTGATCCTCCACACTGCCAAGAGACTTACAATTAATACTATATTTTGCCATCATATTTGACTTACCAAAATGAACCACCTCACACTTATCTGGGTTAAACTCCATCTGCCACTTCTCAGCACAGTTTTGCATCCTATCAATGTCCCACAGTAACATCTGACAGCTTTCCACACTATCCATAACACCCCCAACCTTTGTGTCATCAGCAAATTTACTAACCCATCCCACCACTTCCTCATTCAGATCACTTATAAAAATCACAAAGAGAAGAGGTCCCAGAAGAGATCCCTGAGGCACACCACTGGTCACCGACCTCCATGCAGAATATGACCTGTCTACAACTACTCTTTGCCTTCTGTGGCAAACTAATTCTGGATCTACAAAGCAAGGTCCCCTTGGATCCTATGCCTCCTTACTTTCTCAGTAAGCCTTGCATGGGGTACCTTATCAAATGCCTTGCTGAGATCCATGTACACTATATCCACTGCTCTACCTTCATCACTGTGTTTAGTCACATCCTCAAAAAATTCAATCAGGCTCATAAGGCACAACCTGCCTTTGAGAAAGCCAGGCTGACTATTCCTAATCATATTATGCCTCTTCAAATATACATAAATCCTGCCTCCCAGGATCTTCTCCACCAACTTATCAACCACTGACGTAAGACTCACTGGTCTATAATTTCCGGGGCTATCTCTTCTCCCTTTCTTGAATAAGGGAACAACATCTGCAACCCTCTAATCCTCTGGAACCTCTATCGTCCCCAGTGATGATGCAAAGATAATTGCCAAAGGCTCAGCAATCTCCTCCCTTGCCTCCCACAGTAGCCAGGGGTATATCTCGTCTGGTTCCGGTGACTTATCCAACTTGATGCTTTCTAAAAGATCCAGTACATCCTCTTTCTTAATGTCTATATGCTCAAGCTTTTCAGTTCACCATAAGTCATCCCTAAAATCGCCAAGGTCCTTTTCTGTAGTGAATACTGAAGCAAAGTATTCATTAAGTACCTCCGCTACCTCCTCCAGTTCCATACACACTTTTCCACTTCACACTTGATTGGCCCTATTCTCTCACGTCTTATCCACTTGCTCTTCACATACTTGGGGTTCTTCTTAATCCTGCTCACCAAGGCCTTCTTATGGCCCCTTCTGGTTCTCCTAATTTCATTCTTAAGCTCCTTCCTACTAGCCTTATAATTTTCTAGATCTCTATCATTAACTAGTTTTTTGAACCTTTCATGAGCATTTCTTTTCTTCTTGACTATATTTTCTACACCCTTTTCCTGTACCCTACCATCCTTTCCCCGTCTCATTGGAATGTACCTATGCAGAATGCCAAGCAAATACCTCCTGAACATTTACCACATTTCTGCCATACATTTCCCTGAGAACATCTACTTCCAAGTTCCTGCCTGATAGTTTCATATTTCCTAAACATTTTCCTAACTTGTCTGCTCTAATCCCTCTCCAATGTTATGATACTGTGGATACTAAGGAGATACTGTGGCGATCCACTTTCTACACAAGCGAACCGGCGCTCACAAAATAGCTGCGCACAGGGTGAGACTTTTGTAATGCAACTCTGACGTCATTTCCCCCCGGAGGGGGCTGAAAGGGAACTGCTTAAAAGCCAGTGCCGCAAAGTTTGAATAAACAAGTCTCGAGTGCGACTTACAGACTGCGTACCGTTATTTCTAGCTCTGTGTGTAGCACTTCACTACATTGGTGACCCCGATGGTCCAAGCGGGATTTAGACCAAAGATAATCGACTGTTCTTCATCTGTTCACACAGTTTCGCTAAAACTGCCAACTTTCTGGACGCTGCGACCACGCGTGTGGTTTGACCAAGCAGAAGCCCCTTTCCAGATTCGGCAGATATCTTCGGATTCCACACGTTACTATTACATGGTGAGCTCCCTTGACCAGGAGACAGTCACATGGGTTGGGGATTTCATACAGTCACCCCCCCGAAGAAGGCAAATATGCAGCATTCAAAGCGCTGCTCTTAGAGATCTTTGGCCTCTCACGGCGTGAGCGAGGTGCCCGCTTGCTGCACCTGGACGGTTTGGGAGACAGGCCGCCGTCAGCATTAATGAACGAGATGCTGGCCCTGGCTGAAGGACACAAGCCCTGCCTCATGTTTGAGCAGGCGTTCCTAGAGCAACTGCCCGAGGACATACATCTGCTGCTGGCCGATGCAGATTTCAGTGACCCCTGGAAGGTGGTGGCCCGGGCAGATGTGCTGTGGAAAGCCAAGAGGGAGAGCGGGGCGTCCATCGGACAGATTACCAAGCCACGCGTCCAACAGCAGGCCAGACTAGGCCCTGCGTCGGAGCGCACACAACCCAGAGGAAGGAGTGAAGAGGCCAATGAACAGTGGTGTCTCTACCACCAGCGGTGGGGCACAGAAGCCCGCCGTTGTCGCCTGCTCTGCAAGTTCCCGGGAAACGCCAGGGCCAGCCGCTGCTAATGGCTATGGCAGCTGGCCACCAGGACAGCCTCCTGTACGTCTGGGACAAGCAGTCGGGACGCCGCTTCTTGATCGACACTGGAGCGAAGATCAGCATCTTCCCCCGACGGGGTATGACACTAGCAACAGGGCGACGGGGCCCACCCTGAGGGCCGCAAACGGCAGCACGATTCGGACCTACGGCACCCGCACAGTGCAGCTGCAGTTCGGCACCAGCCGGTTCACGTGGGACTTCACACTGGCCACCATGGCCCAACCACTCTTGGGGGCGGAATTCTTGCGAGCTCACAGCCTGCTGGTCGACTTACAAGAGAAAAGACTGGTCCATGCCCAGACTTTTCAGACGTTCTCCCTGGGCGAAGCCAAGTTGCCGGCCCCACACCTGGACTCCATCACACTGTCTGACAACGGGGATTCACCAGAATCCTGGCGGACTTTCCATCAGTTCTGGCACCGCAGTTCACGGCAGCCATGCCCAGACACAGAGTACAGCACCACATTCCGACCCAGGGACCACCCCTCCATGCCCGCGCACGAAGGCTCCCCTCGGACAAGCTCCGCCTGGCGAAGGAGGAGTTCAAGAGGATGGAGGAATTGTGGATCATATGGCGGTCCGACAGCCCGTGGGCCTCCCCCTTGAACATGGTGCCCAAAGCAGCCGGGGGCTGGAGACCATGCGGTGACTACCGCAGACTGAACGAGGCTACAACTCCAGAACGCTACCCCGTGCCGCACATACAGGACTTTGCAGCAAATCTGCATGGGGCAAACATCTTTTCCAAAGTAGCCGTCGTCCGGGGGTACCATCAAATTCCAGTACACCCAGAAGACATCCCCAAAACAGCACTCATCACCCTGTTCGGCCTGTTCGAATTCCTCCAAATGCCGTTTGGGCTGAAGAATGCCGCACAGACGTTCCAGCGGCTACGGGTGTGGTGGGACGCGACCTGGACTTTGCATTCATCTATCTGGACGACATCCTCATAGCCAGCAGTAGTCGTCAGGAGCATCAGTCCCACCTCCGTCAGCTCTACTCCCGCCTGAGTGATTTCAGCCTCACGATCAACCCGGCCAAATGTCAGTTCGGACTCGACACCATCGACTTCCTGGGCCACAGGATTACCAAAGACGGGGCAACACCTCTGCCCGCCATGGTAGACGCGATCCGCCACTTCGCCCGGCCCAACACAGTCAAAGGCCTGCAGGAGTTTGTTGGTATGGTGAACTTCTACCACTGCTTCCTCCCCTCAGCAGCCCGTATCAAGCGCCCTTTGTTCACCCTGGTGTCGGGTAAAGGTAAGGACATTACTTGGGACGAAAAGGCCGCGGCCGCTTTAGTTAAAGCCAAGGAAGCCTTGGCAGATGCCACGATGCTGGTGCACCCCAGAACGGACGTTCCAACCACCCTCACAGTGGATACATTCAACACAGAAGTCGGTGGGGTGCTGGAGCAACTCATCGAGGGGCGTTGACAACCCTTGGCATTCTTCAGCAGGCACCTAAGGCCACCCAAACTCAAGTACAGTGCCTTTGACCGGGAGCTGTTGGCACTATATCTGGCGATCCAGCATTTCAGGTACTTCTTAGAAGGCAGGCCGTTCACGGACCACAAACCGCTGACCTCCACATTCACGAAGGTATACGATCCCTGCTCAGCCTGCCAGCACCGACATCTGTCCTACATCTCTGAGTACACGATGGACATCCAGCATGTCTCGGGAAAGGACAACGTCGTGGCGGACGCACTCTCCAGACCAGCTATCCAGGCCCTGTCCCGGGGCTGGACTATGCAGCACTGGCGGAGGTGCAGCAGGCAGACGACGAGATGTCCAGCTACAGGACCGCAGTCCCGGGTTTGCAGCTGCAAGACTTCCTCGTAGGCCCAGGTGAGAGGACCCTCCTGTGTGCCATGGCTACCAGCCAACCTCGCCCCATTGTCCCGGCAGCCTGGCAGCAGCGAGTTCTCAATTCCATACACGGCTTGGTGCACCCATGTTTCAGGACTACTGTCCGGATGGTCTCCAGCAAGTTCGTGTAGCACGGACTTCGCAAACAGGTCAGCGAATGGACCAAAACGTGCACACAGTGCCAAACAGCCAAGGTGCAGAGGCACACCAAAGCCCCGCCGCAGCAGTGCAAACCCACTCGCCGGAGGTTCGACCACATTCATGTGGATATCGTGGGGCCCCTGCCAGTGTCACGAGCAGTGCGGTACCTCCTAACTATGATAGACCGGTTCATGAGATGGCCAGAGGCAGTCCCGCTCAACGACACCACTGACGGTTCCTGCGCCCGAGTGCTGATTGCAAACTGGGTAGCACGCTTCAGGATACCAGCCCACATTACCTCTAGCAGAGGCGCCCAGTTCACCTCCAGCCTGTGGTCGGCTGTGGCCAGCCTGTTGGAAACACAATTACACCACACAACTGCCTACCACCCACAGTCGAACGGACTAGTGGAACGCTTCTATCGTCACTTAAAGTCAGCTCTCATAGCCTGCCTGAAAGGGCCTAACTGGGTGGACTGGCTTCCCTGGGTCCTACTTGGAATCCGCACAGCGCCCAAAGAGGATCTGCACACCTCATCGGCCAAGCTGGTGTACGGCATATCCCTGGTCGTCCCAGGAGAGTTCATACCAGCCTCAAGGTGGCAAGAGGAAGAACCTGCAGCAGTCCTGGACAGACTACGCAAAAGGCTCGGCAACCTGGCCCCCTTACCAACTTCACAGCACGGACAGATCCCAACCTGCGTACCCAAAGACCTGCAGAACTGTAAGTTTGTATTCGTATGAAGGGGTGCACACCGGGCACTGTTACAGCGGCTGTACAAGGGGCCGTTCAAGGTGATCAGTAACAACGGGTCCATGTATGATCTGGACATTGGGGGGGAAAGAGGAGGTTTTCATGGTGGACTGACTCAAACTGGCCCATGTGGACTTGGTACAGCCGGTCGATGTTCAGGCACCACGGCGCAGAGGCAAACCGCCCAAACAGGGACTGATCCAGACTGTGGACATTAGGGGTGTTTCGCCGGTTCTGGTGGGGGGGGGGAGGTTATGTGGCGACCCACTTTCTACACAAGCGAACTGGCTCACAAAATAGCCCGCGCGCAGGGAGAGACTTTTGTAATGCACCTCTGACGCCAAAAGCCAGTGCCGTGAAGTTTGAATAAACGAGTCTCGAGTGCAACTGACAGACTGTGTGTCGTTGTTTCTAGCTCTGTGTGTAGCACATCGCTACAATTGTGATCACTATCTCCAAAATGCTCTCCCACTGAGAGACCTGACACCTGACCAGGTTCATTTCCCAATATCAGATCAAGTACAGCCTCTCCTCCTCTAGGCTTATCTACATATTGTGTCAGAAAACCTTCCTGAACACACCTAACAAACTCCACCCCATCTAAGCCCCTTGCTCTAGGGAGATGCCAATCAATACTGGGGAAATTAAAATCTCCCATCAGGACAACCCTGTTACCAATCTGCACTGACTGTGTGTTACAATTCAAATTGTGGTGTTACAATTTTGAATTGTAATTGTGGTGTTAAAGTGTTCTATTTGTTTAAATGGGTCTATATTTTACTAAGTAAAGTTGGGAATAAAAGTGGAAATATATTAAAATAAGGCTGAGAATGTCATTGAGACCATTAAGTCCAGCCTAGATCTTGCCAATGTTAATTCAACAAGGTGGGGAATAGATGTTCAAACATATATTGGAAGGAGCAGGAAATGTATTTTTGACATGCAGCAATTTAAGCCACAGTCTGCTATTTATTAATTAAAGTATGGCACTTAACACCTTCATCTCCTTAGTACCAAACAACAAGCTTCAAAACATGGGCCTCTGAACCTCACTCTGCAGCAGAATCATTGACTTTCTTATTGGGAGACCACAGTCAATGCAGGTTGGTAATAGCATTTTGTATTTACTGATATCAAAACAGGCATAGCACAAGGATGTGTGTTAGCCCACTGCTTTACTCACTATATTAATGACTGAATAGCTAACCACAGCTCAAATGCCATCTATAAATTCACTGATGGCAGCACTGTTGTTGGTAGAATCTCAGCTGGCGATGAAGAACCATAAGGAGAGAGGTAGATTGGTTGTTTGAGTGCTATTGCAACAACAGCCTTGCACTGAACATCAATGAGTCTAAGGAATTGATTGTGTACTTTAGGAGGGGTGAGTTGGGAGACACACACTCCTTATTGAAGGAATCAGTGAAAATGGTGAGCAGTTTCAAGTTCCTGAGTATCAGCATCTCAGGAGATCTATCCTGGGCCCAACATATCAAGAAGGCAAGTGCGGCTCTACTTCATTAAGTGTTCGAAGAGATTTGGTGTATCACTAATGTTACATGCTCAAGGAGATCTGTTTTTTTTTTGTGAGAATGACGTAATGGTCTTTTGGAGGTTACCTAATGTGATTTTCCTGCCAAAGTGAGGTCACGTGATGACATGTGCCCCATGACTATATAAGGGTCGACCCAGGTGATGCAGTTGGTTTTTTTTTTGAGTTTGTATATTTCCAGGTAGAATGTGCTGTATCTCCATTTCTGTTGCGTGTTTGTTTTTGGTGACACAGTTTCATTTTTAAAACGGTTGTGTGTTCTGTTGCAAAATACCTTTATTATTTGGACTGGAAATTTGTGGCTGGATGTGCCAATTTACTCAATTCCAACAGTTGAAGGGAGAGTGAAGAATATATCGAAGGATCGAGAGAAGGCATCGTTTGGCAGTTTAATAAAGAATCGACATAATTGAGTCTTCGTTGGAGGAGTACCTGCATCGAGATAACTCTTGCCAGAAACGGCAAGGAGTTCATGCCAAAAGGCGCTCTCTCTCTCTAAAGGTATTTAAAGTCAGTCGATTTAAACTGTTTATTTTCAGCATCATGAACAGAACCAGCAGGAAAGATGCGTCTGTGAAGAAATCCTTCTTCAGAGAAGTCTCTCCCAATTGAACGTGTATATCTGTTGGACTTTCAAAGTTATTGCTTTAAGAACTATATCTGACTGTATTGCTTTAAGAACTGTTTTTGCATTTAACGCTTTAAGAACCAGAGCCGAGTGGCGAGTTGGTGAATGGCTCCATATCTGTTAACTTCTGGTTAAAGCTTTCGTTTGTTTTTTTTCCCCTTATCGTTTATACTTGTTTAATAAATGTTTGGTTGCTTTTATATAACCTGTCTCGATTGATATTCATCGTTGCCGTTTACGTAACATAAATTGTGGGCGCTCGGCCAGGAAATGTTCTGATTTTGGGTCTAAGTGCTGGTAATTGCCATTTTGATTTGGAAAAGGGAAATACCCGATTTTTTTTGGTTTGATTGGTGTGTGTGTTGTATTCGGCAACAATGGATATTGACGGGTTTTTGAAGACGCCTGACTTGGGATTTCTAGAGACTGCGAGAAAACCTGTGGTATTGAGATTGCTTGGAAGTTGGATATTAAAGGAATTACGAGAAATTCCACAAAGGCTTTCATACAAAGAAAAATTGTTGAACATTATGTCAATTTGGAATTGTTTGATGAGGAGGTGTTAGAGAAGTTTCCAATGAGTAATCTGGAAATACAGTTGCATCTTGAACAGTTAAAGTTTGAAAGACTTAAAGTGGAAATGGCCGAAAGAGAGGCTAATTAAAAAAGGGAATTTGAAGAAAGGGAAGCTGATAACCAGAGGAAATTCGAGCTAGAGATGCAGAAATTAAAGTTCGGGAGTCAGTCTTCTGGTCCTACGAAACAGTTTATTGCTAGTCATGAGGTTATTTTCTCCTCTATTTAATGAAGCTGACGTGGACACATATTTCCAACATTTCGAAATAGTTGCTCTGAGTTTAAAGTGGCCGAAAGACCAATGGCCAGTGATGTTACGAAGTGTAATTAAAGGCAAGGCACAACAAGTTTATACAGCTTTAAATGCTGATCAAGCACTGGATTTTGATATTGTTAAGCAGAATATATTAAAAGCATATGAGATGGTTCCGGAAGCGTATAGAGAAAGATTTAGAAGTTTGAAGAAATCGGTAGAAAAAACTTATGTGGAATTTGCCTATGAGAAATCTGTGTGTTTTGAGAGATGGGTTTCCTCTAAAAATATGAATGGGGAGTATAATAAATTAAAACAGCTGATTTTGCAGGAGGAATTTAAAAGAAGCATTCCTGTTGAAGTGAGAACATCTTAAATGAACGGGACACTGCTACATTGCAGGAGATTGCTAAATTGGCTGATGAGCATGTTTTAATTCACAAGAATAAATTTTCTCCAGGTAAAATTTTTAAAAGGAAAACTAGCACAGAGAGTCAAGGTAAACTAGAAAGTAAATCTGAAGTTAGTGAGAAAAGTAAGGATGAAGGGAAGCATGTGAAGGAAAGACATTTTGGTATTATTTGTAATTACTGTAAGAAACCTGGACATGTACTGGCTAATTGCTTCTAATTGAAACGGAAAGAGAAAGAAGTGGCCCCAGACGCTTGTCTGCAGCATATTGGAAAACCTGTAAAACCACAGGGTTTGGAAAATATTAATGAAGATGTGTCAGAGTCTGGCCAAGTTAGGAAGGGATATGAAGTTTTTATAACAGAAGGATTTGTATCCTTGAAAGAAGGATCCAATGCAGTATCAATGAGGATACTTAGAGATACTGGAGCTTCACAATCACTAATATTAGACAGTGTACTAAGGTTTAGTGATGAGTCTGACATTGGTGAGGTAAATTATATGAGTGGTAGGGAGTGCCCTTATGCCAGTACATTTACATAGAGTAAATTTAAGGTCAGGATTAGTTACAGGGGTTGTTAAAGTAGGACTACAATCCAGTTTACCTGTGAATGATGTTTCTCTTTTGATAGGGAATGATTTAGCAGGTGGACAAGTTTTTTCCTGAAGTGCATTTGACAATAAATTCAAATTCTGAGGAACCACAGAAGGATTCTAACACAGATTCTTCCTGTGTTGTAACAAAAGCTATGGCTAAATAGACTGATGTAAAAGATGAAGTTGTTACCCATGACAGTTCAAATCAAGATTCCAATTTTGAGGATGTATCAGAAACTTTCTTGCCTACCTTATTTGATCAGGATTTTGATGGTAAGTCTGATCAGGAAGATTTGTCTTTATCTCAGAAGGAGATGATAGCAGAGCAGGGTAAAGATCCTGAGATAGTTAAGTTAAATGAACAAGCTCTTCCAGATAGTGAAATTGAAAATGTACCAGTTGGATATTATTTTGAAAAGGGGGTATTAATGAGAAAGTGGAGATCACCTATAATTCCTGCTAGTGAGGAATGGGAAGTTAATCATCAGGTAGTAGTTCCTAAAATTTACCAAAATGAGATTTTGACTATGGCTCATAGTATTCCTTTGGGTGGTCATTTAGGTGTAAGGAAAACTATAAACAAAATTTATAAACATTTTTATTGGCCTAGTTTAAGACAAGATGTGGCAACATTATGTAGAACGTGTAATACATGTCAAAATGTTGGTAAACCTAATCAAGTTACTCCAGTGGCCCCACTGCAACCAATTCCAGTATTTGGTGAGCCGTTTTCAAAAATCATTGTAGACTGTGTAGGTCCTTTGCCAAAAACTAAAACTGGACATCAATATTTATTAACTATTATGTGCACAGCGTCTAGGTTTCCAGAGGCAGTACCTCTTAGGAATATAACAGCCAAAACTGTGACAAAGGCTCTTATAAAATTCTTCACTTATTTTGGGTTGCCTAAGGAAATACAATCAGATCAAGGTAGTAATTTTATGTCTGGGTTGTTTCAGCAGGTAGTTTATAAACTGGGAGCAAAACAGATTATTTCCTCAGCCTATCATCTAGAATCACAAGGAGCCTTGGAGAGATTTCATTCTACACTAGGAACTATGATTAGGATGCATTGTGTGGGAAATGAAAAGGACTGGGATGAAGGTATACATTTACCACTTTTTGCAGTAAGGGAGGCAGTGCAGGAATCATTAGGTTTTAGTCTTTTTGAACTTGTGTTTGGACATAGAGTTCGAGGAGCTTTGGCTTTGTTGAAGGAACAGTGGATTAATAAAGAAGTACACACTAGTTTGCTAGATTATGTTTTGAAATTTAAAGACAGATTGTACAAAGCTTGTAGCTTGGCCAAGGAAAATTTAAAGTTAGCTCAAGAGAAGATGAAGACTTGGTATGATAAGGAAGCTAGGATGAGGTCATTTAAGCCTGGAGATAAGGTGTTGGTTCTCTTCCCAGTGCAAACAAACCCACTGCAAGCCAAATTCCATGGTCCTTATGAGATTAAATCTAAAGTAAATGATGTGGATTATGTGGTTAAAAACCCCAGATCTGAGAAAGACAACACAGCTGTGTCATATTAATATGATAAAATCGTATTATGAGAGAGAAGTTGCCACTGTGACTGTTAAGGAAAAGGGTTAAGGAATTAAACTCCAATTTAATAATCCAGTTTAATGTTACAGGAGTACAATATTTTGCTCACTCATATTAAGGGTAAAGATAATGTGATTGCTGATTGTCTAGATGTCAAATGTATAATGAAAATTTGTTTTTTTGGAGTGATATTTTAAGATTTGTAACACTCCTACTGTACATTAGTTTGTAAAGGGCTGAAAGATAAGATTGTATGTATTGTGCATTTTGTAAATTTTATACATTTGTTTCTTTTTGTATAAATTGTTAAAATTTTGTTCTTCAAGAGACCAAAATTTTTTTTGGAGGGAGGTGTTACATGCTTAAGGAGATCTGTTTTTTTTTTGTGAGAATGATGTAATGGTCTTTTGGAGGTTATCTGATGTGATTTTCCCACCGATGTGAGGTCACATGATGACATGTGCCCCATGACTATATAAGGGTTGACCCAGGTGACGCAGTTGGTTTTTTTTGAGTTTGTAGATTTCCGGGTAGAACGTGCTGAATCTCCGTTTCTGTTGCATGTTTGTTTTTGGAGACGCAGTTTCATTTTTAAAATGGTTGTGCATTCTGTTGCAAAATATCTTATTACTTGGACTGGAAATTTGTGGCCAGATGTGCCAATTTACTCAATTCCAACAGTTGAAGGGAGAGTGAAGAATTTATCGAAGGATCGAGAAAAGGCATCGCTTGGCAGTTTAATAAAAAATCAACCTTATTGAGTCTTCGTTGGAGGAGTACCTGCATCGAGATAACTCTTGCCAGAAACAGCAAGGAGTTCATGCAAAGAGGTGCTCTCTCTCTCTAAAGGAATTTAAGATCAGTCCATTTAAACAGTTTATTTTCGGCATCGTGAATCCTGTGGACAGAACCAGCAGTAAAGTTGTGTCTGTGAAGAAATGCTTCTCCAGAGAAGTCTCTCCCAATTGAACGTGTAAATCTGTTGGACTTTCGAAGTTATCACTTTAAGAACTATATCTGACTGTATCGCTTTAAGAACTGTTTTCACATTTAACGCTTTAAGAACCAGAGCTGAGTGGCGAGTTGGTGAACGACTGCATATCTGTTAACTTCCGGTTAAAGCTTTTGTTTGTTTTTTTTCCCTTATTGTTTATACGTGTTTAATAAATGTTTGGTTGTTTTTATATAACCTGTCTCGATTGATATTCATTGTTGCCGTTTACGTAACACTACCGACTCTAGTAAATTTCTATAGATGTACAGTGGAGAGCATTCAGATTGGTTGCATCAACCCCTGGCATGGAGGCATCAATGTGCAGGACTGAAAGAGGCTGTGGAGGATTGTAGACTTAGCCAGCTCCGTCAAAATCATAACTCTCCCCACCATCGAGGAGCTTTTCAAGAGGCAGAGCCTCAAGAAGGTGGGATCCATCAATAAGGACCCACACAATCTGGGACATGTCCCCTTCTCATTATTACCATCAGGAAGAAGGTACAAGAGCCTGAAGACACACACTCAACATTTTAAGTACAGCTTCTTCCATTCCGCCATAAGATTTCTGAATGGATAATGAATGCTATCGGGTTATTGCTCTTATGCACTATTTATTTAATTTTACTCATTGCAATTTTTATCATTTGTATTATACTGCTGCCACAAAGCAACCAAATTCACGACATAGGTCAGTGATAATAAACCCCATTTTGATTCTGGCGGTTGTTATATCTGCAGATTTTTACTGAAGTTGACAGACACAAATAAATAAATGAGAGAGCTTTTTTACAAATAACTGAGACCCTATCAGTAAATAAAGGGATGCAGAGCTCTACATCTTTTCTATGGGGGAGGCTGGGATCATAGCTTTAGGTGAAATAAAAATTGCAGTGGATTTTTAGTTGCCTCAAAAGCACTGTATGTCAGACTGAATATTCCGGCATTGACCCGGGTGTAGCCTTCCACTAGAAGTCTGGTTGCCAGTACTTCAGCCCAGTCTAGAACAGTGCTGGTGCTGTTTTAGAACAGGCAGCTCACTGAACTCTCAGAACTATTTGACATTCTGGCAAGGCCAGAACCCCAGAATCACTCACTCACTGACTGCCAAAGCTGTTACAGTAATTACGGCCATCAAATGCATAAGATCACAAGCTCATTTTGTAATAATAACAGGTCTGTATGACTGCAATATACCATCATTTCAAGATGTCCATCGAATTCACTTCTTTTGTTCAACGTTAAATATCCTCAATGAAAGTCATGCTTTATGTCCAT
Organism: Mobula birostris; assembly: GCF_030028105.1. NCBI lineage: Eukaryota > Metazoa > Chordata > Chondrichthyes > Myliobatiformes > Myliobatidae > Mobula > Mobula birostris. The sequence continues at coordinate 136,758,912 of NC_092376.1, forward strand.
ATGTTCCTTTATAATAATGTTTGAATAGCAAATAAGAGAGAGAATCCTTCTTTAAAGCCAGTTTTACTCTTCTGCTTCCAACTAGGCAGTCGCTTGTGATCAAAAAAGGCTTACTTCCTCTCCATTTTTGTGGATTTTGAGGTGACTAAAGAAGCCACTATGGAAACAACACACTCTTCCTCTGATGGAGAAGGTGACTGGTGTGGCAGATGAATGGTTCATCTGTAAGTGGTCCATTCATTCTGCCTCTTGCACAGAGCTTTTGTGCAGTCCTAATACATGGTCTCAAAGTTCTGAATACTCCTTTGCACTTTGAGCAATCTCAGGCCAAAGGTTCCTAGGAACGAAGTGGGAAATTTGCACTTCAGGGAAGCTTTGAACAGATCCTCAGATCTTTTTCTTTGTCCAGCTGGTGGTCTCTTCTCCTGACAGAGCCCAGAATAAAGAACAAAGTAATAATATATAAAAATGGCATTAACTAGGATGTATAGCAAAGCAAGAAAATAGTGATTCAGCCTGATATATTCTGCTTCAAAAGCTATTTATATGAACTAAGGTTGCAAATTCTGTTAATGACAATAAAAATATACGCTGCATTTGGATAGCACTAGAACCTTCTGTTTGTTAATTTATAAAGCCATCCCCACTTTTCTGCCCCTCTTTTACTCAACTCTGCACTCTACCTGCTTTTCTGCCTCATTATTTTCTGCTTCCTGCTGTCATATTAAAGTCATAAAGTCATTCCCTCTGGCTTTCCTTTTCTGAATCTTCTCTAAGACTTTTCAATTCTGACATGATTGCTTTCAATCTCTCTTGTTGCATGCTTGCTTGATGTAGTTGGCTGACACTAATAACTCTATATCCACTGCAATATCCTTCAGAGGATCTTCAAGGCTTTGGAACTCTCCCACATTTTAATGTAATTCCCTCTCAAAGCATATACACTCAATCTCTGAGAGATTCAGTCAATCCAGCAAAACTATAGAAACTAACAACTTTGTAGATATGGAGCTGTTTGCCACAACATACCTTGTCTCATCTTCTCCATCAGTGTCACCTTTACTGAACTGCATCAATGTTACAGCACCTCATTCTCAGCTTTCTGTCTATCACCTGTTTGTGGCACATCTGTTGTCCTTGCACACTTTGAACTTTCTCACACACAGATTACTGGCTCATCTTCCAAACTGCCTGCCACTGCAATTAATCACATCATTATTCTGAGATGGCCAAGACACTGTATAATTGATGCATTTGCCTCAACCCTTAATGGTGGTTTGTCTTATACTGGTGATTTTCACAGGATGCTCTCTCCCACCTAATTCTCTGACAAGTTTTGTTTTTATTTTGCTTTGAAAGACAGTTGTTCAAACTCATGGTTGTTCTCTTCTTTCCCTACCTGCATGATACTGTACCGGTTTCGCTTGCTAACCATGTTAAAATACACAACTGCTAGCCATCACTCTAAAGTATATGGCTCTCACAGGATGTGTGCACTCAGCATGCTGTTTGTTTCTGAAGCAGTACCCTTCTGTCTGCTCCCTTTGCAAACTTATTTTTAGAGATATCTGCTGGATTCCTTTTTAGCCCAAGCTTTACCGTCTTTGTTCTGTTTTGTCTATGTCACTATACTTATTGTATTTCTTATTACGATGTAAACTGCTTACTCTGCAAGCTTGAGGTGAGCAAGGAGTTTCATCACTTCCTGGTATATTTGACCATAAACCAATCTGAACCTGATAAAGAAAAGACTTTGCAGATGCTGGAAATCTTAAGCAACACACACAAAATGATGGAGGAACTCAGCAGGTAGTGCCTATGAAGGGAAATACACACAGTGGCTACATTATTAGGTACATGAGGAAACTAATAAAGCGACCACTGAATGTATATTTGTGGTCTTCTGCTGCTGTAAACCATCCACTTCTAGGTTCAACATGTTGTGTGTTCAGAGGTGCCTTTCTGCACACCACTGTTGTAATGCGTGGTTATTTGAGTCACTGTTGCCATCCTGTCAGATTGAACCAGTCTGGCCATTCTCCTATGACTTCTCTCACTTGCAAGGCATTTTTGCCCACACAGCTGTCGCTCAGTGAATGTTTCTTTTGTTTTTCACACCATTCTCTGTAACCTCCACAGAACGCTGTGCATGACAGTCCCAGGAGATCTTCAGCTTCTGCGATACTCAAAGCACCCCATCTGGCACCAACAATCACTCCATGCTCAAAGGTAATTACATCACATTCCATCCTCACTCTGATGTTTGGTAAGAACAACAAATTAATCTCTTGACCATGTCTGCATACTTCTATGCATTGAGTTGCTGTCATATGATTTGTTGATTCAATATTTGCATTAATGAACTGGTGTACAGGTGTACGTAATAAAGTGTAAGCAGTCGGTGTTTCGGCCCTGAAACGTTGACCGTCTATTTCCCTCCATAGATGCTGCCTGACTTGCCAAGTTCGTCCAGCATTTTGTGTGTTTTGCTGAATCTGAATCCATTGTCATATTACACCTGTGTTGGTGTCAATGCAACATTACCTGTTCCTGACCTCATGGAGGCATTTATGCTTTCTCATTTATGTGTACTTTCTCTTCACTGGTCTTTATAGGTGCATGACAAACATTGCATTATACTTTTTTTCTGCAGTTATCCAACTCGGGCAGTAGCTAGTACCTCCGACTTAAGTTACATCTGCTGTCATCTGGAGAACATTTAACAGCTTCAACTCTACCTGAACAACTGGTCTTCAAAGAGAGTAAATAATATTGACAAAAAATATTCCTTCAGAAGGAAACAAATGGCCTCTGTGAATCTGAAATTTGAATGGCTCCTGGTTTTCCTTGGTGCTAATATTGTGTTCCTCTATTCACCTAAGGCAATCTAATCTACTCTATGTTTGCAGGCATAACACTCATATCCTGTTACCATGGCAGATGGCTCATTCAGCTCTGCCACCATCACAACACATTACTTTCCCTCATAACTACTAAGAACCCTCCTGCCTATGTACCCATCACTACATTGCTCTGCCTTAATTGAAAATAGTTGAACCATTTCTGGTACATTTGTTGGCCAATGATATTTTGTCTTCACACTATATCAATACACATATTTATGGTTGCTTCATCAAAGAGAAAGGTAGTTTTAGAGATGGTGAATTTATCAATCTCCTCAGAGGTGTAATAGATACCATTAAGTATTCACATCAGCACAGTATAATAATCTAACAGATTTGTTCTTTGGTTCTGAGCTATTTGAAGATGACATCTTTATTGAACTCTTAATCTCCTGTACATTATGGCTCACCCTGTGACATTTTGGTTTTGTGCCATTTTGAATAGTCATTCAAAAGTTTGGTGGTTCTACTAATGCTCACAGCAAAGACACTGGCTTTTTGCACCCACGTAACCCACTATCTTCCACGTTGTACACACACGTGATTTGAACAATTGTGTCTTTCTGAGGCACCTGTACAAGTCAGAAGAATATCTATAAACTGCACATTGTCAAGGTACTTTGGAAGTGTATCCAGACCAGAGATGCCTCTTATCTTTAAGCACTATCTTTATTATTGCAGGTATTTTATTCACTCAAATAATGTTCACAGCATTAACACAAGAGATTCTCCCACACCATAACCAACCTTATCAGCTCAGGGGATCTCCCATCTACTGCTACCAACCTTATAGTTCTCAGACCCCGCACTTCCCGTTTCTGCCTCCTACCCAAGATCCACAAACCTGCCTATCCAGGTAGACACATTGTCTCAGCTTGCTCCTGTCCACCAAACTCACTTCTGCATACCTCGACACTGTTTAATTCCCCCTTGTTCAGTCCCTTCCCACCTATGTTCATGAAACTTCTCATGCTCTGAATCTTTTCAGTGACTTTAAATTCCCTAGCCCCCACTGTTTTATTTTCACCATGGATGTTCAGTCCCTGTACACCTCCATCCCCCACCAGGAAAGTCTCAAAGCTCATCACTTCTTCTTGGATTCCAGACGTAAGCATTTCCCCTCTACCACCACTCTCCTCCATCTAGAGGAATTAGTCCTTACTCTTAATAATTTCTCCTTTGGCTCCTCCCACTTCCTCTAAACTAAACATGTAGCCATGGGCACCCGTATTGGTCCTAGCTATGTCTGTATTTTTGTTGGCTTTGTGAAACAATCCATGTTCCAAGCCTATACTGATATCAGTCCCCCACCTTTCCTTCGCTACATCAACGACTGCATTGGTGCTGCTTTCTGCACGCATGCTGAGCTCGTTGACTTCATTAACTTTGCCTCCAACTTTCACCCTGCCCTCAAGTTTACCATTTCCGACACCTCTCTCCCCTTTCTAGATCTTTCTGCCTCTATCTCTGCAGACAGCTTACCTATTGATGTCTACTATAAGCCTACTGACTCTCACAGCTATCTGGACTATTCCTCTTCCCACCCTGTCTCTTGCAAAAATGCCATCCCCTTCTCGCAAATCCTCCATCTCCGCCGCATCTGCTCTCAGGATGAGGCTTTTTATTCCAGGACGAAGGAGATGTCTTCCTTTTTTAAAGAAAGGGGCTTCCCTTCCTCCATCATCAACTCTGCTCTCAAACGCATCTCTTCGATTTCGCACACATCTGCTCTCACCCCACCCTCCCGCCACCCCACTCGGAATAGGGTTCCCCTTGTCCCCACCTACCGCCCCAGCAGCCTCCAAGTCCGACATATAATTATCCATAACTTCCGCCACCTCCAACAGGATCCCACCACTAAGCACATCTTTCCCTCCCCCCCAACTCTGCTTTCCGCAGGGATCGCTCCCTACGCGACTCCCTTGTCCAGTCGTTCCCCCTATTCCTTCCCACCGATCTCCCTCCCGGCACTTATCCTTGTAAGCAGAACAAGTGCTACACATGCCTTTCCATTTCCTCCCTCACTACCATTCAGGGCCCCAGAGAGCCGTCCAGATGAGGCGGCTGGGGTGATATTGTGCGTACAGTGCTCCCGCTGCGGCCTTCTATATATTGGCGAGACCCAACGCAGGCTAGGAGACCATTTCGCTGAACATCAAGCGCTCTGTCCGCCAGAGAGAGCAGGATCTCCCAGTGGCCACACATTTTAATTCCATGTCCCATTCTCATTCTGATATGTCTATCCACGGCCTCCGCTACTGTAAAGATGAAGCCACACTCAGGTTGGAGGAACAACACCTTATATTCCGTCTGGGTAGCCTCCAACCTGAGGGCATGAACACTGACTTCTCAAACTTCTGCTAATATCCCTCCTCCCCTTCTTACCCTATCCCTTATGTATGTATTTATTTATTTATTTGTTATTAATATTTTTTCTCCTTTTTTTTCTTTCCCTCTCTTTTTTCTCCCTTTGTCGCTCTCACTATAACTCCTTGCCTGCTCTCCACCTTCCTCTGGGCCCCCCTCTCCCTTTCTTTTTTCCTAGTCTTCCCGTCCCATGATCCTCTCCTTTCTCCAGCCTTGTATCCCTTTTGTCGGTCAGCTTTCCAGAAGCTTTTCTTAGCTTCATCCCTCCCTCTCCTGTCTTCTCCTATCATTTCGGATCTCCCCCTCCCCCTCCCACTTTCAAATCTCTTACTACCTCTTCTTTCAGTCAGTCCTGATGAAAGGTCTCAGCCCGAAAAGTCAACTGTACTTCTTCCTATAGATGCTGCCTTGCCTGCTGCGTTCACCAGCAATTTTTATGTGCGTTGCTTGAAATTCCAGCATCTGCAGATTTCCTCATTTTTGAGGTTCTGCACGTGTTGGAATCCAGAATAACACATACAAAATGCTGGAGGAATAAGCAATCAAAGTTTGAGCCAAGACTCTTCTTCACGACCGGAAAGGAAGGGGGAAGACACTAGAATAAAAAGTTAGGGGAGGGGAAGGAGGATGATCTAGAATGTGATGGGTGAAGCCAGGTGGGTGGGAAGATAAAGGGCTAGAGAAGAAGGAGAGGAGAGTGGATCATAGGAGAAAGGAAAGAAGGAGGAGCTCCAGGAGGTGGTGATAGACAGGTGGGGAGAAGAAGTAAGAGGCCAGAGTGGGTTATAGAAGAACAGGGAAGGGAGAGGGGAAAAAGTACAAGAAGGAGAAATCATCATTCATGCCATTATGTTGGAGGTTACCTGGATAGCCTGAGGGTGGCCTCATCTTGGCAGAAGAGGAGGTTGTGGACTGACACATTGGAATTGGAATGGGATAGGAATTAAAAAGGTTGACCACTGGGAATTTCCATTTTTGGCAGCTGGAAATCAGGGGCTCGACAAGGTGGTCCTCCTATATACATTGGGTCTCACCAATGCTTAGGAGGCTGCAAAGAGAGCACTGCATACAACAGATGACCCCAACAGGTTCGCAGGTGAAGTGTTGCTTCAACTGGATGGATTGTTTGGGGCCTGAATGAATGTAAGGGAGGAGGTGAATGGGCAGGTGTAGCATTTCTGTCACCTGCGAGGTTAAATCCCAGCCGGGAGATTAGTGAGGAAGGATGAATGGACAAGAGAATCATGGAGGGAGTGATCTCTGCGAAATGTGGAGAGTTTGGGGGAGGCGAAGATGTGTTTGGTAGTAGGATTCCATTGAAAATGTCAGAAGTTGAGGAGAATGATATGGTGGATGCAGAGGCTCGTGCTGTGGTAGGAGAGGACAAAGAGGAGCTCCATCCCTGTTAAGGCAGCGGGAAGATGGGGTGAGCACTGTAAAGGAGTTGATGCAGGTGAGAGCAGTATTCATGGTGGAGGAAGGGAAAGCCATTCTTTGAAGAAGGAAGACATCTCTGATGTCTCGGAAAAGAAAGCCTGATCCTGGGAACAGATGTGGTGGGGATGAAGGAACTGAGAAAAGGGAATAGCATTTTTATAGGAGTCAGGGTGGGAGAGGTATAGTCAAAATAGCAGTAGGAATTGATAGCCTTATAAAAGATGTCAAGACAGAGACAGAGAGAGAGAGAGAGAGAGAGATTGAGAAAGAGGAGTGGGATATCAGAAGTGGACTAAGTGAATTTAAGGATGGGGTGAAAGCTGGAGGCAAATTTAATGAAATTGACAAGCTCTGAATGAAGCAACACCAGGTCAACGTAGGGCAGGAAGAGTTGGGGAGCATTACCATAACTTTAAATAGTCTAATCTCAATTCTCCCATTTGCCATTCGGCACACTTACTAATTCCATATTGACCAGTCTACAGATAACAGAACTTGCACTTTTTGCCAGTCTTTAAACGAACCATTTCTTTCTCTGGCCACTGGATGGATTTTTCAAACTTGGACTGTGGGTCCCTTGATTTTTTTTTGAATCCTGGGATAAAACACCCCAATTTATTTTTCAATTGGTTCTCACACAGGGCTTCTGACTTTCCTGGCACTAGTAGACTCAACATAATTTCATATCTTTAACCAGATTACCAGCATTACTGTCAACAACTTCTTCCCATATAAAATAGCATCACTCTGTTCTGTATTCTCCCATGGGACTTCAACAATATCATTTGCCTTGAGAGAATTTCCACTGACAAGCTATATGGTTGGGTTAGCTCAGCCCTCTCCAGCTCACTGACGTAGCTGTCACATCCATTGCCCCATTCTTTATTTCTTTCACTCTGGATTATTATTCCTCCTTGAAGCAGAAACGTCTCAAACTTGACATCAATATAGTAGATGTAGTTTTCTTTTTGCTGCTTGCAATGAATGCAACGAAAACTAAATTGCGAAAGAGACTGGACATAAGGAACCCCCTTCGAGTATCGCTGTCTCCCATCACCCCTCAATGGGACCGTCTTGATGCAGGAAAACAAGCCCAGGGCCCCCACTGATTCAGCGATATTGGTGTGTTGCAATGATTTTATATGTTCATACAGAGAAAATATGCTCTGTGTGTTTAACATTCAAATATTACTTAAAATATTATGATGTTATTGACATAAGTGACATAATTGACTTATCACTATATTCATGCGAGGAAAATATGTGCTGTGTGTTTATTATTAAATTTGTTAGGTAAACTGTCTTAGAAATGAAAATTGAGTGTATTAGCCACTTATAAGTGGCTCATAGTTGACTTATCACCTATATTCTGGTCGTGATTAACACCCCACCCCCCCATCGGCCGGTCCGCAAGAATATTGTCAATATTAAGCCAGTTCCGCGGTGCAAAAAAGGTTGGGGACGCTTGCAATAGAACATCTTTTATTGAAGGCAGTAACTCACAACCAACAGCAGTGTCCAGCACAAAAAAATTATCAAGGCCATTCAGTCTTAAAGCCTCCCTTACACAAAAATGCACTTCACAGTTACAGCCTTAATAATGTTATATATATTGCAGTTGTATTTCTTCTCAATGATGCACTAAGTTCAATCTAAAATTCGTGAAATTTAAGCTGCAGATTTATTGATATTTCAATTACATCCTTTGATTGCAGCAACTTGTCAGATGTCAGTGGTCAACCCCAAAGTAATTCAAAGGAAAATCTCAAATAACAAATGTGTGCAGAACTGTTAATACATTTGCATCATGAAATAGTTATGCAATTGAATAGTGAATTACAGCTATTCTTTAAGCTTGCGCTTAATTTTACAACCCGTTCCTAGGTGTTCACCAGGAGAAACTTTGTACTATCAGCATTAAGAGCTAAATTAACAAACTTGCATAAGAGAGTGTACGTTTGCAGAACAGTGGATTCTGGTGGATTCAGGTTAATCGGAGAAGCCGTTTATTTGGGACAACTCATAAAGAAAAAAACTAATTGAGAAAATAGTCAGGATTCCCATTGTTTATTTCGGACACCATGCACTTAATTGGGACAAGAGATTATGCCTAACAGTTTCTAACTACCTTTAATTGGGTGCAATTGTGTGACTGTTGGATTCTACACAGTGCTGAGAGTGAACCCTTTTTTTAACATAGCACCAGTTGCTATGTTTGTGTTCAAAAAACAGTGATTCTTGTCTTTGACAGAAATAAGCAGTCTGACAATTCAGAACTGTTTTGCTCACTACGGTTTCAGGTATTCGATCCAGGAATCTGAGATGCAGAGGGACTTGGGAGTCCTTGTGCAGAACACACTGAAGGTTAACTTGCAGGTTGAGTTGGTGGTGAGGAAGGCAAATGCCATGTTAGCATTCATTTCAAGAGGTCTAGAATACAAGAGCAAGGATGTGATGCTGAGACTTTATAAGGCACTGGTGAGACCTCACCTTGAGTATTTTGAACAGTTTTGGGCTCCTCATCTTAGAAAAGATGTGCTGGCATTGGAGATGGTCCAGAGGAGGTTCACAAGGATGATCCAGGAATGAAAGGATTATCATACAAGGAACGTTTGATGGCTCTGGGTCTGTACTTGCTGGAATTCAGAAGGATGAGGGGGGGATCTCATTGAAACCTTTTGAATGTTGAAAGGCCTAAACAGAGTAGATGTGGAAAGGTTGTTTCCCCATGGTGGGAAAGTCTAGGACAAGAGGGCAAAGCCTCAGGATAGAAGGGCGCCCTTTCAAAACAGAGATGTGGAGAAACTTCTTTAGTTGGTGAATTTGTGGAATTTGTTGCCACGTGCAGCTGTGGAGGCCAGGTTGTTGGGTGTACTTAAGGCAGAGATTGATAAGTTCTTGATTGGGCATGGCATCAAAGGTTACGGGGAGAATGCAAGGAACTGGGGTTGAGACGGAGATAGAAAAAAGGATTAGCCATGATTGAATGGTGGAGCAGACTCGCTTGGCCAGATGGCCTAATTTTGCTCCTAAGTCTTATGGTCTTATTCAGGTTTGAAGATGCCAGGAATGACTAAGAGAGAAAATGAAACAATTTTACTGCTTCAACAAGTTAGAACTATGAAAATTTGAAGGTATCAACAATTATCTTGAATGTTAGAACGAAAATGAAGACTTGGAGGATGCAATCATCGAAAGCATGGTATGAAGGCAGTCAATTAATCTATGCCGATTTTGTTCATTTACAGTCAATCAAGTGAACATACAGTGACAGCGTATACTGGATGAATTCCTTCGTTGATAACTATTAGGAACTAATACACATTTTTATAGTACTGTAGTAGTATCAGTAGTGTACTACTTTGTTCTGCATCTAATTTAAATACATAATTTGTCACAGTTAAACAGCAGTTTGTCTTGTTTATACCTTTTTAACTGCTTCCATGAAACTTTGGCTAAGTGGGGCAGTCACTTAATTGGGCCAAAATGTACTGCTCCTGATTAACTGGAACCCCAATTAACTGGATGTATATCAATGTGAATCGAATTTGAATTATATTCCTAGAGATGAAAAGACATTGCATTTGCCCATTGTCCACAAAGGTATCTCCTACATAAGTCTCCAATTTAAATTCTACACTCTATTCTGAGAAATTATCTTAATTATCTTAATCAAGGGTGAAGCTTAGGAGGACGCTGGTGTCTAATGGCGTCTCCTTTGCTTGCATCTTCAGAAACAGCTCTATTTCTATCTTTGATATCTCTTTTTCACCTTTTCAAGGTTCTTTTAAAGACCCTGACCTGACCTGGAGTTCAATGCTGACTTTGGTTCATTGCGGAAATGGGACCCGCTCTAGGGGCCTCACAACCGGCCGCTTTTCGATATGCCACGGATGCGGCCTGGAAGACGAGCACACCTTCAGGGTGCCAGATTTTTATGGCTCTGGAGGCGGGTGGATTCAAGGCCGGTGCTGCTGCTGTCTGATATGTCGTGGGAGATGGAAGATCTTAAGTAGTGAACCGGCTGCTGGCTGTGTGCCCAGAGACCCGAGTTCTTTGGGCACAGAGCTTGAAAGAAGTGACACAACAGACTTTTAACACCATAAATCAGCGAGCTGCTTTGTTTTGTATCCCCTCTCGCTGTGAAACGGGGACACCTCTTTTTCCCTTATTAGGGAGAAGCTCTCTACCTGTGGTAAGTCGAATACTGGGTGAACAAGTAGTCCTTGGGGTACTGCAAGTCTGTGTCTTTATTGATGCTTTACTGCATGCTTGGGTGCTCGATGGAGGGTGCAGATGCTTTTTTGCTGGTTGGGGAGGGAGGGGGTCGTTGCTTTGCTGATGCTTATGGGGGAGCTGGGGGGAGCTTTGGGGTTCTAACATTTAACTGTCATACATTCTTTGGGGCACTCCTCTGTTTTCGTGGATGTTTGCGAAGAAGAAGAATTTAGGATATATATTGTATACATTTCACTAACATTAAATGTACCTATTGATCCTATTAATTTCTCACACCGTATAATCTTACATTGCATTTTATAATTTTTTTACAACTCTTCCATTTTCTTCTTTGGTAAATGATCATCACCAGTCCTTATTGTTATCAGTTATTACCCCGAGAGTGTCACTTTCTGCAGCAAACTGCCACCACAGCATATTTGACTGGCTGAATTTGAACTCTGCTTCAGCTCTAATATTACAATCATAAGGATGCCATAACCCACTTATCTGATATTAATTACAAATTGTTTTTAAAATTTATATAATAATTTGTCTGTGTTATATAGTTCATGAAATAGAAAGGGTTATGCAGAAAATTGGCTGGACAGGAAACAAACAACAGAAGTGAAAGGTTCTTTAGTGGACCAGTGGGAACTGAATGCAGAATTCCACAGAAGTCAGTACTAGCTCTACCATATTTCTTAATATGTTTTAATTATCTGGACTGGGATGTATAGGGCACAGTTTCAAATTAAGATGACGATGATGCAAAACTTGGATGCAGTGTATACAGTGAGGAGAATAATAATAACCTTCAAGGTGATACAGACAGACTTACCGAATACTGCCAGATGGATTTAATGCTGAGATACGTGATGTGTTACACTTGGAAGGAAGAATGAGAAAACAATATAACCTAGATGGCACAATACTAAAAAATGATTCGAGAACAGAGAGCACTGTGAGACTATGTGTCTAGTTCAGATTACCAGAGCAAGTCACTGAAGTATTTATAAAGCCTATTGGATCATTGGCTTTATAAATAGACACACAGAGTCTTGGAAGCCATGAATAATCTTTATATAACTATGCAGTTCAATCACAACATGATTATTATGTCCCTTTTTGGATGCAACACTTTAGGAAAGGTGCAAAGGTGTAAAATTATTTGAGGCATGAGGGACTTTAATGCAGAGATTGGAGAAGCTGGGACTGTTTTCCTCAGAACAGAAGGAGCTGTGAGAAGGATCTGACGTGCTTAAAATTATGAAGAGCAAACTTCGAGTAGCTGGAGGGAAACTGGTTTCATTGGTAGAAGGTAATACAACTTCCTTACTCCTGCAATCAAGCCCTATGTTATTAAATCTCTCACCATTTAACAAAAACTCTATTTCACTGAAGTTGATAACCTCACATTTTTCAACAGTATTTTCCATTTGTCAATTACTCAGCTTGTCACTATTCCCTTGAAGCCAATTCACATTCACTGTACTCACAATTCCATTGGTTTATTATTGCCGTAAACTTAAACCCCTCAGGCAAATCATTAATATAGATTATGAAATGCTAGGGTCCAAACATCAATCACTGTGGCATTCTACAATTCATGGCCAAACAATATTCCCACTCTTTGTTTTCTGTACAGCAACCAATTCTCAATCCATGACAGTGCATTTCCATGTGTTCCTATTTAAGACCTTACCAAATGCCTTCCAATGGTTCAAATGCACTACAACCCCTGATTCAAGCTCATCTGTTCTACATCCTCAAAGAGCTATCTGTGTTTAATCAAAGGTGTTTTATTTTTCATTTCATACATCCATGCTGGCTCTGCTCAATCCTCTTTTTAACATATAGGGTTATTTTTTAGAAAATAATTAACCATAGGTTCCATCATCTCTAAAGCTACCTCCTTTTCTGTGATGTCAGTCACTGGATCCTTCGAATTCAACAGCTTTCCAACTCATCAAATTCTCTAGTACTTATTTTTGACAAAGTTCCTTAATTCTCTAACGTATCTGAAAGTTTTTGCACGTTTCCTTTTGTAAAGACGGACACAAGTAATTATTTAATTCATCTGGCATTTTGTAAATGTTATAAATTCTCCTGTGAAGGACCTACACTTGTGGCTCTTTCCTTTATTGCAGTACCTAAAAAATCTCAGTGAACAAATCAAGTAGTCTGTCTTCCCACCAATTCCTCAATGCTGTTTAAGTTTATTGTCCAGCTTATTACAGTAAATTTGATTTAACCAATCTGAGGGTTAAAGTGACCCATAATTTTGTAGTAAGCCTGTTGCACTAATCTCCAGATTTTTTCCACAGTATTAGAGACTCAGATTCAACCCTGAGCTTGGGAGCTGTCTGCGTGAAGTTTCTCCCTGTGATTATGCGGGTTTTCACTTTGTGTTCCGGTTTCCACCCAAGTCCCAAATACCCATGGGATGGTAGGTTAATTATATACTCCCCTTAGGGTGTGGGTGAATGGTAAAATCTGGGGTGAGTTAAACAGAATGTGGTGAGAATAAAAAATGAGAGATCATTTAGGACTGGTGTAAATGGATGGTGTATGGTTAGCACACACGTGGAGGGCTGAAGGGTCTGTTTCTCTGTTGTGTCTCTCTATGACTCTACAATTTAGTGGTCTAAAACCATAGGAAACAGTCTTAAGGTGACTGGGAAAAAATTGCCAAAGACAGGAGGCTTTTGTTTTGTTTTTACACAGTGAATAGCATGATCTGGATTGTCAGGAACAGTAGTATATAGACAGGTTCAAGAGAGCTGAAAATTAATTTGAAAAGTAAAATAAAAATTGCAAGGCAATGGGGAGAGGGCAGAGAGGGGGACAGGCTAGATTGCTGTTTGGCAAATCGAATGACCTCCTTACGCTATCATAGAGATACAGAGCACAGAAATAGGCCTTTTTCTCACCACCCAGACCAACCCCCAAACACCCATTTTATTCTTGCACATTTTTATAACATAATCCCCTCCCCCAGGTTCTAGCACTCATCTAAACAACAGGAATTCTGCAGATGCTGGAAATTCAAGCAACACACATCAAAGTTGCTGGTGAACGCAGCAGGCCAGGCAGCATCTCTAGGAAGAGATACAGTCGACGTTTCAGGCCGAGACCCTTCGTCAGGACTAACTGAAGGAAGAGTGACTTCTCTAACTTCTGCTAATGCCCCACCTCCCCCTTGCACCCCATCTGTTACTTATTTTTATACACACATTCTTTCTCACTCTCCTTTTTCTCCCTCTGTCCCTCTTAATATACCCCTTGCCCATCCTCTGGGTTCCCCCCCCACCCCGTCTTTCTTCCCAGACCTCCTGTCCCATGATCCTCTCGTATCCCTTTTGCCAATCACCTGTCCAGCTCTTGGCTCCATCCCTCCCCCTCCTGTCTTCTCCTATCATTTTGGATCTCCCCCTCCCCCTCCCACTTTCAAACCTCTTACTCACTCTTCCTTCAGTTAGTCCTGACGAAGGGTCTCGGCCTGAAACGTCGACTGTACCTCTTCCTACAGATGCTGCCTGGCCTGCTGCGTTCACCAGCAACTTGATGCGTGTTGCTAGCACTCACCTGTTTAATAAATGCTATTTACTGTAGCCGGATAACAGATTAAGCAGGAAACTGGTCCTCTCAGGGGAAAGCCAAGGGCCACAGAAAATATGTAAACTGCACATGGACAGCACCAATGGTCAGGATTGAACTCGGGTTACTGGAGCTGTGTGACTGAGTTTGCCATTGGGTGACATCCTAATTAATTAATTCTGTTAATTGGTTAATAAAAGAAAGCATTTCAGCTTTGTGAGGAAATAAAGCAAAGCCAAATGTACCTTATAACACTAGCTTAGGCTAAAATTTAATTACTAAACAAAGCAAATGAACAGCCAAGAGGCTGTTTATATTCTTCAATCTGAATAATACGCTTTGAATTCTTTTAATCTTATGTTTTGCATTCTACGGTGGAGACACCAAAGACAGATGTGAGGTATCACTCCTCTCTTGTCAGAGTTCAACTTTAAACCCCCGTGTCTCAGGAGCTGACATTTAGAGTTCACCTCGTAGGAGGAAGATACCGTCTCACCCACACACAAGGTTCTCACCTGAAAAACTTGTGATTATCAGACATTGTAGGAAGTTTGACCTGATGATCATAAATAATGTTGTCCCATTTTTTAATGTGGTACATTCACTAGCACCAGCTTGCTGCCTCATTTTTATACCAGCAAAGTTATGATTGTTGTGAATAAATCATTTCAATGGTTTCTGGTTAACTTATACAGACACACATATTGTGCTCCTGTCTTTCACAGTGCCTCGAAAGAAAAGCAGGCAATCTGTCCATTCCCAATATACAATAAAATATTGTGATAAGATGCTTAAATAATTTCTTGCATATAAAAAGGCAAGTTTGGAACCAGTGATATGGCTACTTATAAAAATGCCCATTTTCTAGAAGCATTAACAAATAAGCAGATTGGACCCTTTTATTATTATAGAATCAATGACAGACCATGGTAGCTCTACTGTCTGTCTTCATTGCGCCATTTTATTTCCTTTCAAGTACATATCCAATTCCCTTTAGAAATGGACAATTCAATTTTCTTTCAACATTGTTTCAGAGAATACATTGCAGAACACAGCAGACCACTTCATGACAAGAAATCCTTACTTTTTTACTTCTCACCTTAAGTAAAACTCCAGTGATTAGTGACCATGTAAAAGTTGCTGGGAAACAAATGCCACAACGTTGTGATTCCATCCATATCCTCTCAAGACATCTGAATGTATATATACAAAGCTGTAGTCAGCAGTATAACGCAACTCATAGAATATACAACATACAGCACAGTGCAGGCCTTTCAGCCCACCATGAAGTACCAACATCTTATCCTACTCCAAGATCAATCAAACCCCTCTCTCCCACATAGCCCCCCATTTTTCGTCTATGGCCCTCCTAAAAGTCTCTTAAATATCCCTGATGTATCTGCCTCCACCAGCGCTTACCACTCTCTGTGTAAAATAACAAATGTACAATTTTATGCATAACATTCTATTTTAGAAAATTTGTTTCTCTCTTTGTTATTGCAGCACTTGCACTGCAAATCTTTATTGCTTCATTGAACCTCAGTCTCCCTTACCGCCTGCACCTGAAATATTGCAGATGATGGAATCCTGGAAAAAAATGGAAAATCCCAGAGCTACTCAGTAAATCAGAAAATAAACATGAAGAGTGGGCACGTGGTCAAGTAGTTAAGGCATTGGACTAGCAACCTGAAGGTCATGAGTTCGAGCCCCAGCCAAGGGAACGTGTTGTGTCCTTGAGCAAGGCACTTAATCACACATTGCTCTGCGACGACACTGGTGCCAAGCTGTATGGGTCCTAATGCCCTTCCCTTGGACAACATTGGTGTCATGGAGAGGGGAGACTTGCAGCATGGGCAACTGCTGGTCTTCCATATAACCGTGCCCAGGCCTGCGCCCTGGAGAGTGAAGGCTTTCCAGGCGCAGATCCATGGTCTCGCAAGACAAACAGATGCCTTTTTTTTTAGACATAAAGAAATAAACAGTCAGTGGTTCAGCCTGATGACCTCTCATCTGAACTGAGACTGTTCATTGTCATTCTTTTGATAAGTCATCAACCTCAAATATTAGCTGTTTTTCCCTCCATGGATGTTATCTGACTTATTGTGTATTACTAGTATGTTTTATTCATTATGGTTATACATGTATTAATGTTATATTAGTATTAGCAAAGCTAACATTTATATCATCATGATAATGTCTAATTAGCCAAGTTAAATCACATTTCCTATTAGATTGGAGTCATATGTGGACATTTAGATCAGATTAGATTATGAGGGCACACAGTCCTCGTTTACTGTCATTTAGAAATGCATGCATTAAGAAATAATACAATATTCCTCCAGAGTGATATCACAAAAAAAAACAATAGTTGGTTCCATTCCACAATGGACATCAACAAATAGATTTTTTTTTACTAATGACAGAAGACAACTTCAGTTTCATTTATGGGTACCAGCTTAAGAGTAAACTTCTTAAGAAGAAGTTCAAGTTTACACATGCAACTACTGGGCACAAAGTTATGATCCTTTGATTATCAGGGCAGCAGCCTTGCTACTGAACTACCATATTCAGACACCAAACTCAATTTATTTCTGCTTATTTATCTGTTTTTTATCAATTACAACTCAGATTTCATAGCAATCAGCATCAGCCACCCCTTACACAAGTTGAACAACCTTTATGAATTATTCATTTTATCAAAGAACTTGAAGATAATCAATTGCACAGCCACCAGGGCAAACATAAACAGATTAGAGAGGCCACTGTTTACCCCTGTTCTCACAAAGAGATGGAAAAAACTCAGCTAACATTTATCTGGACACGGAAGCAGAGCAATGTTTCCACTAATGCTATAGCTGAGAGACAACTACAGGGATTTTGCTATTTCTTGCTGTCAGTTCACCAAACCTTCACTGCTGCTGGAATAATCATAGTAGTGAAGGCTAGTAACATCTGCCCTCTATGCCAGTCAGTCTTTTTTAGGTCAGGCAACCATAAAATAAACAGTATTGTTGTACATATTAAAGGATGTTTTTGTCAGCACCAAGACTTAAGTTTCTAACAGGTGGTCAATATGAAAATCCCACTGTTTTTCATAGTGACTAGTTTCACAAACAAGTTAGACTGGGTTACTAGACGCTGATCAACACCCATAAATATACTAGGGCTTAAACACACAAAGGATTCTACTTCATCAACACAGGTACCTTTAAACAACTATCAGAGCAATCATGAAATTGCTGTAATTGAATCACATCAGTGGGAGTTTGTTTACTTTACAGTGGTGCCTTTCAAAGTGGTTGTTTTTAGAGCTGCAATGAAAATTGTTGAGAACCGTAATGGGAACAGTGCAGGGGAAAAAACTCCAGTAGAATCTGTCATCAGGAGCTGATAGTACGCTTTATTTCTCTACTAAATGTATCCTCACATGTAAGATCGCAATCGTTCTTTTACATTATCTATACATTGATTCCAAATCTACCTCTGAAAAATAAGCATCCCTATTCTGTCCCTGAATAGATGGACAACACTGATGCATTCAAGAAAGCAGAACCTCAACCAAAGAACATCTACAGAGTGTTTTAGATAAGGAAGTTGAATATTTAACTTCCTCAGAATCAGGTTTGATATCACCAGTATATGTCACAAAATCTGTTATCTTTGCAGCAGCAGTACAATGCAATACATAATAATAGAGGAAAATGTGAAATAAAGCAAGTATATATATAAACTAGTTAAATTAAGTAAGTAATGCAAAAATAGAAATAAAAAAGTAGCGAGGTAGCATTCATGGGCTCAATGCCCATTCAGAAATTGAATCGCAGAGAGGAATAAGCTGTTCCGGAATCACTGATTGTGAGCATTGTTGTTTCTGTACTTTCTTCCTTATGGCAGCAACAAGAACAAGGGAGGCATAACCTGAATGATGGGGGTTCTGAATGATGGGGGTCCTTAACAATGGATGCCACCTTTTTGAGGCATTGCTCCTTGAAGGTATCCTGGATACTACGGAGATTAGTGCCCATGATGGAACTAAGTTTACAATTCCCTGAATTAGCCCCCCCCCACCCCCATCCCCATACCAGACAGTGATGTAGCCATTTAGAATGCTATCCACGGTACATCTTTAGAAATTTGCAAGTATCTTTGGTGACACACCAAATTTCCTCAAATCCTAATTAAATATAGCCACTGCCATGCCTTTTTTGTAGCTGCAACAATATGTTGGGTCCAGGATAGATCCTCAAAGATATAGACACCCAGGAACTTGAAATTCCTCACTCTCTCGACTTCTGATCCCTCTATGGGGACTGATGTATGTTCCCTCGTTTTAACCTTTCTGAAGACCACAATCAGTTCTTAGAGTCTTACTGATGTTGAGTGCAAGGTTGTTGCTGCGACACCACTCAACTAGCTTATGTATCTTGCTCCTGGTCAACATTTCCTACTTAAAACACCCCCCCCACCCCGGACCACCATTTGATACAACCATTAGGCCTACAAGAGATTAGAAAATACGAGCAGGTACTCTCTTCATGCCCAAAATGTGGAACACAAATGTACATCTTGCTGTGGTCCCACAGTTTTGGCCTTGATGCAATTCTCATTTTAGAATTTTCAAAATCAGAATAAAGTGAAAAAAGAAAAGGTAAAGACACGACAGATTTTTTTTTACAACATCAAAACATTTTTGCTAAGTTGGCATCTTTAAAACAAGTGACCTTACAATGAGGCAATTCTACATGACAAACATTCAACCATATATGTCAATCAGTGCTTCTGCCAGGAATACATGGATTCAAATGCATCACTTCATCTATAACTAATTATAGAATCCCAAAGTGTATAAAGGTAATCCATACTGGCTCTTCAAAAAAGGACCCTATGGAGAGTCAACTTTTTGTGAATGGATTCTAGATCTTTCATATTAAATTTCAAACTTGCTCTGTACTGTACATGGATCAATTTCTACAGTAAGCATCTAATATATTCACAGGTAAGTTTCTAAAAATTCCAATCCAGATGAATTGTTACTCAACAGCTACATTGCCTCTGTGCTACAGGATGTAAACAGCATAGAACTTAACTAATGAACACAACAGCTGTCCATTAACAGTAATAATTAACCCATTCAATTATTAAAACTTAATGGAATTCCATTTTATTATACGTGAATGGGGTCTGAAGACTGGAAAATATAGAGAACACTTTTTATTTATTTGACTGAAATACAAAGTACATTGTCCTGTATTTTTAATAGTTTTTTTTCCAAAAGCCGAATAAATCTATTACACTCCAGAGAAACATTAGAGGAATTCATATCAAGAATAGAGCCAGAACACAGGAGAAGTAAGAAAGCAATCGACAGAGGTAAGACAGAATCTTATGCACAAAAGAATGTGAAATGTAGTAAGAAGAAGATGCCCAGGGACCAACTAACTTGAATCCTGATCCCATATGCAGATACAGACAGTGCATGAACTGAAATAACATCAGACAGTTCCTTACATCTATTGCAAAAGTCTACAGGGAGAACTATCAAAGGGTTTTCCCTCTTTCCCGTGGCTGCTTTCTCAGATTTTCCCTAAAACCATCTCATATATTCATCCATGTACACTCAGGCAACTCTCCTTTAAATATTAGTGCATTGCAATCTCATTTCTGGCTTTCCCCTGTCATTAATCTCTTTTCTCTCTGAACACTAAAACATTTATTTTAGAATACTTGTATGACCAAGTATACGTAGTAGAACACAACTAGCATTGGACATCTTCAAATCCTTGTGAAATTTCACAACATCAACTCATATAATCAAAGAAATCCCCTGCTGTTTAGCATATATCACCCTCCCTCAGGTGAGGAATCTCCACAAACTGATTTCGTAACAGGCAAAAGGAGGATGGTTGTAATTGACAGAGATGAATAGACTCAGTCCAAGGATGCTCTCACCACCCAGGACATGCTCTCTTCTCACTACTGTCCATCAGGAAGAAGGTACAGGAGCCCGAGGACTCACACTGTCAGGTTCAGGAACAGTTATTACCTCTCAGCTATCAGGCTCTTGAAACAAAAACGATAACTTCACTCACATCACTTGCCCCATTGTTCCCCCACCTATGGACTCACTTTCCAGGGCTCTTCATCTCATGTTCTTGTAGTTATTGCTGATTTATTATTGTTTTTATTATTTCTTTCTTTTTGTATTTGGACAGTTAGTTGCCTTTAGCACACCGGTAGGATGCCCAAGTTTCCTTCAGCTCCTCCCACTTTCTCCAGACTCAAGAGGTAGCCATGGGCACCAGCATGGGTCCCAGCCATGCTTGCCATTTTGTAGGTCATGTATGTAACACCCTGGGAAAAGTTTTACTGATATCATAATAGTTTTTTTTTTCTGTAGAAGCAATGTTTGGATTATGGTTAGAGATAATGGATGCTTTGAAATGTGAGCCATCCAATCAGGAGAGCGCGTTTTTGGGTAGTGTGCCTGACACCGGTGTGAACTGGGGTCCTTTTGTTCAGCAGGAGATGAAGAGAGAAGACATTGGAGAGAACCGGTTGTAGGATTCGAGCTGGTGGGGGTCCCTGATTTGATGCAGCAAGGTGCAACAGTCGACTGAGAATCAGTGAATAAGAACATTTGGAAGAGTTGAGCTCCAACTGTTCACATTTGACTGTTCAATTATAATATGTCCTTTTTGTATTTTTCTTCCTTTTCTTTACTAACTCTTTAGTTAAGATTCATAAATATAATTCTTTTAATTGTATGCAGTGTGCTGTCTGTTATTTCTTGGCACTGAGTTGTAACAGGGTAGCAAATTACACAGCATCCACACAATCCAGGGTTTAGGGTGGGAGAGCCATCTCAATCTCAGGGTTTGGCAGGACTGGAGTGTGTATTCCCTAGATTTACACAGCCAAGGGAACCAGTGGGGTTTCACGTAGAACAGTCCATGATCCAAGCCTCCTCTGGTAATGCTTCCCAACTCTTCCTCTGCTACACTGATGGATTCCTATACCCATGCTCAGCTCATCAATTTCATTAACTTTGCCTCTAACTTCCACCCTTCCCTTAAATTTACTTCATTCATTTCTGACACCTCCCTCTCCATTCTCGATCTCACTGTCTCCATCTCTGGAGGCAAACTGTCAACCGACATTTTTCGTAAATTTACCAATTCTTACTGTTATCTTGACTATACCCCTTCGCACCTTAACTCCTATAAAAATGCTATTCCTTTTTCTCAGTTCCTTCGTCTCCACTGCATCTATTCCCAGAATGCGGCTTTCCTTTCAGGACATCAGAGATGTCCTTCTTCTTCACAAAACATAGTTTCTCCTCCTCCACTATTGATGCTGCCCTCACCCACATCTCCATTCCTCAAACATCCGTGCTCACCCCATCTTCCTGCCACCTTAATAGTGATAGAGTTCTTCTTAACACCTCATGAGGCTCTGCATCCAGCACATTATTCTCCACAACTTCTGCCATCTTCAAAGGAATCCTACCACCAAACATATCTTAACCTCCCCCCCTCCATTTCCTGCAGGGATCACTCTCTCCATGACTCCCTTGAGTATCTGTCCCTCCCAGTAACCTCCCTCCTGGCACTTATTCCTGCAAGTGGCCTAATTGCTACACCTGCCTAATTACCTCCTTCCTCATCTCTACTCAGGGCCCCAGGCAGTCCTTCCAGGTGAACAACACTTCATCTACAAATCTGCTGTATTTTCTTTTGTGTCTAATGCTCACGATGCAGCCTCCTCTGCATTGGTGAGGCCCATCATAAATTGGGGGACTGCTTCATTGAGCACCTCTGGTCCATCTGCCAAAAGCAGAAACTCCCGGTGGCCAAACATTTTTATTCCAATTCCCATTCCCGTTCCCATGTTGGTCCATGGCCTTCTCTTGTGCCAAGATGAGACCACCCTCAGGGCAGAGGAGCAACACCTTATATTCCATCTAGGTAGCCTTCAACCTGATGGCATGAATACTGATTTCTCCTTCTGGTAAAGAAAATTTTCTCTTCCCCTCCTCTTTTTCTACTCCCCACTCTGGGCTCTTACCTCTTCTCACCTGCTTATCACCTCCTCCTTCCCTTTTCCCTATGGTCCTCTCCTATCAGATTCCTTCCTCCTCAGTCCTTTACCTTTCCTATCCACCTGGCTTCACCTATCACCTTCTAGCTATCCTCCTTCTCCTCCCTCCAACTTTTTATTCTAGCATCTTCCCCCTTCCATTCCTGTCCTGAAGAAATGTCTTGGCCTGAAACTGACTGCTTATTCATTTCCATAGATGCTGCCTGACCTGCTGAGTTGCTCCAGTACTTTGTTTGTGTGTTGCTTTGGATTTTCAGCATCTGAAGACTTTTTCATGTTTACAAGTTGGTGCGATGTTTCATTAACTCTCTTATGATTATTATTCTATAGATTTATTAAGTCTACCCACAAGAAAATTAATCTCAATGTTGTATATGTTGACATATATGAACTTTGATAATAAATTTACTTAGAACTTTTTCTAATACAGATACATTTCAGATCAGCATATGAACATGAATGACTGCTTGCTACTTTCTTGATGATCTTCTTGCCATCATAAAATCAAACCTAGGGATCTTCACTGCATCAAGAAAGGGAAGTTTGTAAAAAGTTAAATTTTGTGTTTACCTTTATTCACAGAAATCCAAGACAGTGAATTTTATTACTTTGTTACACTGGAAAACACAAATTTTGCTTCTTCAATACTTCTGCATGTATCTTATGGATTTTGGGCTGCTGATCATGAAAATCACTTTGGAATTTCTCTATCACGCACCATTTTTTAAAAACAATTGTATTTGTTACTTCAATTTATAATTCAAGTCAGATAACTGATGCTAAAATTAAGGAAGGCATTCTTGTTGGTCCACAGATCAAATAGGACGTCAATGACAGGCAATTTGAAGAACTTCTAGTGGGACTGGAGAAAATCACATGAAAGTCATTCAAGGACGTTGTTGAAAATTTTCTTGGCAACTACAGAGCAGCAAACTATGTGCAGCTGGTTGACAACATACTTCAAGCAGACAAAACCATGAAATGCAACATGTCACTATATACTGATTTTCTGTATTGCCATTTAGACTTCATTCATGCAAATCGTGGCACTTTCAGTGACGAGTATGGTGTAAGTTTTCACCAGGTCATTGCGATCATGAAGAAACGGTATCAGGGCAAAAGGAATCCATCAATGCTGGCTGATTATTGTTGGACTCTTAAACGAGAAGCTTCAGACACCGAGTACAAATGAAAATCATCAAGAAGACATTTTTAATTTAGTTGAACTATTGCAAAGCATCAGCATGGTAATGCAATTAAACCCATTATATTCAATAAAAGTTGATTTCTTGTTTCTTCAAATTCCTACATGATGCAAGTAGTCTGAAATTACATTTGTGTTCAGCTTCAAGCTATCATAAACAAAACAAATTCTGAGGAAGCCACACTTCCGAAAAAAATTGCTGTCCTGTGTTTTTTTAAACACATCTTAGATTTCTGAGCTGCAATTTGTGAATTTTGTAAGAGCATATTTCCGTACTACACATGGCTATCTAGCCCCCTAGTAAGCCTCAGGCTCGCTCAGCTCGCTTCCGTCGAGAGGAAGCAGCCGTCGGCCCCTCCAAACTCTGTAATCGAGTTTATGTAGATGCTGTGTGATGTACTCCACCACGCCAAATAACAGACAGTACACCATATGTGATTTACAGAATATAATTTATAGATCTTATTGGAACTATGTAATTAATAGAGATACAATATAAAAGGAAAGTAAAAGGTGCCAAACTTATCAGAGTTCAACCACTTTGTGCACAACCGTTGGAGCTCAATTAATGGAGTCTTCTTTCCACCATGCGATCTCCTCCGATCCCCTCGACCCACCACCTGGGACCAACCATGGTGGTCGACCAAAGCACGTCCCACACGTCCTTCCTCTTCGGTTCTCCTCCCGAAAACCCTGGGCCTCGGACTCCCGCTTGGGATCCATTCCGTTGTACAGCTTACAGCATTGCATCTCCTCTCTCTGTCCCCATCGTGCCTTCTGCCCCAAAGCCCACGAAAACAATAGCTTACAGACACACAAGAAAGAATAACATCTATCCCAATTGGTGAGCAAATGAATACAATTCTCTTTATCAGTAATTATAACCCAAACAAGCTGCTAAACAGAACCACTTTCTCAGCAGTTAATATTACAAAGAAGCCATTTTATTCTAACATAACGAAGAAGCCATTTTTATTAGCAGTAACATAAAAGATGAAACCCTACAGCTATAACACAGAGATTGTTGCACAGTGAACCATACTGCAGACACCAATGCTCTGTATAACTGAAGCATACCCTCCCATTTTTATATTCCATTGTTCTGGCAATAACCCTTCTGACAGCATTCCTACTTACTTCATAAACATGCATTCTCCAACCACAATCACCATCAGTATACATGCACCACAAGGCTTCGTAACTAGTCCCCGGCTCTACTCACTACATACCTATGACTGAGACTAAGTACAGCTCCAATACCATATTTAGGTTTGCTGACAACACCACTATTGTGGCTGAATCAAAGGTAATGATGAATTGGCATAAAATAGGGAGCTTGAAAACCTGGTTGATTAGTGCCACAACAACAACCTCTCACAAAATCAGCAAAACCAAAGAGCTGATTATTAACTACAGCAGGAAGAAACCAGAAGTCCATGACCCATTTCTCATTCAGGGATCAGAGGCGGATAGGGGCGGCAGCTTTAAATTCCTTGGCATTATCTTATTGGGGTATGTCCTGGGACTAGCAGTAAGTGCCATTACAAAGGAGACATGACAGTGCCTCTACTTTCTTAGAAGTTTATGCAGATTCAGTATATGTGAACTTTGACACACTACTATAGATGCAGAGTAGAGAGCATCGTGACTGTTTCAACAAGGCCTGGTATGGAAACACCAATGTCCAGGAATGGAAAAGCCTACAAAAATTGAGAGATACAGCCCAATCTATCCATCGCAGGCAAAGCCCTCTTCACCATTTGGAACAGACATGATGGGCTGAAAGACCTAATTCTGATCTTATGTCCTATTGTCCTTGAGTATATCTACAAGAAGCACTGCCACAAGAATGCAGCATCTATCATCAAGGAGCCCCCCACCCCTCCGCTACTAGCCAGCCTATGGTCTCTTCTCGCTACTGGCATCACGGAGGTGGTATAGGATCCTTAGGTCCCATAGCACCAGGTTCAGGAGCAATTATTACCCTTCAACTATCAGATTCCTGAATAAGCGTGAATAACTTCACTCACCACAGCTCTGAAATAATTCCACACCAATGGATTCACTTTCAAGGACTCTACAATTCATGTTTTCAATATTATTTATTTACTATTATTGTATTTGTGTAGATAGTCTTCCTTGATACATCGGTTGTTTGTCAGACTTTGTGTGCAGCTTTTCATTGAGTTTAGTATTTGCTCTAAAGTGAATGAATTTTAGGGTAGTATATGGTGACATATACCTACATTGGTAATATATTTACTTTCAGCTTGAAATTTGCGTCCCTAGCATGTTAAGATGGATTATTGATTTCACAATATATCATTATGATCTTGCACCTTATCATTTACCTACACTGCACATCCTCTGTAACAGTTGCACTTTTTTCTGCATTATGTTACAGTTTACCCTTTATTGCTTCAATGCACTGTTTAATGATTTGATCTGTGTGAAGTATTGTCAGGGCGCTGGAGCAGGGATCCAATTGCAGAGCCAGTACTGTGCACACAGTGACTGGATAACAAATCCCGAGGTGCAAACAAATGTTGGCAACAAAGTTCAGGCAGAGATCAAAACATTCAGAGAAATCCAAAATCCAGAATCGGGAAACCAGCAGAGTCAACATTCAGACAGAGTACAGATACAAATGCTGGAAAGGCTCAGGAAAACTCACTGGCACGATCTGGCAACAAACAGGTGAAAACACAGGACTGAAATACACCGAGCAATAAACAAAGAGACAGACGATAGGTGGCGCACAGTGAGACACCGGTGGCAGCAACACAGGTAATAATGAGAAACAGATGAGAGACAGAGCACTCAGTAATACAGGGGCTGGAGTAGAGCAGGAGTGGGGACAGGAGCACATGGCAATACAAAACCACAGACTGACAGCTAGGGGGAAACACACAAAAAAAGTTCAACTGGAGGTACTGACAAGTATGTAAGACAATCTTTTCTCTGTGGCTTGGTACCTGTGAAAATAATCAACAATTGCAAATGTCCTGAGTATCCCTGCCTTCCAATTCCAGAATTATAGTTATCTTTAGGACATTACATGTGTCATCCATAGTGAAGACTGATACAACAAACCTATTTCACCTACTGTTTTCTATTATTCATCTTCCAGACTCTCACTCTCAGACCAATGCTCACATTGTCAATTGTTTTACTTCTTCTCAAGATTTACAAGCTCCCACTGTCAATATTCAGATTTCTGGCTACCTTTGTCTCATTCTAATTTTCCACCCATTTTAATCTCTTAGTCGTTCTCTGCTGCTTTTATTTTCTGTACAGTTTATTGCACTGCCACCTGCTTTAGCTCATAACTGCTTTCCATTTAAATTTTTCAATTACCGTGCAATTAGGAATATTGTATACCTATTCTGTGAATTTGGAAAGTTCCCCTTAAATGTCTGCATTGCATCTCAATTAACCAGTGTCTTAACCTAAACTGCCAATTTTCTCCAGTTTTTTCTGATAATATAGCCTCATAAATGCTCTTATTTAAACTCAAAATATTAGATTTAGACACATTCTTGTCCTTTTCAAACTAGTGTAAAAATCAATCAGCTTATCTTTATCTTACCTACAAACTCCTTCATGGTGAGGATTTTAGTTAATCTCATGCCATTTTACAATACTGCTACGAAATTATCTAAATTATTTATGAACTCTTATCCAGGTTATCCTTGCTCTTCAATCTCTTATCATACTCCCCCTTGTTCAGCTCTTTATCTTTTTTACCAATTGACTTCCCAGCTCTTTACTTCACCCCTCCCGCCTTCCCAGTTTCACCTATCACCTATTACCTTGTATTTCTTCCTCTCCTCCCCCCACCTTCTTACTCTGACTCATCTTTTTTCTCCAGTTCTGATGAAGGGTCTCAGCCCGAAACATCAACTGTTTACTCTTTTCCAAAGATGTTCCCTGGCCTGCTGAGTTCCTCTAACATTTGGTGTGTGTTGCTTGGATTTCCAGCATCTGCAGATATTGCCTTGTTTGTCACCAATTGTTATTGGTGTATGTGGAGATCAAAGTTGTTGGTGATTATTGTCCTAACTTTACTTATTTTTCCTTCTGACCTACTGTGGGGTTATTATGCAACACACCCACAAGTGACTTCTAAACTTAGCTAGTTTGCATCCTCACCTAAACCACCTCCGTATCCTGGTTTCCTCAATGCAGATTATCCTTCTCTTTTGTGAGGCAGATCCATTCTGCCATCTTCTATAACTTTCCATTCCTCTTAAGAATCATGAGTCCTTCAGTATTCAGGTCCCAATTTTGTCATGCTGCAAACATGTTTTTTTTTGTTATGGCCATCAGATCATATTTACTTCTTTCTGTTGTGCTCTCATTTAATCTGTTTTTTTTTTAAGAACAGATGAAATGAAAGCACAAACTCTTTAACCTTTTATTTTATTTTTGTAATCGTTGTAGTCTGGTTGCTGATTTATGCTGAAATATATACACTCGATATCCTTGCTGTCTAAGTCTATTTATCATTTCCCATACTAACGGCTTCCTCTCTCGCATTGTCTTTCCCTTTTACTTTATGAGAGCATCCCAACATTGATCCATTTATTTTTAAATGTTAGATATCCTTTGCAGCTCTAGTTATATGGCTTTCTAGTGTGCTGGCCCCAGTATGATATGGACAACCCCAGTGTACAGCTTTCACATTCCCTAATACTGGTGTCAATGTTCCATGAACTAAAGCCCATTTCTATACCACCCTTTTCTCCAACTTATTCTCCTTTGCCAATTGCATATGAGTCAGGTCACAATGTAGATATTATCTGAGTTAACACCCTTTTTTCTTGGTGTCTAGTTCCTTATAACAACCGTGCAGAGGCTCTTTCTTGGGCATGCCTATGAGGTTAGCAGCACATTAATGGATCTCCATGTCCCATACCTAAGCAAATATTTCACAGCTTGGAGTTGGCCATCTGCAGTATCACTCTTTACTGCAGAGAACAGACTACATCTCCTCCCTATACTGACCTTACTAATACTCATGTATTTCTCTCCTCTTCAATGGCTTCCTCCAATATGGGGTTATGGTCACCCAATTCATCCACCCTGCAGCCATCCAAGCAGCCAACAGAACCTCAACCCTACTGGGACGATTGCAATTGCTGAGGTGCTCAAATCCTATCCTCTTGGTTCTCTCACCCATTTCACTTGCAATCAAACCCCTTAGCCATGACCACTAGTGAACTCAGAAGACCTATTGAAGTCCATCCAAATATCCAGGTGAATCGTGCCCTTCCAGGTACGTTGCAATCGATTGCAAGGCAAAATTCCTCACACCACAAAGACGTGGTACAGGGCCGTTTGCACTGGATCACAGAGTCACTTGTAAGCTCCCATATGTCGCAGCTATGATGCATCCTTTATCTTACACTCCTTAATGTGCATTAATTATTTTATATAATTATTTGTTTTCCTTTTCCACATTTGTTATTATTTACCTCCAGTTCTGTACTGTTATAAGCCTTGGGGATGAGAATGGAACCTTAACTATTTACCAAGTACTCACCAAACATTTGGCTTCTTTCGACGACTCATCGCACTTTATTGAGTGGGAAATGTCCGACATTTTTGATTTCTGAAATCTGGTAGCTAGCTTTTTTTTATTCTCCTTTACTTATTTAGTGTCATTTCATACATGTTTGGTTACAGCAGACAGTTCGGCTCATTATAAATTGTGCTGTTCTAAATTGGCTGTTTGTTATGCACTCCAAGCTCCACCTACAACTTTACCGCTGAATCCGTATTACAGCAGTATCTTCCACAAAATGCATTACACGTAACTCCTAGGCTTTGTCTACAGCACTTCTCAAACTACAAGCTGCACCAGAGAAACAGTATAAAGGGCAGAAGGCGTATAAGAACACCAGCAGCGGTAAATCAAATCTCGCAAAATCTCTCCAATTTGGATTACGGCGCTTTTCCTTTACAGTATTCTATACCCAGGAGCTCTCTTCCCAACAGAACAAGTTAGACTTGGACACCTTAAACACGTTGAGCGTGACGGTTCCGAAGACCGCTCACCACCATCTTCAAGGGTAATTGGGGTCAGTTCCGTGTTTCAGCAATGACATCCACAGCCGATAACTGAATGAATAAAACACAAGCCAACGGTCCCCTTTTCCTATCAAATATCATACTTGTACCCCCCCCCACCTTCGGTGTACAGTACTCATTGGGAGGTTTTGAACGCTGTGCTGTCCCGTTGTCGTTGTGCAGGGCTCGCACTGAATTGTCTGCATTCGTGGAAGCGCCGGACTTCTAACGCGAGATGCACCGGCCGCTTGGCTGGATTTAATTCAACTGCCCCGACTTTGCCTACTGTAAAAATATACAGTGATCTCAGCAGAAGACAGCTGCGTCAGTCCTCTCCAATCTTTCCCGCTTTCCCCCCCCCCCCTTTCCTTTCCGCTTCAGTTTGCTTTTCGACTTGTGTTTGCATGATTGACAGTTGCAATGGAGTTGACGAGGCCCGGTTACTCAGTTCAGAGCTCTCCATTGACTATCGATCTCCATTTGGAAAACTCGAGGCCCCGTTTACCTTGTGCAATCAGCACCTCGTAAAGCCTAAACCATTGCAATATTAACCTTTCCAACTTGCACTAGATCTTCATTCTATTTTCCAGCTACGCTGAAGATGTACACGCATTAATGAAGTGTGTATCCAAGGGGATTTCCCAATACTTCAATGCGTTCTGTGAACTGCTACAGAATCTGATTCAATGTTTCATCCTCCCAATTTATCTAACATACAACGTAACACACACACACACAAACAATGATAGCTATATTTTACCACAACTTTACGAAGAAACCTCAATACCGAAACTCCACATAACAACTATAAAGCAGAAATATCAATTAGACTGTGCGCTGATTGGGTGATTCAGTGACTTTCATACAGGCTAAATTATAATTCTTGCAGAAGCGACGTATTAAATAAAGACAGTGCTAGTTTAGATCTTGGATTGCTGGCAACGCACGACGTAAATAAATGCTCATTCTACTCGTGGAAAGCAGCTCCACTACGTTTGCCACCATTAAAAAGACAAACAAAGTGCTTCCTTACCTATGTGAATGATCGAATCACTAGCTACAGTGTCGGCACATAAGATCCAAGCGATGGACACAAACAGCGCGGCGAAAACTTCCATTTCCTTTATACTAATTAAGACAGCCGATATCCGCAGCATAAAGCACATAACATGAAAGCGAAACCTTGTGATCCAAATGTATTGATCAATTAAAATGTTTTTTATTGAAACGGCCCCTTTCTTGCTTGACAATCCACTTCTAGAACTTTGCTTGCATTTTTAAAAATAAATAACATGCACATAACGTGTCCTTCGATTTCACTCTTCCAAAGACTGAAAACACCAAGTGACGATAGGGTAAACCAAACTACAGCTGAAATCTGCGCGATTCGACGAGGGTAGCTTCGTTACTTCCCTGCTCGCCTTTCACGATGTTGCAAAACAAATGTATTTTACCGTAACTGGCTGCTACAAATTCAATGTCAGTCAGAGGCGAAAAATCCATGACACCCAAAATCGGAGAAAGCCAGAGCAGTGTAACAGTACAATATCCACTTGCAGACCGTCTGCAGAGACTATTCGTCTCTCTGTAAAGAGAGCTCGGCAAGGCAACGGAGGTACGAGCCGCCTCTATCTCCTCAGATCATTGCTTTAAATCGGTCACAAACATGAGGCGCCAGATAGCTTGCATACACACAGCAATGAACGGCACTGACTGGCAATACCTTCAATTTGCGTTAGTAAAATTGACGTTATGCAGCATTTTCCGGAGTAGGACACGCAGAAATGCCTTGGGTTCATCTGAAACTCGTCACGGGTTGTTAGCAGCGGGCATGTTGAAAACACTGAGCGCCTTCCATGCTTTAGTGAGCGCTTAATCCCCAGAAGACATTTGTATTACCTCATTTAAAATATGCTTGTACTTGGATGAGTTACAGTTCAAATTGAAAAACCAAAGAGATCAAAAACAACGATAGGAATCTTGTGTAATATAGCGATCACAATCTCGTCATTTGGGGACGCAGGCACACTAATTTAAATAAGCAGCAACAAACTTAGTAACTAAGGGGCATTTTCTGTTGCACCAATGGGGTAGGATCAATAGCCGAGACTGCTTTTTTGATCTCGTTGCACATGACGTCATCTGAAAATACTATTTAAACAAATGAAAGACAATTAATTCACGATAGACCTTTGAATGGATTTGGCAGACGAGAAAGAAAGCTGGAAGTAATTCAGTCTGATAACTCACAAAATGGGAGATGTCCAGCCTGAGATATAAATACGTTCTTCTGTTAATACTGAGTTAGCAACATTCCGGTTAAAGCAGGATAAAACTCCCTTCAGGCACGGATAAAGAACGAATAACACTAACTTTGGGTTCCTCTTCTGTAGTGCGTAATATTCAACAGACACCCGAGCACATATGCACATTCAATGAACTGGTTTAAATCTACCCAAATTTGCTTTACCTTGGAATTGTACCGAAGAGCCATCTTGGCTAGTAAATCCAGGAAATATCTTGATAGACTCAGGCAGAAGAAACTAGCGCCTGTTAATAATCTAAAAATAGCAGAAAGACTAAAATTATGCAGGCTACTAAGGAGTTCCAGTATTCTTCTGCTACACGGATCATTATGTAGAGTTGGCGGCATACAACGAAGGTGATTAAGCGCAGAAGGGATTCAGTGATGAGGAAAAACATTTTGAACAGATTGTTTATAAAGCAGTTTGGACAAAATGAGAATTAACAGATAAATAACTATTTGTTAAATGTACCAAAACCATGAAGGCATGTTTTTTAAGGTGAGAGTTAAGAGGTACAAAGGGGATCTTAGGAGGTAAATATTTCACACATAGGTGAAATCGGATACAATTGCCTTGTCTAAGATACATTTAGGCAGACAGGCAAGCCACTGAAGGATATAGGTCTTATGCAGTTAAATAAGATTAATATAAAAGCTCAAATAGACCAGTTTGGATATTTTGGCCAGAACAGTCCTTTTCTCTACTGTGAGTTTTCTAGATATTGTAAGATTTACAATACCTAGAAAATATCTCAAACACAGCAATGTATTTCATCTGAAAAGTTTCAGGGACTAAAAAATTACAAATAAATTTCAACTATAAAGCAATGAAATGGCCCTTCTTAGGTTATTTAATATTTTGCATGCATTGTTTTCACATTTCAAAGTTCAAAGTAAATTTATTATCAAAGTACATAGAAAGTCACCATAAACAACTCTGAAATTAATTTTCTTGCAGGCATTCACAGTAAATACAAGAAACACCATAGAATCAATGAAAGGCCACTCCTAACTAATATTCAAAAGTCAACAAGCTGTGCAAATACAAAAAGAAATTAATAATAAATACCCAAGCATTAAAAATTGAGAACATGAGATGAAGAATCCTTGAAGGTGAGTCCATAGGTTGTGGGAATAGTTCAGTAATGGGATGAGTGAAGTTATCCCCTCTGGTTCAAAAGCCTGATGGTTGAGGGGTAATAACTGTTCCTGAATCTGGTGGTAGGGGTCCTGAGACTCCTGTATCTTCTTCCTGATGGCAGCAGTGAGGAAGAATTAGCATAGCTGCTGTCTGTGTAGAGTTTGCATGATCTCTCTCCACTAGATTGGTTTTCTCTTTCTCCTTGTAATATGTGAGGAAGGGCTGATGGTGGTGTATCTAATTCTGAGTGTGTGTTTGTTCTGTTAGATAATCCAGTTGTGTTTATGTATCAGACTTCCTTAGAAATCCAATTCAGGGAGGATTAGGAGAAAATTGAGAGAATCTAACCACAATCAATTGTATGGCTTATCATTGCCAGAATAATGGCACCAATAACAAATAGTAGATAATATAGACAAAATTCTTAACAGCATTCATGGATGTATAAGAAAAACAAATTAATACTGTTACAACGCATTAAGAGGAATCACTAAAACTTGTTCAATGTTTCTTTACAGAAAAAAGAGATCCAGGTGAGACAAAAAGATTTCATCACAAAATGCTTAAATGTTTAATGCTCAATAGTTGACTGTTAATAAACGATAAAAGAGAGTGGATGCACAAGTTATCAGAGCTAGAAATACGAAGATTTCCAAGGTAATAATTACGATCATAGAAATTTTAATTTAAACAGGAGATCAGGGACCAACACATGCACAATGGCCATGTTAAATGCCCGCTAGAAAATGGTGTATGATTGAAAGAGTGAAACTGAACTTTGAGTGAGCTGCAGTTGGGAGCAGAGGAGGGTAGATTCACCTATGGAGCATTGAAATAACCATTTCAAGAAATAACATGGTTTCAACATCGGATGTTGAAACGGGGACAGAAGTGAGCAGCTTTTTCTGAGAAGATTCAGGAAAAGAAGCACCATTGTAGAGGCTGCTGGTGACATTTGAGTAATTAAGCTTGCAGTCTGTAGTGGGATCTCTAAAGTTGAACATTGAAGGCTTCTGGGCTCTTTGCCTTCTAGAAGAAGATTGTGTGGTGAATTATACCAAGGAAATTCAGGCAGGATATGAAGAGATTGGACGCTACCAAGGAATGTTGTTTATGACTTTTGTTTGCATCGTCTCTGTGTGTGGTAAGAAATTAAATTTCCTTGGACTGGTTGAAAGTGTGAGAGACATGAAAGAGTCTTTGAATAGTAAAACACAGCAAAGGTTTTGAATGAGAGAAGGTACATTGAAGGTAGTGTTTTTAATATGAGCTCTTCCAAGGGATTTTTTCAGTTTTGGAAGTTCCAGGTGATGCTTGCATAGGGGCAAGCTATTTATAGTGTCAACTGGCTTAATAATAGAGAAAAGTACATAGTCAGAAGGCTTATGGAATGAGATGAATCGGCTAAAGGTGTATGCCTTGAAAAAGCTTTGGGAAGGGTATCAACAGGCAAAGAGAGAGAGTAACTGAAGAAAGAGGGATAAAGCCAATGACAAATTAAAAATCAAGTTCAGCATCATGGAAGAATAAAATAAAAATAATTAACAGCCTAACATGTAAATATGTGGATTATTTCTTTATAATGTTAAAACTACATGCCTTGGCAAATGATGTGTCTAGATGTTTGGAACCCCAAGGCAAGTGCTGAAGAATCATAGTATTACATTCAATTTCCATTAAAGAGGCTTAAATATAAAAATATAAGTTGATACTTTGGTGCTAGGGGAGTGCTGCATTATTAGTGATGCATTGTTTGAAACTTTCAATCATGTCACCTTTCACAGCACTAATTTAAGGAAAAACAGGAGATTACTCTTTGAAATATTGGCCCATATTAATAACTTAAAATACTTTATCTATTTCTTTTAAAACTTCCATTTTTTTGCTACTTGTGATGTGTGACTTTGAACTTCAAAATTTTAAATTAACTTGGTTTTCTCTTTCATCAGTATTACAATTCAGAAGTATTTCATAAATCCTAAAGCATTTGTGAAAGATGGCTTATAAGTGTAAACCTTTTATTTCCTTTAAAATGATCAAAGTGTTCTTTCAATTTCCTAGATTAGTCAGAGAACTGAAGATCATATTCTGTTACAACAGTTTGAGAATTTAAATTAGTTAAAAAGCTGTAAATAAAGACTTTGTGGCCGTAGAATTGATTATGTCAGTGATTGACTGATGAAGTAAAAGAAATTGTTACCTTTTCATGTAAATCCATCTGGCTATCTGATGTCCATCAGAGATTTAAACAAAACTGTCACCTTCACTTAAATGACCCTTGTCCACCCTTTAAGAATTTTACTCTAAACTGTTCGTGTTTTATCAAGTTTATATTGCCATGTTTTCAAGACAGCAATGAGTAGATAATAAACTGCAGCTTAACTATTGATGCATGCATCACAATAATAAATATTACCAAAATAATTCAAAACTTGCCAGATTAATTCCAACCACCTTCCTGCAGATGAAATATTTAAAAAGACCATTCTAAGGTTGCTATATAAAGATATTGCATAAGTAGCATCCCGATGCATAGAATTCAAAAATGCAATTAAAGTGATCTTGCATACGGAATATATTTATTTATGATTTTATATTGAATAATATTTCTAGAAATTACACCTACATGACTTCTACTGTTATAAATTGCTGATATTGTTTATAATTTCCATTCCTAAGAAAATACCAATAAAAAAGGGTTTATGAACATTGTACAGATGAGATTGTTCAAAATGAGTTATAACCTACCATAATGTAGCACCTGTGCAGTAATATTTACAATATAATAAGCATTATAAGAGATCATAACTGCCAACTCATAGACAGAATAAATCTAAGATTTAGTAGGTCATATTTCAACTATAGTGCTATTTTTCATCCATAATTATGTGTGTTCATAAGTATACATCAAAACCTCCATTTAGTATGACGTATGTAATCCTGTAATTAATTAAGAGTTGAAATGGTGATTTATGTGAACTTCTATTTGCAAATTCTGCCACTTTACAGGTGAGAACTTGCAGATAATTCAATTAGTAAACTGTACAGGGGTGCCACCATTGGATAGCCTATTAAAATACATCATTAGAAATGCCAAGGTTGATTGTAAACATTTGTAAATTTTACTCTGATTCAAAGCATGAATCAAAGTAATAACAAAGAGAATGGCACGGGTGAGATTGCTCCATTTGGAGCTAGCATGGACTTAATGGTAACCTTTGCATTCTGTGATTGATTTAATAAGTAAGTAATGTAATTTATATAAGATTGCTGGCTTTTCTTGTAGATCCTTTAGCAAACTAAACACTGAAAGAATTCTCTTGACCATTAAAGCTGTTTCTGGGGAATTTACTGTTGATAGTTATTTTCTGACTAATTATTCAATCTATAGTTTAGTATTTTACACCATTTATATAACAACTCAAAGGATAAGATTTAACATGGAAGGTTATCTATGACCTAATTTTATTACTATGTCTTATGATCCTATGAAACCATTTTGCAAACGTATACAGTATACCGAACTATTTGCTCTTGTGTTATCATTCAAAACAAGTTAAAATATTACATCTGCTGCTTTTCTCAACCCAAAATCTGGCTTCCACATGTTCAGTTTAAGTCTATAGATGCAAATTATAGACCTTTTCAAATCATAAAATAGCTTAAACACTTTTTCTGTGGTGGATGGTTCAGAGATTCAATAAGGACTACAAATTAAGACCTTAACCTGTTTACTGAAAATAAGAGAACTTCTGTTTTCTTTAACACAAACTTATTTCAAGTTATAGTTTAGCAGTGCAATAGTTTCTAGACTTAAGGTCAAATCTAAGAGGCCATGACAATGGATATAAAATGTCATCAAAATTATTGTCTCTTTTAAGGTCACTTCTCAAAATAGACACAAGGTGGAGCACAAGCCTCTGTTGAAGCAGGCTTCAGCATTAATACCTAAACTAAAGCAACTTAAAAAATGATGCTGATAGTCTTTTCAACATTCAAAGCAAAGTTAGTATCAAAGTACATACATGTCACCAAATACTACCCTGAGATTCATTTTCTTGCAGGCATTCCCCTTATAACAAAAAAACAAAGAAAAATAGAAACATAGAAAACCTAAAGCACAATAAAGGCCCCTCGGCCCACAAAGCTGTGCCAAACATGTCCTTACCTGAGAAATTACCTAGGGTTTCCCAATAACCTCTTTTTTCTGAGCTCCTTATGCCTATCCAGGAGTCTCTTAAAAGACCCTATCGTATCCACCTCCACCACCGTTGCAGGCAGCCCATTCCACGCACTCACCACTCTGCATAAAAAACTTACCCCTGATATCTCCTCTGTACCAACTTCCAAGCACCTTAAAACTGTGCCCTCTCGTATTAGCCATTTCAGCCCTGGGAAAAAGCTTCTGACTATGCACACGATCAATGCCTCTTATCATCTTGTACACCTCTATCAGGTCACCTCTCATCCTCCGTCTCTCAAAGGAGAAAAGGCCGAGTTCACTCAAATTGTTCTCATAAGACATGCTCCTCAATCCAGGCAACATCCTTGTAAATCTCCTCTGCACCCTTCCTATAGTTTCCGCATCCTTCCTATAGTGAGGCAACCAGAAATGAACACAGTAATCCAAGTGGGGTCTGACCAGGGTCCTATATAGATGCAACATTACCTCTCAGCTCCTAAACTCAATCCCACGATTTATGAAGGCTAATGCGCAGTATGCTTTCTTAACCACAGAATCAACCCGCGCAGCAGCATTGAATGTCCTATGGACTCAGACCCCAAGATCCCTCTGATCCTTCACACTGCCAAGAGTCTTACCATTAATACTATATTTTGCCATCATATTTGACCTACCAGTATGAACCATCTCACACTTACCTGGGTTGAACTCCATCTGTCACTTCTCAGCCCATTTTTGCATTCTATCAATGGCCCGCTGTAACCTCTGACAGGGTGGCCTCCATGTAAATGTCTGCAAGGGCCTCTTCCCTGTGGCACCCCCTTCCAAACTGTCCGGTCGATCCCTGGCCCAACTGCTGAAAAGGCCCAGCTCCTCAGACTCGGGGTGACTGCTTCCAGATGCCGTGTGCAGTCTGAAATGCCATCGAAGTGGTGGAACTTGCTGTCTCTGCTTTAACTCAAAAATCCCTCCCCGTCTATTTCCCAATAATTTTCTATACTATGCTATAAAATTAATCATCTACCTTCAGCAACCAGCATTCTTTACAGAGTACCATCATCATCATCACACTTTAGCAGGCTATTCATTGTTTTCCAACATGCTCTCAGTGTCTCCTGCCACGCTCCCAGCATTTTCTGCCCTTGTGTTTCCTCCGGGTATGTTTTCATCAGCTGTGGTCAGGTCTGACATGGCCGGCTGGTGTTCCTCTCTGAGGTTCTCTGTAATTACATGATTACTGGGTACACTTGGTTCCCCACTCTGTCTGTGGGAGCAACAAGAGGGTGAGTCGTGTGGTTTAACCTGAGTCCAGTGTTTCCACTGGCTGCCTTGCCGAGTCTGCACACAGACACACGTATCATTCATTAAGAGTACTGTCTGTGGTCCTATCCACCTGGGGATAAACCCCGGCCTTTCTGGGAGCACCTTCACCATAACTTGGTCGCCGGGCTATGGAAGGACTATCTCCTTTCCCTCTGGCTCTTTCTGATCAGCGATTCGCTGCTGTCGCTTCACCTGGTCCTTCAACACTTTAAGTTGGTTACAAAGGTCTTTCACATATTGGGTCATTCTATCCCTGTAAGCCCCAGGCTCCCCGCAATCCCTAATTACCCCATAAGGGAGTCGCATTGCTCGCTCCATCAATAATTCATAGGGGCTGAGTCCCAAAGTGCGGTTCGGAGTTGCACGCAATCTCATCAGGATTCCTGGTAATACATTAACCCATGTCTTTCCTGTCTCAGCTATAGCTTTGGCTAACACATTCTTGATTGTTCGGTTCATCCTTTCTACCATCCCTGAACTCTGGGGGTGGTAGGGTATGTGGATCCACTGTCGAATCCCGAGCAGTTGGCACATTTCCTTCATCACTTTCCCCGTGAAATGTGCTCCCTGATCCAAATCCACCTGAACTGGGGTTCCCCACCTTAGGAGGATTCCCTGAACTAGGATCCACGCAGCGGTGGGGGCAGTGCAGTCCCTTGTTGGGAAAGCCTCTACCCACCGGGTGAAGTGATCCATAATTACTAGACAGTAGCTTTGCCCCCTGCTTTTTGGCAGGGGCCCTGTGAAATCTATCTGGATGTTTACCCAGGGTCCCCTCGGCCGAAGCTGATTTGCCAGCTGTAGCTTTCTGCCCTTACCAGGGTTATGCTGGGCACAAATGATACAACGGCGGCAGAATTTCTCAACATCTCCGCACATCCCTGGCCACACCAGTCCTGCTGGAGGGTTGTGATCATGCTCTGTCTTCTCTGATGCATCGCCCCATGGTATAACTTTAGTAGTATCTGTCTAATACAGGGTGGGGCCACCGCGACTCTTTCCTCCCCATGTGTCCAGCACCCGTCTGGTCCCTCCTTTGCTCCTTTTCTCCTCCATTTTTCCTTCTCTTCTGCCTCGACCTCTTCATATAATTTTACTAAGCTGGCTTCTGTCGTTTCCTCCTGCACACTTGCAATTTCAATTGCCTCTTGTTCCTCTGCTGCCTTGTTCGCAGTAATGTCTGCCCTCGGAGGAACTGGGAAAACTTTATGTTCTGGAATGGCCGCAGTCTCTCTGAGTATCCCCTGGTGTTTTTGTTCTTTCGCTGTACCCTGAACAGTGGTCAGTGTGTCAGTTTGTATAGGGCCCTGCTTGTGGGGGGGTTATACAGATCCTCCTCTATTTTAACTGGGTTTATCTTTACTCGACCACAATCTTGCTTGTGTGTAGCCCACACTGCTGGGAACTGCTGACAAGGTAACCCATAGACCCCATCCGGGCTGCAGTATCTGATGATCGGGGCAGCTGCGACTATGCTAGCCAGGTTGCGTTCGCTGCCCCTGACTCGTCCATATTATTTCTCCTCTTCCCAAATCTATAACAGCTCCTGCTTCCCTTAGGACGTCTATTCCAAGGATTGTGCCCTCATTATTTGGACGTACCCAGAAATACACTGGAAGCTGCACTCCCCCGATTTCTAGTATTCGCGAATCGCTTCTTTCTGCTTTTACTGTTTTCCCTCCTACACCCCTGATATAACTGGCCTGTCCGGTTGTTGGTAAGGGTAAGTCTGTTATTGATATCGATGCCCCTGTGTCCACTAACATATTGCATTGCCGTCCCCCTAATAATGCCATTATGTACATCCGTGAGTCACCAGCGCTGGCAGTGCAGCCCGCTGCCACATCTTTTTCTGCCCTAAGAGGTGCCGTTACTAGCTCTTTGATCTGATCGACAGTCAGACTGGTTGCTGATGGGGTGAGTGACTGGGTGTCTGCTGTGACCTTCGCCTGGGTTTCCCCCTCCCTTTTGGGCACTGTCTCCAGCCATGTCCCAATAGGCCACAGCTGTAGCATATCAACTCCTTCGTTGTATTATACCTGGTCCAGCAGTCCTTTGCTAGGTGCCCTGGCTGCCGACAAGTAAAACAAACTCTCCGGGACATCACAGCACCTGCATCCACTACACCCACTTTACGATTTCTCTTGCCTTTCTCACTATCTCTATCTCACTGGCCCACGAAACTATCGCAGAGTAGTTGGACCCCACCATTATGCCTAAATCTAAAACTTCCTGGTGGGCTGAGCTCAGGCCTTCCTTCAGCATTTTTAGGAAGATGGGGTTGTCCCTCCCTGGATTATCCAACCCTGAATATGCTAGATATTTACGCACTGTATAATCCATGGCTGTCTCGTCAGCTTTTTGAATCACTGCCATTATCGTTCGCCAGCTACTCTCACCTCCCGCCAGCCGCTGCCTCACTTCCCCTTTAAAAGAGCGATATCTTTCTTCATTACTGGCACTCCCGGTAGTTGCCCATGTACCATCCCGCACCCCCTGGGCCATACTGTCCCACATATTCCTTGGGCACTTTGCTTTCACTAACATGTGTATATCTTTAGGGCGCATCTGGTGAATTTCAATCATTTCCTCGAGTTTACGCCAGAATTCTGAATTCCCACAGGTAACTTTATGTGAGGGCAACTCAGACAAGATGCTCTGTTTCTCCCCAGGGGTGAAGGTCGTAATCAAGGTCAAGGGCTGGCTCGGATCATCACGGTTCTCAACCTGATGTTGCCTGACCTCAACAGGTGCCATTCTGGTAGATTTATCTGCGTAAAAGCTCTCCCTGAGATATCCCCACACTACGTAAAATATCAAAGACAGGTAGCAGTTAAACAGTGCATACTTAAAACCGCAGAGTATGTATTCCACAATCTGCCATTTTTGAGTACCCGAACTCATGATGCCTGCTGTATTCCCTTGCATCACACTTGCAAACACATACACTAAAATGCAGCTCCCTGAACGAGTATACATGCCCCCCTACTCTGGCGTCTCGAACCGTACTGTTGGTTACCACCTTTCACAACTGTTGGTCCAAGTCTCATCAAGTTGACCACATTAACATGCAAAGATTCCTCACTTACATAAGCACACATGCACACGCACACGCTACTTTTATATCTACCAGTTCAGCTCTCCGCGTTCGTGATACCACGTGTTCCCGTGTACCACCAACCGAACAGATCCAAGTGTGAGTGTTATTTTAGAAAAATACTCATCAACTTAGACTGCTAGGAACACTGGCCACACGACGGG
Organism: Mobula birostris; assembly: GCF_030028105.1. Taxonomy (NCBI): domain Eukaryota; kingdom Metazoa; phylum Chordata; class Chondrichthyes; order Myliobatiformes; family Myliobatidae; genus Mobula; species Mobula birostris. Next base: position 136,801,023 of record NC_092376.1, read on the forward strand.
TCACTAAGTATCCCACTCCTGACACCAAATGTTGCAGCGTGGATGAAATCACCGGAGAGACAGAGTCACTGGGAGATACAAAGCAGCTTCTTTATTTGACACAACAAGCTACAGCAGGCATCATACGGACGGAGACGCGTTCAGTAGAAAGGTCTGCTAGCCCAACGTGGGCTCGATATTTATATGCTAAACGCAAAGGCAATTGCTACTTAAAAAGTTATAGACAATGCTTCCTTTTGAAGCTACATACAAAACATCACACCTCCTAATTTCATCCTTTTCTTCGGACGCCAACATATCTGGGTTGGTATCCACAGCCTTTAGGAATGCAAGTTAAATCCACAGTGCATTTATTTGGCATTTTATGTGCTAACATAAAAGGCCATTCCTATCTATGAAGTATAGATAATACTGTCTTCGAAACTACCTGTAAACTTCACACTTCCATCCGCAGCGTCCGGCTAGTATCCCGATGTTCACAGCTTTTAGGAAATGCATTGTTGTGAACTCAATCCACAGTACTTTGTCAAACAGGAGACTGGTGGCCAGAGTCATTTAAGTGTAAATGAATCATCTACCCAAAACCTCACTCTAACACTTGCATTAAATAGACACATTTCAAACCATTGGTCTGAGCGCGTTCCTTCTCAATCACCCGCCTATCCTCGCTCTCACACTGTGTCCAAGCTTTCTCTATTTGTGAGCCAACTGCTTCTTCCTCCGTCTCTTTAGTTTGGTTTCCATCCCCCAGCAATTCCAGTTTAAACTCTCCCCAATAGCCTTAGCAAACCTCCCTGCCAGGATATTGGTTTCCCTGGGATTCAAGTGCAACCCATCCTTTTTGTACAGGTCACTCCTACCCCAAAAGAGGTCCCAATGATCCAGAAATCTGAATCCCTTCCCCCTGCTCCAATTCCTCAGCCACACATTTTTCCTCCACCTCACTCTATTCCTATACTCACTGTCACATGGCACAGGCACTAATCCCGAGATGACTACATTTGTGGTCCTGCTTCTCAACTTCCTTCCTAACTCCCTGTAGTCTGCTTTCAGAACCTCCACCCTTTTCCTGCCTATGTTGTTGGTACCAATATGTACCACAACCTCTGGCTGTTCTCCTTCCCACTTCAGGATATCTTGGATGTGATCTGAAACATCCCAAACCCTGGCACCTGGGAGGCAAACTACCATCAATGTTTCTTTCCTGTGTCCACAGAATCGCCTGTCTGACACCTATCTATAGAGTCCCCTATCACTGTTGCCATCCTCTTCCTTTCCCTACCCTTTGCCAGACTTTGTGCCAGAGGCACGGCCACTGTTGCTTCCCCCAACAGTACTCAAGCAGGAGTACTTATTGTCAAGGGTTACAGCCACAGGGGTACTCTCTAGCCTCTGACTCCTGCCCTTCCCTCTCCTGACTTCTACCCACATATCTGTCTTCCCAGACCCCGGTGTGACTCCCTGCCTATAGCTTCTCTCTATCACCTCCTCACTCTCCTTGACCAGATGAAGGTCATTGAGCTGCATCTCCAGTTCCCTAACATGCTCACTAAGGAGCTGCAGCTCGACGCACCTGGTGCAACAGAAGTACAATAGAAGCAATAAAACATCTTCATACAAAGACTGAGAAGCAACCAATGTGCAAAAGATGACAAACTGGGAATATACAAAAAGAAACAATTAACAAACAAACAAACAAATAAATAAATATTAAAAACATAAGTTATAGAGTCCAGAGGCAGTGTACTATGATAAATTTGGTGTTGTTGAGGTGCTTGATGATGTCCACAATGGTTGATTTCAGGAGCCTGATAGTTGAAGGGTAATGACTTGGTGATATGGGACCTAAGGCTCCTGTACCTCCTTCCTGATGGTAGCAGAAAGAATAGAGCATGCATAGATGTATGATGGATACTGCTTTCTTGTGGCAGCATGCTTTGTCGATGTGCTCAATTGTGGGGATGGCTATTTCTGTGATACATTGGGCTGCCCCCATCACATTTTGTAGGCTTTTCTGTTCTTGGACATCGGTATTTCCAATAATGCTACCAGACAGGATGCTCTCCACTGTGCATCTATAGAAGTTTGTCGGAGTTTTAGATGACATGCCAAATGTGTGAAAACCTCTAAGAAAATAGAGGTGCTGCCATGCTTTCTTTGAAATGGCATTAGTATCCATGTGGATAGTAATTGCCAGCCACAATTTTAACTGTTGCATTCACATACTGACTCTACAATTTCTGATTTGTTGATAGTTCAGTTGATGCAGTCTCATTCCTAACAGTATTATATGCAGATTCACCCTGTTAATATTCTATTCTTGCATCCAAATTATAGAGCACTAACAGGAATGAGAACTTGAAAATGGAGTAACTGCAACAGGAACAGTGCAGGGAATTGCTTATGGCCAGTAAAAACATCCTGATGTATGTGAACACTTGTGAAATTGACACAGCATAACAAACAGCTTCTAATCATTACATAGTAGTTTGAATGGCAGCTCCCAAGCATTGATAGATGTTTTGAACAAAGTAATTAAAAGTTACTTTCAAGAACTCATATCAGCTGGTAAGTTAGGTAATTATAAAAGCTTAGGAAGAGTATGGAAACACAAATAGTGATTGAAAGCAAAGTAGGCTTAGGGGAAGTTCAAAAATGGATGAGAAAGTAAAATACTAACTAAAACAGAAATCGCCTGAAACACAGGTCAGGCAGTTTCAATGAAAACAGGGCAGAGTCAACGCTTCAATCAACAGTCCTTCATTAGAAATAAAACGTCCTTGTTTGTTTAAAAGTCGCTATTCATCATTTTATCAGGTTCTGATGAAAGGTCATTAGCCTTTTACTCATTTCCATTATTACATACATAATGTACTGGTTGGGCACAGGAGTACATTCAGCCAGAGACTCATTCCACCGAGATGCAATACAGAGCGTCATAGGAAGTCATTCCTGCCTGTGGCCATCAAACTTTACAACTCCTCGCTTGGAGGGTCAGACACCCTGAGCCAATAGGCTGGTCCTAGACTTATTTCCTGGCATAATTTGCATATTACTATTTAACTATTTGTGGTTTTATTACTATTTATTATTTATGGTGCAACTGTAACGAAAACCAATTTCCCCCGGGATCAATGAAGTATGACTATGACTATTATCTGCTTTATTTTTGATTTCCATCAGCTGCAGTTTTTTTTAGCTTCAGGTAGCATCCTAAATATATAATTCAAATGAAGAAATGCAGGCACAGATGAAAAAAAGAGTCTGGAAAATCTGGAAACTAATTTCAGTAACAACTAGGTTACAAACAAAGCAATTAGTAGAACTGTGGACATACACAAGACTCCATAAGCAATTTACTTTTCAAAATATAAGAATCAATCTTAATGCATGTGTTAAATTCATATAAATTGAAAAGAAACCAGAGGGGATTTTGTTTAATCAAAAATAAACTTTACAATTTACTACACCATCTCAGCAAAGAATGAACTGGAAGTTCAAACATGTGTTCAAATGATTTCGTCAGGAGACCCAATTCCAGATTTTCCTGCTGTTGTAGTGTGTAATTTTCATGTAGGTAACTCTTCTGAATGATTGTCTCACAAAAGACATTACAGATGCACATTCCTTTATCCGAAATTCTGAAATCCAAAAAGCTCCAAAAACCGAAGTTTTCTTGCCAGCAGCTGACGTCACTCAGGTGTGACGTGGCAGCACTAGCAGAGGCCGCCAGGCGTCAGTTGTGGCTCAGCGCTTGAGCTGGTTACATGTGCATTTGCTGTTCGCTGATATTTTGCATTCACTGTTGACTTTGTGTTTAATTTCACTGTGAAAATGTCAAGAAGAGCTGCAGATGCACCTATGGGTAACAATGAGAAAAAGAGAAGGAAGCATCTATCATTATCAATAACTCAGAAAGTGGAGTTATTGCAGAAGCTTGATCGTGGCGTCTTACTGAAGAAAATAGTGTCGGACCTACCACTGTATATGATTTAAATAAACAGAAAGACAAGTTACTGAAGTTTTATAGTGACAGTGACAGTGATGTTCTACATTTATTCCAATAAGTAATTTACCCTGTATTGATTCGGTTTGTTTGAAGCTGTATATTTTTATGTTTTATTGAATGTTTTTGTTGGAAATAAAATATTTTCTTGGCATTACTCCCTAAACAATACAGTATAACAGCTATTTACATAGCATTTACATTGTATTAGGTATTATAAGTAATCTAGAGATGATTTAAAGTATACTGGAGGATGTGTGTATGTTTGGTGTGCCGCCGGGTCTTAAAGTCCACTGCACTGAGACAAGTTAAATAAGGGACTTGAGCATACGTGTTTTTTGGTATTGGTGGGGGGGGGGTGTCTGAAATCAGAAAAATTTTGAATTCCGAAATGCAACTGGCCCCAAGGATTTCGGATAAGGGATTGTGGACCTGTATTAGCAATGCATAAAAGTAACTATCAATCACAGACAATTCTAGGGATTTTTAAAAATGCAGTCCTGACGCAGGGTCTCAGCCCGAAACATCGACTGCACCTCTTCCTAGAGATGCTGCCTGGCCTGCTGCGTTCACCAGCAACTTTTATATGTGTTGCTTGCAATTCTAGGGGTCCTGTCCATCAGTTTAGAATGGTCTACTATGATAAGCAAAATCATCTCTGAATCTAATCTCTCAATGGTGCTGTTATGCCACTGAACAAATGGAGTTTGCAGGAATGGCAGCACAAAAACAGGGGAAAAAGCATCTATTTCAGCAGCTGTGATTTCCACATCCTGGTCAGAGAGTTCTGTGTGAGAAGAAATATTTTGCACACCCGAGGTCCCAGAAAGCTACCCTAAAACTGAGGTAAAATATTTGCTATCAAAAATAAAATCCAATTTTTAATTACTGTGCCAGAATATTTTTCTTCCTCACCACAAATAGTTCACCCTCACTTTTCTTAAACAAGTCCATTCAAATCATTGACCTTATTGGTATACTAGCCTATTTTAAATTTAAGTTTGAGTATTATGTCATATGCTATGCACTTATTGCTCAGATTTGCATAATGGAATAGATTTTCTCAATCTATTTCATTATGCATAGCTAGATCTATCATCATTTCTCGTTGTAGGCATACAAATTTTACGGCAGAGGTTGGCACAAATTACTTTTAAATCTTACCATTGCATGATATGTTCTTTCACTCCCGAAAATATTACCTTACCTTCCTCTTATTAGTTGGTAGACAAGTTTTTGTAAACGTAATGTGTTCTATGGTGAATGAACTTTGGTAAAATTGGTGATCAGTGGTGAATGAACTATGGCAAAATTGGAGATCAATGGTGAATGAAAGGACACCACTGACTTCAAGTTGCACAGTGGCATAGAGAAAGGTGCTGCTGTGTCATGGTACCAGTGACCTGGGTTCAATCCCAACCTCTGCTGCTGTCTCTGTGGATTTGCGTCTTATGTGCAGGTTTGTAGGTTAATTTGTTTTGAGAAATTACCCTTGACATAGATGGGTGGTAGGAGAAGCTTTCTGGAATTGATGTGCATGTTAATGAGAACGGTTTACAAGGAATTATGTTGTGAAATAGGATTGATAGGATTCTTCTGAGCACTTACATAGACTTTATCGTCTCTTTCTGCATTTTGTGAAAATATGAGAAAGCAGGCCATAAATAATTCATTGGCTTTGTGCCATTATCTAAGGTTTTATAGGGTATCTATAAAATCTGGAAACAACACAGTCATTATGTAGGCTAGGCAGGCAGAAAGATGGAAGGAATCAAGCAGGGAGTAAAAATAATTCATTATGATTGTTTCTTAATCATTTTATAAGAAGTAAAATGTAAAAAATGGTACTTGCACATAGGATTAAAGTAGAAGCTATATATTAGGAAAAAGATTTTGAAAAGTATCAAAAATGACATTTTTATTGTTTTTAAATATAGAGCATTTTCAATATAAAGTGGCACTAAACATTTGTAACATTCATTTATCAGGACTAGAGAAGTTGCTAATGTCCATTATGGTCATGTGTTATTACAAATTCTATTTCATTTCATTAAACTATATTTAATATTCTGGTAAATATTTAGTTACACCTCTTTGAATAAAATAATATTTTCAAGGCTTTTGTAGTGAATTTAAAGCTGTTGAAGAGTGTGTATGATCGCTTATGATATATTGATTTCATGTGCAAAAGCTGCAATGGTGCACCCTATGGAGGAGTAGATATCACCAACATAACATCATATTTCTGTGTTTAAATGTGCAGGTATGGACACCAGAGGTTTCCATTGTTTTACAGAGAGATGATAGTAATTGCTGACAGTTTCACCATCAGTACAACTGCAAATTTTGGGTCACCATCTCTCATTAGAGGAATGAAATTTTCCCCTGTTTTGTTTGGCCAATTAGGGCACTAGAGTAGAGAATTTTATCTTCTGATGTTTAAAGTTGTCTTTTTTTCTTAAAGCAAAGCTATGAGAGTCATTTTTTTCCCTTCTAATTGGTTTAGCTGATATTCTCCAACTGTTTTGCTTTTTTGCAGTGTGATGCCCTTTCTGTTAAATTCTTTTCTGTTATGATCCTCTATTCTTATTCCTTTTATCAATTTTTTATTTACCTACACACCTTCCTTTGATAGCTATCAATTATTATTAATTTAACAGTTTTTAATTCCTTTCTTGTGGAGGTATAACTTGCTGCTACAGAATCACTCCAAATTTCCCTAGAACCAAAACCAATGTGATTCCATTACTGACTGTCGGTTGATCCATCTTAACAGCAGAACTACTAATGGGAGCATAGATCAGATCTCTCGTGTCTGGGGAAATGGGTTAAAGTTCCAATGGAGTGGGACAGTTGTGCTAAAGCAACTGATTCACAAAATGGGATGCCGGAGAGAAATTTCAACTTGAAATTTACATACAGTTAGGCTTCAACAACAATCTATTATGAATTTTTGGTTCTAATATTGCTATTCATTAACAATTAAGTGTAATAGTCAACAAGAAAAAGAGAGCTCCACCAATTATTTAAAGACTTCTTAATTGAGCACCCTTAGACCAACTGATCCTGATTTTCATTAGATGTGATTTTCTTTTTAAAATTAACAGTTTTCATGCAAGTGTGGATAATCAGCATACACCACGTTAAACAATTATTTTGTATTAACTTTGCTGCAAATTTACCTGTTCTAATGTATGGTTTGAGGGTCCAAAGCTGGATATGTAGTATTAGATGTGATAAGGAGCTGTGTAAGGAAAGATGGAGCTGAAATATGTTCCAGTCTTCTTCTTATCCCCATAATAGTGGCCTGGGAAAGTCAAGTACCAATTGTGATAGATTCACTGTCCAGGGGGCAATGGGGCCTATTTTTTTCTCTTATGCCAACCTCAACAGCAGCTGTAAACTTCTAAAGATCAAAGTGTTGTCTTTGAGTAAGTTAAACTTCCAACTAATATTCTTTGTTTAGCTGTTTGTGCAAGTGGGGGCCAATCTTTAGTTCTTAATGTAAATGGCAAGCAGTAATCGGTTTGAAGTTAGAAGGATAGCATTGCAAACAAGCACTGTCTATAGAGCCACAGACTTCCTGGTTCTACTGCACCTAGGCAAAGTACTCAAGATGTGCATTATAAAACAATGGATTATTTAATTTGGCTTGTTTCAAAACAGACAATACCAGCTAAATTTGCAGACTGAATTGGTAATATCATTTGGCAAATCAATCATTGAACTGTTAATACTTGTAAAGTTTGTATACTCAAAATAGTCAGTTTAATTATTGGTATCTGGGAACTTTGTCTCCAGAAGCTTTTAGACCACTTGTGTTAAAAGGTACATATCTGAAAAAATATTGCATGAGTGTGAAGTCATCCAAGTGGCAGGAAAATGGTATAAATTTAGCTGGAACTCATGCGGGAGTCATGGGCACCCTATTGGACACCAATAATTCCTACCTTTTTGTTTGCTATGTAGAACAGTCCATGTTCCAAGCCTTTCCTGGTAATGCTCTCGACTTGTCCTCCACAACATTGATGACTGCATTGGTGCTGCTTCGTACATCCCTGCTGAGCTCGTAATTTCATCAACTTTGCCTCCAACTTCCACCCTACCTTTAAATTCACTTGGTCCATTTCTGACACCCACCCCCCCTTGATCTCTCTGTCTCCATCTCTGGAGACAAACTGTCGATCGACAGCATTTATAAACCAAACAATCCTTACGGCTATCCTCACTATGCCTCTTCCCACTCTGTGCTCTGTAAAATGCTATTCCCTTTTTTCAGTTCCCTCATCTCCACTCCATCTGTTCCCAGGATGAGTTTTTCCTTTCCAGGATATCAGAGCTGTCCTCTTTCTTCAAAGAATGGGGTTTCCCTTCATCTACCATTGATGGTACCCTCACCTACACCTCCACCATTCCCTGGATATATTCCTGCCACCTTAAAGTGGTAGAGTTTCCTACTACTACCTACTACTTACTTACTACTCCATGAGCCGTTGCAACCAACACATCATTCTCTTGCAACTCCCGCCATCTCCAAAGGGATCCTATCACTAGATACAGGTTTACCTCTCTCCCTCCAGTCTCCACTTTCTGTAGGGGATCGCTCCCTTTGTGATTCCCCTGCCCGTTTGTCCCTCCCCACTAATCTCCCTCCTGGCACTTATCCCTGCAAGTAGCCTAAGTGCTACACTTGACCATGTACTTCCTCCCTCACCTCCATTCAGGACCACAAACAGTCTTTCCAGGTGAGGCAGCACTTCACCTGCGCATCTACTGGGGATGTCTATTGTATCCGATGCTCCCAATGCGACGTCCTCTGCACTGTTGAGACCCATTGTAAACTGGGGGACTGCTTCCTCAAGTACCTCCGTTCTGTCTGCCAAAAACGGAACTTCCCAGTGGCCCAACATTTTAATTTCAATTTGCATTCCCATTCCGAGATGTTGGCCCATGCCCTAGTATTGTGCCACGAAGAGGACACCCTCAGGGTGGAGTACAACACTTCATATTCTGTTTGGGTAGCCTCCAACCTGATGGCATGAATATTGATTTTTCCTTCTGGTAAAAAAGAAATTTGCTCGCCCTCCCCTCTTCTTCTATTCCCCACACTGCCCTCTTACCTCTTCTTACCTGCCTATCATCTCTCCCTGGTGCCCCTCCTCCTTCCCTTTCTCTTATGGTCCACTCTCCTCTCCCATCAGATTCCTTCATCTCCAGAATTTTACCTTTCCCACTCATCTGACACCATCTATTACTTTCTAGCTTTCCTTCTTCCACTCCCAAAAGTTTTTTTATTCTGGCCTTCTCCCCCTTCCTTTCCAGTCCTGAAAAAGAATGTCAATCTGAAACATTGACTGTTCATTTCCATGGATGCCGCTGGACATCATGCTGAGATCCACCAGCCCTTTGTGTGTGTTGCTTTGGATTTCCAGCATCTGCAGAATTTCTTGCGTTTATAAACTTAGAGAGCAGCCCCACTCTTTTTAGGAATGGTCTCAGTGTGTATGCGTTAGGGGCTCATGTACTCGTCTTTCTAATTTATAGTAATTGTACCTGTGTCTTGCAAGTCCTTTGTGTTTTAGAAATGGTTTGAAATTTGGAAGTCTTTTATAGGATAGAAATCCTCTGTGTGTTTTAAATGTGTTTTTAAAAATGTTGTCTTGATTTAAACATGTATCATTAAAAATAAATAAACTATGTTTATTTATTACTTCCAGTTGTCAGCTGGAAATATCTCCTCCTTGATCGGGGGTGGTGGGGGAGAACACACTGCTCATATAGTGGGTATTGGCAGCTAAGCTCACCATGCACAATGAACAGGGAATGGAACTAGTCTTTGAAGATTGGTTGGTTACAGTATAACCTCCCTTTAGTGCGTGTACCCGTAGCTATCCATATCAGATACGGCTTAAGTTTAGAACTTCACTGTCAGAAAACCCAATACCATAACACAATGGCTATCAGAGATCCTGGTAAGATCTTATAGTGAAACAACTCTGATGTCTTGAGAAGTTACACCCAAATTTTCTTTGAGGACAAGGTTTGATTTAATTCTCCACTGTTATGTGATCTGGTGCTAACAGCATCTATCTCCCCATGCTTGCTTCTGAAATGGATAATTTCAGACTATGCATGTGTGACTTTCAGAGCCTGGTTTGAAAGGAAAATAAAAGCATGAGAAGACCACGTTGTATCTCAAACCATAGTACATGTCTTCCCATATGATCTTAACCCTGGTCCCAGCTCATCCATTGTAACAGATTCACATAATCTTCTATAACCTGATATTTCAAGAATCTTCCTACCTCTTCTCTAAATGCCCCTACTGAACTTTCATCCATAATTCTGCAGTGTAGGGAATTCCAGAGATTCACCAATCTCTGCAAGAAGAAATTGATGCACACCTGAGTTTTTAATAGCAGCTCACTTAGCTTGTTACTCTATCCACTTGTTTGCGTGTCTCCCACTGGTTGAAACAATTCAACGTCTATCCTGTCATGCCCCCTAAGGGTCTTTCTGAGGTTATAGACTAAGTAATATTGTTAAGGGGTTGGCTGAAGTTATCATTAGTTAAAGTTGATTTCTATTCTCAGTGACAGAGAGACAATGATTGTGATCTCTATTCTCAGTGATAGTGATACATTGTTTGTGTTTCTTACTTCTGTCGAAAAGAGTGTTTGATGATTTTTCACTGCATGTTACAAGCTACTGGAGTTTTATGGTCCTTTACCACATCATAGACAGACATTAAGCCTCTAATGCTGTCACCCAGATGCCTGAGAAGAGGCCTGATGAATTTAGCAGAGGCATGATTCCATTTTATCTTTACTAAAAGTGTCAAAAATAGCTCAGCCTAAAGCAACTTCTACTCAATATCTCCATTATTCAAATATTGAACATTGGTATTTCATGTTATGAAAATGTCCATGCTCTTAATGCAATTCTCGACAAAATCAAAATCTACTTGTGCAATTTTAGATTACAGTTTTATATCTACAAAAATAATTGAGGTCTTTTTTTTGAATTTTTGTGTTTACAAGCACTAAATTTTCTCATTTTAAATAGTGGCTGCATTGGTATCAGTCTCTGTTAATATTTGTAAATTGTTGTCATGACTGCTGAAAGGAATTGACTTATTAATGGTTTTAGCTCCCTTATCATTGCACATTTATTGCTGGCTGAGGAGTTGTCATGGGAACATTTCTACAATTCCTCTCATTTATGCTGTGCATTTTAACAAGAATGATGGTATAAATTTGGAACATATTCCCATGTGGAGAAATAGGTAATATAAGATATTAGATGATTAGATAATGCAGCTCATCGTAAAAGGACTTGTTTGGTGTTTTCAAAGGTTATGCTACAGTAAAATAAACATAGCTACTAGAATGACTTTTAAGATTATTATTGTTGAAGAAAAATAGTAATTTAAATAGAAAATCAAGTAACTACAAATTCCATAATTTTTAATTAAGAACAGAAAAAGCCAAAAACATTCAGATGCCTTGCAAAGTTACTGTTTCAAACAAAGACCCTTCATTAGAACTGGGAAATTTTTTTAAAAAGTTACAGTTACGTTGCTGAGAGGATGAAGAGGGATGAATAGAATGGAAGAAATTTCTCTGATAGGGTGAGATCAATGATGATTACGATGATTACTGAGCTACAGTATCTGATCAATAGATTAATGAGGAAAGTTAGCAGGACAGAATACAAGCAAAAGGATATATTAAAGCTGAAAATGCAAGTCAGAGATGCTGTTGAATCTGAAACCAAAAGGTCATCCTAGAAGAATCCCAGCATATAGGACCATAAGACATACGAGTAGGATTAGGCCGTTCGGCCTATCAAGTCTTCTCTGCAATTCCATCATGGCTGATCTATTATCTCTTTCAACCCTATTTTCCTGTCTTCTCCCTGTAATCTTTAATGCCCTGACTATCCAAGAACCACTGTCTTATATGCATTAAGGAAACTATGCTGACGTTGGCCCACTTTATCATGTGCCTCCAGGTACACTAAACCTCATCCTTAATAATGGATGTTAGAGTGGATTTCTTTTTGGGTAGATGACTTCTTAACACTTAAATGACTTTGGCCACCAGACTTCTATTTTAACTGTTTGACAGTGGATTGAGTCCACCACAATGGGCTTCCAAAAAGGCGTGAATACCAGATACTACTGATAGTTTGACCTGATGCTGTAGTTTTGAAGGCAGTACCACCTATACATTATAAATATTAATTGTCTTCTATGTTAGCACGGGAAATGCCAAATAAGTGTATCGTAGACTTAACTTACATTCTCAGACATGTTGACGTCAGAAGGAAAGGATGAAATCCGAAAGTGTGATGTTTGTATGTAGCTTCAAAAGGAAGCATTGTCTAAGCATTGTCTATAACTTCTAAGTAGCGATTGCCTTTGTGTTTAGCATATAAATATCGAGCCCACATTGAGCTAGCAGACCTTTCTGCGGAAAGCATCTCGGTACGTAGTTGCCTGTTGTACCTTGTTGTGTCGAATAAAGAAGCTGCTTTGTATCTCCCAGTGACTCTGCCTCTCCATGATTTCATCCACAATACAACATTTGGTGTCAGAAGTGGGATACCTTCGTGACCCGTCGTGTGGCCAGCGTCCCTAGCAATCTAAGTTGGTGAGTATTTTTCTAGAATAACACTCACACTTGGATCTGTTCGGTCGGTGGACACACAGGAACAAGAGGTAATCACGAACGTGGAGAGCTGAACTGGTAGATATAAAAGTAGTGTGTGCGTGTGCATGTGTGTTTATGTAAGTGAGGAATCTTTTCAAGTTAACTTGGTGAGAGTTGGACCACCAGTTGCGAAAGGTGGTAACCAACGGTACAGTTCGAGACGTCAGAGTAGGGGCGTGTATACTCGTTCAGGGAGCTGCATTTTAGTGTATATGTGTTTGCAAGTGTGATGCAAGGGAATACAGCAGGCATCATGAGTTCAGGTACTCAAAAGTGGCAGATTGTGGAATACATACTCTGCGGTTTTAAGTATGTACTGTTTAACTGCTACCCGTCTTTGATATTTTGTGTAGTGTGGGAATTAGTGTGGGGATATCTCAGGGAAAGGTTTTACCCAGATAGATCTACTAGAATGGCACCTATTGAGGTCAGGTAACACCAGGTTGAGAACCCTGATGATCCAAGCCAGCCCTTGACCTTGATTACGACTATTCATAAGCCCTTCACCCCCAGGGAGAAACAGAGCATCTTGTCTGAGTTGCCTTCACTTAAAGTCGCCTGTGAGAATTCAGAATTCTGGTGCAAACTCGAAGAAATGGTTGAAATCCACCAGATGCACCCTAAAGATATACACGTGTTAGTGAAAGCCAAGTGCCTGAGGAATATGTGGGACAGGGTGGCCCAGGGGGTGCGGGATGGTACATGGGCAACTACCGGGATTGCCAGTAATGAAGAAAGATATCACTCTTTTAAAGAGGGAAGTGAGCCAGTGCCTGGGGGGAGGTGAGAGTAGCTGGGGAATGATAATGGCAGTGATTCAAAAGGCTGACGAGATAGCCATAGATTACACAGAACGTAAATACCGAGTGTACGAGGAGTATTCAGGGTTGGATAACCCAGGAAGGGACGACCCAGTCTTCCTAAAAATGCTGAAGGAAGGCCTGAGCTCAGCCCACCAAGAAGTTTTAGATTTAGGCATAACGGTAGGGTCCAACTACTCTGAGATAGTTTCGTGGGCCAGTGAGATAGACCAAAGAAAAGGCAAGGGAAATCATAAAGTGGGTATAGTGGATGCAGCTGCTGTGATGTCCCAAAGAGTTTGTTTTGCTTGCCAACAGCCAGGGCACTTTGCAACGGACTGCCGGACCAGGTATAAGGCAGCAAAGGAGTTGATATTCTACAGCTGTGGCCTATCGGGATGTAGCCAGAGACAGTGTCCAAAAGGGAGAGGGAAACCCAGGCGAAGGTCACAGCAGACACCCAGTCACTCACCCCATCGGCAACCAGTCTGACTGTCGATCAGATCAAAGAGTTAATGACAGCGCCTCTTAAGGCAGAAAAGGATGTGGCAGCAGGATCCACGGCCAGCTCTGATGAATCATGGATGTACATAACGGCATTGTTAGAGGGATGGCAATGCAATATGTTAGTTGACACAGGGGCATCGGTATCGATAACAGACTTACCCTTACCAACAACTGGACAGACCAGTTATATCAGAGGTGTAGGAGAAAAAACAGTAAAAGCAGAAAGAAGCGAGAAGCAAATACTAGAAATCGGGGGAGTGCAGCTTCCAGTGTATTTTTGGGTATGTCCAAATAATAAAGGCACGATCATTGGAATAGATATCGTAAGGAGCTGTTATAGATTCAGGAAAAGGAGAAATAATATGGACGAGTCAGGGGCAGTAAATGCGTACAACCAACAGAGTACATGGCCTGGCTAGCATAGGCGCAGCTGCCCCAATTATTAGAGACTGGAACCAGGATGGGGTCTATGGGTTATCTTGTAAGCAGTTCCCAACTGTGTGGGCTAGAGACAAGCAAGATAGTGAGCAGGTAGAGATAGACCCAGTTAAAATAGAGGAGGGTCTGTATAAACCCCCGAAGCAGGACCCTATACAAACTGACACACTGACCGCTGTTCAGGGTATAGTGAAGGAACAAAAACACCAGGGGATACTCAGAGTCTGCGGCCACTCCAGAACATAAAGTTTTCCCAGTTCCTCCGAGGGCAGACATTACTGCGAATAAGGAAGCAGAGGAACAAGAGGCAATTGAAATTGCAAGTGTGCAGGAGGAAACAACAGAAGCCAGCTTAGTAAAATTATATGAAGAGGTAGAGGCAGAAGAGAAGGAAAGATGGAGGAGAAAAGGAGCAAAGAAGGGACCAGGTGGGTGCTGGACACATGGTGAGGAAAGAGTCACGGTTACCCCACCCTGTATTAGACAGATACTACTGAAGTTATACCATGGCACGATGCATCAGGGAAGGCAGAGCATGATCACAACCCTCCAGCAGGACTGGTGGTGGTCAGGGATGGGCGGGGATGTTGAGAAATTCTGCCGCCATTGTATCATTTGTGCCCAGCATAACCCTGGTAAGGGCAGAAAGCTACAGCTGGCAAATCAGCCTCGGCTGAGGGGACCCTGGGAGAACATTCAGATAGATTTCACAGGGCCCCACCAAAAAGCAGGGGGAAAAGCTACCGTCAGCTTAAAGTATTAAAGGACCGAGCGAAACAACAGCAGCGAATCGCTGATCAGAAAAAGCCAGAGGGAAAGGGGATAGTTCTTCCACAGCCCGGCGACCAAGTTATGGTGAGGGTGCTGCCAGAAAGGCCGGGGTTTGTCCCCAGGTGGATAGGACCACAGACGGTACTCTTAACCAATGATACGTGTGTCTGTGTACAGACTCGGCAAGGCAGCCAGTGGAAACACTGGACTCAGGTTAAAGTATACAACTCACCCTCTTGTTGCTCCCACAGACAGAGCAAGGGACCAAGTGTACCCAGTAACCATGTAATTACAGAGAACCTAAGAGAGGAACACCAGCCAGCCATGGCAGACCTGACCACAGCTGATGAAAACATACCCAGAGAAAACACAAAGGCAGAAAACGCTGAGAGCGTGGCAGAAGACACTGAGTACGCATTGGAAAAACCATGGATAGCCCGCTAAAGTGTGATGATGATGGTACTCTGTAAAGAAGGCTGGTTGCTGAAGGTAGATGATTAATTTTATAGCATAGTATAGAATATTATTTGGGAAATAGATGGGGGGATTTTTGAGTTAAAGCAAAGATGGCAAATTCCACCACTTTGATGGCATTTCAGACTGCACAGAGCATCTGGAAGCAGTCACCGCAGTCTGAGGAGCTGGGCCCTTTTCAGCATTTGGGCCAGTGATCGACCGGACAGTTCGGAAGAGGGTGCCACCGCGGAGAGGTCCTTGCAGACGTTTACGTAGAGGCCACCCCAACCCCTTCCTGTACATTGATGAGAGAGCCCGTGGGTGCTTCTGGAAAGAGAGTTTCAGCGACCAGAGGA
This sequence comes from Mobula birostris, assembly GCF_030028105.1. Classification (NCBI taxonomy): domain Eukaryota; kingdom Metazoa; phylum Chordata; class Chondrichthyes; order Myliobatiformes; family Myliobatidae; genus Mobula; species Mobula birostris. Next base: position 136,817,071 of record NC_092376.1, read on the forward strand.
TAAAGGGCTGAAGGCAAAGGAATGTGATTAAGATGCAGTCAGCCTGCAGGCACACCAAAGCAGCTGCATTCCTAAAGACTTGGAACAGCCTCTCTGCTTAACATGTGGTAAGTAATGCTAGGATAGATATCGAGGTACATAAAATTGGGGGGGGGGGGGGAATTTCGAGACAGGGCATTTTTACTGCCCTATTTGAGCAGATCCTCCTAGGTTGGCCTTTCCTGATACAAATTTAATTTGTCCAGGAGGGCCAAGAGGAGGGATTGTTAGAGTGGACTTCTTTTTGGGTAGATGATTTGTTAACACTTAAATGACTTTGGCCACCAGACTTCTATTTTAACTGTTTGACAAAGGACTGTGGATTGAGTCCACCACAATGGGCTTCCTAAAAGGTGTGAATACCAGATACTTCTGGTAGTTTGACCTGATGCTGTAGTTTCGAAGACAGTATCACCTATACATTATAAATATTAATTGTCTTCTATGTTAGCACGGGAAATGCCAAATAAGTATATCGTAGACTTAACTTACATTCCTAAAGACTGGATACCAACCCAGACATGTTGGCGTCAGAAGGAAAGGATGAATTCCAAAGGTGTGACGTTTGTACGTAGCTTCAAAAGGAAGCATTGTCTAAGTATTGTCTATAACTTTTAAGTAGCGATTGCCTTTGTGTTTAGCATATAAATATCGAGCCCACATTGAGCTAGCAGACCTTTCTGCGGAAAGCGTCTCGGTACGTAGATACCTGCTGTACCTTGTTGTGTCGAATAAGGAAGCTGCTTTGTATCTACCAGTGACTCTGTCTCTCTGGCAGTTTCATCCCCACTACAACAATGGACTCCAGCATCTTTCCAACCACTGAAGCCAAGCTAACTGGCCTTCCTTCCTTCTTAAGGAGTGGCGTGACATTTGCAATTTTCCAGTTCACGGAACAATTCCATAACCTAGAGGTTCTTGAAAGATCTTTACTGGTGCGTCCACGGTCTCTTCGGCTACCTCTTTCAAAACCCTGAGATATAGTCCATGTATTCCAGGTGTCTTATCTGCCTTCAGACTTTTCATCTTCCCAAGCACCTTCTCCTTAATGATTACCACAACACTGTCTTCTGGCCCCTGACACCCTTGATTTCCGGCATGCTGCTAGCATCTTCCACAGTGAAGACTGACGCAAACACTTATTAGGTTTGTCCGTCATTTCTTTGTCTCCCATTGCTACCTCTCCAGCATTATTTTCCAATGGTTTAATATGCAATCTCACCTCTCATTTATTCTTTATATATTTGAAAAAACCTTTGGTATCCTCTTTTATATTATTGGTGAGCTATCCATCATATTTCACCTTTTCTCTCCTTATGGGTTTTAGTTGCCTTCTGTTGGTTTTTAAAAGCTTCCCAAACCGCTAACTTCCCACTACTTTTTTGCTATATTAAATGCCCTCTCATTTGCTCTTGCTCAGTCTTTGACTACCCTTGTTAGCCACAGTTGTTTCATCCTCCACTTAGAATCCTTCCTCCTCTCTGGAATGTATCTATCCTGTACCCTCTGAATTGCCCAAGAAACCCCAACCATTGTTTTGTTGTCATCCCTGCTAATGTCCCCTTCCAATCAACTTTGGCCCCCTCCTTTTCTCATGCCTCTGTAATTCCCTTTACTCCAATCTGATACTGACACATATGACTTCATGTACTCCTTCTCAAATTGCAGGGTGAATTCTATCATAATATGATCACTATTCTATCATAAAATGTAAAGGGTTCCTTTACCTTGAGCTCCTTAATCAAATAGTACAGATGTCTTATCTCACAGCAGACTAGCAAGTTCTAATGCAATGGAAAAATGTGTATTATGTCAAAATGTTGAGGTCAACATTTAGATCCAGATCCAAATGGTGGACAATGGCCAGGTGGAAGGTGAGCTGCTTTTCTTAATCTTTCACTGAGCCTCACTGAAATAGAGCTAGAGGTCACAAACAAATAGGTCACTGTGCATAGACAATTAAAATGATAAGTAAATGAAAGCTTAAGGTCTCCTTTGCAGTCTGAATGGAGGTGCACTATGAAGAATGGGGTTTAGATGATGCAACAGTGAGGACCAATCTATGGATGTGGCAGAGATCAGCAGCAACATGGAATGGTCCTAAGGCCTGACCACCATGGCTATAAGGTCACACGATGTTAGAATGACCGCAAAGAATGCAGTTTGAGTGTTGGTTCTTTAAGTAGGGTTTTGAGGGGAAACTCAGTGCAACGTCAGACAATAAGAAATACCGTATTTCAGGCCATGAGATTAAATATGTACTTTGTCTTTTGTATCATTTTGACTAGCCCAGTAAATTAGAATTCAGTTCAAACAGAAAGCAGCATTTGCACAATATATTCAAAAATGTAATATGTTACAATAGATAGAAGTGAGATGTTGTTAAAGAATAATTGCAATGAATAAAGTCACATGGTATGCAGAAGCTATATCATGAGGAATTATGAGAAGATGCAAAAAGGGAAAATTAGGGGATGCACAAGTTACATTAATTTCAGTAAAACACATAATTGCTGCACATACTCAGAGCTTACCTTTTAAACAAAAGCTGTTTTTAATTCAACCAACTTGTAGTGTCTGAAGCTACAATGTTATAATACACGTTGAATTAAATTACAAAGCTTTCCAGAATCAATCTGTTATCCTATAATGTCAGTTACATGCTGCATTCTTTTGAAGTACTGTCAGTTTGATATCAAGTGCTAAGTGATTCACCAACCACGAATGGCAACTAACAGTGCAATAAAAGTTTGTTTTGGTCACTCGATGAGTGTCACATTTCTATGTATGGATAGCACTAGTCACGCTGCAATGATCTATCCAAGACTCCCTTGCAAAAATGAATTACTAGAGGGTAATCAACACAATAGGCTGTCCAGGGGATGACCTGGTCCAAACCTACATACGTTCCTTCAATAAAAGCATCAACTAATTGTTGATTCACTGAAGAGATATTTGCAAATTGTTGCAAAAGACTTGGGGGAGGGAGTGTTGGAGGGTACTGATAGGTGAGGATAGGGTAAGAGGATTTTTAGTATATGAGAAAGGACAAGGTGATTGTGTAGAGTGAGTAATGACAAGGAGCGTACATCAGAAATAGATGGAGTATACAAATGTAGCGACTGAAAAAGTGATAAAGGGACAAAAATTAAAGTTTTTTTTATCTGATTCCTCACAACATTCTCAACTAGATAGATGAATTGAAGGTGCAAAGGAAAACAAATAGGCATGATTTGATCATCATTGCAAAGACATTAATAAAGTGTCAGCTAGTGCTGGCAACTGAAGATTCCGTGATAATTGACATTTTCCAAAGAACAGCGAGGACAGTACTGAGATCAGTGCAGTAGTGAGAAAGAACCTGGGCTTGGATGATCAAAGATATAGGTCTGGATGAAAATAAGGAAGTCACTGTTCGTAATACTCTAGGAGCCCCTGTATACTAGTTTGGATAGAATGTGAACATTAATAAATAATGTGTGCTTGTCAGAAATGCACAGCATTGACTAGTGATTTTAATTTTCATAATGGTTGCACAAATCAAATTGACAAAGATGATTTTGAAGAAGTATAAATGTGGATATTCTAGGACAATATATATATGAAGAATCAATCAGGAAATGGGGTATTTTATAGTTGGCCATGTGTTAAATGCATATTAAATGAGAATCACAATAAAAGATTCTCTGGAAATAGGGATCAAAGCATGGTAGTTTCACAGAGTTTAGAAGTAAAAATCCTGGGCAGTAAATAGGTGTCTTTAATTTAAATAAAAGCAGTTACAAAGGTATGAAAAGAGCTGGCTATAATAAACCAAATAGATTGAAAGCAACAGCTCTGAATAAGTAATAGCAGGCTGTTATGGAAGTCTTTCATCTTTTGAGAAATGAAGGTGCCAAGAGGAGGTGTCAGTCATGGCTACAATAGTTAAGGATGGTGTCACATGTAAACAAAATCACTCTTCGCTTTCTATAGATATCACTCCCTCTGTGATTCCCTTGAACATTCATCCCTCCAACTAATCTCCCTCTTGGCACTTTTCCCTGCAAGTGGCAGAAGTGCTACACCTGTTCATTCATCTCCTCCCTCACCTCCATTCAGAGCAGCAAATAGACATTCCAGGTGAGGCAACACTTCACCTGTGTATCTGCTGGGGTCCTCTACAGTATCCAGTGCTCCCGATGCAGCCTTCTCTACATTGTTGAGTCTTGATGTAGATTGGGCAACCATTTTGTCAAACACCTTTGCTCCATTCTCAAAGCAAGATTCCCCGATGGTCAGCTATTTTAATTCCTATCCCCACAATGAGGCTATTCTCAGGTTGGAAAAGCAACTCCTCATATACTGCCTATGTTGTCTTGACTTGTGATGGCATGAACATCAATTCGTTTAACTTCCGGTCATTTTCTTCCTCCCCCTTCCCTCTTCTTCAATTCCCCATTCTGGCATCTTACCTTTTCTTCTCATCTCCCACTGATGCCCCATCTCCTTCCCATTCTCCCAAGGTCCATTCCCCTGCCTTTTTAGATTCCTTCTTCTCCAGACCTTTATCTTTTCCACCTATTATCTCCCAGCTTCCCCACCCAGCTGACTTCTAGCAGCTTTTCCTCTGTTCCCTCAACCCCCCCCCACCCCCCCATCTTCTTATTCAGGCAACTGTCGTCTTCCTTTCCAGTGCTGAGGAAGGGTCTTGGCCCGAAACATTGACTGTTTATTTCTCTCCGTAGACGCTGCCTGACCTGCTGAGCTCCTCCAGCATTTTGGGTGTGTGGATAAATGATATGATAGGGCAGAAATTAGGAAATTTTAGATAATAGTGAAGGATGACTAGAATGATATAAAGAGTGAGAACATAAATTATGAGAGTAAAATAGCAATTAATATAAAAACCAATGGAAGATTTTTTTTACAATATATAAGAAATAATAGCTAAGATATTTATTGGTCCCATAGAAGTTGAGCCTAGAAAATTAATAATGAAATTGTTAAGGAGCTGGCAAAGGCAAACAGATTTCTGTATGTGTTTTCAAAGTAGAAGGCATGAATTGCATGCTTATAATGGTAGAAAATCCATAGAGAGAAAAAAAGGGAGGAATTTAAACCATTCATCATCTCTGGCAAGAAAAAGTACTAGGCAAATTTATGTCACTGGACCAACAATGAGATGTCCCCTGGATCTAATGACTTGCACTCTAAGGTCTTAATCATAGCTCTAAGAAGAATGGATAGATTGGTTATTATTTTCTAAAGTTTCCACATTATGGAAAGATCCTCCAGCAGACTGAAAAACTGCAGATGTAATGCTCCATACAAGAAAGAGAGGGAAATAGAACACACATACCCTTAGAGTTTCATTTGTCAATGTAAAAGTTCAAAGGTTCATTTATTATCGAAGTATACAACTCTGATGTCAAAATGGTTGTTGTGATGTGTCTAGTGTGGTAGTGTAGTGGGTAGCGCTTGTCGCTGTCACTTTCAGCTTCCACCACTGGCTTGCAGACTTGCAAAGAGGAGAGCTGAATGTGTAATTCTCTCCCTGCTAGTACATAGCCTCTCCAACAGCAAGCCTCACATAGTGCCTCCTCACTGGCGACACACGGAAACCAAACGCCTTTTGGTCTCAAACAGAGGACAGAGGAGGTCTGGCCCCTGCACACATAGCACGCATGCCCACTGGTGCATGGACATGCCCTGGTGCTCGTGAACCAGTTACCCCAGCTATGGGTAAACAGTCCCACTGCCTTTTGGGCAACCACATGAGAGATGAAGGCTTATGGGTGTAAACCAAGACAGTAAATCCGGAGCGGAGCCTCTAAGGCAGCTGGACGTCATTGAACATTCTTCTGGCAGCTCCTGCAGCCAAGCTGGTGCCAAATGTATTGGTTCACAAGCTTTCCTCTGTATGACACTGCTGAGGCTGAGAGGAGGATCTTGATGTCTGGGCATCTCAGGATCTCCATATCTTCTGCCCATGCTTGTGATGATGAGTCGGAAAGTGTTGAATCATTGATAGAGCTAAGAAACTTCAAGGGTAAAAAGACACTGATAGGAGTAGTATACAGACTCCCAAACAGTAGTAAAGATGTGGTCTACAAATTACAATGCGAGATGGAAAATGCATGCCAAAAGGGCAATGAGGGATTTCAATAAAAGTTTCAAACATTCATTTATTATCTGAGTATATAACTCTGAAATTCTTCTTCTCAATATAGCCACAGAACCAAGAAAAGAAAGAAAAGAAAGGAGAGCAGCACAATCATCAACCCTGCAAATCTCCCCCCCCCGGCACAAAAAACAAGCAAAACTGGAAAAGGCACATCAGACCCCGAATACCTTTCCACCCCACACAAAAAACCCGAGAAAGATTGGGCAAAGAACACAGAATATAAAGAACAGTCTAAGTCCATATCCAAAACGCAGAAAACCTGGCTAACATTCTCCGGGCCCAGCAGCAGGCCTTTCCCTCTCCATTGCAGAGCGATCTCACCAGCGATCAAAAGGCAGGCAGCCGGCATTCACCTTTCACATTCGCCACGATGTTTCTATGTCCCTCAGCACTTTAATCGATGAACAATGGAAGCTTTAATTGGTGAAATGGAGTCGAACATCGGTTTGCACCTTGTCCTATAGCCTGCTCACCACAAGTTTCGCACAAGCTGCCTCTGTCTCCCGAAATCCTCTCAGAGGCTTTTGAGCACTGAAGCATCCAAACGATCTCCAGACTTCAAATCACAGACTCCAGCAGTACCAGAATCACATTCAAGATGAAAAACAAATGTAAAATACATAAAAGAAGTGAAATTTGTGGTCTCAAGATCTATCCAGACGATGTTGACCAAAAGAGCATTGAATGCTTGCACCATCTTGACCGGAATTTCTACCAGTCAAGTCCGTGGAATCTATAATTAAGAAAGTTGTAGCAAAATGTTTAGAAAATCATTGTACAATTCATCAGTGTAGTTTTATGAAAGGGAACTCATTTTTGAAAAATCATTAGAGTTCTTTGAGGATGTGACTGACGATACAGTTTGAAGCCAAGCAGTAGGTGCAATGCATTTAAATTTTCAAGAGGTATTTGGAAAGGGTCATTTCAATTTGGCAGGCTGAAACTATTGGATGGGATTGCCTTAACAACATAGAAACAGCACGATCATCAAATATTGACCTTCCTGTAACAGCAAACACCCATTAGAACTATTGAGTAAAGAGATTCGAATCCAGTACAAAGAAATTCCACAACAACAATGTGCTTCTACATACACTCAATAACGTCAGTGTACAACAGTGACAGCCCCGGCTGATTTCTTTTGTGCCAGCATTCTGGCAGTCTTTGGATGACCTACTATTTGTAAGCAAAGTTCCTCAGGGCTGAAGCTTGAAAAAAAAGCAGCCACATATAGCTGTTATGGGTGAGTGCTAGATGGCTTGACCACGCAGACTCAATAGTAATGGAAGCAGTTGGGTTTGCAGGCTAATGGGCTAGCTGCTACTGCACAGCTGCTACTACAGCTTATAAGTCGGCACTAATTGCATGGCTGAGAATATCCTACAGTAACATACTGTACAGTAGGCTGAATTCTGGGGTGAGCGTTCCCTAAATCTATGTAAAGGCCAAAAGGGACCCCTGGTTTTCCTTGATCTAATACATGAAACTCTTCTCATTCTTCTTGATGCCTGAGCAAGCAACTGACTTTGAAGATTCAAGATATTTAAAAAAATCACAGCTCTAGTATCAGGAAAAAAAATTACGATTAAAGGATCCAACATTATTAGTCGTCCAGGTCTAGTAAATATAAACAGCTAAAGAGCCTTGCACACTGTGAGTGCTTAGGATTTGCCAGGGAGTGCAAAAGGTGCAGGATTTCATGCTGCTAAGAATATTCCCTTTTATTAATTTACAGGAAGCGAGCAAGGTCAACAATTAATGCCTGTTCCTACTTGTTCTTGAACTGAAAGGTTTACTTTGGTATTTCAGGAAGCAAGGGTTATAGGTCTGGTGACATGTGCAGGCTGAATAGATAAAGAAAGCCATTGTTCTTTTACAAAGGATATCAATAAACCAGTTGGCCTTTTACAACAATCTGATAGAATTGATTTAATTACTGAATTTAAATTCATTGGTGGGCTGGCACAGAAGATAGTAGTGCTGTCTTGCAGTGGCAGTGATCCAAATTCAATCCTGACCATCAGTGCTCTCTGTGTGGAGCATGTACATTCTCCCAATTATTGCGTGGCTTCCTCTGGGTGCTATGGTATTCTTCCCCCATATATTGGTAAATTAATTACCTGTCAGTGTAGGTAAGGGGCAAAAAGCATAAAAGGGAAGTTGATAGCTGTATGAGAGAGAATAATTTCAGCACAACAGAGAAACAAGGAGATGGGAATGGAAATGGTGGAATTGCTCTGCTGGGGCTGATTGGTTTCTCCCTGTGTTACAACGAGCAATTAGTCACTCATTGCTGTGGTGGTACTTGAATTCATGCCTGGGATCATTAGTCCAAGCTGTTAGAGCACCAATCTAGTACTAGCTCAGTGTAGCAATCCAAACTTACTTGAGTAAGGACTTGAAAAAAAGAATTCCTGCAACAAAAGTAATTTTGATGATGTCAAACTCCACCTAAAGAGTTCTCATTTCAGTATAGGCACCATAGACCCAATGATCTCCATGGAGGAGAATGTTAATAAGGACACAACGAAACTAATGGCACAAGATCAGGTTGAGATTATTTACAGTCCTATGTTTCTTATTTTACAATTTCACACCATTGTTTAAGGTGAGTTCTTGTATCTGTAAGGATTTAAACAAGAAAAACAACTACCATCCCATGGGAAGATAGCTTGGAAGAGGCCTTTGGAAGGAAGCTCTCCAAGTACACAGGGCTGGTCAGCAACTGTCAGCAGGCTGGATGGAGAGTGAGGTGTCTCCCAGTGGAGGTTGGTTGTAGGGGATTCATAGCCCGTTCCTTAGTTAGAGCCTTCAGCATTTTGGGCATCAAGGGAGAGAGGAAGAGGAGAGCCATCCGCAGTACCACCGATGCGGCAGAGAGGGCCTCAAGATGGCTGTGACTCAAAAGAGGGGAGCCATGGTGTCATAAGTAGCTAGCCATCTGGACACAAGCTGGGGTCCGATCAGCCCCGGCTGGGTCACCTGGAGGAGGTTGTATGATGTTGAAAGACCCGAAACACCCGATGATTCCAGGAACATCACTGAAGGTGTGTCCAGAAGCATCAATAGATGCATGTACACAGCTAAGGTGAGTTCTTGTATCTGTAAGGATTTAAACAAGAAAAACAACAGCAGAGCAGTTCATAGTACAAGACCTGCATGATAATTGGAGTGGGGAAATATAGTAGATGGAGGTATCATTTTTATGTGCACCTAAGTCTCTTGCATCGGTGTGCTTCATTTACTAGTTGACACTTACATTTTTGAGCACTGGCCTTGAATTTTTGACAAAGCATACGCAGCATGTTCATCATTAGTTTTGATATTTTTATCCATACAGTAGGTCCAGAATTTTTGACATTCTGTCTATTGAAAGCAGTCTGATGTTGTACAACACCAATAAAAATAAACTATTCTTAAGGGAATAATGCAAAAGTCTACAACTATTTGTAAGTACAATGTTTTTTCAGACTTAACATATTTTAACATTTATGTCCCAGTGTTGTGTCTATGTACAAATACATAATCAATTAAGTAAAAGCACAGATGTGGGAGGTGGCTTTAGCTGGTATATTCCCATTGCAATGAGTGAGACAGAATAATGTGCTTGCATAGACAACAGCATATGTGCAGACAATAGACCAATATATAGTGCTAAAGGAGGGGGGATTGCTCTAAAAGAAATTGATCCATACATTATACTTCCCCCCCCCCCTTTAGATTAACGCAACATAAAACTGTTTATGTACAAAACATTCAATTTCCTTTCATAAACCCATATTTCAAATAAGCATGCTTTCACAATAACAGTCCATAACCAACTTCACAGTTCTAAAGGTTCAGCCTTTTGGTTGGTGCTCTATTCCTTTCAGGATGGTGCCTCTGGATCTGTGGAGTGGCATCAAGTTTGGCAGGTGTCGTGTCAACAATAATGTTCTTGTCGCACCTCCAGACATGTATCGTGGCATTAGGCTTGGTAGATGTCTTGTCTAAGACAATGCCTCAGTTTCCAGTGTCACATTGCTGTCAGTGACATCACCACTGAGTGATAAGTCCAGTGACAGTAATGTGTTCAACTTGTTGGATGTAATCGACTCAGGTGTGTTCTTTGGTTGAGTATTCAGTATCTGGTTCACTTAACATCTCCATGTTTGATCTCCAATATCCACTGTGTACATCAGTGATCCAGTTCCTGTAGCTCTCCTTCGGGTGTCCACTTGTCTTCTCAGTAAGATATTAAGAGGAATAGATAGAATGGGCAGCCAGCGCCTCTTCCCCAGGGCACCACTGCTGAATACAAGAGGACATGGCTTTAAGGTAAGGGGTGGAAAGTTCAAGGGGGATATTAGAGGAAGTTTTTTTTTACTCAGAGACTGGTTGGTGCATGGAATGTACTGCCTGAGTCAGTGGTGGAGGCAGATACACTAGTGAAATTTAAGAGACTACTAGACAGGTATATGGAGGAATTTAAGGTGGGGGGTTATATGGGAGGCAGGGTTTAAGGGTCGGCAAAACATTATGGGCCAGAGGGCCTGTACTGTGCTGTACCATTCTTTGTTCTTTGTTCTTTGTTCTTTAATCATGCGCTAGGAGTTCCTGCCCAATCTCGAAGCTCCTTGCTGCTTCACTTGGCAACTGGCTGAACTGTTTATTTTGCACTTACCTCCATAGATCTGGTTTCAGGAGGTCTTTCTGAGACCTCAGATTCCTTCTCATGAATAGCATTACAGGTATTTGATATGTCGCCGCATGAACAGAATTCCAATACACAAAAAGGAAGTTGTTCACCTTGTGCTGAGGAGAAAGGTTCCCCTTGTCCATTGCTTTAATGGATTACTTGAAGTTTTGGACAGACCTTTCAGCTAGCCCATCTGTTGCTGGGTGGTGCCATTTTTCTTCACAAATAGCCTGAAGTCTTCTGATGTGTATTGTGGTCTGTTGTCACTCACAATTTATTCAGGTAAGCTATTTCTGAAGAAGCTAGTCCGCAGAGCAGAAATAGTCTATTCTGAGGTGGTTGACTTCATTGGTACGACCTCTAGCCACTTTAAATGAACAGCAACAGCAACCAGAAACATGGAGTTCATGAATGGCCCAGCAAAGTCAATATGCACTCTTTGCCATGGTGAAGACAGCCACTCTCACGCATGTAAGGATGCCTGTGTGGGTGCATTTTGAACTTCGTGGGGTCCTGATCATCTTTTGGACAATTCTTCAATCTGTCTATCTATTCCTGGCCATCATACTTAGCTCCAGGCGAGACTCTTCACCTTGACTGTACTCAAGTGTTCTTCATGCAGATTCTTTAACACTCTGGTACGCAATTTAGAGGGAACCACAACATGAGATCCAAATATCAGAGTTCTTTGACATATAAACAATTGGCCTCATCTCACTGAGAACTCTGGAAACATAGGATTACTATGAGCAGGCCATTGTTGTAAGGTGATGTCATAGACTTTTGAAAGTATTGGGTCATTCCGTATTTCTCCTTGTATGTCAGAATTTGTTACTGGCAGCTGTTCCACAACTGCTGTGTGGACCGCTTCTGCTGGGTCACAAAATGAAGACTTTTCTTCTCCAGTTGCCAATAGTGGAAGATGTGACAAGTTGTCAACATTGCTGTGTTGTTTGGTACCCTTGAGCTCTATGTTATAAGAGTGACCTCCTAGGAGAAGTGCCCAATGTTGCAACTGGGTAGCAGACGTCACTGAGATTCCCTTCCTGGGATTGAAGATAGACACAAGGCGTCTGGTGTTCCATCACTAGACTAAATTTTGGTCTGTAGAGGCAGTGGTGGAACTTCTTTACTCTCCATGCTAGTCTAAAGGCCTCTCAGTTGATCTGTGTGTAGTTGTGTTCTGTGCTCATCAATGACCTTGAAGCAAACGCAATCAGACATTCAGATCCATCCTTCATAATGTGTGACAAAACAGCACCAATGCCGTAAGGGGACATGTTGCACGCCAGTCTGATGGGTATTGATGGGTCATAATGGGTGAGTAGTTCATCTGATGTTATTAGCCTCTTTCTTTACTTGAATGTTTTTCACATTTTTCTGATCACCCACTTTGCTTCTGTCTGTAACAATGCGTTCGCTGTGTGCAGCACTGTAGCAAGGTTTGAGAGAAACCTGAGATAGTAGTTTACAAGGCCCAAGTATGACCAAAGTTGTGACACATTTTCTGATTTAGGTGCTTGCCGCTCTGCTTCAATATTCTTTTGTGACTTATGTAAGCCATGCTTGTCAATGACAGCTCACAATATGAGATTTCATTCTTGAAAAATTCACAATTTGCTCTCTCTGCATGTAGACTACACTCACTCAGTTTGGTAGTCACTTTACCAAGGTTTTAGAGGTGCTTTTCCTCATTCTTGACAGTCCCAATGATGTCATCAAGGTAACATTGTGTTCCTGGGTTATCTTGGAGCACTTGGTCCATTGCTGTTTTCCATGTTGCTGGAGCTGATGCGACGCCAGAGATGAAATGATTAAACTGGAACAATCCCTTGTGAGTGCTGATTGTGAGGAAACTCCTACTTCACTCCTCAATCTCTGTTTGCAGATAGGCTTGTGACAAGTCAATCTTTGAAAACTTCTCCTCACCTGTCAAACAGGCAAAAATGTCTCCCATTCATGGCAGGGGGTACTGCACAGTACAGAGCACCAGGTTGATGCTCACCTTGAAATCCCCACATATGCAAGTAGCCCTGGCCTTCCCTTTCTTGATCTGTGGGACAATGGGCATGATCCAATTACTTCACTCAACCTTGGAAAGAATGCCAAATTCTTCCAAGCTTTGTAGTTCAGCATCCACTTTAGGATACAGTGCGTAAGGCACTGGACACACTTTATGGAATCTTGGTGTTGCTATTACATCCAATTCAATTCTGGCCTTCATGCCTTTGAGTTTACCAATCTCCTTCTCAAACACCTTCTCATTAGCATTAAGCAGCTGTGCCAGTCTCTGGTTAGTGCTACTATTTGGGCCGCCATTGCCTATTGATGCCACACTGGGAGCCTTGATTGAGTGCAGTCTAGTTGGATTTTTCTCATCCATTCACATCCAAAAAGTGTTGGCACTCCACTTTTCAATACATAAAGCTCTTTCTGCTGTGTTTGGCCTCCATTCATCATCTTCACTTTCAGGTTGCCTTCGGGAGACACTTTTTCACTTGTATAGTTCCTTAGCATTACCGAGGTCTTCTCTAATGGTATCTTATAAAACAGTCTGTTGTAGTCAGCCTCTGGAGTTATGGGCAAAGCTGGCCCTGTATTCAGCTCCATTTTCGGTTTTACACTGGACACATCGATTGTGATCCAGATGATTTTGTAATCTGCTTCTGTTATACTATGCAGTTCTAGGCATGACAGTTCACCCTTTATGTTGTCTGATTCTGTTTTACATTTGGTAACTTTATGTATTTGCTTAGTTTTGTGTTTGAGACTCTTCACTCAGTTGTGCTTTTTGTCTGCCTTGCACATTCTCTCTATGTGACCTTGACTGTGACACTTTCTACAGACGTTTTCTTTGAACCAACAGTCATTTGCATCATCAATAACATTTTTGGCTTTTTGCACCATTCAGAGACATTTTCTGCATTTCACCCTCTAACCTCCATTTCTGTAGTTCTGCTGCATCCTTTGTTGCAGTTTTTAACAATATTGCAATGGTCAATGCTCATTCTAAGATTAGGTCTACTTCTGACAATAGCTTTTTAGTGCTTTGACTATGAATGCCACATACAAGCCTGTCCCTTAATGCATCAGAAATTCCATCTCTGAAGTCACGGTACTGGAAGAATTTGTGCAGTTTTGCAATGTATTCAGAAATACTTTCATCTGTTGGCTGGTCCCTTTTGCAAAATTTAAATCACTCAGCTATTATCAGCAGTTTAGGGTTCAGGTAATTTTGTAAAATTGTAACAATTTCATTGAATATCTTGCTCACTGGCTTTTCAGGTGTTACTAACTTGCGTAAGAGTGTATGCTCTTGCAACCATTAAGCTAAGAAGCTCCTGTACATTGTTCACGTTACAATACAGTTCAACCCTCTCTATACACGACTCCCAGCCTTCATTAGCATTATCAAATTCATCAACTTTCCCAACTGAAACCATCACCAAATCACTTTCACTTTAAATTCAGCATGTCATTCGCTGATACTCTGCACTGTACTCATGCGTTTGTTAGCGTCTGGGTGGACTTCTGTGCTGTTTGACTCTCGTTGTTTCATCCAGTAACTGTCAGATCAATAGTAGTGCTGGTGGGGGAGGGGGAGGGTCATTGCTCTGAAGAATAGATCCACACATTACACCCAACAGCCAGTTACCTAACTAAAATAGACAGGAACAGTTAAAAAGCTCTGTTTGAAAAGGTCAAAACCTAAACACTTATCGGTCATTGTTTAATTTGCAAATGAATCTTGAAGTGCGTGAGTAAACAGAACCCTTTAAGGTGTTCAGGGAAGCATCCTGTTTTCTCTGACTCCACTAAGCATTTTTTTTATTTCTCTTAAAGGTCCTTTTCTTTTATCTTGTCAAGATTCATAATTTTAGGACCTAAAATATCACTGCTCTCCCATGTGTGTTGTACATTTCCATTCAACATATTTTTATAAGGCTCTTGCTGAATTCAGGTGTGCATCTGGGGAATGCAATAAGTGTACCTATTTAAGATACCAATGGGTGTGAATGAAATGCTAAGTCATGTACGGTTATTTTAATTATGGACGCTTTTTTTCTTGGTGAGAAGTTAAAATTTCTCTGTAGAGGTCTAACATGAAATTACAGCTTTTATAAATATCCAATGGGTTAACTTTTCAAAGGACATGACATTTTTACTGATTCACTACCAAACCTCGAGGGACTCAAGCCCATCGCATTACTATACATTAAAATGTAGGTTCTGTCATCCAAATGTTTGGTGCAGATATGTTTTTGCTCATATTGTAAAACTTATTTTGACCTTGTTTGTCTTTACAGTCCACCAAGTTTATATACATTAGAGAACTCACACTGAAGCTGGTGACCTCTTGTGGCTTTGAATTATTAATGGCTACTTAAATCAAAGTTGTCAATCAATTAATCAGACATTTGCACTTTTATTACTATGTATCATTCCTACGGGATTTGATTGATAGTTTCTTGTGTTCAGTCTTTTATTTATAGTTGGGAAGAATGTTTAGCATGCTGGAAGAGTGGTAATGGATAGAGTTTTGTTATTTAGTGATGGGTATTGATGCTTGTAACCAGATTTGGAGCTGAATAATCCTTGGGGTTTCATTATTTTAAAAGATTAGATACAATCATACGCAAGGTTTTCACTGTTCTATAAGGCATGGGATTACCTATAAAACACACAATAAGAGAGATTTGCAAACTAAAATGCTCATAATTTGCTGATGGGAAAGTAGTGACACTTCCAATGCAGTGCAAAGTAGTGACACTTCCAATAGCCTTTACGTTGATTATCCACAGCATCTTTTGTAACTATTTGTTTTCGTCATACTGAAGCCAAAAATATTATGGTGAGCTTTTGGTCCATGATGGCAATTGAGGAAAGCTAGGTTAACTCAACAGCCATTTTTATTATGATAAGCACAAACACAGACTGGGTGCTATGACCCACTCAGTCACACACAGATGGGGGAGGTGATTATTATACACCCCGGTGACAGTCACAAACACACAAATGAATAACTGTATAACCCAAGCTAAAATGTAACAATAAATGAACTTCCCACCTTAATCCCACAAGTGCATTTTAACACAAGAACAATAAATAGCACTAGTCATTAGGAATGCTGGGGTGGGCTGTTGACCCCACCTCCCATGCGCCACATTGCCCCCACCTGAGGGGTCGGCCATCCTCCGGCAATCCCAGAGTCCAAAACCAAGTCCAAAAGTTTTGTTGGTGGTCGAGGCTGCCACTAGGGTGCTGGGGGGCAGTTGGGGGGTGTTTCTGGAGACCCCCCCCCCCCGGGGAGGCTCTCTTTGCTGAGTCAAGAGGCAAATCACCAGGAGCATAACTTCCTTCCCGCAGCATTGCTGGGTTGTCAGTGGCTGAAAGTTGATATGGTGCTAGTCGGTCCTGGTGCAGCACGACTGCCTTCTACATCTCAGGCAACCACACCTGATATACCACATCGGAGATGTGGTTGAGCACCTCTCCTAGCCCTGTCCAGTTTGGGGATAGTCTGAGTGAGGCAGTAGACCCATACTGGGGTCCCCATCAGGTACTGCTGTATTGGCGCCCTAGACTGGTGGCCCATCCCTTGTGGGATGTGCAAACATCACAGGAGTGCACGAACGGCTCCACATCTTGCCTGTATCCAGGCCAGTGGGGGACAACCAGCTGCAGGAGATGTCTGTCATCATCAGAAAATGGCCAGTGCCAGAAGAGCAACCTATCGCGCATCTCCACTATGTTCCAATGAGGATATAGGCTTCGGTCTCTGGATACGGGGTATTGATCTCTGCCTTCTCCAGCCACCATCCCACACTCAGCCAGCCCCTCACATGGGCTTGCATGGGATCGCTCACCAGCTCGCTGCACAGCTGCTGGTCAATGGTAGGGAGGCTTACCTGGCCACCGGTTGCAACTTGAAGCACCACCACTGCTTCTTGCCCCTGGTTCCGCTGTGTTGCATTGGGCATTCCGGGGTGTGCTGCACTGTGGTGGGCTGCTATGAGACCCATGGTGGTTGTTGCTGCATCCACTGGGTCTGTTTTCTGGAGCTACCCTGTCAGAGAGCCACGGCTTCTGCTCCAAGGTAAAGTGTTGCCCCTGACCCCCAGCGGGACATCGGACCCAAGCCAATGATGCAGGACTCCCAGACATCAGGTAGCCACACTTCATGCTCCGCTGTTTTCCTCCCCACTGTGATGCACGGCCACCTCTTCCCTCTCATTGCTGCAGAGTCGCCGGAGACCATAGCCAGCTAGACTGCCATCATTGTCTGCCCAGGCAGGGATGGCTGATCTGTGTTGGGGAGGACACCCAGAAAGACAACGGTGATGGTTGACCACGTGGCAGCTGATCACAGAGCCCATGTAGAAGCCTTGCTCTTCACCCAAAAGGTCTACCCAGAGAGGTGACAATGGAGGGATTCTGCTGGAGGTATCGGGCGGCGCTACCCGCTCATCATCTCCCGATGGCTGTGCTGGGCTGTGGCATGGTACTGGTGCGGGGCAGTTTGGGAACTCATGGCCTGCCTCATCACACCGGTAGCAGAGATCGCTTCATGGCACACGATGTGTCCAGCGTAGCGCTGGTCGGAACTGTCACATGGGCTCATCCTCATCAGTTTCCTCGGTGACAGAAGCCCAGGCTCGCTGGCATGCAGGGTGATGCTGGAATGCCTTGGGGGGGGGGGGCTAAAATGGCTTCTGCCCTCTCCACCTCTGCCAACACCACAGCCAATGATAGTGGTGATGTCAGGCGAACATGCTGCTGAAGGTGCTTCGGCAGCAGTGCCTTTCCAAAGGTGTGGTGGGCAAGCTCCTCCTGGGCCGCAGGAGGGTATTGGAGGTAGCCATACTGAGAACAGTGGCGGAGATCTGCTGTGAATGCCCCCAGGCTTTCTCCCACACAGCACTGACTGCTGCCCAGTTCTTTCTACATTGCTTTCCCCAATGGTCTCTGCTCGAAACACCAGTCTAGCGCTGCTATGATGGCCCCGTAGTCACACTGCTCAGCCGGCACTAGATCGAGGGGGGCCCGCAGGGCATTGACCACCAGTACCAGGACAATGTACACCACTGTCTCAGTGGGAATCCATACGTTCTGCCATGCAACGTTTAACTTGCACCAGGTAAGGTTCCAGGCGGCCGGTACTATTTTATCTGGGAAGTTTCAGGATCTTGCGGTGTGAACTGGAGAGTCCCAGTTGGAGAGACAGAGGCAGAGTTAAGATAGTGCTAAATGGCAACTCCTTTGCTTGCATCTTTGGAAACAGCTCTATTTCCATCTTTAATATCTTTATTTTTTCCTTTTGAAGACCCTGACCAGGAGTTACACGCTGAATTTAGTTATTTGGGGGAATGGGATCCATTCTCGGGGTTTCAGGACTGGCCGTTGTTCAGTAGGCCAAGTGGTAGGCCTGAGGGGCAGCCTCGTGTTTGGAAGCTTAAGATCGTGGGGCTCTGAAGATGGGCGGTTCACGGCAGGAAACTCGTGTGTCGCCGGAGAGGCTGGAAAATCTTTCGCTGTGGGCCTGAATACCTGAGATCTTTGGGATCTTCAGACACAGAGTTCGTAAAAAGCAATGAAATGGATTTTTTAACATTGTAACCCAGTGTGTTGTTGTTATGCCTTCTGCTTGCTGTGATGATGGGGGCCACCTCCCTCTCCTTTAATAGGGAGAGAGAAAACGTGTGGGTTGCCGAATGCCGGATGAATTGCGATAGTCTTTGGGGTAACTGCAAGGTCTGTGTCTTTGCTACCCCTTAGCTCATCCTTGTGCTCGGTAGTGGGTGCACTTTTCGTTTTCCCGGTGGAAGGAAGGGGGATTGTTGCTCGCCGCCGCTTACGTACAGTAGGGGAGAGCTGGGTGGGGGGGGTCTTTGGGGTTCTCACGTTTAACTGTCGTTCATTCTTTGGGGCACTTCTCTGTTTTTGTGCATGTTTTGTGAAGAAAAAGCATTTCAGAATATATACTGTATACATTTCTCTGACACTAAATTGAAACTTTGAACCATTGGTCTTTTGGTCTTCCTCTTGCTCTGGTGGCACTGGTGGTGCCTGCATCCTCCCATTGCTGTGGCATCTTGGGTTCCCTGGTATGGGCCATGAGGGAGGCTGGTGATAGGCTCCACTGGACTGGGTATGCTCCCTGGGAAGGCACAGTGCTCAGTTTCCAGGTCCTCCCTCCAGACCGGCGACCTATTTTCGGAAACCCAGCCTGGGGGTGCAGGGGAGGCTTACTGCTCCGTCCCTCGGCTTATTTCCTGGGTCTTTAGGCGCTCCATCCAATATTGTAGCTCTTCAATCTTGTCGTTAATTTCTAATCCCACTCCTGACACCAGTGTGGCGAGTATTTAGTCCATGATGACAGATGAGAAAAGCTTGGTTTGCTCAACAGACATTTTTAATGCAACAAACACTAAAACAGACTGGACGCTATGACCCAGGGAGAGAACTCTCTCAGTCACATACAGACTGGGGAGGTGGTCATTATACACCCCGGTTACAGAGACCCCGGGAGAGAACTCTCTGAGTCACATACAGACTGGGAGCTGATCATTACACACCCCGATTACAGTGAATGTGACCCCCAAACACACATGCAAATAAGTATAACTCAAGAGAAAAATGTAACAATAAATGAACTTGAACAACCCACAAAAGTATTTAACACAAGAACAATAAATAACACCGGTCATTAGGAATGCTGAGGCAGGCTGTCGACCACACCACCACAGCCACCCCTCCCACCCTCACTGGAGCGCCACAATATATCTGAGAAACCACAAGTTAAACTGCTCCGCCATTCCTGAGAAACTGCTTCAGACTTACTGCTATACATGTTTGACTGGCAGTATATACAGTATATTCCTCGCGACCAGGGTGTTATGTAGACTCAGAAAAGAGTCCCCAGCATTATGACTGGATTCCATAAGATCTTGTTACATTAACCCAGACACAAACAAGGGAAGATCTATCTGTTGCCCAGCTGCTGTCCTCCTTCAGCAGGTTATGAACACTAGTCTGAAGACCAGAGAGTGGCAAGGCATTGAGCACTCTCTGAGTTGGTTACTTCACTAAAACTGGCAGGACATGTTGATAATGGCCACTATGACTAGAGAGGGTCTGCAACAGGTGGTGAGAGATCCAATATAAGTGCTACATGAACTCTGCCTGTTAGAGGTGCATTTGCCGATGACTATATTGGCCAGAGTGCAGACTTGTTGTGGAGATTATGGGAATCTCATGAATATTTTTTAACTCTTACATTGAGACTCTTTTCAATTGCATCTGTCACTTTCCTTCTTTTGTCTTGCCAAAGAGACTTAAGTCTCTCCAAATATTCTCTGTTTGCGGAGTCCTAAAATAATGTATTCTCTGAAATCTACTAAATGTGGTTTCCAGCCCTGCAATAGTGAACCTTAGCAAGTCATACTTCCAATGCTGATTGTGCTAAACTGTTGTTCTCCTTTCTTCTAATCAGACGCGGAAAGGGAGAATGTCATGGAGGAGCCATCTATTGAGTTAGTATGGGCTGTTTGTTATGTCCTATATCGTACAACATGGGTGATCATGGATTTTCCATGACCATGATTTTTCTTGCCAAATTTTTCTACTCACATGGTTTGCCATTGCCTTCTACTGGGCAGTGTCTTTACAAGAAGGATGACCCTAGCCATTATGAGTACTCTTCAGAGATTGTCTGGCTGGCATCAGTGGTTGCATAACCAGGACTTGCGATATGCACCAGCTGCTCATGCAACCATCAAACACCTGCCCCCTTGGTTTCACGTGACCCTGATCGGAGGCTAAACAGGTGCTGCATCTTGCCCAAGGGTAACCTGCAGTCTAGCGGATGGAAAAAGCGCTTTACTGTTCTTTTAGTAGAGGTTTATCTCCACTCCACAACCCTCCAGTCTGGGTAGAAGTCAGGAAGAAGAAAAGAACAATCCCTCATGTGAGTATTCTTTAGTACCCCACCCCATAGCAGGATAGACACTGAGGAGCAGATCATGAGGAAGATTTTGGAAATGTGCAGAAATAACAGGATTGTTCTCATGGCTGACTCTATTTTCCTGAATGTTGTTTTGTACCTCCTTAGTGCAAAAGGTTTAGAATGGGTAGAATTAGTTAGGTGTGTTCTGGATGGATGCCTGACACAACATGTGGACAGGCCAACTAGAAGGGAGTTTATACTGGATCTGTGTACATTAATAGGCAATCCAATTTCCAAAAGGGTTGCATGACCTAACCTATAACAGGAGAAAGAAACTCAGATATTGCTGGCTTGGGGTGAACTTCTGATAAACTATCAATATTATCTGAATTTGACCTTCCAACTAGTCCCAAACTCATGTGGTACATCATATTAAAATTTATCAATTTTTCCACCTGGTTATTGGTATCGTCGTCATCGTTAGGTCGCATCTGGAATTTCCAGTTGGCAGACGATTTTCCTCCACACCGCTCTGTCCCGACACTTGTCCACAACATCCCTAGTCTTGTCCAGCTTGGTCCAATCCTTGATGTTATCCAGTCATGTTGTTCTTTGCCTTCCTCTTCCTTTCTTTCCCTCCGCCTTTCCCTATAGCAACTCCGACAAGATGTTATCTCTCCGTGTGAGGTGTCCACAATAAGCAACTTTTAACTTCATGATCTTCTCCAGCACTATCCGTGGTCTATCAACTTCGGACAAAACCCTCTCATTTGAAACTTTCTCTACCCAGCTGATCTTCAACATTCATCGACAGCACTGCATTTCAAAATCATTAATTTGTTTCATGTCAACCTTCACCAAGATCCGTGTTTCTGATCCATACCTCAGCACTGACCATACGTAACACTCAAGGAACTGGATTCTACTCTGGATGTCTACCTTCCGTTTGCATAGTAGATCTTTTAGCTTCATGAACTGGGTCTTAGCCAAACCTATTCTCCTTCTGATCTCAACTTCACATCTCCCGTCATCCGTCAGACAACTGCCAAGATAATCAAACTTTTGCACCTGTTCAATGTCTTGTCCATTCACTTGTAATGATACCATCATGAATGAGTCTTTAGTGTTTGGCTTGCTTACCACCATCGATTTTGTTTTCTTAGGGTTGATTTTTAGTCCGTATTCAAGGCTTTTCTCATTCACTTTATTCAGCATAATTTGCAGTTGGCATTCGCTGTCAGCTAACAACATGGTGTCGTCCACATATCTGATGTTATCCACCTTCCTGATGGGCGCATTCCTGAAAAATCCACTCTCCGTAGAGGTTGAACAAACCCGGCGAGCCAACACAGCCTAGCCTTACGCCTGGTTTAATACATGCCCATGGTGATAGCTCATTTTCTACCCTGACCGCCGCTTTCTGATTCCAATACAATTTCCTTATTATTTGCACATTCTCCCATTCCAGATCATACTTGTTCAGCACCTCTATTACTTCCTTGTGTCTTACTTTATCAATTGGTATAGCAATGAATATAATAACATGAATACCAACCAGTGTTAGAGTGGTCAGCCTTTGATTCAACAGGCTTATTTCAGAACAGTCAGAAGATAGAACTTGAGCTTAATAAGTTAGATCCAAGAGACAGCAAGTATAGGCAGGATGGTATTTAGCACAGTGTAATGCTCCTTCTGTAAGACGTAGGATTGCAGGGTACCTGATGGTTTTCCTGATGACTACATTTGAAAGATGTGCATCCAAATTCAATTTCTGATTGACAATGTCAAGGAACTGGAGCTGGAGCTGGATGTACTCAAGACTATCTGGGAAGTGGAAAACCTCATAGATGAACCTTTTACCGAGGTGGTTGCATCCAGTGTACAGACTTCAGATGGGTGACCATCAGGAGAGGTAACGAGAGTAACCAGTCAGTGCAGGATTCTCTGTGGCCATTCCCCCTCAGCAACAAGAAAACCCCTTTGGATATTGCTGGGGGGTGGGGAATGACCTATCAGGACACAACAGCAGCAGCCAGGCAGTGGTACTGTGGCTGGCTCTGAGGCTCAGAAGGGAAGGGTAAAACCAGGCAGATCAACAGTGATAGCAGACTCAATAGACAATATTAGGTAGTCTAACAAGAAGAATAGCTATCCTGGACCTGGTAATGAGCCTGGCCAGGTGATTGACTTTTTAGTGGGTGAACAGTTAGGGAACAGTGATCACAACTCTTTAAGATTTAAGATAGCTCTAGATAAAGGATAATTATGGACCTTGTGTGAGAGTATAAAATTGAAACAGGGCAAGTGAGGAGAGCATTAGGCAGGAGTGAGGGGCAGTTACTTGAGAACAGCAGTTTTTGGTCAAGACATATTGAGGGTGTTTAATAACCAACTGCACAGAGTACAGGACAGTTATGTTCCAGTCAGAAAGCAGGACAAGGATGGCAAAGTAAGAGAAATTTGGAAGTTGACGGAGGTAATGAATTTAGTCAAGAAGAAAAAGGAAAAGCATGTAAAGCTTAGAAAGTTAGAAATAAAAAGAGCTCTTGAAAGTTATAAAGAAGCCAGAAAAGAACTCAAGAAGGAATTTAGAAAATCCAGAAGGGGCCATGAAAAGTCCTTGGTAAGCAAGACTAACGGGAATTAAACACTTTTCATACGACAAGATGACAAGATGTGGAAATCATTCTGACAGGCTGCATCACAGTCTGGTATGGAGGGGGTGGGCTACTGCACAGGACTGAAAGAAGCTGCAGAGGGTCATAAATTTAGTCAGTTCCATCTTGGATACTGGCCTACAAATTATGCAGGACATCTTCAAGGAGTGGCGTCTCAGAAAGGCAGCGTCCATTATTAAGGACCTCCAGCACCCAGGGCATGCCCTTTTCTCACTGCTCACTGTTACTATCAGGTAGGAGGTACGGAAGCCTGAAGGCACACACTCAGCGGTTCAGGAATAGCTTCTTCCCCTCTGCCATCCGATTCCTAAATGGACATTGAACTCTTGGACACTACCTCACTTTTTTCTAATATATATTCCTGTTTTTTGCACAATTTTTAATCTATTCAATATATGTATACTGTATAAAGTATACTGAATAAGATTTACTTATTTATTATTATTACTATAATTATTTTATTTTTTTCTTCTATGTTTTGTATGCATTGAACTGCTGCTACTAAGGTAACAAATTTCACATCACATGCCGGTCATAATAAACCTGATTCTGATACCTGAAGTCATTTCCATGAACCTCCTTTGAACTATCTGCAGTTTCAGCACATCCTTTCTAAGATAAGGGGCCCAAAGCTGCCCACAAAACTCCAAGAGCGACCTCACCAATGCCTTGTAAAGTCTCAACATTACAACTTTGCTTTTATACTCTAGTTCTCTTGAAATAAATGCTAACATCGCATTTGCCTTCCTTACCACAGACTCAACCTGCAAATTAACCTTTAGGGAAGCAACACTCACAACACGCTGGAGGAACTCAGCAGGTCAGGCAGCATCTGTGGAAACGATCAGTCGACGTTTCGGGCTGGAACCCTTCGTCAGGACTGAAGAGGGAAGGGGCAGAGGCCCTATAAAGAAAGTGGGGGGAGGGTGGGAAGGAGAAGGCTGGTAGGTTCCAGGTGAAAAACCAGTAAGGGGAAAGATAAAGGGGTGGGGGAGGGGAAGCAGGGAGGGGGATAGGCAGGAAAGGTGAAGAAGGAATAGGGGAAAACACAATGGGTAGTAGAAGGAGGCGGAACCATGAGGGAGGTGATAGGCAGCTGGGGGAGGGGGCAGAGTGAAATAGGGATAGAGGAAGGGAGGGGCAGTGAATTATGATTATGAAGACACGTAGTCCCCTTTTATTGTCATTTAGTAATGCATTCATTAAGAAATGATACATAACCGGAAGTTGGAGAATTCTATGTTCATACCAAGGGGCTGGAGACTACCTAGACAGTATATGAGGTGTTGCTCCTCCAACCTGAGTTTAGCCTCATCATGGCAGTAGAGGAGGCCATGTATGGACATATCTGAATAGGAATGGGAAGCAGAGTTGAAGTGGGTGGCAACCGGGAGATCCTGTCTGTTGTGGCGGATGGAGCGGAGGTGCTCGATGAAGCGGTCCCCCAATCTGCGTCGGGTTTCACCGATGTAGAGGAGGCCGCACCGAGAGCACCGGATGCAATAGATGACCCCAACAGACTCACAAGTGGGAGTGCTGCCTCACCTGGAAGGACTGTTTGGGGCCCTGAATGGTGGCAAGAGGGGAGGTGTAGGGACGGGTGTAGCACTTACGCTTACAGGGATAAGTGCCGGGTGGGAGATCCGTGGGGAGGGACGGGTGGATCACGGAGTCGCGGAGGGACCGATCCCTGCGGAAAGCGGAGAGGGGTGGAGAGGGAAATATGTGCTTAGTGGTGGGGTCCTGTTGAAGGTGGCGGAAGTTGCAGAGGATAATGTGCTGGATCCGGAGGCTGGTGGGATGGTAGGTGAGGACAAGAGGAAATCTGTCCCTGTTGTGGTGACGGGAGGATGGGGTGAAAGCCGAAGTGCGGGTGAGGGCATCAGTGATGACGGCAGAAGGGAAACCATGATCCTTAAAGAAAGAGGACATTTGAGATGTCCTGGAACGGAAAGCCTCATCCTGGGAGCAGATGCGGTGGAGACGGAGGAACTAAGAATAGGGAATGGCATTTTTGCATGTGGCGGGGTGGGAAGAGGTATAGTCGAGGCAGTTATGAGAGTCAATGAGCATGTAGAAGATAACCTTCAGGGAATCTTGCACATGGACTCCCAAGTCCTTTTGCACCTCAGATTTTTGTGCTTCCTGTCTATTTAGAAAACACTTATATTTTTTTCTACTGAAGTGCATGACGATACGTTTCCTAACACTGTATCCCTACTGCCACCTCTTTGCCCATTCTACTAATCTGTATAAATCCTTCTGTAGCCTCTCTACATCCTCAAAACTACCCACCTCATCACCTATCTTTGTATCATCTGCAAACTTTGTAACAAAGTCATCAATTCCTTCATCGAAGTTGTTGAAATAAAACATAAAAAGAATCAGTCCTAACCTAGATCCCTATGGAACACCACTTGTCATTAGCAGCCAACTAGAAAAGGCTCTCTTTATTCCCACCCTTTGCTTCCTGCCAAACGACCACTGCTTTATCCATGCTAGAATCTTTCTTGTAATACCATGGGGTTGTAGCTTGTTAAGCACCCTCATGTGTGGCACTTTGCAAAAGGCCTTCTGAAAATCCAACTGATTTGCCTTTGTCTATCCTGCTTGTTAGTTCTTCAAAGAATTCCAACAGATTTGTCAGCCAAGATTTTCCCTTGAGAAAACCATGCTGACTACAGCCTATTTTATCATATGCCTCCAAGTACCCCAAAACCATATCCATAACAATCAACTCCAATGTCTTCCCAACCACTGAGGTCAGACTAGCTGGCCTATAATTTCCTTTTTTCTGTGTCTCTCTCTTTTTGAAGAGTGGAGTGATAGTTGTAGTTTTCCAGTCCTTTGGAATTATTACAGAATCGAGTGATTCTTCAAAAATCATTACTAATGCCTTTACAATCTCTTCGGCCACCTCTTTCAAAACCCTGTGCTGTACATCATCTGATTCAGGTGATTTATCTACCATCAGACCTTTCAGTTTCCCAAGAACCTTCTTCTGAGTAATGGTATTTTCACACATGTCATGACCCCTGCCATCTGGAACTTACACCATACGGATAGTGCTTTCCACAGTGAAGACTGATGCAAAATATTTATTCAGTTTGCCTGCCATTTTCTTGTCCCCCATTACTACCTCTTCAGCATCATTTTCCAGCAGTCCAATATTAACTCAGCCTCTTTCTTACACTTTATGTATCTGAAAAACTTTTGGTATCCTCTTTAATACTATTGGCTAGCTAACTTTCATATTCCATCTTTTCCTTCTTTATGATTGTTTAGTTGCCTTTTGTTGGTTTTTAAAAGCTTCCCAATTCTCTGACTTCCCATTCATTTTTGCTGTATTATATGCCCTCTCTTTGCCTTTCATGTTGTCTTTGACTTCTCTTGTTAGCCATGGTTGGCATCTTGCCTTTTGAGTACTTCTTCCTCTTTGGTATGTAGGTGTCCTATGCCTTCCGAATTGTTTCCAGAAATTTCAGCCATTGCCGCTCTGTGGTCAGCCCTGAGTTGGACAATCTACACCAGTGAAAAGAGCTACATTTTAATCAGGGAAACCATTGACATTTTGAAGGCAGAGTTTCGTGGCAATTTCTCTGATTTGAGGAGTGACCATTCAGCAAGAGGTGATATGTGAAAAGAGCTACCTTTTAGCCAGGTCCATGTACAAGATTCATAAAGCAGAATGTCGAGACAGTTTTCTCTGAGTTTGACAATCCACACCAGGGGTGCATAAATAGAGCTAATTTTAAGCAGGATGGTGATCAAGATTTTGATGGCAGAGTTTCACGATGGTTTCTCTAATTTGTGGAGTGACCAATCAACAAGAAGGATTCATTAGAAAGGGCCAATAAGAATAATTCAAGTGCAAGTGGAGCCTATATTCTATGAGTGGCCATTTTCTTGGTGTATGCCAGTCTTTAGATTGGCTTTGGCTTATCAGGCTTAGGCAAGATCAAGCTTGGGTGAGGTAGATTTTCCTGTAAGTTACTCTCTCTGCTTTTATTTGTTCATTCCTCATCTGTTAGATAGATACATAGAGAGACAGACATACTTTATTGATCCCGAGGGAAATTGGGTTTCATTACAGTTGCATCAACCAAGAATAAAGTATAAATATAGCAAAATAAAACCATAAATAATTAAATAATAATATGTAAATGTGCCAGATGGAAATAAGTCCGGGTCCAGCCTATTGGCTCAGAGTGTCTGACCCTTCAAGGGAGATGTTGTAAAGTTTGATAGCTTCCTATGATGCTCAGCGTTGCACCTCGATGGAATGAGTCTCTGACTGAATGTACTCCTGCGCCCAACCAGTACATTATGTAGTGGATGGGAGACATTGTCCAAGATGGCGTGCAACTTGGACAGCATCCTCTTTTCAGACACCACCGTCAGAGAGTCCAGTTCCATCCCTACAATATCACTGGCCTTACGAATGAGTTTGTTGATTCTGTTGGTGTCTGCTACCCTCAGCCTGCTGCCCCAGCACACAACAGCAAAGATGATAGCACTGGCCACCACAGATTCGTAGAACATCCTCAGCATCATCCGACAGATGTTAAAGGACCTCGGTATCCTCAGGAAATAGTGACAGGAAATAGAGTACAGAAGTTTAGTGAGAATGGCTGCAAGAGTGGTGTTTTGTACTCTCTGTGGGATGTAGGAAGTCTGGGAGACATCCAGTGTCCCAGATAAACATATTTGCACCAGCTGCAGCTCCTGAGGGAACATATTAAGAAACTGGAGCTACAGCCTGATGACCTTCAACTCATTCAGGAGAATGAGAAGGTGAAGGACAGGAGCTACAGGGAGGTAGTTACTGCTAGCATGCAGGACACAGGAGGGGAAGTGCACAGCAAGTGCAGACTACACCTGTGGCCATTCTCCTCAATCATAAGTATGTACAGTAACTTTAGATACTATTAGGGGGGTGACCTACCAGGGGCAGACATAGTGACGGGGTCTTTGGCACTGAATCTTCTGAGCAGTGACTCCGAAGGGCAGAGAGGTGAAGAGGACTGCAGTGTTGATCGGAGATTCCTTAGTCAGAGGGAGAAACACAAAGATCTGTGGGTGCGATAGGGACACCCGAATGGTATGTTTTCTCCCTGGTGCCAAGATCGGGGATGTTTTGGATCGCGTCCATGGCATTCTCAAGGGCAAGGGTGGACATCCAGAAGTCTTGCTACTTAATAGCACCAGTGACATAGATAGACAAAGTGAGGAGGTCCTGAAGAGAGGTTTTAGGGAACTAGGTAGAAATCAGAGAAACAGGACCATCAAGGTGGTAATCCCTGGAATGCTGCTTGTGCCACGTGCCAGTGTGGGCAAGGATAGGATGATTTGGCAGATGAATGTGTGACTGAGGAACTGGTGCACGGGCAGGATTCAGATTTATGGATCATTGGGATCTCTTCTGGGGAAGATACAGCCTGTACAAAAGGGAAAGGTTACACCTGAACCCAAGGGGCCCCAAGCTGTCCTTCCAGGTGAGGTGACTCTTCACTCGCGAGACTGTTAGGGTCATCTATTGTATTGGTGCTCCCGGTGTGGACCCATGTACGTCAGTGAGACCCGACATAGATCAGGAGACCGTTTCACCGAGCACCTACACTCCATCCGCTAGAAAAAGAGGGATCTCCTAGTGGCCATCCATTTTAATTCCACTTCCCATTACCATTCCAACATGTCGATTAATGGCCTCCTCTACTGTTGCAATGAGGTCACACTCAGGTTGGAGGAGCAACACCTTATATTCCCAACCTGATGGCATGAACATTGATTTCTCTAACTTCCGGTAATGCCCCCCTTCACCCCACTTCTGTATTTCTCATTCCCACTTCCCTCTCTCAACTTATCTCCTTAGCTGCCCATCACCTCCCTCTGGTGCTCCTCCCCCCTTTACTGTCTTCCATGGCCTTCTGACCTCTTTCCCCCTTCTCCAGCCCTGTATCTCTTTCATGAACTGACTTCCCAACTCTTCACTTCGCCTCTGCCCCCTCCCAATTTCACCTATCACCTTGTGATTCTCCCTTTGCTCCCCCCACCCTTTTACTCTGACTCCTCATCTTTTTTCTCCAGTCCTGCTGAAACGTTGGCTGTACTCTTTTCCACTGATGCTGCCTAGTCTGCTGAGTTCCTGCAGTATTTTGTGTGTGTTACTACCTAAGTTGCTAGTTTGTGGAAAATATGATTTCAGGTGTCTACCACCATCTACCACTGCACTCCTAGGGTCTCTGATCTCTTTCATAGTCACTCACAGGACGTCAGTCTGCCCAATACTGAACAAACCTGTAGAAACTATTCCTGCAACAAACCTCACAAAGCAAACCAGTCATATACCTGGACTGGAGCAATGAATTGCAATATACCAAAGGATATTTATTGAAAGGAAACAGCTTATTATGGTAAAGAAATCCAAAAGCTTAATTTTATGCCATGATTTAAATGTTTTAAAGTTTATACTGATTACTTCAGAAACTTGTATGCCTGTTGGTTTTTGTAAAGCACTGGAAGCATTAAAAATAAATTTGTCTATAGTTATGCAGTATGAAACTCAGCCATAATTTTTGAAGTTAATTTCGCAATTTAGGTCAGGTCTTATTTGTATCTTATTTCCTCCCACATCTGTTAAAATCCGATTGTGCAAGTATAATGCACATTAAACAGAACACAATATGAACCTTAAAGGCAAGGAAATTAGGCTTTGCGTATGTTTAAATCATTTATTTGTGAAACTTGAAAAGAAAACTACATATTACAACATTGTAAATCATTCCCTGTTACAATGAACATCTGTTCCTTTTGAATCTTAGAAACATGGCATTTAAAACAGTTAGATAATAAACAGTTACTAGACAACGGGATGACCCGTTGGGGCACCCTTTGAGAGAAGGGTAGTGCAGTCTGATGTGACCAGAATGTACATTAAATTTTCCTGAATACTATTGGTATCATTTTGCTTTGGAAACTGAAGCAGAAAACCTCAGTTTATTAAAGAAGAACGACGCGTAGCAAAGCAAATATAGCTCCTCTTCGTTTAACGAAGAACACTTTTGATGGCATCATTTCTGGTTTATCTGCCACCCTTGTGCCTCTCGTTGTCATTCTGGAGATGTGCCGTCCTTTCATCCCCCTTCTCTTCAACTCTTTCGCTGTTTGTTCTTTGTCTCTGATCCTGGAGATGTGAATTTCTCAGCTCCTTTGTCTCTTTCTCTCTCCTCCTTCTGTGCCTGTTTTTGTCATTCTGGAGACATTCAGCCCTTTCACCCCCCCTTCTCTTCATCTCTTCTGCTGTTTTTTGTTTGTCTCTGATCCTGGAGATGTGCATGCCTCTCCTCCTCTGTCTCTTCTTCTCTCATCTTTTTTTGTCCTTGCTCTTTGATCCTGGAGTCGTGTGGCCCTGGCTTCGTGCGATTCCTGTTATCTCCCCCTCCTTGCCGCTTCCTGATGACATTTGGCGTCATCTCTTGACCACAATGTCCTCCTTCCCTTCTCACGCGGCATAATTAGGTTGACATTTTTTTTTTAACCCTAATGCTGCATAGAAGATACAAAGCAGTAACACCAAAGGATGCTGATTATTCTTGATGATGTGGTTGGCGCTCTCCTAAATGGACGTGATATAGTCACCGCTGTCCTTTGACTGCAGGGTGTCTCGAAGTACATAATTACAATAAGATTTAATAATCTCTTATTGATGGGTGTCAGTTTAATCTGTCCCAATCCTGCACATGCTGATGGTGATTAGCAGAATGCGAACCCTCGAAATAGAGCTGCCCTGCCCTTTTGCTCCAGTAGGTGTTGCTGCTGAGGCTGGCCGTGCGCATGCGTCGGGCTGTCGCATCCCGATTTCCATGATGGCGGATCGTCTCTCGGGTGAAAGCGAGCCTGTTGATTTTGGCAAATGAGCAATTTTATACGAATATATAACTCTGAACTTTGCCTGCATTCTGTAAGTTAGCGCATTTTAATTCAATTTAGCCAAAAAAAGTGCGCTGTAATGCACCGCTTGCATTAATTGGAGGTCACAAACAGACAAACAGACAGACAGAGCATGAGAGTTTTAGTAGTATATGGATTACCTTAACAGTTCAGGCAGTGATATCACCCAAGGTTCAAACCACACATAGCAACAATATTTCAATCCATATAGTCAATGGCAAAATATTTCAGACTGTTTTCGGAAATCTAAGATAAATAATTATCTTATATTAGAAAATTATTTTGGATCAAGTTAAAACTCTTAGCCGTAAAATAGCATTTAGAATGAATATTAGTATGTAATAATTGCATACATTATTGAGGAATGCAAAAGACAATGTTAAAGAAAGTTGGTTAGAAATTTGATAATACTCTTACATGTTTAGTGACACTATCATCCTCTCAAAACCGATCAATAAGCTCCAAGACCTAGGCCTCAATAATTCCTTATGCAACTGCATCCTTGATTTCTTCACTTGCAGATCCCAGTCATTTTAGAATGGCAATATCTTCCCATAATCAGCATCAACACAGGCCCACCAAGCATCCAACATCAAGGACTCCCTCCATGCAGGCCATGCTCTCTTCTCACTACTGCCATCAGGAAAGAGGTACAAGAGATTTGGGTCCCACACCACCAAGTTCAGGAAACCTTTGACCATCAACCCCCTGAACCAGCGTGGATAGTTCACTCACAACACTGAACTGATTCCACAACCTGTGGATTCACATTCAGGGACTCTCTAAATCTTTCTCAGCATTATTTATTTATTATTATTGCTTTTTTTGTATTTGCACAGACTGTCCTCTTGTACATTGGTTGCTTGTCACTCCTTGCTTGTGCATAGCTTTTCACTGATTCTATCGTATTTCTTTGTTTTACATGAACACCCACAAGAAAATTAATCTCAGGGTGTATATGGTGACATACTTGTATTTTGATAAGAATATTACTTTGAACTTTGAACTGCAGAAATTTGAAAAATAGGGCACACAAAGGTAAAATGATAAAAAGGGTGTAAAAAGGGTGGTTTCCATCCAGATTCTGGTGTTAAAAATTTTACATGCATTGTTCTCAACAGCTATATGAAGGACTCACAACTGTCTCAGTTTTGGTCTGTTAAAGTCTGGGAAGCAAGTCAGACTCTTAGAACTTTTCTTTGTGACACAGAAAAACTGAGGAAAGGCTGTTATAAAGGTGAGGAAAAAATGCATTAAGCCACTCTTACATTTCCAGTGAGGGTGACACCTAAACCCACCTGCTGCAAAATCTAGTGCCCCAGTTCCTCCTCCCCCCACCAGGTGTACCTCCATGTTCGAATGAACATGAGCTGGGTGAATCCAACAGACAGTATATCATCTTGCACTGAGATGTGTGACATAACAGCTCTGCACTCATTGTGAGAACACAAAGTGCTGCTTCTGCTTATATTCCCACCGATAAAAATTGAGTCTGGCAGAGGCTGCAGGTTAATGTTGTTTTATTGACCCTTTAATTCACATCATTGTCAATCTGCTTTGGGGTTTGACTCTTGGTTTTCCAAATGATAAGTGAACATCATAAGTTGCACCATTATGTATTAATTTACATGAGTAAATGGAAGTGACCAATGTCAATGTGGTGCTGTCATTAGGTTTGCGACTGAAAATGGGCAAATGTCAGCCATATTAAGGTGAATTACATGCTGAAATATTCAAATCCATTTCAATGCACAGGAACCTAGCTGGCCTGCTAGCACATTCTATTGGGCAGAAAATTGCTTCTATGTGCAAATATGCCCAACATCTAGTTGAGTTCCTTTCTAGAAGTGTATTGTGACTTTTTTGAAGAAAAGCAGCAGCTAATTATATAAATTCTTAATTCAATCAATGGGTACTATATTCTGATGTTTGAGGTAAAAACAAATCAACCTCTGTTCCTATATAAGATTAGTACAACAATTTAGGTTGCAAAATATTGCACAGGTGCAAATAACAGACATTTCTCGGATCTTGTTTATCTGGAAATTTATCTACTGATTTTTTGTAAACTGAAGTTGATGTGTTAATGGAGAAATATTTGCCATTTTCAGATATGAATCTATTACTGCTCCCCTGAATCATAAGAAGCCTGCTGAGCGAACGGTTGCCTATGGACGTGCTCCAATTCTCAAAAGGATCTTTGTGAATTTTACTGCTGTCATGATTGTCTGGTGATGTGACTGAACAAAGAAATTAAGCAGATAAAAATGGGAGCTTGCCACAGTTTTTCAATTAATTTCTGAGTTGTGGGAAACCACACTGGTGAATTAATTTCCTGTCTTTGGCAAAATGAGACTTATCAATTTTAACCATCCAGCGTTTTATTATGTTTCTGGCCAGCACACCACAGATAGTAATCTCTGAATTAGCGAACTGATTTCTCAAATCCCAGTCGAGAGATTTGAGTACAAAGATCAAGGCTGGCACCACTGTGAAGTATAGAGAGATGTAACACTGTAGGAAATGCGATCTCCATTAAATCAGTGGCTCATTTTCGCTCCTAATGGAAGCTGAAAGATCCACTGCTACTATTCCATAAAAGATTAGGAAATTATCCCCAGTGTGTTGGCAAATATTTATCTTTTAATCAAAATTTCTGCATAATATATAAGTTTATTAGGAGCTGTTGGAGCCTGATTTGTGCAACTGAGTTGATACGTTCTTTACGGCAATGACTACACTTCATAAATGCTTCATTAAATGTATAATGTTCTGGGATCTTCTGAAAAGGACGTGAGAGGCTTAACATAAATTCAGATGTTTGTTTTCATTACATTCTTTGAATGGGGAATGAACTGAGGACCAAGTGAACATTGGGCTTCCCTCTTGACAACCCAAGAGCACACAGGTTCAGATGGAATGAAGATAATGAGGCATTCAAGACAAGGGAATAGTGGATCTTTTGAAAGTAAATTGGAGGCTTGGACACCTGATTGCAGACAGCCTCTCCCAATATCACAATACTCCAAGTGTGGCCTCACTAGTGCTTTATAAAGTTTCAAAATAACATTCTTGCTTTTTTATTCTAGTCCTCCTGAGATGAATGCAAACATTGCATTTGCCTTTCTTACCACTGACTCAACCTGCAAATTAACCTTTAGAAAATCATGTGCATGGACTATTTTTTGTATTTTCACTCCATTTAGAAAACAGTCAACCTTTTCATTTTTTTTCTACCAAAGTGCATGACCATACGTTTCCTAACACTGTATTCCATCTGCCATTTCTTTTCCCATTCTTCAAACCTAGGTCCTTCTGTAGTCCCTCTATTTCCTCAAAACTACCTGGCCCTCCACCTATCTTCATATCATCTGAAAATTTTGCAACAAAGCCATCAATACCATTATCCAAATCATTAACATATAATGTAAAAAGAATTGATCCCAACAGGTCAGACTAACAGGCCTATAATTTCCATTTCTTCTGTCTCTCTCCCTTCTTGAAGAGTGGACTGGCAATTGCAATTTTCCAGTCTTCTGAAATCTTTCTAGAATCCAGTGATTCTTGAAGGATCATTACTAATGCCTCCACAATTTCTTCAGCCACCTCTTACAGAACCCTTGGATGCACACCATCTGCTGATGGTGACATATCTAACTTCAAACCTTTCAGTTTCCCAAGAATCATTTGCCTAGTGTTAGTAACTTCATGCACTTCATTATCCCTGATGCCTGGAACTTCCACCATACTGCTAGTATCTTCCACAGTGAAGACTGATACAAAATACTTACTCAGTTCATTTGTCATTTCCTTGTGCCCAATTACTAGTTCTCCAGTACTGTTTTTCCACAGTCTGATATCCACTCTCACCTCTCTTTTACACTTTATGTATCCAAAGAAACTTTTGTTATTCTCTTTGATATTATCGACCAGCTTATTTTTGTATTCCATCTTTAATCTCTTAATGGCTTCAGTTGGCTTTTAAAAGCTTCCCAATCTTTCAACGTCCCACTAACATGTGCTCGATCATAATCCCTCTATTTGACTGTTGTGCTGGATTTGACTTCTCTTGTCATCTTTCCTATAGAATAATTCTACCACTTTAGT
Source organism: Mobula birostris (assembly GCF_030028105.1). NCBI lineage: Eukaryota > Metazoa > Chordata > Chondrichthyes > Myliobatiformes > Myliobatidae > Mobula > Mobula birostris. Next base: position 136,852,635 of record NC_092376.1, read on the forward strand.
ATGTATATATACTGTGCCTTCCAAATTGCTTCCAGGAATTCCAGCCATGGCTGCTCTGCTGTCATCCCTGCCAGAGTTCTTTTCCATCAATTCTGTTCAACTCCTCTCTCACACCTCGCAAATTCCCTTTACTCCACTGTAATACTGATACATCTGACTCTTGCTTCTCCTTCTCAAATTCAAGGGTGAATTCAACCATATTATGATCTCTTTCCCCTGAGAGTTCTTTTACCTTAAGGTCTCTAATCAATTCTCGTTCATTGCACAACACCCAATTCAGAATAGCTGATCCCTTTGTGGGCCTAACAATGAGCTGTTCCAGAAAGCCATCTCCTAGGCACTCTAGGATTTCCTTCCCGCTGGAATCCAGCACCAAACTGATTTTACCAATCTACCTGCAAATTGAAATTCCCCTTGACTATTGTAATATTGTCCTTTTGGCATGTGTTTTCTATCTCCCACTGTAATATGTAGACCATATTCTTGCTACTGTATGGAAGTCTGTATACATCTCCCTCTGGGTCTTTTTATTCTTGCAGTTCTTTAGCTCTGTCCACAATGATTCAACACCTTCCAACCCAATGTCACCTCTTTCTAAGGATTTGATTTCATTTTTTTAACCAATAGAGTAACACTGCTCCAAGCTATAATCTTCTTTCAGCCATGATTCAGTGATGCTTACAACATTATACATGACGATCCAAAACTGTGCATCTAGTTCATCTACCTTATTCCGTATACTGTGTGCGTTCAATTACAACACCTTCAGTCCTGTATTCACCCTTTTCGATTTTGTCTGCTCGTGACGTTGCAACTCAGCCTGTTGACTGCAATTTTCCCCTATCAAAAAACTATCTTCACTACACATTGGCTCTGTTTGATATTGGTCCATGAACAATTATGATTCTGTTATGGAAGTGTAAATTACAGATATAACCTTAGCTAACCACTAGTAAATTGGCACTATATATTTTTGTAATTAATTATCAAATACATATTCATGGCCCTACTAGATTTTCCCAGATTTTTTAAAAATGAAAATCATATAATTAATAGTTTAAAAATTGTCTCATTTGCTGGCAGTTTCCTTTTTTTTGTTACCTACTACTACTACTGCATGTTTTGTTTGTGTCCATCTGCTACACTTTCTATGACATTATTAATTGCTTTATTCTCTTGATAGCATGGGAAAGTAATGACTGTTGCTATGGTGCTGGGAAGAGGGCAAAGGGTGTATTTGATTCCTCACACTAGTAAGAATGTATAACAGTGTCTTAATGCCTTAACAGTCACTCCTGCATCAGATTTTCGCACTTGATAATACAAACATAAAAGATTGATCTTCAGATTCTGTTACAGTATAAAGTGGTGTTTAAATGCTGTGATATTCATGGAATTTCTTTTTGACTAGAGAGCTATAAAATTATTCGGTAACACTTCGTAGTTGCTAATCAGTAAGTGAATTGCAGCTATCAAACCATAAAATATTTGTGAGAGTAGATAGAGATATGGTTGACAAGAGATTTCCTCTATATATTGTAGCTGCAGTGAAATTAGAGCCATGTTCTTTCTAAATATGCTAACATTTCGCTACAGTTTGCACACAGACACATTTTTCCCTATAGCATCACTTATTAATACTGATTCCATTCAGATATTTGATCTGTCAGTTTTGATTAAAGTTTTATGTTTTGATTAACTTACTGCCTTACTTTTTTTCTTTCAAATCCTTGAGGGCTAAATTTTATGCTTCCTTCTGGTGTAAGTAAGTTTGTTAAAGGTATCTTCACCTCCCACCTCCTGCATGCAGGCTGGGGTGAGAATATCCTAGCTGTGGGCAAATCAGAATCCGATAATGTACATGAGACCTCAGTGTAATTTTGAAAAACAACTGGCTAGAATGTTTTGTGTACAGCCCATTCAATTAATGACATAGTGAAGAGGAAAAGGAAGACTGATATTTGTAAAGGGGAAAAAATATGCTGCTAGGCAGACAAGAAGAAGGACTCCTGATCTGTGATGCACAAGATCTGTGTGGTCCAAAGCCTAAATTTTATTTCCTGAACCATGGCTATGTATCTGCCATCATGGACACAGCCCTTGACCCGATTTCATGTACTTCCGTCATCTCTGCCCTCACCCTCTCTCCACTTGTAACAGAGTTCACCTGCTTCCCATCTTCCCCACCAGCATTTGCAAGTCACAGGTCATTTTCTGACTGCTTTCCACCAGGTCCTGCAATTCTCCACAATCAGATGCCTGTAGCCCTTTCAGCATTTTGAAGGCATTGTTCCCTTCATGTTCTCTGATTCCTTTTCCATCCTCACCAATCATTTCTGCAGTGGTGATAGGAGATTCCATAACCCAAGGAACAGAGATGAGATTCTGTGGGCCCGATAGAGACCCCTGGATGGTATGTAGCCTCCCAAGTGCCAGAGTCAGGGATGTGTCAGATCGGGTCTATGGCATTCTCAAGGGTGAAGGTGAGCGGCCAGAAGTCTTGGTACATATTTGCACCAATGACATAGGTAAAAGAGGTGAGGAGGTCTTGACACGAAAATTTAGGGAGCGAGCTAGAAAGCTGAAAATCAGGACCTCCAGGATTGCTGCCTGTGCCACGCACAAGTGAGGGTAAGAATATGATGATTTGGCAGGTGAATGCATGGCTGAGGAACTGGTGCAGGGGGCAGGGTTTAAGGTTTATGGAACATTGGGAATCTCTTCTGGGGAAGGTAAGACTGTACAAAAGGGATGAGTTACTCCTTAATCTGAGGGAGCCCAATATCTTTGCACGCAGGTTTGAGTGTGTTTAATTTGTCTGGGGGGGTGACCGTGCTGAGGATGACGTAGTTGGTTTACAAACAAGGCAGTGTGTAGTGAGACTCCTAGCAAGGAGAGGCTGATGATAGGAAAAAAATTGCTATCAAAAGGAAGAGTTGCAATTTAAATAGTGACTCATCAAAAAGGATGAATGTGGATCTGGAGGCGTTCTACTTAAATGCACACAATAGACGGAATAAGGTAGATGAACTTGTAGCACAGTTACAGACTGGCATGTATGATGTTGTGGGCATCACAGAATGATGGGTGAAAGAAGATTATAGCTGAGAGGTTAACATCCAAGTATCGAAAGGACAGGCAGGTAGGCAGTGAAGGAGGCATGGCTCAGTGGGTAAAAAGAAATGGAAACAGATCAGTAGAAAGAGGTGACAGAGGTTTGGAAGGTGTTGAATCATTGTGAGTGGGGCTAAGGAACTGTAAAGGTAAAGAGACCCTGATGGGAGAGCCCCAAACAGTAGTAAGGATGTGGCCTACAAGTTACAACAGGAGATAGAAAATGCATGCCAAACGGACAATGTTACTATAGTCATGGGGGATTTCAATATGCAGGTAGATTGGGAAAATTATGTCAGTGTGGATTACTGGAGGAGGAATTTCCAGAGTGCCTACAAGATAGCATTTTAGAGCAACTCGTGTTTGAGCCCATGTGAGGATCAGCTATTATGGATTGGGCATTGTGCAATGAACCAGAAGTGATTAGAGAGCTTATAGTACAAGAATCCTTGGGGGCAAGTGATCATAATATGATAAAACTCACCTTGAAAATTGAAAAGGAGAAGTAAAGTCAGATGTATCAGTATTACAGTGGGGTAAAGAGAATTACAGAGGCATGAGAGAGGAGCTGATTAAACTTCAGTTGAAAAGAACACTCTCAGGGTTGATGACAGAACAGCAATGGCTGGAGATTCTGGAAGCAATTCGGAAGGCACAGGATATATACATCCCAAACAGGAAGAAGTAACCTAAAGGCAAGATGACATAAGCATGACTAACAAGAGAAGTCAAGCCAACATAAAAGCCAAAGAGAAGGCATAAAATCGAGCAAGGATTATTGGGAAGTTGGAGAATTGGAAAGCTTTTGAGAACCAACAGAAGGCAACTAAGGAAGTCATTAGAATTAGAGAATCAGAACAGAATCAGGTTTATTATCACTAGCATGTGATGTGAAATTTGTTAACTTAGCAGCAGCAGTTCAATGCAATACATAATCTAGCAGAGAGAAAAAAATAATAAACAAATAAATCAATCACGTATATTGAATAGATTAAAACGTGCAAAAACAGAAATACTGTATATTAAAAAACAAGTAAGAGTCCAAAGATTCAATGTCCATTTAGGAATCGGATGGCAGAGGGGAAGAAGCTGTTCCTGAATCGCTGAGTGTGTCTTCAGGCTTCTGTACCTCCTACCTGATGGTAACAGTGAGAAAAAGACATGTCCTGGGTGCTAATGGTCCTTAATAATTGATGCTGCCTTTCTGAGACACCGCTCTCTAAACATGTCCTGGGTACTTTGTAGGCCAGTACCCAAGATGGAGCTGACTAGATTTACAACCTTCTGCAGCTTCTTTCAGTCCTGTGCAGTAGCCCCTCCATACCAGACAGTGACGCAGCCTGTCAGAATGCTCTCCATGGTACAATTGTAGAAGTTTTTGAGTGTATTTGTTGACATGCAAAATCTCTTCAAACTCCAAATAAAGTATAGCCGCTGTCTTGCCTTCTTTATAACTACGTCAATATGTTGGAACCAGGTTAGATTCTCAGAGATCTCGACACCCAGGAATTTAAGCTGCTCACTCTCTCCACTTCTGATTTCTCTATGAGGATTGGTATGTGTTCCTTTGTCTTACACTTCCTGAAGTCTACAATCAGCTCTTTCATCTTACTGACTTTGAGTGCCAGGTTGTGGCTGCAGCACCACTCCACTAGTTGGCATATCTCACTCCAGTACACCCTCTCGTCACCACCTGAGATTCTACCAACAATGGTTGTATCATCAGCAAATTTATAGATGGTATATGAGTTATGCTTAGCTACACAGTCATGGGTATATAGGGAGTAGAGCAGTGGGCTAAGCACACTCCCCTGAGGTGCACCAGTGTTGATCGTCAGCGAGGAGGAGATGTTATCACCAATCCACACAGATCGTGATCTTCCTGTTAGGAAGTCAAGGATCCAATTTCAGAGAGAGGTACAGAGCTCAGGTTCTGCAACTTCTCAATAGGGATTGTGGGAATGATGGTATTAAATGCTGATCTGTAGTCAATGAACAGCATCCTGACCAAGGTGTTTGTGTTGTCCAGGTGATCTAAAGCTGTGTGAAGAGCCATTGAGATTGAATTTTCCATTGACTTATTGTGGCAATAGGCAAATTGCAATGGGTCCAGGTCCTTACAGGGGCAGGAGTTCAGTCATGACCAACCTCTTGAAGCATTGCATCACTGTAGATGTGTGTGCTACCGAGCGATAGTCATTCAGGCAGCTCACATTATTCTTCTTAGGCACGGTATAATTGTTGCTTTTTTGAAGCAACTGGGAACTTCCAACCATTGCAGTGAGAGATTGAAAATGTTCTTGAATACTCCCGCTAGTTGGTTGGCACAGGTTTTCAGAGCCTTACCAGGTACTCCATCGGGATCTTCTGCCTTGCGAGGGTTCACTCTCATTAAAGACAGCCTAAAATGGGCCTCTGAGACAGAAATCACAGGGTTATAGAAGCATAGAAACAGACAAAACCTATAGCACAATACAGGACCTTTGGCCCACAAAGCTGTGCCGAACATGTCCTTACCTTAGAAATTACCTAAGCTTACCCATAGCCATCTATCTTTCTAAGCTCCATGTACCTATCAGCCTCCACCACCACTGCTGGCAGCCCATTCCGCGCACTCGCCACTCTCTGCGTTAAAAAACTTACCCCTGACATCTCCTCTGTACCTACTTCCAAGCACTTTAAAACTATGTCCTCTCTTGCAAGCCATTTCAGCTCCGGGAAAAAGCCTCTGACTATCTACATGGTCAATGCCTCTCATCATCTTGTACACCTCTATCAGGTCACCTCTCATCCTCCGTTGCTCAAAGGAGAAAAGGCCAAGTTCGCTCAACCGATTCTCATAGGGCATGCTCCCCAATTCAGGCAACAATCTTGTAAATCTCCTCTGCACCCTTTCTATGGTTTCCACATCCTTCCTGTAGTGAGGCAACCAGAACTGAGCATAGTACTCCAAGTGGGGTCTGACCAGGGTCCTATGTAGCTGCAACATTACCTCTCGGCTCCTAAACTCAATCACACGATTGATGAAGGCCAGTGCACTGTATGACTTCTTAACCACACAGTCAACCTGCACAGCAGCTTTGGGTCTCCTATGGACTCGGACCCCAAGATCTCTCTGATCCTCCACACTGCCAAGACTCTTACCATTAATGCTATATCCTGCCATCATATTCGACCAACCAAAATGGACCACCTCACATTTATCTGGGTTGAACTCCATCTGCCACTTCTCAGCCCTATCCTTCATCTGATCAATGTCCTGCTGCAACCTCTGACAGCCCTCCACACTACCAACAACACCCCCTACCTTTGTGTCATCAGCAAATTTACTAACCCATCCCTCCACTTTCTCATCCAGGTCATTTATAAAACTCACAAAGAGTAGGAGTCCCAGAACAGATCCCTGATGCACACCATTGGTCACCGACCTCCATGCTGTGTACGACCTATCTACAACCACTCTTTGCTTTTTGTGGGTAGGCCAGTTCTGGAACCACAAAGCAATGTTCCCTTGGATCCCATGCCTCCTTACTTTCTCAATAAGCCTTGCATGGGGTACTTTATCAAATGCCTTGCTGAAATCCATAATGACTACATCTACTGCTCTACTTTCACCAATGTGTTTAGTCACATCCTAAAAACTTTCAGCCAGGTTCTTAAAGCACGACCTGCCTTTCACAAAGCCATGTTGACTATTCCTAATCATATTATGCCTTTCCAAATGTACATAAATCCTGCCTCTCAGGATCTTCTCCATCAACTTACCAACCACTGACATAAGACTCACTGGTCTATAATTTCCTGGGCCATTTCTACTCCCTTTCTTGAATAAAGGAATGACATCTGCAACCCTCCACTCCTCTGGAACCTCTCCTGTCCTCATTGATGATGCAAATATCATTGCCAGAGGCTCAGTAATCTCCTCCCTCGCTTCCCAAAGTAGCCTGCGGTACATCCCGTCCAGTCTCGGTGACTTATCCAACTTGATTTTTCCAAAAGCTCCAGCACATCCTTTTCCTTAATATCTACATTCTCAAGCTTTTCAGTCCACTGCAAGTCATCCCTACAATTGTCAAGATCCTTTTCCGTAGTGAATACTGAAGTAAAGTATTCATTAAGTACCTCTGCTGTCTCCTCCATTTCCATATACACTTTTCCACTGTCACACTTGATTGGTCCTATTCTCTCACGTCTTTTCCTCTTGCTCTTCACATACTTGTAGAAAGCCTTGGGATGTTCCTTAATCCTGTCCGCCAAGGCCTTCTCGTGACCCCTTCTGGCTCTTCTCATTTCATTCTTAAGCTCCTTCCTTCTAGCCCTATAATCTTCTAGATCATTACCTAGCTTTTTGAACCTTTCATAAGCTCTTCTTTTCTTCTTGACTAGATTTACAACAGCCTTTTTACACCACGATTCTTGTACCCTACCATCCTCTCCCTGTCTCATTGGAACGTACCTACGCAGAACCCTAGGCAAATATCCCCCGAACATTTGCCAAATTTCTTCCGTACCTTTCCCTGAGAACATCTGTTTCCAATTTATGCTTCCAAGTTCCTGCTTAATAGCCTCCTATTTCCCCTTACTCCATTTAAATGTTTCCCTAACTTGTCTGTTCCTATCCCTCACCATTGCTATGGTAAAAGAGATAGAGTTGTGATCACTATCTCCAAAATGCTCTCCCACTGAGAGACCTGACACCTGACCAGGTTCATTTCCCAATACCAGATCAAGTGTAGTCATCAGGTGCAGCAGAGATCTTCACAATTGTAGTTGTGTTCTCCCTTTCAATCGCTGCCTTTCATGCTATTGGGTTTCTCTTTGTAGGAAGTACTGTCTTGCAGACCCTGCCAGAGTTGCCATGCATCCGATGGTCACCTCCAACCTTGTTCAAAATTAGGAATGAAAAGATGGAATATGAAAGTAAGCTAGCAAATAATATTACAGAGGATACCAAAAGTTTCTTTAGATACATAAGGTTGAAAAGAGAGCTGAGGGTGGATATTGGACACTTGAAAATGATGCTGGAGAGGTAGTAATGGGGGAAAAGTACATGGTAGATGAATTGAATAAATATTTTGCATTAGTCTTCATTGAGGCAGACACTAGCAGTATGCTGGAAGTTTGAGTGTGTCAGGGATCAGAAACATGTGCCATTACTAGGGAGAAGGTTAAAGTCATAGAACAGTACAGCACAGAAGCAGATCCTTTGGACTGTCTAGTTCATAATAAAGCCAGCTCAAATGCCTGTTCCATTAACATGTGCTGGGACCATAGCCCTCCATACCCCTAATATCTATGTACCTATCCAAACTTAGTTTAAGCATTGAAATCGAGCTCACATGCACCATTTGTGCTGGCAGGTTCTTCCACATTCACATGACCCTCTGAGTGAAGAAGTTTCCCCTCACGTTTCCCTTAAACTTTTCACCTTTCACCCTTAACCAATGACCTCTGATTGTAGTCCCACCTACCCTCAGTGGAGAAAAGCCTACTTGCATTTATCCGATCTATACCTCTCATCAGTTTGTATACCTCTATCAAGTCTTTTTTCAACCTTCTACGTTCCAAGGAATAAATTCCTAATCTATTCAATCTTTCCTTATAACTCAGGTCCTCCAGACCCAGCAACATCCTTGTAAAATTTCTCTGTACTCTTTCAAACTTATTTACATTTTTCCTGCAAATAGTTGACCAAAACTGCACACAATACTCCAAACTAGAACTCACCAATGTTTTGTACAACTTCAACGTAACATCCCATTTCCTGTTTTCAATACTTTGATATATGAAGGCGAATAGCTTTCATTACAATCCTATCTACCTGTAATGCCACTTTCAATGAACTATGGACCTTTATTCCCGGATCCCTTTGTTCTACCCCAGTCCTCAATGCCCTACCATTCATTGTCTAAGCCCTACCCTGAACCAGATCATTCTGCAAGTCATGATGCCCTCCTCATTGTCCACTACAACCCCAATCTTGTGATCCACAAATTTGTTGATTCAAATGCCTTACTAAATCCATGTAGACAACATCCACTACCTTGCCTTCATCCACATTCCTGGTAACTTCCTTGAAAAACTCTGTAAGGTTGGTTAGCCACGACCTACCACGCACTAAGCCATGCTGAATATGCTTAATCAGTCCATGTGTATACAAATATTTTATATATATCACGTCCCTTGGAATACCTTCCAATAACGTTCCCACAACTCATTTCAGACTCACTTGTCTATAATTTCCTGGTTTATGTTTAGAGTCTGTCTTAATCAGCAGAATAACATTGGCTATTGTCCTATCCTTAGGTGCCTCTCCTGTCACTAAGGATGTTTTAAAGTAGCCTGCTAGGGCACCAGCAATTTCTAAATTTGCCTTCCATAGGGACCAAGGAAATACCATGTCAGGCTCTGGGGATACATACCCCCATATTTGTCTCAGGTCAGAAAACACCTCCTCCTTTGTAACCTGTACTGAGTCTATGTTTTATTGATTTCACTAAAGCATTCAACAAGGTGCAACATGAAAAATTATTTCTAATTCTTGCTCAACTAAACATTGACGGAAGGGACCAACAACTGCTTCAAAATTTATATTGAAATCAAACAGCCGCAGTAAAAATTGATGATAATAGAAGCAGTTGGACTAAAATTCAAAGAGGAGTTAGACAGGGATGTGTTGCCTCACCGGAATTGTTTAATATCTATAGTGAAATGATTCTCAGAGAAATAGAAGACCTAGATGGGATAAAAATTGGTGTTGACATCAACAATATAAGATATGCAGATGATACCACCCTAATAAGCAAGTGCTGCAGAAGACCTACAAACCCTCCTAGACAAAGTAGTACAAACAAGTGCAGATTTTGGTCTAACCATCAACTGTAAAAAAAAACAAATGTATGGTAATATCAAAACAACAGGATACTCCCAACTCCAAATTGTACATCAGTAACCAAGAGATTGAACAAAAGACCAGCTTTAATTACCTTGGTAGCTTTATATCACAAGATGCTAGAAGTAAAGTAGAAATAAAAAGAAGAATTGCCATTGCCAAAGCCAGCTTCCAAAAAATGAAACCCATTTTTACCAACAGACTCATTTCTATGATAACAAGGCTTAGGCTACTAAAATGTTACATCTGGTCAATCTTGCTGTATGCTTCTGAAACATGGACTATAACACCAGAACTCCAAAGAAACTTAGAAGCAACAGAAATGTGGTTTCTTAGAAGAACGCTAAAAATATCATCTAGAGATAGGGTAACTAATGAGACAGTACTCCAACCTGCCCATACAAAAAGATCTTTAATGAGAACATTAAATGAAAGGAAAATTAAATTCCTGGGCCATGTCATCCTGTGTGTGAAGTCCGGCAGTGAAGCGCGGAAGATTTAAAGGGACAGAAATCCTGCTTCGGGTTTAATTCGAAGAAGGAAGTCTGAGAATCGGAGCAGGAGTGCGGAGGAAGCCAATTTTGAATTTTTTGGTTTTCTTTCCATCGGCGTTCAGAGAGGTGGGACTGCGCAGGCGTGTGATGTCGGGCAGGGAAGCACGGAAAATTTAAAAGGAACAGAGCCTTATAGAGTGGGCAGCGGAGTTTGCGGGCTGCAGAGTGAGCCGGGAGCAGAGAGAAGGCTTAAGGGCTTCGGCTCAACGGGCTTAAGCAGAAATGGGCGAGGCAAGGAAGGTTTGGTATTCATTTTTTGTTGTTATTTGAGGAGAGGGGCAGTATGAGTGTGAGGGCAGTTTGTTGTTCTCGGTGCCAGATGTGGGAGGCCCTGGAGTCTCCAAGCCTCCCGGACGCCCACATCTGCGCCAGGTGCGCCGAGATGCAGCTCCTAAGGGACCGCATTAGGGAACTGGAGCTACAGCTCGATGACCTTCGTCTGGTCAGGGAGAGTGGGGAGTTGGTAGAGAGGAGTTACAGGCAGGTGGTCACACCAGGGCCACGGGAGGCAAACAAGTGGGTCACGGTCAGGCGGGGGAAGGGGAAGAGTCAGGTAATAGAGAGTACCCTGGTGGCTGTGCCCCTTGACAATAGGAACTCCTGTTTGAGTACTGTTGGGGGGGACAGCTTACCTGGAGGAAGCGACAGTGGCCGTGCCTCCAGCACAGAATCCAATCCTATAGCTCAGAAGGGTAGGGAAAGGAAGAGGAGGGCAGTTGTAATAGGGAACCTGATAGTAAGGGGTCAGATAGGCGATTCTGTGGACGCAATCCAGAGACCCGGATGGTAGTTTGCCTTCCTGGTGCCAGGGTCCGGGATATTTTTGATCATGTCCAAGATATCCTGAAGTGGGATGGTGAGGATCCAGAGGTCGTGGTACATATAGGTACCAATGACATAGGTAGGAAAAAGGAAGAGGTCCTGAAAGGAGAATATAGGGAGTTAGGAAGGGAGTCGAGAAAAAAGACCGCAAAGGTAGTAATCTCGGGATTACTGCCTGTGCCACGCAACAGTGAGAGTAGGAATGCAATGAGGCGGAGGATAAATGCGTGGCTGAGGGATTGGAGCAGGGGGCAGGGATTCAAGTTTTTGGATCATTGGGACCTCTTTTGGGGCAGGTGTGACCTGTACAAAATGGATGGGTTACACTTGAATCCTAGGGGGACCAACATCCTGGCGGGGAGATTTACCATAGAAACAATAGAAACTATAGAAACTACAGCACAGAAACAGGCCCTTTGGCCCTTCTTGGCTGTGCCGAACCATTTTCTGCCTAGTCCCAGTGACCTGCACACGGACCATATTCCTCCATACACCTCCCATCCATGTATCTGTCCAATTTATTCTTAAATGTTAAAAAAGAACCCGCATTTACCACCTCGTCTGGCAGCTCATTCCATACTCCCACCACTCTCTGTGTGAAGAAGCTGCCGCTAATGTTCCCTTTGAACTTTTCCGCCCTCACCCTTAACCCATGTCCTCTGGTTTTTTTCTCCCCTTGCCTCAGTGGAAAAAGCCTGCTTGCATTCACTCTATCTATACCCATCATAATTTTATATACCTCTATCAAATCACCCCTACGAGGGCTACTGAGGTGACTTTAAACTAGAATGGTTGGGGGTGGGAATCAAATTATAGAGAATAGGAGAGAGTAGGTTAGTTCACAACAGGGGGATGGGAACCAGTGCAGAGAGACAGAGAGGTGTAAAATGATGGTAGAAGCAAATAGTAGTAAGGTGAAAAGTAAAAGTGGCAGGCCAGCAAATCCAGGGCAAAAATCAAAAAGGGCCACTTTTCAACATAATTGTATAAGGGCTAAGAGTGTTGTAAAAGCGAGCCTGAAGGCTTTGTGTGTCAATGCAAGGAGCATTCATAATAAGGTGGATGAATTAAAAGTGCAGATTGTTATTAATGAATATGATATAGCTGGGATCACAGAGACATGGCTCCAGGGTGACCAAGGATGAGAGATCAACATTCAGGAGGGATAGACATGAAAGAAAAGGAGGTGGGTGGCATTGCTGGTTAGAGAGGAGATTAACGCGGTAGAAAGGAAAGCCATAAGCTGGGAAGATGTGGAATCGATATGGGTAGAGCTGCATAACACTAAGGGGCAGAAAACGCTGGTGGGAGTTGTGTACAGGCCACCTAACAGTAGTAGTGAGGTTGGGGATGGTATTAAATAGGAAATTAGAAATGTGTGCAATAAAGGAACAGCAGTTATAATGGGTGACTTCAATCTACATGTAGATTGGGTGAACCAAATTGGTAAAGGTGCTGAGGAAGAGGATTTCTTGGAATGTATGCGGGATGGTTTTTTGAACCAACATGTCGAGGAACCAACTAGAGAGCAGGCTATTCTAGACTGGGTATTGAGCAATGAGGAAGGGTTAATTAGCAATCTTGTCGTGAGAGGCCCCTTGGGTAAGAGTGACCATAATATGGTGAAATTCTTCATTAAGATGGAGAGTGACATAGTTAATTCAGAAACAAAGGTTCTGAACTTAAAGAAGGGTAACTTTGAAGATATGAGACGTGAATTAGCTAAGATAGACTGGCAAATGACACTTAAAGGATTGACGGTGGATATGCAATGGCAAGCATTTAAAGATCACACGGATGAACTACAACAATTGTTCATCCCAGTTTGACAAAAGAATAAATCAAGGAAGGTAGTGCACCCGTGGCTGACAAGGAAAATTAGGGATAGTATCAATTCCAAAGAAGAATCATACAAATTAGCCAGAAAAAGTGGCTCACCTGAGGACTGGGAGAAATTCAGAGTCCAGCAGAGGAGGACAAAGGGCTTAATTAGGAAGGGGAAAAAAATTATGAGAGAAAACTGGCAGGGAACATAAAAACTGACTGTAAAAGCTTTTATAGATATGTAAAAAGAAAAAAGATTGGTTAAGACAAATGTAGGTCCCCTACAGACAGAAACAGGTTAATTGATTATGGGGAGCAAGGACATGGCAGACCAACTGAATAACTACTTTGGTTCTGTCTTCACTAAGGAGGACATAAATAATCTTCTGGAAATAGTAGGGGACAGAGGGTCCAGTGAGATGGAGGAACTGAGGGAAATACATGTTAGTAGGGAAGTGGTGTTAGGTAAATTGAAGGGATTGAAGGCAGATAAATCCCCAGGGCCAGATGGTCTGCATCCCAGAGTGCTTAAGGAAGTAGCCCAAGAGATAGTGGATGCATTGGTGATAATTTTTCAAAACTGTTTAGATTCTGGACTAGTTCCTGAGGATTGGAGGGTAGCTAATGTAACCCCACTTTTTAAAAAAGGAGGGAGAGAGAAACCGGGGAATTATAGACCGGTTAGCCTAACATCGGTGGTGGAGAAAATGCTAGAGTCAATTATCAAAGAAGTGATAACAGCACATTTGGAAAGCAGTGAAATCATTGGACAAAGTCAGCATGGATTTGTGAAAGGAAAATCATGTCTGACGAATCTCATAGAATTTTTTGAGGATGTAACTAGTAGAGTGGATAGGGGAGAACCAGTGGATGTGGTATATTTGGATTTTCAAAAGGCTTTTGGCAAAGTCCCACACAGGAGATTAGTGTGCAAACTTAAAGCACACGGTATTGGGGGTAAGGTATTGATGTGGATAGAGAATTGGTTGGCAGACAAGAAGCAAAGAGTGGGAATAAATGGGACCTTTTCAGAATTGCAGGCAGTGACTAGTGAGGTACCGCAAGGCTCAGTGCTGGGACCCCAGTTGTTTACAATACATATTAATGACTTAGATGAGGGAATTAAATGCAGCATCTCCAAGTTTGCGGATGACACGAAGCTGGGCGGCAGTGTTAGCTGTGAGGAGGATGCTAAGAGGATGCAGGGTGACTTGGATAGGTTAGGTGAGTGGGCAAATTCATGACAGATGCAATTTGGTTATCCACTTTGGTGGCAAAAACAGGAAAACAGATTATTATCTGAATGGTGGCCAATTAGGAAAAGGGGAGGTGCAACGAGACCTGGGTGTCATTATACACCAGTCATTGAAAGTGGGCATGCAGGTACAGCAGGCAGTGAAAAAGGCGGATGGTATGCTGGCACTCATAGCAAGAGGATTTGAGTACAGGAGCAGGGAGGTACTACTGCAGTTGTACAAGGCCTTGGTGAGACCACACCTGGAGTATTGTGTGCAGTTTTGGTCCTCTAATCTGAGGAAAGACATCCTTGCCATACAGAGAGTACAAAGAAGGTTCACCAGATTGATTCCTGGGATGGCAGGACTTTCATATGATGAAAGACTGGATCGACTAGGCTTATACTCGTTGGAATTTAGAAGATTGAGGGGGGATCTTATTGAAATGTATAAAATCCTAAAGGGATTGGACAGGCTAGATGCAGGAAGATTGTTCCCGATGTTGGGGAAGTCCAGAATGAGGGGTCACAGTTTGAGGATAAAGGGGAAGCCTTTTAGGACTGAGATTAGGAAAAACTTCTTCACACAGAGAGTGGTGAATCTGTGGAATTCTCTGCCACAGGAAACAGTTGAGGCCAGCTCATTGGCTATATTTAAGAAGGAGTTAGATATGGCCCTTGTGGCTAGAGGGATCAGGGGATATGGAGGGAAGGCTGGTACAGGGTTCTGAGATGGATAATCAGCCATGATCATACTGAATGGCGGTGCAGTCTTGAAAGGCTGAATGGCCTACTCCTGCACCTATTTTCTATGTTTCTATGTTTCTATCAGAAAGGGAGGAATAGAATGCCTAACATTACAAGGCTGTATGCCTGGGAAATGCAGAAGAGGAAGGCAAAGAAGAAAATATATGGATACTGTGAAAGAACTAACAGAAAAAAATCAAACACTAAAGAATAGAAAAGCTAGTTACAGTGCATTAAACTACTGTAATATTTTAAAAGGACAATTATAAAGAGAATTAAAGAGAAGAAACAAAAACATGTAACTTTCACTTGCACTGTAAATGGAGACACAGAGACTCTAGATGTTGGAATTTGGAGTAACAAATGATCTGCTGGATGAACTCAAAAGTCAGCAGTATCTGCGGACGGAAAGGAATTGTTGACACTTTGAGTCAAAATCTTGCACCAGGTCTCACAAATGCTGCTCAACCCATTGAGTTCCTCTAGCAGATTCCTTTTTGCATCCTTTAAATGAAGTTTGGTGATCCCATTCATTTTAGAAAAAAACCCAGAAAATCCTGGAATGACTCTGCTTGTCTTCTAACATTTACTATTTTTGTTTGTGATTCCAGCAGCTTCAGTTTTATGGTATACCGAAGTCTCATTACATTTTCCAGCCATGTCTCATGTACTATAAAGGGACTGATGCAAAATGTATTCTGCCTGTCAGTTGAAAACAATCTAGTGGTGAGCTCAGCAGCAGAGTAGGAGTTTCTGCGCATTACCTCTGCACCCTAGTATCAGGATTCCCATGTTGCAACACATTGGCACTGACGTCATAAACAATCCTGACCTACGACACGGATACAACCAATTGTGCTCTTTTAGTCAGTCTCAGACAAGTATTAATTAAAATTGTTGAAGTCAAATGCTGAATCCTCAGTTTGATAATATCTGCCATTGATACATGAGATGCTGTTCACTGAGTTTGCACTGGGCTTCATTAAAAAGAACAGGATGCAGAAAATAAAGAGGCCAGAGTACGAATGGGAAAGGAAATCACATCAATATGAGAACTGAAGGTCAAGGTAAAGGTTGTGAAGTGAATGGAGATAGTGTCAAAAGTAATCACCCAATCTGCATTAGATTTCTCCTATACAGATATACCATATGCTAGGCAACAAATATCACTTAATAAAATGAAAAAATTGTAAGTACATCACTCTTCACCTGGAAAATATGTTTGAACCCAATTTGCAGCAGAGGAAGTTAAAGGGCAGGTATTGTAACAATCTGTGCTTACCTGGACAAAACTTTCTTTGAATATACCTTTGAGTGAAGGGCTGATTGGAAGCATTCAAGAGGGGAATAATACAAGGGAGTATTGAGAAATGGTAGGAGAAAATATTTTTAATGGTGGTATTATATGGATGGAGGATTACCTGGCTGGTTAGTTGGTCAGTGAGGGCAATAACGTGGCTGTGGTAGTTAAGAAGAAAGGTAAAGAAGGAGAGAAGAGAAGGAAAGTAGAGCGGAATAGCAGATGGACCAACTAAATAGAGTGGCAGAGTCCTAAGTTGAGAGAAATGGAATAAAAAAAATCAACACATGGGTACAGAAGGTAGTATTATCAGTACCAACCTAACAATGACAAAGAAAGCATGGAAGAACCAAAGACCTAATAAAATATTTGGGAATGCAAACACGATGAATTCTGCAGATGCTGGAAATTCAAGCAACACACATCAAAGTTGCTGGTGGATGCAGCAGGCCAGGCAGCATCTCAAGGAAGAGGTACAGTCAACGGTCTTGATGAAGGGTCTCGGCCCGAAACGTTGACTGTACCTCTTCCTAGAGATGCTGCCTGGCCTGCTGCATCCACCAGCAACTTTGAAAGATATTTGGGAGTAAGTGTGGTCAGGTTGATTGTTGAAATTGTTATGATTAGAGTGAATATTGGTTGTTGACCAATCATTAAGTACAGAAGTGAGATTGGTGAGGAAAGGAAGGCAAGAGTCAGAGATTAAATAAGTTATCTCAGTTAAATTTGGATAGTGTATAAAATAATGTTTACCATTGAAAATGTAAAATATCGCAAATGATAAATATTTAGCTATAACAAACTCATAAAAAGACACTTTGTAAGAGCTTATATTCCAAAGTAAAAAGGGTAGTGGATGTACATTTTTAACAAAATGAAAATTTGGTGCTTCAAAATCAATTGCACTGTTCCAAAATGGCAGGTTTGGAATTATCTTTCTTAGCAATTTTACAAGAGGTGTGTCCTTTGGGAATCACTTCCCAGTTTGAGAATTGAAGGATCTATCTTTTGTTTCAGGACTTATTCAAATGAATGTAACTAAGTAGAAGCATCAAACATCAAACAGTCTGCTGGAAGAACTCAATGGGTCGAGTAGCATCTGAGGCAGAAAGGGATCTGTCAAAACCCTGCATCAGGACTGTCAACCCAAAATGCCAACAATTCCTTTTCTCAACAGATGATTCATCTATGCTGAGTTCTTCCAACAGATTGTTTGTTGCTCTGGTTTCCAGCATTTTGTAGTTTCTTGTAAGAAGACAGCAAGATGTCTATAATCTACTTCTTTTAGCACTTAGCACTACGTAATCATATATTGTCTGAGCATGCACTGCTGTTTACGGGTGTGCATTGTTCCCTCTTCCTCTCCTTCTCCCCCTCCCCTCTCTATTTCCCCCTCCTCCCTTTCTCTTTCCCCCTCTCTCCCACTTTCCCCCTCATGTGAATATACTAGTTAAGGCCATCTCCCATGAGTGTGCTTTTATTTAATTGATAAGTGGTTGTGCACAGAATATAACAATAACAATGTCCATAAGTGCCTTTCTACCAATGTAAATATGGCAAATGAAAATTAACTGGAAAAATGTCTTCCTACTTGTTTTATTAATTATAAGGTACAATAACAAAGCATAAAAATTGTATTCAGTATTAGAAAATTTATTAAAGTATTAAAATCAGACACCATTTTCTCTTTATTATTGGTTGGAAAGTTCCTTAACTTTCTGTTGGAAATGCTCTTAGAAATAAGAAAATGATTTTGGAATGGCTGTCTGTCTAGGTACCATATCCGATGCGGACGTTGGTGACCATGGTTTTCCATATAGATCGATCCTTCGTTTTTTGGGTGACTTCCACTTCCTCGATGTGTAGCCACCTGGCTAGGTTTTTGATGTACATAAGCCGAGGTCTTCCTCTAGGTTTGTTCCCCTCAATCTTTCCAGAGAATGTGAGTTTTTCTAGTTCATCTTTCCGCATGATGTGTCCTAGGAACCTGAGTTGTCTTTCTGTTATTGTTGGTATGAGTGATCGATCTGCTTGGGCTCTTCTGAGAACTTCTTCATTTGATGTGTGTGTGGTCCATGATATTTTTAACATTCTCCTGTAGAACCATAATTCAGCTGCTTCTAGTCTCTTTTCCATTGCTGGAGAAATGGACCAGCATTCACTTCCATAAGTCACGGTTTTGGAATAGAGTCGTAAAACACAAGAAGTTGGATATTTCCTTCTTTCAGTTGGTAGAAAACAGCACTATAAATGTTCTGGCTTTGTTAACATTCACTTATTTACCCTTGCATTCCAATTCACACCGAGATGAATCGGATGGAATGTAAAATAAATGCTGATCTAAGTTAAATATCATTACGTGACTGGAACTGAAAATATTCTTGGATAGCCACCAAAATTATAATGAGCTAATCTTTCTACAAGTGTGATTTGGGGCCAAAACATATTCATTTAACATGTTTAACTGACAACTGAAATAAGTTTAGTGTATTTTCTGGAATCTGTACTGGGTAGAACTGATCACTTGTTAAGCCATTTAGATTCATTGGTATGCCAACTTTCCCAAGGAGGTGCCACACATACAAATGTAGTGCTAATATGGAAAGAAAATACAGATTTTCATTAAGTTACAACATTTAAGTTTTGCACAGGTATGCTTTTAAATATTGAGTGATTATGCCATGACAGTATTTTGCTTCATCTCTGAGGAATGGCATAGAGTAAAGACAGATGATTAAAACCAACAACTAGAATTTACTTAGCACTTTAATGTAGTAAAGCATCCCAGGATATTTCACAGCAGTTCGAGCAGATAAAGTGTGACATCAAAGTACACTGAAAGTCCTTAGTGCCAATGATCAAAGGTTAAATCAAAGAAGTAGATTTTAAGCAGCATCTTAAGTAAGGAAAGTGAATATGGAGAAGTAGTCAAACAGGGAATGTGGGTTCTAATACTATTGACAGCTGAGGGCATGGCTGCCGATGGTAGAGTTGTTAAGGTAGAAAATGCATAAAAGTTTAGTGCAGAAGGAACACAGAGCATTTTAATCGTAGCTGGCCTGCATCTGGTCATAAGTATAGGGAGTTAAATGGACAGATAGATTGTAAAATAGTAATTTTCAAAATCTAGTCATTACTTAGCATAGAACAGTTTAGGTAATCAAGACCAGGTTTATCGGGTGAACAGGCAAGAGAAAACACTGAGAAAAGTCTTTAGGTTGAGTTCAGATTACTGAGTAGAACATAAAAGATGGACAAGAGTGCAATGAAATAATCAGAGCTATCAGTGACAAAGCCATGGAAGAAGGTATCAGCAGCTAATAAGATGGTATTTCAGAGGTTGAGATGTAATGTCAGATGGTATTTCAGGGGTGTAACGAGGGTTCCCACATTCTCCAACAGGAGGTTCACTCTTGAAATTCTGAAAAACACAGAATATATGCAATATTTTAAATATTTTAAAGGCCATTTAAATATTTCATATTCACCACAACTTCTCTGTAACAAATGTGTCTGTGTCAATGCTGGAATCCCACTCATTTCAAGTTAGTCACTACATTATTCTTCAAAGCCTGTTATTTTTGTGTTTCTTTTGGCTCTTACCAGTCCCAGTTCATGACAGTGTAGTGTTAATGTTACTACACTGAGTGTGAGCTCAAATCTAAATATGAAAGTTTGAGGATCAGAAATCAATTTTTAAAATAAAATGTTATTATAAAACTCTTGTAAAAATGCACCTGGTTCACAAATGCCCTTTAGAAATGGAAATCTACTTGGAACTTTAATTCCCCACCTCCGTGCTTGACCCTTCTGCCCTCTGACATGGCCTATATCAACTGTAACAGAGAATAACTTATATACTGATTCAAGAAGTTAGCTTACCAACATCTTCAAAAACCTTGCTAGTGTTGCCCAGATTCTGAGAATGAATTAAAATATCGAAAACTATTATGAATTTGATTATATTTGTTGCCCATTACGTTTTATACAGTCAGCAAGAACTGCAGTCACTGAACAAAGTATAGACCGTTGTTACTCAAAAGCTAGTATTGCATTGTACCTCCATTCAAAAATGCATTCTAAAAGATGGTACGTGAATGCAAAAAATTTAACAGTAGTCAGTGAGATGAAATTTAATTTCTTGCAGATCGTTTCATATCTGAAGTAAAATTGATGGAAATCTTGGTTTTAAAAGAAACACTTGATCTTAGCAATCATAGCAATTCATCAATGTATCTACAGTATGTATCTTTCCATTGTGCCCTCATATAATCTCAACCAGGGGCTTGGATGGGCTTCAAGGTATTTTTAGGTATTGGGGAGAAGTCACAGAAGATTGGGGTAGCAAATAATTTAAATATCTCACTGATAATTCCCTTGACTATACAGTATGTACCATAGCATGCTTTATGCTAAATAATTAATAATAAAGATATCTTAATGCATTTAAATTAACTATCGCTGCTTAAAACCGACGGAAACAACACGGTCTGTGGTCAGAAGGGCCCACAGAGAAAACCTCAGAGAAAGCATGGGCGAAGATTCAGGATTACAAGTACGTTTAAGGAAAGGGGGTTTTAAACTCCCTATACCAACGATCTTGCTTGGCAAATGTGCAGTTTGTGGTGAATAAGATCGATGATCTCAGAGCCAGGGTGCTGAATCAGAGGGACGTTAGGACCATGTGTGTCCTTTGTTTCGCGGAATCCTAGTTAACTCCTTCCGTACCAGATGCAGCAATTCAGATCAACAAGTTTACTATATACCGTCAGGTTAGATCTATAGAGTCTCTCAAAAGCAGAGGTGGAGGAGTATGCCTCATGATCAACTCTTCTTGGTGCACAAATATATCAGTGCTGTCCCAATTCTGCTCACCAGACCTGGAATATCTAGCAGTGAAGTGTCATCCTTTTTACTTACCACGGGAGTTCTCCGGGGTCATTCTGGTAGCAGTTTACATTCCAACTCAGGCCAATGTCAAGCAGGCTTTAAAATGATCTGAGCAATGGGACAACATGCACAAAACAGTGCATCCTAATGCCTTCACCATCATTTTGGGAGATTTTAACAAGGCTGGTCTGAAAAAAATCACTAAACAATTACCATCAACAGATAACTTGCAATACCAGAAGAAACAACACAATGGACCATTGTTACACCACCATCAAGAATGCCTACAGTGCTGTTCCATGTCCTCACTTCAGGAAGTCTGATCACCTGGCTGTACGTCTACTCGCTGACTATAGGCAGAGACTGACGACTGCAGCACCAGCAGTGAGGATCAAGAAGGTTTGGACAAGGGAAGCACAGGAGCGCCAATAGGACTGCTTTGAATCAGTGGACTGGACTGTATTCAGGGATTCACCTTTGAATCTAGATGAGTATGCTGCAGTTGTTACCAACTTCAATAAAACCTGTGTGCCTACAAAGACTTACTGTACATTCCCAAACCAAAAGCTGTGGATGAACCAGGAGGTACGTCGTCTGCTGAAGGCTAGATCTGTGGCATTCAAGTCTGGCAACCCAGGCATGTGCCAGAAAACCAGGTATGATTTGTGGAGGGCTACTTCGAGGGTGAAGAGACAATTTTGAACGAGGTTGGAGGGTATATCAGATGCACAGCAACTCTGGCAGAGTCTGCAAGACATTACTTCCTACGAAGCGAAACCCAATAGTATGATTGGCAGCGATGCATCACTACCAGATGAACTCAACGCCTTCTATGCACACTTTGAAAGGGAGAACACAACTACAGCTGTGTAGATCCCTGCTGCACCTGATGATCCTGTGATCTCAGCCTCGGAGGCTGACGTTAGACTGCCTTTAAAGAGAGCGAATGCTTGCAGGGCGGAAGGTCCCCATGGAGTAACTGGTAAGGCTGTGAAAACATGTGCCAAGCATTTAGCAGGAGTATTCAAGGACATTTTCAACCTCTCACTGCTACAGGTAGAAGTTCCCACTTACTTCAAAAAAGCAACAATTAAACCAGTGCCAAAGAAGAATAATGTGGGCTGCCTTAATGACTATCACCCGGTAGCACTCACATCGACAGTGATGAAATGCTTTGAGAGGTTGGTTATGACTAGACTGAACTCTTGCCTCAGCAAGGACCTGGACCCATTGGAATTCGCCTATTATCACAATAGGTCAACAGCAGACTCAATGTCCATGGCTCTTCACATGGCTTTAGACCACCTAGACAACACAAACACCTACATCAGGTTGTTGTTCATCAACCATAGCTCAGTATTTATTACCATCATTCCCACAATTCTGATTGAGAAGTTGCAGAACCTGGGCCTCTGTACCTCCCTCTGTAATTGGATGCTCAACTTCCTAACCAGAAAACCACAATCTGTGCAGATTGGTGATAACATATCCTCCTCGCTGACTATCAACACTGGCGCACATCAGGGGTGCGTGCTTAGCCCACTGCTCTAATCTCTGTATATCCATGAATGTGTGGATAGGCATAGCTCAAATACCATCTACAATTTTGCTGACAATACAACCATTGTTGGTGGAATCTCAGGTGGTGACGAGAGGGTGCACAGGAGTGAGATATGCCAACTAGTGGAATGGTGCTGTAGCAACAACCTGGCACTCAACATCAGTAAGACGAAAGAGCTGATTGTGGAATTCAGGAAGGGTAAGACGAAGGAACACATACCAATCCACATAGAGGTATCAGAAGTGGAGAGAGTGAACAGCTTCAAGTTCCTGGGTGTCAAGATTTCTGAGGATCTAACCTGGACCCAACACATTGATGTAGTCATAAAGAGGGCAAGACAGTGGCTATACTTTATTAGGAGTTTGAAGAGATTTGGTATGTCAATAAATACACTCAAAAACTTCTATAGTTGCACCATGGAAAGCATTTTGACAGGCTGCATCACTGTCTGGTATGGAGGGGCTACTGCACTGATCGAAAGAAGCTGCAGAAGGTTGTAAATCTAGTCAACTCCATTTTGGGTACTAGCCTACAAAGTACCCAGGACATCTTCAGAAAGGCAGCGTGCATTATTAAAGACTTCTAGCACCCAGGGCATGCCCTTTTCTCACTGTTACCATCAGGTAGGAGATACAGAAGCCTGAAGGCACACACTCAGTGATTCAGGAACAGCTTCTTCCCCCCGCCATCCGATTCCTGAATGGACTTTGAAGCTTTGGACACTACCTCTCTTTTTTTAATATACAGTATTTCTGCTTTTGCACATTTTTAAATAATCTATTCAATAAATGTAATTGATTTACTTGTTTATTTATTATTATGTTTTTTATTTATTATTTTTTTTCTCTCTCTGCTAGATTATGTACTGCATCGAACTGCTGCTAAGTTAACAAATTTCACGTCACACGCCAGTGATAATAAACTTGATTCTGATTCTGATTCTGACTTAATAGATTGAATTATCTTCATTATTTTCAAATGCATTCATGGTTAGAAACACCTGTTAGGACTTCTGGCCCCAGCAATAATGCTGCTGATGCACTCAGTTTACATGTCCTGACAATGTTTGAACATTGTGACAGATTAATAATGTTCCCTTTTGTGAAATCCCATAGTAATTTTAGAAATCCAATCAGCGACCTCAGTTTTAACATTGTTGATAGACCACTTAGTAATGAAGGAATAACCAATTAAGAACTTGATTTAGAGGACCAAGCATATGCAAATGACAGTGATGTCTTAATTAGTTGAAATTTTTAGATATACACTATGGAGGGATTTGCAGTATTAGTAATGATTGTAAGAATAAATTGTTATAAAAACGTCTACAAATTGCATTCTTTATCTTAAGGAGTAAGTGAGATGAGGAAGATTGGACATGATTCTTGCACTGGGTGGCATAGGCGTACAAGTGAACTTATCTGGAGGGAGTTTTTCTTAATTTTCTTTGCTTGGAGATTTGGTTTGTTTTACTTAAAGTGTAAGTGAGTTATTTCTATCCTCTGTCAGAAAACATTGCAGATGGATGTCTGTCTGTGAAGAGGCAATAGGAATTATTTCTGTGATCTGCCTGAGCAGAGAAGTGTGCAATGTGCCAAGTGAAAATTCTGCATTCATATTTTAATAAACAGAATGATTTTGCTTTAAAATAATTAAAATCTTGTACAGATGAGTTGATTGGCAGTGACTTGATATGTGGGAAAATATCTGAACTGGCGGGGAATAGCTTTAATACTTTCCGGTGAACTTAGTAGAAAAATCATGTTCTCAAATAAGCTCTTTCCATTGCATGTGTTTCAATGCCGGGTCTCTTGCCAAGATACATTTATGGCATAGCTTCTGAATGAGAGAGTAACCACACCACTTAATTGTATGGATGAAATAGACCATAGTTATTAGTCAATTTAAACTGTATCATTAGTCGCACTATTATTTCTAATGCATCTTTCGAGCCATTTTGTATTTAGATATTCATTTTCAGACATCATTTATTGTATTACTCTTTGTTCTGGCTTCTCTTAACTCAGTTATATTAATTCTGCTAATTACAGTGGGACAGTGTTAATAGGTTTGTAAAATATGGTACTCCTTAATTATATTAGCAATTCTGAAAACCATGTATCATTTTCTCTACAAATTAAATTAAATATTTTTGGTACAGTAAATTTCCATTGAATGATCTCAATCTAATGACTTACTTTTGTTGAATGCGTGGCTGAGGAGTTGGTGCAGGGGGCAGGGTTTTAGATTTCTGGATCATTGGGATCTCTTCTGGGGAAGGTGGGACCTGTACAGATTGGATGCGTGGCACCTGAACTCGAGGGGGAGCAATATCCTTGCAGGTTGGTTTGCTAGCATGGTTTGGGAGGGTTTAAACTAATTTATAAGGGGGATAGGACCCAGAGTGATAGAGCAGTGAAAGAAGTGCATGGAGTAAAGCCAGATCTAACATATAGAGAGGCTTTGAGGAAAGAGAAGCAGAATGAACGGTGTAAAGGTAGTGAGGTAGAAGTGCTGAAGTGTGTGTACCTCAATACAAGAAGCATCAGGAACAAAGGTGATGAACTGAGAGCATGGATATATACATGGAATTATGATGTAGTGGCCATTGCAGAGACTTGGCTGGCACCAGGGCAAGAATGGATTCTCAATATTCCTGGATTTCAGTGCTCTAAAAGGGATAGAGAGGGAGGAAAAAGGGGAGGAGGGGTGGCATTACTGGTCAGGGATACTATTACAGCTACAGAAAGGGTGGGTAATGTAGCACAATCCTCTTTTGAGTCAGTATGGGTGTTATCACGGGTGACTTTAACTTCCCTAATATTGATTAGCAACTGATTAGTTCCAATGGTTTAGATAGGGCAGAGTTTGTTAAGTGTGTCCAGGACGGATTCCTGTCACAGTATGTGGACAGGCCGACCAGGGGGAATGCCATACTAGATCTAGTAATTGGTAATGAACCGGGTCAGGTCACAGATCTCTCAGTGGGTGAGCATCTGGAGGACAGTGACCACCGCTCCCTGGCCTTTAGCATTATCATGGAAAAGGATAGAATCAGAGAGGATAGGAAAAGTTTTAATTGGGGAAGGGCAAATTATGAGTCTATAAGGCTAGAACTTGCAGGTCTGAATTGGGGTGGTGTTTTTGCAGGGAAATGTACTATGGACATGTGGTGGATGTTTAGAGATCTCTTGCAGGATGTTAGGGCTAAATTTGTCCTTGTGAGGAAGATAAAGAATGGTAGGGTGAAGGAACCATGGGTGACAAGTGAGGTGGAAAATCTAATCAGGTGGAAGAAGGCAGCATACATGAGGTTTAGGAAGCAAGGATCAGATGGGTCTATTGAGGAATATAGGGAAGCAAGAAAGGAGCTTAAGAAGGGGCTGAGAAGAGCAAAAAGGGGGCATGAGAAGGCCTTGGTGAGTATGGTAAAGGAAAACCCCAAGGCATTCTTCAATTATGTGAAGAAAAAAAGGATGACAGGAGTGAAGGTAGGACCGATTAGAGATAAAGGTGGGAAGATGTGCCTGGAGGCTGTGGAAGTGAGCGAGGTCCTCATTGAATGCTTCTCTTTGGTATTCACCAATGAGAGGGAACTTGATGATGGTGAGGACAGTATGAGTGAGGTTGATATTCTGGAGCATGTTAATATTAAGGGAGAGGAGGTGTTGGAGTTGTTAAAATACATTCAGATGGATAAGTCCCCGGGGCCTGATGGAATATTCCCCAGGCTGCTCCACGAGGTGAGGGAAGAGACTGCTGAGCCGCTGGCTATGATCTTTATATCCTCATTGTCCACGGGATTGGAGGGAGGCGAATGTTGTCCCCTTGTTCAATAAAGGTAGTAGGGATAGTCCGGGTAATATAGACCAGTGGGCCTTATGTCTGTGGTGGGAAAGCTGTTGTAAAAGATTCTTACAGATAGGATCTCTGGGCATTTAGAGAATCACGGTCTGATCAGGACAGTCAGCATGGCTTTGTGAAGGGCAGATCATGTCTAACAAGCCTGATAGAGTTCTTTGAGGAGGCAATCTGGCATATAGATGAGGGTAGTGCAGTGGATGTAACCCATATGGATTTTAGTAAGGCATTTGACAAGGTTCCACATGGTAGGCTTATTCAGAAAGTCAGAAGGCATGGGATCCAGGGAAGTTTGGCCAGGTGGATTCAGAACTGGCTTGCCTGCAGAAGGCAGAGGGTTGTGGTGGAGGGAATACATTCAGATTGGAGAATTGTGACTAGTGGTGTCCCACAAGGATCTGTTCTGGGACCTCTACTTTTCGTGGTTTTTATTAACGACCTGGATGTGGGGGTAGAAGGGTGGGTTGGCAAGTTTGCAGACGACACAAAGGTTGGTGGTGTTGCAGATAGTGTAGAGGATTGTCAAAGATTGCAGAGAGACATTGATAGGATGCAGAAGTGGGCTGAGAAGTGGCAGATGGAGCTCAACCCGTAGAAGTGTGAGGTGGTACACTTTGGAAGGACAAACTCCAAGGCAGAATACAAAGTAAATGGCAGGATACTTAGTAGTGTGGAGGAGCAGAGGGATCTGGGGGTAAATGTCCACAGATCCCTGAAAGTTGCCTCACAGGTAGATAGGGTAGCTAAGAAAGCTTATACGGTGTTAGCTTTCATAGGTCGAGGGATAGAGTTTAGAGTTGCGATGTAATGATGCAGCTCTATAAAACTCTGGTTAGACCACACTTGGAGAACTGTGTCCAGTTCTGGTCGCCTCACTATAGGAAGGATGTGGAAGCATTGGAAAGGGTACAGAGGAAATTTACCAGGATGCTG
The DNA here is from genome assembly GCF_030028105.1 of Mobula birostris. NCBI lineage: Eukaryota > Metazoa > Chordata > Chondrichthyes > Myliobatiformes > Myliobatidae > Mobula > Mobula birostris. The sequence goes on from NC_092376.1 coordinate 136,880,367, forward strand.
CCTGGTTTAGAAAGTATGCATTATGATCAGCGATCAAGAGAGCTAGGGCTTTACTCTTCGGAGAGAAGGAGGATGAGAGGAGACATGATAGAGGTGTACAAGATAATGAGAGGAATAGATAGAGTGGATAGCCAGCGCCTCTTCCCCGGGGCCCCACTGCTCAATACAATAGGACATGGCTTTAAGGTAAGGGGTGGGAAGTTCAAGGGGGATATTAGAGGAAGTTTTTTTACTCAGAGAGTGGTTGGTGCGTGGAATGCACTGCCTGAGTCAGTGGTGGAGGCAGATACACTAGTGAAGTTTAAGAGACTGCTAGACAGGTATATGGAGGAATTTAAGGTGGGGGCTTATATGGGAGGCAGGGTGTAAGGGTCGGCACAACATTGTGGGCCGAAGGGCCTGTACTGTGCTGTACTATTCTATGTTCTATGTTCTACACTTTTGAAAATCAGACTTAAGTGATAATTTTCTCACGATTTGAGTTGAAATTTTTCTTAATGTCGTGCCTCATTGCTTTATTTTAATCTACTTAGCAGCAGGCAATTTGGGGAAAGCCCACCTAAAAATACTCCCTGATTTTGGTGTGAAATATCATTCCAAATGAAGCTATGACAAAATTTAAGTTAGATATTTTAGGCTTAAAATAAACAGAAATTTGGAAATTCTGAGTAAAAACTAAGACAATGTAGATTATATGATGAATGGGAGCAAAAGGTATTTGGGGAGTGAACTTGCTGTATCAACAGAAAAAGGAAAAACATCATTGGCCTTGGGATTGAATGATGTATTGTATTACTTTGACTTAGGCCTAAATTCCGAGCCTTGAGGCATATAGACATATTACCTAAAGATGAGAAGTGGTGAAGGACATGTGGGAACTACAACATGAATCAAATAAAACATGTCACTACAAATGACGTAATATGATTAAACATAAATTATTTATCGTTATGGATTTAATATACTTTAGTGCTTACATTACATTTACAGAAATCCCCAGGTTCTGCCAGATACAGCCAGTTCAAATAGTTTTTTCAAACAGGCATAGCTGTCTCCTTCGTTATCTTAAACACCTGGATCAAAACTCCCCAAAGTCTGCATTCTTTTGGTGTAAAAAGACAAACCCTTCAACTTTTCATTAATCAAGTTCATTTTTGCCTCACTAATTATACGTGTCAGGCCAGAAAGTCTCATCTCATGATTTTCCAATGCAAGTGTTTCACAAAAACATAATTAAGTTTTAATACATAAAAGTGAAACTATAAAGTCAGTAAAGCATAATTGCTATATTTTAATTTTTATTCAGTGTATTTTAAAATGTTTTTAGATTTAAATTTTAGTGGTAATTCAACAGTCTGCAATTTAATATATCACTATCATTAGTTTGTAATATGCAGTTGATTTAAATCACCAAATTCATTGAGAAATATGACCAGCAATTTCAGGTGATATAGATGGTGGTTGCTAACCTCACTCAACAGCAATATCAATTAATGTGCAATATACAGTAGGCATAATGACAATGTTGGAATGTTTTGGCCCACTCAAAAATATGTGTGGAGTTTGACTGCAGGAGTAGGTCATAATAGAAGGAAGATTGCCTGGCCACTCATAAGTTAAAGGGGATGTCCTTTTTAGGGCTCCTGTCAGGGAGTACATTGATGAACATAAAATAGAACATGGTACAGTACAGAAGCATGCATCTTCCCCTTTGCCTACCATGGCTGTGCTGTCCATTATACCATTCTCACTATTCCCATTTGCCTACACATGGGCTGTATCCCTCTATATGTGTGTCTATCTAATTACCTTTTAAGCACTGTTATCATATCTGCCTCTACCATGTTAGTGTGTTCCAGGCAACTACAGTTCAAGTCAGAAATTTACATACACTTAGGTTGAAGTAATTAAAACTCATTGTTTAACCACTCCACAGATTTCATATTAGCAAACTACAGTTTTGGCAAGACATTGAGGACATCTACTCATTGCATGACACGAGTAATTTTTCCAACAATTGTTTACAGACAGATTATCTCACTTTTAATTGATGATATCACAATTCCAGTGGGTCAGAAGTTTACAAACAAACTCAAAAGAAATCAGCCAAGACCTCAGAAAGAAAATGTGGACCTCCACAAATCTGGTTCATCCTTGAAAGCAATTTCCAAACACCTGAAGGTACCACGTTCATCTGTACAAACAATAGCATGCAAGTATAAACACCATGCAGCCGTCATACCACTCAGAAAGGAGATGCGTTCTGTCTCCTAAAAATGAGCGTTCTTTGGCATGAAAAGTGTAAATCAATCCCAGAACAACGACAAAGGACCTTGTGAAGATGCTGGAGGAAACAGGTAGACAAGTATCTATATCCACAGTAAAACGAGTCCTATACCGACATAACCTGAAAGGCTGCTCAGCAAGGAAGAAGCCATTGCTCCAAAACTGCCATAAAAAACCAGACAACAGTTTGCAAGTACACATGGGGACAAAGATCTTACTTTTTGGAGAAATATCCTCTGGTTTGATGAAACAAACATTGAACTGTTTGGCCCTAGTGACCATCGTTACGTTTGGAGGAAAAAGGGTGAGGCTTGCAAGCTGAAGAACACCATCCCAACCGTGAAGCATGGGGGCGGCAGCATTGTGTCGTGGGGGTGCTTTGCTGCAGGAGGGACTGGTGCACTTCACAAAATAGGTGGCATCATGAGGAAGGAAAATTATGTGGATATATTGAAGCAACATCTCAAGACATCAGCCAAGAAGTTAAAGCTCAGTCGCAAATGTGTCTTCCAAATGGACAATGACCCCAAGCATATCCCCAAAGTTGTTGCAAAATTACTTAAGGACAACAAAGTCAAGGTATTGTAGTGGCCATCACAAAGCCCTGACCTCAATCAGATAGAAAATTTGTGGGCAGAACTGAAAAAGCATGTGTGAGCAAGGAGGCCTACAAACCTGACTCAGTTACACCAGTTCTGTCTGGAGGAATGGAACAAAATTCTAGCAACTTATTGTGAGAAGCTTGTGGAAGGCTACCCAAAACGTTTGACCCAGGTTTAACAATTTAAAGGCAATGCTACCAAATACTAACAAGAAGTGTATGTAAACTTCTGACCCACTGGGAATGTGATGAGAGAAATAAAAGCTGAAAAAAATCATTCTCTCTACTATTATTCTGACATTTCACATTCTTAAAATAAAATAGTGATCCTAACTGACCTAAGACAGGGAATGTTTTCTAGAATTAAATGTCAGAAATTCTGAAAAACTGAATTTAAATGTATTTGGCTAATGTATATATAAACTTCTGACTTTAACTGTACCAATCTCTGTGGAAAAAAAGATGCAAATATCCTTTAAAGTTTTTCCCTCCCTGTTTAAACCTCTGTCCTCTTGTATCTGACATCCCCCTCTGAGAAAAAGAGTCTAATTATCTCCCCTTGTCTATGCTTTTCATGATTTTATATACTCTTCAATTCTATCATGCCCAATTACCTGTCAGTAATGTAGATACTCATTCTCTAACGTATCCTGGACTGGGCAATCCATTTCAGGCGCCATTCGTTCGTTATGTGCCATGTCATATGACATTGGTGATCATGACTATGATTGTTCTTTGTAATTTCTTCCACAGTAGTGGTTTTCTATTGCCTTCTTCTGGGCAGTGACTTTACAAGATCGATGACTGGAGTCATTATCAATACTCTTCAGAGATTATCTGGCATCAATGATTGCATAACCGGGACTTATGATATGCACCAGCTGCTCATACAACCATCTATCATATTGTTTCACATGACCCTGATCGGGTCGAGTTGGCTAAGCTGGTGCTACACCTTGCCCAGAGATGTCCTGCAGGCCAGCGGAGGGAAGGAGCGCCTTACACCTCCTTTGGTAGAGACCTATCTCCACCCTGCCACCCATGTTTTGGCCCTACCATTTGAAATTATGATACCTTATCAGAAGTTCACAGTATGCTGAAATCAAACAAACGTGGTAAGTTAGAGAGATCATATAACTCTTGGATCATAGTGCCTTTGCCATGAAGAACTAAACTGAAAATCCAGATTGCTGATGTTTACTCAGAAAATGTTTGCATGATTGCATAAAGAATAAGGAAGCATCACATTTTTGGTATCATTTCAGCAAACTTGGAATTTGACAAAGTGTTTCCAATGTGTATTCTGTTTCTCCTTCCATAGCCGCTGTCTCATCTATTGAGTGTTTCCAGCACATTTTTTTTGTTTTTACTCCTTTTTCCTGTGTAGGGTACTGAATGTTATTATGTAATGAGACACATCCTACTATTTCAATAATTTCTTCTTCCCTCCTTCAGAAGCTTGAGGAGACAACCTACTCTCCCCAGCTCTACTCAAGACCAGCAAATACCATTGAGCTGTCCAATTGTCCCAGAGAGACTCACAAATAATAGAAAGAGCCTTAATCTTTTCTGGGATGCTAACTTTCCATACAATGAAATGCAAGTTCTCAAACAGTCTACAAATTATCAGAACTCAACAACGTCTTGCATTTTTATGAATTAAAATGAGAAACTCTGATGATATACTACAATACGTTAACTTAAAAGGACCATTTTGTTTCTCATGTGTATCATTGTGTGCAGTAATATTGCTTTATTTCACGTATCTGGCTCTGGGGTCTTCTCACAGAAATTCTCAACATTATCGACTTCTACTCTGGTAACTCAAGTGTAAGTGCTTTTTCATTTATGTTTCTCAAAGAATTGTTAATCAGGTAAGGTGAGTTTGAGTTTAAAATAGTAGAAAGAATGTTTGCAGATAATTTCTCAACTTGCTAAATTTTGGGATATCAACACTAGGTAGGTGCTGATGAAACAGTTTGATGTTCAGGTAGTTATTGCTGAAGTGCTACAGTGAGAATGTCAATACGTACACTGTGAGTGATTAATAATTAATGAGTGCAAGCAGATGGAATACATTTTAATGTACAGAGTAGGGTGCCACGGTCTCAGAACATCTATTAAGAAATGCTGCTGTCACTATTGAAATAGTAATGCAGGGATAGATAATATGAAGGAAAAGAATATGAGAGCACAATTATGTGGATGAAATATGAAGAGGAAAAAGTTCACATTGAGGCAAAAGCACTAAAAGGTTATCATAGAACTGACCACCCGAGGAACACTGATACTATAACTGTTGTGTAACACTGGTAATTAAAAGCATGATTTTACCCCTAAGTTTCTAAATCATTGTAAAAGGACACTTTCTGCATTTCCAATCATTCAACCAGAAAATGTTATGCAAGTATTTGAAAGACCAGCTACTTCTGCATTGCAGCATTATTCAGCATGACCCTTGTCTTGAAGCTTTCATCCATACTTCTGCCACCTTTCTCCATATGAGAGAATTGGTCCTCACCCTCAACAATTTTTCCTTTGGTTCTTCCCTCTTTCTCCAGACTCAAGGGGTAGCCAATGGCCCCAGCTATGCTGGCCTTTTCATTGGCTAGGTAGAACAGTCCATGTTCTAAGTCTTCCCTGGTAATTCTCCCCAACTCTTCCTCCGCTGCATTGATGATTGCATTGGTGCTGCTTCATGCACCCATAATGAGCTCATCAATTTCATCAACTTTCCCTCCAACTTCCGCTCTGGCTTAAGTTCACTTGGTCCATTTTTGGCACCTCCCTACCCTTACTTGCTCTTTCTGTCTCCATCTCTGCAGATAAACTGTCGACTTTTATTACGTTTGTATAAACCCACTGATTCCCATGGTTAGCTCTTCCCACCCGATCTTTTATAAAAATGTTATTCCCCTTTCCCAGTCCCTTCATCTCCTCTACGTCTGTCCCAGGATGCAGACATGTCAGGACACATTTCATGACATCAGACATGTCCTCCTTCTTCAAAGAATGGGTTTTCCCTTCCTCCGCAATTGATGCTACCCTCACCCACATCTCCTCCATTTCCCGAACATCCGTGCTCACCCCATCTTCCCACCTCCTTATTAGTGATAGAGTTCCTCTTGTCTTCACCTACTACCACTCATGGGCCTCCACGTCCAGCACATCATTCTCCACAACTTCTGAAATCGCCAAAGGAATCCTATCACCAAGCATATCTTTACACTTCCCCCCACCCACTCTGCTTTCTGCAGGGAATACTCCCTCCGAGATTCCCTTGTCTGTTTGTCCCTCCTCACTACTCTCCCTCCCGGCACTCATCCCTGCAAGCAGCCAAAATACTACACCTGCCCATTCACTTCTTCCCTCGCCTCCATTCAGGTACCCAAACAGTCCTTCCAGGTGAGGCAACACCTCAATTGTGAATCCGCTGGGGTCATCTATTTTGTCTGGTGCTCCTGACGCGGCCTCCTCTACATTCGTGAAACCTGTTGTAAATTGGGAAACCACTTCATCGAGCACACCGGCTCCATCCGCCAAAAATGGAACATCTTAGTGCCCAAATATTTTAATTCTGATTCCCATTGCCAATCCGGCATGTTGGTCCATGGCCTAGTCTTTTGCCATTATGAGGCCACCCTCAGCATGGAGGAACAGCACCTTATATTCCATCCAGGTAAACTCCAACCTGATGGCATGAATATCTATTTCTCCTTTTGGTAATGAAAATTCCCTCTCCATTTCACCTCTTCTTCTTTTCCACAGTCTGTCCTCTTACCCTTTCTCACTTGCCTATCACCTCCTCTTGGGTCCCCTCCTCCTTCCCTTTCTCCTATGGTCTACTCTCCTCTCCTATCAGATTCCTTCCTCTGCAGCACTTTACATTCATTACCCACCTGGATTCACCTGTCATCTTTAAGCAATCTTCTTTCCCCTCGCCACCTTGTCTCCTTCTCCCTTCCTTTCCACTCCTGATGCAGGGTCTCAGCCCGGTATGGCAACTATTCATTTCTATAGATGCTGCTAGACATCATCCTGAGTTCCTCCAGCATTTTGCGTGTGTTGCTTTGGATTTCCAACATCTGCAGAATTTGTCTTGTGTATGATTTGTGTATGACTCTTCTAAAGCTTTTAGCTATTCCTCCTCATCTGTTTTTTAGCTGGGTTGCCAATGGCTTTCTAAAGCACACTGGGTCACTTTACTCTGTCAGAAGCACACGTTTTGTGCTTCTGTATATCCCTGTGCAATTGGTTACCTGGCATCCTCGCTGGTAGACCTCGTTCATGTCAGTTAGTGGGGACTGGTAATAACACTTCCTCCTCGCTGACCATAAACACAGGTGCACTTCCAGGTTGTGTGCTTACTCCAGGGCTCTGCTCTCTATACACACATGACTGTGTGGCTAAGCACAACGGCAATGCCATCTTCAAATCAAGCTCTCCTCTACAATCACTCTGAGCACCGGTGCCCCACAAGGCTGTGTACTAAGGCCCCTGCTGTACTCACTGTACAGCCATGATTGTGTAGCCAAGTTTCCATCAAACTCAATATATAAGTTTGCTGATGACGTAACAATTGTAGGCTGTATCTCGGGTAATAATGAGTTTGAGTACAGAGAGGAAATTAAGAACCTGGTGGCATGGTGCGAAGACAATAACCTATCCCTCAACGTCAGCAAGACGAAGGAATTGGTTGTTGACTTCAGAAGGAGTAGCGGACCGCATGACCCAATTTACATCGGTGGTGCGCAAGTGGAACAAGTCAAAAGCTTTATGTTCCTTGGGGTCAATATCACAAATGACCTGACTTAGTCCAACCAAGCAGAGTTCACTGCCAAAAAGGCCCACCAGCGCCTTTACTTCCTGAGAAAACTAAAGAAATTTGGCCTGTCCCCTAAAACTCTCACTAATTTTTATAGATGCACCGCAGAAAGCATTCTTCTGGGGTGTATCACAACCTGGTATGGAAGTTGTCCTGTCCAAGACCGAAAGAAGCTGCAGAAGATCGTGAACATGGCACAGCACATCACACAAACCAATCTTCCATCCGTGGACTCACTTTACACCGCATGCTGTTGGAGCAGTGCTGCCAGGATAATCAAGGACACGACCCACCCAGCCAACACACTTTTCATCCCTCTCCCCTCCGGGAGCAGGCTCAGGAGCTTGAAGACTCGTACGGCCAGATTTGGGAACAGCTTCTTTCCAACTGTGATAAGACTGCTGAACGGATCCTGACCCAGATCTGGGCCGTACCCTCCAAATATCCGGACCTGCCTCTCGGTTTTTTTGCATTACCTTACTTTCCATTTTTCTATTTTCTATTTATGATTTATAATTTAAATTTTTAATTTTTACTAATTTTTACTATTTTTACTATTTAATATTTGTAATCCAGGGAGTGGGAAGCGCAGAAACAAATATCGCTGTGATGATTGTACGTTCTAGTATCAATTGTTTGGGACAATAAAGTATAAAGTATAATTTTTTTTGTTGCATGAGTTGCCTGGTAGCACTCACATCAACTGTGATGCAATATTTTGAGAGGTTGGTCATGATTAGACTGAACTCCTGCCTCAGCAAGGACCTGGACCCATTGAAATTTGCTTATCACCACAATAGGTCTATGGCAGATGCAATCTCAATGGCTCTCCACACGACTTTAGACCACCTGGACAACAGAAACACCTATGTCAGGATGTTGTTCATCGACTATAGCTCAGCATTTAATGCCATAATTCCCACAATTGTGACTGAGCAGTTGCAGAACCTGGGCCTCTGTACCTCCCTCTGCAATTGGATCCTCAACTTCTGAACCGGAAGACCACCATCTGTGCGGATTGGTGATAACATATCCTCCTCGCTGACGCGCCTCAGGGGTGGGTGCTTAGCCCACTGCTCTACTCTCTATATACCCATGACTGTGTGGCAAGGCAAAGCTCAAATACTATCTACAAATCTGCTGACGATACAACCAGAATCTCAGGTGGTGATGAAAGGGTGTTCAGGAGTGAGATATGCCAACTAGTGGAGTGGTGCCACAGCAACAACCTGGCACTCAACGTCAGTAAGCCAAAACAGATGATTGTGGTCTTCAGGAAGGGTAAGACAAAAGAACACATACCAAACCTCATAGAGGGTTCAGAAGTGGAGAGAGTGAACAGCTTCAAGTTCCTGGGTGTCAAGATTTCTGAGGATCTAACCTGGTCCCAACACATTGATGTAGTCATAAAGAGGGCAAGACAGCGGCTATACTTTATTAGGAGTTTGAAGGGATTTGGCATGTCAACAAATACACTCAAAAACTTCTATAGATGTACCATGGAAAGCATTCTGACAGGCTGCATCACTGTCTGGCATGAGGGGCTACTGCACAGGACTGAAAGAAGCTGCAGAGAGTTGTAAATCTAGCCAGCTCTATCTTGGGTACTAGCCTATAAAGTACCCAGGACATCTTCAGAGAACAACACTCACAACACGCTGGAGGAATTCAGCAGGTCGGGCAGCATCCGTGGAAACGCCGACCGATCTTTTCCACGGATGCTGCCCGACCTGCTGAGTTCCTCCAGCGTGTTGTGAGTATTGCTTTGACCCCAGCATCTGCAGATTATTTTGTGTTTATCTTCAGAGAGCGGTGTCTTCAAAAGGCTGTGTCCATTATTAAGGACCCCAGCACCCAGGGCATGCACTTTTCTCATTGTTACCATCAGGTAGGAGGTACAGAAACCTAAAAGCACACACTTAGCGATTCAGGAACAGCTTCTTCCCCTCTGCCATCCAATTCCTAAATGGACATTAAATCTTTGGACACTACCTCACTTTTTTTCAATATACAGTACTTCATTATTTGCATGTTTTAAAAAATCTATTCAATATATGCATACTGTAGTTGATTTACTTGTTTGTTTACTTATTATTATTAGTTTTATATTTTTCTCTGCGAAATGATGTATTGCATTGAACTACTGCTGCCAAGTCAACAAATTTGACATCACATTCCGGTGATAATAAACCTGATTTTGATTCATTGGTGGTGATGAGACAGTTTACTGGAGTGAGATCAGTCACCTGGTTGAAGGGTGCCGCAAAATCAGCCTCTCACCCAACAGCAGCAAAGCTAAAGTGTTGATTATTGACTTCAGGAATGGAAAGGATGGCAAACGGTGTTACAGAAGATCATCAGCTTTAAATCCCTTGGTGTTAAAATATAGGAGGATCTGTCCTGCACCCAGATTGTGAGAAAAATGTTCCAACATCTACAATTTCTTAATTGATTAAGAAGATTCAGCTTGTCACAGAATACTCCAACAAACTTCTACAGATGTATTATTGGAGCCATCCGGATTGGTTGCATCATGGACTGGTGTAGCAATCTGAATGTGCAGGAATACATGTAGGTGCAGAGATTAGTGGACACAGCACAAACATCATGGGCACAAACTCCCCATCATTGGTACTGTGACAAGATATGTCATGAATTATTCTGTTAACCTGGCTATGCCACCTTTCACCATTACTTTTGCACAGGAAGCACAGGAGCCGGAAGTCCTACTCATTTAGTTTCAAGTATTTCCCTTCAATTAGTTGGTTCTTAAACCAACCAGTAATCCCCTAATTACTACAGTTTAGCAACATTAGCAACAGTCTAGCACAAAAGACAGGAAAGGCTAACCATTTCCATTCCCATTCCCATTCTGTCTTCCCTTGTCTACTATCTCAGCTCAGGAAAGCTCAGGTTGGAGGAGCAACACCTCATATTCCATCTGAGTAGCCTTCAATCTGATGGCATGAACATTGATTTTTCTAACTTTTGATAATTTCTCCATCCTCAACCTTCTTTCCTTTTCCATTCCCATCCAGGTTACCCCTCCTCCTTCCTAACCTGCCCATTGCCACCTTCTGATTCCCTTCCCTCTTCCTATTCTTCCTTGCTCTTCTGTCCTCTCCTACTAGATTCCTTCCTTTTCAGCCCTTTCCCTCTTCCATCAGCCTCTTAATTCAACCCCTCCCCTACCTGCCTCTTACTTCAACCCCTCCCTTTACCCCTCACAGGTTCTCACCTATTATTTGCCAGCTTGTATACCTTCCCCTCCTGCCATCTTCTCATTCTAGTTTCTGAAGAGCCTCAGCAACCAGATATCAAAGTTTTTCTCCTCCATAGATGTCGCCTGACTTGTAGAGCTCCTCCAGCATTTTGTGTGTGTTGCTTGGATTTACAGCATCTGCAAATTTTCTCTTGTTCATGAAAATGGAGGGTGTTTTTCTTCTAATTGTGTTTTTCTTGTAAAAATTGTGTATAGTTTATGATTAATTTCTGCTTGTGGATGCTGCTTATACGATACTATGTGTTTGTAAGGCATCTGCAAGTAATTTTTCAATGCAACTTTGTATATATGAGCATGTTCATATGACAGTGAGCTTGACCTTAGCGTTAAATTAAGATGCATGTTGTACTGAGAAACCATTTTATAGATCACAGCAGGGAAAGGTTAAGTAAAGGTTAAATTGCCAGAGCAATTCTCCAGCAATTAACTTTTATTGCATAAGGAAGTATTTAAATGTGCTGAATATGTGTAGTCACATAACGATGGACAGGCTGAAGAAGCGATAAGATATGGTGAGCTCAGAGATTTAGAAAAGGAGAGTAATTGCGTTATGAAGCCAAGAAACAAAGTGCCTCAACAATCAATTAATATTTGTAATATATCAATGTCAACAAAATTATCATGTTCAAAGATCAAAGTAAATTTATTATCAAAGTACATATATGTCACCATGTACAATCCTGAGATACATTTTCTTGTGGGCATACTCAATAAATCCATCATAGGATAATAACCATAACAGAATCAATGAAAGACCACACTAACAAGGGCATTTAACCAGTATGCAAAAGACAACAAAGTGTTCAAAAGTAAAAATAAATAACATTAAAAAAATACAACAAATAAGCAAGAACATGAGATAGAGTCCCTCAAAGTGAGTCAGCAAGTTGTGGGACCATTTCAGTGATGGGGTAAGTGAAGTTGGGTGAAATTATCCACTTTGGTTCAAGAGCCTGATGGTTGAGAGGTAGTAACTGTTCCTGAACCTGTCAGTGTTGGTCTTGAGAGTCCTGTAGCTGCTTCCTTATGGCAGCAGCGATACGAGCAATCTGAGTGGGGGAGGAGGTTGGTATCCCTGATGATGGATGCCCCTTTCCTGTGACAACATTCCATGTAGATATGCTTAATTATTGGGAGGGCTTTACCCATGACGGAATAGATTGTATCTACTTGCTTTTGGGAGATTTTCCATTCAAGGTTATTGGTGCTTCTACCAGGTGGTAATGCAGCCAATCAATATACTCTCCACCACACATCTAATAGGTGCTTTTAAGGTTTGAGACATCATGCTGCATCTTCACAAGCTCCTAAGGAAGTAGAAGCACTGCTGTGTTTCCTTCGTAATTCTTCAGTAGGTCCTCCAAATGATAACACCAAGTAATGTAAGGTTGTTGACCCTCACCACCTCTGATCCCCTGATGAGGACTGTCTCATGGACTTATAGTTTCCTCCTCCGGAAGGCAATAATCGGCTCCTTGCTCTTGCTGACGTTGAGTAAGAGGTTGTTGCGATAGCACTACTCAACTAGAGTTTCAATCTCTCTTCTACATGCTGATTCATCAGCACCTTTGTTTCAGCCTTCAACAGTGATGAAAACAGCAACCTGGAGTATTGTATTGGAGCTGTGCTTAGCCACAGAGTCATAAGTGTAAAGTGAATACAGCAGGGGGCTAAGCACACAGCCTTGTGGTGCAACTGTACTGATGGAGATCACAGAGATGATTTTGTTGTCAATCCGAACTGACTGGGGTCTGCAAGTGAGGAATGAAGAATCCAATTGCACAAGGAGGTATTGAGACCAAGGTCTTGAAGCTTATTGATTAGATTAGATAATAGTATTGAATGCTGAGCTGTAGTCAATAAACAGCAACCTGATGTATGCATTTTTGCCATCCAAATGTACTAGGGTTGAGTGAAGAGCCAGTGAGATGGTACTGTACCTGCTGTGGACCTGTTGTACCCGTAGGCAAACTGGAACAAATTCAATATGCTTCTCTGGCAACACTTGATCTGTTTCTGCACAAACCTCTCAAAACACTTCATCAGTGTGGATGTAAGTGCCACTGGACGACAGTCATTGAGGCGGGTTGCCATGTTCTTCTTGGGCACCAGTGTCAGTGAAGCCTGCGTGAAGCAAGTGGGTGCCTCAGACTGCCAAACTGAGAGGTTAAAGATCTCAGTTAACTATCCAGCCAGCTGATCATCACAGGTCTTCAGTACTTGGCCAAGTACACTGTCTGGGACAGATGTTTTTTATTGGTTCACCTTCCTGAAGGCTGTTTGCATGTTGACCTCAGAGACTGAAATCACAGGATTATTCAGGGCTCTGGGATTTTGTGACAGTTCCTCCATGTTCTGACAGTCAAACACACATAGAAGGCATTGAGTTCATCTGGCAGTGAAGCCCGGTTGCCTATGGCGCTTGACTTTACTTTATCAGAGGCAGTAGTATTCAAGCCCTGCTACAGCTGTTGAACATCCTTCATTGTTTCAAGTTTAGTCCAGGATTTCCACTTCACTTGTGAGATAGCTTTCTGGAGATCATACCTGGGCCTTGTTTAACTTTCCTGAACACCAGATTTGAATTTCTCTGATCTGGCCCCCAGCAGATTGCCCATTTCATGGTTCTTATGGGGCTTCTGATTGGGGAAGACTGAGCGATTGTGGGGACACACTCGTCTACAAGTTTTGATAAAGTTCAGGACAAGCATGGTGTATTCATTCAGATTCACAGAGTAGTCCTCGAACATGGCCTTGTCTACCGACTTGAAGAAATCGTGTAGCTGCTCCTTTGCCTCCTGTGTCCAGTTCTTTGTTGTCCTTACCTCTGAAGCTTTGCTTTTTAGCTTCTGTCTGCATTCAGATAGGAGAAGGACAGCCAAGTGATCAGAGTTCTGGAAATGCGGTCTGTGCATGGAAGGGTAGGCATTCCTTATCTTAGTATAAGAGTGGTCTAGTGTGACCTCTGCTGCTACAGGTTATATGCTGATGGTAATTTGCCAGGGTTTTCCTTAAACAAGCCTGGTTGAAATCCCCAACTGTGATTTGAGATGCATTAATATGGCCTCATGCAGTATCTCAAGTGCTTGATTAGAGTTGAACACTGGTGGTATGTAAACTGTGGTCAGGATTATGGACAAGAACCCCTTGATAAATAGAAAAGATGCCTTTTGACCATTAGGTGTTCAAGATCAGGGTAACATGAGTTAGACAGAACTGCTGCATCAGAGCACCACTGAGAGCTTATCATGAAACTCACCACCTTTTACCTTTTATGAATCAGCAGTTCAGTACATCCTGTGAATCAAGAAGTCTTCAGATCTGATCACTATATCTGGCATGCCAGAAGAAAGCCACATTTCAGGTCAAACATAAGACCATAACATAGGAGCAGAAGTAGGCCATTCGGCCCATCAAGTCTGCTCCACCATTCAATTATGTGCTGATCCAATTCTTCCAGTCATCCCCACTCCTCTACCTTCTTCCCATACCCTTTGATTCCCTGGCTAATCAAGAACTTATCTATCTCTGCCTTAAATGCACCCAATGACTTTGCCTCCACAACCACTCATTGCAACAAATTCCACAGATTTACCACCGTCTGACTATAGTAATTCCTCTGCATCTCTGTTCTAAATGGACGTCCTTCAATCCTGAAGTCAGACCCTCTTGTCCTAGACACCCTTACTACGGGGAATAACTTTGCCATATCTAATCTGTTCAGGAATACAATAGAATACACCAATCTCTCACTTCCCTCCAATACAGCAATCTTCGCCCCCCCCGCCGCCCCAGTCCTTAATTTTGTTCTCCAGTGACTCTACATTTACCACAAGATGCTGGGTAGAGGGGGACGCATTTCTCTGTGTTTTAGCCTGGCTTGGAGTTACCCCCTCTTGCCTTGCTTGGGCCATGGCGATTAACCTTCATTCACTTACCAGCTTGCTTGAGTTTGCTGAGTCCTTTAGAAGATTGTGAAATCTATAGTTCATTAAGTCGGTCTAAAATTACAAGTGGAGAAAGCAAATGGATTATAAGGCATTATTAGAAGCTGGACAAATGAAAAAATTCAAAAGAATCTTTTCAGGCATATAGTTTAAGATCAATGCTTTGCACTAAAAGGTAACTATCTCTAATTACTCTACCATACTTTCTGTACTCTATAGTTCATTACATTATAGATAGCTCATTTGTAAGCATGTTGCTAATATTAACAATGTGACGTTCTATTGGAAGTCACACACATTAATGCAAAAGATTATGTTTCAAGTCATGCTTATCACGTCAATCCTCCCAACTGAGTTCATCCATGAATTGCTCTTGTCTGCCTCTGATAATTTCTTCAATGCCATTAACAGATGTTTTATTGAAGACATGACTTCAGTTGGATCTGTGAAAGTTCTCTTAAGTGTCAGTCAAGACAACTATCAGAAGATGCACTGGAAAAATTTTGAGATTGATGTTGAAACAGTTGACTAATAATCAGCTTCTGTGGTCTTACATGTACATTAATACTGCATAGAAACAGCTCCTTTAGCTCAACTGCTCCATGCGGATACGGCACCCTCCCTGCTCATCATAGTTGCTTGCATTCGGCCCATAGCTCTCCCTGCCTCTCTCTTCTATGTACCACTCCCAATGACTCTTAAGCATTGTAGTTGTCCTGCCTCAACCATTCCTCTGGCAGCTCATTCCAGTCCTCACTGCCCTCTGAGTAAAGAAGATACCCTTCAGATCTTTTTGCGAAATCTCTTCCCTCTGATTTGTATCTGTGGCCTCTTGTTTTGGACTCCCCAACTATTCAGAAAAGACTACAACTATCCACCTTTTCTACATCCCTCTTAACATCATGTTCAAACAGGGCTTTAGTGCTAGAACACAGTTTCTTTAAATAAAATTCCTGGATTTGTGTTTCTTTGAAGTTCATTTCATTCATTAAAACTTGATATTTCCTTATTTTAATAACAAAGTAGAATCAAAATATTCTTGTTTAAAACTAATATTCTGTAACTATTATTTCTTCGAAAAATGCATACTTTAACTAATGGGTTCACACATTTAATTCTGAAATCTAGAGCAACAAACAATCTGCTGGTAATATTGAAAAAGTGCACTTGCCAGTTGGTGTGGATTTTACTTTGCTTTCCAGCAATGTAGTGCATTTGAAGACCAGAGGCATAATCTTGTCTTTTTTTAAATCCTGTCCTCACACAGCCTGACTTGGCTTTGACTCAAAGTTGGGTATTGAAGGAATCTCTGTACGTTTATCATTAAGCCTCCAAATTCCAAGTCGCCAAATCACTTAAGTAGCATATCTGCAGAAAGCTTATTCCAATTTTGTGTTTATCAGAACAGTTTCTCAGTTTAATACTCCAGGGAAGTACAGTTAACTTGAATCTGCAGGAAAAACTTACATATTATTTTTTTGGAGTCTGGCTATGAATGACCACATTCTTAGATTTTTCTAAAGGATTATTAATGCATTAGCATGTGAATAAAATGCTTCTATAATTCACTCTCCTTTTCTGAATGCTTTTACAACTGTTCTGTTCCTGCGTCAGTTTACATCTCTCAATATATTTTGTTACTCGCATGCAAAAATAACAGCTATCTAATTATGAAATAAATAGAGAGAAAGGCTTTATCACATATATTAGCCCAAAATTTCCTCCATCCAGCGTTGGTAGTCACTCATCTGCTGATTCAACCTAACGTCCACAGAATTCATGGTACAAGCTTCTTCACCAAACTGATTTCAGAGTGCTTGATAAAGTCCTGAGCAGCTCATGACTTGCTGGTCATCCATCACATTGAAGTAGCCAGGTGATAAAGGCTTGATGAAAATAAAAAATAACACTTCAGATGAAGGAAATCTAAAAGAAAAATAGAAAATGCTGCAAATATTCAGCAAGTCAGGCCACACGTGTGAGAAAAGAAACAGATTTCATGTTTCAGGTTGGAGATCTTCCATCAGATTTTCAGCTTGTTAGCTTGCAGCATACATAAACATTCAAAAGACCTATTAAGAATTAAACAGCCTATTAAAATGTGAAAATACTGAAATATTATTGGAAAATGGTTTCAGTAATAAATGGCTCAACACCAAAAATGCTGTAAAATTAATTTTAAGGAGTAAACTAACTAATGTATAACTTGTCTACTTCTCTCATTGCATTTATACTTGACTGAAGTTACCTTGAGCAGGTCTAACCTGACATTGGTTCTGTAGACAGATTATAATTGAAGGCAGGATAGTTGAAGGCAGGGAGACCTCCAGTGGCCCTGGCACGGCAAGAAGTGCATCCAGCACAGCTTCCAATGATGAGTGTTGCAGAGTTGGAGCTAGAACTGGATGAACTCTGGATTATATGGGAGGCTGAGGGTGTGATAGATAGGACATATAGAGAATAGTTACACACAAGATGCAGGACACAGGAAACTGGGAGACAGTCAGGAGGGGAAAGTACCCCTGTGGCCATCCCCCTCAAAAACAGGGATGATCTGAAAGAGGAAAGTCACAGCAGTTGGCTCTCTAACACTGAGTCTGCCTCTGTGACTCAGAAGGGAAGGTGGTGAGAAGAGACATGTCGTGTTGATAGGGGATTTGTTAGGTAGGGGAACGGCAGGAAGTTCTATGGGCAGGAACGAGATTCATAGATAGTATGTTGCCTTTGAGGTGCCAGGGTCCAGGATATCTCGGACTGAGTGCGCAACATTCTTAAGTGGGAGGGTGAACAGCCAGAAGTCGTGGTCTATGTAAGTACCAATGACATGGGTAGGACAGGTGATGAGGTTCTGCATAGGGGGTTCAGAGAGTGAGATGCTGAGTTAAAGTGTAGGAGCTCCAGGGTTGTGATCTCATGATTGCTACTCATGCCCCATGCTAGTGGGGCTAGAACTAGGAAGATTATACAGTTTAGTACATGACTAAGTGGTTGGTGTAGGAGGGAGGCATAAGATTTTTGGATCATTGAGTAATCTTCCAGGGAACATGGGACCTGTACTGAAGGGATGGTTTGCACCAGAACTGGAGGAAGCCTAATATCCTGATGGGAAGGTTTGTTAATATTGCACAGTGGGGTTTAAACCAGAGTTGCAGCGGGATGGGAACCAAGGTTTCAGAGCAGTTAGTGGAGGGGTTGTGAAGGCGGGTATTGGTAAGACCTCAGATGAAGTTAATAGAAAGTTTAAACTGATTGGCATGTATGATGTTGTAGGCATCACTGAATCATGGATGAAAGAAGATTATAGTTGGGAGTTTATGTCCAAGGATACACATTGAATCAAAGTGACAGGCAATGAGGCAGAGGGGGTGGCATTGCTCTGCTGGTAAAAAATGAAATCAAATCATTAGAGAGAGATGGCATAGGGTTGGAAGGTTGGGGGACAAAGAAATGGCAGCTGAACTAAATAAGCATTTTGCATCATCACTCGCAGTATGGTGGAAGTTCCAGGTGTCAGGGGTCATGATGTGTGTGAAGTTATTATTACTATACAGAAGGTTCTCGGGAAACTGAAAGGTCTGAAGGTAGATAAGTCACCTGGACCAGATGTTGTATATCCCAGAGTTCTGAAGGAGATGGCTGAAGAGATGATGGAGGCATTGGTAATGATCTTTCAAGAATCACTAGATTCCAGAATGGTTCCAGAAGATGTGACATTTGCAATTTTCCATCCACTCTTCAAGAACGCAGAGAGGCAGAAGAAAGGAAACTATCGGCTAGTTAGTCTGACCTCAGTGGTCGGGAAAATGTTGCCTTGATTATCAAAGATGAAGTCTCAAGGTACTTGGAGGACCGTGATAAAATAGGTCATTGTCACCATGGTTTCTTTAAGAGAAAATCTTGCCTGACAAATCCTTTAATTCTTTGAAGAAAGTACAAGCAGGATAGATAAAGAAGAATATGTTGATGTGTTTTGGTTTTCAGAAGGCCTTTGACAAGGTGCCACATGTGAGGCTGCTTAATAAGCTACAAGCCCATGGTATTAGATTCTAGCATGGATATATAGTGGTTTATTGGCAGGCGGCAATGAGTGGGAAAAAAGAGAGCCTTTTCTGGTTGGCTGCTGGTGAGTAGTGTTGTTCCACAGGGGTCTGTGTTGGGACTAATTCTTTTTACGTTATATGTCAATGATTTGGATGATAGAATTGATTGCTTCCAAAGTTTACAGATGATATGTTGATATTTATTTGAGGGGAGGCAGGTAGCCTTAATGAAATAGAGATGGTATAGAAGGACTGAGATTAGGAGAATGGGCAAAGAAATGGTGGATGGAATACAGTGTCAGGAAGTGTATGGTCATGCACTTTGGTAGAAAAAATGAAAGGATTGATTCTTTTCTAAATGGAGAGAAAATACAAAAATCTGAGCTGCAAAGGGACTTGGGAGACCTTGTGCAGGTTTTGTTGAAGGTTAATTTGCAAGCTGAGTCTGTGGTGAGTAAGGCAAATGTGATGTTAGCATTCATTTCAAGAAAACTAGAATATGAAAACTAGGATGTAATACTAAGACTTTATAAAGCACTGGTGAGGCCGCACTTGGACTATTGTAATCAGCTTTGGACCCCTTATCTTAGAAAGAGTGTGCTGAAACTAGAGAGTATTCAAAGGAGGTTCATGAAAATGATTCCAGGATTGAATGGCTTGTCATATGAAGACTGTTGGACAGCTCTGGGCCTGTATTCACTTGAATTTGAAAGAATGAGGGATGACCTCAGTGAGATGTGTTGAATAGTGAAAGGCCTTGATGGAGTGAATGTGGAGAGGATGTTTCCTGTGGTGGTGAGTGTAAGATCAGAGCACACTGCCTCAGAATAGAGGGGTGTCCTTTTAGAATGGAGATGAGGAGGTATTTCTTTAGCCAGAGCATGATGAACCTGTGGAATTCTTTGCCACAAACAGCTGTGGAGGCCAAGTCTTTATGCATATATTTAAGGCAGAGGTTGATGGATTCTTGATTGGTGAGGACATGCAAGGATACAGGGAGAAGGCAGGAAATAGCAGCTGAGAGGAAAATTGAATCAGTCCTAAAGAAATAGTGGAACAGACTTTATGGGCCAAATAGTCTAATACTGCTCTGATAACTTATGGTCTTATTATCTAATCAAGGAATTGTGTCCAACCTGTGAAGGTTTACTCCCTTTCCATAAATGACAAAGGTTTAATTACTCTCTCTCTCTCTCTCTCTTCCTCCCTCTCTCTCTCTTCCCCCATCTCTCTATCTCTCTCTCTCTCTCTCTCTCTCTCTCTCTCTCTCTCTCTCTCTCTCTCTCTCCCCCTCCCTCCCTCCCTCCCTCCCCCTCATGGCTCCCACCATTCGTTTCAGAAAATAGAAGTTACTGCTCATAATTTCCCTTTACACATTGATTTTTTAAAAACAATCAAATACTGACAATACAAGGATTGATATGGCAGGGAAATGGGTAAGGAAGATATATTACTAGTTGACCATGTAGATTAAGTGCAATGATAGCTCGTTTAAATGAGCCAAGTTATAGATTCATTCAACAAAACTCTTCCAACTTTTTAATGTTTTCATTCTATACTTTTAAAGATCCAACAGATTATTTCTCAAAGCTATAATGTCCTTGAATGTTCTATTGCCTAGCCATCTTAATATTTGATAAATCTTCCCAAAATTTCAAAAAGACCAAAATCTGACTTTTGTATTAATTATCATTTATAGCTTTAGAATGTAGCAACCTAATATTTTAGCCAAAATTGCTCAACGAAAACATCACTTTTTAAGAAATACTGTATATATATAGAAATAATTCCACTTCAAGGTACATCATTACATACAAAATACCTGGTGCATTCCATCTACCTACTCAAAGTAGCGTGATCTATAGGTTTGATTTCGGCTACTTCAATTCAGCCACTGAAATCATTTACCCTTGCATCCAGTCATAAATGCACAAAATGCCAGTGAGGTAGATCTATATCCTGCAGAAGAATGATCTTAAACTAGAATGTGGACATTCATCCATTGATGTAGGCAACTACATGGTAAGTTAAAAAATTTATCAGAGGAAAATGAGACAAGAGTGTTTCTCTTTCTTCAATATAATTATACAAAACATTTCAAATGATAAAGGTATCATCAGCATTTATTGGCAAGCTCCAAATGGTCTATGTTATTTTCTAAAATGTTCTTTTTGAAATGCTACAATTTTTTTGTAGGGCTACTAATAGTGAATTTAGAATCCTCTGCCCTCCAAAACCTCTGTGAAGGAGCAGTGATATATTACAAAGACAGGACTGTATGCATGACTTGAAGGGGGACCAAGTTTGGAAGGACTAGGTAATGACGCAGGATGTCAGTTCATTAGAATATGGCCCAAGTGCAGAGGGAGAGAGAGGCACCGAGTGCTTCTATGCTTCATAGACTTTACTGAGAACAGGGATTTAAGGGAAAGCAAAAACAAGAAATGCTAGGCCAAAGAAGGCTATTTACAAAAACTCTCAAATGGAAAACTAGATGCTAACATAGTGGCTAAATGGAATAATTAAATATAAAACAAATGCCGCTAGCATTCAGCATCAGTCGACTCGACAGTCCACTTTCTCAGTCAAGGCCGAATACAAGCAGGCAGTGTAACATTGATGTACTTTGCTCAAGTCGCCACAAGCACTACAATGAAAAGAAGGGAGTTAAATACCACCATAATAAAATAAAAATTAACTGTACATTTCACCAGCGCAATTGTTGAATCTGCTGTGCTGCCGACTCCGTGGTTGTGACAGCGTCCCCCTTCCTAGGCACAGCTCCTGAGGTGCCACAGACCTGTGCCAACTGGAAGTCCCGGATGAGCGACTTGTCCAAGATGTCCTTCAGTGGGATCTCCAAGAACATTCTTCAGGACCATATCCTTCCTAATCCACAAGGTTCTGGTCCTTAGCACGTACCCGGCAAGCTGCCAGGAGGTACCACACAGGGAACCATCTACCAAGTGAGGAGGAGGGGGAGGCGGGGTGACTGGGGCTTGGGGAGAAGACATAACTGGTTTGAGGTGGGAAACATGGGATACTAGGTGGGTCTTCAGTGATGCTTCAGACACAATCTATATGAGACCTTGTTGGCAGCATTTTCCACTACAAATGGTCCACGTAGCATGGAGCCAATTTGCAGCTCTTGACTTTCAGGGGAAGATCCATCGATGCCAACCAGACCTCTTTTCCTGGCTTGAATGGCCTTACCTTTCGGGGGAGCCAATCAGTCTGCTGACATGGTGTTTCTGGGTGTGCAGCAAAGAAGCACTGGCTTGTTACCATGTGCACTTGTAGCACTGGATCAGCTGTTCAGCAGCAGGAATTACTTCATCAATCTCCTGGTCAGGGAAAAGTGGGAGCTGGAATCCCTTCTGGCTTTCAAAGGGGTCACACCCATGGAGGATGATTGAAGGTTATTGTGGGCGATCTCTACCCAAACCAATTGGGAGCTCCAGGAAATGGAGTTGTAGGAGACAAGGCACTGCAGGTTGTCTCCAACTCTTGGTTCACTTTTACAGTCTAGCCATTGGATTGGGGTGAAAACCAGGCAAGAGGCTGGCTGTGACTCCTACAGAAAAGCAGAAAGCCTTTCAAAAGTGGGAAGTGACCCATGGTCCATGATTAGACACGATCCCTTGAAGCCTGAACACATGTTGAACCATGAATATTGCAGTCTCAAGAGCCGATGGGAGCTTGGGGAGGGCAATGAAGTGGGAAATCTTGGAAAATCAATCCACAATGACCAAAATGGTGGTGTTTCCATTAGACAGGGACAGACCAGTGATGAAATCCACTGAGATGTGGTTCCAGGGGCAGTGGGGCACAGACACTGACAAAACAGACCCACAGGACACTGACCTGATGTCTTATTCTGAGTGCAGGTGGGACAGGCAGATAGAAAGTCGTGCATATCATGGGACATAGATGGTCACCAAAACTTATAAGCTCCTGGGTCCTTCGAATTCCCAGATGCCCAACCAGATGGGAGGAGGGGTCCCAGGCCAACACTTTGGAGCGCACCACAGCAGGGACAAACAGCCGGTTGGGAGGTCCAACAGCAGGGTTCTGAGTCCGATTGTTGGGCGGTCCTCACCTCCACCACTATTCCCCAGATCACCCGAGCAGCAATACACGAACAAGGAAGAATGGGCTCTGGATCGGCATTTTCCACAGACCTGTTGAACTGGTGGGAGAGAGTGTCGACCTTAGTATTCTTGCTGCAGTGAAGATAGGTGAGGATGAAATTAAATTGGGTGAAGAAGAGAGCCTACCAGGCTTGATGAGAGTTGAATCTGTTTGTATCCTGCATGAAGAAGAAGTTCTTGTGACCTGTCCAGACCACCAAGAAAGGATGCTCTGTCCCCTCCAGCCAGCGTCACCATTTCTCTCGGGTCTCCTGGAGAGCCAAAACTTCCAGCTTCCCAACGTCATAGTTCCTCTCAGCCAGAGTCAAGCGACAGAAAAGATAGACACAAAAGTGCAGCTGGCTATTCGCACAAGAGTGCTTAGAGAGGACAGCTCTAATGCTGACATTGGATGCATTCTCCTGGACTACGGATGGCTATGCTGGGTCTGAGTAAAACCACTGGGGCAGTGGTGAAATGTTGAAACGTTAAAATGTTGCTTCAACTCCAAAAAATTCTTGGTCAGCATTGTCTGTCCAATGGAATCCTGCATAGGTCTTCCTGGAGAGTGCATTTATGGGAGCCACGACAGAGTTGAAATTCCGAATGAAGCAGTGATAAAAATTTTTAACCCCATGAAGCGTCATACCTATACGACTGTAGATGGTTTGGGCCACTCTGTGACTGCCTGAACTCTACTAAGGTCTATTTGAACACTGGATGGGGTAAGTATATAGCCCAAAAATAACACCTGGTCTTTATGGAATCACAAACAGTAGGGAATCTGCAAATGCTGGAAATCCAAACAACACACACAAAATAGAAACATAGAAACATAGAAAACCTACAGCACAATACATACCCTTCGCCCACAATGCTGTGCCGAACATGTACTTACTTTAGAAATTACCTAGGGTTACCCACAGACTTCTATTTTACTAAGCTCCATGTACCTATCCAAGAGTCTCTTAAAAGACCCTATCGTATTTGCCTCCACCACCATTGCCGGCAGCCCATTCCACGTACTTACCACTCTCTGCATAAAAAACTTACCCCTGACATCTTTGTACCTAGTTCCAAGCAGCTTAAAATTGTCCTCTCGTATTAGCCATTTGAGCCCTGGGAAAAAGCCTTTGACTATCCACATGATCAATGCCTCTCATCATCTTATACACCTCTATCAGATCACCTCTCATCCTCTGTCGATCCAAGGAGAAAAGGCCAAGTTCACTCAACCTATTCTCATAAGGCATGCTCCCCGATCCATGCAACATCCTTGTAAGTCTCCTCTGCACCTTTTCTATAGTTTCCACATCCTTACTGTAATGAGTTGACCAGAACTGAGCGCAGTACTCCAAGTGCGGTCTGACCAGGGTCCTATGTAGCTGTAACATTACCCCTCAGCTCTTAAACTCAATCTCTCAGTTGATGAAGGCAAAGGACCATATGCCTTCTTAACCACACAGTGAACTTGCGCAGCAGCTTTGAGTGTCCCATGGACTTGGACCACAAGATCCCTCTGATCCTTCACATTGCCAAGAGTCTTACCATTAATACTATATTATGTTAACATATTTGACCTACCAAAATGAACCATCTCACACTTACATAGGTTGAACTCCATCTGCCACTTCTCAGCACAGTTTTGCATCTTATCAATGCCCCACTGTAATCTCTGACAGCCCTCCACACTATCCACAACACGCCCAAACCGTTGTGTCATCAGCAAATTTACTTATCCATCCCTTCACTTCCTCATCCAGGTCATTGATAAAAATCACAAGGAGAACAGGTCCCAGAATAGATCCCTGAGGCACACCACTGGTCACTGTCCACCATGCAGAATATGACTCGTCTACAACCACTCTTTGCCTTCTGTGAGCAAGCCAATTCTGGATCCACAAAGCAAGTTCTCCTTGGATCCCATTCCTCCTTACTTTCTCAATAAGCCTTATCAAATGTCTTGCTGAAATCCATATACACTACATCTACTGCTCTACCTTCATCAATATGTTTAGTCACATCCTCATAAAATTCAATCAGGCTCGTAAGGCATGACCTGCCTTTGACAAAGCCATGCTGACTACTCGTAATCATATTATATAACCATATAACCATATAACAATTACAGCACAGAAATAGGCCATTTCGGCCCTTCTAGTCCATGCCGAATGCTTACTCTCACCTAGTCCCACCGACCTGCACTCAGCCCATAACCCTCCATTCCTTTCTTGTCTATATAGCTATCCAATTTTACTTTAAATGACAATATCGAGCCTGCCTCTACCACTTCTACTGGAAGATTGTTCCACACAGCTACCACTCTCTGAGTAAAGAAGTTCCCCTTCGAGTTACACCTAAACATTGCCCCCTAACTCTCAACTCATGTCCTCTTGTTTGAATCTCCCCTACTCTCAATGGAAAAAAGCCTATCCACATCAACTCTATCTATTCTCCTCATAATTTTAAATACCTCTATCAAGTCCTCCCTCACCCTTCTATGCTCCAAAGAATAAAGACCCAACTTGTTCAACCTTTCTCTTTAACTTAGGTGCTGAAACCCAGGTAACATTCTAGTAAATCTTCTCTGTGCTCTCTCTATTTTGTTGACATCTTTCCTATAATTCGGTGACCAGAACTGTACACAATACTCCAAATTTGGCCTTACCAATGCCTTGTACAATTTTAGCATTACAACCTAACTCCGATACTCAATGTTCTGATTTATAAAGGCCAGCATACCAAAAGCTTTCTTCACCACCCTATCCACATGAGATTCCACCTTCAGGGAACTATGCACCATTATTCCTAGATCTCTTTGTTCTACTGCATTCTTCATTTACCACATATGTCCCATCTTGATTAGTCCTACCAAAATGTAGCACCTCACACTTACCAGCATTAAACTCCATTTGCCATCTTTCAGCCCACTCTTCTAACTGGCCTAAATCTCTCTGCAAGCTTTGAAAGCATACTTCATTATCCACCACGCCACCTACCTTAGTATCTTCTGCATACTTACTAATCCAATTTACCACCCCATCATCCAGATCATTAATGTATATGGCAAACAACACTGGACCCAGTACAGATCCCTGAGGCACACCACTAGTCACTGGCCTCCAACCTGACAAACAGTTATCCACCACGACTCTCTGGCGTCTCCCATCCAGCCACTGCTAAATCCATTTTCCTACTTCAATATTAATACCTGACGATTGAACCTTCCTAACCAACCTTCTGTGTGGAACCTTGTCAAAGGCCTTACTGAAGTCCATATAGACAACATCCGCTGCTTTACCCTTGTCAATTTTCCTAGCAACCTCTTCAAAAAATTTGTAAGATTTGTCAATCATGACTTTCCATGCACAAATCCATGTTGACTGTTCCTAATCAGACCCTGTCTATCCAGATAATTATATATACCATCTTTAAGAATACTTCCCATTAATTTACCGACCACTGACATCAAACTTACAGGCTGATAATTGCTAGGTTTACTCTTAGAACCCTTTTTAAACAATGGAACAACATGAGCAATACGCCAGTCTTCCGGCACCATCCCCGTTTCTAATGACATTTGAAATATTTCTGTCAGAGCCCCTGCTGTTTCTACACTAGCTTCCCTCAAGGTCCTAGGGAATATTCTGTCAGGACCCAGAGACTTATCCACTTTTATATTCCTTAAAAACACCAATATTTCCTCTTCTTTAATCATCATAGTTTCCATGATTTCCCTACTTGTTTCCCTTACCTTACACAATTCAATATCCTTCTCCTTAGTGAATACCGAAGAAAAGAAGTTGTTCAATATCTCCCCCATTTCTTTTGGTTCCACACATAGCTATCCTGATATTGAATCCCCTCGGATTCAAGTGCAACCTGTCCTTTTTGTACAAGTTACGCCTGCCCCAAAGTAGGTCCCAATGATCCAGAAATCTGAATCCCTGCGCCCTGCTCCAATCATTCAGCCACGCATTTATCTTCCACCTCACTCTATTCTCATACTCACTGTCGCGTGGCACAGGCAGTAATCCCGAGATTACTGCCTTTGAGGTCCTGCTTCTCAACCTTCCTTCCTAACTCCCTGTAGTCTGTTTTCAGGGTCTCCTCCATTTTCCTACCTATGTTGTTGGTACCAATATGTACCACGACTTCTGGCAGTTCACTTTCCCACTTCAGGATATCGTGGACACGATCAGAAACATCCTGGACCCTGGAACCTGGGAGGCAAGCTACCATCCATGTTGCTTTCCTGCGTCCACTGAATCACCTGTCCGACCCGCTAGCTATAGAGTCCCCTATTACTGCTGCCTTCTGAGCCACAGGGCCAGGCTGTTGGTTCCCCCAGGTAGGCCGTGCCCCCCAACAGTACTCAAAGAGGCGCACTTATTGTTAAGGGGGACGGCTACAGGGGTACTCTCTAGTATCTTACCCTTGCCCTTCCCTCTCCTGACTGTTACCCACTGATCTATCTCTCGAGGCCCCGGTGTGACTACTTGCCTATAGCTCCTCTCTATCACCTCCTCACTTTCCCTGACCAGATGAAGGTCATCGTTTTGGGCCGAGACCCTTCGGCAGGACTGGAGAAAAAAAGATGAGGAGTAGATTTTTTTTTCTCCAGTCCTTCTGAAGAGTCTTGGCCCGAAACGCCGAGTATACTTTTTTCCATAGATGCAGTGTGTGGGTGACCTGGTCTTTATGGTTCTCACATTTCTCAGGCTTGGTGTGCAGGTTATTTTCGAGGAGCTGTCTGAGAACCCTCTGGACATGCTGGACGTGTTCCTGATGAGAGTGGAAATAGGTAAGGATGTCATCTAAATACACAACATGAACTGGTTCAATATGTCCCTGAGCATATCATTAACTGAGGCCTGGAATACAGCGAGAGCAATGGCCGGATCACAGGGTATCACAAGGTACTCATAGGTACACTTAAACATGTTGAAAACTGTCCTTCACTCATCCCCTTCGTTGATACAAACCAGATTGTAAGCATTGCACAGATCAATTATGGAAATTATGGTTGCTCCCTGGAGATGTTCCTTGGCCACATTATGGTTGCTCCCTGGCCACAGTCATATGGCCAGTGTGGAGGCAAGGAGGTGGCCTTCCTTTTACTGAAGACCTCAAGAAGATCCCCGTATTCAGCCGGAATCCCAGACAGGTCCACGTCCTTAGCTAACACAGAGGAGATTCATGGAACAGAACTTGATCTGGACCCAGACTGTTAGATGGGCATGTTGGTCCCCACATTTGGAGTGCTTCTGGAGACCAATTGATCGTTAGTTATATCGGTATAACCAGAGGAGACCTTACACCAGTGGCAGTTCTGATGAATCAAACAGATAGAATGAGAGTTGTTCGCTGCAGTTGCTTTTAGGCAGAAGTTGGAGGAGTTGGGTGGAAAGGTTGATCCGGCTGGTGCTGAGAGGTCGACCATCCAGGACATTGATATTGATTTTTCTCTTAATTCCTGGGTTGGAACTCCCCACCTTTGAGCTAGAGAGATGTCCATGAGATACCTGGCAACATCGGGGTTGATAAATGCCTTATGTTCGTGGGTCTGACACCTCCACAACAAGGAAGCTGCGAGCATTACAGAATTACAGGAAGCTGACTGAAGAGAGAACCGACCCATCAGGATTCCCCTCCCTGCTGACCCGTATTCTCTTTTACTGGTCACTTGGGAAATGCCACCTGGAAAAGTCCTGGATCACCACAATAGAAGCAGGAACCTGTCCTCTTACGCCACTCTCATTCCTCCTGAGATAGTTGCGTGCATTTGCATATGCTCCTTCATGGACTGGGTGCAGAGTGGTGAGAAGGTGAGGGAAGATGTATATCAGATAGCACGTAGAAAGCCTGAGACATTCTTTCCCTGCGTTACTCAGTTATCCAGCCATCAGTTTGAATAGCCAGATTAATCAGGTCATCTAGACTATCTCTCTCGTCACAGACAGCAATCTCATGCTGGACCCCGTGTTCAGTCCACACTGGAAAGCAGTGATGAAAGATCTCTCATTCCATCCTGTATCTACTGCAAACGTGTGGAATTTGATGCATAGGCTCTCACTGTCTCTCTGCCTGGGCACTGGTCCAGGAGTTGGTGAGCAGACTCCTGATCCCGTACTAGAAGGTCAAATCCTTCCTTAACTCTTCAACAAAATGACCAAACAACTGGGCTGCCAGGTATCCTTGCTTCCAAAAAGCGTTGAACCTGATGAGTGGAGTTCCAACTAGGAGACTGATCATGTACGCCAGTTTTTGTGCATCACCAAAATGACCAGGCTGGGCTTGAAATGTCAGCTCACATTGGGTAATAAAATGCCTGCAGCCATCAGGATCACCAGAGTATCTGGCTGGTGGTGGAATATTTGGTTTCTGTATGGACATGGGTGTCTGTGGGGGTCCAAAAGCGGGAGTCTCTGGGGGTCCTGGTGTGGGTATCTGTGGGGTTCTGGGCACAGAAGTGGGAGTGTTAGTGGTAGAGATTGTAGGGGCAGCAGAAAAGTAGGAACTCTGAGGTGCCGGAAGTGGGACTGATGCGGCCAAAGGCTGTTGAAATGCATTCATAAGAACGCTAATGGCTGTCAGCTGATGCCGGCTGTCCACAGTGAGTTCAAGGACAGCGGCCATAAGAGTGGAAATCGCAGACATCTGACTCCAAAGATCTGTGGTGAGATGTTGAATAGTTGCGGCAAGGGGTAATACCTGTTCCTCCAGATGAGACTGCACTTGTCGGCACGAGATTATCCATGTTTAAGGACTCATCAAAAAAACTCAAACACCACGCTTGTTGCCAACTGTATCAAGTCAGATGCAGACGATTGTGGCCCCACAAAATTATTCAGAGTCTTCCCCGAACAGAAGCCTGCTCAGAATTAACAGGTGACTTATTGAGAAGTTCTGAAGCCTGCATATATTCCAAATGCATAGATGTAGTTGAGATGTTCTGTAGCTTCCCTGAATTAAAATATTTGTTTGAGGAAAACAGAAGTTAATTAGGGTGAATGGGCACAAAAAGCAGTCTAATGGGAAAATTCATTTTGATATTATTGTGTACAAAGTTAAAAATAAATCGTTTTTAATCCATAATTTTAATTTACTGAGAGAAAAAAAAATCATGCATTGCAGTTTTTAGCAAAGGCAATTTTCTATGATTCAACATTTCACAATTATAATAACTCATAAAATATTTATGCCCTCAGTTGAAGATTTCCCATAGGATAGATGTACAAATGCATTTAAATGATGGATGTCAAAATAAAGGGCATCCAGATACCTGAAAATCTAAGGGGACAAATACAGGATTGTTAAGTACCAGAAGTGGGATTTCCTGATATGAAGGAAAATTTGGATAGTTAATAATAAATGCAAAATGCTGCAGGAATTCAGCATTTCAGGTAGTATACAGGGAAAGGAATACATAGTTAATGTTTTGGGTTGAGACACTTCACTGAAATGGATGAAGAATCTGGGCCCAAAATGCCAACTACTTATTCCTTTTCATTGATGCTGCTTGACCTGTTGAGTTCCTCCAGCATCTTGTATGTGATACTCTGGATTTCCAGCATCTGCAGAATATCTTGTGTTTATAGTTTATAATATAGTCAATTTATATTCACTTCTGATTCTGTTATTTTAAATTTCAGTTGTCTTAAATAAAGTAAATGTGTACCTATCTTTCACCACTTCTTATCTTGTAGTTATACTTAGAGATTACAATGATACAGAATCATTATATCATGCTTATTAAATCATACAGATGATTTGAACTTTCACTTCACATGGAGTTAAGGAGAATTTAATAGCACCTACATTTCAATAATTCTATGTGCTACTATTTTCCAAGTCATACTGCTTCCATTATAAATTCAAATAGAAGAATGCTATTGATATTCACCTTAGCTCCTCAAGAATCAATGTGCTTTGGGAAGAAAAGAATTATAATTTGCACCCTGGGGATGATCTATTTATATCTGTATTAGACAGCTCATGATGTGCACATGAGATGTTTAATGTGGATTTCAATGTATAACACAAAACAAAGGCTAGAACTACGCAATTATAAATTATGGACCAGACTTTGTGTTTAGTCTTAGTTCAACTTTGTGAGGTCGGCAGAACTTTTAGGGTGTGTGCATATTTAATATAGAAATGCTGAAGTTTCTGTTTATAGTTCGTAATATCTTTACAGATTGTTTTTTGTCGACTTCTCCAACACAAAAACTGATCTTAATTTCAATTATTAGGATCTAGCCTTTGCAGTGAAATACCTTGTAATCATTCTTTTTTTCTCCAAGAATGCCAAGTGGGGTTTTTAAATGGTGTAATTTTCCAATTATTGGCTTTAACTATAATCTCATGTATCAATACTGTATTTCTGTCAGAAGTTAAGATTATACTCTTTACTTTCTGATTTGCTTTCTGTAAGTATTCTTAATGTGATGGGTTGATGATATCACTGCTGCTGAATACCAGAGATCTTCTGAAATAAACTTGGCAGCAGCACAGATTAGAGAAGGACCATAAAGAATGCTAGAATTCTCAGGGAATCTTTCCTCAAGGTCAATAACAAATGATCTTGCTTTACCACTGAGTGCAATTTCAGAACCTATATATTGGTTAACAACTGGAAATTTTTATCTCCAGTCAAAATTTAGAAATTATGCTGTACATTTCCTATGATAAATAATTTTCTGCCCTGGTGATCTTGCATATAACAGGGACATTGACTTGCTGGTTCTCAAATCTGAACATACATATGTGTGAGCACAGAGCATATCGACATTAGAGTCACAAATTTAGTTTGAACACAATGAATAAAGGGTTTCTGAACAGGCTGATGGTAAAGAAAGGCTACTGAAACGAGTATTTTATTTACATGTTAAGTAATCCAATTACTTGAATAAGCTTTGGTCGAAACACTTCATAAAGTGTTATTTTATTCTGCTCCTCAGGCAAGTGTTAAATATATTTGAGAAAAGATAAACACGTACTAAACAAAAATGAACTCCCACAGAAAACTCATAAACAATAAAGGACATAGAACTTAGAAAGTTGTAAGTCAAAAATGAATGATTGAGCTATGTGAACAGTAAATGACACTAAGTATATGGATACATGATAGACATTTTAATTCAAAAATTGCACCACTACCATTAAATACTCATGAGTGGATTGGCCCTATTTGTACTCATCTCAGTGCAAAATCCTCAGCTGACTCTTTTGAATATCTTATCCCATGGCTATTCAAACTGGTGAAACAGCATTTGAAGATGCTATTGAGAATCTGAGGCTATACATTGAAACCACACAGATGCTCTATATAAATAGGAAATGAGTAGACCACTACACAGTTTAATCACCTTCTCATCCCATTAGCTACCACTATCAGTGAAGTATTTGCTATTACTGTGGCCTTACATGTGACCTCAGAACCCAGAAGACTGCAGTGGAATTGATTCCTTCTTGATCTCAAATGACTGCTTTGAAAAGAAAAAAAAACTGTTTGATGTATAAAACTGAATGTGCAGGGCTGAGTGCAACCAATAGCCAATACTCCTGCATGTGTTTACTACCAACAACCCAGTACGAACTTTACCTTTAGTTTACACTGTATAATTCAACAAGGAAGAAATGATTGCAGTAAAGAAGAAGCAGTGTACAGTTGTCAAAATAAAAAAAATGAGACAAAGTAGTCAAAGATAAAAAGGTCAAAGCATGATCCTGATAGGCAGTACATGAAGAATGAGCAATGAAGCTAGGGAGTAGAGAGAAGAGATACCAGTATTAAATCATAAGGTATCACTTTGAAAGAAATACTGCCAGCATGATGACAGGCAGGAAGTGCAATTGTTATATATAGAACTAATATTAGGAAGCGCAGTCCCCTTGGGCCTGCTGTGCTGTTCAGTAAAGTCTTCGGCCTTAACTCCATTTTCTTACCTGATCCCTTTAACACTTGATTCCCCTGAAGTTCAAAAATCTGTCTATTTTTGATTTAGAAATAACTCATGACTCAGTATGCACAGAATCCTTGGGAAAAGAATCCCAAAGATTTACAAGCCATTGAGAGAAGAATGTCCACCTCATTCAGTTTTGAACAGTTAACACTTTTTCTTATGGTAGAAAGGTGACAAGAGTATTTGCTGATACAGCAATGAAGGAATGTGGGATTTATTTCTTTCTCCTTGGGGGGCTCAGAAGGTAAGAATCAACAAAGATTTATTATTGGTTTTATTAAAACTAAGGCACAAACAGTTTCCAAAACTAAAACAGATAGCAAGTTTCACGGTCTCTTTCTTAAGGAAGACTGAGGGTTTAATTATTTGTTGTCGACTCCTTTAAACTGCTCTAATGTGCTATTTATTACTTCTAATGCTGTTCGTTTAATTACTGTTAATAGTTGAATGAAAAAAAAATGTTACTTGCCCCTATATTTGTTTCACTCTGCTCATGTGGCCACTGGTACTAAGGGTACAAAGAGGTCTGTGATGATATATACAAATCCCTAACATGTATTTTTCAAAAGTCAGCGAAGACTAGTGAAATCCCTAAGAACTGGACATAGGCTAATGTTCTCCAGGTATATAACAAGGGTGAGTGCACTGACTCTGGTAACTATAGATCAGTAACTTAACGTGAATCATAGGTAAGATAATACAAGCATTAATAAAGACTATTAAGACCATAAGACCATAAAACTTAGGAGCAGAATTAGGTCAATTGGCTCATTGAGTCTGCTCCACTATTCAATCATGGCTGATCCTTTTTTTCCCTCCTCAGCCCCATTCCCTGGCCTTCTCCCCATAGCCTTTGATGTCATGTCCAATCAAGAACCTGTCAAGCCGTGTCTTAACTATACCCAACAACCTGGCCTCCACAGTTGCCTGTGGTAATAAATTCCACAAGTTCACCATCCTCTGGCTAAAGAAATTTCTCCACATCTCTGTTTTAAATGGATGCCCCTCTATACTGAAGCTGTGCCCTCTTCTTCTAGACTCCTCCACCATGGGACAACCCTTTCATTCCCTTAATCATCCTTAGGAACCTCCTCTGAACCCTCTCCAATGCCAGCACATGGTTTCTTAGATGAGGAGCCCAAAACTGGTTACAATACTCAAGGAGAGGCCTCACGAGTGCCTTATAAAGCCTCAGCATCACATCCCTGCTCTTGTATTCTAGACCGTGTGAAGTGAATGCTATCATTGCATTTGCCTTCTTCACCACTGATTCTACCTGCAGGTTAACCTTTAGGTTGTTCTGCACTAGGACTCTCAAGTCCCCTTGCATCTCAGATTTTTGTATTTTCTCATTTTCTCCTCATTTAGAAAATAGTCTACATGTTTACTTCTTCTACCAAAGTGCATGACCATGCATTTTCCAACATTGTACTTAATTTACCACTTTCTTGTCTATTCTCCTAACCTGTCAAAGTCCTTCAGCAGCCTACCTGTTTCCTCAATACTATCTGCCCCTCCACCAATCTTCATATCATCTGCAAACTTGGCAAAAAAGCCATCTATTCCATCCTCTAAATTATTGATATACAGCATTAAAATGAGCGGTCCCAACATCGACCCCCACAGGACACCACAAATCACTGGCAGCCAACCAGAAAGGGGTCCTTTTATTCCAACTCGCTGCCTCCTACCAATCAGCTAATGCTCTAACCATGCCACTAACTTTCCTGTAATACAATGGGTCTTAATTTGGTAAACAGCCTCATGTGTGGTACCTTGTCAAAGGCCTTCTGAAAACCCAAATATACAACATCCACTGCATTCCCTTTATCTATCCTACTTGTAATCGCCTCAAAGAATTCCAACAAGTTCATCAGAGAAGATTTTCCCTTAAGGAAACCATGTTGACTTTGTCCTACCTTGTCCTGTGTCACCAAGTACTCCATAACCTCATCCTTAACAATTGACTCCAACATCTTCCCAACCACTGAGGTCAGGCTAATTGGTCTATAATTTCCTTTCTGCTGCCTTCCTCCTTTCTTAAAGAATAGTGTGACGTTTACAATTTTCCAGACCTCTGGTATCACACCAGAGTCCAATGATTGAAAGATCATTACTGAACCCGAGGGTACAGTTCATATGGTCCGAATGACTTTTGTACCCTTAGTGAATAATGGGATGGAAAAGTAGCTGATAAGAACAGGCATGTCAGCAGAAAGCCAGCATTGGTTCAGAAAGGGGAAATCATATTTTACTAGTAGGTTGTTCTATAAAGAGGCAACTGAAATTTATGATAACAATAGAGCATTTGATATCAATTATTTGGACTTTCAGAAGGATTTTGACAAGGTGTCCCACAAGAGATTAATAATCAAAATTACTGGAGGTAATTGGGTTCCACAGGGATCAGTTTTGGAGCTACTGCTGTTTTTTTTTTATTTGTACTACTGATTTGGATAAGCACATAACAAATAAACTAGTAACGTTTGCAGAAGTCACAAAATTAGGCGGGGGGGGGTGGGTGGTGGCCGTGAGGGCTGATCACATACAGGTAGCATGTCTACAGTTAGATATAAACAAAATCCAGACATGAGCAGATAAATGGTAGAAGAAATTTAATGTAAGTAAGTGTAAGATATTATATATAGGAAGCAGAAATATTAGATATAAATATGCAGTGGGGGGATTCTTGAGTTACAAAGTGCACTGTGGTAGATTCATCACTATCAACATCTAGATAATGCACAGAAACAACTTGGAAGGCTAGTAGAATGTTGTCTATATCATGTGCTCATTGGAGTTCAAAACAAGAGACGTTCTCCTTCAGCTGTGTAAGGTGCCTGTGCGGCTAAACCTCGAGTACCGTGTACAATTTTGGTCTCCATATTTTGTGAGGGATGTGAAGGCACTGCAGAGAGTTCAGAGAAGGCCAGTGAGACTCATTCCAGGTCTTCGGGGTGTGAGCTATGAAGGAAGATTGAAAGGATTAAATTTTTGTAACCTAAGTAGACATAGAATGACAGGAGACATGATAGAAGTGTTCAAAATCATTAGGGGTATAAGTAATGTGGATGCCAGCTGCTACTTCAAAGTTTATCCATCAACGAGGACATGGGGTCATAGGCGGAGACTAGTTAAAGGAAGATTTCAGGATAACATCAGGAAGCATTTCTTTTCACAGTGAGTTGTGGACACCATGAACAAGCTACCTGTCTGTGTAGTCGAGAGTAGTACCTTAGAGACTTGCATATTTAAACTCGATAGTAATTTCAACACACTATGTGTGTAGGAGTTTGCAAGTTTGTTGGTTCAAATGGCCTATCCTTGTCAAAACTTTCTAACATTCTATCATGGAGGAATCTAGGACCAAAGAACACAGCCTCAAAATAAAAGGACGTTCCTTTAGGAGAAATTCCTTTAGTCAGAAGGTGTTGAATGTATTTTCACAAATGGCAGTAGAGAGCACAGTTTTGGGTATTTAAAGCAGAAGTTGATAGGTTCTTGATTAATTAGCCTGTCAAAGGTTATGGGGAGATGGGGAGAAGGCAGGGTAGAGTAAAATCAGATGGCAGAGCAGACTTAATGGGCCAAATGATCCAATTCAGCTCCTATGTCTTATGGGCTTATGGTTTACTACTAGAGTGAATAATTGCATGATTGAGACAGTGGGTTCTTCAGAGAGCTAATGTAGAAAACAGACATAGGAGTAAGCTAATTGACTTCTCAGTTTTGATACACTATTCAATAAGATTATGGTTGATCTTTTATTTCAGTGCCATCTTCCTGCAATAAATTCCTCTTCTTGATTCCTTTATTATCTAACAGTCTTTCTCTCTAAGTCTTAAATATACTTATTGACTGAGTTTTCATGGGCCTCTTGAGCGAAGATTTGCTACACCCTGAGTGAAGAAAATTCTTCTTATCTCAATTTCAAGTGACCAATTCTAGTGAGGGAAAATATCATCTCTGCATCTTCATATCAAGTACTTCTAGGATGCTTCACTTGAATGAAGCCACTGCTTGCTTTTCTGTACTTTGGCAAATAGAGGTCACTTTCACTGCATTTAATATGCCAGGCATCTTGTCCATTCAATCTTCTCTGTACTTCCTCTAGAGCAAATATTTCATTTTCTGGTATGATTAGCAGGGATTCTAACTTTAGTCACAGTGTTCGACATGGTGGTGTCATAGTATTGGCTCCTCAGCCAAGCAGATACACTAAGTATCAAAACCTGCATTTGCCTATTGTGTTATATATGTAATACCCTGGCTAAAGTTTCTACTGCTATGCTGTGAGGTAATTTATATTGACAGTTTTCTGTAGAAGCAGTGTGTCATGCAAGAAAGTGTGTTTTGGCTTCAGCTAAGGACCCATGTTGTCCAGCTTTGGAATGCGAGCCAGCCAATCAGGATTGGGAGATGTGAGAGAAGTTTCTAGAGAGCTGTGGGGAAAAGTTTTCAGAAGGACAATAGTCTGGTTTGGGGTCTTTTGGTGGGAGCTGCTGAGCGGGACACAAGGGAAAATGGCGCAGGAAGAAGAGTCCCCATTGTAAGAAGTGCTTTGTGCTGATGAATAGCTCCAAGGAAGAAGGGCCAATACTCCCGAGAGAGCCAGGTCATTCAAGATGGTCTTGGAGGAGAGTTCAGAATGTGGCGGGTGCTTTCACACAGACCGTGGGTCCAGTGCATGAAAAAGGTTATAGATCCTTGACTACTCCAGCATGAGTTTCAACTTTATGTGCACATTGGACTGGTTTAATTGTAATGGGCCACTAAAACCAGAGGACAGAGCCTCAGACTAGAGGGGTGTTCTTTTAGAATGGAAATGAGGAGGTATTTCTTTAGCCTGATATGGGTGAATCTGCAGAATTCTTTGCCGCAGGCAGCTATGGAGGCCAAGTCTTTATGTATATATAAGGCAGGGGTTGATATATTCTTGATTGGTCAGGCATGAAGAGATGTGGAAGGTGGCTACATGTCTATGAAAGGTAGCTTTCTGACTGCTGGGTCAACGTGACTGTTAGCAGAGTTATCTAATTGAAGAACTGGCTATTGTATAGCCAGTTATCTAATTGAAGATACTCGTCATGATATTGCGAGTACCAGAGTTTTGAACTTGGTTATGCATGTGTGAACTTGGTTATGCATGTGTGATCTAATGTGAAATCAACCTTATGGTCAGGAGATTCAATTAGTTTCTCAGATTTCAATTTCAGGGAGGGACTAAAAAGGCAAAAACCAGGATTAAGGAATGGTGTGGCTCTAAGTAAGTGAACTGCAGGTAAATGTATGTTTACTCGTTAATTAGGAGTCCAGCTTTTGAGAGAAGTTATAAATAAAGGATATACTGTATCAGTGTATTATTTTTCTTTAAATGGAATTAGTTTCATGGAGACTACTCATGATGGAGTGTGTCATTGACTTAAGCTGTGTTGACGAAACCTGAATAGAAAAGCAATTCAGAACAAGATATGAATAGAAGTCAGTGAATCAGTGGTCAGCCTTTTCAATATATAATTTAGCTTAGATTGGTGTAACTCAGCATGCTCTAAGTTAAAGGTCATATTTAATTTCAGCCCATTTCTGTAATGACAATTTATGTGAAGACTGATCAAATGTCACAAATTTAGCCTACCTGGTGGATGGATTTTCATTAAGTGCACTGCTCAAAATTTTGTTTACATTGTTTTTGCCAGATTGAGCAGCTCTTGCAATCCTTCCCATTATTTCATGCAAATGATGTATGGTGATGTGAGGGCATAAGTATGCAAGGATAAAGTGGTATAAGTCACGTTGTTACTCTTTGAGCTCAGAAATACAACACGTTAAATTAAATTTCTCAAATTAATGTGGAGCTCAAGGAATGTTGGCTGGTTTCGAGAGCCACTTGTTCTATATGTGGAAAGCAAGGGTAAAGATGTAATGCTTTAATGAGATGATTATTCTACATCAGTTGTATTACATTGCCTTTTGTTGCAGAAACATCTTATACTGATTGCTCACGCAAGTCTTCTATCACTTACACAATGAAAATAATTCATCCAGCATGAAATTTGCCTTGTTTTTATCAATTTGCTTGTTTGTGACATCTCATCAGTTTTAGCAGTCATTCCCAAATTACTTCCTTTGTCACTGTTATGTATATAAATTGTTAATTTTATTCCTGAACAAGGATCCAATACCAATCCAGTTGTTAATCTAAATTGTGTTTATTCAAAATATAGTGCTTATATGCAATTGCTATGTCTTGAATGATCTCTTACAGAAAGTTATTTATTATCAAAGTGTAATTCAAATCATAAACTATACACGGTGGCTACTTTATTAGGTACCACTGTATGTAACAAAATGGGCATTAAATGTATGGCTGTGGTCTTCTGCTGCTGTAATATGTCGTTATTTGAGTTACTACCACTTTCCTCACAGCTTGAACCAGTCTGGCCATTTTCCTCTAACCTCCATCATTAATAAGGTGCTTTTGCCCACAGAACTATCATTCACTGGATGTGTTTTTTTTTTCTGTTTTGGCACAATTATCTGTAAACCCTAGAGGCTGTTGTGCATGAAAATCCCAGAAGATCAGCAATTTCTGATCTCCGACCTCTCCAATCGGCACCAACAATCATTCCACGGTCAAAGTCATTTAGATCACATGTCTTCCCCAGTCTAATGTTTAGTGTGAACAACCACGGAAGCTCTTGACCACATCTGAGTTGCTGCTTAATAATTGGCTGATTAGCTATCTGCATTAATGAGCAGAGATACTGGTGTACCTAACAAAATGGACATTGAGTGTATGTTCCAGTTGAATATGGAGGGAAAATAAGGATGGAACAATTTAGTGCAATTGAGTTCTAGTGATAGGGATTTTGAGCAATGTAAAATGAAAACTAGTCAAAGAAGATGAGGGAGTAAGATAAATTAATGGTGATATTACTGTGGTTTTGAATAATTGTTCAGGGACAGGAGCTTGAATCACACCATCTTGGAATGAGATTATCATAATAATCCACATGGTATACTAATATCATTTTGAGAAAAAAACCTGCTATTGTCATAAGGGGGTGGCTGGGAACAGGCCCAAGTGCAAGACACAGACACTGAAGTACTAGGGACAGGACTAGGATACAGAGTGAGGGCTGGGACATGGACACGAAAACCTGGAACCCGGAACAGGACTGGACAAGAGAGCTAGGACCCCGGGCTTGGACTCCGAGCTAGAGACTGGACAAGGACCCAGAACTTGGGTCTTGCCTCTGGCTCGGCCCCCAGAACTAGGCAAGGACGTGATTGGCTGGCAGGCAGGACGAGGCTGGAGTCTTCAGACTTGAGGCCAGGCTTGGCTAGAGACTTGAGGCCTGGCTTGGCTAGAGGCTTGAGGCAAGGCGGGAGACCAGAGACTTGAGACTAGAGGCTTGGGGCGAGGCTCAGCTAGAGACTTGAGGTCTTAAAGCTCCTCCTGGGCAGGGTGCGGTGCACCTGGGCAGGGCACGGATCTCCACCCGACGGAGGCAAGGGATAGGAAGGGACAGAACTCACCACAAGGTAACGGCAATC
This sequence comes from Mobula birostris, assembly GCF_030028105.1. Lineage (NCBI taxonomy): Eukaryota > Metazoa > Chordata > Chondrichthyes > Myliobatiformes > Myliobatidae > Mobula > Mobula birostris. The sequence continues at coordinate 136,921,004 of NC_092376.1, forward strand.
TGGCCTGGTTTACCCAATGGAGGCAAGGGACAGGAGGGAAAGAACCATCCGCAGGGTAACAGCAATCTGGCCTGATTTACCTGACAGAGGCAAGGGACAGGAAGGGACAGGAAGGGACAGGACCCACCGCAGGGTAACGGCAATCTGTCCTGGCTTACCCGACGGAGGCAAGGGACAGGAAGGGACAGAACCAACCACAGGGTAATGGCAATCTGGCCTGGCTTACCCGACAGAGGCAAGGGACAGGAAGGGAGCTAGGTACTGGGTGGCTCCAAGACAAGACTTCAGGCGAGACAAGGCGAGAGTTACCAGCAAGACAAGGCAAGGCTTCAGGCAATGCAAGGCGAGACAAGAACTTCAGGCGAGGCGAGAGTTACCGGCAAGACAAGGCAAGGCTTCAGGCAATGCAAGGCGAGACAGGAACTTCAGGTGAGGCAAGAGTACCGGCAAGACAAGGCAAGGCAAGGCTTCAGGCAATGCAAGGTGAGACAAGAACTTCAGGCGAGGCGAGAGTTACTGGCAAGGCAAGGCTAGGCTCCAGGCGAGGAAACAGAAGGCAGGGGAAGGGATACAAGGAGTAAGGACAAGAACAATCCAACAGCCATGCCCTGGTCTCTGGAGGTATTTATGCAGCCAACCCCAACAAGAATCAGCTGCCTAAGTTAGTGCTTAACAGGAACAGAACAGGGTAGACAGGAAAACCTGGAGCAAGGGTCGATGGACCAGACCATGAACTGGAATGCGGACTTCACGGACCGGACCATGACAGCTATAGGTTACTAGACATGAAACTGTACATGATAAGCCAACATGGTGAACCCACAATACTGGACCACATGCTTGCTAAACATCAAAATAAAGTATTCAAAAGACAAAGCTAAGTGATATCACAACCAATGGAACGGCTCAAAGTTCCTCATTGTTAGCTGTCATTGGTGGTAGACAAAAAGCTAGCAGGAGGAGAAAGTCAGAAGAACATCCCCTCCTGAGCAAGATTGGGCAGAAGCATTCACAGACATGTTCTACCAGAATGGACAGCCCACCACTGTAAAGAGTTACAGTGAGCTCAGAGATTCAATCACTGAAGTGTGGTCATTTTGTACCCTCTGAACTAAGGTGGACGATCATTGAATTGAAGTGTGGAGAAGATGACACAGTCTGGTTTGAAGGTCATCACTTTATAGACTCAGTATAGAATACGTCTCTCTGTCATCATCCTTTACATTGTGTGCAGTCACTGCTGGGAATTGAGCCTGTTTGTGTTCTGCTGAGAATTTGAATGGAAATCTTCCTTATTTTCCTATTCCACTGACTCCTACCATTCTTCAGTCTGCATTTCATGTCCCTCAGCCTCCTGGTTTCCCTTTTTCCTTCCTGAAGCCTGAGCTGCTGCCTTCAAATTGCCAGGTTGGGCAGCATACAGCTCACAATGATGAAGCCTCTGTACTTGCTGTGTGTGTACTACTGGGGATGCCAGCCTGTCAAAAGTTATGAAAATCCGTTTTTGTATGACCAATGGCATTCTCCTCAACTATTTCACTGATTCCAATGTATTACTGCTCAGCATCTACAGAAGGACTAAAAACTGGTGCTGGAGCCAGAGAAGTAAAAGTTTGCCCAAGGCAAAATGGCTTTAGAAAACCTTAGGCATGTCTGTCTTATTGAGGAGGAACTCATTAAATGTGGTTCCTAGTGATATGATATTTGCTGAGGAGAAAACCTTTATATGGTCTACATTGTGGGAGTGGAATTTTTTTTCCATTCAAGAGAAGGTCTGGGTAATCATGGGACTCATCATGGTTATATTAATACAGTCAATGTTACCTTCACTAGTGGGATGTTAATAATTAAACAAATACAAACTTAAAAAATGGCATTAGTGGCCTCTAAAATCAGGTATATTAACTCATCCTGTCTTTATACATTGGGTGATCTTGCTGATGCACAAATTGATAGATGTGACAGATTACTGATCTTCAGAAAATAACATATCTACTGCAGCTGCTTGGAAAGATTCTGTAATGAGGAAGATGAAAGTAGATGGTTTCTTGATTTCCACAGAGAACACAGTCCAGGCAAAAAGTATGGCTGAAGATTGTCCCACATTTCTCTGTCATGATTCATAAGTCCACAATTGGACTGTTCTTCGGAGAGGTCTTGATTGATGTGGTATCTCTGCTGACTCTATAGGAGTAGGTATTTGCTACTGAGTATGGCTTTACTTCCAGCCTGACATTTCCCAACTCATCCAGCATGGAGAGACACAGCCAAAAAACATCTTCTGTAACAAAGTCATATATTACCACTGAGTCATCCATTGAATGAGCATCTTAATAGTAATCTGCTTACTAAAGTAGCTGCTTTTAATTTGGGGGCAGTATTATGAATTTTGCAAGTTATTAGAGTTGCATGCAGTTACACCTGAAGCTGAATAGTCAGCTCTGTCAATAGCAGCAGAATGACTAAATAGGGTAGTGTCCTCCATGTTGTTCTATGACTACCCAATGACGATTAGAGGTTGCACTCACAGTTTCCAACTTAGGTTGATCAGAGAATGGACATGATGTGCATGTTCAGTGATGTTATTTGGTGTGTAAATGATGGCAAGAAGATATCAGATTTGTTAAAGTGAATTGCACACAGATCTGCCTGGTCAATTTATAATTGTTCAAAAGTTCAAAGTTCAAAGGAGTTCAAAAGTAAGTTTATTATCAAAGTACATATGTCACCATACGCATCCTCGAGATTCATTTTCCTGTGGGCATTCACAATAAATACAAAGAGACACAATGAATGACAGCTTCCAACAAGATAGACAAACAACCAATGTGCAAATAAACAACAAACTATGAAAATACAAAAAGAAAATAATAATATTAATAAATAAATAAGCAATAAATATCGAGAACATAAGATGAAGAGTCCTTGAAAGTGAGTCTATAGGTTGTGGGAACAGTTCAGTGATGGGATGAGTGAAGCTGAGTGAAGTTATCTGCTCTGTTTTAAGAGCATAATTGTTGAGGGGTAATAACTGTTCCCGAACCTGGTGGTGTGGGTCTGGTGGCTGCTGTACTGCCTCCCTGATAGCAGCAATGAGAAGAGAGCATAGCTTGGATAGTGGGGGTCTTTAGAGATGGATGTTGTTTTCCTGTGACAGTGTTGCATGTAGATTTGCTCAATGGTGGGGAGGGATTTACTCATGATTAACTGGGTTACATCCACTACTTCTTGTAGGCTTTTCTGTTCAAGGGCATTGTTGTTTCCATGCCAGACCCTCATGCAACCAGCAAATATACTCTTCACTGCACACCTATAGAAGTGTGTCACAGTTTCAGATGGATCTTCGTAAATTTCTAAGAAACTAAAGGTGCTGCCATGGTTTTTTTGTAATGGCGCTTACACGCTGGACCCAGGACAGATCCTCCGAAATGATAACATCGAGGAAATTAAAGTTGCTGACTCTCTCCACAATCCACCCAGAAATGATCTAACTGACATAAAGTCATATTTAAACACATTTTGAGCATGAAAAGCAAGCATTGGTCCATTTGGTTTCTGGACTGCATTGATGAAATGCTTCTGGCTACCAAAGTGCGATAAGTGAGTGATTTGCAAAAAAAGAGATAATTTGTGGTGCTTCTAACCTAATGATATTTACATCAAATAAATAGAAGTAATTTGGTTAAGAATAAGATCTGTAAAAAGCAAGTGTGTCAAATAGACAGTGAATGGAACGTATACAGTACTCCAGCTGCTAGAACAAGGGGCATATACAGAAGAGACACAATGCTGTTGATCCAGACATAAAGGGAATGTATTGCTGATTAAAAAGGAAATGGAGGATAGAAAAATATATTTAAGGAATAATAGATTATGGAAAAATATATGGATAAGAAACAGATTCATATAGCATGGAAATATGCTCTTCAGCCCAATTTGTCCATGCTAATAAAAATGTTCATCTAATCTACTCCCATTTGCCAGTGTTATATAAATAGCTTGGAGGAAATATTCAAGTACATAAGAACAGGGTAATCTAATTTAGCCCCTTGGATTAGTTCTACCTTTAATAAGATCATGGCTGTGTCATAGCAAGAGAAGCAGATCCTTCCACCTATCCTATTCAATCGTACCATTAAGTACCAAACATATTTATAATATTTTGCAGTATTTTCTGCATTGATGATTCAAGTGTTCATTTAGATACTTAAATATTGTGAGAGTATTTACCTCCAATAACTACCTCTGGCAGTATATTCCAGATTCCAAACACCCTCTGGTTAAAAATGTTCTTCCTTGGGTCCCCTCTAAACCTCTTACCCATTACCTTAACTAATGCTCTAGTTTTAGAAGGGGACTTTCCTGCTATCCATTTATGTACTTTATGTCTCCAGTAACCACCAGACTTCTTTCACTTGAGAGTGTAGCCCCTCCTTGGCCACTCTCAGGGACGCTCGGCTTGCTGTCGTCTAGGGAAACAGCCTCGGCCCCGCCAAACTGGATAATTCGTTTGTGTGGATGCTGTGTGAGGTACCCCACCCCGCCCAAATAACAGACAATACACCAGATGCAATTAAATGATTTACAGTTTATAGATATTACTGGAACTATATAATTAAAAGAGAATAAAATATAAAAGGAAAATAAAAGGCGCCACACTTATCAAAGTTCAATCTCTTCATGCACAAAACAGTTGGAGCTCAAGGACCTTCTTCTTCACCCTGCGACCCCCCTCGGACCACCTCGACCGGCCGCCTGGGACCAACAACGGTGGTCGACCAGACGCTCCACACGAGTCCGTCTCCGTCTCCTCGCCGAACGTCCTGCTCGGGGTCCGACCCCGTTAGCGGACTCACAGCACCTGGTCCATCCTCTGTCTCGCTCTCCCGCCTTCTTCCCCAAAACCCCGTGCATACAGTATCTTCAAATACACCAAAACCATAACAACTATCCCAATTGGTTAAAAGCACTCTCTTATCACCCTCCAAACCACAATAAGCTGCTAGCGCAAACCTTCTCAGCGTTTAACACAACAAAGCCGCATTCCCCAGATTAACGTAACAAAGACGCCATTTTAATTAGCCTCCGCAGTAACATAAAAGTCGAAACCCCCTTACAAGAGGAAACAAACAGACTCTCCAGTCTCTCCTCATAATTGAAATGCTGTACTCAATTACACCTCCACTGTACTCTCTCAGTGCAAGCACATCCTTCCCATAGTGTGGCAAACAGAATTATACACAAATGTAACTTAGCCAAATGTTTCATAAAACTGTATCATACTCTCCCTGCTCATATTATAAAATGCAGCTAATGAAGATAATTATATCATATACTTTCTTTGTCACCTTTTATCTACCTGTGCTACAATCCTCTGTTTCTCAATACTCCGAAGGAGATAGCATTCATCGTGTTTATGTTTATCATTTCTTCCAAGGTGTGTCATTTTGCACTTATCAGGATTGAATTCTATATATCACTGGTCTGCCCACCTTACAAAAGGGCAATATCATCTTTAGCCTCCAAATCTCCTCTTCACTATCAGTAACATTATTGTCTTCCTAATGTTACATCCTACATTGAAAAGTCAAAGTAAATTTATTATCAAAAGACATATATGTCACCATATACATCCCTGAGATTCATCTTCATGTGGGTATACTCAACAAATCCACATTAGAATAATAACCATAATGGAATCAGTAAAATACTGTGCCAACTTGGGCATCCCACTAGTGTGCAAAAGGCAACAGACTGTGCAAATAAACAAAGAAATAAATAATAATAATAATAATAATAAATATGCACTAAATATTGAGAACATGAGATGAAGAGTCCTTAAAAGTGAGTCTATGAATTCTGGGAACATTTCAACAATGGGCCAAATGAAGTTGAGTGAAGTTATTCCCTTTGGTTCATCCAAACTGTTCATGTATGTAATGAATTGTCAGGCTTCCGGCATTAATCCCAGGGATATACCAGTAATCCAGGGCTTCCAATCACAAAACAACTTCTCCATCATCCTCTACCTCCCATTGCCAAGCAGGTTTTGGATCCAGATTGTCAACTTGACCATCTGATCTGCACTATGCTGTAACCTAACTCCATATACTGTACTTCACTCGGCTTGAGCCCCACTCTTTGAAAGCCTGGATTAATAAAGGGATAACTATTTTAGATTTAGCATTACCAATTACCATTGAAAGAAGAAAATTTCAGTCCTTTACCATGGTTTGAAGAAGTGTTTCTAAATTTCATTGTGTAAAGGATAGCTCTAATTTTTCAAATGACTTGCATTGATTAGAAGTTAGTGCAAAGCAAAAATCATGGATTTTATTGAAAAATTAACAGGCAAGACTATAAGGTAAGAAAGGATAAGAATTCATACAGATGAAGGAGACCATTTTGTAATTGAAACTGGAAGAACGGCAGTAAATGTATTAGAATGACAGCAATACATTAGAACAGCCAAGGAACATGAAAATTGAATTTTAAAAGCATATGAATGCAGCATGAAAAACTGACTTCACTGTTTTCAGTGCCTAATGGTACATGAACAAACTCATTTCTTTAATCCAGCATGTTATATTTAGAGTTATTTTGCAATGAAGGTCCTTTTCATGGGGACATAACATTAGCCTGATATACAACCATACCCTGCAACATCAGCTATATATGACAAAGTTAATCAATTGAATTCAAATCCCCAGTAAGCTTTGTATTCGGTGTTGGAATTTCTGGTCTGCTGTGTGGCAGTGCTATAATGGAAAATACTTTTTTCATGTCAAACATGGCTATCCCATATAATACCGATTCATTTCTCATCATTCAATTCAGCATGGCATGGGGGGAAAATGGGGAAAATGGGAAGAAATTTGACATTTAGGCACTACACTGCAATATACAGTAGGTCCTGAAATTGATTACACTGACTATCAGAATGGCAGACTATCAGAATGGATTTGAACATCTATATTGCTTTCATCCGCTGGATTCCCATGGCTGGGGAAATCTGAAATATTTCAAGGGACCAACCTGCTTCCTAAAAATTGAAAGGTCACCTTCCCATCTTAACAGCACTGTGTGGATGGCGTAGCCCAAGTTGACTTCAGTTGCCATGAAAATTGGTGGAGTTGTGGCTATTGAGGAACGTTGTCAAAGGATACATTAAGGATATTGATCAGCTAGAAATATGGGTCAATTAATAGCAGATAGAGTTTAATAGAGATATTGTGTAAGGAATTGTGCTTTAGGATGTTAGATGAAAGAATATCGTTTCCAGTAAATAGAAGGGCCCTTGGGAGCAGAGATAGTCAGAAGGATCTTGGGCACAAGTCTGTAGTTCCCTGAAAATGACCACACAAATTGATAGGGTGCTATTTGTCATTACTGGTTGGGGCATTGAGTGTAAAAGTTGACAAGGCTTGTTACAACTGCATTAAACTTTGATTAGGCCCATCTGGTGTACCACGTCAATAGACAATAGACAATAGACAATAGGTGCAGGAGTAGGCCATTCAGTCCTTCGAGCCAGCACCACCATTCACTGTGGTCATGGCTGATCATCCACAATCAATACCCTTTTCCTGCCTTCTCCCCATATCCCATTCACTCCGCTTTCTTTAAGAGCTCTATCTAACTCTTTTTTGAAAGAATCCAGAGAATTGTCCTCCACTGCCCTCTGAGGCAGAGGATTCCACAGAACCACAACCCTCTGGGTGAAAAAGTTTTTCCTCAACTCTGTTCTAAATTGTCTACCCCTTATTCTTAAACTATGGCCTCTCATTCTGGACTCCCCCAATGGCAGTTCTGATCACTACATGACAGGGAAGATATGGAGGCACTGGAGATGGTATAGAAGGGATTAACTAGGATTTTGCCTGGAGTAGAGAGTATTAGCTATGAAGAGAGATTAGACAAACTTGAATTGTTTCTTTGCAGTGTTAGAGGGTGAGGGGAAATCTGATAGACATATATAAAATTATGAGAGACATAGATGGAGTAGATGGTCAGAGTCATAGAGTCATACAGTATGAAAGTCCCTTCAGTCCAAATCATTCATGTTGCCCAGCGAGTTAGTCCTGTTTTCCCCCATTTGGTCCATAGCTGTCTAAATCTCTCCAATCCATGGACTTATATACATGCATTTTAAATGTTGCTAATGTGCTCTTATTAGCCATTATTTTTGCCAGCTCATTTCAAGTACACAGTTTCATCAGTGTGATGAAACCGACCCTGATATCCCTTTCAAATCTCTTGTCTCTGATCTTAACCTTATGCCCTCTTATTTGTAATATTCCCTCCTTGAGAAAACGATGATGTGTTTTCACCCTGTCTATGCCCCTAATGACCTTATACACCTCCATCAGGTCATTCCTCAGTCTCCCATCAATCAGTCCCCGTGTCTCCAAATGTTGATCGATCCTGTCCCTCACAATCCTCTCCAGCAATTTACTGATGTCACTGATGTCAGTTTCATTGGCCTGTAGTTTCATGACTTGTTTTTGCTCCCTCTTTTAGATAAGATAATGATATTAGCCACTCTCCAGTCCTTTGGAACTCAAAATATGGCCAGAGATGAAGCAAAGGTCCCAGCAAGGGCCTTGGCAATTTCTTCTCCAGCTTCCCACAAGGTCTGAGAATGCATTAGCTCAAGCTATTGGGATTATCTACCTTAATGCACTTTAAGGCCTCCAGTACTTCCTCCCTCCTAATTTGTATGTGGTCCAAGGTAACTACTCCTTTTTATCATTTGCTTAGCTTCGATCATTTTCTCCACAGTAAAAACTGAAGAGAAATATTCATTGAAAAATCACTCATTTCTTTTGGTTCCACACACAGACAGCCACGTTGATCTTTATGGGGATCTATTCCCTCCCAAGCTACCTTTTTACTCTCAATATACCTATAGAGTGCCTTGGAGTTTTTCTCAATTTGCTTACCAGATCCTCTTATATCTTCTTTTTGCTTTCCTAACTTGTCTCCCAAATTTTTTGTAGTTATCAAGAGATTCACTTGTTCCCAATTGCATGTGTGGATTGTATGTTGCTTTTCTTTCTTACTAGAGCCCCAATTTGTCAACTGGAGTTTCCCAAATCATTTAAGCTGCCTAGTCCCATTGACATGCATCGGGACCATAGTCATCCACACTCCTGCCACTCGTACCTTATTGGACCCAATGCTTGTCAACATACACTGCCATCATTTGTCCTACTTCATTTTCCAGGTGGAGGTCCAGTATTGCATCTGCTCTACATATTGATAAGGAAGCTTTCTTGGGCACATTTTACAAACTCCACTCAATTCAAGACTTTTACATAATGGTAGGCCCAGTCAATATGAGGGAAGTTACAATGTCCCACTAATAATATTCTTGTCTCTTATAACTATCTGAAGTCTCCCTACTAACCTGCTTCTTCAATTTCTGCTGACTACTGTAATGGGGAGTGGAAGGGTGAGAAGCTGTTTTCCAATCCTATCAAAGTGACCATCCCCTTCTTGTTTCTAAGTTCTATCCATATGGCCTCAATGGACGATTACCTCAAGCATCTTAGAGAGCGTAAATTTAGTGCGAGAGGGGGAGTATTTAAAGGAAACTTGTGAAACAAGTTTGTACACAGAGTGGTAGATCCATAGAAAGTACCTCCAGGACAGCAATCGAGGAAGATGCAATTGAAAAATTTAAAAGGCATTCAGAGAGGCACAAGAACAGACAGGGAATGAAGGGAAAGAAACCATGTGTAGGCAGATTGAATTAGTTGAAATTGGCATTATGGTTGCACAGACTTTGTGGGTCAAAATACCTGTTCCAATGCTGTACTGTTTGATGTTCTGTATTAATATTTGAAGTGGGTGGTGGTTTCAGTTTCAGTTTCAGATATTCCCCAGTTTAACCTCTGATGTGACTCGAACTCACCTATCTTTGGGATTTCAGACTCAGCTCATTAAATCACCTATCCTTACTCAATGTAAGTAGATTTGCAGAATCTATTTTACAAGATTAAGCTACTAAATAATTTAAAAGGCTAAGGAAACTAGAGGCAGTCAGTATAGATTTGTATAGGAAAGGTTACTCGACACAATCTAATATAATCATTCTTAACTTAGCCAATTTAATTTTGTTACTAAATCATAAATGAAATCAAGGTGATGTAGAAAAATGGAAATTAAGAGTGCATGAGGTAAAGAAACCTTATTGAGATTTCTTCTGCAGAATTGTTTATGGACAGTCTAATACCTAGAGAACGATGGAGAATAATTTCTCCATTATTTGTTAACCTGATGTTGTTGTGAATACTCCAAATCCAGGAACCTCTATAGGTTGCTAACCGTTGGGGTTAATTAGAGGCTAAATATAGCTCCAGTGTTATTCAGACATTCATTCAGGATCATGTATTGGTTTATCCCGTATTGATTTTTGCCTGTGATAAATTGTAATGGGCACATTCAGTATGCAGGATGAAAGGCTGAACTGAACTGACTGACAAGTTGTGGCTGTGTGTAGAGCTAATAACTCAGACATGGCTGTAGTGTATTTGATATTCAGTAATGTTTGTTTAAACATTCTTTTTGTGTTCACATAATTATGGGTTTCATGAAAGAAATATATAAGACTATAAGACCATAAGATATAGGAGCAGAAGTAGGCCATTTGGCCCGTCGAGTGTGCTCCACCATTCAATCATGGGCTAATCCAATTCTTCCAGTCCCCTGCCTTCTCCCCATACCTTTTGATGCCCTGGCCAGTCAAGAACCTATCTACCTCTGCCTTAAATACACCTAGAGACTTGGCCTCCACAGCCGCTCGTGGCAACAAATTCTACAGATTTACCACCCTCTGACTATGTTTCTATGAGATCTATGTTTCTATAGTATCTTCTTTGATATTAGTTGCCAGCTCCCTTTCACAATTCATCTCTTCCTTCCTAATGACCTTCTTAGTTTCCTTCTGCAAGTTTTTAGAAGCTTCCCAATCATCTATTTCCCTCTAGCTTTGGCTTCTTTGTATGCCCTCTCTTTTGCTTTTAGTTTGGCTCTGACTCTACTTGTCAGCCACAGTAATGTCCTTCTTCCATTCGAGAATTTCTTCTTATTTGGAATATATCTGTTTTGCACTTCCCTCATTTTGCAGCTACAAAGTGGCCAGAAGTGTTCCCGATAGCCTCCACTATAGTCTCACACACTGTTGGTGTGTTGAGAAGCCTCTTGTGAAGATCTGGTTTTCCAGAACATTCAGTTAGAGAAAATGGACCACAGTTTGTTGCAGAACAGTGTCAGTTATTCTGATATTGAATAGAATAAGATTTATTACATTTGCACTCTATGACCCTGGCTTGGCGGTTTGGCGGAGCCTAAAGGAGGCATTTTAATGGGCTGGATTAATCAGTCCCAACTATTTGAGTTTCCAGGAGATGTGGTAATAAGTATACAAGAAAAATAAAGTAACTTTAACCTAATTTATTATCATATAATAGAAACCACAAAGATACCACACAAAATACTAGTACTTAGAAAGTCACAACGATTTCTACAAAGATTTCTGTGCTCACAATTCTTAGTCACCACTTGATCGTTGCTGTTAATGGGGGAATTCTGACATTCACTCACAAGGCCTCCCCTGGGTCCTAGGCAGTGATAGTGATCTCTGTCCATATTTGAAGTCGGAAGGAAATCCAAAAGTCAGCCCAATATATCCACATGCTTCGCAAGCACAGAGACAGACAAATTATTTGATATTACATTAACTCAGCTTGTTTACGCCAACAACATATTGTGTGTCAATTAACACATCATTTAGCATACCCTTGTAAATCAATTTTAGTTGTTATTTCTCATTATCTTTGTAGTACAGCATTCCTTGGGTTTACAAAGCACATTAATGTTGCCTATAAGCAATAATCCCAAAGAAAAATCCAGCTAAATGCCTAAGAGAAAATCCAGCTATCAACAGATATTCTACAGACATTCACAGATCCCACCTGCTACAATTCAGAAAGAGTTAATTGGTCATTGACCTGACAGAAATTAATTCAATGTTTTACAGAATTCAATGTGCCACAGCACTGCGAGCAACGCCAGCAGAACATGCTACATTGATTCAGAACCTTCCCAATTCCCTCTTTGCACATCACAAAGCAACACACTCAATAACCAACAACTCACCAGCTATGTTGTTCCTGGGTTGTCCCTTGCGTTTACGCTTGGAACACCTCAAACCCAACCCCGGAACTAAAGTCAGGGAAGACAGCTGAGACAAACTGGGGGCCCCTCGGACAAGGAGGTTTGATATTTCAGCCCTGGACAAGCAGTCCTGGTGAGAGCTAGAGCAATGATCAAACATGGGTACTGGGAAAGACTAAGGACAGTACTGGGTCACGTTCCTCCAAAGTGGAGATTATGTCTGATGTCATCTAGAGATAACACATCAATCACTTGAGGTGAATAGAGATGATTGTTAGAGAAGAAAGGAGTCCAAATTTGTCAGAACCACTTCCTACAGCCCCAGAGTAACTCCTCCAACCACCCTAGAATGGAGATTGTTTTCCTGCCACAAGTCTCACCTGCCAAGCAGAAGGACCTCTATTGTCAGGAAAGACGTTATCACATAAGAGTAGGACATCCTCCACATTGATTAAGTCCTTAGATCTGAATGGATCAATGTAAAATTTACTCTGCATGTAGGTGTCAATATTGTAGTTACATCATATAGCATACTGTGTATAAATCCAGTGTCTATAAAAAGTATTCAACTGCCCCCTCGGAAATTTTCATGTTTTATTGTCTTACAACATTGAATCACAGTGGATTTAATTTGGATATTTTTGACACTGATCAACAGAAAAAAAAACTCCTTCATGTTAAAGTGAAAATAAATCTCTACAAAGTGATCTAAATTAATTACAAATATAAAACACAAGATAATTGATTGCATAAGTATTTGTCCCTTAGATGCACCTTTGGCAGCAATTACAGCTTTGAGTCTGTGTTTACAGGACTCTATCAGCTTTGCACATCTGGACACTAGAAATTTTCCTCATTCTTCTTTACAAAACTGCCAAGCTCTGTCAGATTGCACGGGATTCCTGAGTGAACAGCCCGTTTCATGTCCAGCCACAAATTCTCAGTTGGATTGAGGCTTGGACCCCGACTGGGCCACCCCAGCACATTAACTTTGTTGTTTTTAAGCCATTCCTGGGTGGCTTTGGCTTTATGCTTGGGGTCATTGTCTTGCTGGAAAACAAATCTTCTCCCAAGTCGCAGCTGTCTTGCAGACTGTACCATATTTTCCTTGAAGATTTCGCTGTATTTTGCTGCATTCATTTTACCCTCTACCTTTACAAGCCTTCCACCCTGCCCTCAAGTTTACCTGGTCCATTTCCGACACCTCCCTCCCCTTTCTAGATCTTTCTGTCTCTGTCTCTGGAGACAGCTTATCCACTGATGTCTACTATAAGCCTACTGACTCTCACAGCTATCTGGACTATTCCTCTTCTCACCCTGTTTCTTGCAAAAATGCCATCCCCTTCTTGCAATTCCTCCATCTCCACCGCATCTGCTCTCAGGATGAGGCTTTTCATTCCAGGACGAGGGAGATGTCCTCCTTTTTTAAAGAAAAGGGCTTCTCTTCTTCCACTATCAACTCTGCTCTCAAACGCATCTCCCCCATTTCACGCACATCTGCTCTCACTCCATCCTCCCATCACCCCACTAGGAATAGGGTTCCCCTGGTCCTCACCTACCACCCCACCAGCCTCCGGGTCCAACATATTATTCTCCATAACTTCCGCCACCTCCAACGGGACCCCACCACTAAGCACATCTTTCCCTCCCCCCACCTCTGCTTTCCGCAGGGATCGCTCTCTACGCAACTGCCTTGTCCATTCGTCCCCCCCATCCCTCCCCACTGATCTCCCTCCTGACACTTATCCTTGTAAGCGGAACAAGTGCCACACATGCTCTTACACTTCCTCGCATACAACCATTCAGGGCCCCAGACAGTCCTTCCAGGTGAGGCGACACTTCACCTGTGGGTCGGCTGGGGTGATATACTGCGTCCGGTGCTCCCAATGTGGCCTTCTATATATTGGCAAGACCCGACGCAGACTGGGAGACCACTTTGCTGAACACCTACGCTCTGTCCACCAGAGAAAGCAGGATCTCTCAGTGGCCACACATTTTGATCCCACATCCCATTCCCATTCTGACATGTCTATCCATGGCCTCCTCTACTGTAAAGATGAAGCCTCAGTCAAGTTGGAGGAACAACACCTTATATTCCGTCTGGGTAGCCTCCAACCTGATGGCATGAACATCGACTTCTCTAACTTCTGCTAATGCCCCACCTCCCCCTAGTACCCCATCTGTTACTTATATTTATACACACATTCTTTCTCTCACTCTCCTTTTTTTCCCTCTGTGCCTCTGACTATACCCCTTGCCCATCCTCGGGGTTCCCCCCCATTGTCTTTCTCCCAGGACCTCCTGTCCCATGATCCTCTCATATCCCTTTTGCCAATCACCTGTCCAGCTCTTGGCTCCATCCCTCCCCCTCCTGTCTTCTCCTATCATTTTGGATCTCTCCCTCCCCCTCCCACTTTCAAATCTCTTACTATTCCTTCAGTTAGTCCTGACGAAGGGTCTCGGCCTAAAACGTCGACTGTTCCTCTTCCTGGAGATGCTGCCTGGCCTGCTGCATTTACCAGCAACTTTGATGTGTGTTCCAACAGTTATTATATGCACAGTTTCTCCCATCTCAGTCACTGAAGCTTGTAACGTCTCCAGAGTTGTCATAGGTCTCTTGGTTGCCTCCCTCACTAGTCCCCTTCTTGCAAAGTCACTCAGTTTTTGAGGATGACCTGCTCTAGTCAGATTTACAGCTGTGCCATATTCTTTCCATTTTTTGATGATTGATTTAACTGTACTCCAAGGGATATTCAGTGACTTGGAAATTTTCTTTTATCTATCTCCGGACTTGTGCTTTTCAATAATCCTTTCACAGAGTTGCTTGGCGTCTTCCTTTGTCTTCATGGTGTAGTTTTTGCCAGGATACTGACTCTCCAACAGTTGGACCTTCCAGATACAGGTGTATCTTTACTACAAGCAATTGAAACACTTTGACTGTATACTAGTCTCTAAAAACAGATCTCCATTTAACTAATTATGTGACTTCTAAAACCAATTGCGTGTAGTTTAGTTCAGTAATTTTTGAGTCATATTGTAAAAGTATCATTTCATTAAACATTCTTAGTTTGTTAACATAATTCATTATGGGTTATATGTCAGAAGTACTTGAATGGCATACATGATTATGCCGCCACATCGTAAGTGAGCGCCTCACTAAATGAAGAAAAGAAAAACTAAGCCCACAAACATTCTGGCTCCTGTATTTCCTTTTGACTCATTTCTGGAGTTACAAAACTGCAAAACATATTGATGGGAAGTTAATATATGAATATTCATACTTGTGCAGACTTGAGTAAGCATGAATATTCAAAACCAGTTCCAAAGCTGGTGCATCTAGACCCCTGCACTCCTTTATGAGATATTAGATATGCATGACTTCATTCCATATGTATATCTTTTAAATATTTCCAGCCATTAGAGATATTTGAAGGTGTTGAAGGTAATTTGCCGTCTGGACTGCCACATCTTTGGATCAATGTAAACTCATTGCTAAAAATGCTGCATCTTTATTATCCCACAGATAGAAGTGTCAACAAAATTATTATTGCTGACTTTTATAGACTGGTTGGTGAGTTCTAGTAGCACAGGTTACAATGATGTATTATAGAGACATTTATGTCTCAATCGTTAGAAAATTAGAAGGTTATGAATGGTCGCTGTCTTCATTTGATTCACCTAACTATGAATTTCTATATTTGGGGCTTTATCTTTAAAAACTTATCTTGGTAGGAACAAATTATTTTGTTCTACTTTGAATGAAAATATTTTATGTTAACAGATAAATGGAACATTTTGCCAAGGTTACATGTGTATTTTTGTGCACAAGTGGGTCCCTGAAAATAACAGTTATTACATTGCAAAAGGAATTGTTGCTTAGTGAGATATCTTGAAAGATGTTCTATAAATAATGATTCAATATCATTATTCGTATCTGCTCAATCCCATTCTTACAATTTCTTGTGACCTTGATGTTTTTGCATTTTATATTTCTCCCTTTCTATTTTCTTGGTCTCAGTCTAGCATCTTCTGCAGCATCCCTATTGTCACATCTTTCTTGATAAGGGAAAGATATTGGCAGCTTGGGTCTCATGATGGAATAGGAATTAGAGCAGTTAATGGCAACAAACTACACCATCCTTCCCATTGACTTTTGCAGTCTGGATCTGTACATTAGTCCATTTCTATTCACTTTACAACTTCTGGCGATCTGCATATTTTGTCTTATTTTTTCTGTTCCTGTTCTTTTAATGTCATTCTCCATGTTCCCGTATACTACTTGTATTCTCATTTTTCTACTTCTCTTTTTTTTTCTACTGTGCTTCATTAATTTTTCCCTTAGGTCTTTCTTCTGTTTTTCTAAAGTTCATTCCCCCTCCTTAATGTTCTGTTGTACCACATTACACCACCTTGGTTCATAACCAGCTGAAAGCTATGCAAGATATCCATCTTTTTTCTTCATTCCCAATTTCATCAACCTCAATCTCAACTCCTATCCACTTCACCAGTATAAATGTAGAACATCCTTCCTCTATCTTTTCATCATCATGATTCCAATACCCACATGGCAAAATAATTTCTTTTAGTGCCTCAGCCTAACAAAAGAACTGAGTTGTAGAATTCAAAGATGATATTATTATAATACATAAATTGATATTTGTAGAATTGCTGAAAATAAGGTAGATCTCTTTAGGGGAGATTCACCTAAAACTAAGTGAGAGATGCTGAAAAAATCTGATTACTTTTTAAAGTGGTATGAAACATCACTACTAAACTGAAAGGCAATTCTATTTATTTTTCTTCTGTATGAAATTCTTCCCAATTCAATTCTTGCAGCCTGAAATCTTCGAATAACTTTGATGAAGTCGTCCCTGCAGAAACTGCAAAATCAAAATCCAGCATGCTAACAGAATACAATTATTAACATCTTTCAAATTTGTTACGGAAGTTCACTACTGATTCAGTAAAAGAATCGTTCCAATATTCAGCAAACATTAAAATAAATAAAGCTTTTGGAACTACCTGCTATGGAATTACAGAGTAACAGGGCACAAAGGATACAACACAGAAGGACGTCATTCAATGCAAGAAGTTGGTGTTGAGTCAATGTGAATGCTTTCCAGCAGTCCCACTCCCCTGACTTCTCCCTGTTAATCTATGAATTACTTCTTTCAAGTACTGATCCAGTTCCCTTTCAAATTATCCTATTCTGCCACAATACAATTCCAATTTGTATAAGACGAACATTGGCCCTATTATTTGCATGAAGCCATGTTCTATTTCTCTCACGAACTTAATTTACATTTATACCTATGACAACATTCATAGCCTAAAGACCAGAGCCAGAAAGGAAATAATTGTGATACAATGGTGCCATTATCTTTCATTTCTGAAAGATAGCTGAGTTCCTACTGCACATGCTGCTCAGATTCACTAACCTTGACAAAATAAGTTTTACAATAACTTCCACTCATTTTTATTTGCTATTTCACAAGGGTAATCTTTTGTTAAATTACTTTAACTGTACAATTAAATAACTTGTGTTGATCAATCTTAAAGGTGCAAAGTGAAAGCAGCTTCCATTCACAAATATCTTTTAAGATCTTACTAGTAAAACTGAACTTTAGGAAATAAAGTTACTGTTAATTGGAATAAACTCCTCTCGGGCTTCCAGCTGGGTACAGGTATTAATTTTAACTGACATTTTGTTGAGAAACTCTGCCATCTTCATCAGGGATGATGCCTAAGCATGTTCAGTCTGGGTGGAATATGTACTCAACTCCCGTTGTCTGTCCCTCCTGATTGGTTAGTTCTCATCCAATCAGGTTTCTGCTCTCCCGCCTTGTTTACAATCTAATTCCAGTTCTTAATTTGAGTGAGACCTTTGTCTTTGATGAAATTATTTTTCTCTAGTTTTATTTCAACTGCTTTCTTCACCATTTATTTGTCATATGCACCGGGAAAGCATTGGAACCTTTTTTACTGTTAATTATTTTCCCAACTTGGAAGCATAATTTCAATATTGGCACAATACATATAAACTTGATTCAAGTATACTTTTTTTTCTGAGACAGGCTTGGGTTGCTTTTCCTGATGAGTTGGAAGTTGATGGACATCCTGATGGAAGTTCATAAAATTATGAGAGACATGCATAGGGTAAACAGTACTTTTATCAGGGTGACTAGGTTAAATATAAAATAACATTTTTTTTGTTTGTGGGGCGGAACATTTAAAGGAAATTTATAAAGCAAGTATACTTTTTTTACGCAAAGCCTGAAATATGTTGCCAGGGAATATGGTACAGTAGATAGAATAGGAAAGTTTAAGAGGAATTTTGAGAGGCACATGAATAGGCAGGGTTTGGAAGGAGACAAGCCATTAGCAAGCTGATAGGATGAACTTAAATTGAGATCATGGTCAGCACAGACATTGAGAACAGATGGATCTGTTGCTGTGTTTTACCTTCCTATGCTCTGTATTCTGTGCTCTAAGAATATTTATTGTCTTTATGATAGAAAGTAGCTGGGGAATTGGATTTGCTAGGATTATAGATTCCTCACAGTCAAAGTGCTCTTAAATGTTTTGAAACACTTAAAGTTACTGCTAGTTCGAATAAACTCTTCACTGGTTTCCAGCCAGGTACAGGTATTGTTTTTAGTTGACATTTTGATGACAAGCTCTGCCATCTTCATCAAGGATGATGCCTAGGCATGTCTAGACCGGTGGTAAAATGTTAACTTTGCCCTATTTTAGAAATAAACTGGATTTAATTTTCTCTCCTAAGAATGCTGATGGAATGCAACATGCAGCTTGGTGCCCAATATCCTAACAGCAGTCATGATGTCTTCAACTGTGCCAGTGTGTCAGCTACACCTGAGCTACCATGGCAAGCTGAAGGTTGGTTAATCCATTGAAAGCATTGCATGAATAGTCTATACATGCAGTACAGGTGTCCCCTGCTTTTCGAACGTTCGCTTTACGAAACCTCACTGTTACGAAAGACCTACATTAGTACCCTGTTTTCGCTTTCAGAAGGTGTTTTCACTGTTACGAAAAAAAAAGCAGCGCATGGGGAAAATCAGTGCGCGAAAAAATCAGCGCGCGATAAAAGGCAACGCGCCGCGCGCCCCAAGCAGCCGCTTTCCCCGGATTCGGAACAGCATTCTTGCCAGCATTGCTTAAACACATGCCTGTGAGCAGCCGTTTGCAAGATGAGTTCTATGGTGTTGGAAAAGCCTAAAAGAGCTCGTAAGGGTGTTACACTTAGCGTAAAACTAGACATAATTAAGCGTTTTGATCATGGTGAACGAAGTAAGGACTAAGTGAGTTTGGCTTGTGGAAGCTGATGAACATGATGTTGAAGAGGTTTTGGCATCTCATGACCAAGAACTGATAGATGAAGAGCTGATGCAATTGGAAGAGGGAAGGATAACAATCGAAACCGAATGCAGTAGCGAACAGACCGAAAGTGACTGCGTGAGATTTTCGCTGCAATGATAAAGTACGACTTTAATTTTGAAAAGGTACGTTGGTTTAAGGGATATTTGCAGGATGGTTTGAGTCCTTATAAAGAACTGTATAACAGAAAAATGCACGAGGCTCAGCAGTCAAGCAAGCCTTCCACATCAGCCACAGCAGACGACGAACCTCGACCTTCGACAACGAGGCAGGCAGGCAGTAATCGGAGAAGATGAGCTGCCTGCTGTAATGGAAACAGACAACGAAATGACACCCCAGTGTCCCACCACCCCAACACCCAGGCCGTGGACAGATACTGTACCGATTCGCGGAGAATGCAGCAGTAGCCCGGGAGGCACACAGCACATCTTCAAGAAAAAAGCCAAAATAAACTTGTTAATTAATTAGGTGCCTCCCGACACGTAATTAATTAGCATGTTTATTTCGGCTTTTTTCTTAAAGATGTGCTGTGTGCCTTCCGGCTACCGCTGGACCCTGCGTGCCTCACAGCAATGTATCGCTCAGCAGCCTGGAGGGTGGGGGCCACTGCACCACCCAACCTGCGATGACTCAGTCTAACACACCATCATCAGTGTGCTCGGTGCTGAACCAATTCCAGTAAGTGATACTACACAGTACATACATTATTTCTACTTTATATAGGCTGTGTATTTTTATGTGTTATTTGGTATGATTTGGCAGCTTCATAGCTTAAAGGTTACTGGAGAGCACTTGCGCCGGGTTTTTGCCAACAGCGCTTGCGTGAGATTTTCTGCTGACGGCGCTTGCGTGAGATTTTTGCTACGGAGAACAGTTCAGTAATGATTGTGGAAAAGTATTTCTACTTTATATAGGCTGTGTATTTATCATATCATTCCTGCTTTTACTATATGTTACTGTTATTTTAGGTTTTATGTGTTATTTGGCATGATTTGGTAGGTTATTTTTGGGTCGCGAATGCTCACAAATTTTTCCCATATAAATAAATGGTAATTGCTTCTTCGCTTTACGGCATTTCGGCTTACGAACCATTTCATAAGAACGCTCTACCTTCGGATGGCGGGGGAAACCTGTATCATGAAAAGCATGCTGTCTATAATGTGGCAGCATAGATCAGTACTTCACACATCAGGACAGAGAGTTGTAATTGTCTCCTGCATGCTGCACATCCTTGGCACGAGGAGGAAAGAACCCCAGATAACATTCAAATAAAGGCCAATGAACAGTAGGTTACAAGGACTGAGCACCTTTCCAGCCAGCTAAATTTGATACCAGTTACACGTTTCATGTGATTCAGTTTTCATCAGTCACAACATTTGCAGACTCATCTGGCATAAATTAATTGACCCACAACATGGGCACTGACCTCAGCATTCTAAAAGGTTGAATTTGTTTTAGAATAGCACCGTTTTACGGATTTGTTTATAGGGGGTTGTTTAATATCTTTTACTCAGCTAGCAGTTAAATTTGATTTATCCAATATACACTTTTATAGATATTTACAAATTAGGAATTTTTTACGTACTTTGCTTCCAAATTATCCCTCCACTTATCCATCTGTAAGGGGGTTTCGATTTTTATGTTACTGCGGAGGCTAATTAAAATAGCGTTTTTGTTATGTTAATCTGGGGAATGCGGCTTTGTTGTGCTTTAACGCTGAGAAGGTTTGCGCTGGCAGCTTATTGTGGTTTAGAGGGTGATAAGAGGGTGCTATTAACCAATTGGGATAGTTGTTATGGTTTTGGTGTATTTGAAGATACTGTATGCGCGGGGTTTTGGGGCAGAAGGCAGGACAGCGAGACAGAGGATGGACCAGGTGCTGTGAGTCCGCTAACGGGGTCGGACCCCGAGCGGGACGTTCGGCGAGGAGACGGAGACGGACTCGTGTGGAGCGTCTGGTCGACCACCGTTTTTGGTCCCAGGCGGCCGGTCGAGGTGGTCCGAGGGGGCCGCAGGGTGAAGAAGAAGGTCCTTGAGCTCCAACGGTTTTTGTGCATGAAGAGATTGAACTTTGATAAATGTGGCGCCTTTTATTTTCCTTTTATATTTTATTCTCTTTTAATTATATAGTTCCAGTAATATCTATAAACTGTAAATCATTTAATTGCGTCTGGTGTATTGTCTGTTATTTGGGCGGGATGGGGTACCTCACACAGCATCCACACAAACGAATTACCCAGTTTGGCGGGGCCGAGGCTGTTTCCCTAGATGACAGCGAGCCGAGCGACCCTGAGGGTGGCCGGGGGGCTGCATTGTGGGGGCTTTGTCCGGGATGCTTGAGTCTGTTGGTATGCTGTGTGGGTGCCCTGATTAAATCTGTAATGTGTGTCTCTGTGGGTTATTTGCTGTTGATTGCTGTATGCGTTGTGGGTGCGGTCTTTGTTCGAGTTCAGACTAGCATTGACGAGTGAGAGGTGGCACACGGGGCTGTCCATGCAGTTGGGAGAGAGAGGAAAGAGTGGTCTGATTTGGAGATAGAGTCTGCGAATAAATGTTCTAGCTCTGGCAGGCTCCGCCTGGCACTGGAGATAGTGTCCACCTCAGGAGGGGCGGAGACGTGTGAGACGTGGGCGGAGCAGATCTCTCAGTTGTTAGATGAGTGGCAGTGCTTGGTTGCGGGAGAGCGACAGGGATTGGTTGAAAGTTTGAGTAGGCGGGCTGGTGACGGTGTTAGAGCTGTCAGGTTCACTTACACCGTAGTGACAGCTGTCAGTTATTTGAAAGAGGGGGGAAAGTTTTCAGTGTGTCTTCTCTGGCGAGGAGGGCGGCTAAATTGCTTGTAGTGCCAGGGGATCAGTTGTTCAGCTGATCAGAGAGGTGTCGGGAAACTTAGTGGAGGCCCAGTGGGGGAACAGCTTGGGGTCTCTGGGGAAGCACGTTCCTAGCAATGTACCACTGAACTTCCGCAAGGAAAAGACCCTATTCCTGAAGGCTTAGAGGGGCCACGCCCCAGGGTGTCGTTATGGATAGAGGGAAGCGATGCTAAAGCTATCCTCGACCCCGGCGCACAGATCAAGTTGTTGTACAGTTCGTTTTACAACCGGTGTCTGAAGCACTTATCCTTGACAACCACAAGGGCACCGGAGACTTTGGGTACCAGTGCCGGTAATTATCCAGAAGACGATGATTGGTTAATGACCCTGGAGTTCATGGAGGCATTTTCTGGGCACCCAGCGTGTCGAGTTGCTTCTAAGGACGTGTGTAGCAGCCTTGAGCCGGTACCGAATTTAAATGAGACCCAGCGGTGGTACGGCTTGGGGAAAGTAGCTGAGGGTGAGACCCTCTTAGTAGATGCTCCGAACCACCACGAGGGAGGGGAGTTGACCGCTGAAGACACCTCAGTGAGAGAGAGGTCGCGGCAACTGGACCCTGGCGGCGTGGGAGATGAAGGCAGCGTGTGTGTGGATGATGCGATGTGGTTTAATGTGCTGCATCTGAGGGGTGGATGTTGCCAGATCCTGAGGAGTGCGGCTGTTGAGCTGAAGATGGCCTTTATTAGTTCCCTAGGATTCTTCCGATCCGAAAAGATGCTCAAGGGCATATCCGGAGCCCCTGCATCCTTCCCGCGGGGCATGAGGAAAACCGTGGGGGAAGTGAAGGTGTGTGGAGTTTTGATGTATGTGGATGACCGCCTAGAGCTTGGATTCGCCTGGGGGGGACTATGAGGCAAGGTGAGTGGCTGAGCCCGGGCAACCGAAGCGAAGTGTCAAATGTGGAGGAGTTTTTGGCTGGAGGAGTTTGGTGCAATGTGAGGAAAATGACCCGACATACCAGTTGAACTTCCTGATGTTGGGACAGACGGTGGTGGACCGGGGGATGGAAACCCAGGTCGTCAATCTGAATGAGACACAGGGAAGAGAGGGGATTTGCACCGCACTGCGGTCATATACTGACGAATTAATCCAGCGAGAAGAAACAATGACCCACCTTCGAAGGGATCAGCAGAAACTCAAGACGTCCATTCAGAACAGATTGGAAGATTTACAAGTTGGGGAAGATCAAGAAAATGTTCTGACTAAGGTCAACAGAAAACAGAGCTCAGGGAGGGGAGTTTGACTACACTCCCGAGGAGGTAAAGAAATGGAGGACAGATCTCGGAAAAGGGAGGCGGACGCTTGAAAGGAACCTGAAGATGACTATCGCAAGTTTAAATGAAGTGGAAAAACTGAAAGTTGACCTGGAAGATGCCCTCAGGAAGAAACAACCGGAGGCTGAACATCCTTTAACTGCTGCTTTTCAGGTCAGGGTGGAAGAAGCTGGTGGGGCAACTGCGTCCCAGATTGAGATGGCCAGGAACTCTGAGTCAGAACTGCTGAGGCTGTGGCGAGAGTTGAAGGAGTCCCCGAAGAAGCTGACGTCTCGACTGCAGGAGGCTGAAGGGGTAGCCCCAGCTAAATGTTTCAGTTTGGAGAAACTCAAACAGCAGCTACCGATCGAAGGAATGAGGAAGAATACGGATTCGAAGGATGATGTGCTGCACATGGGGTACATGCTGCCTTTCGCTAACTTCCCCGTGATTGAGGAAGAGACCTTTGGCCCTTCTCCCACTGAGTCAGGTGTAGTGGGGAGGGCTAGCTGTGGGCAGTCTGAGTTACGGCAGGATCAGGAAGGAGGAGAGGCGGGGCCCCGGCCACGGGACAGGGGGCTCCGAGCTGTAGTGGTGGCCTGAGTGAGAGAGGAGTTGGCAAGCAGGCCCGAGGTATCCCTAGTAGTGTCTGAGCCTTGTGGGTTTAGGTGAGGGGGTACGGAGGTCTCAGAGGGTTAAGAAGCTCCCAGATAGGTTGGCCTATTTAGCGCCCGTGGGACGGGAGTAAGGTCCACTGTTTGGGGAGCACTGTCACTGTGTGTATCTGTGTATGTGTGTGTTGTGTGTCTGTAGGACTGGGTGGCGAGTTATTTAGAAGTCATGAGGACATGACTTTATTTGATGGGGGGAGAGTGTAAGGGGGTTTCGATTTTTATGTTACTGCGGAGGCTAATTAAAATGGCGTTTTTGTTATGTTAATCTGGGGAATGCGGCTTTGTTGTGCTTTAACGCTGAGAAAGTTTGCGCTAGCAGCTTATTGTGGTTTAGAGGGTGATAAGAGGGTGCTATTAACCAATTGGGATAGTTGTTATGGTTTTGGTGTATTTGAAGATACTGTATGCGCGGGGTTTTGGGGCAGAAGGCAGGACAGCGAGACAGAGGATGGACCAGGTGCTGTGAGTCCGCTAACAGGGTCGGACCCCGAGCGGGACGTTCGGCGAGGAGACGGAGACGGACTCGTGTGGAGCGTCTGGTCGACCACCGTTGTTGGTCCCAGGCGGCCGGTCGAGGTGGTCCGAGGGGGTCGCAGGGTGAAGAAGAAGGTCCTTGAGCTCCAACGGTTTTTGTGCACGAAGAGATTGAACTTTGATAAGTGTGGCACCTTTTATTTTCCTTTTATATTTTATTCTCTTTTAATTATATAGTTCCAGTAATATCTATAAACTGTAAATCATTTAATTGCGTCTGGTGTATTGTCTGTTATTTGGGCGGGGTGGGGTACCTCACACAGCATCCACACAAACGAATTACCCAGTTTGGCGGGGCCGAGGCTGTTTCCCTAGACCACAGCGAGCCGAGCGACCCTGAGGGTGGCCGGGGGGGCTGCACATCTAATATAATAGATACCCTCTTCCAGATTAAACCACTCCAAAAAGGATTAATAGCTACAATTTATATATGTTATATAAAAGCGTACAATTTATATATTTACATAAGGGTGCGCATGCGCTGGTCGTGCATGCAGCCTGGTACAGCTGTTCCGATCTATTCTTTTACTTTCTTCTTCTTACTTTTAATTTACGTTATTTTTTTGTATTTTTTTTCTCACGGTAACATGTCGAAGCTGCACCCTCTCTAACATGCTGGTAGAGAGAGTTTAATTTGGGTTTTCTTTCGCCCTGAAAATGGTTACATCCCGACACGCGGGACAGAAGCAAGGTCACATTGTGTATTCCATGGACCAGCAAATTCCGGCCGGCTTAGCGAACAGAGCGGTGGACACCCCTGCTGAAATCTGGAGGAAAACACACAGAGGATGCAGAGGGGGATCACAAAGCTGAGGAAAGAGGACCGGATTGAGACAACAGAGACTTTTGGAGAAGGGGAGTTCGGTGGGTAATACTGTTCCGGCTGACCGGAAGTGCACCAAGAGCGGGAAGCATAAAGGAGTTGGGTGCTTACTGATCTGGTTAACAGCGGATGGTGCAATCCGGGGTATATTACGATTGAGGAACGAGTTTGCAGACTGGATATTGAACTTTTTACTGTTGGACTTCGACCACATTCCACTGTGATACAACACTTGGCGGCACGGGAGGTCGTTCCTGCCTGTGGCCATCGAATATACAGCTCCTCCCGTGGAGGTCAGACACCCTGAGTCAATAGACTGGTCCTGGACTTATTTTCCATCTGGCATAGTTTGCATTTTGTTGTTTGATTGCTGGGGTTTTTTGTATTCCTATATTTACGCTCTATTCTTGGTTGGTGCGGCTCTAACGAAACCAAGTTTCCCTTGGGATTAATAAAGTATATCTATCTATCTATCTATGTTCATTGAACTTACGTATGATATCTAATGATAAAATTAAAGCTGCCTGGTAATTGGAATTTCAAGAGTTACTTTCAGATTATCAATGGAGAAAAATTTTTCATCTGGTAAACAGTTCATCAATTTGTGCCCATCTTTCCTTGATACAGTTCAGGGTAGTGCATCGGGCACATATGTCAAAGGATAAATTAGCCCGTATTTTTCCCAATATTAATCCTATTTGTGATAGATGTAATACTCAGGTGGCCATTTTAACTCCCATGTTTTGGTCTTGCATAAAGTTGGAGAACTTTTGGAAAAATGTTTTTAAAACCTTATCAAAAGTGCTGGATCTGGATTTACAACCAAACTTATTTACAGCTATTTTTGGGATTATTCCATCGGAAGAACGATATACTCCTGCTTCCGCTCAGCGGATGATATCCTTTTCAACCTTATTAGCTAGGAAGGCCATTTTACTTAAATGGAAGGACCCTAACCCTCCTACCACCTCCTATTGGCTTTCCTCTATCATGTCCTGTTTAAGTCTAGAGAAAATAAGAAGTCAGACAATGGATACATCCTTTAAATTTGAAGAAATCTGGCAACCTTTTATTCAATATTTTCATATGATCTGATTTTTGTACTGATTCTCTTCCAGCTATTTTTTCAGAACCTTGGATTTGATCAGAGAGTCTCTCTTTTAAAAGTTGCTGGTGAACGCAGCAGGCCAGGCAGCATCTCTAGGAAGAGGTACAGTCGACATTTCGGACCAGTAACTTTTATGTGTGTTGCTTGAAATTCCAGCATCTGCAGATTTCCTCGTGTTTGAGTCTCTCTCAGGATGGACTGCCCGGTCCTTTTGTTTTCTTCTCTTTAGAATAGTGTTTCTTTTTCTTTTTTTTATATAATAATTTCTAATGGTCCTTCCTTTCTTCATAAGTTGATAAAAGGAGAATGAATTACATTTTTTTTCTGTATTATACATTCTGTATCAAATTTATACTTTGTAGATCAACACTATGTGTGATTCTGATATTGTTTATTTTACCTTCTGTATGTACTGTTACTGACATATATACCAGAGGTTTTCTCCTCCTGCTTGTATACACACTTTTTAAAAAATCAATAAAAAGATTGAAAAAAAGAAAGAAAGAATAGCACCTTACACTTAGAGGTGTTCAGGTCAATGACCAAAGGATCGCAAAGGGTCAAAAAACACAGCTGAGAGCTGAACTGGTAGATTTAGAAGTGTGAGCCCACTTGAATTTGATACTAGTAATTGTAACTCCCTATTCTTCACTTTAACAGTTCCAGGCAATCCCTTCTCTCTGTCTCTGAACATCAGAATATTAACATCATGGAAATATAATTCTGATTTGATGGAGAATGGATGTGAAAGCACAGAGGAACATCTGGAGAAATTTCTGAAACGCCCGTCCGCTGCTGTCGTTGCTGTGTGGTCAGGAATCGTTCGGAGGGTAGGCCTCAAAATCCCCAACCTTGCCTGCTTTTGGTGACCGAGAAGGAGGTTGAATCATTCGGTAGAGATGGCGCTCAGTACTCGGTGTGGGAGAGCTGATCAGAGCTCGAAGTTTTCGGATGACTCAGAGTCAGATTGTGGTCGGCATGGCAGGGACAGTTTTTCTTCCTTTTCCCGTCTGCGTGAGATGTGGGACATTTGAGAAGCTTTGAACTTTACTGTGCTCACGGACTTTCTTCATCAAGTTATGGTATTGTTACACTGTTTGTAACTATATGTATAATTATGTGGTTTTGTCAGTTTTTTCAGTCTTGGTTTGTCCTGTGTTTTGTGATATCACACTGGAGGAAATAATGTATCATTTCTTAATGCATGCATTACTAAATGACAATAAAAGGGGACTACGTGTCTTCATAATCTAAATATAATGTCCTGGTTAAGATTTTTATTGCTATGGTGTAGGTACTTATATAACTGCCTGATAGGTTGCGAGACCCTGAAGAGCTGGGACACTGGGCAGTCTATATTTTTAGAGAAGGGGAGCATGTAGTTGAGGGCAAAGACTTTAAAGACAAGTTGTTCTCATTTCTGTGAAGTGAGGGGAAAGAATTGTCTGATGTAAAAGGTCTAAAGGGTCCTTCAGTGGTTGATTTAAATTCTGAGCTGGTTTTGGCAATTACATCTCTGGTTGGTAAAGGCGGAAGTGTTTCTGCAGAGAGCCAAAGGTATTTTAGGCTGGGCGTGTTCTCTGGGGTCAAGCTCACACTCAATGGGGAAGAAGAGTATGATACTTGGGTGGAGCAGACATCTCAGTTATTGGATGAATGGCAGTGCTCAGATAATATGAAAAAAACAGAAACCGGCAGATAGTTTAAAGGGGCCAGTGGCTGATAGAGTGAGGTTCTGAAAGGCACAAAACCCATTAGCCATGTCAGCTAATTATCTGCAAGCACTGGAAGATGCTCTTGGCATTGCTGAAAGTGCAGCCAATTTTTAGATGATGTTTAGGCACATATTCCAGGAAAAAGGAGAAATGCTGTCTGTCTGCATTTTCAGATTGGAGAAATTTCTGCTTTGTTTCTGCCACAAAGGGGGTATCAACTGTCTGAGTGAAGTTGCTCGAGAATGGAGCAAGTTGTGAAGGACACGCTGCCATATGATGTGATTGCTCTACGTTTTCGAATGACCTGCAAGGTGCACCACCCTCTATCTTTTACCCAATTACTCAGAGAAGTTAGAGAGGAGGAAAACATGACTGAGAAGTGGGACATTTCTAACAGCCAAGGAGTGTCTTCAATGGTCACCTCTGTTGCTAAAGTAGCCCCTGATTCCACGGAGATAGATTATTTGAGGAACGAGGTTAAAACCTTTGAGCTGAGCTGAATCAGTGGATGTGTGCTAATGTTTCAGCTAAACGTGACACATCCATTGGGTTACAAGACCCACCTGTAAGATTTACGACACAACAGACTGCTGCTGAAAAGTGTCTCTTGACTAGAGAGACGACAGGTATTTTCTGTCACAACTGTGGAGAAGTTGGACATTTCAAGTGAGGTTGTGGAGGTCAGGAAAATCTTTGAAAAGTAAGTCAGTGATTAATCAAACAAAGAAGAAAAGAGACCAAAACTACGGAGGGACCCAGTAAAGGAATGGGCTGGCATTTTGGAGAGGATACGTTCCAATCAGTGTATCAAGGGAAATGCGAAAGTGCAGAACACTACTCCTGAGGGTTTAGTGGGACCAAACTCTGATGTATCCATACGGATTGAAGCAGTTTATGCTGGAGCCATACTTGACACAGGTTCTCAAGTTACTTTGCTTTATAGATCCTTTTACAACTGGTATTTGATGTGTTTACCATTGACATCGCTCATTGTCCTTGAGATTCGAGGGCTTAGTACATAGTTTCTTGTCATTGAAACTGGAGTTTTCGGAAGCAGATGTTGGAGTAACTGAGACTATTGCCGCACCAGTATTAGTCTGCCTGGATCCAATCGGAAAGGTTGGAAGTTCATTCTTGTGTGAATAAATACTTCTGTTGTGAGAAGGCTCATGGGAGCATGCAAGAAGAGAAATGGAGAGAACATTTTGAAAACCTTGACATTTACCCTGTGTTCAGAGCTGCTTTTGAGAAGGTGTAAGCTCCTCCTAAGCAGGATGATGAGCTGAAACGAGGAACTGTGTGGCGCACCCAGTCTAAGCCTGTCAAGTTACATCCAAGAGGAGTAGCTAGAGTGACTGGAACCCTCAAATTTGCCGAAATACCCAACACCCTGGCCATCCAGGTGGATGCTCCTGATGATCACGCTTACCTGCAGGAGTAACAGTGAGACCAGAACTGCAGAAATCTTCTGTTGTCTATGCAATAAGGAGGACAGTGATTATCATGAACATCTCAGGGAGAAAGGTTACCCTCAGACACGGGGTGCTGACTGCCCCTCTTTTCCCTGTGACAGTAGTGTCTAGTTTTCCAGGGGAAATGGAAGAGAAGCAATCCCCTGGATCGAGAATGTCGGCATCGAGGTTGTGCAACTTGGGTGACTTACTGATGCCCGAGGAATGGAAAACGAATGCTCCAATACCACTTGCCACACTAGTAGAGTGACCAAGGACACCACTTTCAGAGAGAGGTCTCACTAGTTATCACCAGTGGAGGTTAAAGGTATTCAGCAGCACCGGATTAAACTGAAGGAAGTTAAGTTCAGTCATGGAGTAGGGGGATCTGATCCAGAGCAAGATATGAGTGTTAGAAAGGGGGAGGCACCCTTCAGCAGACAGGAAGAGTTACAAGGATCGGTTGAAGCTGGAGAAGTTGAAGATGTGATGAGAGGTTCTCAGAGAGTCAGGAAACCCCCAGCTAGGCTGGCAGATGGTACACTTGGGAAATGACGTGTTATGTCCGTTCCCATGGTGAGGTATGCTCCTTCATTTACAAATGGACTGAGAGTCCTGGAATCAAACAATTCATTTGAATACCGTGCTATTAATAATGATTTAATAAGTTCCAAAGTCATGAGGACATGACTACTTTTGGTGGGGAGAGAGTGTAATGCCCTGGTTAAATTTTCTTTGTTTTGCTGAGGGTACTTCATTTTAGCT
This sequence comes from Mobula birostris, assembly GCF_030028105.1. Taxonomy (NCBI): domain Eukaryota; kingdom Metazoa; phylum Chordata; class Chondrichthyes; order Myliobatiformes; family Myliobatidae; genus Mobula; species Mobula birostris. The sequence continues at coordinate 136,951,778 of NC_092376.1, forward strand.
GCTCTGTATAAACAAAGTTTTCTGCTTGTAGGATGTTCCTGTTTTGGCTAAAAGGAAAGGGGCTATAATGTTCAACTTTGGAATATTATGTCAGCCAATCAGGATGGTAGAATCAGCAGTGTTCGAGAGAGTGGGCTGGAGAGAGATTTTGTGACGGACAGTGTGGTTCGCAGGTTTTTTTGGCAGGAGCTGAGGAGAGGACAGGAGGGAAGATGGCTGAGAATGCCATGGAAAGAAGCATCCCTGTTGCACGAATGCTTTGTGTCGATGAATGGCTCCAAGAGGAAGGGCCATAGTCCTGTGAGAGAGCCTGCTGGTTCCAGATGGCTTTTGATCAAAGTTCAGAATGTGGTCTGTGTTTTCACGCAGACTATTGATCCAGCACGTGAGTAAAAATGACAACTGCAATATGAGCTCCAACTTTATGTGTACATTTCGACAGGGTTAACTGAAATGGGCCCTTTTATGTTTTTTTTTCCTACTAACTATTTGATAAAGCTAAAATTTTTAAATATGCTTCCTTTAAAATTTTTAAGCAGTGTATGATCTGTTATTTTGTGCCCACTGACAATTGCATATTGGCAGAATTCGCTCAAATTGATGTTGCTTTAATCGGAACAACACGACATTCCTGTTTGTCTGAACCTCAAATGTTATTGACCCTAGATATATATTGTTTATGAAAGGTGGTCTTCCCACTGTTGTGTACCATAGCTGTTAGCAGAGTTGATTAATGGGCCAAGTTTGCTTATGAACCTGGTGAGGGGGTTGCACAAAATTAAAAATAAAGACTCAGTAAATATTCCAAACTAATTTTATAACTGGAACATGCCCTATGACCACCAAAAACAAAGTTGTGAAATATTCTGGGACATTTTTTTTAAGTGAGGATACGAGGATATTCGTTTAGTCATACAATGGCTTGCTTGCAGCATGACTATGGAAGAATTTTGACTCAGGAAACTGCAGTGAAGAATAGTCTAATCAATTCTAACCTTGAATGCCTGACTGCATACTGCGTTTTTATGGGTGATATTAATTTTGGTTGGCTGGATGATAATGTGCATTAGTGTGAAGATGAACGGTGTCATTTTGAATCAGGATAGTGGTTTCACGTTCCTCAAGAAGAGGCTCAGCAATCTTATTGTATGCAAAGAAGCTTCACAGCTATGAGTTGCCATAAGCCTTATTGAATTCTGAGCCACCAGATGAGAAATTTGAACAAGCTATCCATAACGACGTCCCAGTTGCTGGCGCAGTGATATCAGCGCCGGACTCCGGAGCGAAGGTTCTCGAGTTCGAATCCAGTTGGGCCACTCCAGGGCATGCTTTCCATCCATGGCAGGTTGAGTGTTGAGCTCGCAACTCAGACTCGTAAGAAAAAAAAACTGCGCTGTGAGAAGGACGTGGGGGACCACTCACATAAACTTTCCTCCAAGACAACTACTTGAAAAGTGGTCGCCGAGGCTCTGGCAAGGTATGGCACACAAAAAGAAATCCATAACGACAGGCATTGGGTAGTTTCTGACTGTGCTGCAATGGAGGCTGTTATACCCATATATGATACTGTATTGTAGCTGGCTGTGTAAAGTACAAGACAGAACTGGAAAGGAAGAAATCCAATCTCCTCTGCAAACACTTGTGGAAGATTACTGCTAGATTCATCCACATTTATTTAGTTCAACACACTCATCTGGTGTTCTTAACAATGTATGAAGCAATTGGTTGTTTCTCCTTCTTTCCACTTCCTCCAATGTTTCCACATTATACCACTCTTTTCAGATTAGGTTGATTGGTGAAACAACTGCCAGCAAATACTCCAGGCGATGTACCTATTTCTCAAGGGGAACTAATGCAGTTTAGCTTTAAGTGGAGGCAACCATTCACAATATTAGAACAAAGAACAGTTCAGCATTGTAAAGTTCGGTGTTGTACAAATCTAGATGCCAATTTATATTAAATGTCCTCCTCCAATGTATCATCCACATCCTTCCATTTCATTCATATTAATGTTTCTATCTAAAAGTCTCTTAAACTTCACCAAAAAAACTTACTTCCACTACTACCCTTAGTCACCTTTTACAGAAATCTACCACAAACTGCGTAAACAATTTGCCTATCACATCACTTTTAACTCCCTCCTCTAATCTTCAAAGCATGACCTCTGGTGTTTAATGTTTCTACCCTGAGGAAGAGATTCTGACTGTCTCCCCTATCTATGCCTCTCATACTGTACCCCCCCCACCCCCGAAAGTTTTCACGTTTTATTGTTTTTCAACATTGAATCAAAGTGGATTTAATTTGGCTTTTTTGATACTGCAACAATTGGTTTTAGAAGTCACATAATTAGTTAAATGGAGATGTGGTTTTGGAGACCTATGTAGTCAAGGTGTTTCAACTGATTGTAGTAAAAATACACCTGTATCTGGAAGGTCCAATAGCTGGTGAGTCAGTACCCGGGCAAAAACTACACCATGAAGACAAAACAGCACTCCAAGCAACTCTGCAAAAAGGTAATTGAAAAGCACAAGTCAGGAGATGGATACAAGAAAATTTCCAAGTCACAAAATATCTCTTGGAGAACAGTTAAGTCAATCATCAAGAAATGGAAAGAATATCGCTCAGCTGTAAATCTGCCTAGAGCAGGCCATCCTTATAAAATGAGTGACTGCAAGAAGGGGACTAATGAGGGAGACCTATGACAACGCTTAGGGGAGTTACAAGCTTCAGTAGCTGAGATGAGAGAGACTGCACATACAACAACTGTTGCCTGGGTGCTTTACCAGTTGCAGCTTTATGGGAGAGTGGCAAAGACAAAGCCACTGTTGAAAAATACTCACATGAACTCTTGGCTACAGTTTCCAGAAGTCATGTGGGAGACTCTGAAGTTATCTGGAAGAAGACTTTATGATCTGATGAAACCAAAATTGAGCTTTTTGGCCATCAGACTAATCACTGTGCACATCATCAAAAATACACTATCCTTACCCTGAAGCATGGTGGTGGCTCCATCATGCTGTGGGGATGCTTCACTGCAGCAGGCCCTGGAAGGCTTGTGAGGTAGAGGGTAAAGTGAATGCAGCAAAGTATAGGGAAATCCTGGAGGAAAACCTAATGAAATCTACAAGAGAATGGGGACTTGGGAGAAGATTTATTTTCCATCAAGACAATGACCCCAAGCATTAAGCCAAAACTACACAGGAATGGTTTAAAAATAACAAAGTTAATGTCCTGGAGTGGCCAAGTCTGAGTCCAGTCCTCAATCTAATTGATAATTTGTGGCTGGATTTGAAAAGGGCTGCCCAGTCACAATCCTCATGCCAACTAACAGAGCTTGAGCAGTTTTGTGAAAAAAAATGGGGAAAAATTGCACTGTCCAAATGTGCAAAGCTGACAGAGACCTATCCACACAGACTCAATGCTGTAATTGCTACCAAAGGTGCATCTGTTAAATATTGACTTGAAAATGGTGAATACTTATGCAATCTATTACTTTGTGTTTTATATTTGCAATTAATTTAGATCACTTTGCAGAGATCTGTTTTCACTTTGACACAAAAGAATATTTTTCTGTTGATTAGTGCAAAAATAGCCAAATTAAATCTATTGTAATTCAATGTTGTAAAACAATAAAACATGAACACTTCTGCGGGGGGTGGGGGGCGGGGGTGAAAACTTTTTATAGACACTGCAATTTTTAAAAAAAACCTTTATCAGGTTTCTCTTAACTCCAGGGAAAATAGCCCAAATTTTTCTAACCTTTCCTTATTCCGTCTAATGCAGGAAACACCCTTGTAAGTCTCTTCTGCAACTTCTTTACAGTCTGCACACTTCCTATAATGAGCAAATAGAACTGCATATAATATTCCAACTGTGCTCTGGCTAAAGTTTTATATCACTGAGGCATAACTTCATTACTCTTACTCGGCACGTAGCACTTCATTACTCAACAGTCTGACCAATGAAGGGAAGCATGCCATCTGCCTTTTCTTACCACATTGGTCAAGTGTGTAGCCACTTTAAATGAAATATGGATTTGAAACACAAAATCCCTCTGCACGTCAATATTCTTAAGGGGCTTACCATTAATGGTGTACTTTCTTCTTCCATTTGACCTCTTTCCATTTGACTTTAGGGAAAATTGCAGCACGTACAGACGTAGCGGCCTCTTAGAGGCCAAACAAAGGTATTTTTGTCTTCTTTAAACTTTTTTTTGATTGCAAGACAATATTGAACGTTAAGAGCTTCAAGTACCGCAGGTCTGCCCCATCAGCAGGCTGCTCCTCAGCTATGAAGCTGGAGGACCTGGACTTTGTGTGGACCGTGTCATTGCCCATTCCAGAAAGGCATTGAACTCAGTGTACGAAGGTGGAGAACAGTCTAACAACAAGTGAATGTCTTGAATGTTTCCCTTATGTCTTGAAGACCCTGTTGGATATTAATAATGCAAAATGCTGCAAATCCGTTTCCCTCGTTTATTGGTGGGACAGATGGTGGAGAGATGCATGGCCTCAGCTGTAGTCAGAACTAGGCCTCAAGCTGTGGGCTAGTCTGTTGCATCAGTCCTGGAGAGGAGATATCAGAGCTGGTGTAGCACAGCATCCATGTTGGGTTGGGGCTGGCCCCTGCCACCGGTGCTGCCCTACAACGTTAGATTGATGGAACGACAAGCTGGATTGCACATGTATGTACGTTCATCTGTGGACTGCTAAGAACTGGTTGTTAGTGACAATAACACCCGTGCACCTTCAATACAGGACATATAACTCAGGGACTTAGGCTATATATTTTTGTTTTGTGTGTTACAACCAAGCATGCTCCTACAATTCTGGCCCACCTGTTTTTACATACAAGCACAATGTGGCTTGATGCTTGATCTATTTCACCGGTAAGAATGTCATTCCTATAGGAGTTATCTTTTCTCTAGTATAAGTTCTTAGTTGGGTATCAGCAGGGTTTAGTTTAATACCTTTGTAATGCTGTTCAAACTCATTTTTTGGAGTGACTGAAACAGCTGAGCCAGTGTCCAAATTCATTTTACTTAATTTGCCATTCACTTCTGCTGTAAGCCATATTGCTTGTCTCCTGTTAGATTTCAAAATGTAAATCTCAAGGCTGGGCAGTCCTAATAACTTCCATGATTATTAGATTTGTCATCAACAGCGCAGATAGTGTTCTTTTTGAAACTGTAACTTGAATTTTTTTGTTTTTTCTCTTCCCTGAACAGTCCATTTATTTTTGTCTGCGTGACATGCTCTTTGTATGTGTTCTACTTTGTTGTATTTGCTGCAAGTTTCACATTTAAATCTGCATTGGTCTTGTATATGTGAGGCTCTGCCACAGTGATAACACAATTTGCTTGTTTTGTTTGGATGTTGCAATTTTGTTCAAGCTCATTTGCATTTCTGATTACAATTCAATTGAGTCTCAGCTGTTTTGATTAACACAGTGATTTCAAATTCTCTTTTAAATATAAGTTCTGCTTCAGGAGCTGATTTTGTAAGATTCCACAAACTAAATGTTCTCTCAGTGCATCATTAATCCCATGAACAAACTGACAATGTTCAGACAATTTCTTCAATTCAGCCACATATGCTGAAATGGAGTTCCCTTCCTTTTGATTCCACTAATGAAACCTAAAGTTTTCTGTGATTATCAATGGGTTTTGTTCAATATTCAATATGTTCCTGCATTTCTTTCACAATGTCAGCAAAGCTCATTTCAGCTAGTTTGTTTGGAGTAGTTAAAATTTGAAGCAAATTGTATGCCTTTAATCACAATGCACTTAGGAAAATTGGTACTAGTTTCTCAATTGCTTCAAATGCAGTTCATTCAGCTCAGTATACATGAGCCTGCAAAGAGCAATTGAACACGTCTATCTTTCTAACGTAGCCAGCCATTTCTGCTTTTACTTATGATTATTATCACCTGATAATAATTTTCATGAGCTTCATGAGTTCATAAAGCTCACTCTTTATGAACTCTTGAGTTCTTCTGTTTTCTGCTTTAAAAACATGTTGATTGTGTCTTTTTTTAAAACTCAATTATCCCACTGCGATTGCACAGGTTGGTAGTTGTTTTGGGTTTATTTTAAAACTATTTCATCACCACTGTTATGTTGTCCAACTTCAAAGCTTTAAAATAATTGCAAGAAAATGACAGAGCTAGGAATGCAAGTCTAAGTTTGTGTATTACTTTAAGCAAGGCATGTACACATCACATTGTATGCAATTCACTAATTTTTACATATAATCCGTAATGAATTATTTAAATAAACAAGAATGTTTAATCAAACAAAATATTTAAAATATTACTCAAATACTACTGATATATTTAACAAACAACATACATCATTCTGGAGTTACGAAATTATGGATAGCATAATTATAGATTAACCAAAATAAGAAGCAGTCTTAAGAAATAAATCCTATACAAAATGTAATGGGACATTCTGATCCTGTCCCATTGGAACTTCATAGGGGAAGACAGCAGATGAATGGTCCTGCTATTAGTACATTGTTGAAGATGTATCGTGACACTTAATGCACTGCTCAAGACAGGTCTGTTTTGTCACTGAACATCTAGTTAGTTCTATATTCATGAAGCCGTCCTTCAACACTATAACAAAAGAGATATTTTGGGTGTCTGCAGTTTGAAATCAGAGTCCTTTGGAACAGGTATCAGTTTTGAATTTTCAAAGGGATAAATGTTACAACTGATGAAAAATAGTCAGATGGATGTTCCAAATGGGAAATATAAAAGTCCTTTTTCACACAACAAGCCTCCGAGAGTGTGAGTTCAGGAGAATCCAAGAGTATCTCACTCCTCCTGATATGACATTCTTTACTTCTTCCACACAAGATAACAATAAACAATTAACTATAATTTCAGTAGCTCTAATCACCTACTTAACTTCAGCATTTTGAACATAGTCAGTTAAATTTACAGAATTACAAATCTACAACGGCAGTGTATCAACAACCAAGGGCTGTCTGATGGCATCAGAATTCAGACCTGATGTTGTCTGATCTCAATAAGTTCTCCCTCAAATATTTCCACTCTGATTTCCATATTAAACATAATCAAAAGAAGAATTTAAAAAAAACAGTACAAACTCAAAACCCATGTGAAATTACTCCTTTTGCTCCTGAATTCATAAGGGCTTTTGTATTCCATTTCAATTAAAAGCCTGTCATCCTAAAGTTTCAAACTTATTCTTAACAATCATGAGCAAGCATACTACTGTACAGTTTCCTGAATAAATATACATGCACTCCTTTGCTGACCCAACTGGTGGCCCTGTCTCACCAATCCACCCAATACTGTCTGATCACTGGTCTCTCTCTCTCTTTCTCTCTCTCTCTCACACACACACACACACACACACACACACACACACACACACACACACACACACACACACACACCTCACTTCTATATCTGCCAATGCACCAAAATGCTGGAGGAACTCTTTGCAGGCCAGGCAGCATCTATGGAAAATAGTAAACAGTCATCGTTTCGGGTCAAGATCCTTTATCAGTACTACTTGTATCTGTTCAGCTCTCAGCTGTAACCTTTGACACCTTGAGATCATCCTTTGGTCATTTACCTGAACGTAGCTAAGTGTGGGGTGTTACTCTGAAAAATATTCAACCTCTTAGAATACTGAGGTCACTGGCCATGTTGCAGCTCATGAATGTATGCTGGATGAGCCCTCAAATGTTGTGAAAATGGAGTCACATGAAAGCTGTAACTAGGAAATATAAATTCTTTATTATTTATTATTCCGCTTAACCCCATTCTCCTGCCTCCTTCCCACAACCTTTGATGCCTTACTAATCAGGAACCTATCAACCTCCACTTCAAATATCCAGTGACTTGGCCTCTACAGCTGTTCTGGCAATGAATTCCATAGATTCACCACCCTCTGGCTAAAGAAATTCCTCCTCATCTGTGCTCTAAAGGGACATCCTTGTATTCTGAGGCTATTCTCTCAGGCCTTAGTCTCCCCCACTGTAAGAAACATCCTCTCCATGTCCACTCTACCAAAACCTTTCAATATTCAATGGGTTTCCATGAGAACCCCCTCCCATTCTTTTAAACTTCAGCAAGTACAGGCCCAGAGCCATCAAACAATCCTCAAATGCTAACCCTTTCAGAATCAGAATCAGGTTTTATATCATTGGCATATGTTGTGATAGTTGTTGTTTTGCAGCAACAGTATAAGAAATGCAAAAAGAGAGCAATAATAATGAGGTAGTGGGTTGGTTCATCGTCTGTTTGGAAATCTGATGGTGAGGGGAAGAAGCTGTTTCTAAAACATTAAGCGTGTGTCTTCAAGCTCCTGCACCTCCTCTCTAATGATATCATTGAGAAGAAGGAACGTCCTGGGTGATGGGGATCCTTAATGATGGATGGCACCTTTTATGAGGCATCAACTTTTGACGATGCTCTCTATGATGGGGTTCTAGGGCCCATGATGGAGCTGGTTGAGTTTTCAACCCTCTGCAGCTTTATCCGATCCTGTGGAGTGGTCCCTCCATACCGAAAGGTGATGCAACCAGTTAGAATGCTCTCCATTGTCTATCTGTAGAAATTTGCAAAAGTTGTTGGTGACATACCAAATCTCAAACTCTGAATGAAATATAGCTGCTGACATGCCTTCTTTATAATTACATCAGTATGTTGGGTCCAGGGGAGATCTTCAGGGATGTTGGCACAGATGATGATTTCCACCGCCATTCTTGTGAGCCTCCTCTGTACCCCCTCCAATACCAGCACATCCTCCCATAGGTTAGGGAGCCAAAACTGCTCATAATATTGTACGTGTGGTGTAACCAATGCCTTATAAACCCTCAGCATTACATCAATGCTTTTAGATTCTAGTCATCTTGGAATTCACACTAATTTCAATTGTTCACTCATCATACCCCCGATGCAGAGTCCAGGAGAATCCAAGCGAATCTCGCTCTCCTGATACAATGTTTTATACTTCTTCAACACAATGACAACAATACACAATTAACTACTGTTTCAATTGCTATAATTACCTACTTAACTTCAACATCTTGAATATTATTGGGTAGATTTAGGGAAACAGTTAGAACATCACAACTCCCTTGAAAATTCAATGCTGGTGTTTGTTCCAAAAGCCTCTAAGAACAAACTGCAGACACCCACGATATATCCTTTTTGCTGTAGTGTTGAAGGATAGTTCCATGAATATGTAACTAACTAGAGGGCTGAGTCACAAAGCAGACCCATCCTGAGCTGTGCTTTAAGTGGTAGGGATACCCCTTTACCAATATGCTATTAACAGGAAAATTCATCTATTGCCTTACCCTATGAAACTTCAAAGGCACAGAATCAGTATGTCCCACTAAATTTTGTATAGATGCCATTTCTTGAAGACTTGTTTTTATTCTGGTTATTCCATAATTATGCTATTTATAATTTCATAACTCTAGAATGAGTCCTAATAATCTGCAAATTTGTTAATCCACCCATATACATTTTCATCTATGTCATTAATATATATCATGAACAACAGAGCTTCCAACAGTAAGTCTTGTGGAACACCACTGGTCATGAGATTCCCCATAGAATAATAGGCTTCCACCCCAACTCTGTCTTCAATGGGCAAACCAATTTTGAAAGCAAACTTGCATTTCACTCTGGATCCCATGCATCTTTATCTACTGAATCAACTAACCATGAGGGAATTTATCAAATGCATTGTTAAAGCTTCAAATTCCTCAGTGTACACATCACCGAGGATCTGAACTGGACTATACATGCTGGCTGCGAGGTGAAAAAAGCACAACAGTGCCTCTTTCACCTCAGACAGCTGAAGAGGTTTGTCATGAGTCCCCAGATTCTCAGGACTTTCTACAGGGTCACCATTCAGAGCATCCTGACTGGCTGTGCCACCTGGTACAGGTCACAGGACACTGCAGAGAGTACTGCAGACAGCCCAGTGCATCTGTGGGTGTGAATTTTCCTCTATTCAGGATATTTACAGCAGCAGGTGGGTGAAAAGGGCCTGAAGGATTATCTGGGACTCCAGCCACCCCAACCACAGGCTGCTTCAGCTGCTTCCTTCTGGCAATTGGTACTACAGCATTAAGGCCGGGAGCAACAGACAAAGGGATAGCTTCTTTCACCAGGCCATCAGATTTATCAATACACATTGTTCTGATTGTGTATCTGACTGTACATACATGTATACAAAACAATTATGTAAACAATCTTAGTGATTGGGCAATATCCTTTCATATTTCCCTTCCTTATTGCTTGTACATAGCGATGGAGATGCAACATAAAAAAATTCCTCTCTCGTGTTTTGAGATGGAAGTAAGAAATAAAATTCTAATTCAAATTCTAATTCTAATGTCCATGTAGATAACTTTCTTATCCACCACCTTATCCTCATCAAGCTCCTTTGTCACCTCCTCTAGAAACTCAATCAAGATTGCAAGGCATGACCTGTCCTGCATAAACTCATGTTGACTGTCCCTAAGTAGCCCGTGCTGTCCACATGTGCATAAATCCTATCCCTCTGTATCTTCCCCAATAGCCTTCTTACAACTGATGTGAGGCTCAGTGAACATTAATACCTAGATTATCTCTCTTTTGTTGCTTGAACAAGACACCCATTTGCCACTCTTGAGTCCTCTGGGACCTTGTCTGTACTAATAGTGACTTAAAGATCTTTGTCAAAGCCCAGCAATCTTGTCATTTGCTTCTTTCAGTGTTCTGGGATATACAGTGTACCATCATGCTCTAGGGTACCAATCACCTTAATGCCTTTTAGAAGATGTAGCACTACCTCCTCTTTAATCTTAGCATATTCCACTCTGTCTTTATGATCCTCCAAATCCTTCTCCTCACTAAGTACTGAAACAAAGTACTCAGACTGCTCTAACTTTAAGCATAATTTTCCTCTTTTGTTCTTAAGTGGACCTACTCTTTCCTTAATTACCCTAATATAAGTATAAAATGCCATGAGATTCTCCTCAATTCTACTCATCAAAGGCATTTCACAACCACTTCTGGCCTTCCTAATCACCTTCCCGAGCACTTTCCTGTTATCTTTATATTCTACAAGCGACCAGTGTGATTTTACTTTCCTAAACTTATGCTTCTTTTTGCCTCCAGGCTAAACTTATGACCTCTTAGGTCATCCATTAATCCCTTATCTTACTGTTCTTGTCCGTTCTCCTTACCAAACATGTAGACTCTGAACTCTGATCAGCTGTTCTTTAAACAACTTTCACATGTCAGATGTGAACTTGTTTGACAGTAACTTCTCCTAGTCAATAAAACTTGGCTTCTGTCTCATTCTGTCATAATTTGCCGTCCCTCAGTTTAGATCCTACCTGCAAGATCCAATTTTATCCTTACTCTTAGCTATCTTAAAAGATGAATTGTGGTCACTGTTCCCAAATTGTTTCTGCACTATCAGGTCTGTCACCTGGACTGGCTTATTTGCCAAAACCAAGTCCAGATGTTTTCTGGTGAACGCAGCAGCTGGTGAGCTGCTGCGTTCACTAGCATTTATTGTGTGTGTTGCTTGATTTTCCAGCATCTGCAGATTTCCTCATGTCCAGTTTGTTTTCTCCCCTCATTGGACTTTCAACATATTCTTTCAAGAACCTCTTGAATGCCCTGAAGAAATCCCACCTCATCCTAGCTTCTTGGATTAAGGAACTGCTTGTCAATACAAGGAAAGTTAAAGTACACATCTTATGACAAACCTTTTGCTCCTGCACCTTTTCATAATCTGTCTACTTACCGTTCCTCCACTTCTTAGTGGCTATTGGGGAGTATATTGTTTAATCCCATCAGCGTAATGGCACCTTTCTAATTTGGATCAATTCTTTACTGCTTTCGCTGATGCAATCAGCTAATTAAAAGAATCGTTTGCATTTCCTAGAGGATGAAATCATTATACTGAGTAGATAGCATGATGATTCCTACACAGCAATTAACTGATGTGGGTTAATTGTGCATCACTGTCTCTGTGCTTGTTTTCTGGGGCTATTGAATTTATCTCCCAAAGCATTCAGCAAAGGCAACTGTGCGACACAATTGACCCTGTAGATCAATTTTCATGTACAGTTTGAAATAATTTCTCTAGAGATGATAACTGATGTAAATTCTCTCCAAAAGGTCATGCAAATATGGTACTAAATTCTCCATTGCCATCTTATTTTCATAATTATTCGTAGCACCAGGGCAACTTTGGAAAATTTAAAATGTTGACAGTCTTCAAAGTAGAAAATAACAGCTGGCCGGGGTGGAATACATCCAAGGTTACTAAGGGAAATAAACACGGATACTGATAAAGTTCTGGTCAAGTGTGACACTATGGGTTTGGAGCATTATGCACCCATCTGAAAAGGGGAAGTGAAAGCAATTCTCCAATGACAATAAACCTAGACAGTTGATTAGTACCTGTAAATGCATGCACTATTAAATTGATGTCAAACAGACTTCTAGAAACAAATTTTATTTGATTAACTTGACTAAGTTCTCTGTTAAAGTAGTATATTATAGGTAATTCAGTTTACTTTAAGTACAGGGACTTGCAAAGGTGTTTGAAAAATAGCAGGACAATAGAATTTATGCAAATTAAATCTCATGAGTTGAAAATAATAGCTGTAGTATGTGAATATCTCTAGTTCCAACTCCACATATGCTGCCTGACCTGATGAGTATTGCCAGAATTTTTCGGTTTTATTTGAGAAATCAAGGAGCAATGGTAGTGATCAAACTGGAGAGAGGTATATAGTGGTGTTCTCCTGCATCTGTATTAAATCTGTTCTTTTTAATATAATCATAAAGAGGACAAAATTTTGTGAATGCTGCCAGACAACAAAATGGAAAATTGCCCATGTAAGATCTCTTCACAAAAATAGGACAAATCCAATCCAGTAAATCACTGCCTAATCAGCCTTCTTTCAAGTATCAGTATCATTGACAGTATAGCCATTTCTATCAAGCAATTCTAACTTCTCAAACTTGCCCAGTTAAGGTTTATTTGGGGTCCATCCAATCATCACAATCTTGGTCAAAATATGGATCAAGTAGTAAATGGGTGTGGTAAATATACCTGTCCTTATATCAATATGATATTTGACCATGTGCACCATTGAGAAGTCCTGATAAAACTGAAGCTTCAAAGAAAAAATATACCAGTGGCTCCAGTCAGACTTCACAGAATAGAAAATGGATTGTTGCTAATCACCCAAGCCAGTTGCTAGAGTTAAAAGTTTAACATTTAAGGTAAATTTATTATCAAAGTACATATACATCATCGTATAAAACTCTGAGCTTTGTTTTCTTACGAGCATACACAGTAAATCCAAATATCAATGGAAGACCATGTCCAACAACGCAAACAATCAATGTGCAAGCAGGCAACAAACTGTGCAAATAGAAAAGAGAAAACCAAATAAATTAGCGATAAATATCAAGAACATGAGTTGATGAGTTCTTGAAACTGAGTTCATGGGTTGTGGGAACAGCTCAGTTGATGGGCTAGTGAAATTTGATGAAGTTATCCCCTCCGGTTCAAGAGCCTGATGATTGACGGGTAATAACTGTTCCTGAACCTGGTGCTGTAGGTCCTGAGGATCACAAAACACAAATTGTCTCCAGACGGATGTGAGTGGCTACTAATGCATTCAATGAAACAAAAGAATGTGTTATGAAGAGAATATGCTGGTTAGAGCCAAAAGTATTCAAGGAATACAAATTATAACTCTATGAAAATGATGTCAGAAGTGGCTGAACATGCATTTTCTGGCCATGGAATAATTAAAGGTGACCACTGAGTTTTTATATTGATATAATTCTAATACCTCTTCTCCAAAATATTTAGAAAATAGCATGATTTATACAACAGGCGTAAGTGTGTGGATCACTCCTTAAAGGTGAAGGATAGAGCCCTAAGTACTTTGAGGTGATAACAGTAGTTCAGATCTTGGAGGGCAGGATCAATGCTGCTAGGTAAACCATGCATTTTTGAGCCATGTCTGATGCTTTACCTCTACCTCAATTGACCAAAAAGTGTACTGACGCAATGTGGTGAATTTTTAAAGAGATTAGATTTAAAGATAAGCTTTATTTATCATATGTATATCAAAACATTGGAACATACAATGAAATGCATTGTTTGCACTAATGGCCAATACAGTCCAAGAATGTGCTGGGACAGCCCACAGGTGTTGGCAAGCGTCCAGCGTCAATAACATGCCTGCAATTTACTAACCCTTACTAACCCCTGGACTGTGGGAGGAAATTGGAACATCTGGAGGAAATCCACACAGTCACAGGAGGAGCATGCAAACTCCTGACAAACAGTGGTGGAAATTGAAACTCAGTCGCTGGCGTTGGAGAGCATTACACTAGCCACTATGCCACCACACTGCCCTTAATTACTGACATCTGCATTTTCCAAAATGTGGTTCCACAAATCGGGAAATGATCCATATTTTCCATGGTCTTTCCATGAACTGTTATTGTTGGAGAACAGTGTCGTATGGCCGGGGTAGGTTGTTAGAGGGTTTTTATGCTGTGCACATTCAGCATAGAGATATACTCTACTGTGCTTCAAGATATAATTTGATAATAGCTCGAAGCTTGACTTCTGCCAATGCACAAATGCAAGCATTGTATATGCATTGGAAATCAACCGCTGAGGTTCAGGTCTCCTTGGTTCTGAAAAGTTAGATGCGATAAGTAATTGATTATTTTTCCTTGGAGATGCTTTTGTCACTTTCTGCTTGTGACTAGAGCCACAGCACTGCTTTGATTATCACATTATAATGCTTGTGGGCAAGTAGAAGAAGATGGAATGAATTATGCTATTGTAGTATGCTAGCTTGGGAGTGAGTAGGAAGGAGGTAAAAGATTGATAGCATTGGACCTGGAAGAGGGTGATACAAAACTTTGAAGTGTGTAAGTGAGATTGAAAGAACTTTCATACCTTACATGCATTCTGAGATTATTAGTAACTTACCCCCAAAGTCGAGCTCTCTTCTTATATTCAGATTACAGTTTCACAAGACCACCTGGAATACTTCACCTTTTGTTAAGAGGTCATTGTGGTCCTTTCCTAACAGTATGGGGAGAAAGGCTTTATTTTGAAGGGCATGTGAGTGATTGCAGTATGTCCCTTCTTTAGTTTGTTCTCACCTGTAGTCATTAAGTATATTGAACAATGCAGAACTTTTGGAACTCTAGGTAGAGATAGGATTATATGTGTTGAAAACATCAAGAGGTTTCTGAATCTAGGTGACTTAGAAGGCATTTTTGTAATAATTCATAGGTTTAATAATTTTGCATGATTGACATTTCTTACTACAGACCTACCTTTGGGTCTGTTGAAGAAAAATTAATTGGGATTTATTGCCATTCCATTATCATGTTATGCCATTAACATATTATATAAAGAGCAATACATTAAAATGTGTACCAGGACAACAATACTTCATTGGGCCTAAAGCAATTTTCAATGCCTTGAGGTCATGAAAGAACATAGGTGTTTCTTTTATCTTTAGATAGACCTTGATCTCTTTCCATGCAGCAGTTACTATTCTCCTACTGAGGAGTTTCAGCTGGTTGAGAACTGAATAATTTTCCTCCATCTTTGTCAGGAATTCTTTGATCAGGCAGTCATTGATTGCATATGTCACTACACTTGAAAGGTTAGATAAAAGACAAGCTTGTTCCATCCAAAATGTTGATTTTCATCAGATTTGTAAGAAATGCATCTGATAATGTATTAATACTTTTCAGAAATTGATTGTATTTTAATTATTTAGCTGTTCAGCTGATTTCTTGTGTCATTAGTATTAACTAATCTATAAGCAAATTTAAATATTTTTAAAGCAACACACAAAAAATGCTGGAGGAACTCAGCAGTTCAGACAACACCTGTGGAAATGAATAAACAGTCAATACTTCAGGCCAAGACCCTTCTTCAGGGCTGCCCTTCAGAGCCCTGGAGAAGAGTCTCTGCCAAAAACATTGAATGCTTATTCATTTCCACGGATGCGGTCTGACCTGTTGAGTTCCTCCAGTATTTTGTGTGCCTTGCTTTGGATTTCCAGCATCTGCAGACTTTCTCGTGTTTAAGTTGTTTTAACACTTTTTATTTGTTCAAAGGGTAATTTTCCTTCTCTCAGGGTGGACAATAGTTTGGGTCTCTCACAGAATTCCCAGTAATTGATATACGGTAATTAGGAGCTCATTGTTCAATCCCATTTCTCTAATATACGCACAATACTATATCAGAGCAGTTGTCCTGCTTTTTTTCATCATTATAAACTTTTCTGCAAGTCAGAAAGTATTCTTTCTAATAAATGGAGTGCAATAATTAAACAAGGATTCTTCCAGACCTGTTATCAGTCATTTTCTATATATTTATATCATGGAAACGTAGTTAATAATTCCATACCCATTCTTATTTTCTATAAATAATTGTCATAGAGAATGGTTATTTGAGTGCTGTCATGTGTTAGGAAGTACAAACGTACTTCTTGTTTAAAAAAAATGTATTTGTTCCTTAGAGTTGCATTAAAAGTGGAATGAAGTAAAGCAGATTTGAACTGATAACTGCTTGCTTATGCAAAAGAAGAAATAACAGATATGCAGCTGTCTTTCTTTAGCAGCCTACTTGGTCCATGGGCTCCGCTTTGACTTTCCTTGATAACTTATTCAATTGGGTGCAGGTTTTGTTCTTTGGACTGAGAAAGAAACAAACAGAAAAAAAAACCTGAACTTTAATATTCATATAATTAGGGATTTGGAATAAAAATAAACCAATAGCATAATCTGGGAGAGCACAGGAACAGAGGCTAAATTATCCAAAAGAACTACCTTGACAGTATTTAATTACTATATGTAATCTAGATAGTATTATAATGAATGTCAAGTTGCTGGAGATCTGAAAAAACAGAAAATGCTCGAAACACTCAGCAGGTCAGTTAGTTTGAATGTAGAGAAAGACATTGTTATTATTTTGTGTCCAAAGCTCCCCATCAGACCTTACAACCATATAACCGTATAACAATTACAGCACGGAAACAGGCCATCTCGGCCCTTCTAGTCCATGCCGAACTCTTACTCTCACCACCAACCTGCACTCAGCCCACAACCCTCCATTCCTTTCCTGTCCATATATCTATCCAATTTAACTTTAAATGACAACATCGAACCAGCCTCAACCACTTCTGCTGGAAGCTCGTTCCACACAACCATCACTCTCTGAGTAAAGAAGCTCCCCCTTATGTTACCCCTAAACTTTTGCCCTTTAACTCTCAATTCATGTCCTCTTGTTTGAATCTCCCCTACTCGCAATGGAAAAACCCTATCCACATCAACTCTATCTATCCTCCTCATAATTGTAAATACCTCTATCAAGTCCCCCCTCAACCTTCTACACTCCAAAGAATAAAGACCCAACTTGTTCAACTTTTCTCTGTAACTGAGGTGATGAAACCCAGGTAACATTCTAGTAAATATTCTCTGTACTCTCTCTATTTTGATGACATCTTTACTATAATTCGGTGACCAGAACTGCACACAGTACTCCAAATTTGGCCTTACTATTGCCTTGTACAATTTCAACATTACATCCCAACTCCTATACTCAATGCTCTGATTTATAAAGACCAGCATACCGAAAGCTTTCTTCATCACCCTATCCATATGAGATTCCACCTTCAGGGAACTATGCACCATTATTCCTAGATCCCTCTGTTCTACTGCATTCTTCAATGTCCTACCATTTATCAGGTATGCCCTATTTTGATTAGTCCTACCAAAATGTAGCACCTCACATTTATCAGCATTAAACTCCATCTGCCATCTTTCAGCCCACTCTTCTAACTGGCCTAAATCTCTTTGCAAGCTTTGAAAATCGACTTCATTATGCACAACTCCACCTATTTTAGTATCATCTGCATACTTACTAATCCAATTTACCACCCCATCATCTAGATCATTAATGTATATGATAAACAACATTGGACCCAGTACAGATCCCTGAGGGACACCACTCATCACCGGCCTCCAATCTGACAAACAGTCATCTACCACTACTCTCTGGCATCTCCCATCCAGCCACTGCTGAATCCATTTTACTACTTCAATATTAATACCTAACAATTGAACATTCCTAACCAACCTTCCGTGTGGGACCTTGTCAAAGGCCTTACTGAAGTCCATATAGACAACATCCACCTCTTTACCCTCGTCAACTTTCCTAGCAACCTCTTCAAAAAATTCAATGAGATTTGTCAAACATGACCTTCCATGCACAAGTCCATGTTGACTGTTCCTAATCAGAACCTGTCTATCCAGATAATAATATATAACATCTCTAAGAATACTTTCCATCAATTTACCCACCACTGATGTCAAACTCACAGGCCAATAATTGCTAGGTTTACTCTTAGAACACTTTTTAAACAATGGAACCACATGAACAATATGCCAATCCTGCGACACCATCCCCGTTTCTAATGACATTTGAAATATTTCTGTCAGAGCCCCTGCTATTTCCACACTAACTTCCCTCAAGGTCCTAGGGAATATCCTGTCAGGACCCGGAGACTTATCCACTTTTATATTTCTTAAAAGCACCAGAACTTGCTCTTCCTTAATCATCATAGTTTCCCTAACTTGCCTACCTGTTTCCCTTATCTTACACAATTCAATATCCTTCTCCTTAGTGAATACCAAAGAAAAGTAATTGTTCACAATCTCCCCCATCTCTTTTGGCTCCACACATAGCTGTCCACTCTGATTCTCTAAGGGACCAATTTTATCCCCCACTATCCTTTTGATATTAATATAACTGTAGAAACCCTTTGGATTTATTTTCACCTTACTTGCCAAAGCAACCTCATATCTTCTTTAGGCTTTTCTAATTTCTTTCTTAAGATTCTTTGTACATTCTTTATATTCCTCGAGCACCTCACTTACTCCATGCTGCCTATATTTATTGTCAATATCTCTCTTTTTCTGAACCAAGTTTCCAATATCCCTTGAAAACCATGGTTCTCTCAAACTTTTAACCTTTCCTTTCAACCTAACAGGAACATAACGATTCTGTATCCTCAAAATTTCACCTTTAAATGACCTCCATTTCTCCTTCCCATAAAACAAATTGTCCCAATCCACTCCTTCTAAATCCTTTCGCATCTCCTCAAAGTTAGCCTCTCTCCAATCAAAAATCTGAACCCTGGGTCCAGACCTATCCTTCTCCATAATTATATTGAAACTAATGGCATTGTGATCACTGGACCAGAAGTGCTCCCCAACATAAACCTCTGTCACCTGACCTATCTCATTCCCTAACAGGAGATCCAACACTACCCCTTCTCTAGTTGGTACCTCTATATATTGCTGCAAAAACTATCCCTACACATTTTACAAACTCCAAACCATCCAGCCCTTTTACAATATGGGCTTCCCAGTCTATGTGTGGAAAATTAAAATCTCCCACAATCACAACCTTGTGCTTACTACAAATATCTGCTATCTCATTACAAATTTGTTCCTCCAATTATCCATTTGGTGGTCTATAATACACCCCCATACGTCTTACTACACCTTTCCCACCTCACTTCCACCCAAATAGCCTCCCTAGACGAGCCCTCTAATCTATCCTGCCAGAGTACCGCTGTAATATTTTCTCTGACAAGCAATGCAACATCTCCCCCTCTTGTCCCTCTGATTCTATCACACCTGAAGCAATTAAATCCGGGAATATTTAGTTGCCAATCACACCCATCCTGTAACCATTTTTCACTAATAGCTACCACATCATACTTCCAGGTATCAATCCATGCTTTAAGTTCATCCACATTTCTTATAATTCTTGTGGCATTAAAATAAATGCATTTAAGAAATTTTCCACCTCTTTCTCTCTGTTTATCACTAACAGTGCAAACAACATTACTACTTTCTTCCTCTTCCTTCTCCCCTACATCTGTTCCTACACTCTAATTCCCCTCCCCCCTTGTATCTAGTTTAAATCCACTGGAGCCTTTCTAGCAAACCTACCTGCAAGAATATTCATCCCCCTCCAGTTCATATGTAAACCGTCTTGCCGGAACAGGTCCTATCTTCCCTGGAAAACTGTTTAATTATCTATAAATCTGAAACCCATCCTCCTGCAGAATGTCTTCAGCCACGCGTTGATCTGCGCTATCTTACTATTTCTAACCCCCCCCCCCCCCCCCGCACGTGGCACTGGTAGCAATCCTGAAATTGCTATCCTGGAGGTCCTGTCCTTTAACTTGGCGCCTAACTCCATAAACTCACCTTTCAGGACCTCCTCACTCTTCCTACCCACGTCATTGGTCCCAATACGGACCACGACATCTGGCTGCTCACCCTCCCTCTTGAGAATACTGAGATCTCGATCTGGGATATCGCGGACCTTGGCATCAGGGAGGCAACAGACCATCCGGGATTCTCGATGTCTTCCACAGAACCTCTTATCTGTCCCTCTAGCTATCGAATCCCCTATCACTACTGCTCTCCTCTTTTGCCTCCTTCCCTTCTCTGAGGGTCCCATCTCGGTGCCAGAGACGCAACCACTGCAACTTATCCCTGGTAGGTTGTCCCCATCTACAGTATCCAAAACGATGTATTTATTATTGGTGGGAACGGCCACCGGGGTGCTCTGCTCATTCTGTCTATTCCCTTTCCCTCTCCTGACAGTCACCCAACTACCTGTCTCCTGACTCTTAGGGGTGACTATCTCCCTGTAACTCCTGTTTATTTCTGCCTCTGCCTCCCGAATGATCCGAAGTTCTTCCATCTCCAGCTCCAGTTCCCTAACTCGGTTTGTCAGGAGCTGCAGCTGGATGCACCTTTTACAGGTGTAGTTATCAGTGACGATTGTGTTCGCCCTGACTTCCCACATACTGCAAACGGAGCACTCAACTGCCGTAACTGCTGCCTCAATTACCTAATCTTAAAGTAATTAGATTTATTAAAAGAACTTACCCGGCCTTATCTCATTTGGAGTGAAGCTCTTTCTCAGCCTCTGCTCGCCGAAGCCTCAGGAGCCAAAGCCTTCCTACTCTGTCTCCCACTACTCTGTCACCCTCTGCAATGTTGCCCGCTCCATTAATCTTCTCACTTTTAAACACTCCCGCTGCCTCATGGTCCGACTTACACACGCTTGTGCAATCGTGCCCCGTTCAACTACTGAAGAAATGACCGACTTCCACAGTCTTCTCACTTTTAAACACTCCCGCTGCCCCACGGTCCGACTTACACACGCTTGTGCAATCGTGCCCCGTTCAACTGCCAAAGATGAGGGTTTTAGATCTGAAACTTGCTGATGAGGGTTTTAGATATGAAATATTATGTCTATCTTCTTCCACAGATGTTGTTTGATCTGTTGAGCAGTTCCAGCATTTTCTGTTAGCATTATTAATTGCTGTATGAATGCAGAACATTATGCTTCCTAAAGGACAAGAATATAAATGTTTTTCTATTCTTGTTTTTTAATTCCTAAAATAAACAGAAATAATATCACCAAACTGATGCAACTTGTGTAGAACCATATTTACAGAATTATCTTCAAAATAAAATTACCTCACTAACATTCAGGGACTTATCGGAACTATTCACTTACAAATACGTAAGTAAAAATTAGAACAGGCTCTAAAATTTCTATATTTAAAAACAACAAATTACTAAGTATACAGCTTGATTTTTAGTAATTTATCTATTCTTTTCCCAAATTAATAAAATCTACCTTCATATAAAAGCTTGCCTTATATCCAAATTTCCACTTTCTTATGAATTAAAATTAAATTTACCTGTTAAGCAAAGCAACATTTACTACAATCTCATCAGTGCAGGGAAATTCAAACCACAAAACTTATTTACTGGTTGACTCAACTGAATGGGTTTATTTCCCAGAGTTATTACAACAGATGTGTTACTTTAAAAGCAGATCTTTTACTTCAGATATCAATAATATAATTTGTTCTTATGGCCCTAAATCCTAGAATTAAACACCATAAAACACAAGATACCTCTTGATTAAAGTCAAAATTTCAATTTAACTGAAAGCTCTTTCAAAAAAAAATCAATAAATAACTTTTATGACTGCAAGAAAATAAGAAACTGATACAATTCTATCAAAACATTATTTTGAAAAAGACTAAGCATCACAATACAAAAGCAACACTGACATTTTATGGTCATCCATAGCTCATTTTTATAAAATAGTTATCTTCCAGCAATACAAATAAGCTAAATGGTGCGTTATCCTTTGGAGATAATGCAATCATGGTTTAGTTAACAAATACAATTGTCAAAGAATACAATGTGAACCATCCTTGGAAATTGACAATTTTGTTGAGGTTAAACTACTAAAACATAATTAACTGTATGGTACTCTTTGGAAATTACACATATTTTTTTCTCTGTACTGTAATATGGAATTTTAAAAACAGTATTATATTTCTCCTTGCAAGTCTTTGCCTTCTCAAGTTACTTTTGTAGTTTTTTTGTCTCAAATATAAGTTCCTCTCTAGCTCAAGAGTTTTGCCTCATTGCCTCAGTTTGTAGAAACATAGAAAACCTAGCACAATACAGGCCTTTGGACCCACAGAGTTGTACCGAACATGTCCCTACCTTAGAAATTACTAGGCTGACCTATAGCCCTTTATTTTACTAAACTCCATGTACCTATCTAAAAGTCTCTTAAAAGACCCTATCGTATCCGCCTCCACCACCGTTGCCGGCTGCCCATTCCACACACTCATCACTCTCTGAGTGAAAGACTTACCCCTGACCTACTCCCCAGCACCGTAAACCTGTGTCTTCTTGTGGCAACCATTTCAGCCCTGGGAAAAAGCCTCTGACTATCCACAAGTTCAATGCCTCTCATCATTTTATTAGATTAGATCAGATTAGATTCAACTTTATTGTCATTGTACCAAGTACAGATACAAAGCCAATGAAATGCCGGTAGCATCTGACCAGAAATGCAAAGAATAGTGTTATTTACAAAATAACTGTGGATAAAAATTAAGTGCTACAGCACACAAATATAAAAGTACTGAAACAGTACAATATCGGTGCAATACTGCTTAGTACTGTGATGTGAGGTTCAACAGGGTCACAGCCTCTGGGAGGAAGCTCTTCCCGTGCCTGCTGGTGCAAGAGTGGAGGCTTCTATAGTGCCTACTGAATGGGAGGAGAGTAAAAAGTCCATGGTTAGGGTGAGATGCATCTTTGATAAAGCTTTTTGCCCTGCCCAGGCAGCGTTTATGGTAGAGGTTCTCAATGGTGGGCAATTGGGTGCTGATAATCCACTGGACAGTTTTCACCACACGCTGGACTGTTTTGTGGTCCGATACAGGACAATTGCCATACCACACTGAGATCCAGTTGGTGAGTATGCTCTCAATGGTACAGCGGTAAACATCCGTCAGTATTCTGGGACGGAGGTGAGCACTCTTGATGCTCCACAGGAAATAAAGGCGCTGTTGCGCCTTTTTGACCAGGATGAAGGAGTTCAGGGACCAGGTGGGATCCTTGGAAATGTGGGCACCAAGGAATTTGAAGCTTGATACATGCTCCACTACAGCTTCGTTGATGCAGATGGGGACGTGAGTGTGTCTCCTAGCATGCCTGAAGTCCACAATGATCTCCTTGGTCTCCTGGGTGTTAAGGGCCAGGTTGTTGCCGGCACACCACGTGGTTAGGTGCTGGACCTCGTCCTTGTAGGCCGTCTTGTCATCCCCTCTGATCAGACCAACCACCATGGTGTCGTCTGCGAACCTCTATCAGGTCACCTCTCATTCTCCGTCACTCCAAGGAGAAAAGGCTAAGTTCACTCAATCTATTCTCATAAGGCATGCTCCCCAATCCAGGCAACATCCTTGTAAATCTCCTCTGCACCCTTTCTATGGCTTCCATATCCTTCCTGTAGTGAGGCGAGCATAATTGAACACAGTACTCCAAGTGGGGTCTGACCAGGGTCCTATATGGCTGTGACATTACCTCTCAGCTCCTAAATTCAATTCCATGATTGATGATGGCCAAAACACCATATGCCTTCTTAACCACAGAGTCAACCTGCACAGCTGCTTTGAGTGTCCTATGGACTCGGACCTTAAGATTCCTCTGATCCTTCACACTGCCAAGAGACTTACCATTAATACTATATTCTGGCAATATCCAATATTGTATTCAATATTTTTTCCCACTCTTCCTTCTTTATTCTTTCCTGAACAAATCAGAATCAGATTTGGATTTATTATCACATACTGTATATGTGACATAAAATTTGTTGTTTTCAGCAGTACTACAGAGTGACACCATACAAATGTATAAATTACAAAAATAAATAAGTCAGTAAAAAAAATAATGGGGTATTGTTCATGAGTTCTTTCTGAAACCTGATGGTAGATGGGAACACACTTCTTTCTGAATCATTGATTGTGGGTCTTTGGGCTCCTGTACCTCCTCTCTAATGATAGTATAGCCCCCTGGCCAACCTCAAGATCGCCCAGTTCACTGTCGTCCAGCCCTCGGCCCCACCAAACTGGGTAATAGTTTGTGTGGATGCTGTGTGATGTACCCCACCCCGCCAAATAACAGACTATACACCAGATATGATTAAATGATTTACAGTTTATAGATGTTACTGGAACTATATAATTAATAGAGAATAAAATATAAAAGGAAAATAAAAAGTGCCACACTTATCAAAGTTCAATCTCTTTGTGCACAGACAGTTGGAGTTCAGGACCTTCCTTATTCACCCTGTGACCCCTCGGACCACCTCGACCTGCCACCTGGGATCAACAACGGTGGTCAACCAGATGCTCCACACGAGTCTGTCTCCGTCTCCTCTCCTCGCCGAACACCCTGGACCTCGAACTCCTGCTTGGGGTCCGACCCCATTAGTGGACTCACAGCACCTGGTCCATCCTCTGTCTCTCTCCCCCGCTTTCTCCCCAAAAACCCACCCATCACACTAACTTACAGACACACAGAAATAATAACATCTATCCCAATTGGTTTATTCATCCTCTTATCAGTAACATGATCCAAACAAACTGCTAGCGGGAGGACTTTCTCGGCAGTTAACATAACAAAGAAACCATTTCAATTATAACATAACAAAGAAGCCATTTTAATTAGACTACGCGGTAACATAAAAGAAGAAACCCCTTACAATAATAACAAGAAGAGGTTATGTTCAGATAGTGAGGGTACTTAGTGATGGATGCTACCTTCTTGAAGCACCACCTGTTGAACATGCCCTTGATGGTGGCAGGGATTGTGCCCCGACAGAAATGGCTATGTTTTGTAAACCCTGCAGCCTCTTGTGATCATGTCCATTGGAGGCTCCTTACCAGGCTGTGAAGCAACCAGCCAGAATGCCCTCCAATGCACATCTATAGAAATTTTTAAGAATCTTTGGTGACATACTGATCTCTTCAAACTCCTAACAAGGTAAAACCACTGATAAGCTTTCTTCATGAATGCTCTCCATTTTACATACTCTTGCAGACCTCTCTGCTCAATGCCTTTCTCTTTTTATTTACCACAAAAAGCTCTCTTGCATATTTTTTACATCACCTTGTGGTTAGAAAATGTCAACACACATGGAAACTGGGTCATTTTTCATTATACATTAAATTGGATCCAAAGAATTTATTGTTTGCTTCTAATTAGGGCTCCTAGTTCTACTTGTCCCTTTGCTTTCTATATGTATGTTACCTCTTGGTAATATTATAGTCATGAATTTGTCAGTTCAGATATATTGATTTGTAAGGGGCTTCTACTTTTATGTTACTGCGTCGGCTAATTAAAATGGCTTCTCTGTGAGGTTAACCGCTGAGACAGTGGTTCTCTTTCTAGCAGCTTGTTTGGGTTATATTACTGATAAGGAGGATTGTATCCATTTGTTAACCAATTGGGATAGATGTTATTCTTTTTTTATGTGTCTGTAAATTATTGTGATGCACGGGTTTTTGGGGGAGAAAGCGCGATGGGGAGAGGGAGAGTGGATGCGGTGCTGTGAGCTGGCTGATGGGGCAGACCCCGAAACCGAGTCCGAAGTCTGGGGTCTTTGGTGAGGAGAGGAGACGAAGACAGACTCGTGTGGAGCATCTGGTCGACCACCGTGGGTGGTCCCAGGCAGCGGGACGAGGTGGTCAGAGGGGATCGAATAGTGAACAGAGGACTGTTACTAGAGCTCCAACTGTTGTGCACAAAGAGGTTGAACTTTGATAAGTTTGGCGTCTTTTATTTTCCTTTTATATTTTATCTCTATTAATTACATAGTTCCAGTAATATCTATAAATTGTAATTCATTTAATCATATATGGTGCATTGTCTGTTATTTGACGGGGTGGGGTACATCATGCAGCATCCACACAAACTCAATTACCCAGTCTGGCTGGGCCGAGGGCTGTTTCCCCTGGACGACAGTGAGTTGAGCGACCCTGAGGCTTACCGGGGGTGGGGGGGGGGGTGGAGGGCTACAGATTCTTTGAGGCTGTTTCTCGGCATCACCATTTGACTATTTGCACAACACTGTAAATTTTAACACGTTTTATAAACTCTGAATGACCAGATGTTTAATTCAACTGGGCATTAACAATGCAAGTTTGTTTGGCCCAGATAATGCAATCGACAGAAAATAAATTCTTCTGAACTTTTAAATTTTACTAGCCCACTGAAATTCTTTGAGGTTTTAACCTGTGATTTTCAGTTTTCTGACCGTCAGAACATTGTGGTAATCTTCATAGTTAATCCAGGAATTATGAATCCAGAACCAATCAAACAGAAGAACTGCAGGAACATACAAATTCTAAATCAGAAAGTTAAATTGTAATATTTATTGCCATGTAACATTTTAGTAAAATAAGAAATTGGGGCAAGAATATGCTATTTGTCCCCTTAATGCTCCAACATTCAAAAAGTTTCTGTCTAATCTACTTCAACGCTCTAACCCAACATCCCATTATGCTTATAACAAACAAAATCCATTGCTTTATGTTTCAATGGTATTAATAACTACCACAGCCATCTGGAATAGAGAGATCAAAAGATATTCTGGCATCTGAGTGAAGATATTTCCCTTTATTTCATTTTGGAATCAGAAGCAGAATCAGGTTTATTATCACCTCCTGTACCTAATAAAGTGGCCACTGAGTGTATGTTTGTGGCCTTCTGCTGTTATAGCCCATCCACTTCAAGGTTTGGTATGCTGTGCATCAGAGATGCTCTTCTGCACATCACTGTTGAAATGTTTCATTCCATGATCAAAATCATTTCGGTCACATTTCTTTCCCATTGTGATCTGTGGTGTGAACAACAGCTGAAACTCCTGACCTTGTCTGCATGCTTTTATGCATTGAGTTGCTGCCTTATGATTGGCTGATTAGGCATTTGCATGATGAGCAGCTGTGCAGTTGTACCTAATAAAGTGGCCACTGAGTGTATGTCGTGAGATTTGTTGTTGTCAGTTTCCACTGCTGACCCATCAACTTCCCCTTCCGGAAGTTCACATTCAATTCTTTGGTTTTACTGGCATTGAGTGCAAAGTTGTTGCGACACCACTCAGTGAGCCGATCTAACTCATCCTATATGCTCCCTTATCACTTTCACCTCATTCTATATAGTTTCCTCCTTATTTTTGAGACAGCAGTCCCTCGTTCTAGACTAGTTAGATAAGGAAAACATCCTCATTGTATCTCCTTGTCAAAGTCACTTGGAGTCTGGTACATTTCAGAAAGGTCAGCCCCTCTTCTAAACTCTGGAAAATAGAACCGTTGACGATTCCATCTCTCATTATTTGTCATATCCAATGTTCCAGAAAACAGTCTGATGAAATTTCACTGAACTTCCTATACCAAATAAATCCGTTCTCAGATAGACAGAACAATGTTGTACAAAGTACTTAAATGTACTTCTGCTAGAGCATGCTATCATCAGAGTTATACAGCACAAAATAGACCACTTGACTTACTAATTTCCTTGAAGATCAGTGGGAACACATTCATATTAATTCCATCTTCCAGCACTTGGCCATTAGTATTCTATGCCTAAGAAATTCCTTTACGAACTTTTATCAATGCCTTATAGAAAGCATCCTAACAGTTTGGTATGGTAACTGTTCTCCATGTGACAGCAAGAAACCGCAGAGAGTTTTGCATACAGTTCAGCATACCATGGCAACCAGCTTTCCTTCTATCCACACAGTCTATACTTCTCGCCGTCTCAGTAAAGCAGCCAGGATAATCAAAGACCTCACCCACCCTGGAAGTTCTACCTTTTCCCCTCTTCCCAACATACAGAAGGTACAAAAGCCTGGAAACACATAACACCGGGCTCAATGATAGTTTACAACCCCACTTAATAGGACTTCTAAATAGTTCCCTAGTACAATAAGATGGACTCTTGACCTCACAGTCTATTGTTTACCTGCACTGCACTTTTCCTTGAAGTTGAATCAAAATCAGAATCATGGTTATTTTTACTGACAAATGAGACTTATTGTTTTGCAGCAGCAGTAGAGTACAATATATTAAAAATCCTATAAGTTACAACATGAAATATATGTCTATATATATATTTTTTAACTTACAAATAGAGCATGGAACTGGCCCTTCCGGCCCAACAAGCCACACCACCCAGAAACCCAACTATTACCTAGCCCAATCACAAGATCTTTTACAATGACCGATTAGCTTACTAACAGGTACGTCTTTGGAATGTGGCAGGAAACCAGAGAACCTGGAGGAAAGTCATGCATTCACAGGGAGAGACATACGCACTTCATATGGATGGTTTGGAATTGAACTCCATGGACTATAATGCATCCATGCTAACTGCTATGCTCCAGCAGTGGTTAGTATGAATAACTAGTGCAAAAAATGAGGTATTGTTAATGGTCCATTCAGAAGGCTGATGAAAGAGGGGAAGAAGCAGTGCTTGTCCAGCTACTCCTTAAACAGTTTCAGCAACTCTTTTTGCACCACTCTGTCATGCAGTCTGTTCCAGCTACTCTCTAAATTCTGGGTGTAAAGGTCCCCCTCAGGTTTCTTCTAAATTCTTAACCCTTACCCTAAATCTACATCATCTAGTTTTGTTCTCCTCTAAAAAGGGGAAATGTTTCCTATTGCCTACCATATCTATACATCTCATCATTCCATATACCTTAATCAATGTTCCTCTTAGTGGAGCAGATATAGCACAAACTGTACAAGTTTTCCTCAAAGGACCGCCTGCCCATTCCAGGTATTAATTTAAAAATGCTTCTCTGAACTGCTTCCAACATACCAACATTGTTCCTTAAAAAAGACCAGCATTATACAATCCTACAGATGTCTTACCAATGACCTATATCACTGAAAAAAATCTTATTTTAATGTTATTCAATTACCCCAGCAATTAACAAGAACATTGTTTCAGCTATCCTAATTACTCGTTTTATCTGCATATTAGTTTTTTCTGAATTCTGAATGAGATTGTGAGGGTGCTTCAGAAATCTTTGTTTACATAATATGCTTTTCTCATATTTCCTGTCAAAATAGATAACCACATTTTCCATATTATGTTCATGTCACAGAACTTTGTCCACTTACTTAACCTGTCCATGATCTTATGTCATCTTCAATGTATGCTTTTCTACCTGTTTTTGTGTTACCCTGTATTAGTAAATATAACATGCTTACTTAAATCCTTTCATCCAAATTATAGGTATAAATTATAAAATGTTAAGGTCATAGCTGCAATTCTTCCAAACCAAAAGAAAGGAACCATTTATACTCACTGTTGGATTCTTTGTTTTCTGTTTACCAGCCAATGATTTGTCTTCCACATTATATTATCATTTATACCACATGTTTTCATTTTCCACAATAACTTCTCAATATGGCAACTCATCACTGGCTTCTGGAAATCTTTCTGAAGGGACATCCTACAACAAGTTTATTAATTAGTCATTTCTCATCACACACTACTAGATGTAAAAAGGCTCAATCAGTTAATCAATACATTAATCTGGTAATCTATTTCATTTGTTTTAAAGAAATTCTTCCTCTGCACTGCTTGTACTAATTTGATTTGCCAATCAATATTAATGTACCCCATGGTTACTCTATTATTCCTATTACATATGCAATTCATTCTTTTATTCCCTTCATCACAACTCTTATTTGGAGATTAATAATGAAACCACCTCATTTCCTTGGCTGTGTAAGTCTAGAGGTGTATGGGGTGTCAGGGAGGGGTAGCACCTCTGATGGGGGAACATGTCGCGTCCTTTTCAAGGTGGTTAGTCCACCTTTGGTCCCCACCTGGCACTCAGCTCTCACCTGTGACTTCCCGTAGCTGTTTGCATGTGACAGCGGCCACACCCTGGGCAACAACTTCGACAAGTCAACTAAACCAGGTGAGGGTAGTCGACGGGTCTCAAACCCTCGGTGAGATAGGGAGTTGTCTATCCCAGCAATGTGAAGACAGTCTCTGGTGGATTGAGCGGACGAGACCAATGGAAGGTCCAACGGTCAAGAAGGCGGTCTCTGCAAGCGTCGTGGAACATGTAGAGCAGGACAAGACACAGAAGACGTCCTGGTCATCCACTGCGCCTAGTTCCATCTCCAGCCATCTCGACTCTATCTTGCCACTGGACCCAGATGGGAATTGGAAAGAGAGAGTGAGGCTGACGCTGCGCAACTCTCCCTCACTTAAATCCAAATCACGCACTAGTCTCGACACCGTCATAATGGTGTTAAGGTCCTCATCGACGTTGACGATGAACAAATACATCAAGTCTAGGGAAGGTACACTCTGGTCCCGCCAAACCCATGAGATTGAAATGGCTCTCCTACCCTAAACCCCAGTTTGTGTGGATGCTGTGTAATTTGCTACTCTGTTACAACTCAGTGCCAGGAAGTAACAGACAGCACATGGCATACAATTAAAGGAATTATATTTATGATGCTTACTTAACTAAAGGGGTAGTAAAGAAAACAAAGAAAAGTATAAATAAAGCCCATTATAATTAAACAGTAAAATCTGCACAAATTGGAGCTCATCTTGAACTTCCCTGTCACTCACACGTTGGACCCTCAGTCTATGTGAAAGCACACGCCACCTTCTGAATGTCACTCACAATCCAGCTCGAATGGACGGGTCTCCCACTGGTCATATCCTACGACCGGTTCTCCCCAGCTTCTTCTCTCTTCATCTCCCACCGAACAAAAGGACCCAGCTCACACCGGTGTCAGGTACACAACACAAGAACACACTCCCCTCATTGGACAGCTCACATTCAAACCACCCATAATCTCTAACCATAACCCAAACACTGCTTCTACAGAAAGACCATTATGTTAGCAGTGAAACCTTTCCCAGGGTGTTACACTCTCCCTTCACCAAAATTAGTCATAAACTCATGATACTGAGATAATTTGTCACCCCTTCATACAAAGCACAAAGTCCAAACCAGGTGCAAATGGCAGTGACATAGCTCCCCAAACGGATAGGTGCCACACTCTGTTCCCCAGGTGCGACATAGCCCAGTCTGTCTGGAGGTCTCCTGATGCTTTCGAACCTCTTTACCTCATCATCTACTTCTTCAGCTCCAGACACTCCCTAGGCTCTTTCCTCTCTACCTAGGGAGGCCCCTCCTTGTCCATTACACGTGCCTCCCGACAACTTAAGTCCCCTCGTCACTTGGCTGAGCTCACCTTCATGTCCAGTTACTTTAAAGACCAGCCTCCCATCATTTTCCAACCACAAACCTGCATAGCAACTGCTAGTTCCCCCCATTTCACCTGCCTCAGCGTGAGAAGTGTTGGGAATCTCTTCATCAATTATTGGGGAGTTTGCGAAGGGCAGCCCTGATTTCCTCATTTCCTGAGTCTGATTCACATTCAGGATGGAGTCCGGTCTAATCTCTCCTGCTGCTGGTCTTTCGGGTCCCCTCACGTCGTCACAGAGTCCTCTTACCAGGTGTGGTGTCCAGAGCAGGCTCTGGTCAACACGTACCTCTTGCCCCAGAGGTAGAAAATGGATTCCATGGAGAATCTTGACAGGCTCATTCACATCCTCAGGTTTCACCTGGAAAACCGGTACATTTGGCATCTGACTCTCCACCACATAGGGCGTAGCCGCCCAGCAGCCAGCCTTCCCAGGTGGCCCCAAATTCTTTATGAGGACTTGGTCTCCAGGCATTAGTTGGGAGAACCTTACCTTTTGATCATACCTCCTTTTATTTCCTTGATTCTGCTCATAGCCGAGACCTCAGCTAGTTCCCTTCTCATATCAAATCAAATAAGTCTTCTGTTGTATCTTTTCCTCGCGAGTCCCAAAAGAGAGATCAACGGCCAACCTCACTTTGCACCCAAACATCAGCTAATATGGTGAGTACTTGGTAGCTTCATTCTGTGCATAATTGTAGCAGTGGACCACATATCCATTATGTTGACTCCATTTGTTCTTTTTACTGATCTCCAAGGTTCTGAGCATGTCTAGCAAGGTCCAATTGAACCTCTTGGGCTGGGGATGACGCTGCAGGCGATAAGGCGTAGTCCTTGATTTCTCGACTCCAAACATGCTCAGTAGCTCATGGATGAGCCTACTCTCAAAATCCCATCCCTGATCACTCTGTCGCCACCTGGGGAGGCCATAATAAATGAAATACTTCTCCCATAACACTTTGGCCACAGTGAACACCATCTGATCCTTGGTAGGGAAGGCTTGTGTGTATGTGGTGTATTGATCCATAATAACTAAACCACTTGCCATGTTGCTGGCATCAAGCTCTATCGATAGGAAATCCATACACACCAGATCAGTGTCCCCACACCCTACAAGTGGGATAATGGAGCAGCCCTCATAGGCAGCATCTTCCTTCATATACATCGAATGCATGACTTGCAGAACTCTTCAACCCCCAGCTTCACTCGAGGCCAGTAGAATTGATCTTTGAGTAATCTATAGGTCTTGTCAACCCCCAGATGACCGGAATCATCATGACGTCGCGTCAATACAATCCTCTGATACTTCTCAGGCAGAACCAGCTGGGGACACTGAGGCTGGTCCGGAGGCGAGGTGACCCGGTATAGAATCTGGTTCCTCAACTCCAATCTGGGCCATTCTCTCAGTAGTGTGGGTATCACAGAGTGGTTTCATTTTGTCTACTTGGGCCATGTCCCCTTCCACAATCGCTGACCAAATGGTACCTGCACATGGGTCACCCGCTGAATGGCTGCCACTTCCCCAGGACTCAATTCTGGTAACTGGTTTGTCTTCAGAGCAGTCAGGTTGCAGTAAACTTGTGGATTGGCTCCAAATGATCTACCGTTCGATCCTACCCGCCCTTGCATTCCTCTGCCTTCCCCGTGATGGAAAACTGGCACATGGCTTTGACTCCAGGGACAGGAATGCCCTCCCATTCTCCATCCTGTCCAGCTCTTCGTGTGCACGTTTGGACAAGGCACCGGCATCAACGTTCTGACTCCCTGGCCAGTATATCAGGTTGAAATCGTAGGCAGACAACGCCGTCACCCACCGATGGCCTGTGGCATCCAATTTTGCCGAGGTCAGGATTGTTGTCCGTCCTCACCTCAAAGTTGGCACCATATAGTCACTTAGCTTATCCAGCACAGCCTATTTCAATGCTAGGAACTCCAACTTGTATTGTTTCGCTCAAGGTGTGACAGACTCTGGCTGACAAACACAACATATTTCAATCCTGTGCCCTGATCCTGATATAGGATACCCATAGAAACATAGAAAACCTACAGCCCAATACAGGCCCCTCGGCCCACAAAGATGTGCCGAACATGTCCCTACCTTAGAAGTTACTAGGCTTACCTATAGCCCTCTATTTTTTTTAAGCTCCATGTACCTATCCAAAAGGCTCTTAAAAAACCCTATTGTAGCCTCCACCACCATTGCTGGCAGCCCATTCCACGCATTCACCACACTCTGAGTGAAAAAATTTACCCCTGACATCTCTTCTGTACCTACTCCCTAGCACCTTAAACCTGTGTCCTCTTGTGGCAACAAAAGCCTCTGACTATCCACAAGATCAATGCCTCCCATCAGTTTATACACCTCTATCAGGTCACCTCTCATCCTCCGCCGATCCAAGGGGAAAAGGCCGAGTTCACTCAACCTATTCTCATAAGACATGCCCTCCAATCCAGGCAACATCCTTGTAAATCTCCTCTGCACCCTTTCTATGGCTTCCACATCCTTCCAAAAGTGAGGTGACCAGAACTGAGCATAGTACTCCAAGTGGAGCCTGACCAGGGTCCTATAAGCCCTCTCTGCTAGCATCTATATGCAGTACATATGGCAATTGGGGATATACAAATACAGCACAGGCACCTGGGTCAGCATCTCCTTCTGCGACTGAAAGGCCTCTTCACATTTCACATCACACCTTACTCCAAAAGGCTCTGAAGGGCTAAGATAATCTTTACTCTCCTCTTTTTTTGTCCTCCTTCCTTTCTTCCCCAAGGGAGGGTAACCACACAGAACATGATTTAAAGGGTGATTTACTTTAGAGTAGTCCTCCAATAATATGCACAGGAATGGGCACCCAGAGTCTGGGGCCTTGGCCATATGGCCACCACCTCTATCTTAGGCGAATCCGTAGCTGCTCCTTCCCGTGAGATTATATGCCCAACAGACATCTTGCAGAACTGGCACTTGTCCAGGGAAAGTTTTAACCCTTCAAATTTCAGGCGGCCCAGCTCCCTCAGTAGCCTCGCTTCATGCTCCTCCAAGGTGGACCCAAACACTATGAGGTCATCCAGGTACACCAATACCTCAGGCAAGTTCGTATCCCCCAGCGTTTTCTCCATGACATGCTGGAAAGTCGCTGGGGCTCCTGATATGCCCTGGGGCATCCGTTCAATCTAGAAGAATCCCAGTGGACATATGAATATCATCTTCTCTTTGTCAGCCTCTCTCATGGGGATCTGATAATACCCACTCCTCAAGTCCAGCACACTGAACCACTTCACACCACTCAGACAGGCCAGTGCTTCTTTGATTCTCGAGACCATATACTGGTCAGGGATGGTACGCCTGTTCAGAGTCCGATAGTCCACACACATCCGTACCTTCCCATTCTTCTTCCTGGCTACCGTTATTAGAGACACATAAGGGCTTCTGGACAGTGATGATCCCAGCTTCTTTCAGCTTCCACAAATGCTGCCAAATGTCTTCCATCTCTCAGGTGCCAGTTGCCATGACCTTTCTCTGAACAGGGTGTTCTCTGTCACCTGGATGGTGTGGCGAGTGCTCTTGGAACAACCCACATCAAATTCGTCAGTAGAAAGGACAGCTTCCAGTTTCAACATCTTCTCTATCAACCTCCTCTTCCAACCTCCAGGTACCAGGGAGTAACCAAAGTTGAATGACTTGGCAGTCAAGTTTCACTTTTTCAGAGACAGCTTGTCTCACGGGGGCACTAGACATTACCAGTACAGGAAAGAGGTGTGCCATTGGCATCCCCTGACAAGTAACTATCGTACGGAAAGTCATCCGTACTAAGAGCCCAGATCTCTAACACACTGAGTGGTGTCAATGATTTTAAAACAAATGGTACAGCAGAGTAAACTGAGAGCCAGTGTCAAGTATAAATACCCTCAGTCCATAGCTATACACTGGAACTTGGCCCCACAAAGCCTTCAAAAAAAGGTTTTTTTGTTTTAGCGTGTTCCTTGATATATTGCTGGGACAATGTTCCCCCAAGATGCCTAGCCGTTCCCTCATTGTGTCTCTCCACTGTCGTGCCCGGGGGTTCACTCTCCAAGGGTTTTCCCATGCTTCACAGTCCTGCCTGAATTGTCCCTCTTCACTAGAGTTATAACAGACAACACCGGTCACTCCGTTTCTTGCAGGACCCCATTCAGTAGCGGTCTTCTGCTTAGTCCATCCCCTCAGGAGGTGCAACTCCCCGTTGGGGTGGTTGTGCGGGTGGCTACATCCACCGATAACAACCGGGACATCTCAGTTCTCAACTCTGCCACAGGCTCCTTTACCACTCCCTGGGGTGGGCTATCAGTGGTCACTTCAGCCTAGCGGGCTACCACCAAGGACTGAACCCTGCCGACGGAAACCTCCCGCGCCTCCATCACATTCTCTTCCTCTCTTACTTCTCTCATCAGCTCAACAAGCAGGGGAAGGGAGTGCATCTTATGAGACTTTCAGAGACCCCAAGTGATCACATCCCTTGACTGTGTACCTTTTGCCACTTGGTCCATTCTTAACTGATTCACATCAACCGTTTGAATGACCCCCCCATGCCATAAGCAACTCAGCTGTCTCTCTAGCTGAAAAAAAAAATAGGCAGAAGTTTCTCCCCCTTCTCCTGAAGCATGTTCCAAAGGTCC
This sequence comes from Mobula birostris, assembly GCF_030028105.1. Taxonomy (NCBI): domain Eukaryota; kingdom Metazoa; phylum Chordata; class Chondrichthyes; order Myliobatiformes; family Myliobatidae; genus Mobula; species Mobula birostris. The sequence goes on from NC_092376.1 coordinate 136,988,206, forward strand.
AAACATTTTCTAGCGCTTGCATGTAGCCCTCGGAAGTAGCAAAGGGGTTCTGTGCCTTTGCTCTCACTATGTTAGCAGTTGGCCTCCTCAAACTCTCCACCTTTTCATGTCATCAGAGCACTGCCACTCATCCAGCATCTGATAGGTTTGCTTTCCCTAGGTTTCATCTTCTTCCTCCCCTTCAGGGGTGGGTGTCATTACCAAGAACATTTGCCTACGATAATTGGGACCTTGCACCTGGGCACTTTGCCATTTATTCGCCAGAGAAGTATGGGCCAATACCAACTCGGAATGCTCACCCCTCGTGGATGACTCGTTAGACCTTCCACATCAAACCACTCCTTCCCCTTGCTCTGCAGAAACGAGAGAAACTTGTCTTTAAAGTCTCCACCCCCAGCTACGAGAAACTTGGCTTCCAATTTGGCAACCTCGCCTACACTCCCCTCCTCCTGGTCAATATGGACAGTCCATGGCCCCCCTTCTCCCGGGGTCCCAATAGTACAAGGCAGATTCACTGCCATTACGTCAACACTAGTCTGAACTAAAACAAGTCTTTGCCTACCATTTTGTCAAACCTCTGCTCCATGATCGTAACTGTTCCTAATGCTTTAATGGCACTTAAAGTCTGAATTAACAATTCATTGGGGCTACAAATGTCTACCCCACTCGATAACACATGTTTGTTACCAGTAATCCTGTGGATTCGCACCACCGTTCACCACCTGCAGCGTCCATAACCACGTATCCTAATCACTTTACTGGACAATAGTTTAATGCAGGCTTAAACACACGACCCACTGGATCAATGCTCAAGGCAATCACCCAGCATCCAACGAAATTGATCCCAGGCGAGCCCCCACATTGAAACCACCTGGTTTCCTTGGCTGCATAAGTCTAAGGAAGAAACACTCTGGTCCCGCCAAACCCATGAGATTGAGATGGTTCTCCCACCCCAACCCCGGTTTGTGTGGATGCCGTGTAATTTGCTACCCTGTTACAATTCAGTGCCAAGAAATAACAGACAGCACACTGTGTACGATTAAAGAAATTATATTTATGAATCTTACTTAACTAAAGGGCTAGTAAAGAAAACAAATCAAAAAGGCCCATTATAATTAAACAGTCAAATGTGCACAAGTTGGAGCTCATCTAGAATTTCTCTGTCACTCATGCACTGGGCCCTTGGTCTGTGTGAAAGCACACAACACCTTCTGAATTTCGCACACAATCTATCTTGAACAAACGGGTCTCCCACTGGGTCATATCCTATGACCAGTTCTCCCCAGCGTCTTCCCTCTTCATTTCCCACCAAACAAAAGGACCCAGCTCACACCGGTATCAGGCACACAACACAAAAACACACTCCCATTATTGGATGGCTCACATTCCAAACCACCCATAATATCTATCTATAACCCAAACATTGTTTCCACAAAAAAACTATTAGGTTAGCAGTGAAACCTTTCCCAGCGTGTTACGTTAACAATTCCCACACATCATTTCTTCCCTGCTGTTTCTTAGTTCTAGTGCCCCTACTTCCATATGACAACCTGTGAGCCAAGATTTTTATAAATACAGTATGGTCATCATCCTTACTGATAGTACTATCACACTCCCTTTTCCTCTCTGTCAGTCCTTCCAGGATGTTGACCTCCCTGCAGAATGTATTTTCTAGCTTTGACCATCTTGAAGCCATATTCCTGTGATAACAGTCAGAACATATGTATTTCCAGAGCCACTTTACAAAAGTAGTGTGTACATTTGATGTACGTTTATCTGTTTCTAATATTTTCCTGTTTGTTAACTGTATTTTCTGCCAGCCTGTTTCCATTGCCTGTTTATTTTGCTTATAACGTGTATAACATCCAGCTTTGGACTCCTCCGTCTTGAATTGCCTCTGGCCCCAGCCAAGGTACCAGGGGTGGTTGATAAGTTTGTTGCCTAAGGTAGAAGGAGATGAGTCATACAGCTCTTGTTACAAGCACATGCAGTTCATCTCTTTGAGTGATTATACAGAAAGTTTGAGGTTAATAACTCATCACCTTCTACCTTAGGCCACAAACTTATCAATCACCCCTGATGAGTTATTAACTGAGGAGTTATTAACCTCAAACTTTCTGCATAATCACTCAAAGAGTTAAACTGCATGTGCTGATAACAGTGGAATAGAAGCTGTCATTGAGCCTGGTGCTATATGTTATGTTTTGTAACTCCAAAAACTAATCAAAAGAAAAACACAGGAATCCGGTTATCTGCCTACTTGGGTTTCTTTAATGAGGGGCTCACATATATAACCTATAATCAATTATGTAAACAAATAAAGAATGCTCAATAAAAGAATATGTTTACAATATTACTCAAATATTACAGAAATACTAAATACACTGCAGTACATGCTTTCAGGCTTTTGTATCTTCTGCCCGATGGGAAAGAGGCGAAGAAAGAATGTTCACTCTGGGTGAGGTGCTTGATCGTGTTGTCTGCCTTACAGAGACAATAAGATGTATAGACAGAGTCCATAGATGGGGGAGGGGGTGGCACTGATTCCTTTGAAGTGCTGATCTGTGTCTACGACTCTCTGCAGTTTCTTGTGGTCATGTGCAGAGCAGTTGCCATACGAAGCCATTATGCATCCAGACAGGTTGGTTTCCAAATGGTGCATCAATAATAATTAGAAAGCATTGATGGGGACATGCTGATTTTTTTTCACCTCTGGAGGAAGTAGAGCCATTAGTGAGATTTCTTGGCCATGTCTTCAATGTGGTTGGACTAGGACAGGCCATTGGTAATGTTCACAGCTAGGAACTTGAAGCTGTCAACCGCTCTGGAAATGTCTTCATCCTAAAAATTAACCCTATTTCTTTTGCTGTGGATGCTGCCTGATGTGCCAAGTGTTTCTGGCAATTTCAAATCCTTCTTCTTCCCTTCAAAGTTTTATTGCAACTCAAGTTTTATTCTTGATACTTCACCAGAATTTTGTCATCCATTTGTGATATGTCTGATTATCCTTTGACTTTTGAGTGTATTTTAGAGTTTACCTGCCTAGTGTGAAATTAGACTTAAGCTGGTAAGAATAACTGAAGTGGAATATGTTTGAGATGAATTTTGGCATATTACTCCATTGACTGGGTGCATACCTAATTCAGTTTGGTATACTTTGAGTTGATCACATATTAGTCAGCAAGAGCTTTTGTACATTTGCAGTTCACATATTTCTGTACAACATTGACTGTTGTTTTAATGCCATTAAGAGTAAACATTCCTTTTTGCTGTTGATGGCATTGTTTCTATCAGACTAGGGACAAATGTCTTGTTTTTTTCTGCTTACAGTTATGCTATGTCATTTGCATTGCAGCACTGAGGGTTGAACTTTCAAAGTCAGCAAGACTGCATTGCAAATCTAGTGGCTGCTGCAATGTATTATTTTTCAGTATGTATGAAAGATAATGATCAACCATAAAAGAAGTGCTTCAAGGCTGGTGATGTTTCTCAATCGTGCAATAATTGCGTTTATGTGATTAAGAACTATTGCCATAACCTTCAGAGACAACAGTTAATATTTAATTTGTTGACATTTGTGATTCACAATCTGAATTAGAATTTAATTAGAAACTGAATTTTGTCTCAAATATTAATAAAAGACAAGGTAGATGTAGTTACTCTCATCTTACTTCAGGTATTAGTCCTTGCATTAAGGACTGGATTTGAATGGTTGTGGTAGAAAATGAACTGAATACTGTAAACAGATATCAGGGTGCAAGTGCTGGCTGATGTATTGACCATAACTTCTTCTTCCTTTCATTGGAAACATAAATTTGACACACTAAAGGTAGCCTAAGCATTTATAAATATTTGCTGGATACATTCAGTATGAATATCATAATTGCGCTGGAACAGCATGGCTAGGAAGGGGCTAGTTCTGTTGAATGGGTCATCAGCATTGAAGTTTTGAGGTCTGTAGCTTCGGATATTTTCAATGAACTCAACCGCTTGAAATGACAAATAAGCAATCGTTTGATGTTGGCATCACCATGACAGTGAGTGAAAATTTTAAGCGAATTAGTTTTGTTTAAAATATTTTCCAATACTTAAATTTTACCACTTACATTCATTCACAAGCAGACTGAATGATAGCTCAGGAACACTCAGGAAGATTCTGGAAATCTTGAGCAGTGCACACAAAATGCTGGAGGAACTCAGCATAGCAAGCATGGAAGGGAGAAAATATTCAATGAGTTGGGTTGAGACCTTTCATCATGACTGGACAGTAAAGGGGGAAAAAGCCAGAATAAGAAGGTGGGGGAGGGGAAGTATGACAAGCTGGAAGGTGATAGATGAGATCAGGTGATGAGGTAGGTGGGTTGATGTGGGAAGGGTTTGAAGTAAGAAGTTGGATGGGGATAGGTGGAAGAGGTAAAGAATCCTTTAATGAATAGGAGAGGACAATAGACCATAGAAGGAGAGGAAGGAGAAGGGGAACCAGAAGGGGGTGATAGGCAGAAGTGATGAGAAGGGGTAAGAGGGTAACCATTCTGGGGAAAGAGAAAAGAGAGGAGGGCAGGGAGAAAATACTGGAAATTGGATATATTCATGTCATCTACAGGTTGGACACCTGTAAGTGGACTATCTTGGGTTTGGAGGCCTGTTGACGAATGTGAGTGGGTGTGTGGGAGGGAGGAAAGATACTTGTTTTGCTGTTGTTATTTTGTTTTCCTGCTGTTTCTGTTGTCCTGCTGAACATTATTGGCATGTTAAGTTGGTGCCAGGATGTCTGGTGACGCCTGTGAGCTGTCCCCAGTACATCTTTAGGTTGTGTTGGCTGTTAGCACAAGAGATACATCTCACTCTATATTTCTATGTATATGTGATTGAAACAAAATGAGTCTGAATCTGAATTAGGTTGGAGGCTACCCAGACGAAATATGAGGTGTTGCTAGCCCATGCTGAGTTTGGCCTCATCATGGCGGTAGAGGAGGCCATGGGCTAGTTCATGGATAATAGCTTAGTATTGAGTTACTTCATGAAATTTCCAACTCCTATCACTGCTGGATCATCTATACAGCTGACTAAGCCTTATGACATTCCTCACCCATCTCTGCCCTTGAGAGGGGTGTGGAGATTTCCATTTTGAACTGCCACAATCCATTTATGGGAAATACACTAGAATTCAGTGAGAACTTTAGTATATCTTCAAAGAACGTGGCTCAGTGATGGTAGAAGAAGTGTTGAGGTGAGTCAAGAGATGAGTCATCATTGTAGGATCTCCATCCTCTAATCTGTTCTTTTGCCATTGTGTTGACAAGGAGAGATGCCACAAGAAAGCAGCATCCATCATCAAGGACCTCCCCACCATCTAGGCATGCCCTCTTCTTGCTACCGCTATTGGGCAGAAGGTACAGGAACCTTAGGTTCCACATCACCAGGTTCAGGAACAGTTATTACCCTACAGCCAGCAGGCTCCTGAATCTGCATGGATAATCTCACTCACTGATTCCATAACCTACAGACTCAGAGCAGAAAGCCCTGAAATCCTCAGCTTTGTTTGATTTCAGTGGCCGGGGCGAGGTTGAAGGCACTCAGCAGAGTATGGCACTTGGGAAGCTGTATCGGAGAGGCTGGTCAGAAGCTCGAAGTATTCGGACGGATGGACTCAGTGTCAGCTGTGGTCGGCTGCTTCCAAGGCATCGGCAAGTTGACGGTGTCTGGAGGTTTATGGCAGGGTGTTTCTCCCTTTTGCCGCCTGCTATCAGGGACTCGGGAGTCGATCAACTCGGGGACTTTTGAGACTTTATTTACCATGCCCATGGTTTGTTCTTCATCAAATTATGGTATTGCTTTGCACTGCTGTAACTATGTTATAATTATGTGGTTCTGTCAGTGTTAGTCTTTGGTTTGTCCTGTTTTCTGTGATATCACTCCAGAGAAACATTGTATCATTTCTTAATGCATGTATGCATTTCTAAATGACAATAAAAGAGGACTGAGTGTTCTCATAATCTAATTTTCAAGGACTCTACAACTCAGGTTATCAGGATTATTTATTTATTTGCACATATTGTCTTCTTTTGCTTGTTTGTTGTTTGTCAGTTTTGTTAATATATAATTCTTAATAAATTCTATTGACTTCTTTATTTTCCTGTAAATTTCTACAAGACAATGAACCTCAATGTTGCATATGGTGAGCTACATATACATTGATAATAAACTTAGTTTGACTTTTGACTTTGATGTTGCTGTGTCACAACCACAGATTCAGCAGCGCAGTAGGTATGGCAATTGCACTTGTGAATATGCACGTGTCAGCTAATAATTATTTCATTGTGATAGTATTTAACTCTATAACTTGTCATCGTAGTGCTTGTCAAGACTTGGACACAGCCAACACTTCACTGCCTGTTTGAATTCTGCCTTGCCTGAGAAATTGGACAGTTGAATCAACTGACTCTGAAGACTAGCAGTACTCATTTTATCCTTTGTTGTTCTTTTCAGCGGCAGTGTCGGCTTTGTTTTCCACTTGAGAGTTTTAGTTAACGGCCCTGTTTGGCCCAGCGTTTTCGTTCCCCTTCAACACTGTTTGCATTAAAGTCTGTGAACTATCGACCCGCTTCAGCGTCTCTCACTCCGCACTTGGGCCATATCCGCATTGAGTGACAGCTAGTCTCGACCACACAAAGATGGACCCAGCAGAGAGACGGCAGCTGACCTTGGCCGTGAGATTCATTGGTCAGAGTGATTCATCCAGGCAACAATGTTCCGTTGGAATTCCTATGTATGAACTCTTGTTTCTGTCTCCAGCGTGACAGGAGGATCTTGCCAAGTAATGGACCCAGCAAAGTTTGAACAGTGACGTTTTGATATTGATGGCTTGAGGAGAGTGTGCCTTTATTTTCATTGCATATCCTGACTCTATATTACAGGAGTCCCAAGTCTATCTACTGAGCTTCTGTAGTCTATATCACGTTTCTCCGGTATCTATTCCAAGTTTTTCAAATCACAAGTACTCAGGTTCCCAGCTTTGTAGTCCCATGACTCAGGTCTGCATGACAAATGAGCGATTCAAGCAAGCTTATCAATTGATTCAACAAATCATCATTCAAGTCAATAGTATAAATTCTGGAAAAGCCCTACTCCAAAAGCCGATTCCTGGCTGGAGTGTGCAAATACACAACTAAAGTAACCCTATCAAGAGTATTTTTAACCCCTCGTTGAAAGTCACGATACAGACTGGGAAAATTGAACTTTCATGTAGCAAATTAAGCAGATCTACAGAGAATTACCTATTAGCAATGACAGCAACCTGACTATGCTGTCTTGATCTGTAAAACTGAGAGCATATCCGAATTGTCTCTGGAAAAATTGTGAAAGATAAAATATTGTGAACAAGATTTGAAAAGGTTCATCCTCTAGGTTTCAAGTTTCATAGTTTAAAGGTTTCCCAAGGACATTTCTCTATGTTCCCAGGGTTTTCTTTTTCTGAGCACCTCCAATGTGTTAAGGGTTTTTCAATGTCTTTCCCGTTTCAAGGATTCCCAAGACTCCCTCTCGTCCAGCCTGAGGCTTCTTGATCTCAGTCTGTTGGGGTTCCCAGGTCTCTCAGTCTCTCTGGATCCCCTAGTCACCCTGCCTCTCGAGTTCCCCATGCCTCCATCACAAGTTCCCCAGGTATCTCAAGTTATTCCTGGATCTCGCGTTATAGGTGCCAGTTATAGGGAGGGGGCAGAGTTCATGTAGTGACTTCTTCAGGCCTGTGCAGGGCATCAGAGAGCATTGGGCTCTGATGTTTTTAGAGCACCTGAATTGGTTAATTGTTGCTTAACTGTTATTTATGGTTTAAGACTTCCTTGTGTTTTTCTTGGGTGACTCGCACTTTGTAATGCAGTTTCCTCGTGCTTTCTATTTAAATTTAAGTTTATTTTGACAGGCTCAGAGATTCTGTGTTAGTTCTATTCTTGAGCAGATACCCCATTAGCTCCAATTTTGAGAATATTCGTCTCTCAGTGTCACTTGTTCGAGTTACCACTGTATAAGCTCTTGTTTCTGTCTCTACATGGAAGTTTTTGGCTCCGATATTGGCAGAACACCATGACACTTATCTACCAGCATCACTGAAGGACATCTTGGACAAGCCCCTCAACCGGGACTTCCACTGGACTCAGGTCTGTGGCACCTCAGGGGCTGTGCCTCGAGGGGGGATGTGTCACAACCGTGGATTCGATGGCACAATAGTTACGGCAATTGCGCTTGTGAATATGCATGTGTCAGCTAATTATTATTTCATTGTGATAGTATTTAACTCTATTCGTTCTGTTGTAGTACTTGTCAAGACTTGGACACAGTCAACACTTCGCTGCCTGTTTGCATTCTGCCTTGCTGAGAAACTGGACCGTTGAGTCAACTGACTCTGAAAATTAGCGGTATTCATTTTATTCTTACTTGTTCTTTTCAGCTGCAGTGTAGGCTTCATTTTCCATTTGATATTTATAGTTAACAGCCCTGTTTGGCCTAGTGTTCATTGTTTTCTTTTCCCTATAACACTGTGCCCATTAAAGTCCCTGAAATATTGTCTCGCTTCAGTGTCTCACTCCACACTTGGGCCACATCTGAACTTTGATGACACGCTGATCAAGCATTTCTATGAAAGGAGGAGTTCTTGATGTCAATTGAAACGTCAATGGTGAACCTGCCTATATCAATGTCAGGTTTTGATTAGATGAACATTATTGACCACAGAATTTAAAAAAGAGTTTGTTTGATAAGAACCAGTTCAAGGTTAAATATTTTCCAGGTCTTATGCATTTAAAATATTTGAATGAATTCATCATCTTATGATGTGGATCAGAGATAATTCGTCTGCATCAAATACAACTATGTTCTTTTTCACAGGAATTTTCCACTGATTCACTATAATTTCAACTTTATTGGGTTGAGTAGATGCCACGCTCAGTGGGATACAACTTAATTTTATGAACTGTCATTCCTATCGCACTTCTTGAACTCAGCTCTTTTATTCATGCCTGATCCAAAGATGTAACAGGATCTGTAGTTGAATAGTATTGATGAAATCCAAAGTGTGCATCAGTGAGCAGGTTTTTGGTCAGCAAGTGGAACTTGATAGTGCTGTCAATACAAGTTTCCATCACTCTGCTTGCTGGTGGTTGAGAGATGACTGAGAGAAATTTTACAGAATTGATTGGATTTTTCCTGTGTTTGATGATCTGTATATTTCTGTCCAATTATCCATTTTGTTCAGAAGATGAATAACAGAGGTGAGGTTGGCATGACTGTCAAGACATTAAGGCGTCAATTGACTAAACTCACCATCAAGGAGACCAAGCTGATCTGGAAAAAACTACAATCATAAATAATAAGTAGTTGAGAACTTGGATGTCTGGTCATTCTTATCTTCCACTTGGTTAATAAAAGTTTTCAATTGCAATGTACTTGCATATATCCTTTTTCTTTCATAAAACAAACTCTCCTTAATAAACTGTGAAGTTATCTACAGCCACTGTGAGCAGTCTAAGCACTTGCGTGCATTTTCATCTTTAAAGATTTACATCACAATTTAGATCAAATCTCCCTCAGTTGTTTCTTATGTTGTAATTTGTTATTAACAAAGGAAAAAAAAAGCTTGGTATTAAATGTCCAGATAGAGGCATTTAAAACGTTTGATGTCTATCAAGCCTCATTCCAAATATTTGGTTTATCTGTCCAAAGTCACAGGCAGATATTCAGCTAGTTTTTGATTTACCATCATCTTCACAAAACTGATTCACTGCTTACGGTATAGTCCAGGAATTTTATGACGAGAAGAGCTCCATTAATTGTAGTCAACAACGGAAGGAAAAGTGTAAGGAATTTAATGTGTCATGAGATAATAAGAGTATTTTTAACCTGTATAATTCTTATCTGTTGCAGACTGAAAATGGCAGATTTTCATTTCGTTTTTTTTCTTATTCAATAGCCCCGCTTTAGATTCTGATACAGATAAAATATTCGCTAGAATACAATTCCTTCATTCCATTGACGCACAAAAACAGATAGCAGTCATTATTTCAGAATTGAACTCTGTCCAGCATATTTAATAGAAATCTCTTTTTGAAGATTCACATACTGAAAATGGGAAGGCTATCCTATGTTATTGTTGAACATGCTGTTTCACATTTTCTGTCAGATTTCATTGACATTTGTTTCATCTCAAAAACTATTTCCTTTGAACTTTTTTCCTTAAGAACATGAGCAATAGAAGCAGGAGAAGGACGTATGGTCCCTTTTGCCTGCTTCAGTACACAGAAGACCACCAATCTTCAATTCATTTCCTCTTCAGTGTATATTCCTTGATTCCATTATACGCCAAATGCATTATTCTTTTTTTACAATATTCTCAAGTTACGCACCTCCAATGTCTTCTTGCGCTGAGAATTCCAAAAACTCATTATGGTCTGGATGAAGAAATGTTCATCTTTCGTCTGAATGATCACTCTCTTAATATACAACAGTAACCTTAGATCTAATCAAGGAAAATATTTTTCCCATGTCTATCCTGTCAAGTACCCAAAAAAACTTTATATGTTTCAATTAGATCCCCAGTAGAACAATGATAGGTGATCTCAATCTGAACACTGCAGTCAGAGAAAACAGCTATAGTCTACTTAAGTTCTCCTCAGAGAAAAATCCCATCCCCATCCTCAGAATCAATCCGATGAAACTTTGTTGCTCTCCTAATTTTGCAATTATGTTTTCTCTAGGTAAAGAAAATAGGCCAGTGCACAATATTCCATTCCAATAAGACAATTTTACTCTTGCATACAAATCTTCTTGGAATAAAAATTAACATGTAATTTATCTTCCTAATTTCCTGCTCTATTTGCATTATAACATCTCGAATTGCTCTACCATTACACATTTTAGTTGACCTTTTTCCACATCATATTCCCACCAGTTTGCTGAGGCTGTCTATTTCCCCTTGAACTTCTCTGCACCACCACTTGCACCATTGACCAGGCTTCTATCATCATCTCCCTTGAAGCCACAAAGCTAACAATTAAAACAAATACCTGTTATGCAAAAAGCAACAGCTTTACTAGCTCTTCAGTGTATCCTTTTTTTTCATTCGCAGCTAAAAGAGATTGTAGGCCATTTTGCACCTTAATATCACAAATGTAAATTCACCCTGTCATGGTTGGGAAATTACTTGTTCTGTTTGAACTTCCTGTTCATAAAAATCCCAACAGAGTGAAAAAGAATGCCATTTATAATAATTAAAGCAACACACATAAAAGTTGCTGGTGAATGCAGCAGGCCAGGCAGCATCTCTAGGAAGAGGTGCAGTCGATGTTTCAGGCCGAGACCATTCTGTTTGCGTTTATAATAATTAAATAGCTTCTTCAAAGACCTGAATTGTCTCCTCAGTGCATTGTCACTCAATAGGAGGTAAATTGGATGGCACTGAAAAACATGGGCTATAACAGAGATGCACAAAACCTGTGCCATTCAATACTCTCAAACTGTAACTGACTCAGAACATTACCCTGAGGCTCAGTGTTGTGAATGGCTGGCTGGTGATCAAGGCCTGACAGTCCTATTTAATGGCTGGGGCGGGGGTGGGGGTAGATAGGTTGTGATACAGGAGCTGATGAGATGATTCTAATGGTCAGTATGGCTTGCAACAAGAAGCAGTAAAACACTGGTGAGTGTGAAAACCCATCTGTTGATCTAGGTGTTGTATGAAAAAGAAGGGAGAAATGGAAAATTCTCTAGACATGGGAGGTCATGAGGCTTCTAGGAAATACAGATGGAACTTAGGTGTTCAGCTGTGGGCAAGTTTTCTAAGACTGCAGCCCTGATGATTGGATCCATTGTGACACAAAAACCCAACTACATCAATAGATTCAACTGCTAAATGGACCATATGCCTTACCCACTGCACCCAGCTGCCAATAGTTGAAGACAGGTCTCTAATCACAAAGGAGGCATTGGAAACACTGCTGTACTCCTGTAATACCTGGTGAAGAAATGTCATATGTAAGAGAGCATTCCAGTTGATTGCATGTTCCTTATCTGCACACCGAGCCTTTAAGTTGAGCTATACAAATGAAGCATAAGGGGACAGAAGAACACTTTAGTTTTATATATATTTTTGCATTATTATACACAAGCTAATATTGCTACTCATGCATATTCAGATTTTCCACTTCATGGCCGACATCTCAACTGCCACTGCAGTGCAAGCAGAAACTTCCCAAAACCCAAGTGCTGCAGAGAAAGATCAGGATTTGGACATGACGGTGCACACTGTTGCTATGCTGGTATTAGACAGATGATACATGAGGAATTTGAGTGCATCACAACAGTTTCTTTCAAGTCAGACATTCTGCCTATATATGGTCAGCAATAAAACACACAGGGATCTCCTATATTATTCTTCCGTGGAGAAAAAACGGTGTGCTGCGGGGAAGCCCTAAAGCAGCACTTCCCTTCTACATTGCATGCCTGGAATTATTCGTGCAGTTGATATGTAGGGAAAACATTTACTTTGTCTCTATGCAGTGGGCTTCTCTTGTCCAAGAAATCAGTTTCTCCTAAAACACCTTCTATCAAGTTCTTTCCAGATCTTTTCAGTGAACTATAAATCCCTCTCCTAAATATGCTCCATGAGTCTAACATCTTTCTGGAACACTACACCTTACCACTATCAGTGGGCAACATGATTAGAAATTCTTTGTATGCACTGTTACATGCCCACAGTTTGATCATGGGGCAGTGGGATGATGTAATGGCCTTGTGAGTGGGATGATGTAATCGTCTCATGACCGTGGAGTGATGTTATGTTACGTGATGGCATGTTCCCTATGGTATTTAAGGAAGCCGCCAAAGTGTGACGCAGTTTTACTTTCTATTTTAAGGTGCAAATACGTTGTGCTGACAGTTTCGCCAATCGCTGCCAGTTTTTGTTTGTTGCACCTATGTTTTACCTTTACAGTCTAGTATTGGAGAGTGAAGACCTTACCAAAGTACGAGAACCCAAAAGATAATGACATCCAGTGCTTTGGAAGTGATAGACTATTTGGAATTGGAATCGTCCGGGAAATTGTGGCACACACGTTTGAGTACACCCCTGCAAGGCCAGGACGGTTTGTGCAGTGTCCACCCTCCTGAGAGAAAAGGTCAGTTATTTATGATTTCATATTTGGCGTGACTCCTTTGGACAAGACTGTGATCGAAAGATTCGTCATAACTTCGAAGGAATTGTTTCTGCAGTAAAGTCTCTCCTCAAAGACTGCAAAAAGATCTCTTGGACTTTTCAACTTACTACTTTAAGGTGGGGCTTGAATGAGTACTCTTTAAGAACTATCTCCAAGTTTGACTGTTTGTTCGAGATAGCCGCATAATGGTTAGCTTCCGGTTAAGCTAGTTTGTTTATTTTTTCCTATGTTTTGAGTAGAGGTTAATAAATATCGTTGTTTGTTTATATAACCTGACTCAATTTCATATCTATTGTTGACAGACACGCAACAGTACTTTGTAACCAAAATATTATACTTGATTTTACAACATTGTCACACCTGAGGGATTTTCTGTGTATTTTCAAATTATCTTGCATGGTCAGAAAATTGTAAATGATGAACTTGAAATGTATGATTCAAATGATTCTGCATATCACTGTATTCATTTTTATATTCTATGATAAGCTTGTAAGCTTTCTTAGTAATTTGTCTTTTTCTAAAAGTGCACACAACTGAATAGATAGCGACATTCAAATGTATAGAATGTAAATCGATTTACAGGTGACTGAAAATCAGTTTGGTGAGTTGTCAGAAAATTAGAATTGGAAGCACTCAAAGTGCATTGCAACCAGCCAGCTGAACTGTGATAATATCTCTACAACATACAATTGATAAATTTAAAACAGCTATAGGTTATTCTTCAGGGAATTAATGTAGCTACTCCAGACATGCATCCTAAATTTATGATGAAAAAATATACAGAAGCAGAAGCTGGATAAAGAATGCCAAGAAATTTGCAGCCTAGGGCTGTCTTCATATTGGGCTATTATTTAGTCAAAATGCCACAGCTAATTGTAGCTGCTATAACAATTTCCAGATTTTTAATAATTTAACAAAACAAATACAATGATTAGTTGTCCTCATGTGCAGCTTGATAGATAGTGTTCTTGGTGAAATAGGCATTCAGTGCTACAATAATAACCAAACATAAATACTTTGTGGTCTAAACGTGATAGCAAGTCATAATGTATATTTAACAAGTATGCTATGCTTCCAATACATGTAGTAAATCTACTCCTCCATGTAACATCCAGGCTGTGCTATCCACACTGCTGACGCTTCTGTAAACCACAGCAAAGGGAGCACTTTTATGATTAGCACACATAACTTAAAGCCAGACTGCACTTTCTCAAGTGTTTTAAGGTTTGAGCAGATGATGGAATTCATGGAATTTATTTTGACATAAAAAAATATTGACACATTGTGGGAAGGAGCGTGGTCTATGGTTTTCTGATGATACTGAAGGCTTGGTGATGAAGGGAGAGAGGAGAAGACATGCAACCACAAGAGTTTAAGAAGAATTTTCATAGGTCAGTGGAACAAGGTAATCATGACAGTAAATGTCAAGGTCCTGGGTATGACTCTAAACTGCAACAGGTGATGAGGCTCTGATTGGGGACTTTCAGAGCTTTGGGGAAAGTGGAGTTACCCCTTAGTCATTCATTGCTCCCAGGGCCGCTCTGACCCGGAACGGTAGCACCTGCAAGGGTTCCTGCTCAGGATACGAGCGAAGGCCAGCGGCAGATCCGGCAGGTTCAGTAACTGAACTTATGACGGAGAAGGTGGATAAGCTAGGTCCTCAAATGTCAACGGCTATTGTACAGGTGGATGAACTTTTGGGAAGAGAAATAGTGATTTCTTTTGTTTGCCAAACGGAAAGCAATAGCAAACCACCATTGCTAGATACTAGGTTTCCTAGAGTCTATTTGCTAAGAAAGCCATTGTCAAACTCACAAAATGTATCACACAACAACAGCGTCAAGAGGATCTTCAAGATAATTCTGAAGATGCTTCGCTCGATAGGGGTTGATTCTGGTCAGCAGGGGATCCCCGACCGTCATTAAGCTACTGCTCATAAAGTTCAAGTAATAGAAAAGAAAATTATTGCCACTTGGAATGTAAGAACCCTATATCAAGCAGGAAGATTGGACACTGTGATAAATGAAATGGAAAGTCTAAAGATGAACATCATGGGAATTAGTGAAGTTCGTTGGATAGGTGCTGGAACATGTTAGAATAGAAATAAGACACTAATTTACTCTTGTGGAACATCCCATACTAATGGAACAGGAATTCTTATGGATAAAAACATGGCAAAAAGTGTTTTAGGACATTGGGCAATATCATAAAAAGTGCTCCTTGTTAGATTCAGAGGACAACCATTTGATTTAGCAATTATACAGGTATATGCAGCAACAACAGATGGAACAAATGAGGATATACAAACGTTGTAGATAAATTCTATGAAGTGCTTGAACAAGCAAAGAATGGATGCAAATCTCAAGATATTGTTATTGTCATGGGAGATCTAAATACGATAGTAGGACAAGGTGCTGATGGAAATACCACAGGAAAATTTGGACTAGGGGAAAGAAATGAAAGAGGTGAGAAATGTGTAGAATGGTGCAAGATGAATAATCAGGTCATTATGAATACCTACTTTAAAAACCATCCAAGACACTTGTGGACCTGGAAAAGTCCAGGTGATAACACTAGAAATCAAATTGACTTTACTACTATAAACCAAAGGTTTAGAAACTCAGTGACTCAATGCAAAACATGTTCAGGTGCAAACTGTAATACTGACCATAACCCAGTAGTATGTCATGTAAAAGTAAAACTTAAGAAACTAAAAATACAGAATTCTGAACAATCCTGTGATTACTTGCAAAAAAATTAAAACAAAAATTTACAATTGAAGTAAGAAATAGATTTCAAAGTCTAGAAATAGAATCTGTTGAAGATGATAGCAATTATTGGGAAATGAAATTTAACTCTCTGAAGGATGCCTTGGTAGAATCAGCAAAGTCTGTGATTCCTAAAAAAGAAAAAAACACAAAGAATGAATAGATGACAGAAGAAATAAAAAATCTAATGTCAGAAAGGAGACAGAAGAAAGAAAATCTTATAGAATATAAGTCCTTAGATAAAAAAGTTAAAAGCTTGTGTCAAAAAGCCAAAGAAGAATGGTTAAACCAGGAATGTGAGCAAATAGAAAGAATCCCTATACTGATCCAAAAAGGTTACTTTAACAAATCAAGAATATCACTGGTAAAAAGCTCCTCTGTTCTTCAGGTGGATGTTTGAAAGCAAAGGATGGTATCATTATCATGGAAAAAGATGAGATTATGAAGAGATGGACTGAGTATATTCAAAAATTGTTTGAAGACGATCGAGGCGAAAAACCAGAAATTAAGTAAAACACTGAAGGTCCAAGTATTTTAAAATCTGAAATTCTTAATGCAATAAATAAGATGAAGAAAGGAAAGGCAGCAGGTCCTGATGAATTAGTAACATAACAAATTATTGCCCATGAAGATTATGGAATTGAAAAACTTATTGATTTAATCAGTGACGTTTATGAAACTGGAATAATACCAGAAGAGATGAAAAAATCAGTCCTTATCACTCTTCCTAAGAAACCTGCAGCAATAGAAGGTGAATTACATAGGACCATAAGTTTAATTAGTCATATCACCAAGATACTTTGAAGAATTTTGATGATGAGCTAAAATTAAGATGCAAGCTGAAATACGGAGAGAACAATATGGTTTTGTGAAAGACAAAGGTAAGAAATGCAATATTGATGTTAAGGATACTATCAGAATGAGCTATTCAAGTGCAAAAATATTTGTTTGTTTTATCAACCACACAAAAGCATTTAATAAAGTGAAGCACAATAAGTTATTTGAAGTATTACAGAAAACTCTAGATCTAGATTCAAAAGTCCTCTGCCTAATCAGAAATCTGTACTGGGAACAAACTGCTGCTGTAAGAATAGATGGAGAAGTGAGTCAGTTTATGAAAATTAAGAGAGGCGTTAGACAAGGTCTATTTATTTAATGTGTACAGTGAAATAATATTACAAAAAATAAGAGACATCTTGGGAATCAAAGTTGGCGGTGAAAACATCAATAATTTCAGATATGCAGATGACACTGTGTTAATTGCAAGTACGGAGGAAGAACTACAAAACTAAATTGATATAGTTGTTGAAGAAGGTGCAAAAATGGGTCTATCTATCAATTGCAAAAAGACAGAATGTATTGTGATATCCAAAAAGAAAGAGAATCCTATCTGCAGGCTGAGAATAAACGGGGAAGATATAACAGAAGTACAGAACTTGTGCTACTTAGGAAGCTGGGTGACATCATATGGCAGATGCAACATGGATATCAAATGAAGAATAGGGATGGAAAAAGACACCTTTACGAGAATGAAGAGTATACTGACCAATACTAAACTAGGCATGACAACCTGCCTCAGAGTACTGAAATGTTACACTTATACAGTTATGTTATATGGCTTAGAATGTTGGACAATTATCTAGTAACATGAGGAAACGAATTGAAGCAGCAGAGATGTAGTTTTTGAGGAAGATGCAAAGAATATCATGGATGAAATGAATATCTAACGAGGATGTCATGAACAGAGTAAACACAAAAAGAGAAATAATGTATGAGATCATGAAAAGGCAATGTAACTTCATTGGACATGTGATTAGGAAAGAGGAGTTAGGATGCACGGTAATTATAGGAAAGATTGAAGGGAAGAAAGCAAGAAGAAGACAAAGACAAATGATGATGGAGACAGCAGCCAGAGAATTGGAAATGAATACCAATGAATTAATCCACTTGACCATAAACAGGAGAGTGTGGGCCATGGCAGTCAAAGCTCAAACTGGGTATGACACCTGATGATGATGATGAAATGTCAAGACCTAGGTGGTATGCCCCAGAGTATTCATTGGACATATTTAAGTAAGTACACCATTAAACTCCATGTTCGACCAACTGTGCTACTTGCCTCACTAATGCACAATATCCCATCATTGCCATCACCCATCTATCAACAATTTCTCAGGTCAGAACTTGATTAATCATTGATTCACTTACCCTCAAATACTCAGCAAATTTAACACACAATCATCTCACAGTCTATATATCCTGGCAGTATTCTACTGTGATAGCTACATAACGCAGACATATTCTGTGACGCTCACTGATACAGCCCTCTTCCTCCTCGTCCAATATCCAGAGGCATGAGAGCAAATTTCACAATGGCTGCTGGAGAGATAAAATTCAAGTATTTTGTCTGGTGGCAGAAATGATGTTTGGAATCTTAAAAGCTACTTGGTTTAGTAATATCATTCGAGGAACAAGTACAACTATCCTTGTGTGTAAAAAGGTGGTTGACTCTTAATTGTCCCCTGAAATTAACTGACAAGACACTCAAATCAGGGGATAACTTGTTATGAATAATCTCCTCTCTGGCTTCTAGCTGGACATGTGCATCAATTACAACCAACGTTTCGATGACGAGCTCTGTCATCTTCACCAGGGATGATGTCTGGGTGTGTCTAGTCTGATGGCATTTATACCCCTGGAAACCAACCCTCCTGATTGGATAGTCCTCATCCAATCATATTTCTGCTCTC
Source organism: Mobula birostris (assembly GCF_030028105.1). Lineage (NCBI taxonomy): Eukaryota > Metazoa > Chordata > Chondrichthyes > Myliobatiformes > Myliobatidae > Mobula > Mobula birostris. Next base: position 137,006,929 of record NC_092376.1, read on the forward strand.
CCACCTTGTTTCCAATTGAATGCCACTTCTTACCTAGAGTGAGACCTTTGTCTTGGTTAAAATTCTTTCCCTCTAGTTTTATCCAATGGCATTCTTCACCAGGCAGTTCCAAAAGCCATGGGCTCAGCACAAACCCATAAGAAAGCTCAAATCAGAGCTTGCGTGGGTCAAAGATGAACTGGGACTCAGGTCAGCTGATGTTTTCAGGATTCTTTGTGAATGCGGAGCAGCGTATATTGGCTAGATAGGTTGCACAATGTAAACCCACATCATGGAGCACAGGAGATGTATCTGTCTGGGTTACCCAGAGAAGTCGGCGGTTGCATGACATTGTATAGGTAATGGCCATAGGATTAACTTGACGGCACAAAATTACTGTGCCACTTCAACACAAAACACTCTGCAGATGCTGAGGTCAAAGCAACACTCACAATATGCTGGAAGAGCTCAGCAGGTCGCGCAGCATCTGTGGAAATGATCAGTTAACATTTCAGAGGGTCCTGACGAAGGGTTCCGGCCAGAAACGTTGACTGATCATTTCCAAAGATGCTGCCTGACCTGCTGAGTTCCTCCAGCATGTTGTGAGTATTACTGTGCCACTTCAACGGCTTTTAGGAGGGGCATGGTAAAGGAAGATGTTGAAATAAAGCTAGAGGAAAAGAATTTTAACAAAGGTGGAGGTCTCACTCTAAGTAAAAACTGAAATTTGATTGTAAGCAAGGTGGGAGAGCAGAAGCCTAATTGGATGAGGACTAACCAATCAGAAGGGATATAAGTACCACTGGACTAGACATGCCCAGGCATCATCCCTGATGAAGATTGCAGAGTATGTCAATGAAACATTGGTTATAATTGATACCTGTACCCGCCTGGAAGCCCAAGAAGAGTTTACTCATCATATATGCCGGGAAAGCACTAGATCTTTTTTTTGTAATTTGTTATGTTTTCTTCTAAAGGAAATCAGTGCTGAACAATGGCTGAATCTGCAAGAATTGAGGATGTAGAGTTTGTAATGTAATGCAAGTATCTACTTCAGCAAAGAGTATATCAATAAACTGTTAGATTTCAGAATGAACATAAAATTTATCAATGCTGCTTATGCCTTGACATAGAAATTTGGGGTGGCAGCTCCGTACCCAATGAGATCTGAGACCTGATTCAACAGCTGGGTATAAACAACCGGTACATTCCGCAGTGGTGAATTAGAGTTAAGGTATGTGTTGTTCCTCACTGAAATTTCTTGCCCTGTAAGAGTAGCATAAGATCATTATCTCCGATTTTTCCACTTCACTGAAGCTACCTTCAGTTTTGTTGTTCACCCTTTTGGTCTTCTAGCCATAATGGTAACCTAGGATGCACAACTGTGATTTTTTTGAAAAAATGTCCAGGCTGTCAAGTTGCCATATTTGGTGTTTTCAACTGTAGAAGCCAAAACAACCAGAAAAATCACTAATAGAGTGACAAATCAGATACAACACTGATTCGAGGCATGGAATAATGCTGACACAGTACTTCTTGCAGACTGCTTCAGATTTATGGCAGGTTTTAGAATAAGTCCTCCAAGGGGACCACAAACTTTTCGTGGTTGGAGGCTTATGTGCCTCAATGACCTGGAGTACTACATTGGCTGGTGTCAGGGCTCTACGTTTTGGCTCTTGGTGGGGTCACCCATGTCAAACAGGTCAAAAGGTAGAGGCCAGACTAAGAGTGGTCCACTGGTCCTCTAGGTTTGGGGGTTCAGCTCAGGGTTAACAACCCTGACTGGTAAAACAAAATTGTTACAGAAACAACAATGAAGAACCCTGCTTCTATATGTAATGATATTCCTGAGTGTCCACCCAGGACATGCATGAGTGACAGGAGTGAAAATGGAGAGGAAGCCTTGAGCATGATGGACGAAGACCTGAATACCACCGGAGATGGAGGACCTTCATTGCTGCCCTAAAAACAAGTGATGTAACGGGCAGTAAGTTAGAATAAATACAATGGTGAGAAGGTTGAAAATGGTGGTATTACACTGAAGTATACAATAGACCTTTATTTGCACTAGCCCCTTTATAGCTGAGTGTGGGTAAACTGTACTCCACCCAAAAGTATACTTGAGGTCATCTTTGACAAGTAATCCCCATTAAGAATTCAATGTCCTTGCATCTATATTTCCAGCACACATAAGAAAGAGCCATATCAGGAAGAACTGCTGATTGGGAATTTTCAATACTAAGTATAGAAGTCAATGCTTTATGATTGATTATACAGCAAGGTTTCAGTACTGAATATACAAAGTAATCATGAACAAATATTTAACTTTCACAAAAGTGTGGAAATAATTTACCATTACTTTTATCCCAATATTGAATTGTATTTATTACTTATAATGAGATGCCACAATTGTTTCTTCCTTCACACTTGCACAATTCCAAGAATGATTGAATGGTATTCATAAAGTTTTAAATGATTGACATTTAATATAATACTTTACTGCATCTCAGCCCTGTAATAGTGCATTTTCTTCCAAATGGAAATCTTTTTATGAAGGAATTGATGAAAGTATTGCTATTTTTACAAATAAATTTAAGCATAGGAAGCAACTATATTTGAATTTGCTACAATTTCTGCATTGTGTGCATGTTGTGTGGGAGTTAGAAGCTATATTGTGTTAAGAGCGAACACTTTTTTAAATAGAGCCAGTTTTATGTGTTTGTGTTCAAAAAGCAGTAATTTTTGTCACTGATAAGTTGGCGAGAAATAAGTCATAAGACAATTCCAACTGTTCCTCTTCACTGCTGTTTCAAGTATTCAGGCCTGGAGATGCTAGAAACAGCCCGGAATGAAAATGAAAAGATTTCCTCACTTCAGCAGTTTATGATCTGCAAAAAATTTGAAGTCTTTTACAATTACCTTGAATGTTTCAATGAAAGTTAAGGCTTGGAGCATGCAGTTGTTGAAAGGATTGTAACAAAGCAGTCCCTTATCTGCACTAGGTGTCTGTGCTGATTTTGATCATTTACAGTGAATCAAAAAAACACAGCAGCAGACGCTCTGTCAATATCTATTAATACACAGGGTTACAGGACCGTAATGCTATTCGTAGTGTTCTTATTTGTTCTGTATTTCATTAAAATACATAATGTGTAACTCAGTTTGTCTATTTTTTATACCTTTTAAACTATTTCCATGAAAGTTTGGCTAATTGGGGGAGCTGCTTATTTGGACCAAATGTACTGGTTCTGATCTGTTCTAATCAACCAGAATTCACTATATATGTAATATTAACAATTTGGATGAGAATGCAGTTGGGATGATTAGTAACTTTACAGATGACACCCAAAGTTTTGGTGTTTAATAAAATCATGAGAGGTGTAGAGGAGGTGGACGGTTAGAGAATATTTCCCAGGGTAGAGGAGTCTAAACTGGAAAGCATAGGTTTCAGGCCAAGAATGAGCTGTCAGAGTAAGTGGTGGAAATGGATACAATTACAATGTTCAAACTTTTAAAGGATATTTAGACAGTTTCAGAAATGGGGGCGGGGGGGGGTTATAATCTTAAATGAAGTGAAATTTATTGTTTTGCAGCAGCTGTAATTTATAAAGACATAAAATTACTACAATTACAAAAAATAAATACATACTTAAAAAAGGAATAGTGAGGTTGAGTAATGGTTCATGGATAACTCAAAAATCTGATGGCAGAGGAAACGAAACTGTTTCTAAACCATTAAGTGTGAGTCTACAGGCTCCTGTATCTCCTTCCTGATGTAGTAGTGAGAAGATGGCATGTCCTGTATGGTGAGGGTAAGGGTCCTTAATGAATGATGTCATTTTCTTGAGGTACCACCTCTAACGCAGAGAAGGGCTGTGCCTGTGAGGGAACTGGTTAAATCTACAGCCCTCTGCAGTCTCGTGTAATCCTGTGCATTGGAGCTTCCATATCAGGCTGTAATGCAATCAGTTAGAAATCTTTCCACTGTACATCTATAGGAATTTGCGAGAGTTCTTGGTGACATTCCAAATCTCCCGAAATTCCTAACAAAGTTGAGGAACTGGCATGGATAAGTACATGAATAGGAAATATTTCAAGGGGTGTAGACCAAATGTAGGTAAGTGGGATTGGCTCAGGAAGGCAACTTGGTTAGCATGTACGAAAAAAGCCAAAGCATTGATTTCTATGCTGAATAATTCTGCAGCTAAATGATCCTTTAGCTGATGTAGAGGAAGATAAATAGAAATATTGTTAAAACAGTATTATTAAGACAAATGGTTTTCAATCATCATTAAGAGTATATCCAGCCAGCAGGAAATCTGTCCTCATCATAATATGGACGATGATGAAAGAATACTCCTGATCTTCTAATTCAAGACATTACAGGCATGGAATGGAGGAAGAGCACTTGATATTCATCCTTGATGGTCTCCAATCTGACAGCATGAACATCTATTTCTCTAACTTCAGGTAGCCTCTCCCCTGGTCTCCCTCTGTCCCACCAGCTCCATCACCACTTCTCTTCTCTTTCCCCACCCCTGCTTTCTCGATCTGCCCATCACCCACTCATTCCTCCCTCCAGTTCCCTTCTTCACTACTCTCCATTTATTACGTGTCCTCTTCTAGCTGACTCATCTTTCAGCTATCTTACATAATTCTCAATCTTTCCTTTCCCCACATATTGTATCTTTAAAAAAAATTAACCCCTTTGGAAGTTTTCATGTTTTATTGTTTTACAACATTGAATCACAATGATTTGATTTGGCTCTTTTGACACTGATCAGTCGAAAAAGACTCATTTGTAGCCAAGTGAAAACAGATCTTTACAAAGTGATCTAACTTAATTACAAATATAAAACACAAAATAATTGATTACATATGTATTCACCCCCTTTAATATGACATGCCAGACCATCACTAGTGCAGCAATAGGTTTTAGAAGTCACCTAATTAGTTAAATGGAGACCTGGTTTTGGAGACCTGTGCAGTCAAGGTGTTTCAATTGATTGTAGTAACAATACACCTGTATCTGGAAGGTCCAGTAGCTGGTGAGTCAGTATCCTGGCAAAAACTACACCATGAGGACAAACTAACATTTCAATCAACTCTGCAAAAAAGTTATTGAAAAGCACAAGAAAATTTCCAAGTCACAAAATATCTCTTGGAATACAGTTAAGTCAATCATCAAGAAATGGAAAGCATGTAGCACAGACATCCTCATAAAAGAACACTCCAAGTAATTCCTTGAAAAGGTTAATGAAAAGCACAAGTCAGGAGATGGATACAAGAAAATTTCCAAGTCACTGAATATTCCTTGGAGTATAGTTAAGTTAATCATCAAAAACAAGAAAAGAATATGACACAGCTGTAAATATGCCTTGAGCAGGCCATCCTCACAACCTGAGTGACCATGCAAGAAGGGGACAAGTGAGGGAGGCCACCAAGAGATCTATGACAATTCTGGAGGAATTACAAGCTTCAGTTGCTGAGATGGGAGAAGTGTCTGTAGCCCAGGTGCTTCACCAGTTGCACCTTTATCAGAGAGTAACAAAGAGAAAGCCACTGTTGAAAAAAAAACTCATATGAAATCTTGGCTAAAGTTTGCCAGAAGGCATGTGGGAGACTCTGAAGTCAGTTGGAAGAAGGTTCTATGGTCTGATGAAACTAAAATCGAGCTTCTTGGCTATCAGACTAAATGCTATGGTTAATGTAAGCCAAACACTACACATCATCAAAAATACACCATCCCTACTGTGAAGCATGCTGGTGGCTACATCATGCTGTGGAGATGCTTCACTTCAGCAGGCCTTGGGAGGGTTGTGAAGATAGAGGGTAAAATGAATGCAGCAAAATACAGGGAAATTCTGGAGGAAAACCTGATACAGTCTGCAAGAGAACTGCCACTTGGGAGATTTTTTTCTCCGCAAGACAAAGATCCCAAGCATAAAGCCAAAGCTGCACAGGAATAGCTTAAAATTAACAAAGTTAATGTCTTGGAGTGTCCAAGTCAGAGTCCAAACCTTAATCCAATTGAGAATTTGTGGCTGGACTTGAAAACCCTGTTCACCCATGATCCCCATGCAATCTTACAGAGCTTGAGCATTCTAGTAGAGAAGAATGAAGAAAAATTGCAATATCTAGATGTGCAAAGCTGAGAGACCTATCCAGAGAGACTCAATGTTGTAATTGTTGTCAAAGGTGCATCTACTAAATAATCACATGAAGGAGGTGAATACTTAAGCAATTAATTATTTTTGTATTGTATTTGTAATTAATTTAGATCACTTTGTAGAGGTCAGTTTTCACTTTGAGATGAAAGAGTCTTTTTCTGTTTAGTGTCAAAAAAGACAAATTAAATCTACTGTGATTCAATGTGGTAAAGCAATAAAACATGAAAACTTCCGGGGGGTTTGAGTACTTTTTATAGGTACTGTATCTGTTTTCACTCTTACATGCATTCACCTATCGCTTGCCACTTCTTGCCCCACCCCACTCTCTGACCTTTTATACTTCTCCTTTTCAGTCGTGATGAAGGGTTTCGGCCCAACATGTCAACTTTTCATTTCTCTCCAAAGATGCTGCCTGACCTACTGACTTCCTCCAGCATTTTGTGTATTACTTATACTAGATTCTTTAATGGGCTCCAAATTTCTGACCACTGTAAATCTCCAGATCGTTACGGTTTAAAGAGTACTTGTGCAAAATAGGAAAAATTCAGTAATTGTATGGAATAAGTATCATCCTATCTGAATAAATTTAGAAAATGTGCCCCTAGAATTGTAAAGAACCATACCTTCAATATCGGAATGAAGACTTCCGTTATTTCAGTTCATCACTCTAATTGTCAATATCAATAATGGCTGAAGAATTCAACAGTCCTTAAAATGGGCACTTGCAGACCACGCATGGGTAATCACAGAACTGCATCCATCATTGTTTTAGGGTTGCAACATTAGTGCAATGGTGTTGATTATCTTTCTATTCAACCTTGAGTGATATCTCTGGAAAGATTGAAAGTACATAGATCTAGCTGGATGACTGGAAATAAATTATGTTAATGATATAACAGTGCAGTTGATAAATTGATTGACTATCATTAGATACAACAACTGATTTACTCCAGACCTCATGTCTAAAATTTCCATTACAGAATTTTTTTGAATCAAGTCCAAATGAATAGATTAATGAAGCCAAGCCATACCTTAATCTAAAACACATTACTGCCCTTTTGTATACAGGACCGCTTTGTACTACATGGCTTTTCCTCCAAAGGAAAGTCAGAACAGCATCAAATTAAGTGCCACGGGAAATATCATGCTGGTTATCTAAGGAGATGCTGTTCTACGAAAGGATGATTACTGAAGCATAAACTTTATTGTTTTGCCAGAGGATAACATGATGAAAAAATGAAGGGGGCTAAAAAAAATTAAAGAAAGTCAAAACAATTATTTAATTGCTGCAATTATAGCTGTTTATGCATTTAATTTGCTATTAGGCTTTCAAAATGATCGTGACAGTTGAATGCATTAAAACAATTAGAGTTCTCTAAAGTTCTAACAATATTTTTGTACCAAATATTTGAATGTTAAAAGATATTAGAAGCATTATTTACTTTTTAATTGGACTGGATCTTAGGATTTGATAAAGTGAGACAACAATTGCATTATAAAGGAATTATTGTAGGCAGATTTCATGTAGGTACATAATTTGGTAATATCTATAGCATGGAAAAATTTCCGATTCTTAAATTTTCAACTGGTAAGAATTTCTTTAAAAATAGCAATGACATTTTAACTATTTATTTCCAGAAATATTCATGCTAATATCTAGTTGCAATGGTTGCAACATATTGTGGGAAGGCCATAAAGAAATCCAATATATCCCTTGAGTACCTAAGAAAGTCTAGCTATAGTATCACAAGGTTTGTGAGGCATAGTTGCCTAATGCAATGTCAATGAAGGAAACATTTTGTAGGTGACACAATGTTGACCTTCGATCAATTTCAGTTTCTGATACTATCTGTGTGGAGTTTGAAGGTTCTCACTGTGTTTAGGTCATATCTAGTTTCCTCCCCATCCCAAAGGTATCAAAGTTGGTGGGTTAAATGGCTGCAGGAGTTCCCCCAATATGTAGGTGAGAGATAAAATCTCTGGGGGTAAATGGGAATGTGAAGAGAGGAAAAGGGGATTAGTATGGAATTAATATACACTCAGTGGCAACTTTATTAGTGTACATCTGCTTGCTAATACTAAATATCTAATCAGCCAATTGTGTGGCAGCAACTAAATCCATAAAAGCATGCAGACAAGGTCAAAAAGTTTAGTTGTTGTTCAGGCCAAACGTGAGAATGGGGAAGAAATGTGATTTAAGCAACTTGGAACGTGGAATGATTATTGGTCCCAGATGGGGTAGTTTGAGTACCGCAGAAACTGCTGATATCTTGGGATTTTCACGCAAAACCATCCCTAGTTTACAGAGAATGATGTGAAAAACAAACGAAAAAAACAACCAGCGAGTGGCCAGTTCTGTGGGCAAAAATGCCTTGTTAATAAGTGAGGTCAGAGAAGAATGGGCATACTGGTTCAAGCTGAAAGGAGAGTGACTGCAACCCAAATAACCACATGTTACAACAGCGGTGTGCAGAAGAGCATCTCTGAATGCACAACATGACAAACCTTGAAACAGATGGGCTACAGCAGCAGAAGACCATGAACGTAACTAATAAAGTACTTAATCAAATGGCCACTGATTGTATATAGGCTGTTCAGTGGACATTGTGAACTCAGTGGACCACAGCATTTGTTTCCATAAAAAGTGGCGCAGAATATAAAAAGCAATATTGGCACCAAAGTCAGCATAACATTTAGTGGAAGTCCATCTTCAGTTGCAGTTGTAGAACATGATGATATGCACATTTTGAATTCTACTACGGATGAATTTTCTTCACTATATTTACGCTATTTTGTTTTCATCACAAGTTCATACTGTCATCAGCAAATCTAGTGAAGTGAAGCAGTTCTGCAAATAAGTATCTACCCACTGAATATTTCCCTGTTGATTTCGATCAGTTCATGTCTTCCTATAAATCATATGTCATATTAAAATAAGATTAGGCTTTACCAAAGACACTCCATTTGAGGCTGTGTAAGAACATATTTGGTCCTTGAGGAGATAAGATAGCATATTAGGCAGTGAGTAAACAATTGTGGGTTGGCTGAATTGGTGGAAGGTAATGAGAGGGAAGTGGTAGCATTTTAGCTGGAGCGTCTGCTTTCCATCCTTGTTTGTCATCATCTTTCCATGAGCCATGTATTGTTCCTGGTAATTGGGAAATTGAACAATAGGGCTAAAATATTGGATCATTCTAATTGAGTAGGGAGGAATGATTATGTCTAGAGTTTGTATTGTTGGTTATGACTTGCTTTGACTTAGCTGATAGCCTTGATTAATGTTCCATTCTGATATCACCTGGGGAGTTCAGGCATTTGTTCAATGTCCATGGGTGAGCATTTAGCTCAGCAATCCTTACGTTTTCCACAGTGTCAGGGGTCACAGTTCAAGAAATGTAGGGGTGGCACGGTAGCATAGCAACTAGCATGATGTTTTATAGCACCAGCCAACCGAGTTCATTCCTGCCACCATCTGTAAAGAGTTTGTACGTTCTCTCCGTGGCTGTGTGGCTTTCCACTAGCTGCTCTGGTTTCCTCTCACATCCCAAAGACATACGGGTTGGTAAGTAAGTTGGTCACCTGGGTGTAATTGGGTGGTATGGGCTTGTTGGACCAGAAAGGCCTGTTACTATTCTATATCTCTAAACAGTTAAGGAGCCAAGCCAATGATGTGATTTGAAGCCGTCAGAATTCAGAAAAAGCATGTCACAGAATGGATTAAGGACACTCAAAAGCTCTAAAGCTGACACTTTTTCTGATGTTTGAGAGGCACAACCTTTCCTTGCATCAGGTCTATTAGTCATTCTGTCCATGTATGATGCATCACTGGTGCGCCAAGTGGTATCAATCCACTCATGCTTGAGCTAGTCTATAAATGCATTAAGATGTTTTGAAAATCTCTTTGTACAGCTGTGCGCCAACACAGAGAACCGGCTTTCCCTCAGTGACCTGCAGGATACTGCGTCTGTCTGCTTAACAGCAGTGAAGTTGACCATTTCACACTTAGCAGCAGATGACATTTAGGTTATTAATTATCAATAGTGTCACCCAGTAGCTGGAACATTTCCCTCTGCCCCACTCTGAATGTCAGCGGCTGTTGAGCTAATTTGAAAGGTTGTTCATGGTAGCCTAGTGAATATCTTTTTCCACAGCCTATCTCTGGGAATATTTTTGAGGCCAAAGACTATTACGTTGTACTGAACAGACCTTATGTGAGGAATGATTGTTTCTTTGAGCCACTGGCAGGAGAGTCAACTTCAGAGTATTTGAATGTCCTGAATCAATTCTATGACTTCCCCTTTTTCTGAACTCGAACTCCTTCAAATTGTATTTTTGACCTGGTCCCTTAATTCCTTGAGTTGAAATGATTGTATGAACCTGGCTTCTGTAGATTGGACAGAAGACAAAACATCTCAGCTGAACACTCATTCACAGGCATCGAACAAACTTCTGATCTCCCTGGATATCAGACACCCATCCCTGTTCCTGCATTCCTGAACCTCTGAAATCTTAATACACCTCCTCATTAAATACGGGTAAAAGGTCTTGTGAACTTCATAGCTCAGAATAGATCATATACTGGGAAAAGCGCATGCATTTTCCCAGCATTTCAACTCAATTTTTTTCTTTGTTTGGTTCTTGACCTAAGCACCACAAATTATAATTAACTGTGTCCACAGATTAGTCTGCAGACGTTTCAACCAATCCAGTGTTTTTATTAGACTAATTAAGAAGCATGTAAGCATCAGAAATTGTCCACTTAGAAACATTTGTCATATTGTACAAAGTGCTCCTAACTAAAATGGCCAATTATCATTCAATTAATCGAGTGTCAGTAAATTGGAATGGTGCCTATTTTAGCAGAAACAATAAACACAATGTTCAGGACACTACAGCAGCCAAGAAATGTTAATTATATCAAATTATATTTATAGTTGATTTGTGATATTGCTCCAGGCAGTGATTTGGACTCCCCAGCCACACCTGCCTAGTTTCAGAGGTTATCTTCCATGTCAGCACCAATCGATTGGCTTTTGCCTCTCAACATTTTATGCCTGTCCTCTAAGTGAGTGTTTTGATGCTCCAAGGGATTTATTTTCTTATTGACCTATGAAAAGGGAAAAGTAGTTGTTCTGCTGATCTTTTATGCAAGTCAGAACCGTCAGGTTGGATCTGACATTCAAACTGACGTTCAACAAGATTTTTCTATTATGCTTGTGTGTTGGGATCATGCTCAGTTTATATCTTGCAGCTGCAACTGTTCCTCTTTAAGTATCTTTTGGTTTATATGACTTTTCATGCACAATGTGCCTCAGTATCTTGCTTAAGCGATTGTATATCAAGTTTAGCATCCCATTATACTGTCACAATTTCCCGTTGCTTTCAGTTCTATCCTGAGAAATTCTTGCCATAATAATTTCATTTTATACAGATGCCCTTGCTGTGAACTATTCAGCTTCACCTGTCAAACTGCCTATGTCCCGCTCCCGGTCTGCATTTAAGCAACTCATTTCTGCCTAAAGATAAATATTTTCTTCCCTCTGAGTGATAGTCTGCATTCTCTGTGCTGCTTTTCTTAAATCTGAGAGAAGTCTCTCCCCTCATCTGGATACAACATTCATTCGAGTCTTGGTAAGACAACTTCATATTGCTGTTTCATCTCTTCCTTAAGGCTGTTTCAGCAGGTTCTTTAATTTCAAATTCCTTCCTATAATTTTTCTGAACACTTCATGTTTTATTCATTTGCTCAAGTCTGGAAAATAATCCTAATCAAACCTTTCTTCCTATTACAAGTAAAATCTGCACAGCAGGCTTTGTGCTTTTAGAGAACCTCAAGCTACAAAGTGGACTGTTTAGAAAAGGTTGTTCCTAGTTCTTTCAGAAACTTTTTCCCAAAAGTAGCAAGAGATAATATCCTTTTAATTCTTGGAGGTAATTGTAATTATGTTGAGCTCACCAGGGAACATGAATCTTCATTACATCAGTACTTGTTTACCAGATAGCCCTCTTAATTGGGGAGAAAGAAAGAAAGCAGATGATTCATATGAGTGATTACAAATCTGTCTTTTTTTAAATGGATTTGTACCACGACCCTTTCCCATCTGTTCAGAACTATCTTATTATTGATGCAGAACCCAATTAATTCCAGAAAAGGAGCATGTCATCAGTAAACTTATGTTGCAAATGTTAACTGTTGAAGTGTATTGTCAAATTGCTCTGAATTCATGACACCACCGTAATGAAAATGATCCATGAATCCTCATCTTACGAAAACTGGGAGAAAAGTCAAATAAAATATTAATAAGAGTACAAATTTCCTTTCCACATAACTGTTAACTAATTGATTGATCTTGTAGAAGACAATAAGGTAGCAAATATTACAATATCCTCAAAGGAGAAATGGAGAAGCATGTTAAAATGAACTAGCAGGCTGAGAATAAATAAACGAGATAATCACCACAATCCATCTTCATAAAGATTAGGAGCAGCTGAAGAAAGAATCAGTATAGTTGTGTAAGGTAGGATCTGTCTTATAGAAAGTCAGTCTGCTTTGCTTTTAGTTAGTTGCACGGTGGGTTTTTTTTGGGTTTTTTTTTCCTTTTCTCTATTGATATATATAAAAATTAGTATACTATTATGTTACCTTGGTACGTTATGTTTAAATTACATTGTTTGTATTATTTTTTTTGTATTAATATCTCCTGTAATTTTATTATATTCTAACAGTGTATTAGTGCCTATATGGCTTACCTTTTTGTATACTTATTCAATAAAAAGATTTAAAAAGAAAGAAAAGAAAGTCAGTCGAGTGGCAAATCAGGAAGGATCAATAAATGTCATATCTACAGTACTTCAAAAGATATTCAGTAAGATACTCCATCGGAGACATTGAGAAAGGCACTGTCCACGAAGTTGCTAGCTAAAAATTCAAGGCATATAAAACTGAATCGGTGGTATTTGTAAAATAAAAAGGAGGATGTAAAATTTGAGGAAGGATATACAGAACGAAATAGACTTTATTGGATTGGGATAGGAGTGTCTGAACACAGAAGTTCTTGACTAGAGGGATTCTCGGACACTTTTAAATGCCATAATGAATTACTGTTTATTAAAACTAAAGGAAAATCAAGAAGACATGAGATTCTGAACTTTTTCATCAGAATATTAGAACATGAAGTGCTACATAAGTAATATAGTGCAAAAATCAGATCTCCTTTAGGTAAATGCATGATCACTTAACGTACCTCATTTTATGAAAGATGTACCACCCTTTGACTATAATCATAGTCATAGAAAAATACAGTACAGAAGCAGATTGTTTGACCCAACTAGTCTGTTCAAAACCATTTAAACTTCCTACTCCCATCGACCTGCACCAGGACCATAGCCCACCATACCCCTACCATCCACGTAACTATGCAAATTTCTTTTAAATGTTAATATTGAGCTTGCAAGCGCCACTTGTGCTGGCAGCTCATTTCATACTCTCACAAACCTCTGATCTGTACCCTTCATAACTTTGTATACCTCTATCAAATCTCACTTCAGTCTTCTACATTCCAAGGAGTAAGGTCATAAACTATTTAATCTTTTCTTATAACTCAGGTCCTCTCGTCCCACAAATGTCTTTGTAAATTTTCTCGTTACTCTTTCAACCTTATTTACATCTTTCATGTAGGTAGGTGATCAAAATTGCACACAAACTCCAAATTAGGTCTTACCAATGTCTTATACAACTTCAGCATAAGATTCTATCTCCTGTACTCAGTACATTGATTTATGATGTTCAATATGCCAAAAGCTTTCTTTACAACCATACCTACTTGCACCACCACTTTCAATGAATTATGGGCCTGTATTCCCAGATCCCTTTGTTCTACATCATTCTGCAGTGCCCTATTGTTCACTGTGCAATGCCTACCCTGGTTGATCCTAACAAAATGTAACACCTCACACTTGCCTGCATTAAATTCTATTTACCATTTTTCAGTCCCATTGAGTTCCCACTACAAGCTTTGATCGTCTTCCTTGTTGTCCTCTACACCCTATTGGTGTCATCCGCAAATTTGTTGAACCAGTTATCATCTAGATCATTGATGTGGATGACAAACAACAACAAACCTAACACCGATCCCTGCAGCACTCCACTAGTCACAGGCCTCCAGTCAGAGAGGCAACTATCTACTAACACTCTCTGGCTTCTTCAACAAAGACAAAGTCTAATCAAATTTACAACTTCAACTTGAATTCCAAATGACTGATATTCTTGACCAGCCTCCCATGCAGAACCTTGTCAAGTGCCTTGCTAAAGTCCATGTAGACAACATCCACTGATCAACTTTCCTGGTAACTTCCTCAAAAATACCTACCAAACACGAAGCCATGCTGACTATCCGTAATCAATCCATGTCTATCCAAATACTCATATATCTGGTCCCATAGAAAACCTTCCAATAATTTTCCCACTACTGATGTCAGGCTCACTGGCCTATAATTTCCCAGTTTATGTTTAGAGCCTTTCTTAAACAGCAGAACAATATTGGCTATCTTCCAATCCTCTGGTACCTCACCTGTCACTGAGAATGATTTAAATATCTCAGCTAGGGCCCCGGCAATTTCTGCACTTGCCTCCCAAAGGGTCCAAGGGAACAATCTGACAGGCCCTAGGAATTTATCCACCCTAGTATGCATCAGGTAGCAAAATCACCTCCTTTGTAATCTGTATAGGGACCATTAAGTTGACGCCACTTTACCTCGTTTCTATAGATTCTGTGTCCATTTCTGAGTAAATACAGATGCAAAACATCCATTTAAGATCTCCCCCATCTCTTTTGGCTCCATGCATGGATTACCATTCTAATCTTCTAGAGGACCAATGTTCTCACTTGTCATCCGTTTGCTCTTAACATATCTGTAGAATCCCCTAGGGTTCTCCTTCATTTTGTTCGCTAAAGTAATGTCATGCCTTCTTTCGCTCTCCTGATTTCTTTCTTAAGTGTTTTCTTGCATTTCCTATACTCCATAAGCACCTCAATTGTTCCTACCTGTCTATATCTGCTACGCACCTCCTTTATTTTCTTAACAGGGCCTCAACACCTCTTGAAAACCGAGGTTCCCTAAACCTGTTATCTTTATGTTTTATTCTGAAAGGCACATTCAAGCTTTGTATTCTCAAAACTTCTCTTTTGAAGGCCTCCCCCTTACTAAGTACATTTTTTGTCAAAAAAAAACCAGCTTGTACCAATCCACACTTGTCAAATCTGTTCTGATACTATCAAAATTGGCTTTTCTCCCATTTAGGATCTTAACCGACAGACCGGACCTACCTTTTTCCATATTTACTTTGAAACTAATGATGTTATGATCACCAGATGCAAAGTATTCCCCTACACAAACTTCTGTCACCATCCCTGACTCAATCCCTAATAGGTGTCCAAATATCGCACACTCTCTCATTGGGACCTCTACATCCTGATTAAGGAAACTTGCCTGAATACATTTGACAAACTCTATCCCACCTAGTCCTTTTACTGTATGGATTCCCAGTCAAGATGTAGAAAATTGAAATCACCTGCCATCACAACCTTATGCTTCTTGCAACAGTCTGCAATGTCTCTACATATTTGTTCTTCTAAATCCCATGGACAGCTGAGTTGTCTATAATAAAGCTCAGTTAACATTATTGTTCTTAGTCCTCAGTTCCACCCTTAACAACTCCCTAGACGAGTTCTCCAGTCTTCCCTGACTGAGCACTGCAGTGACATTTTCCCTGACTAGTCATACCACCTCTCCTCCTTTAATCCGTCCTGCTCTATCACGTCTAAACCAATGGAACCCCAGAATATTGAACTCCCAGTCCTGCTCCACCTGCAACCAAGTCTCACTAATGGCTACAATATCATAATTTCATGTGTTGATCCATGCCCTGAGTTCATCTACCTTTCCTACAATACTTCCTACATCGAAATGTATGCAACTCAGAACATTAGTCGTACCATGCTCAACCTTTTGCTTCCTGACTATATCTGAGGTCTTAAGAACATAAGAAATAGGAGCAGGAGTAGGCCATCTGGCCCATCGAACCTGCTCCACCATTCAATAAGATCATGGCTGATCTGGCCATGGACTCTTCTCCACCTACCTGCCTTTTCTGCATAACCCTTAATTCTCCTACTATGCAAAACTCTATCAACTATGTCTGGAATATATTTACTGAAGTAGCCCCCAGTTGTCTCCACAACCTCTCCATGAAATGTTCTGGCACTCTTGTTCCATTCCACACAGCAATGCCAGTTTAAACCCTCACCCCCAACTCCTTGTGCAGTAATAGCAAATCTTCCCTTTAAGATATTAGTCCCCCTGTAGTTTAGGTTCAAATGTTTTGGGGAGGTTACCAGGAAAGTAGATGAAGGCAAGGCAGTGGATGTTGTCTATACGGACTTCAGCAAGGCATTTGACGAAATCCCACTTGAGAGGTTGATAAAGAAGGTTGAGTCTCTTGGCATTTACGATAAGGTATTAAATTGGATTACACATTGATTTTGCGGGAGAAGCCAAAGAGTGGTGGTAGAAGGTTCCCTCTCTGGCTGGAGGCCTATGACTAGTGGAGTGCTGCAGCGACTGGTGCTGAGTCCATTGTTGTTTGTCACCTATATCAACAACCTAAATGATAATATGGTTAACTGGCTCAGCAAATTTGTGGATGGCACCAAGATTGAGGGTGTAATAGACAATGAGGAAGGCTTGCAGTGGGTTCTGGACCAGCTGGAAAAATGAGGTCTCTGGCATGGGTGTAGTTCGATGGGACTAAGCAGTTTATATGGTTCAGCATGGACTGGATAGGATGAAGAGCCTGCTCCTGAGCTGTTGTTTTCTATGACTCTATAACTCTAAGAAAGGACTTAGAAAAGCACAGCTTCCCTTGGCAGAGCAGGGGATTTGAGCCTTTTGGCATACGGAGGCAAGATAAAGATGCAAATGAAGGGTTTTATGGTGACACTATCGGTCTGTTACTTTACCAATTCTAAACTATTATTGACCTTTTACATTGAGATTCCATTGTTTATTCACCCCTATATTAGGTTAGAGTGATTGGTGGTTGATTATGCAAATAGGGAATTTGAACATACAGAAGGTTACCAATTGGTCAGTATCTGTATATAACTCATCCATTTCTATATAAAAATTGTATTTCTTTGTTCAACTTCAGAACAGTATGGTGACAGCAATAGCCAGGAACTACTGATTAAGATAGAAAATCTAGTTTGAAGAAAGGCTGCTAATTGTTATATTGTATTTCAAAAATATGGATTTTTTTTCATTTCCACTATTGTAATTTTAAAAAGAGGTATTCTGTTATGTTATCAGGAATGTTCCGCTAACATTCTCTAATGCATATAAAAATATTTGCAGTTTGGAATTAAGGAGCAATTTGTTGATAGCTGCAAAATGTTTCATTTTACTCATTATTGTACTTCCCAAGTAAAGGTACCCCAAAAGTTGCAGAAGCCAAGTTAACTCGACAACCTGAGAGGACAAATAGACTTTTGCTAATGCTAAAAATCACTTAGCCATAATTTGCAAGAAATATTACATGAATTAGGTCTTATGACTGTAACCATAGTTATAGTCATAATCCCATTGATATAAGCTGATCTGCAACCAGTTCCACAACACAGATGATCAGAAGTTGCTAGAAAATGTGGCGAGAGCTTTAACATTTTCTGCACCTTTTACTGAGATCCACAAAGGAGTTTTATGGGTCAACTAATTCAAGACGAAAAACTGTACAAATAAATCACCAATACTTTTCTTTGGAGTCAGTCAGTTCATAGAATTTTCAAGACAAATGTTTGAGGGAGCAATGTTGATTTTCAGAATGCCACAATTGTTGGATTTTTTATTGCACAACTGTGGTTTATGAAGCTCATATCTTAAACATCAGACTCAAAGTCTTCTGTTTCCCAATTACACATTCCTCCATATGAGTTTTGATATTCTGAGAACCGGTGAGAAGTTTTCATACTTTTCCATTGAAACCATTACCTGTAGCAGCTAATTGTAAACCTCACAGTGTACTTACCAGAAAATGTTTGATGATAGATATCTTGAAGGATGTGAAAGATGCTGAAAATGAACTGCTACTATCAAGAAAAGGTCCCACAATACAGGTGTAGTAGTCAGAGTTTCGATGGAGTAGCAGACAAAATAATCTCCAACAGCATCAAAGAATGTGTTCAGCAAAATTTTCTGAAGTTTTAGTCAATTATGGAGTAGTTTCATCGCACCAACCTCTCTACGGAACCCAATTAGCATGCTTACTCCTCATAATGTCCTATAGCATCATAATTGTGAATATGAACATCGGAATAATATCTGTTCCCTATTGTCCTATCAGGGAACTAATCAGTACTTACATCAGTTAATCTAGTAATTCATAATAACTATTTAAAAAAAACATTCCAAAGCTGCTTCATCATGCAGACCCCTTGTGATCATGCAAATCTTTTTCTACAGCTTATTCTAACACTTGTACTACATGCCACCTGAGATATAACCATCTGCTGTACACTTTGGCTGTAAAGAACCTTTGGCTAAACCTGAATCTCTGTTTGTGTTCTTGGTTTTGTAGCAGGACACTTTAGATTACCGCCTACTTGGTTAATTTCCATTAGCAGACATTATTCAGTTGAATCAGATTTCATCTGGCACTTGGACAATGAAATAAGAAAATGTGAGAACAGGAAAATTAGAGTATTGTTTAATTGGAGACAAGGTGCATATAGCTGTTCCTCTATCCAGCTGACAACTTCTGTTGGCTATGTGAATTTGCCATTGACAAAAAAGAATATTGGATGGCATTGATATACTGGAGATACCATTTCGTCACACCTTTTCACATTGTTAAAGGTATGAAATTATTTAAACACTTTTCAATTATTTCTTTTCTCTTCCAAAGCAACACTCCTTTCACTCATGTTTGTCAGAAGCAGTCCCGAAAATATTTATTCTCGTCATCCTTTTTTCGGCCCCTATCAGTATATTTCCAGATTTTAATTTTATTTAACCACAGTAAAGTGTAAATGCATAAGCAGCAGCTGCATCCAGTCCATGTAACAGACCAGAATTACTTGCAATTACTTCAAAATGTTCCACCATGTACAACCTTCCCAACTCATACCACCTTTTCTTTCACCGCACACTCACACACCTATTTTCTTATTTTTGTCCCATTGAGCTTTATGCAGAGAAACGGATTTCTGAATTCCTGATGCAGTCAGTATTGCTTAAGAACTTCAATCCAGTGTATCATAAGACCATAAGGTACAGGAGCAGAATTATGCCATTTGGCCCATCGAATTTGCCATTTCTTCATGGCTGATCCAGTTTTTCTCTCAGCCCCAATCTCCTGCCTTCTCCCATTATCCCTTTATGCCTTGACCAATCAAGAATCTATCAACCTCTCCCTTAGATATACATAAAGACTTGGCCTTCACAGCTGCCCGTGGCACAGATTCACCATTCTCTGGCTAAAGAAATTCCTCCTCAGCTCCATTCTAAAAGGATGTTCCTCTATTCTGAGGCTGTGTCTTCTGGTCTTAGACTGTCCCACCATGGGAAACATCCTCTCCACATCCACTTTATCAAGGAGGTCACCCCTCATTCTTCTGAATCTTAGTGGATACAGTTCCAGAGCCATCAAACATTCTTCATATGACAAGCCATTCAATCCTGAAATCATTTTCGTGAACTCCTTTGAACCTTTTCCATTTTCAACACACTGAAGATTTAATATCACTAAAGATTTTCTTCATAGTTGTCAAATTCTACAGTGCATGTGCAGAATTTCAGTAGATTTACCTTCAATACTGCAGAAGGTCTTAACTGGACAAACGTCAGCTCCTGAATTATTCAAGGTCCTCAGCCTTATCAGGTGTGAAGTCCTAGTATCAGCTGAAGCTTTTAAGGAAAAAGAATTTTGTGTCAGGAAAGATGAAACACTTTTATCTGCACAGTGGTCACAATTCTTAATTTTTTTTAGCAATTTCTTTAGTAGGTAGCACTACCAATCAGGATCCCTATGCCCCTATGCCTACCTGTTTGTGTGATAACCTCGATGGCATAGGATGCACGTGATAAGTAACCTCATACTCTCTTCTCATTATCCAAGAGAAAATTCTGGCCCAAAGCGGTACAATTAATTTGATGGGATAGCTCACAGGAGGAATTGATATTTTAAGGGCCCCTGACACAATAAGAGGTTGAACAGCAGAGTTTGTGCTTTGGTCATTATTGACCCCAATTTTGCACATAGTTTACTTCGGAGACATGGGCTTTGTGAATTTCATTGTGCTCAAGACATCCCAGTGCAGTATATGTATAATCATGGCCCACAGCCTCACTTTAGATTGATACAGGTTCCCTACATAAAATTATTGAATATTTTTCATGCATCAAGAAATTTCTAGTCCATGGGCTTTCCAGGTTTTGCAAAATATCAAAAAGAGATTGACAATCAAGTGGCTTATTCCTCTACCTAGAAATATGACTCAACAGTTTTAGAAATACAAAAAAAAAATTACCGAAGCATTATCAGCAAGTAATCTGGATTTGTTTGAAGGCATGCATTATAGATTTTGTGTAAAATGCAGCCACAGCTTATTCAGCTGTAAGTTTCCATTGATATCTAGCTAACTGACAAGTAACTCATAAACAGTTTACACTAATAAAGACATTTCTAATATCTTAAAGCCATTTTAAATCTATTCTGTGCAGCACCACCCTTCTCCAGGGGATTGTGCATCCCCGAGACACCCAGTTCTTAAAAGGAATAAATCATTTTGCACTATAACTTTGAAAGATCTTTTATCACAATAATACCACTGAGCTATTGGGAGTAATGCGAGGGACTTTGTGACTTTCAATACTTACTGCCAATACTGTGATGCAATTTTATGTGATTTGAAAAAGTAGTTTTCTAATAAAATGGCCTGATCACATCTCCAGGTAGCGGACCTTACATTTCTTATAAAATCAATGTCCAGTACTTCTTATGCCAATAATTATTGTGCATTTTTAGGCTTGCATAAGTTACTGCAAAGAAACATTTTATTTCTGTTCAAGTGACTCAGCAATCTTGTATTACCAACTGATTGCTTTTTAGCTGAATGTAAGTTCCATATTAATTAAGTAGAAATTAGAATAGTACCACATAGGTAAGCCCTTCAGCTCACAATTAAACTAGCAATAAAAAGCCAAATAAACTAGTCCCTTCTACCTATACTTCCAAATCCCTCTATTCTCTGCGTATCTCTTAAACGTCACTATCGTATTTGCTCTATTGCCACCTTTGGCAAAGCATTTCATGCACCCACCTCTCTTGAAAAAACTTGCACCCCCAACTTGTTCTTCTCAGCTTAAATGCATGCCTTCTAGAATAAGACAATTTATCCCTAGGAAAATTGTACTGGTCGTCTGGTATATCTATGCCCCTCATAATCTTATAAAATTCTATCAGAATCAGAATCATTGCTGGAGTGTTTGGTAACATACCAAATCTCCTCAAGCTCCTGATGAAGTACAGCTGTTGGAGTGCCTTCTTCGTGATTGCATCACAATGTTGGAGCCAGGATAGATCTTCTGATATGTTGATGCCAAGGAATTTGAAAAGGCTCATCCTTTCCACTGCTGACCCCTCGAACAAGTCTCCTTTCAGCCTCTGCTGATCCAGAGGGGGGAAAAATATCAAGCCTGCCCAACCTATTTTCATAGCATGTTTCGTCAGATCCTGGCAGCATCCTTGTAAACCTCTTCAGTGCCGTCGCCAAAGACATCCCTAATGGGGCAACCGGAGCTGAGTGCAATACTCCACATGTGGCCACCTGAGTTTTATAAAGCAGCATTGTGACTTCCTGACTCTTGAACTCAATGCCTCAATTAACGAAGGCAAGCATGTTATATGCTTTCTTTGCTCCAGTTTCAGGAAGCTATGAACTTCAATCCCCAAGATCCCTCTGAACAATATTGTTAGAATCTTGCTATTAACTGTGTACTGTCCCTTTATATTTAATCTCCAAATGTACAACACCTTATACTTGACTGGATTAAACTCCATTTTTCATTTCTCTGCTGATATCTGCAACTGATCTATGTCTCATTGCGTCCTTTTGCAATACAAGTTCTGACAATGTAGTGCCAAGCTGTGATATCCGTTTAGTTGTAGCTCAGATTTAGTTTTTTTTAAAAATTGATTTTAGGTTTGTAAAGGTGGCTAAAGACAGAAAAGGGAATTAGGTGGCAGGTTCAGGTTTACAGAATTCCCTTACAGGGGAATTAAAGGTCAGTGCAGAGTCTAAGCCTCCACTTCACATTTAAAGGTTAGTGACATGGATGCGGGACATTCGTGACCAGATTTCAAATGTCAGGCTAGGAGAAAATGGATGAGGGTCCACCCGAGTCAGTATGTTGTCAGCAGGTTCTGGAGTCAGAATTCTGCGTGGGCAGGAGGAATGAATTTCGCTGACCCCCTTGGGTTTGCAAATCAGTGAAACTGGAGTTCAGGGTCTAGCGTTCAGGTTCTAGGTTATCCGTGAGTCTGGAGTTCAAGGTCTAGTCTTTGGTAATGGTTGTGTCCTGATGCGAGGTTCAAGGCCCAAGGGTTGAATCGGTAGTCCATAGGTCAAGGACCGTCTGGAAATCTCTTCAAGTCTGCTGGGGAAGTCAAAGCCCAATGTCTACTAGTCCGAGTCTGCTGGAGGCCTGTTCTGTGGTTAAAGGACTGAGTGTGAGGGAGGAAAGGGGCTTGTTTTGCTGTTGTTGATTTGTTGCTTGTTCTGTTCTGTGTTGTTCTGCCAAGCAATATGGGCATGCTCTGCTGGCGCTGGAATGTGTGGCAATACCTTCAGGCTGTGCCCAGAACATCCTCAGGTGTGTTTGTTATTAATACATATGACATATTGATGTACATCAATGAATAGGTAGTAAATAAATAAACTTCAATCTTTCTCCACAACAACACAAATCTTTATGCCATGTGCAAATTTATAAACCAACCCATCCACAATTCCATCCAAGTCATTTACACTGAGTGGCCTCTTTATTAGGTAAACTTAATGATCATAATGCCATTAGTTTCAAGATAATTATGGTGAAGGATAGGCCTGATACTTGGATTGAGATTCTAAGTTGGTATCAGAATGGACCTGACAAGTGTGGATTGGGACAGTTTGTTTTCTGGCAAAGGTGTACAGCATTTGGTAAGTGGGAAGCCTTTAAAAGTGAAATTTTGAGAGTCCAGACTTTGTATGTTCCTGTCAGAATAAGAGGCAAGGATAACAGGTGTGGGGAACCTTTGTTTTTGAGAGATATTGATGTCCTGGTTAAGAACAAGAGGGAGGTGCATATTTGGTATAAACAGGAAGGAGCAAATGAGGTACTTAAGAGTACAAGAAATGCAAGACAACACTTACGAAGGAAACCAGGAGGGCAGAAAGAAGGCATCAGATTGTTCTAACAGACAAGGTGAAGGAGAATCCTAAGTCCTTCTACAGATATATTAAGACCAAAGGAATAGCAAGGGACAAAATTGGTCCTCTAGAAGATCAGAGTGGATATCTATCCATGGGCCCAAAAGAGATGGGGAAGATTGTAAGAGGATTTTTGGCAACTGTATTTCCTATGCAAATAGACACAAAGTTTATAGAAGTGAGGCAATGCAGCAGTAGGGTCATGGACCATATATAGTGTAAATGCAAGCAGGCTGCTTCCACTGAGACTAGAACAGGAGGTCATGGGTTAAGGGTGAAAGGAGAAATGTTTAATTGGAACATGAGGGGAAACGTCTTCATATAGAGTGTGGTGAGAGCGTGGAACAAGGGGCCAGCGGAAGTGGTGGAAGTGTGTTTAATTTCAACACTTAAAATTAATTTGTGTAGGTACATAGATGGTGAATATGCAGTTCAATAGCACTAGGCAGATTAATAGTTTGTCACTGACGAGATGGGTTGATGGGCCTGTTTCTGTGCTGTAGTGTTCTATGACCCTATGACCTATACAGCTGCTCATTAATGCAAATATCTAATCAGCCAATCTTGTTGCAGCTACTCAATGCATAAAAGCATGCAAAGATGGTCAAGAGGTTCAGTTGTTGCTCAGACCAAACATCAGAAAGGGGAAGGAATGTGACTTTAAGTTACTTTGACCATGGAATGATTGTCGGTGCCAGACAGGATGGCTTGAGTATCTTAGAAACTGCTGATCTCTTAGGATTTTCACTTATTACAGTCTCTGGAGTTTATGGGGAATGGTGCAAGAAACAAAAACATTTAGTGAATTTTCTGTGGGCAAAACAGCTTTGTTAGTGACAGAAGTCAGAGGTGAATGGCTAAATTGGTTCCAGCTGACAGGAAGGTGACAGTAACCCAAATAACCATGCATTACAACAGTGGTGTTTAGAATAGGGGTGGCCAACCTTTTACGTTCCATGAGTCAATTTTTTCCACGCACGAGTTCAGATGCGCCATACAACTCTTGTACCCCCATTCAATTCTTGTAAAAATATTTTGATGTAGACATATTTAGCATTTTTACATGATATATTGTTTTTCTATAAAAAGAAGGTAAACATTACTTAATGAGACTCCTAACAAATATATATTGTCTTCTTTTGATTTCTTCCTTTTTCTTAATCACGTATTCTTTCCGTAACTCAGACCCAAGCACTAGCTTCAGTTTTTCTTCTATTTCAGTCTGATGTCGTGTTTTATTGTGTCTTTTAAGACCGTGTCTTCTATTATGTGAGAAACAATGCACAATGGTTTTCCTGACGGACCCGCTATAAATACATAGAACATAGAACATAGAATAGTACAGCACAGTACAGGCCCTTCGGCCCACAATGTTGTGCCGACCCTCAAACCCTGCCTCCCATATAAGCCCCCACCTTAGATTCCTCCATATACCTGTCTAGTAGCCTCTTAAACTTCACTAGTATATCTGCCTCCACCACGGACTCAGGCAGTGCATTCCACGCACCAACCACTCTCTGAGTGAAAAACCTTCCTTTAATATCCCCCTTGAACTTCCCACCCCTTACCTTAAAGCCATGTTCTCTTGTACTGAGCAGTGGTGCACTGGGGAAGAGGCGCTGGCTATCCACTCTATTTATTCCTCTTATTATCTTGTACACCTCTATCATGTCTCCTCTCATCTTCCTTCTCTCCAAAGAGTAAAGCCCTAGCTCCCTTAATCTCTGATCATAATCCATACTCTCTAAACCAGACAGCATCCTGGTAAATCTCCTCTGTTCCCTTTCCTATGCTTCCACATCCTTCCTATGGTGAGGTGACCAGAACTGGACACGATACTCCAAGTGTGGCCTAACCAGAGTTTTATAGAGCTGCATCATTACATCGCGACTCTTAAACTCTATCCCTCGACTTATGAAAGCTAACACCCCATAAGCTTTCTTAACTACCCTATCCACCTGTGAGGCAACTTTCAGGGATCTGTGAACATGTACCCCGAGATCGCTCTGCTCCTCCACACTACCAAGTATCCTGCCATTTACTTTGTACTCTGCCTTGGAGTTTGTCCCTCCAAAGTGTACCACCTCACACTTCTCCGGGTTGAACTCCATCTGCCACTTCTCAGCCCACTTCTGCATCCTATCAATGTCTCTCTGCAATCTTTGACAATCCTCTACACTATCTACAACACCACCAACCTTTGTGTCGTCTGCAAACTTGCCAACCCACCCTTCTACCCCCACATCCAGGTCGCTAATAAAAATCACGAAAAGTAGAGGTCCCAGAACAGATCCTTGTGGGACACCACTAGTCACAATCCTCCAATCTGAATGTACTCCCTCCACCACCACCCTCTGCCTTCTGCAGGCAAGCCAATTCTGAATCCACCTGGCCAAACTCACCTGAATCCCATACCTTCTAACTTTCTGAATAAGCCTACCGTGTGGAACCTTGTCAAATGCCTTACTAAAATCCACATAGATGACATCCACTGCACTACCCTCATCTATATGCCTGGTCACCTCCTCAAAGACCTTTATCAGGCTTGTTAGACACCATCTGCCCTTCACAAAGCCATGCTGACTGTCCCTGATCAGACCATAATTCTCTAAATGCCTATAGATCCTATCTCTAAGAATCTTTTCCAACAGCTTTCCCACCACAGACGTAAGGCTCACTGGTCTATAATTACCCGGACTATCCCTACTACCTTTTTTGAACAAGGGAACAGCATTCGCCTCCCTCCAATCCTCCGGTACCATTCCCGTGGGCAACGAGGACATAAAGATCCTAGCCAGAGGATCAGCAATCTCTTCTCTCACCTCGTGGAGCAGCCTGGGGAATATTCCGTCAGGCCCCGTGGACTTATCTGCCCTAATGTATTTTAACAACTCCAACACCTCCTCTCCCTTACTATCAGCATGCTCCAGAACATCAACCTCACTCATATTGTCCTCACCATCATCAAGTTCCCTCTCATTGGTGGATACCGAAGAGAAGTATTCATTGAGGACCTCGCTCACTTCCACAGCTTCCAGGCGCATCTTCCCACATTTATCTCTAATTGGTCCTACCTTCACTCCTGTCATCCTTTTTTTCTTCACATAATTGAAGAATGCCTTGGGGTTTTCCTTTACCCTACTCACCAAGGCCTTCTCATGCCCCCTTCTTGCTCTCCTCAGCCCCTTCTTAAGCTCCTTTCTTGCTTCCCTATATTCCTCAATAGACCCATCTGATCCTTGCTTCCTAAATCTCATGTATGCTGCCTTCTTCCTCCTGACTAGATTTTCCACCTCACTTGTCACCCATGGTTCCTTCACCCTACCATTCTTTATCTTCCTCACCAGGACAAATTTATCCCTTACATCCCGCAAGAGATCTCTAAACATCGACCACATGTCCATAGTACATTTCCCTGCAAAAACATCATCCCAATTCACATCTGCAAGTTCTAGCCTTATAGCCTCATAATTTGCCTTTCCCCAATTAAAAATTTTCCTGTTCTCTTTGATTCTATCCTTTTCCATGATAATTATAAAGGCCAGGGAGCGGTGGTCACTGTCCCCCAGATGCTCACCCACTGAGAGATCTGTGACCTGACCCGGTTCATTACCTAGTACTAGATCTAGTATGGCATTCCCCCTGGTCGGCCTGTCCACATACTGTGACAGGAATTGATCCTGGACACACTTAACAAATTCTGCCCCATCTAAACCCTTGAAACTAATCAGGTGCCAATCAATATTAGGGAAGTTAAAGTCACCCATGATAACAACCCTGTTATTTTTGTACCTTTCCAAAATCTGCCTCCCAATCTGCTCCTCTGTATCTCTGCTGCTACCAGGGGGCCTACAGAATACCCCCAGTAGAGTAACTGCTCCCTTCCTGTTCCTGACTTCCACCCATATTGACTCAAAAGAGGATCCTGCTACATTTACCCACCCTTTCTGTAGCTGTAATAGTATCCCTGACCAGTAATGCCACCCCTCCTCCCCTTTTTCTGCCCTCTCTATCCCTTTTAAAACAATGAAATCCAGGAATATTGAGAATCCATTCCTGCCCTGGTGCCAGCCAAGTCTCTGTAATGGCCACTACATCATAATTCCATGTATGTATCCAAGATCTCAGTTCATCACCTTTGTTCTTGATGCTTCTTGCATTGAGGTACTCACATTTCAGCCCTTCTACCTTACTGTGTTTACACCGTTTATTCTGCTTCTCTTTCCTCAAAGCCTCTCTGTATGTTAGATCTGGCTTTACTCCATGCTCTTCTTTCACTGCTCTATCGCTCTGGGTCCCATCCCCCTCGCAAATTAGTTTAATCCTTCCCGAAACATGCTAGCAAACCTACCTGCAAGGATATTGCTCCCCCTCGAGTTCAGGTGCAACCCATCCAATCTGTACAGGTCCAATAAGAACTCATTTTCCCACTGTTCATTGAATTCATGCTTACTATCACTTTCTGCTTTTCTTTTGCTCATTTTCTTTTGCACTGCACTGGGTAACTGAATGTAATAACAAGGCTTAATTTTTGAAAAAGTACAAAAGGGCAAATGTTCACAAAGGACGAACAAAGCACAACTCCGTAGCGCACGAGTGTCAATTGTAAACTGACTGGCAAAAACCTGCGACGCACCGCTGGTGCAGACGCCTGGCACCTCAGGATCAAACAAGTATCAAACGTGTATTGGGCAGTTATGGAATGACTGCAGAACAAAAGTCCTTCTTTCCCAGTTTGAC
The DNA here is from genome assembly GCF_030028105.1 of Mobula birostris. Lineage (NCBI taxonomy): Eukaryota > Metazoa > Chordata > Chondrichthyes > Myliobatiformes > Myliobatidae > Mobula > Mobula birostris. The sequence goes on from NC_092376.1 coordinate 137,035,343, forward strand.
TCATTGAACATTTTTTAATTGAAAACAGATTAATGTGAAAGAAGATAACATTCACCAAAAGATGTGCATGAAATAATAAAATCGCTAAAAATAATTGCTGAGTTTTAGATTTATTCCCAGTAAAAGCCATTTTGAACTCTAAGGCACTTGAAATCCTGTTATAGATTTTTTTTCTACAAATCTGTTTTTGTTTAATACTTTTGCATGAGTAGGCTTACCTTTTTTTTATTATCACTGGGGTGCAATGCGCCACTTCTAATCATCCAATGTGCCCCTTTTGGCACATGCGCCATAGGTTGGCCATCCCTGGTTTAGAAGATCATCTTTGAATGCAGAAGACCTTGAAGTGGATGAGCTACAGAGCAGAAGGCCATGAACATACACTCAGTCACCACTTTATTAGGTACAAGAGGTTTAAAGGCATGATGATGAAATGTCTCGGCCCACATGTCAACTATTCCTTCCTCTCCTTTCTATAGGGTGCTGCCTAACCTGTGGAGTTCTTCCAGTAACTCACATCAAAGTTGACTGGTGAACCTCATGATAGTGGTGCAGATTCTTTTGGAGATGATTCTTACAGGATAGACATTTGGACAGTAATCACTTAATTAAGACATTTAATATTCAATACATACAAAATACTGGAAGAATTCAAACACGAGGAATTCTGCAGATGTTGGAAATTCAAGCAACACACATCGAAGTTGCTGGTGAACGCAGCAGGCCAGGCAACATCTCTAGGAAGAGGTACAGTCGACGTTTCGGGCTGAGACCCTTCGTCAGGACTAACTGAAGAAAGAGCTAGTAAGAGATTTGAAAGTGGGAGGGGGAGGGGCCACACATTTTAATTCCACATCCCATTCCCATTCTGATATGTCTATCCACGGCCTCCTCTACTGTAAAGATGAAGCCACACTCAGATTGGAGGAACAACACCTTATATTCCGTCTGGGTAGCCTCCAACCTGATGGCATGAACATTGACTTCTCTAACTTCTGCTAATGCCCCACCTTCCCCTCATACCCCATCTGTTATTTATCTATATACACACATTCTTTCTCTCACTCTCCTTTCTCTCCCTCTGTCCCTCTGACTATACCCCTTGCCCATCCTCTGGATTCCACCCCCCCTTCCTTCTCCCTGGGCCTCCTGTCCCATGATCCTCTCATATCCCTTTTGCCAATCACCTGTCCAGCTCTTGGCTCCATCCCTCCCCCTCCTGTCTTCTCCTATCATTTTGGATCTCCCCCCTCCCCCTCCCACTTTCAAATCTCTTACTAGCTCTTCCTTCAGTTAGTCCTGACGAAGGGTCTCAGCCCGAAACGTCGACTGTACCTCTTCCTAGAGATGCTGCCTGGCCTGCTGCGTTCACCAGCAACTTTTATGTGTGTTGCTTGAATTTCCAACATCTGCAGAATTCCTCGTGTTTGAATTCTTCCAGTATTTTGTATGTATTGGATATTAAATGTCTTAATTAAGTGATTACTGTCCAAATGTCTATCCTGTAAGAATCATCTCCAAAAGAATCTGCACCACTATCATGAGGTTCACCAGTCCATTGTTACCGTATTTCCCTCATAAAACAATGGAACAAAGGAGAAACTATTGGAAAAGGTTTAAAAGACCATCTGCTCTGTTGAAATGTCCTAGACCTGCAGAGTCAGCTGTATGCTCCATTGATGGATTTTCTGATTTCATTTTGAATTTATGCATAATGGCAGCAGTAAGTGAGGGGAATAACAGAGATTCCAAAATGATCCAGTAATTGTTAGGATTCCAGAGAAGTAGGTAGAGGGAGAAATTGTGCCCTTACCAGCAGAGGTTGAGGGAACAGCTCCCAATGGCATCAGCGTTTGGAATGCAGAGCTCATGGACACTTGCTTGTAGATAACAATGTTAAGAAACATTACAGAGTTCATCACAGGTAAAGCCTTCCCACAATCAAGCACATCTACAAGGAAGAGTGCCGTCGCAGGAAAGCAGCATCCATCATCAAGGACCCCCAACATCTAGGCCATGCTCCTTTCTCACTGCAGCCATCAGCAAGGAGCTCCAGGAGGCTTATGTCCCACAGCACCAGGTCCAGGAACAACTATTACCCCTCAACCATCAGGCACCTGAGCTAGAGAGGATAACTTCACTCACCACAAAATTGAACTGATTTCAGAACCAAAGGACTCTACAAGTCATGTTCTCTGCAATCTATTTATTTATTTATTTGTATTTGCTGTCTTTTGCGCAAAGTTGTTTGTATTGTGTGCAGTTTTTCACTGATTCTATTGTATTTCTTTGTATTTACTGTGAATGTCTGCAAGTAAATAGAAGATACCATACAGTGATAATAGATTAACTTTGAACTTTAAAAGATTATGTCCCTGGATAGAGAGCAAATGCAAGTCAAGATATTCCTTTGCACAACTTTAAAAAAAAGTAATATTGAGCAGCTAACATGGCAGACTAATGCAGAAGCAAACAATAGACCATTTATTTCTGGGCACCTCTCAGCTTTTTAGAACTGTTGCCGTTGAAGGAATTTTCATTTCTCTAATGTAACATTCCCTCAAATGTCATCACAGCAGTGCGACACTGAAAATCTGTTGAGATTTTCAACCTCATCACTCTGAAAAATAGTCTTCTTTCCTCACGGAACAACCGAGTTTCTTCAATAATATTAATTAAGTGCCACCACTTAAAATGCATTCTTTGTCCTTACTAAGACCAGCGACCTCCTGGGTCTCACATGTATGTCCTCCTGGACTCCTTTGTCAATGAATGTCATGATCCCATTCACTCTCAGTTTCTTAGATTCAGGAGAATTTCAAGGTGCCGCCACAGATCTCCGTTACTTTTCCTGGTTTTCTGCTTACTGCTGTATCAATTTTTCTCATAGGATCAGGCACAAAGAATCGTCTGCATTGCAGACACCCAAAATGCAAACATTTATAGATTGCATTCAAGCCCATCATAACGACGTCCTTGACTACCTCCTATTGGAAAAACATGACTCTAGCTTGGGGGGGTGGGAGGGGAAGGGGTGCCGTTCTCAGTAGTACCTTTGCAGAAATATTTGTCTCTTATTCATTGAACACTCACAATGCGCTGGAGGAACTCAGCAGGTCAGTCAGCATCAGTTGAAAAGGTTAGTCGACATTTCGGGCCGAAACCCTTCGTCAGGACTGAAGGAAGAACTTTGGGGAGGGTTTGAAGAACAACAGGACCCCACCACTAAGCACATCTTTTCCTCTTCACCCCTCTCCGCTTTCCGCAGGGATCGATCCCTCCACGACTCACTTATCCGCACGTCCATCCTCACTGATCTCCCATCCGGCACTTATCCCTATAAGTGTAAGTGCTACACCTGTCCCTACACTTCCTCTCTTGCCACCACTCAGGGCCCCAAACAGTCCTTCCAGGTGAGGCAATACTTCACTTGTGAGTCTGTTGGGGTCATCTATTGCATCTGGTGCTCCCGGTGCGGCTTCCTCTACATCGGTGAAACCCGACACAGATTGGGGGACCGCTCCGTCGAGCACCTCCGCTCCGTCTGCCAAAACAGACAGGATCTCCAGGTAGCCACCCACTTCAACTCTGCTTCCCATTCCCATTCAGATATGTCCATACATGGCCTTCTCTACCGCCATGATGAGGCTAAACTCAGGTTAGAGGAGCAACATCTCATATACCATCTAGGTAGTCTCCAGCCCCTTGGTATGAACACAGAATTCTCCGACTTCCGGTAATTCCCTCCCCCTCCCTTCCTCTATCCCTATTTCACATCACCTCCCTCATAGTTCCACCTCCTTCTTCTACTGTGCATTGTTCTCCTGCCAATCACCTCCCTGCTTCCCCTCCCCCTCCCCTTTGTCTTTCAAATTACTTTTTTTTTCAGCTACCAGCATTCTTCAAACCCTCCCCAAAGTTCTTCCTTCAGTCCTGACGAAGGGTTTCAGCCCGAAATGTCGACTAATCTTTTCAACTGATGCTAACTGACCTGCTGAGTTCCTCCAGCGCATTGTGAGTGTTCCTTTGACAACAGCATCTGCAGATTATTTTGTGTTTGTCTCTTATTGACACTGTTAGGACTGGGGTTCAAGCTACTGGAGTCTGTGCTGTTCCCCAGCCACAGTGTTCGCTCAAGATGTATTGTAATCGACTGCAGACTCCTGTAACATTTATGGACTCAGGCGCTTGTACTACTTTTTTTGGTGTGACTGTATTTTACTGCTGTCTTATATGTGCTTGCAGTCCTATACTGTATATGTTTGCTATCTTATATGTGCTGTGTACGACTGTTGATACTGTGTTTTTCACCTTAGCCCCTGAGTAATGCTGTTTCATTTGGCTGTATTCATAGGTATTCATGTATGGTTGAATAATAATTAAACTTGAACTTGAAGTTAATCACAGCCTGTGCATCTCCCTCTAATATTTGGGAGTATTTTCTCAACTCTGTCCGATTATTCCAATATTCATTCATTCGGTAACAGCACTCTTTTGTAGCAGGCACATTGGTGGGTTTATTTGTATTGACTTTTGAGAGATATTTGTAGAGATTAAGTGCACAACATTCAACATCTGCAGCCGTGAGGAATTGCAATCGATCAATAGTGGAAAAACATGCTGAAATTGACTCATCTGATAACATTTCTGTCAAACTGAAGATTGGTCTCATTTTGGGACTTCCACATAGTGTTGGGGCATCCCAAAGTTATTGTTGTTAAAGTTATGAAAAAGTAGTAAAAAGGTAGTAAAGTATTTTCAGCCACTTTTGGGAAGTGATGCCACTTTTTTGCAGTTTTTGCTGGCCTTTCCAAGCTCCTGTCAATAATCCTTGAAGTTCTGCTCCACCTTCTCCATCTTTAGCAGTAACTGCTGCGTTCTCCCTTGAGTCACTGAGAATGTTACACATTATCAAGGAGGATTTGAGGATGTCATGAAGCATTTCCAATGTCCAAGTAACCTTTTGCTCTGACAAAGGTAAGCATACAACCCCTATTTGGGAATTTGATGCCACATATGTGAATGATGTAATCTGTCCATCCGAGTCAGCTAAATGCAATTAGAGATTTAAGACAGGGGATTCTGGGCTGGGAGAGGGCACTGACATTTATTCCAGTATACTCAAAGAACCTTGCAGAAGCATCATTAGACTATGGGATGCTTAAATCACTGACCATGAGCTTTGTGCCACATTTGAGGTCATGATTATGGAATACTTCTTTCATAGTTAAAGAATGTACAAATGCACTGGAACAATGGTGCATTTTATCATCAATGCTTGTCTTCATTGAACAATGGTTCCCAGGATAGAGGAGATGGTCCAGAGTTTCCAGGGCCTTATGAACATTTTTTTTGTCAAGGGGTAAGATTCTATATTTAATTAAAATGTAGCAACCCTTGTGAGTCTCGTTCCTTTACTTTACTGGTGGATTGAAGATCACTGCATTTTTAAAAAAAAATGATACTCATAAATGAGCAGAAAGTATATCACATTGCAGATATACTTGCCCAAACAAGGAAGTGCCAACTTATTCGACGACAAAACACAGAACAGTACAGCACAGGAACAGGCCCTTCAGCTCACAATGAAGTGCCAAATTAGTTAAACTAGTAATTAAATATCTATCTAAACTAATTCCTTCTACCTATGAAATTTCCATTTGCTTCCATTATCTACACATGCATATGCTTATGTAAGAAACTCTTAAACACTTCGATCACTTTTTACGCAGCAAGTGCTGGATGCCCGGAATGTGTGACCATCCCTGGCAGTGCATTCCAGGCATCCACCATTTGATGCATAATAGACTTGCCCAACATATCTCCTCCTAACTTGGTCCTTCTCACTTTAAATGCATTCAAGATACCTTATCAGCTATGTCCCCCTACCTTCAATCCAGTATACCCTTGGTGGATGGACATGTATAAGCTGCCAGGGCCAACCTCATCCTGCTTGGCGTATACATCACAATGCACCTTGTTAACTTTATATATATGGAATGATATATTGATAGATTTGGATGAAAAAGAGTGGAAGGAGGTCTCTCAGATCCATTTTGGTTGGGTAATCTGAATCTATGCAGTCAACACTTTTAAAAAAAATCTTGCTGCTAATTGTATATAATTATAGTTGGTGGTACATTTTAAAAAGCACCTTTATGTCAAATCAATATGTTCTCAATTGAACTGAATTTGCATGCAAGCCATACTGCTATAATGAATTAGTAAGCAGAAACCATACATCTCTTTGAAAGAATAATGAAAAATCGCAGTGTCAGGCACTCTAGTTGTAGGGAGACAGATAGGAAAGGAGCTTAGTTAGAGATCATTCAAAATATGACTGTAAATTTTTTTGTTAACTTAGATTTGACACATTAATTTTCATTGCAATTTAAGGAACTAAATATAGTTCAGAAAAAGGCAGATTATCTGTTTCAGAAGTCTTGCACACAGAAGATCCAATTTACATTTACAGCTAGATAACTACTTAAGAGGCTAACTTATTTCTTTTTTAAAGATTAAGGATGACTTGGATCCACTCTGGCTTTGGGATTTGTGAGGATTCTAAAGAAACAAACATGAGCAGAGGACTCCTCCACAGAAGGGTATTTGTTGGGTGAGTGTGAGATGGTGGTGGTGTGCTCCTTTTGTGGTGCAGATGCATGGAGTTGAGTTTTTCAGTACCACCCTTTTAATGCTCCTTCTCCACACTGAGCTGTCATGGGCCAAACATCAGTTGAAATCAGTGAGAATGTGGCATGTTTTCATGGAAGTTTTGGCTACATCTTTGAATCTTTTTTTTCTCTGATCATCCAGTAATCTTGTCATATACAAAGTAGAAACATAGAAAACCTACAGCACAATCCAGGCTCTTCAGCCTACAAAGCTGTGCCAAACATGTCCTTACCTTAGAAATTACTTAGGGTTACACATAGGCCTCTATTTTTCTGAGTTCCATGTACCTGTCCAGAAGTCTCTTCTAAGACCCTATCATATACGCCTCCACCACCGTCACCAGCAGTCCATTCCACACACTCACCATTCTCTGTGTAAAGAACTTACCCCTGACATCTCCTCTGTACCTGCTTCCAAGCACCTTAAAACTGTGCCCTCTCATGCTAGCCATTTCAGCCCTGGGAAAAGGGCTCTGACTATCCACATCATCAATGCCTCTCATCATCTTATACACTGCCATACCTGGCTGGTATGTTGCCTCCCGGGTGCCAGGGTCAGGGACGGTTCAGATCGGGTCTACAACATTTTAGAGAGGAAGGGAGAGCAGCCAGATGCCTTGGTACATATTGGTACATGTGACCGTATTCAGAACAGAGCATCTGCTTTGGGAGTTTGATTTGGAAATGATTCAAAGATTCAAAGTACATTTATTATCAAAGTATGAATGCAGTATACATCCCTAAGATTTGTCCTCCCCTCAGACCACCAGGAAGCAAAGAAAAACCATGGTACCCATTCAAAAAACAACATCAACATCCCACCCCAAGAGCAAAGACAAAGAAATCTCGCAAATGGCAACAAAAAATAGAGCGAGAAACACAGAAATATAAAACACAAAATCAAAAGACTCCAGGCATATTTCAGTTCAGCTCAGTGTTTGATATCCTCGGGAGCAGCGAGCAGGAAGGAGAGAGAGACTGTCACATGCAGACACCTCAGACACCTTCCTTTGGCAGCAGCAAGCTCAACTTTGGTAGATGGCACTGAGGCACTGAACACGCATGCCTTCTGCACTCACCTTGATGATTTTAATCTTCCTTGGCACCTTAATCAACGAGATGGGTGAAACAAAATGGAGTTGATCATGGGCTTGCGCCTCTTCTCCAGGCTTCTTGGCTTCCATGGTTGAAGATTCATTGATCCCTCTTGTAGACAGCAAAGCTCCAGATTGCTCAATTGCCTCGAAAACCTACTGCCAGAAAGTAAACTACAGGCGCTGATAGTAGATCACAGGCTCCAAAAGTAGTTGAACAATATTTGAAAGAGAAATGAGACACAAAAGTGGAAGCAGTAGCTTCATGATCCATTTGGATGTCATCGTTGTTGGTGTTGTTCGCTGGTGCCATTTTCTTCTTTAGAAGCCTACCCAGCATAGCCAATTCAGTCCAAGTGGGGCTGAATGTGGGACTGTTGGCCTGAGAGAGAAAACACAGACATTGGATAACTTAATCTTCCAGTGCATTTGGAGGAGTTTGTTAAGGCAGAATAATGCAGATTTTCCAGTGTCTTGGGATGTCTGCTGTAGGTTTTCCTAGTCTCAGAAATATTTAAAAGGGTAGGTATCGCTGCTGCCAGGTCCAAGGTCTTGATCTTCAGATATCCTTTTCCTCAATTGATCAAATCTATGCTAGCAGATTGAAATCACTGAGATTCCATTATTGATGCCTGCCTTCAGTGAAAGGTTGTTCTTGAAATGTGGGAATGATCAGTGCTTTCCAGGGTAACATGGTGCAGCAAAAACAGATTGATGAAGGACCATAGTGTTAGGGCTATCTTCTTGTTGCTTTAGATTCTAGCTCTCAGAGCAGATGTAAACACAACAAACAATTTCCCAACATTTCTGTACATTACAGTAGCTTCTCTCACAAGGGGAAATTGTTGGGATGTGCAGTACAATATTATGGTGAAACAGGTTAAGAAGAATGTAGAGTTGGTCTTGTACATTATGTGCTACAAAGGAGCAATCCTAAAGTGCAGATGAATTGCTGACCCACTTTGGAAAGTTAAAATGTTGCTGAAGCTGAAAATGTGAAGTAAAAAAAAAGTGCAGGACATATTAGACAGAGTAGCATCAATGGAGGGAGAAACACATTTGTTTTGAGACTGTAGTCTACAGCAAGCTGCCCAAACTCAATTTTGCTCTACAGCTAAAGTTTTGCTGATCTCTGGAGGACAAGTCACCTGACAGTCAACTGAGCCCCAGCAGGACCATCTATGAACATAACTCTTCCAATCTGATTGGGGAGGGGTGGGTTAGAATAAAGTTCTACCTATATTGAATAGAGGAGACGGAATGTTATGTTGAAGTTGTATAAGAGATTGGTGAAGCCTACTTTGGAGTATTGTGTGCAGTTTTGGTCACCTACCTTCAGGAAAGATGTAAATAAGTTTGAAAGATTACAAAGAAAATTAACAAGTATGTTGCTAGGTCTGGAGGACCTGAGTTATAAGGAAAGATTGAATAGATTAGGATTTTATTCCTTGGAACGTAGAAGATTGAGAGGAGATTTGATAGAGGTATACTAAATTATGAGGGGTGTTAGATTGAATAAATGCAAACAGGTTTTTTTTTTCACTTGGGCTGAGTAGTACTACAACCAGAGATCATGGATAAGGATGAAAGGTGAAAAGTTTAAGGGAAACATGAAGGGATACGTCTTCACGTAGAGGGTGGTGAGAGTGTGGAATGAGCGGCCAACACAAGTGGTGCATGCAAGCTCGATTTCAATGTTTAAAAGAAGTTTGGAATAGGTACATGGTTGGTGGGGTTATGGAAGGCTATGGTCCTGGTGCAGGTTGATGGGAGTTGGCAGTTTAAATGGTTCAGCATGGACTGGCTGGGCCATAGGGCCTGTTTCTGTGCTATAATTTTTCATGATTCTATAAAGATACTGCTAAAATTAAGACATTGGACTAAATATACTGCTGTCAAACTGACAAAATACTGGAATATTTCTGACATTCCAAAACATTTAAAAACATTAAATATGTTCAGACTGTTGAAATCATTCTGAATGATTTTAAAAAACCAAATCAATAAATTAGGTAAGTTAAATGAGTTGAATATTACAGCTACTCTCCTCTATTGAAATGGATGTACCAAGCCTAAATTGACATAGGGTGTTTGATCAGGTTCCCCACTGGAAAAAAGAAACATTGGCAAGAGACTTTCTGGAAGATTCAAGGATTTGAGGTAATCACAACCTTACTGGTATTTCTGGGCCTCGCTGTTCAAATTCAGGTTGGCATTGGTAACCTTACTGAAAATCCATTTCAAACAAAGGAGAAAGTAGAATACACCTAGAATATTCCTTCTACTCAGACAAGTTGACAGATATTCAGGGGACTGGAAAGCTAAATGCTCCCTTGTGCCTGTTTCAATTTTGCTCGACCTAACTTCTGACATTGCATTACTGAAGCAAAACAGAACAGTGTAAAGGTCTCTGCAATATTAGTAACGTCCATCAAAATACTGATCTGTGGGAACATGTTGCACTTCTTGCTGGTTTGAGAAGATCTACACCTATGAAGCAGAAATTTGACCCCTACAGTAGATATTTTATGTCATAAAAAGCCATGATTGATTCATGATTATGCCCTTAAATTGAGAATTCACTATGGGTAGGGACAGCTCTGATCGTCTTTTTAGAGCTGGGTGGTTTTGGTATCGACCAGAATGACCTACTTCGTTTCCACGTGTTTGAAATAATGTTGTATGGAGGAATAGGATGGTAATTGAGACGTTGATTTTTAGGTGCTATGCATCATATTTCTTCTAAAAGTTTAACCCTGAAACTCTGCTGTGTGCAATCCCAGGAGGTTCAGCTGTCTATACCCTCCAAGGCTAATCCTACTGGAACGTGAAGTTTCAGGGAATGAACATAACAGTCTTAAGTCAACATCCTTGCTTTGGATTTAGAATTTGAACTGAACAGCATTCACAGGAGGCCCTTCCATTTAGAGCTTTTTGTTGAAGCTTAAAACATCAAGCTTGTATTCTCTTAGATATTGAATTACCTAGCGAGTATTTTTCCAGATCTTCACTGAAGTCAGATCAGATTGGGTTTTGACTTATCCCTGATTTTATAATAGGCTACTGGTAGATATTTAGTTTATGAGTAAATAAATACTCACTCAGTATAAAGGATACCAAAAACTTGGTGAAGAGTCAATGGTAAAAGAACTGAGTTTTTAAAAATAAGCAATGGTCAATGTAGTGAGTGGCAGGAGCTGGTGAGTTGGTGAGGGAGACGAGGAAGTAGAGAGAAAGCTAGAGCAATACTTGGAATAGAACAGAAAATAACCACAGGTTCTACCAAGGGTTAGTATCATTGTATCTTTGGAACAAGTATAGGTGCCAAGATAATTCATCCATCCACACATATACTTTAGATAGTGGATGGTCTCAATAATAAAGAGAGAGGCTCATCTGGGTTCCCAATCTACATTCTCAGTGAGTGAATGTACTAGAATTACACAACAGGCTCATAGATGATGCTCTCCACGGTAGCTTAGCTCTCAGGTACACACTCAGACATTGCACAGATCAAGAACACAAGAACAATTCTTATCAATATAGCAGCAGAAAAAAAGATTCTTCATCTTTGTCATCTGATTGCAATAAATGTTTCATCACAATAGAACTTTGTTACAATGCTATTTCTTAACAATAGATTCCATATGGATTTCATACAAGCACCGATAGAAGATTTGTTAACAGACAGGAGGCAAAGAGTGGGAATAAAGGGGGCCTTTTCTGTTTAGCTGCTGGTGTCTAGTGGTGTTCTGTAGGGGTTAGTATTGGCACCACTTCTTTTCACATTATATTTCAATGATTTGGATGATGGAATTGATGGCTTTGTGGCTAAGTTTGTAGACAATATGAAGATAGGTGGATGGGCAGGTAGCACTGAGGGAAAAGGGAGTCTGCAGAATGACAGATTCGGAGAATGGGCAAAGAAGTGACAGATGGAATATAATGCAGGGAGTTGTATGGTCATGCATTTTGGTGGAATGAATAACAGTGCAGACTATTTTCTAAACGGGAAGAGAATTAAAAAAATCAGAGGTGCAAAGGGACTCAGAGTCTTTGTGCAGGATCCCCTAAAAGTTAACTTGCAGGTTGAGCTGGTGGCAAACGGAATGTTAACATTCACTTCAAGAGGACTAGAATATAAAATGTCACCGATTAATTTGCTCTGTACCCTACAATACTTAATTTATACACTTAGTATATTTATGCATAATTAATTTGTAGATTTTATTCTTACTTTCCTAAGTTATTGTGTGTTATGTGTTAATGCATGTAGCTAACATTAGACATTGATGTTAAACGCAAATAGTACATCCAATGTAAAATAACAAAACTGTCATACCTTGGTAAAATACTGAAGTCACAAATTAGGTGATATGCCCAGTTCCTAGAAAAACATTTAACCTTACACCTTATAGCCCTCTGCCCTGTAGGTTTATAGCCTGTCTAATCATGACTGGAAAAAAGAAGAAAAATGATATTTGCAAATTTAAACTGAATTGATTTTACTGTTTTTTTTCTGAACCTTGAAATGTTCTGAACATCTACAAACTTTAATAGGACTTATTTTCCATTAACTTCCAAGTTTCATTTACTTCATACAATCCATTTACTCTAGAGAGCCTTAAGGTTTAAAAGGCAAAATAAATCATTCTTAAAAAATACTGTCTGTTATTGAACTTGCCTTCATGGAATCTACTGCAGGATGCTGCTGTAATTTTACATTAACGTAGATCTATTGGTATATTTCTCATAAATTATCTGAAACATTGAAACAAAAGTAGAACGCTCTACATTAGTCAATGCTGCCTCCTGGCAGGGTGTACTAAGATTAATGCTAGTTCAAGATCACCAATGGATTGAATATAATTAAACCTTCTGGAATAAAGAAATAAAATATTTTAGGAAAATGTTTGTATCTAGTCTTTTCAAAAGATTCAAGATTCAAAAAACTTTATTGTCATTCTAACCATACATCAGCTCTGCAGGACAGAATGAGACAGCGTTTCTCAGGGGCAGTGCAATCATAACATAACAAACGCAACACTAAATAATAAACATAACAATAAATAGTAAAACACAACAGCCACATGTCAGTTAAATCAGTTATAAATGTCCAGTGCAAGTTAAAAGTGTCCAAAGCAGAGTCAGGTGGAGCAGCTATTTCGCAGTCTGACTGTCTGTGGGAGGAAGCTGTTCAGTAGCCTTGTGGTTTTAGTTTTGATGCTCCTGTAACGTTTGCCTGATGGCAGAAGAACAGACAGTTCATGGATAGGGTGTGAGGGGTCTTTAATGATGTACCGTGTCTTCTGGAGGCATCGAATCTGAAAGAGGTCTTGGACAGAAGGTAGGGAGACCCCAATAACCTTCTCTGCTCCCCTAACCACCCTCTGCAAGGCTTTTTTGTCAACAGCACTGCAGCTGGAGTACCAGGTTATGATGCAAAAGGTCAGCACACTCTCAACCACAAGGATGTACTAGAATGTAGTTAAGATGTTAGTGGGGAGTGATGCTTGTTTAAGCTTCCTCAGAAAGTGCAATCTCTGCTGGGCCTATTTCACGATCCCAGTGGTGTTCCGAACTAGGTAAGATTGTCCGAGATCTGCACCCCAAGGAACTTGATGTTTTCCACTCTTTCCACTGTGGAGCCGCTGATGCTGAGGGGTGTGTGCTCAGGCTGAGACCGTCTGAAATCGACGATCATCTCCTTGGTTTTGGTGACATTAAGCATCAAGTTGTTATCCCTGCACCAGCTCTCTAGGTGTTTGACCTCCTTCCTGTACATAGTTTCATCATTTTTGCTGATGAGTCCCACCACTGTGGCATCGTCTGCAAATTTAATGATCAGGTTCTCCTTGAATCTGGCTGCACAGTTATGTGTTAGCAGTGTATACAGCAATGGGCTAAGCACACAGCCTTGTGGGGATCCAGTGCTCAGTGTGAAGGAGTCAGTTTTGTGTTGACTATCAAACTTGTGTTAAACTGGGACATGATGTACATTATTTATTTTAGTCAAGTCAAGTCAAGTTTATTGTCATTTGACATGTATGCTGTCAAATGAAATCTTTTCCCTGGACCATGGCACAGTATTGAATTGAACTGACTTTATTACTTACATCCTTCACATACGAGGAGTTAACATCTTTATGTTACCTCTCTGTCTAAATGTGCAATGTGCAATTTATAGTCTAATGTTAGCTATATCCATCAACTAGTCAGTTTTCATACACTACCAAAATAATTGTAGCAAGACCTGGAGACTGAATGAAGAACATCATCCTCGATTCTACCTTTTAAAAATGTATCCTAAATGGCCTCATCTTTAGGAGGTAGTCACTCTGATTATGGGTAAATAAAGAATTTTCAAATTTCAAAAATCAAAGTACATTTGTTATGCAACCTTGCCCCTGGTCCGGACACCTTATCTGTTTAAATGCATCTGGCCTGGCATTTAAATCGTCCAAACATTGTGTCATTCATCACTCTCAGACCCAGGTCCTAGCACATCGATTCACTCAGGGCCTGGACCCCACCATCACATTTTGGCTTGTACACAACCTTTCCAATTTGGCCTGGCATTTAGATCAATCTAACCTCTCTGTTGGTTTAGGAGGATGGGACCCAAATCTGCTTCTCCTCCGCTCTCTTTGCTCTGCTCTGTTTGACCTGACTTTGTCTTGAATATGATTTCTCCTCGATCATGCCTCGACCTTGCCTTGCACCCACACTCTTCACCTCTTGAGTCAGGCTCATTCGTTTTTCCCTCTTCACCGTTCGCGGTGATGGTTCACCATAATATTTTTGCTGAAAAAGTGTTATCAATAAAATATTTAGTTGTATTTCTTGCTTTGTTAACCACCAGTAAATTGACACTTGTCCTCAGCAGCGCCATCGTAAACCAAAAGTATGAAAACCAAATTTGCATTTCTGTACAACAAGTAAACTTAATCAAATATCCTATTGTTACTCATCTCAAAAAAGATATTCTCCTCACCCACATAACATTGAAACAGACATAATTTATATGGAAATATTATTATGGCATAAAATGTAACTTTGTCTTTCTGTGGGCTGTGACAATTTGATTTATGCAACTTTCCATTTGGCTGTACCGTCTTTACCTTAATCATCTATGTATGCTATGCAGCTGTGAAAATGCATTTATCAGTGAACTGGTTAGTCCATTGTCTTTTCTAGGGAAGGCCATCCAGTCTCATGCTCAACTAATATCATGTAAAAGTGTTCTGATGGGAAAATCAAAATAAAATCTCAACATGCTGGATAAATAAAGTATCTGGAAGCATTAGAACAACTCTGTAGGTCAGGCTATATCTCTAGCAAGAAAATCAGAGGCTGGATTTTTGATCTGAAACGTAACCTGCTTCTCTTTACAAAGATGTGGTCTGACTTGCTGAGTATTTCAAAGGTTTCAAAGGTGCATATAATGTCGGAGAACTGTATACAATATACATCCTGAAATTCTTTTTTGTAACCATCCACAAAAACAGAGGAGTTCCCCAAAGAATGAATGACGGTTAAATGTTAGCACTCCAAAGGCCCCCCCAGATCCTCCCTCCCACATGTAAGCAGCAGCAGAGCAACGATCTCCCCTCCCCCACCAGCAAATAAAACACTGGCGCCCTCCACTGAGCACTCAAGCATGCAGCAAAGCATCAACTAAAATGCAGACTTGCAGTGCCCCAAAGACTATGCAGTCACCCGGTAATTCGACATACCACAGGCTCTCTCTCTCGCTAATAAGGGAAAATGTGGTGTCTCCATTTCTAGCATTTTCCGCCATTATGTTAACAGAAGTTCTAGATTCATCAGAATTTTGAAAAGCTGGTGAATGGATTTCACTTGAGAAATGATTTTGCTTTAATAATTCTCAGAGCTGCGGTTGATAAATTGAGACTTAAAACATTCGTTGTCAGTTTGTGGAGATTTATAAGTCAGAAAACTAGGGCTCAATTTAAAGAAATACAGGTCACTCTGTGGTCTGATTATTTTTTTTAGGTCAGAATGGAGTTTACTGTGTTTGTGTCTTGGTTTGTATAACTACTTCTGCATTCCTTTTGCCTCAACCTGTTTTTATAAGCTCATTCAAAAATCCAGTTGGTTTCTCACCATCTGCAAGAAAATGAGGTTTGGTCAGATAAGTGACATCCATAAAACAGCCTTTACGTAGAGCTCCCAGATAATTTCACTGTTGGTTTTCATTGAGTTAGATACATTCTTGTCATAGGCCTAACCACAGCAGACGCTTCTACCTTGACTCCTGACTTCTGAGGGAAGTAGTCACTTCCAGATCAATTTCTCCAGTGATCATTGAACCAATACTGCATGGATTAACTTTTGCTGTTTCTTCTTTTACAGAATTTTCCCTGCCACCAGCAAATAGAACAAATGATCAATTGGATCACAACCAGTTCATGGGACTCCACTCAAATCCAATTATTTGTTTCAGCTGTATTTTCCTAATTCCATCATTTCTACTGGCATGGAATGATTTTGATATTTAGTATATCTTCCCTCATTTCATTTTCTCTTTTTCTAATGCTTACAATGTATGTAAGGACATATCAAGGCCATTTAATAGTATAGTTATTTTAGCGAAGAGGACCACAACCTATTTGTGGTTTGGATGATTCAATGATCAGAGAGCTTTGCTGGCTGGAATCACAGCTTAATGCTTTGGCTCTTGATAGGGCTATCCATTCCAAACACGTCAAAGGCTAAAGGCCAGACTAAGAGTGGTCCACTGGTACTCCAGGTTCAGGCCTTCAGCTCAGGGCTAACAACCCTGACTGGCCAAAAAAAAACTGTTATGGAAACATCAATGAAGGGTTCTTCCACTCCTGAGTGTGGCAGTGCTCCTGAGTCTGCACCCAGGACCTGCATGGCTGACAGTTGTGGAAGCCAAGAGGAGGCAAATGGCACAATGAACACCACTGATGGAAGCTCTTCATTGCTGCTCTAAACGAGAGTAGGCAAATGGGCAGTAAGTAACTTAAGTATTTTAGCCAGCGTTTCCCATGCATGATTATCAATATCATAGCCAAATTTGCCAATACTTTCTTTCACATTCAATTTATCGAATTGATCAATTAGATCGATGCAAGCTTCTTTTTCTAGGAGTAATGCTCATAGAACCCTATGTTTCATCAGTAGTAGACTCAACACAAAATGTTGTTTGTATAAAGGTTTTATTTTGCTCACAGATCAATCTATCTTACCAATTACCCTCACTTGACAAAATCTTAGTATCCAGATTGAATTGTGATTTAATAAATATGCCAATCTGTATCAATCAAAATGATTATAATTTGCATTCGATATAACAAAAGCAGATTATAACTGACCACATTAAAACAAATTATTTTTTTTAATTGTTTGCAGAACAGTTACTAAGCCAATAAAAGAACTTCCTGTTTTAACTTGTTCACAGCTGCAATTTTAAATTATTTAATGATGAACTGTCTGCTTTCTTATTTCCTCCCCACTTTGGCTTTGTTTCAAAGTACATTTATTATCAAAGTATGTATAAATTTTACAACCTTGAGATTTGACTGCTTACAGACAGCCACAAAACAAGAAACCTAAAAGAACCCAATTTAAAAAAATGACCAAAACCCAATGCACAGAGAAAGAAAAAAATACACAAATTATGTGAGCAACAGCAGTCCGAACCAAATTGAGCCCTTAGATCCGACTGTTTGTTGTGCACTCAAATGATTCTAGTGACACGAATCTCAAATTCCACATCCCTTTTGCCTTTCTCCATTTTCTTTATGACTACAAAAATCTCTTCCATGCAGATAAATGTCCTTAAGTCTTCCTTACATTTTTCACAACCCTTCTACTATACATTGATGTGGCTTTTCCATGTACTTCATGTTTGCTGCAACAGTTGGCTAACTGCATTATTAAACTTTATCTCAAGAAAGTGGTCGATCCACTAATACTAAAGCACTGCCCCTATCTCCACCAATATCTCATCAAAGAATACCAAATGTTAAGATCATCTTATTGATTCATATAAACACAGCAAAGTGCTTAACCAGCCAATAAATGCATAGCTAACAGATGCCTTCCAACTCTACTAGAATTAGTGCTGTGAGAGGTCAAAGTGATGCCTCAATTGTAACAGTACAGTACATGTATAATCCATAGCTATATATTCCAGTCAGAAATTTTGTTTGGTGTTTTCCGTTCCTAACTGAAGCTGCTTGTAAACATTTCCTCAAGTGTTTGTGTCAATGCATGCAAAATCTGTTACATCTGCATAAGCTATCAAAGACATGGAGATATCCGAAAAATCTGTAGTTCCTTTGCTTTATCTGAGACCTTGTTTTTTTGAAGAGCTTACTTATTAATCCATGTTGTATTGGGAGCTGTAACAATTCTTCCAACAGCACCATATGCTCCTTAGTAAACTTTGTGAGTAATGATAAGTCATCCATACACTGAATCAGATTATCTCTGTTGGAGGATCCTTCTAAGCACTTACACATTTGTTGATAGAATATAGATTGTCTATTATGGAACCCCCTGTGACAGACACATCCATTGGCACTGCTGTTACTTAAAAGCTGATGACAAGTTTATACATTTGCCGTTCCACCCTTTCACACCCGCTTGAGCTCCACCATGTTCTCTCCGTTCTAGGTTAGCTTGAACTCCAACCTTAATTCTTATAGAACTATACCACTAACTTCATTCCTCCTCTGCTACTTTGGGGATATTATATTGCTACTGGGGTTTTAACATGGCTACCAGAATCTCTGCTCCTGGCCCTCCCTTGCATTCCTGTCTGTGTCTGGCAGATGACTTTATTTTTACATTTGCTTTACTCCACATCAGGTTATTCATTTCCCCCATGTGCCTCAGAGTCAGGTTCTTCTCTTCATACAACTCATATGCACACCCATCCCAACCTTTTCTTGCCATCACATTTTAGCATCTGCTTGAGCTCCATGCTGTCATCTTCCTTTCAGGCCCACATGAGCTCTACCCTTCTTGGTTGGCCATTTCCCTTTTATGTCCATTTGGCCATCACCCAGCTGTCTTCCTTTAGACCTCAGGATCTCCACCCTCTCTGCTTTTTCAGCCTGCTCATGTTTTCCCAAACCTGGTGTGCTGGCTTGTTGCCCTACACTCCTTCAACTTGCTCAGTCCTCTTCAGAACTTCCTATTCTCCCTGCTTCACTCTGCGGTCGATCACTGCTGTGCTTTCTTTTATTAGTTTCTTTGCCTATCTCTGATTAACTTCACTAAGTAGGGTTAAAACATGGCTTCCTATTGGCATCTGGCAGATGCTTCCTTTTTTTAAATATTGGCTTTAATCCACTTCAGCTTTCTTTTACCTCATGCCGTAGAATCACATTCTTCCTTTTCAAATATCACACATACCTTTTCTTGTTCACCTAGCGGAAAGCACAATCCTTCTATAAACAATAATTATCTAGATTCGTTATTAACCCATTCACTTCCGTACAGTCTGATCCTGACTTTCAATCCACCTTCTCCCAGTTTATTAATATGTATACCAACCCCATTCATATAGAAAGGGAGTTTGATACTGTTCAGCCAGCAAATCTCCTATCAATCCTTCCAAGCTAAAGAATTTATCACCATAGTGAAGATCATTTTGTGAATCCTTTACATGAAACATTGCATGCGTCATCCCTGTAGTTTTCAGGGTATTTCTATTTCTTTCTTTATGGTACCACAGTCAATCCTTAATAACATTTTTAATCAGTGGGCAAAGATATGTTGGTTGTTTGCTTCATTATAGCCTAGCTTTCCCACTATCTGCCTCCTTGTGTTTATGAGCAGACTGAACAAAATCTTCTCCAAGTGTTGGGACAGTTGTACTACAAAATCCTGAGACCCACCATTTCCAGGACTTCCATCCTTCCCTATTCCTTGCTATTGTAAACCATATGACCAAGATTTCTACCTTCCTTGCCAGATGGTTAGCTGCATTTCATTTCCCCTTCTCTACATCACCACTGTCTCCCACCTCCCCCACCCCACCAGGGAGTTGTCTTTTTATGTGCCTCTCTCTTCCCTTTTCTGTTCCTATCCCTCTTGTTTATCATCACAAAACATGGTCAGCATCCATTGTGCTCAAAGATCTGCCATACCTGGGTCTCCCAAATCCAATTCTGGCATTGATATATACTGGAGAGCTGGGGGTGGTATGGCACAGTGTCAAAACTGAAGGCAGTGTTGCTTCCCAGTGTCCGCTCGGCAGAAGACAAGCCATATTGTGTTCATCTGCAGACTTCTACAACATTCATGGACTCAGTGTCTTGGACTATATATATATATGTTCGTGTGACTATATTTTACCGATATCTTATGTGCTTGCTATTTTATCTGTGCAATATGAGTCTTGGGCTATATAAGACTGTTGGTACTGTGTTTTTGCACCTTGGCAATGGACTAATGCTGTTTTGTTTAGCTATATTCATGGGTATTCATGTATGGTTCAATAACAATTAAATTTGAACTTGATTAACTGCAAGTTAAAAGAGTTTCCCATCATCAGAGGAGATTGTCTCCTCCCAACTGATTAAGATGTGATTCTCCTGCTTGTCTTTCATTATAAATAGGCCGCAAACTGCAAGCAGCCATTCTGTGCATTTTTCCTTTCCATGAATTGCTTGTGTCATAATTATTAATGGATCATCCCTTCTGTACTTTCCAACTTCCTCAACATGTTGTCTGGTTTAACCAAAATCACTTCATCCAGACTAAAAGGTAGCCATATTTTGCTCTTTGGATTCCATAAGAAATTTATCAAAACCCATCTTTGCAGCCATCATTTGTAAACACAAAATTTGTCTTCCCATATCTTTAAAAGGAATTGGGAACCCCTGCAATGACTTGAATTTATGCCCAGCACTGCCCTACTTTCTCTTCGATTTTTCCTCCTTGGGCATGCAGTGGACAACAATAGTTATGTAAGTTGAAGACTTATCACTTCCCAACCGATATTATAATTCCTGAATTTGACCTGGAGCTATAAAGATGAGGCAAAACTCATCCAGGATTAGAAACTAGTTCAATTCAGCATTCCTTTAATTGCTTATAATACTTACAGACTTTACACAAATCCCAATCTGCTATTCCTTTTAACACGTAGTTCCATTCCCACTTTAAATATTACACATAAATTTCCCTTTAACCCTAGATGATCTTGAACACTACTCACACATGATCAATCAGATTCCCTATGTGTACAGATAATCCTATCTGCGGTTCTCTTGCGAGTTGCTCGAGTTTACCATGTATATTCCTTCTTTACAAGTTGAAAGGCACACCGGTAAAACTTGATTGACACTAAACACATTCATCTATTCTCCATCTTTTTTATTGTGTTATTATAGCAGTTTTTTTACTTGCTATTAAATCAAATGGTGTTTTTCATTCCTATGAATATTATTGTCCTCTTAATTCTTCTCAAAAGTATCAAGGATTAACTTTATCCGTCATAAATATTTATATATATTAAGAATGTGCATTGGTGTCTTGATGCTACATGCAAGAAAAACAACATTCAATAATTATAAAGAAAAAATAATTATGTGAAAATAAATTTCGAAGTACAGACTCTGTACTTCTAACATATCAACAAATACACTCAAAAAATTCTATAGTTGTACCTTGGAGAACATTCTGACAGACTGCATCACTGTCTGGTATGGAGGGGCTACTGCACAGGGCTGAAAGAAGCTGCAGAAGGTTGTAAATCTAGTCAGCTCCATCTTGGGTACTAACCTACAAAGTACCAAGGACATCTTTAAGGAGCGGTGTCTCAGAAAGGCAGCGTCCATTTTTAAGGACTTCCAGCACCCAGGTCATGCCCTTTTCTCACTGTTACCATCAGGTAGGAGATACAGAAGCCTGAAGGCACACACTCAGTGATTCAGGAACAGCTTCTTCCCCTCCGCCATCCGATTCCTAAATGGACATTGAATCTTTGGACAGTACCTCACTTTTTTTTAATATGCAGTATTTCTGTTTTTGCATTTTTTTTCTTTTAATCTATTCAATATATGTAATTGATTTACTTGTTTATTTATTATTATTTTTTTTCTCTCTGCTAGATTATGTATTGCATTGAACAGCTGCAGCTAAGTTAACAAATTTCACGTCACATGCCGGTGATAATAAACCTGATTCTGATTCTGATAAAATGTTCGTAATACAAAAATTCAAATTTAGTTTTAATGTAATCTGACAGTACATATATAAACTAAGTGAAACAACTTTTCTCAGAACCACAGTGCACCCACAAAATACATATCACACACAGCACATAAAGTCAAAATATTATACTTTAAATAAGCTAATAAAGTATAATTCAAAATGCATGTAAAGTGCAGCACAGGTAAAGAATAAACAGTACAGTAAACAGTTCACTGTTCTAGTGATGAGACTTCGATGTTGGCAGGGTATTCATTGGTCTCACAGCCTGAGGGAAGAAGCTGTTACCCATTCTGGGAGTCCTAGTTCTGATGTTCCTGTACCTCCTTCCTGATTGCAATGGGTCAAAGAGATTACGAGATGGATGGTAGCAATCCTCAACATTACTTTGAGCCTTCATCTGCAAAGCTCTTGGTAAATACCACAGATAGTGGGGAGGAGACTCTGATGATCCTCACAACTGCTTTTACTGTTTTCTGTAGGGTCTTGTGGTCCAATGGCCGACAGCTTCTATACCACACAATGATGCAGCCAGGCAGGGCACTCTCGATGGTGCTCCTGTAGAAAGTTGTTAGAATGGGTACAGGGAGCCTTGCAGAGCTCAGTCTCCTCAGAAAGTGTAGACACTGCTGCGCCTTCTTGACTAGTGATGAGGTGTTGTAAGTATAGGTTATTGAGCCATTGATGAGCAATGGGGAGTGGTCAACCTGTGCCTTCCTGAAGTCCACAATCATCTCTTCTGTCTTGTCCACATTGATTCTCAGATTGTTATTCTCACACCATTTGACAAGCATCTCTATCTTCTCTCTGTATGTCAACTTATGATTGTCGTTGATAAGGTCAACCATTGTAGCGGTCCTTGGCAGCTTCTAGAGTAGGTTACATGGCTGGCACAACATTGTGGGCCGAAGGGCCTGTAATGTGCTGTAGATTTTCTATGTTCTATGTTCTATCATCAGCAAACTCGATGATGGAGTTTGAGCTGAATCTGACAGTGCAGTTGTGAGTCAGCAGTGGGGTTACCAATGCTCAGACTGATGGAGCTTGCCATGTTGCTGCCAACTAGGACAGACTGGGATCTTTTCATGAAGAAGTCCAAGATCCAGCTACAGAGAGGGGTGTTGAGTTCCAATGAGGACAGTTTACCTCCCATTCTCTGAGGGATAATCATGTTAAATGCCGAACGGAAGTCAATGAATGACATCCTGGTGTATGAGGCATTGGTTTCTAGGTAGGACAGGATATAGTGGAGGTCAGAGGCCATGGCATCATTAGTGTACCAGTTTGAGCAGTAGGCAAACTGGAAAAAGGTCCAATGTTGCTTGAAGGTTGAATTTTATACAATCCAGTACCAGCCACTGAATGTACTTCATGATAGTTGAAGTCAACACCATGGATGGTAATCATTTAGGCCAGTTATTGTCACTCTTTTGGGCACCAGAATGATGGTGACTGCCTTGAAGCCTGCAAGGATACGGGACTGTTTCAGAGAGATATTAAAGTTATCTGTTAGGACCTCTGCTGGTTGTGCCACACAGTTCCTCAGCACCTGACCAAGTACGTTGTCCGGCCCTGTAGTTTGCGTGGGTTTACCCTGGCTTACTCTCTCAGGAAGAGAGGGGACTTTCCTCAATGTCACATCATTCGACTTGTCAAATTTGCATAGAGAAAATTCAGCCTATCAGGAAGGAAGGCACTACTGCAGGATAGTTTTATAATCGGTTATGATTTGTATACCTTGCCACATGTGCCGCTTGTCCCTGGTGTCACAAAGGTGACTGTGGATTTCCTGTGCATTCTCATGCATTGCCTTCCTGATGGCAGAGGAGAGCACGAATCTTTCTAACTTTACCGCCGTCTGTCTCTTGATCTGAAGCCAGTGACCCGATCCTTAAGCAGTGCACAAATCTCTGCTTTCAGCCCTGGTTTCTGGTTTCCCTAGAAATGTAGTGCTTAATCACGGTAAAGTCCTCAAAGTATTTTCCTATGTAGGCAGTTACCGATCCTGTATATTTACCAATGTTGATGTGATGATTGTAGGTAGCCGCTTTCCTGAATATACTTCAGTCCCTGCTTTAGAACCAGTCCTGCAGTGCTGGCCAGGTCCTGATGTCCCTGTGAACTGATTTGACTTGTTTATCCAGTGAACTGTATGCAGGGATTAGCAAAATAGATACGTGTTCTGAGGGAGGGGTATGGCCTTGTGGCTCCATGAGCATTGGTATAAACCAGGTCTAATACATTCCCTCCTCTGGTTGAGAAGTTGATATGGTGGTAGAACATTGGCAGGACTGTTTTCAAATTGGCTTAATTGAATTCAACAGCAACATTGAAGATAATGAAAAGAAAATTTTCAATTTAAAACAGCATTATCAAAAGTGGATTAAACTATTTACTGTGCAGTATCTGAGGTAATAGATAGAGGGGATGGGGGAAGGGATAACTAGAGTGGTTGATCAGGTTACCTGCCTGGGGGAAGAAGCCTTAAAGGTGGTATAGTTATTGTTTGAATAGATTTTCTTCTGTTTGATCATTAACATATAAAGGAGCACTTAATGGGGAAAATTCTAGTTTTATCAATAATTTGAAAGGCTAATGAATGGAACTTACTCCAGCATTAACTTTGCATTAACAATTCCAAAGACTCTTGTGCATAAATCCAGACTTGTACTGAAGTTGTTACTTCTCAGTGATTTTGCAAACCCTCTAGACAGCCAGAACACAGAACTAGGAGATAACAGGCAAAACTTGAAACTTGCACAGATATATATGCGTATTCTCTTTCTTCGGGTTAGTATATAGTCCATTGTGTTTGTTTCTGAGTATGACTAACTTCCTGTCCACTCTTAGCATAGTGCTAAGAATTTATTTAAATAACATGTTGATTCCTTATTACATGCCGAGGATAATGCCTGGCCAACTTTATTTATGAAGATCTTGAAAGTGCCTTCACATTACAGAGACATGACCCCTTTCAATCTTCATTTTCTTTTGAGTTAATATTTTTTTCTGCAGTTGCAGCTGAAAAATATAGACAAGGTTTTAAGATCAAGCCTGTACCACCAAATAGTCAATATAAGTGGCATAGTTTGACATTAATGAGTTGTGGGATAAATGTCCACATCGTTCTGACATATATCTTTGGCTGTAAAGACATACAACTCAGAGCTATGGTATAAACAACCCATATTTCCTTTCTTTTGGGTTCTCATAGTTGAAAACCTTCCACCATCACTCATTACTCACAAGCACCATTTATAACTAAGGTTCTCTATGTTAATGTGAATCCAAAGAAATTTCCAAGATCCAATCTTCTGAATGATTGCTCAGCAACATTTCCTAATGTTGACAGAAAATTGCCTGACATTTCAAAATGACAAGGACGTGATTTGATTAATATGCCTTTGACTCTTCTAACTAATGCTCATTTTTAGTTCAATACACGAAGAATAAATTATTCTATCTATTCTATGATAATAGTCATTTTTGAAGTGTTCATGAGAAAATCAGGAGTTCCAGTTCTGAAAGGTGATAAAGTGACTTTTCTATTAACTGTTCTCAATTAATTTTAAAACTGAGGGACATAAAATCCAAATAATTTTAAATCAGAGCAGTACCAACAAAAAATAAGGAGAAGTTATATAATTTGGAGAATAATGCAGTCAGGAAGCATCTGTAGAAGCAGAAGCAGAGTTTAGTGTTTCCATTAATTATTTTTCAGTTGAATTGGATTAAGTGACAGATGAAAAAACAGTAAGTGCTTCAAGCACTCAGTAGATCCGGCAGTGTCTGTAGAATAAGAAACTGAATTTATGTTTCAAGTCAAAGTGCTTTCACCAGAACTGGGAAAGTGAGAGTAATAGGATGATGCCAAGGTTGCCATGGTGATTTTATTGTTTCTGGTGTTAAAGGTTAACAGATTCATGAAGGCTGTTGGAGGGAAAGGAAACAAAAGAATATTATAAAGGTGTGAAATACAGATGAGCTAATGCCAAGCCTGAAGCTGAAACACTATTGGACATGCCCAGCACATCAGTCAATGTCTTGGGAGAGAGATAAATATGAGTTCATATTACCTTTCATCTATTTCCTTTCATCCCCTCTTCTTCTGGCCAAAGCATAGTTATAGTTCCCTGATCTTCACTTTCTATACCAGTTTAAGTCTCAACAGATTGTTATTTGCAGTTTTTACGACTTTCAATGAAATTTCATCACCAAGCACATCTTCTTATCCTAACCTTTCAGCATTCCAAGGGGATATTTTCTCTGTAATTCTCTGGTTTGTTCCAACATCTCTACCAGCTGCACTTTTGCAATCACAAGAGGTGAAACTCTTATACTTTTATCTTGAAACATTCAGCCTTTCAGATGGAGTGACAATTCACTTAAACCTCTTCCAAAATACCATGTTGGATTTGTCGGTTTCCTCCGCAATGAAGAAATCAAATGCTGATTGGGTGAAATCATTGAGGAGCACCCTGTTTAGCCAGCAGGGATGATGCTGAACATAATCTTACCTGTCTCTTTAATTCTCCATCCTACTGCCAGACTGATTTATGCATTTGTGGCCTTGTGTACACTGATTCAATGTAAGTTTAAGAAACAGAAACTCATCATTAGTTTGCAAATATTTCAAACTTCAAGTCTTATTACTAAATCCAATAATTTTAGGTAAATTGCTTTCTCTGTATAGACTGTTAGCAAGGAGAGGCTGAGGAAAGGGCTAAATTGCTGTCAACAGGTTGAGTTGCAATGTAAAAGGTGGACAAAATCGAAACGAGTGAATACAGAACTGAAGGTGTCATATTTGACTGTGTGCAGTATACAGAATAAGGTAGATGAACTTGCAGCACAGTTGCAGATTAACAGGTATGTTGTTGCAGGCATCACTGAATCATGGCTGAAAGAAATTCATCGCTGGGAGTTTAATGTCCAAGGGTACACATTATATCGACAGGACAGGTAGGAAGGCAGAAGGGGCAGCATTGCTCTGTTGGTAAAAAAATGAAATCAAAAATAAAAAAAGAAGAACCAAGCCATTAGAGGTGACATAGGGTCAGAAGGTGTGGCAACGTTGTGGGTAGAGCTAAGGAACTGCAAGGGTTAAAAGACCCTGATGGAAGTTAATGACCCTTGAACAGTATATACAACAGTAGTAAGGATGTGGTCTATAAATTACGGGAGATAGAAAATGCATGCCAACAGGGCAATGTTACAATAGTCATGGGGGACTTCAATATTCAGTTAGATTGGGAAAGTCAGGCTGGTGCTGGATTCCAAGAAGTGAAATTTCTAGAATGCCTACAAGATGGCTTTTTAGAGCAGCTCATGGTTGAGTCCACTAGGGGATCAGCTATTCCAGATTAGGGCTGTCCAAAGAAACTGGAGAGCTTAAGATAAAGGAACTCTTAGGAATAAGTGATCATAATATGATAGAAGCAACACTTACAACATGCAGGAGGAACTCAGCAGGTCGGGCAGCATCCGTGGAAAAGATTAGTTGACATTTCGGGCCGGAACACTTCGTCAGGACTGTAGAGTGAAGGGGCAGAGGCCCTATGAAGAAGATGGGAGGAGGGTGGGAAGGAGAAGGCTGGTAGGTTCCAGGTGAAAAACCAGTAAGGGGAAAGATAAAGGGGTGGGGAGAGGAGGCAGGGAAGTGATAGGCAGGAAACGTGAAGAAAGAATAAGGGAAAACACAATGGGTAGTAGAAGGAGGCAGAACCATGAGGGAGGTGATAGGCAACTGGGGGAGGGGGCAGAGTGACATAGGGATAGGGGAAGGGAGATGGAGGGAATTACCGGAAGTTGGAGAATTCTATGTTCATACCAAGGGGCTGGAGACTACCTAGACGGTATATGAGGTGTTGCTCCTCCAACCTGAGTTTAGCCTCATCATGGCAATAGAGGAGGCCATGTATGGACATATCTGAATAGGAATGAGAAGCAGAGTTGAAGTGGGTGGCTACAGGGAGATCTTGTCTGTTGTGGCGGACAGAGCGGAGGTGCTCGATGAAGCGGTCCCCCAATCTGTCTCGGGTTTCATCGATGTAGAGGAGGCCGCACCGGGAGCACCGGATGCAATAGATGACCCCAACAGACTCACAAGTGAAGTGTTGCCTCACCTGGAAGGACTGTTTGGGGCCCTGAATGGTGGCAAGAGAGGAGGTGCAGGGACAGGTGTAGCATTTGCACTTACAGGGATAAGTGCCAGGTGGGAGAACAGTGGGGAGGGACGAATTCCTGCCAAAAACGGAGAGGGGTGGAGAGGGAAAGATGTCCTGTTGAAGGTGGTGGAAGGAGTGGAGGATAATGGAAAACCTCATCTTCGGAGCAGATGCAGCAGAGACGGAGGAACTGAGAATAGGGAACGGCAAAAATGAGGTTTTCCGTTCCAGGACATCTCAAATATCCTCTTTCTTTAAGAATCATGGTTTCCTTTCTGCCCTCACCCACATCTCCTCCATTTCCCGCACTTCAGCCCTCACCCCATCCTCCTGCCATCACAACAAGGACAGAGTTCCCCTTGTCCTCACCTACCACCCCACCAGCCTCTGGATCTAGCACATTATCCTCTGCAACTTCCGCCACTTTCAACAGGACCCCACCTCTAAGCACATCTTTCTCTCTCCACCCCTCAGCTTTCCGCAGGGATCAGTCCTTCTGCGACTCCCTGGTCCACACATCCCTCCCCACAGATCTCCCACCTGGCACTTATCCCTGTAAGCGCAAGTGCTACACCGGTCCCTACACCTCCTCTCTTGCCACCATTCAGGGCCCCAAACAGTCCTTTCAAGTGAGGCAACACTTCACTTGTGAGTCTGTTGGGGTCATCTATTGCATCTGGTGCTCCCGGTGCGGCCTCCTCTACATTGGTGAAACCCAACGCAGATTAGGGGACCGCTTCATCGAGCACCTCCGCTCCGTCCGCCACAACAGACAGGATCTCCCTGCAGCCACCCACTTCAACTCTGCTTCCCACTCCCATTCAGATATGTCCATACATGGCCTCCTCTATTGCCGTGATGAGGCTAATCTCAGGTTGGAGGAGCAACACCTCATATACCGTCTAGGTAGTCTACAGCCCCTTGGTATGAACATAGAATTCTCCAACTTCCGGTAATTCCCTTCCCCTCCCTTCCCATATCCCTATGTCACTCTGCCCCCTCCCCCAGCTGCCTATCACCTCCCTCATGGTTCCGCCTCCTTCTACCACCCATTGTGTTTTCCCCTATTCCTTCTCCACCTTTCCTGCCTATCACCTCCCTGCTTCCCCTCCCCCACCCCTTTATCTTTCCCCTTACTGGTTTTTCACCTGGAACCTACCAGCCTTCTCCTTCCCACCCTCCCCACTCCTTCTTTATCGGGCCTCTGCCCCTTCCCTCTACAGTCCTGACGAAGTGTTCCGGCCCGAAACGTCGACTGATCTTTTCCACAGATGCTGCCTGACCTGCTGAGTTCCTCCAGCGTGTTGTCAGTGTTGCTTTGACCCCAGCATCTGCAGATTATTTTGTGTTCATAATATGATAGAATTTTTTTTTTAGATTAGATGATGAGGACACGTAGTCCTCTTTTATTGTCATTTAGTAATGCATGCATTAAGAAATGATACAACGTTCCTCCAGGGTGATATCACAGAAACGCAAGACAGACCAAGACTGAAAAACTGACAAAAAACACATAATTATAACATATAGTTACAACAGTGCAAACAATACCGTAATTTGATGAAGAACAAACCATGGGCATGGTTAAAAAAAGTCTCAAAGTCTCTCGAAAGTCCCATCATCTCACGCAGATGGTAGAAGGAGGAAAACTCTCCCTGCCATGAGCTTCCAGCACCGCAAACTTGCCGATGCAGCATCTTGGAAGCACCTGACCACAGTCCGACTCTTGAGTCCGTCTGTAAACTTCGAGCCTCCGACCAGCCCTCCGACACCGAGTACCATCTCTGCCAAGTGCTTCGACCCCAGCCCCGGCCGCCAGCAACAGTCAAAGCCGAGGAACTGGTGCCTTCCCCTCTGGAGATTCTCGATCGCACAGTAGCAGCGGCAGCGAACCGGGCATTTCAGAAGTTTCTCCATATGTTCCTCCGTGCTGTCACATCTATCTCCATCAAATCAGAATTGTGCACGGCATTCTACTTGCAAATACAATATCATTCACCGGAGAGGCCGTGCGCGCTGCATTGTGCCGCCATCTTTTCCTCCCTCCTTATTCACCTGAAAATTGAGAAGAAGAACCTAAAGTCAGATATATCAATATTACAGTGGGGTAAAGGAAATTACAGATGCATGAGAGAGGAGCTGTCAAAATTGATTGGAAAAGAACATTAGCAGGGATGACAACAGAACAGCAACAGCTGGAATTTTTGGGAGCAACTTGCAGAATATATAAATCCCAAAAAGGAAGAAGTATTCTTGAGGCAGGATAACACAACTTTGGCTAACAAGAGAAGTCAAAACCAGCATAAACGCCAAAGAGAGGGCATAAAATAGAACAACAATTAGTAGGAAGTTAGAGGATTGGGAAGCTTTTAAAAATCAACAAAAGGCAATTATAAAAGCCATAAAGAAGGAAAGAATATAATACAAAAGTAAGCTAGGCAATCATATTAAAGACGATACCAAATGTTTCTTCAGATATATAAAGTGTAAACGAGAGGCAAGAGTAGGCATTCGACTGCTGGTAAATATTGGTGGAGAGGCAATAATGAGGACAAGAAATGGTGGATGAATTGAATAAGTATGTTGCATTATTCTTCACTGTGGAAGACACTAGCAGTATGCTAGAATTTAGGTAGTGTCGGGGGATAGAAATATGTGAAGTTGCCATTACCAGGGAGAAGATTCTTGGGAAACTGGAATGTCTGAAGGCAGATAAGACACCTGGATCAAATAGTCTACACCCCAGAAAGAGATGTAGATATTGTGGAGGCATTAGTAATGATGTTTCAACAATCTATTGATTCTGGTATGGCCCAGTGGACTGGAAATTTGCAAATGTCACTCCACTCCTCAAGAAGGGAGAGAGGCAGAAGAAAGGAAATTATAGGCCAGTTAGTCTGACCTCAGTGGTTGGGAAGATTTTGCAATTGATTGTTAAGGATATGGTTTGGGGATCCTTGGAGGCACATGATAAAATAGGCCACAGTCAGCATGATTTCCTCAGGGGTAAATCTTGCCTGACATATTTGTTAAAATTCTTTGAAGAAATAAGCAGGACAGACAAAGGGGAGTCGGTTGATATTCAGTACTTTGGTTGATACTGAGTACTTCAATATTCATAAGGCCTTTGACAAAGTGCCAAACATGAGGTTGCTTAACAAGTTAAGAACCCATATGCTATTACAGGAAAGATTACATAGATAACCGATTGGCAGGAGACGAAGAGTGGAAATAAAAGGAGCATTTTCTGGTTGGCTGCTAGTTTCTAGTGATTTTCCAAAGGGGTCTGCGCTGTGACCACTTCTTGCTTTAAACATTGTATTTCAATGATCTGGATGAGGGAATTGATGGCTTTATAGCCAAGTCTGCAGATTATACAAAGATCGGTGGATAGACTTAAACAGATTAGGAGAATGGGCAAAGAAGTGTCTGATGGAATACAGAGTCAGAAAGTGTATGGTCATACATTTGATAGAAGAAATAAAAGTGGAGCCTATTTTCTAAATGGAGAGAAATTTAAAAAGACTGATATGCAAAGGGATTTGGGAGTCCTTGAGCAGGATTCCCTAAAGGCTATTTTCCAGGTGGATTCAGTGTTGAGGAAGACAAATATGATGTTAGTATTCATTTCAAGAAGACAAACATATAAAAGCAAAGATGTAATGTCAAGTTTTTATACAGCACTAGTGAGGCCTCATTTGGAGTGTTGTGAGTAGTTTTGGACCCCTTATCTAAGAAAGGATGTGCTGACATTGAAGAGGGAAAGAAGTTCACGAAAATGACTACTGGATTGAAAGGCTTGTCATTTGCGGAGAGTTTGATGGTTCTGGGCCTCTGCTCGCTGAAATTCAGAAGAATCCTGCGGCGTCCTCTTAGAACAGGGATGAGGAGGAATTTCTTTAGCCAGGGAGTGGCAAATCTGTGGAATTCTGTGCCACAGGCAACTGTGGAGGCCAAGTCATTGGGTATATTTAAGGCAAAGTTTTATTGATTCTTGATCAGTCAGGACATGAAGGGATACAGGGAGAAGGCAGGAGACTAGGGCTTAGAGGGAAAGTAGATCACCCATGATGAAATGGTGGAGCAGGTACGATGGGCCAAATGGCCTAATTCTGTTTGTAAATCTTACATACTTATGGTCTTATGTATCAGAACTGGTCATTCTGCTGTAAGTTTGTCCAGCTATAATATTAATGTATTTTTCTCTCTTCACATCCTAGCACTTTCAGCATTCTCTTTTTGGTTTAAGATTGAATATTGCTTCTGATCTGCATTTCACAGCTTTAATAAACCCCTTTGGTTATTTTGACCCTCTTAATTTCCATCCTCAAGCTATTACTCAGGTGGCTTCCTAAATAATTAATCATGTTAGCAGTCCTGGTCTTACTCTATCACAGATACTCCCTTTATCTTGTACATCCCTCCCTCACCCTCTCTGCATATTAAAACCCTCCTAATTTTCTCAGTTTCCTACTTCCAATGAAGGACCTTCCATCAAAACATGAACAATATCTTTCTCCACAGATGTTGCCTGGCCTAATGAACTTCAATAGCATTTTCCATTTTTCTATCAGATTTCCAGTATCTGCAACTTTAAAAAATTCTATGTTAGAGATTAAACCTAGTCTCAGCATGAATGGAGGAAGAAAGAACATGGGGGAACTATGTAATAATGGGGGATGAAGGATGATATAATTATCAAAATAAGGGATAGTGCAAAGCAGAAGGGTTAAAATAAGAACAGAAGTTCTGTAGTTTAAGAAGCTTATGAAAAGTTAATGTAGCTCAAAGACATCATGTAGCTGCATCCTCCAATTATGTATTTGACTCTCTCTACTCATTTCAGATTAAAACAACGCCCCCATATTTTCAGATGATTAATAATCATGGTGACTCTGCTATCTCTATATACAGTATAATTCCTCGAGACACAACTTCTGTTTGTTTATTTGTCTATTTACCATAAGTTCATAAGATATAGGAGAAGAATTAGGCCATTTGGCCCATCAAATTTTTTCCACAATTTCATCAACACTGATCCAATTTTCCTCTCAACCCCAATGTCCTGCCTTATGTTTGTATCCCTTCATTTTCTGACCAATCAAGAATCTATCAATCTCTGCCTTAAATATACGTTAGGACTTGGCCTCCTCAGCTGCCTGTGACAAAGAATTCCAAATTCACCGCTCTCTGGCTGAAAGAAATCCTCATCTCTGTTCAGAAAGGATGCCCCTCTATTCTGAGGCTGTGACCTCTAGTCTTTGACTCTCCCATCATAGGAAACATCCT
Source organism: Mobula birostris (assembly GCF_030028105.1). Taxonomy (NCBI): domain Eukaryota; kingdom Metazoa; phylum Chordata; class Chondrichthyes; order Myliobatiformes; family Myliobatidae; genus Mobula; species Mobula birostris. The sequence continues at coordinate 137,068,784 of NC_092376.1, forward strand.
CTCCACATCCATTCTATCAAGGCCTTTCACCTTTTGAGATGGTTCAATGAGGTCACCCCTCATTCTTCTGAATTCTAGTGAATACAGGTCCAGAGCCATCAAATGTTCTTCATATGACAAGCCATTCAATCCTAGAATCATTTTCATGAACTTCCTTTGAACCCTCTCCAGTTTCAGCACATCTTTTTTTTAAGATAAGAGGCCCTAATCTACTCATAATACTCCAAGTGAGGCCTCAGTAGTGCTTCTACTCCTCTGGAAATGAATGTTAATATCTCATTTGCCTTCCTTACCACAGACTTAACCTGCAATTTAACCTTTATGTAATCCTGCACAAGGACTCCCAAGTCCCTTTGCACCTCAGATTTTTTGTATGTTTCTCTCCATTTAGAAAATAGTCAACCCTTTCATTTCTTCTACCAAAGTGCATGACAATACACTTCCCAACACTGTATTCTAACTGCCATTTCTTTGCCAATTCTCCTAATCTAAGTCCTTCTGTAGCCTCTCTACTTCCTCAAAGCTATCTGCCTCTCCACCTATCTTCATATTGTCTGCAAACTTTGTAACAAATCCATCAATTCCATCATCCAAATCACTGACATATAACATAAAAGGAATCAGTCCCAACACAGACGCCTGTGGAACACCACTCGTCACTGGCAACCAACCAGAAAAAGCTCCCTTTATTCCCATTCTTTGCCTCCTGCCAATCAGCCACTTCTTTATCCATGATAGAATCTTTCCTGTAATACCGTGGGTTCATAGCTTGTTAAGCAGCCTCACGTGTGGCACCTTGTCAAATGCCTTCTGAAAATCCAAGTATATAACATCAACTGATTCTCCTTTGTTGATTGTGCTTGTTATTTCTTCAAAGAATTCCAACAGATTTACCAGGCAAGATTTTCCCAAGATTTTCCCATGCTGATTAAGGCTCATTTTATCATGTGCCTCCAAGTACCCCGAAGTCACATCCTTAACAATCGACTTCAACATCTTCTCAACCACTGAGGTCAGACTAACTGGCCTGTAGTTTCCTTTCTTCTGCATCTCTCCTCTCTTGAGTGGAGTAACATTTGCAATATTCTAGTCTTCCAGAACCATTCCAGAATCTAGTGATTCTTGAAAGATCATTACCAATGCCTTCACAATCTCTTCAGCCACCTCTTTCAAAACCATGGGATATATATCATCTAGTATAGGTGACTTATGACCTTCGTACCTTTCAATTTCCCAAGAACCTTCTATCTAATAATGGTATCTTCACACACTTCTTGACCCCTGACACCTGGAACTTCCACCATTCTGCAAGTGTCTTCTGCAGTGGAGACTGATGCAAAATATTCACTCAGTTCATCCACCATTTCCCTTTCCAACATTATTACCTCTCCAGCATAATTCTCCAGCTGTCCAATATTCACTGGAGCCTCTCTTTTACACTTTATATATCTGAAGAAACTTTTGGTATTGTTAATTATTGGCTAGCTTTTTGTTGTATTCTATCTTTTCCTTCTTAATGTCTTTTTTAGTTGCCTTCTAGTGGTTTTTAAAAGCACCCAATCCTCTAACTTCCCATTAATTTTTGTTCTATTATGTGCCCTTTCTTTGGTTTTTATGTTGGCTTTGACTTCTCTTGTTAGCCACAGTTTTGTCACCCTGCTTTTTGAATACTTCTTCTCCTTTAGGATCCATATATCCTGTGCCTTCCTATGGGCTCAACCAAGGGCTGCTCTAAAAAGCCGTCTCACAGGCTCTCTAGGAATTCTACCTCCTGGAATTCAGTACCAACCTGATCCAATCTACCTGCATAATGAAATCCCCCATGACTATTTTAACATTACCCTTTTGGCATGCATTTTCTATTTCACATTATAATTTGTAGTCAACATCCTTACTACTGTTTGGGGGCTTGTATACAACTCCCATCAAGGTCTTTTACCCTTGAAATTCCTCAGCTCTATGCACAGTGATTCAACGCCTTCCAACACTATGTCACCTCTTTCTAATGATTTGACTTTATTTTTTACAGAGCAAAGCCGCCCCCTGTCAGCTTGCCTATCCTTTTGATACAACATGTATCCTTGGAAGTTAAGCTCTCAACTATAATTTTCCTTCAGCCATAATTCAGCAATGCCTACAACATCAAACCTGCCAATCTGCAACTGTGGTACGAGTTTATCGACCTCATTCTATATACTGTGCGCATTCAAATATAACACCTTCCATCCTGTATTTGCCATTTTCGATTTTGTCCGCCTTTTATGTTGCAACTCATCCTGTTGAATGAAATTTTTCCCTATCAACAACCTCTCCTCATTACACATTGCGTCTGTTTGTAAACTAGCTACTTCATTTTCAGCATTATTATCTGCCTTTCCTACGATACTTCTTGCATTGAAGTATCCGCAGCTCAGGAAACTAGTTGCAATATGTTCAACCTTTTGATTCCTAACTTTGTCTGAGGTCTTAACAACATCTGCCTCTTAACTATTCTGGCACTCTCATTCCCACCCCCCTGAAACTCTAGTTTAAACCCTACCACGCAGAATTAACAAAACTTCTCTCTATGTTTTTAGTCCCTCGCTTCTTCGGGTGCAAACCATCACTTCTGCACAGGTCCCACCTTCCCTGGAAGAGAGCCCACTGATCCAAAAATCTTATGTCCTCCCCCCTGCACTGACTCCTTAGCCATGTATTAAACTGTATAATCTTCCTAGTTCTGGCCTCACTAGTGTTCCCTTTTCTTTCCACCATCATCACGATCTCTCACCACTGTCTCTGTGCATGCATATTGATGATCCTACTTTTTCTCTCACACTTGCTGATTACACCGTTAAGTTCATAATTTGTGAAAGTTAAACATAAATCACAGTAAAATAAAAACTATTTGGAAATAATGATCTACTTTAAAAAATCTTAAAACTCTGCTGTACTTGCATTAGGAGAATACTTGCAGTATTCCATTTTGCTTCAGAACGTTAAATGAATCTACTCCTATAATGCCAGTCCTTCGGAAGGCAAAATATTTTCCAAAGCAGAGCAACAGAAAAAAAAATGCTGCAAACCACAAAAAAGTTAATTTGTCGGTTGTAATGGAAGAGAGACAGAAAGTAATAGATAGGCAGAAATTTAGAGTATTTCAACACTTGGAGTCACGGAACTGAAATGAAATGATTAAATTCTTTGACATTCAAGAGCCCAAAATTGAATGAACCATGGTATCTATATGAACTATCAGTGTAGAAAAGATTGCAAAGATAGAGAGAGAGAGAGAGAGAGAGTCAGACCTACCCAAGGAATTGAATACAGAATTTTCAAACTGAGGCATTGCTCAGTAGAGATTTAGTTCAGGTCAGGAAGCCACAGGCTTCACCAGACTTTCAAAATCAGGGAATAACATATTGTAAATAGATGAGGACAAACATTTGTAGAATTAGCGGAGTGATTCAATTAATGGAAAAGTAGGAGAGAATGGTAATAATTCAGTATAGGACTATGCTAATTAGCCTAAGAATATTAGGAAAATGAGTAAAATTACACAATAATTTACATACTATTATGCACATTAACCAATTTTCCTTACAACACCTGTTATTCAGCAAACACGAGGAAATCTACAGATGCTGGAATTTCAAGCAGCACACATAAAAATTGCTGGTGAACGCAGCAGGCCAGGCAGCGTCTATAGGAAGAAGTACAGTCAACGTTGTGGGCTGAGACCCTTTGTCAGGACTTAGTTAAATTCAGCAATTTACATCCCTCCTCCTACACACTTATCAGTTTGACAATTTCTTTCTCCATTCTTTTTCATGATTCTTCTTTCCATCTATTACAGCCGCTCATTTTGATCCTGAAGCGGTTTATGTTCCCGGCCGATAGTTCTCTTCCATGACTGAAGTCAGTGGCCTGTACTTTCCCTAGATACATGTGAAGTTTGCCCAGCATATTAATGTCTAAATGATAATGAGGCAAATGGAGATAGTCTTCCCCAGATTTACTAACCAATGCGGTACAGATGATGAATTGTTGAAGATTATTGGGATTCTACCTCTTGGTGAAGGGAGAATGGAGAGATCCCAGTGAGGAGGTGGCAAAACAGAGGTGATTCACACAGCATACAATACTCAGTCATGTTGATATGATATCAGTGAGAAAACATGATCATCTGGTAAATTGCAAAATTCATACTCAGTCAGGACTAATCATGCCATTCATTTCCTCCTGGCCTCCATTTTGTATCATCTGATAATGGATTTCTCAAACAACCTGTCTTTGAAGCAAGTTCCTTCTGGTGGAGAACTGACAATTGTACATTTTGTCATTCTTTAGTGAGCTGAGGTGGACATCTATATTTTCATCTAAAAGCTCATCATCCACAACTAAAAATAAGCAAACTGTGATGGTGGGAAATAATAATGAAGGGCTAAAGGATATCCTTGCTGAGCTCTGCTAGATGGACACAGATGTCACACGATGAGGGCCCCTGATGAATCGAATAATGATTTAACAGCAGAGGAAAATCTACAACAAATTTATAAGCCTCACTCTCAAAGAGCTGTTAACTGTATTCTTTGACCATCTTTCCATCTTTCCATAACATCCACAATTAAATAAAATAGAGCCATTGAGTACAACAGCACAAAAACCACCGATCTTCACCAATCTAGTCCATGCCAGCTTAGTTTTCAGCCTGGTCCCATTAACAGCATGTGAACCATAGTCTTCCATATCTCTCCGTCCATGTATCTATTCTGACTTATATTGCAATTGAACTCACTTCCAGTGGCAGCTCATTCCACACTCTCACAACCCTCTGGCTGAAGAAGTTGTCCCTCAGATTTCCCTTAACTATTTCACCTTTCACCATTAACCTACGACCTCTAGTTCTAGCCTCACTCACACTGAGGTGAAAAGGCCTGCATGTATTTATCCTATGTATAGTAATAATTTTGTGTACTCCAGGGAGTAGACTCCTAACCTGTTCAACCTATCCCTGCAACCCAGTTCTCAAGTCCCAGCAAAATCCCAGTGATTTGCATCCCTTCTCCTATACACTTATCAGTCCCAGTAATTTTCTCCACACTCTTTCAAGCTTACTGATATTTTTGCTGAAGGTAGGTCACCAGAACTGCAAACAATACCCTAAATTTGGCTTCACTAACTTCTTGAGGAACTTCAACATACTATCCCAACTTCTGCACTCAGTGCTCTTATTCATGAAGGCTAATGTGCCAATAGCTCTCTATATAAGCTGCATTGCCTCTTTCAAGGAATAATGCATTTGTATTCCAAAGTCCCTTTGTTCTCTGGCACACCTCAGTGACCTACCATTCACTGCGGAACTCTTAACCCGATTGTTCTCCCAAAGTGCAACACCTCACACTTGTCTGTAGTAAATTATATCTGCCATCATTCAGCCCATTTTCCCAGCTGGTCCAATTCACTTTGCGAGCGTTGACTGCCTTCTTCACTGTCCACTACACTCCCAATCAATGGTGTCATGCTCAAATTTGCTGATTGTCTTCGCTACATTATCTAAATCATTAATATTATGGTGTTCCAGCGGATGTGGTGAAGAGGATTCCTGGTGTCAGCACTACTTATTGCTCCTGTTTTAAAATGTGTTTGTGGAATTAGGGGGGATGTTCAAGTTCATTTATTGTTACATTTTAGCTTGGATTTTGCAGTTATTTGCGTGTGCGTTTGTAGGTCACCCTGACTATAACTAGGTGTTTAATAATCACCTCCCCCATCTGAATGAGACTGAGCTGTTCTCACCGAGCAATGGTGCTCTATCTGTTATTGTGCTTGTCGGAATAAAAACAGAGGTTGAGATAAACAAGCTCTTCTCATCTGTCATCATGGAACGGATGCTCGCCACGTTGGTGTCAGGATTGGGATTACACATTGATGGCGAGTTTGCAGAGCTATGATGTTGGGTGGGGCACCTTAAAAACTGGGAAATAAGTTGAAGGACCGAGCGGTATATCTTTCCCGCACCCCCGACCCAGGCTTCCGAAGACAGGACGATGGTCCGGAAGGAAAACGTAGGAAACAAGCATCATGCCTCCCCAAAGAACCCCAATGGGGCAAGCATTCCCTGCCCCTTAACATGGTGGAGCGCCTCGCTTGCCTCCCTCGCAGGAGTCCAGGACACCACAGCAATGGAAGGATGGGCAATATGGAGGACCAACTAGTCCCACCAATTAAAGCTACCAAGTCCACTGTGAAGCTCCCCAGATTCAATGGCACCAGTCACCTGGAGCCTTACCCAGCACAAGTCAAACTTGCGGCATGGCACAATGGGTGGCCTGTGGGCCCTCCTCGACCTAATGCCAGCTGAGCAGAGAGACTACAGGGCCCTTGGAGTGGTGCTGAAACAGTGGCAACATGACTGACAGCACCATCATGGCTGGACGAGGCGCTGGCAGAGGTGGAGAAGGCAGAAGCAATTTTAGTCCCCAACGCGTTCCAGCATTGGCCTGCATGCCGCAACCTGGGCTTGTGTCACTGAGGCGGAGGAGGAAACTGATGAGGAGGAGCCCCTGAGACAGTTCCGACCAATGTTGCGCTGGCACTGTCACATGGGGCCAACCTTCACCATCATCCGTCTGGGTGTGCTTCCCAAAATGGACCGTCTGGGTGGATAACAATGGCAATCCAGCTGCCTACGGTCACCGACGACTGTGTGGTAATGAGGTGGAGGTGGTGGCTGCGCGTTGCAGTGGGGAACAGCACAGCAGAGCATGAGGTGTGGCTCGCTGGCATCCAAGAGTTCTGCACCATTGGACTGGACCTGCTGTCCCGCTGAGGGGCCCATGTGGATGCGCCGATGACAGCACACTACCTTGGTGCTGAAGCCGTGACTCTCCAGCATGGCAGCTCCAGAAAGCGGACCAGGCGGGTGCAGCAATAACCACCACCAGTTTCACAGTAGCCTGCCACAGTGCAGCACTACCCGCAGCAGCCCAACTCACACAGCACAACCAGGACCAAGTGGTGGTGGCGGCTCTTCATGTGACAGTCGCCGGCAAGGTAGACCTCCCACCATTGATCTCATTGAGCAGGTGAATGATCCCATGCAGGCCCGGGTGAGGGGATGGCTGAACGTGGGATGGTGGCCAGGGTAGGGGGAGGTCTCTGCCCTGATCCAGAGACCAAAGCTCTATACTCTCAGTGGGCTCATTAGATATGCATGACTGGTTTCTATTCTGGCAGTGGCAGTTTCCCGATGGCAACAGACATCTCCTGCACACGATGGTCCTCATGGGGCTGTGCATGGGTTGGTGGGGGTGGGCAATTTCGGAGTTTCAAAGATGTTGGGCAAGCCGTGCGAATGCTTCAATTGGCCTGGGTGCAGACAGTATGCGGAGCTGTTCGTGCACTGCTGCAATGCTTGCGCATCCCAGAAGGGGCCAGGCCACCGGCCTAGGGAACCAATCCAGCAGTACCTGGTGGGGGCCTCAATGGAGTGTGTAGGGATTCAACTTTGAGGTGCAGGTGTTTGGTGAGATCTGCAAAGTGGCTGGGAATCACCAAAACACGGAGCGCCCCCTTTCACCCGCAGAGTGATGCGCTAATGGAACATCTTAACCGCACTCTGACAAAACAGCTCGCCATCCTTGTCAGCTAGCACCAGCGTGATTGGGATCGCCACCTACCCCTGGTATTGTGGGCATAGCAGACAGCACTTCAGGAGAGCACCAGCTATATGCCAACCATGCTCATGTTCAGGCCGGAGCCGCGCATGCTGGTGGATCTGGTGTTTGGTCCCCCTTCCCAATCCTGAGATTCCTGGCAGTACCTCCGGGGCACCTGTGGGCTGTTCACAATGCAGCTCGGCAGAACAATGCCCAGCCAGTGGCTGCCAAAAATGGGCTTATGATGCCCACAACTGGAGACAGAACTTTACTGTGAGGGTCTGAGTATAGGGCTACTGCCCCTCCCAGAAGAAAGGACTTCATTGCCAATCTGGAAAGCTACTGGGAGGGACCAGGAGGGGCGCTCGACCACATTTCTGGTGTGGTATATCAGGTACAGTTGCCTGAGCGGCAGAAGGCAGTCATACTGCACCATATTGGCCCTGCCTCACGCCTCACCGACTGGCACCTTCCCTGGGGGGGGGGGGGGTGCTACAGACACTCCCCCCCTCCACAGTGCCCTAGGTGGCAGTGTTGACTATCTCTGGGACTTTTGTTGTGGTCTCTGGAGTTAATGGGGGTGGCTGACCCTTCTGCTGGGGGGCAGTGTGGCATTCCGGGGGGGTGGGGGGAAATGGTCAACAGCTTACCCCAGCATTCCTGGTGGCCAGCACTGCTTATTGCCCTTGTTTTAAAATGCATTTGTGGAATTATGAGTGGATGTTCACACTTATTGTTAAATTTTAGCTTGGGTTATACAGTTATTCGCTTGCGTGTTTGTGGATTACCCTAGCTGTAACCAGGGTGGATGATAATCGCCTCGCTTATTTCTAAGAGACTGAGCAGTTCTCTCCTAGTGAAGGTGCCCTGTCTGTTATCCTGCTTGTCACAATAAAACCAGCAGTTGAGATATACATGATATTCTTGTCTATCATTATAGAGACCAAATGTTCACCGCAATATAAACGATATACGACATTGGACCCAGCACCCAGAGAAGTTCACCTAAAATAGAAAATGACTGATGTCATAAGGCAATGCATTCAAATCAATCCACTTGGGTATCTAATGACCAATGTGCAAAATGAATGCAAAATAACTTGCACCTAACATTGGTCATTGGATACTTCTGTATTCACATTGTAGAGGATCGCTGAACTCATGTATATTTCCTTATGACATAGAAGGAGGACATTCAGCCCCTTTCCTCCATGCAGACTCTCAGAGCAATTTCTTCAATCCCATTCCTTTGCATATTGCCCTGTAAACAATTGACACTTGCGTATCCAACAAACTTCATCCTGATTCACCTTCCATACACCAGCAGTAACTTACAGCAGGCTATTATACTACAAAGTCCCTGGCTTTCAGATATATGAGACAACCATAACACAGAGAGGGGAATCAGAGTCACAGGGGAAATGTGCAAGCAGACCATAGAGGTCAAAACTGAGCCCAGAGCCCCAGAGCTGTGAGAACCAGCACAGGTGCTGCATTATCGCGGCCCCAAAGTTCACAATGTTGTTCTCTAGCAGTGTGATAAGAATGATGCGTGAAAGAAAAAGACATTGGGGAGGGACGACTTTTTGTATGCAGCTCCCAAAGAAATCATCAAATGCTCCTAGCTGCAATTACTACAGCTAAATCCGTAGCCACACACTCTTTGCTCAAAAGTAACTTTGCTTCAAAATATTTAAAAGATCTACTGACCTTCAGAGTCTGCAGGCTTGGGACTCCAGAATACTCATGGAGAGAGTTGAGTAGTTGGAAGCTCAGGAAACATTACAGAAGAGGATTGCAGATAAAACTGAAACACAGGGCCTTAATGTACCACTAAACCTCCTTCACTCACCTAGCTATTTCACTGTACGCAGGCTCTGGAAAATGAAATTGAAGACCTCAGAACAAGATTGAAATACCAGAAGGATTGAGGAACTATTGCTTACTCTGCTTCAGAAAATATGTTCACATCCAGCAATCCAGACAACACTGCAGCCTGAACACTTTCCCATGCACCACATGGGCCAAGGTGTGGCATCAAGTAAAGGCAGAAGTGGCAGTGTTTGCTTCATAATTAACGCATCATGGTGTGCAGACATGACAATTCAGTCTCAGTCCTGCTCCCCAAAACTGGAACATCTGATGGTCAAGTGCCATCTGTTCTATGCATTGAGGGAGTTCTCTGCCATTATCCTGGTTTCTTTTTTTGTAATTTATTTCTTATTGAAGTTCATCATCAGACAAACGCTTCCGTAAGATGTATTTCAGATACTGTACATATATATCATATAATCATATTTGTCACAAATCTCCACATAATACTTATCTGAGGTATACACTTATGGAAAGGAGAGGAAAGAAAGAACAATCGAAAGAAGAAAACTACGTACAAAGTAGGGAGTGTTCTTTTTTTTAACAACATATTCACTGACTTGCGAGAATAAAATCAGGCCTATGAGGTGTTATGTAGTTAAACCATTTTTCCCAGTATGAATAAAATTGTTCCAACTTATGATTAACAGATGCTGTTATCTTCTCCATTTTGTAAATGTCCATTGTAATTTCCATCCATACATTTAAAGTTGGGCTCTCCTGTGATAACCATTTCCTGGTAAGGGTCTTTTTACCAGTCACCAGCAGTATATTCATTAAATATTTATCTCTTTTCAACCATTCTTGAGGTATGTACCCAAAATATATGGTCTTACTCTCTAGGGTATTTCACATTTAAAGATGTCTTGTAGGGCATTATGTATCCCACTCCAATAGTCTTTGATAACGGGGCATTCCCAGAAAATATGATAATGGTTTGCATTTTGATTTCCACAATTTTTCCAGCAAACAGGGAGGTTACTATCATAATTGGATTTCTGAGAGGGTGTAATAAAATATTTTATCAAATTTTTCCATCGGAACTCCCTCCATTTCTGTGAACTGGTACACTTCCATTGATACCTCCATATTATTGTCCAGTCTTCCTCAGATATTATTATCTCTCCTTCCTTCTCCCATTTTGTTTTAATGTATGAAGTCAAATGTGTTTTAAAATTTGATAAACCCTTATACACGCTTGAAATGATTCTACTACCGTTGTCTGAATTATATGCTTTTCTAAATAGCTCTATCAGAGATGTATTGCCTTGGTTACATTTTTAACCATCCTATTAACATACTGTCACATCTCTCAATACCAGTAAAAGTCTTGTTTTTCCTAACAAGTGTTTCTTTTTGAACATTTCAAAACTGAACAGTGTTCCTTCTTTCATTATATTGCAAATAGTTGTTATTCCTTTAGCTGTCCAGTCCTTAAATCTAGCATCCAATTTATTCGGCATAAAATCTGAGTCATATGCACACCATTTAAGATTTGTAATGTCTCTCTCTAGTTTATATTCTTTTATAATAGTTTTCCATATTTTAAGAGTCCATTTCACCCACGGGTTATCAATAGTGTTGATGTAACTTTGTAGGTTGTTATCAGCCAAAATTGCCTGTATGGGGATGGAAAGTATCCTCTCCTCAATGTTTTTTCATTGAGTGTCATATGATGGGTTGCACCAGCATATCACAACTCTCAAGTGTGCTGCAACTGTGTACATGCATCTATTAATGCTTCTGGACACATCTTCAGTGATGTTCCTGGAATCATCGGGTGTTTCGGGTCTTTCAACATCATACAACCTCCTCCAGGTGACTCAGCCGGGGCTGATCAGACCCCAGCTTGTGTACTGATGACTAGCTACTTATGACTCCATGGCTCCCCTCTTTTGAGCCACAGCCATCTTGAGGCCTTCTCTGCCGCATCAGTGGTACTGCGGATGGCTCTACTCTTCCTCTCTCCCTCGATGCCCAAAATGCTGAAGGCTCTAACTAAAGAAGGAGCCATGAATCCCCTACAACCAACCTCCACTGGGAGACACCTCGCTCTCCATCCAGCCTGCTCACAGTTGCTGACCAGTCCTGCATACTTGGAGAGCTTCCTTTCAAAGGCCTCCTCCAAGCTATCTTCCCATGGGACTGTCAGCTCCAGCAGCACCACTTGCTTAGTAGACTCAGACACTAGGACAATGTCTGGTCGCAGGGTGGTGGCTGCGATATAGTTGGGGAACTTCAGCTGTCCTTCGAGGTCCACCAACAGCTGCCAGTCCCTTTCAGAGGTCAGAATGCCTACAGATGTTCTTTTGGCAGGTATTGGCTGCTCCCCAGCTCTGACAAAATAATAATCTCTAAGAGAAGGTAGGCCCCATTCCCCCTTTTCCTTGGCTAACTGCAAAGTTTTAAGATGAACCCTAGGCCTTTTACCTTGCTATATATATATATATCTTGATAGCATCCTGTTCCATTCATTGAACTGATTTTGGTTAATCTCTATTGGTAGGGCCTGAAAGAGATATGGTAGTCTGGGCAGTATATTCATTTTAATAGATTCAATCTTTGAACTGAGACCAAGAAAAGAAATTAGGTTCCATCTTGTTATATCTTCCTTAATATTTTTATATATAAGCTGATAATTGCAATTCTGATCATTTTGCCAAATCATTTGGTATAATGATGCCCAAATATTTAACAGACTCTGTTTGACATACCCAAGGATATCTACTTTCAATTTCTCTTAGTGGGCTATAGTTATATTAAAGTAGTTGGGTTTTATCTATGTTGATCTTGTATCCTGATAATTGGCCATATTGTTCAAAGGATTGCATCAATTTAGGTAAAGAGTATGTTGGCTGCCCTAGGTAGATCAAAATGTCATCCGCGCAACAGGCCAATTTATGCTCTGTCCCTTTAATAGTAATTCCCTGATATCTTCATTTTGTCTGATGTATTGAGCTAATGGTTCCAGATATAACGCGAAGAGTAGCGGTGACCATGCACAACCCTGTCTTTTGCCCCTTTCTAGGATAAAACTATCAGATAAATATCCATTGATTTTAATCCTAGCAGTAGGATTGCTGTATAGTGCCTGTACAGTTTTAATAATTGCGTCATGTAGACCAAATCTATGTAAAACTCTGTAAAGAAAATTCCAATTAACCAAATTAAATGCCTTTTTAGCGTCCACGCTTATCAGTATTACTTCAATTTCATTTTTTTTTTGATGATCCATAATGTGAAGTGTCCTTTGTATATTGTCTTCTGTTTGGCGTTGTTGTATAAAACCTGTCTGATCATTATGTATCAGTGTGGGTAGAAACTCTTCTAATTGTTTGGCCATGATGGAGGTAAATATTCTATAATTAAGAACAGATATTGGTCTAAATGGCCCACATTCTATTTTATCCTTGAATATTGAATTCTCCAACTTCCGGTAATTCACTCCCCCTCCCTTCTCCTACCCATATTTCACTCTGCCTCCTCCCCTACCTCTCTCATGGTTCCACCTCCTTCTACTACCCATTGTGTTTTCCCCTATTCTTTCTTCACCTTTCTTGCCTATCCCCTTCCTGCTTCCCCTCCCCCACCCCTTTATCTTTCCCCTTTCTGGCTTTTCACCTGATACCTACCAGCCTTCTCCTTCCCACCCACCCCCACCAGCCTCTGCCACTTCCCTTTACAGTCCTGACGAAGGGTTCCGGCCTAAAACATTGACTGATGGTTTCCACAGATGCTGCCTGACCTGCTGAGTTTCTCCAGCGTGTTGTGAGTATTGCTTTGACCCCAGCATCTGCAGAGTATTTTGTATTTACCATTTTATCCTTGCTTTCCTTCGGTATAGCTGAGATTATCACCTCCTTCCAGTTGGGTGGCATTTGCGCCTTTCTTAGAGCCCAGTTCAGTGTGGGGAGTAAAACAGGAATTAACTCACTTCTAAATTCTTTATACCATTCTGCCGTATAACCGTCTGATCCTGGTGACTTGCTTAATTTAAGCCTACTAATTGCAGTTTTTAGTTCAGTTTCAGTTATGTCAGCAGTCATCATTCTGTTTTGTTCTTTGCTTAAAGTGGGTAACTCTAATGAATTCAGGAAGTTGTCAATTTGGTTTATGCTTCTGCCTGGAACTTTGGAATATAGAGTTTTGTAAAACATTTCAAAAGTTTCTTGAATTTCACTCAGCTTATTTTTTATCACTTTTGTTCTTGGATTCCTAATTCTATGAACTGTATTTTGTGCTATCTTTTATTTTCAGTTTCCACGCCAATATTTTCATTGATTTAGATTCACTTTCATAGTGTCTCTGTTTCAGAAGCATTAATTTTTTTCCAATTTCTTGTGTAGCCAAACTATTAATTTCATTCCTAATTTTTAAAAATTTCCTCTAGTGTATTCTGTGCTAAACTCAATTTGTGTTTCTTTTTCTAGTTCCTTCAGCTTATTTTGAAATTCCTCTAATGTTTTGTTCCTTATTTTTTTCTTATATGAAGATATCACTATAATTTTCTTTCTTAAGACAGCCTTCAGAGTATCCCATAGAATGGGAGGTGAAACCTCTCCATTATCATTGAATTCTAAGTAAAGACCATTTTCATTTTTTAATTTGTTCCTTAAAATAGGGATCATTGAGTAGACTTGAATTTAGTTTCCAAATAGTACTTTTTGGTTGTAGGTCAAATCAACAGATGAATATATAGGTGCATGGTCACTTACATCTATTGTCCCAATTCCACAGGTGATTATTTTGTCTTTATCTTTTCCAAATGTTATGAAATAGTCTATTCTTGTATATACAGAATGGGGGGCAGAATAATGAGTGTAATCCCTTTTGTCTGGGAAAAGGTCCCTCCATATATCAATTAGACCAACATCCCCAAAAAGAGTGTTAACTTATTTAAGGACTTTGTTTAATAAACGTTTCTGTTGGAAGAGTCTAACTTTGGTTGTAATTGTAAATTTAAGTCTCCCCCACATATCAAGAGTTCCTCTGTTTCTGTTACCATAATATTAGTAATTTTCTGGAAGAAATTAATATCACTTCCTGGGGGTGTGTATATATTCAATAAAGTAACTGGATTTCCGTCTATATTCTCCCTTACCAGAATATATCTGCCCTCCTTATCTCCCATTTCGAATACTTTTTCAAAATTTATCTTGCTTGAGATGAAAATAGCAACTCCTCTTCTATGTCCTGGTTTATTTGAGGAGAAAAACAAATTAGTGAAGCCCTTTCTCTTTAATTTTCCATGCTCATTATCACTTCAGTGAGTTTCTTGTAAATATACCACATGGCCATGTTCTTTTTTTTCATTTTTGATAGAATTTTACTGTGTTTGATTCGATTTAACAGCCCATTGACATTAAAAGAAATGAATTTTACTTTTTCCTTAGCCATGTGTATTTATCTGTTAGTATATCATTGAAATTTGCAGAATATAACTTAATCGATCTACTCCCTGAACAAATAAGAGCCAAGAAACGTGAATAATTTTTTAAAAAAAGTAACAGAGGTATGATTCCAAGGCTGGGGTCTCCAGATGACCCAGGGTTGAGCCAGAAGAAAAGTCTAGCCGTGGGGGATAGCCCCTCCTACTTGTGAGTTGAGGGCCCCCACTGCAGTACCTATAAAAGTAAGTAAAAAAATCTATGTCCATTACACAGAAATGATTTTCCTGTGTATTCCTCCCTTGTATATATTCTCAATTAGGTGGGGAAAAAGGAGTGAATGAATGACTTTTAAAAAATGGAGTAATATAAGATCCACATTATAATGCATATTTCTTGAGATACATATATCACCGTCTATTTTTGCTTCTGTTTAATTTATCAGCACTTTTAAAGTTAGCCAAACCTTATGGCTCTTCTGGAGGAGGTGAGGGCTATCTTTGGAGAACTCACAGTCCCTTCCTAATATCCTTCTCTCGTCCTCCTCACATCCCCTGCTTTCTTGGTTCTCTTACTATCTCCCAAGCAGATCAGGATAACTGCTCATCCAGGCTTTCCCTCGGTCTGACCACGCTAATGGGCAGCCCTCTGTTCTTCATGTCTGTAGTTGCCTCTTCCACCATCTGATATAGCTGTATCCCTCCTTTGTAAAACACCCTTAGTTTAGCAGGGTACGGGGTTTGAAATTTAACCTTTTCTTGCTTTAGTATTCATTTCGCTTTGGAATATTCCTTCCATTTCTGTAGGACCGCTGGGGGGTAATCTTGATCGAAGTATATTAACTTCCCGTTGCAAAACACCCTCTTCTTATTCCAGGCCCTTCGTGGAATCTCTGCCTTGCTCTTAAGTCGAAGGAACCTAAGCACTATTGAGCGTGGCTTACTTTCTCTGTCTTCAGGAGGCCTCGGGACAAGCGCACGATGCACCTTCTCAATTTCAATCTCCATAGTCGGGGGAATCTCCAGCGCGTCCCGCAGCAACTTTTCTACAAACCTCATCATCGACAACCCCTCTGCTCCTTTGGGAACATTATAAATCCTGATATTTTTCCATCGCGATCTTCCATCCTGGTCATTATCCTGATTTCAATATACATTCCACCCATGGCAAACGTTAGGTGGCACTGGAGAAGCTGAGAACCATGATCAGCAGCCACGAGACAGTGTATCCTGAAGCCTTCCTGATCAATGTGGGAGACTTCAACTAGACCAGCTTGAGGAAGATTTGAATAAACAATCACCAACATGTTGCCAGCTAAACCATGCCATCCTAGACCAACATTTTGCCAAGTCCAATCACCTGGCTGTACTTCTGCTCGCTGCAAATAGACAGGGGTTGAGGATCACAATAACAGTGACGAGGACCAAGGGAGGTGAAGGAACATTTACAGGACTGCTTTAAAATTGGTGGACTGGACCACACTTGAGGATTCATCTTTGGATTTCGAAGAATGTACCACGGGCATCACTGACTTTATCAAAACTTGTAGATGTGTCAATGCCTTTGAGAATATATCAGACCAGAAGCGCTGGATGAACCAGGAGATTTACAGTCTGCTAAAGCTTAGATCTGTAGTGTTCGACACTAGCTATCCATAATCCTACAAGAAATCCAGGTCTGACCTGTGGAAGAACAACATGAGAGTGAAAAGGGAATTCTGTGTGAGGTTCTGAATCAGATGCACAACAGCTTCCATTAGTTTTCATTACTTCCTGTAAGACGAAATCTTACAGAATTATTGTAGTGATATATCACCCCGTGATGAGATCAACCACTTTTATGCATGTTTCAAAATGGAGAATAACATTACACCTGTGCAATATCTCAGAGCATCTGGAAACCTAAGAACTCTGTCTCAGAGACCAATGTCAGAACATCCTCCAAGAGAGCAAACCCTTGCAGGGAGTCAGGCCTTGACTCTGTACATGTCAGCGTACTGAAAACCTGTGCCAACCAGCTGGCTGGAATGTTCAAGAATATTTTCAGCCTCTGTTACCATCTACTTCAAAAGGCAGCAATAATATCCGGTGGCTAGGAAGAGCAAGGTGAACTGCCTCAATGACTATTAACCACTAGCACGTGTTGAACTGCTTTGAGAGGTTGGTCGTGACTAGAAGTAACTCGTGTCTGAGCAAGGACCTGGACCTGCTGCAGTTTGCATATCACCATAACAGGTCTACAGTGGATTCAATCTCACCAGCTCTGCATTTGATTTGGAGTAAAAAGCGCCAAGAGGATAACTAGGAGATGTCCTACCCACTGATTTTTGACATTTACCTAGAATGTTGTATATGAAGGGCACAAATAATTGTTGAGGAACCCTACTACCCATCCCACAATCTCCTTGACCCACTACCATCAAGGAGGAGTGACAGGAGCATCAGCACTAGAATTGCCAGACTAGGTAATGGTTTCTTCCCTCAGGCTGTGAGACTAATGGAGACCTGATTTTTACTGCTTTCTGTTTACCTGTGCTGTGCATTTCATGCGCATTTTGAATGATATCTTATTAACTTATTTGTAACATATTGTTTTATGTGCTCTGGGTGATCTAAGTATTATGAGTGCACCGTACTCCAGAGGAATGTTTCATTTGGTTGTATATACATATGCACAGTTAAGTGACAATAAACTTAAACTCGTCTAGGGGGGTTAGAAAGGGGGATAAAGGGGTGAGATAGATCAACTGGTTGAGTGGTGCTGCAACTATAACATTGCACTCAACATCAACAAGACAGGAAATTGATTGAAGACTTCAGTAAGGGAAAGTCAGGAGAAAACACATCAGTCCTCACTGAGGGGTCAGCAGTGGAAAGGGTGACCACCTTCAAGTTCCTGTGTCTTAATATCATGGAGGATCTATCTTCAACCCAATAAATTGATGATCATGAAGAGGGCATACCAGCAGCTCCGCTTCATTTGGGCCATAAGACCATAAGACATACGTAGGAGTAGAATTTGGCCAATCGGCCCACTGAGTCTGCTGTGCCATTCCAAAGCATCTGTTTCATCATCCTACTCAACCCCATGCTCCTGCCTTCTCTCATAACCTTTAAAACACTGATTAATCAAGAACATACCAACTTTCACTTTAAATATACCAGTGACTTGAACTGATCAGCTGTCAATGGCAATATATTCCACAGATTCACCATCCTCTGACTAAAGAAATTCTTCCTTAACTCTGTTCCAAATAGACATCCCTCAATTCTGAGGCTGTGCCCTTTAGTCCTAGACTCATCCACTAGAGGAAATGTTATCTCCACATCCACTTGATCTAGGCATGTCACTATTCAATAGGAATCAATGAGATTCCCCCTCATTCTTCTAAACACCAGTGAGTACAGGCCCAGAACTATCGAATGCTCCTCATTCATTAAAACTTTCATTCTTGGAATCGTTCTCGTGAACCTCTTCTGGACCCTCTACAATGCCAGCACATCTTTCCTTGGACAAGGGGCCAAAAATTACACACAATACTCCAAGCACAGTCAGACCAATGTCTTATAAAGCTTCAGCATTAAACCTTGCTTTTGTTTTCTAATCCTCTCAAAATGAATGCCGACATTGCATTTACTTTCCTTATCACCGACTCAACCTGCAAGGTAACATTTAGGGAACCTTGCTTGAGGGTTCCCAAGTCCCTTTGCGTCTTTGATTTTTTTGAATTTTTTTCTCAATTCAGAAAATCACTTCTTTATTCCTTCCGCCAAAGTACATGATTATGCACTTCCATACATTTATATTCCCTCTGCCACCTCTTTGCCCATTTCTCTAATCTGTCTAAGTCATTCTGCAGATATCCTGCTTCCTCTACATTACCTGCACCTTCACCTATCCTTATGTTGCTTACAAACTTGGCCACAAAGCCATCAATTCTTTCATTCAAATCAGTGACCTACACCATGAAAAGAAGTAATCACTCCTGTGGAACACCACTAGTCACCAGTAGCCAATCTTTCCTGTAATACCCTGGTCTCTTATCTTGTTTCGCAGCCTCATGTGTGGCACCTTGTCAAAGCCCTTCTCAAAATCCAAGTAGACAATTCTTTGTCTATCCTGCCTGTCATTTCATCAAAGAATTCCAACAGATTTGTCAAACAAGATTTCTCCTTAAGGAAACCATGCTGAATTTGGCCTATTTTATCAAGTGCCTCTAAGTACCTCAAAACCTTATTCTTAATAATGGACCCCAACATCTTTCCAGCCACTGAGGTCAAGCTAACTGACCTATAATTTCCTTTCTTCTGCCTCTCTCTCTTCTTAAAGTGTTGAGTGACTTTTACAATTTTCCCATCCTCCAGAACCATTCCAAAATCTAATGATTCTTGAAAAATCATTAATAATGCCTCCAAAAGATCTTCAGCTACCTCTTTCGGAACTCTGGGGTGTAGTTCATCTGTTCATGTGACTTATCTACCTTCAGACTTTTCAGTTTCCCAAGCGCCTTCTCCTTAGTATGTAACACACTCAAAACAAGAGAGAATCTGCAGATGTTGGAAATTTAAGTAACACACACAAAATGCTGGAGGAATTCAGCAGGCCAGGCAGCATCTATGGAAAAAAGTACAGTCGATGTTTCAGACCAAGACCGTTCAGCAGGACTTCAAATTTAAGCATCTGCAGATTTTCTCCTGCTTCTTCTTGGTATGTCTACGAAGGTTCTGTCAGCCAGGTCATTATATATCAAGCAGTAGTAAATCAAGGCTGCTGGACTTGCTGTGTTGTCTAGAAGACATTTCACCACTCATCCGAGAGGTTTCTTCAGTTCTGATCCATGTTGGGAATTTTTCCGGCTTCTAAACTCTGTGAGTTGTTTAAAGGTATAGCAATCACATGAGGGTCGTTAAGGGTCATAGATGTAACAAGAGGGTCATTAGTCTTATCTTTGCATGAATGGAGGTGTGAACTGTTGTGAAGTTGCTGGGGTAGAGATGTTAGGACTGCATTGTAAGTAGCTGATAGGTGATGTTGTACCCCACACCCTCTGTTCAGGGATTGGTTTTCCAGTTTGACAAAGCTGGCTTCTTGAACCCTTCTTTCAAAGCACTTGTCCTCCCTGTCCAAAACATGCATATTGTTATCATGAAATGAGTCATCATCAAAATTCTCCTTCGTAATAACAACAATACTTACTTATGCCCCCGATATGTTCACATTTCTGAAATTCTGCTCATACCTTCCATACGGAAGACTGATATAAAATACTTATTAAGTCCATCTGGCATTTCATTGTCCCCAATTACTATCTCTCTAGCATCTCCTTCCGGTGGTCCACTCTCGCCTTGCTTTTACTCTTTATATAACTGAAAAGAAACTTTTCTACCCTCCCTTATATTATGAGCTAGCTTACTTTCATATTTCATCTGGAGAAAATAGCTGAATAAAGCTTAAAACCTTAATGAGATGTGTGCATGGGTGAATGAGAACATTTAATACTGTTAACAATTTAATATCCAACAACAATGCATTTCTTTTAAAATTTTGCAGCAGTATCTTACATTGGTTTCTTAGCTGTTGCATGTAGGTCAACAGGAAATCATGATTTTCATATTTTAATTGCCAAAGAGCATCACCAAAGAAGGTCACATACTTGCATACTAATTAATACTAGTGGGATCAGGGTTCTGAACAATCTAACTGTGAAACACTTCAATTTGAATCTACTATTATAACCAAGTTAAAGTGCTACCAGCTTCAATCCCAACCGACCTAGAGGATGCTTCATTATTATTGAAAACCCAAGGTGAAGATAGTGTCATAAGATATTCTAGCACAGGAAGACGTCCCTTCACCAAGATGCCCCTCCAAACTACTCCCATGTCCTATGTTTGTCCTGTATCCCTCTAAACCTTTCCTAACGTGTACCTCTCCAAATGTCCTTTCATGCAATGCTAGAGAAAATTATCTTTGGTTGCTTACACTAAACACAAATAAGCATTAATTGCCATTGCTCTCATCCCACAGTACTCTATCTTGATGAAAATTATGGAGCTACAAGTTCTAAGACGAGAACAATTGGTGGCCAACACTGTTATGCTTTAAACTGGAAGAATAAAAGATGAATTTCAACACCAAGTGTATTGTGCAGAACAAGTGCAATATAGAAAAATATAAAGCAAAAGGCAGTAAATAAGTAAATGGTGCATAACCTGATAATAGCAAGCACAAGAAATGGTGCCTTTGGGAGACAGTTTAACATGAAGGCAACAATAAAACTAAATATATGAGGGAACATGAGCAAGATAGAGCATGCAAACAGAACACAGATAATGACACAAGTATATGCTACAACCCAAGATGTTCTAATTTATTTATGTTTATCTGAGGAAGTTTATCATTTAGTTGACAAAAATGTATAATTGGAAAAGGTTTCTTACTGTTTCAATCTGCTAAGTATACCTGGAATTATGCAAAGGAAGAAATGCCATCAACCACAAGTAAGTGGCAGTTTTACAATGTACTTTCTTAATCAATCTCTGTTCAGAAAGGAATTAAATGAAATCTCTTGTTATTTTTGTGCTTTCAACACATGGAACTCGGGATTTATGGAGCAAAAATAATATATTCTCTATGCAAATCAGATGAAAAATTATACAAGAGCAGTCATTATCTAGACGCAATAGATAAATGGCATTCTAAATATTAAGCAAAATTCTCTGAGTGACGTAACAAGTAACTTACAGTACATCAAATAATCTTCAGGGTAGACCCGATCATCAAACAATCTTTTCTGTAATCTACATTTCAGATGGAAATAAGATTCTCAATAAGAATCATCACTCAATGTAAACTTGTACTAGACATGACAATTACACATGCAAATTACACAATGCTTTGCATGGACAATGACAAAACAACCTATAATACATCTCACTTAATCAAAGGGCATCATCCTTCAATATTGTATTTTCATGAAATCAATCACAGGATGTCCCTATGTAACAAATGTGTTCCATTTTTACAAGCATCCTTAAATCAATTTTGTGCATACCTCCCATAAAGTAAATGAAAATCTTTTGATATGGAAACCATATCTCCACAGAATTGTAATGAATGGCATGAAAAAAATGCATAAAACTGATAAGAAAGATCAATTGCTAAAAGTGGGGAGAGAGAGAGAGAGAGAGAGAGAGAGAGAGAGAAGAGAAACTAGCTCTGTATTTCACAAGAGTGAATGTACAGTACATACATACACTGGATTTTGAATTTAGACACTGTGTGTGAGGTTTTTTTGTATACATAGATGTCTGTAAGCTAGGTATTTGGGCTGCAGGCTGGCCTGTACAATGGATAGAAATTATGCAAAGAGTTTCACTGGATAGTCCTCAAACATGGGCCTAAAGGCGTCAGGCCTCTTTAGTGTTGTCAGTTAACTAACACAATTATAATTGCAGCCAGCAGTAACTACACTGTTCACTGTCTCCAAGCTGCAGCAGGAAGACAGTAACAGGGCAGTTAAAGTCATTTAAAACCCTATAGTCCTACTTCAAACCAGATTGCCCCTGTTAAAGGGGAAGTCCAATGTTCAAAGTAAGTTTATTTATCAAAGTACATATATGACACTATATACAACCTTGAGATTCATTTTCTTGCAGGCATACTCAATAAATCCAATAACCATAATAGAATCAGAGAGAAGACCATACCAACATGGCAGACAACCAGTGTGCAAAAGACAACAAACCATGCAAATACAAAAAGAACCAATAATAATAAGTACACAACAATGCATGTCGAGAACATGTGGTGAAGAATCCTTGAAAATGGGTCCATAGGTTGTGAGAACAGTTGAGTGAAGTTATCAACTCTGATTTAGGAGCCTGATAGTTGAGGGAAAGTAACTGTTCCTCAATATGGTGGTGTGAGTCCTGAGGCCCCTGTGCCTTCTTCCCAATGGCAGCAGCAAGAAGAGAGCATGACCTGGGTGATGGGGGTCCCTGATGATGGAAGTTGCTTTCCTTGGAGCAATAACGCTCCATGTTTTTGTACTCCGTAGTGGGGAGTGCTTTACCCATGACGGACTGGGCCATATCCACTACTTTTGTACGATTTTCAGTTCAAAGTTACTGATGTTCAAAACATACAAAATGCTGGAGGAAATCAGCAGGTCAGGCAGGATCAATGGAAAAGAGTAAACAGTCAAAAAAGGATGTAGGCAAAAGGCAGGTAAATATAGGCCAGTTAGTTTAACATCTGTATTGGGAAAATGCTTGAAGCTATCATTAAAGAAGAAATAACGAGGCCTCTGGGAAGAAATGGATCCATCAGGCAGATCAGCATGGATTCAGCAAAGGCAGGTCCTGTTTGACAAAATTACTGAAATTCTTAGAGGATATAATGAGCACAGTGGATAGAGGGGAATAGATGGATGTTATTTACTTGGATTTCCAGAAGGCATTTGATAAGGTGCCGCATAAAAGACTTATCTTTTAAATATAACGATGCATACAGTTGGGGGTGATGTATTAGGATGGATAGAGAATTGGTTATCTAATAGAAAGCAGAGAGTTGTGTTACTCTGGTTGGCAATCAGTGGTGAGCGGTGTGCAACAGGGGTCGGTGCTGGGCCCGTGACTGTTCACGATATACATTAACAGACTGGAAGAGGGGACCGAGTGTAGTGTTTCTAAGTTTGCTGATGATACTAAATTGAGCGGAAAAGCAAATTGTGTGGAGAGATAAAGATAGGTTATGTGAGTGGGCAAAGGCTCTGGCCAATGGAGTACATTGTTGGTAAATGTGAGGTCATCCACTTTGGAAGGAAAAATGGAAGAGCAGATTATTATTTAAATGATAAATATTGCAGCATGCTCCTGTACAGAGGGACTTGGGAGTGTTTGTGCATGAATCTCAAAAGATTGGTTTGCAGGTGTAGCAGGCTTTCAAGGAGGCAAATGGAATGTTGGCCTTCATTGCTAGAGGGATTGAATTTAAGAACAGGGAGGTTATGCTGCAACTGTACAAGGTACTGGTGATGCTGTACCTGGAGTACTGTGTGCACTTCTGGCCTCCTTACTTGAGGAAGGTTATATTAGCTTTGGAGGTGGTGCAGAGGAGGTTCACCAGGTTGACTCCAGAGATGAGGGAGTTAGACTATGAGTAGGGATTGAGTCACTTGGGACTGTACTAGCTGAAATTCAGAAGAATGAGAGGAGATCTTATAAAAACATAAAATTATGAAAGGGATCAATAAGGTAAAGGCAGAAAAGTTGTTTCCACTGATAGGTGAGACTAGAACTAGGGGGCATAGCCTCAAGATTCCGGGGAGTAGATTTAGAACGGAGATGAGGAGGAACTGCTTTTCCTAGGGGGTGGTGAATCTGTGGAATTCTCAGCCCAAGAAGCAGTGGATGCTATGTCAGTAAATATATTTAAGCCAAGGTTGGATAGATTTTTGCATAGTAGGCAAATTAAGGGTTATGGGGAAAAAGCAAGCAGGTGGAGGTGAGTCCATGGCCAGATCAGCCATGATCTTATTGAATGGTGGAGCAGGCTCAATGGGCCAGATGGCCTACTCCTGCTTCTAATTCTTATATTCTTATATAGTCGATGTTTCAGGCCAAGACCTTTCATCAGGACGAGAGAAAAAAGATGAGAAGTCAGAGTAAGAAGGTAGGGGGGAGGGGAGGAAGAAATACAAGGTGGAAGGTGTTAGGTGAAACTGAGAGAGGGGGAAGGGTGAAGTAAAGAGCAACAAAGTTGATTAGTGATAAAGATAATTGGCTGGAGAAAGGGGAATCTGATAGAAGAGGACAGAGGCCATAGAAGCAAGGGAAGGGGGAGAAGCACCAGAAAGAGGTGATGGGCTTGTAAGGAGATAAGATGAGAGAGAGAAGTGGGACTAGGGAATGGTGAAGGAGAGGACTGTATTCACTGCTGTGTATATTTGCCACAACTGGAAATGTTTTGGCTATTGTCAGTCAGGGGCTTGGTATGGGTCTGCAAAGGAAACTTGTGAAAGGAGTCGCCTCAACTCATCTGATTGTGTCAATTCAGTTACTCTCGTAGCATATTGATAACTATTCTTTTAATTAGACTGATTTTTTTCTTGCCCATGCTGATGAATATTAAGTTCTTCTAGAATATTCTTCGTTGCACCAATCACAAATTGTTCCATAAAAATTGACTGCATTTCTTGAGATACACAATATAAATTGACTAATCAGATTACTCCCAGAGTCATTTCCTTTCTAAACCTTTAAAAGTGGGTATATCCAAATAACCTTTTTCATTGGAAATTTCCGCCTGGGTGAACTGAAGGATACCATCAGCGTTACTATGAGCACTGTCAAGGCCTGGCTATAAAGGTGGCTTTAACCTAACATTTTTGAAGATATCATGAAAAGTGTTAAGGGCCAATTTTTTTTTCACCCCTTGATGATAATAGCATGTGACTGATTGCAAAGCAATAATTGAAGGCTTGTCTGTATATGTAACATTTAGGGAATAATGTTATCAGTGCAAACCCTTAATTTAGTATTGTCAGTAGGTCTCCAATAATAAAAATTGTTGTAGGCTTGTTTACCCTTTTTGTCAACTTGTAACTGAAGTTAATTGGAAATGTAAGAACAGCAATAGAACAGAACAGAAGTAATTTTGGTGTTGTATTCAAAACACTGCATGAAATATTCACAACTGTTTGATTCAGAGCTAATAGGAAATCTGGGTAGGTACAATAGTCTATGGGACTAAAATCTCCACAAAGATTATTGGACTTATCAGTTTCAGTTAACTAGGGAGATAAACATTTTCCTTTTATTTTAACTTCTGCTTCAGTGCATCTTTCCAACTTATCTTCCAATGTAAAAATCAGATCAAAGGCTTCAGTGAAGCATTTAGAATATAGGCCAGTAACGCAGAAGATTGTCATGTTACCTTGACCTTTAACAATGAAGTGAAATAGCTGCTATAGTTGGAGAAAAGGAAATGTTCGAGATTTTTGCAGTAGGTATGTTCATGTACTTGTTGGTCATAAAGATAAAGTGCAATGAGATATCTGTCTAATGTAGAAGGGTCTTCTTTAAAAAAAAAGACAATAAGACACAGGAGCAGAATTAGGCTATTCGGCCTATCGAGCCTTTTCCGCCATTATATCATGGCTGATTTATTACTCCACTCAACCCTATTCTCTTGTCTATTCTCCATAACCTTTGACGCCCTGATTAATCAAGAACCTATCAATCTCTGCTTTAAATACACCCGATGAACTTGCCTGCACAACTGTTTGTGGAATGAGTTCCACAGACACACCAGCCTCTGGCTAAAGAAATCTTCTCCCATCTCTGTACTAAATAGGCAGTTAGAGCAGAGCACAGCTGTGGCCATTCCCCTCAATAACAAGTATGCCAATTTGGATACTTTTGTGGGGGATGACCTTCTGGGAGAATGCCATGGAGACCAGGTTACAGGCACTGAGCATGGGTCCATGGTGCAGAAGGGAAAAAGAGAGAAGATTGGAGCGGTAGTGATAGGGGACTCAGTAGAAAGATGTGACATAGGATCAGAAGATATTGAATCCTTGTGGGTTGAATTAAGAAGCTACAAGGGTAAAAGGACATTGTAGGCCTCCCAACAGTGGCTGGGAGGTCGACCACAGATTACAGCAGGAAATAGAAAAGGTGAGTCAAAAGGGCAATGGTAGATTTTAACATGCAGGTTGATTGGAAAAATTGGGTTGGTAATGGATCTTAAGAGAGTGAGTTTGTTGAATGCCTAAGAGGTGGCTTTTTAGAGCAGTTTGTCATTGATCCTATTAGGGGATCAGCTATACTGGATTGGGTGCTATGTAATGAACCAGAGGTGATTAGGAAGCTTAAGGTAAAAGAACCCTTCGGAATCAGTGATCACAATATGATTGAATTGAACTTGAAATTTGATAGGGAGAAAGCAAAGTCTGATGTAGCAGTATTTCAATGGAGTAAGGGTATGAGAGGAGTTGGCCAAAGTAAATTGGAAAGAGCTGCTGGCAGGGATGTCAGCAGAGCTGCAATGGTGTGCATTTCTGGGAAACATAAAGAAGATGCAGGACATAAGTATTCAAAAAATGAAGAAATACTCAAATGGTAAAATATCACAACCATGGCTGACAAGGGAAGTCAAAGCTATTGTAAGAGCAAAAGAAAGGGCATACAACAAAGCAAAAGTTAGTAGGAAGTTAAATGATTGGGTAGTTTTTAAAAACCTACAGAAAGAAGGGAAAAGATGAAATATGGAAGCAAGCTAACAAATAATATCAAAGTAGATAGTAAAAGTTTTTTTTCGAGTATATTAAAAATAAAAGAGAGATGAGAGTAGACATAGGACCGCTAGGAAAATGAGGCAGGAGAAATAATAACAGGGGATAAGTAGATGGCTGATGAACTAAATGAGTATTTTGTATCAGTCTTCACTGTGGAATACACTAGCATTATGCCTGATGTTGCAGTGTGTGAAGGAAGAGAAGTAGGTGCAGTTACCATTACAAGAGAAAATGTGCTCGAAAAGCTGAAAGACCTAAAGGTACATTAAGTCACCCAGACCAGATGAACTGCACCCTAGGGTTCTGAAGGATGTAGCATTAGAGATGGTGGTGGCATTAGAAATTATCTTTCAAAAATCATTGTACTCTGGCATGGTGCCAGAGGAATGGAAAATTGCAAATGTCACTCCACTCTTTAAGAAAGGAGGAAGGCAGCAGAAAGGAAATTCTGGAAATCATAGAAAGGGTGAAGAAGAGCTTTACAAGGATGTTGCCTGGATTGGGGAGCATGCCTTATGAGAAGAGGTTGAGTGAACTCAGCATTTGTCCTTGGAGTGACGGGGGATGAGAGGTGACCTAGTAGAGATGTTGAAGATAATGAGAGGCATTAATTGTGTGGATAGTCAGAGGTGTTTTCCCAGGGCTAAAATGGCTAGCACGAGAGGGCATATTTTTAAGGTGCTTGGAAGTAGGTACAGAGGAGATGTCAGGGGTATGTTTTTTACTCAGACAGTGGTGAATGCGTGGAATGGACTTCCGGTGGTGGTGGTGGAGGCAAAAATGGTAGGATCTTTTAAGAGATTCCTGGATGGATACAGGGAGCTTAGAAAAATAGAGGACTATGGGTAAGCCTAGCTAGTTCTAAGGTAAGGACTTGTTCGGCACAGCTTTGAGGGCCAAAGGGCCTGTATTGTGCTGTAGGTTTTCTATGTTTCTATGAAATCATAGACCAGTTAGCCTGAACTCAGTAGTTGAGAAGATGTTAGAGTCATTGTTAAGGATGAGGTGATGGAGTACTTCGTGACGCAGGACAAGATATTACAAAGTCAGAATGGTTTTCTTCAGTGAAAATCCTGCCTGACGAACCTGTTGGAATTCTTTTGAGGAGATTACAAGTAGGATAGATAAAAGGGATTCAGTGGATGTTGTATATTTGGTCTTTCAGAAAGCCTTTGACAAGGTGCTACACATGAGGCTGCTTACAAGTTAAGAGCCCGTGGTATTACAGGAAAGTTACAAGCATGGTTAGAGCATTGGCTAATTCGTAGGAGGCAGTGAGTGGGAATAAAATGATCCTTTTCTGGTTGGCTGCCAGTGACTAGTGCTGTTCGACAGGGGTTGCTGTTGGGACCACTTTTTTTACTGCATATAAATCATTTAGATGATGGAGTAGATGGCTTTACTGCCAGGTTTGCTGATGATATGAAGATTGGTGGAGGGGCAGGTAGTGTTGAGGAAACAGGTAGGATGCAGAAGGACTTACACAGATTAGGAGAATGGGCTAGAAAGTGGGAAATGAAATTAAACGTTGGAAAATGCATGGTCCTACACTTTGGTAGTAGAAATAAATGTGCGGACTATTTTCTAAATGGGGAGAAAATCCAAAAATCTGAGATGCAAAGGGACTTGGGAGTCCTTTTGCAGAAAACCCTAAAGGTTAACTTGCAAGTCGAGTCGGTGGTGAGGAAGGCAAATGCCATGTTAGCATTCATTTCAAGAGGTCTAGAATATAAGAGCAAGGATGTGATGCTAAGGTTTTATAAGGCACTGGTGAGGCTCGCCTTGAGTATTGTGAACAGTTTTGGCCACCTCATCTTAGAAAAGATGTGCTGGCATTGGAGAGGGTCCAGAGGAGTTTCACAAGGATGATTCCAGGAATGGAAGCTTTATCATATGAGGAATGTTGGATGGCTCTGCATCTGTACTCGCTAGAATTCAGAAGGATAAGGGGGATTTCATTGAAATCTTTTGACTGTTGAAATGCCTGGACAGAGTTGATGCGGAAAGAATGTTTCCCATGGTGGGAGAGTCTAGGACAAGAGGGCATAGCCTCAGGATAGAGGGGTGCCCTTTCAAAGCAAATGTGGAGAAATTTCTTTAGCTAAAGGGTGGTGAATTTGTGGTATTTGTTGCCACATGCAGATGTGGAGGCCAGGTCTTTGGGTGTATTTAAGGCAGAGGTTGATAGGTTCTTGATTGAACATGGCATCAAAGTTTACGGGGAGAAGGGCAAGAACTGGGTTTGAGGGGGAGAACAAAAAGGATCAGCCATGGTTGAATGGCGGAGCAGATCTGATGGGCCAGATGGCCTAATTATTCTCCTGTCTTATGTTCTAAATGGATGTCCCTCAATTCTGAGGCTGCGCCATCTGGGCTCTGCTTGTATAAGAACCATCCTCTCCACATCCTCTCTATCTAGGCCTTTCAATATTTGATAGGTTTCAATGAGATTCCCGCCCCCACCCCCATTCTGCTGGTGTCTCCTTCTAATCAACTTTGGCCAGCGCTTCCCTCATGCCTCTGTAATTCCTTTTACTCCACTGTAACCTGATACTACGTCTGATTTTAGCTTCTCCTTCTCAAACTGCAGGGTGAATTATATCATATTATGATCACTGCATCCTGAGGGTTTCTTTCCCTTAAGCTCCCTAATCAAACCTGGGTCATTACATTACACTCAATCAGGAATTCCTGCTCCTCTCAACCACAAGATGCTCTAGAAAGCTGTCATATAGGTATGCTAGAAATTCCCTCAGTTGTGATCCAGCACCAACCTCATATCAACTGTCCCATCCTCAGCCCTATGACTCAGGTTTGCATCCCTATGTCAAATTAGTTTACCCTCCCCCCCCCCCCCCCCCACCACCACAGCTCTAGCAATCCTTCTCGTAAGGATATTGGTCCCCTTAAGGTTCAGGTGTTACCTGTCATTTTTGTACAGGTCATACCTTCTCAAGAAGAGATTCCAGTGTTTGAGAAATCTGATACCCTGCTCCCTGCACTAGTTCCTCAGCCACTCATTTATATGTGAAATCATCTTTTCCATACTGGCACAGGCAGCAATGCAGAGATTACTACTCTTAGTGTCCTTTTGTTCAGATTTCTACCTAACTTCCTATATTCTCTCTTTAGGATTGGCTCCCTTTTCCAACATATGTTTTTGGTACCATAACATCTAGTTGTTCACCCTCCCCAGCGATCCTGATCCAAGACATCTTTGACCCTGGCAACTGGGAGGCAATATAGATTCTGGGTGTCTCTTTCACATACACAGAACTTGCTTTCTGCTCCTGTAACTATGGAATCCTTGATCACTATTTCATACCCCTTCTCCCCACTTCCCTTCTGAGCCACAGAGCCGGACTCAGTGCCATAGACCTGGTCGCTGTGGCTTCCCCCTGTTAGTTCATTCCCACGCCCCCAACAGTATCCAATGCGATATATTTATTATACTCTTTCCGTCTCCTGACAGTCACCCAGATATCTGCTTCCTGGATCTTAGGAGTGACTACCTCCCAAGAGCTCCTATCTATCACTTCCTCATTTTCCTGTATGAGCAAAGATCATCCAGTTGCAGCTCCAGTTCTGTAACACAGTCTCCAAGAAGCTATTGCTCAGTGCACTGTGCTGATGTCGTTATCTGGGAGATTGGATAACTCTGGGCATTATCCAGTCTCCCAGAGTTACAACATCTCACACAAAAAACAAACAACTACTTCTGAAAAAAAATCTCAGTCCACTACCTATGCATTAATTGAAAAAAATACTAGAAACTTACTTACTTATTTAGAAATCTACCTGTGCCTGCCAGTCTGTTCTCGCATAAGCCTGTTGAGCTAAACCCTGACCACTCTAAAACTGGCCCACTCCAACAATGGCAGCTCTGCTTAAATCTCCTTCTTTTTATTGGACCCACGCTG
This sequence comes from Mobula birostris, assembly GCF_030028105.1. NCBI lineage: Eukaryota > Metazoa > Chordata > Chondrichthyes > Myliobatiformes > Myliobatidae > Mobula > Mobula birostris. The sequence goes on from NC_092376.1 coordinate 137,099,904, forward strand.
ATTGCAGTCCACTGAAAAGAGCCAAAAGCACCAGAGATCTTTCTATACCTCGCACTGTGTCACTAATGAATGAACGATAATGCTCTTTGGAGAACTGCCAAAAAGAGCCACACCCAAAACCAGAGTCCTTGATAAATATCACACTATATCACCAGCAAACAACCTCTCATGCTGATTGCAACCCACAATCAGCAGTGAAAAAATGTTTTTTTCACAACATTCCTGTCTAGCAGCTTCAATATCATGTTTCCATGAGTGGGACTATTCAATGAGATAACAGTGTCTATACTTATCTTCAAGTGTTGAAGGATCCATGTTAAGGGACTCCTTTATTAGTGTACCTTCAATATCTGGGCTGGAATCTTTCAGTTTTGGTAGGGTGACATTAACCAATTTTTGCAAGTGTTTCTTTGCCTTCCCATGTATCTGCAGTATCTTCATTTCATCTGCAATGTGGGCAGAGTCAATGTTTAAGTGGATGGGAACAATCACTTTGCCAGAGGCAAGCATTAAGCATTGCAGTGTATTAGTTCACATATTGCTAAAGGGAAACCAGAATCAGGTTTTATATCAGTAACATATGTCATGCAATATGTTGCTTTGTGGCAGCAGTACATTGCAAAGTACAATGTTTAATAAAAACTATATATATGAATTAAATAAGTAGTGCAAACGAGAGCAAAAGGATATAGGGTAATATACATGTGTTCATTGTCCATTCAGAAACCTCAGTAATGGGAGTGGGGTAGAAGCTGTTTCTATAACATTGAGTACATGTCTTCAGGCTGTTGTACCACATCCTTGATGGTAGCAATGAGAAGAGAGCATGTCCTGGGCTAGGTGATGAGGGTCCTTAATTATGGGTGCTGCCTTTCTGAGGCACTGCCTTTTGGAGTTGTTCTTGATGCTGGGGTGACTAGTGCTCAAGATGGAGATGGCTGAGTTTCATCTCACTACTCCAGGTCTTATTTGCCTCAGCGCTGAACTGACTCTGCAGACGTGGCCTGTAAACGTTGGGCTCCTGGACTGTCTGCAGTGCTGATCTGGTTCCATGGCTGTGGACTTATTCTCAGGGACTCTGTGGTTAATATTCTGTGGATTGTTTGTTTGCTTTCTCATTGTTTATACTATTTGTTCTTTCTTGCTTGCACATTGATTGTTTGACTCTCTGTGGTGTGGAACTTCTCATCAATTCTATTCTATTTCTTTGTTTTGTGGCTGCCTGCAAGAAGATGAATTTCCAAGTTGCATATGATATACATGCTTATATACCAAATATACATTGAACTTCAAACTTTCTGCAGATTTTTTTCTGATCTGTGCAGTAGCCTTCCATACTAGACAGTGAATCAATCAGTTAGAATGCTCTCCACAGTACATCTGTAAAAGTTTGTGAGAGGCTTTGGTAACATACTGTACCAAGACCCCTCAAAATCCTAAAGAAGTATAGCTGCTGCAGTGCCTTCATCAATATATTGAGCACAGCATAGATCTTCAGTCACCCAGGAGCAATTCCTTGATCTTACTGATGCTGAGTGCAAGGTTGTTGTTTCAACAGCACTCAACCAGCTGATCTATCTCACTCCTGTATGCTTCATAGACATAGACATAGAGGTGCTTTATTGATCCCGAGGGAAATTGAGTTTCATTACAGCTGCACCAACCAAGAATAGAGCATCAATATAGCAATACAAAAACCACAAACAATCAAACAACAATATGCAAACTATGCCAGGGTGTCCGCTACTCTGTTTGCTAAACCGGCTGGCATAAACACAATCAGCTGGTCCCTGGAATAAACAATGTGACCATACTGCTGCCACGCTAATGAGACGCGTCCGAATGTAACTATTTCCGGCGCTAAAAACCCAAATAAAACTCTCTCCACCAGCATGTTAGAGAGGGTGCAGCTTTAACGTGTTACCACGAAAAAAAAATAAAACAAATAACGTAAGTTAAAAAAGTAAGAAGAAAAAGGTAAGAATGTAACAGGCTGCATGCATGACCCACGTATGTGCACTAACCTCATCACCATCGTCACCATCTGAAATTTTGCCAATAATATTTGCATTATTGGTCAATTTATAGATGGTGCTTGACCTGTGCCAAACTACACAGTCAGTAATGTAGAGAGAGTAGAACACTGGACTAATTACGTATCCTTGAGTTGTGCCAATGTTGATTTTCAGTGAAGAAATTATGTTATTTCTGATCTGCATGGACTGTGGTCCCCAATGAAGAAGTCAAGGATCCAGTTGCAGAGAGAGATATAGAGGCTCAGGCTTTGGAGCTTGTTGACTAATACTTGTTGACTAATGGTGTTGAATGCTGAGCTATAGCCAATAAACAGTAGCATGATGTAGATATTGCGAATGTTTAGGCAAGCCAGTGAGATTGCTTTTGCTGTAGACCTATTCTGGCATGGACAAATTGCTGTGGGTCCAGGTCCTTGCTTAGGTAAGAGTTGATTCTTGCCATGGCTAACCTCTCAAAGCACTTTATCACTGTAAATGTGAGTGCAATTAGATGATGGTCATTGAGACAGCCATTGTGTAGCAGGTGGGAAATACTGACTGTAGCGGTGAGAAATTGAAGACATCTTTGATCACTCCTGCCATTTGGTTGGCACAGGTTTTCAGTGCCCTACCAGATTCACCATCAAGGCTTGATGCCTTCCGAGTGTTCACCCTCATGAAAGATGTTCTGAAGTCAGCCTCCGAGATAGAGATTACAAGGTCACCAGATTCACACAGGTGTATTCCAAAGCATGCATAAAAGGTGTCAAGCTCATCCAGGAGTGAAGCAAAACAGCCATTCATGATACACACATAAAAATTGCTGGTGAACGCAGCAGGCCAGGCAGCATCTATAGGAAGAGGTACAGTCGACGTTTCAGGCCGAGTCCCTTCATCAAGACTAACTGAAAGAAGAGCTAGTAAGAGATTTGGAAGTGGGACGGGGAGGGGGAAATCTGAAATGATAGGAGAGAGAGGGATGGAGCTAAGAGCTGGAAAGTTGATTGGCAAAAGGGATGCGAGGCTGGAGAAGGGAGAGGATCATGGGACGGGAAGCCTAGGGAGAAAGAAAGGAGGAGAGGGGGAAAGCCCAGAGGATGGGCAAGGAGTTATAGTGAGAGTTATACTGTCTTCTCCTATCATTTCAGATCTCCCCATCACCCTCCCACTTTCAAATCTCTTACTATCTCTTCTTTCAGTTAGTCCTGACGAAGGGTCTTGACCCGAAACATCGACTGTGCCTCTTCCTAGAGATGCTACCTGGCCTGCTGAGTTCACCAGCATTTTTTATATGTGTTGCTTGAATTTCCAGCGTCTGCAGATTTCCTCGTGTTTGAGCCACTCATGATGTTAGGTTTTGCCTTGTAGGAAGTAATAGCCTTCAAACGCTGCCAGAGCTAACATGCATCCAATTATGTCTCTAACTTCAAATGGAAGTTTTGCTTTGTTGTTAAGATAGCCTTCTGTAGTTCATACCTGGACTTCTTGTATAGTTCTAGCTTACTGATCTTGAATGCCACTGATCTAGCCTTCAGCAGACTGGCAATCTCCTGTTTCCTTCATGGATTTTAGTTTAGGTATGTTCTTTATGTTCTTGTAATTCTCACTTTGGCTTGTGGCTTAATCTAGGGGAAGACAACTGTCGGCCTGGCCAGACTTAAGAAATCTTGTTTGGGTGGATGCTGTGTTATGTGTCCCCTGTTACAAATCAGTACCATGAAATAACAAACAGTACACAATATGCGGTTAAACGATTGAGCTTTATAATTCTTCATTTGACTATATGGTTAGTAAAGAAACAAAAAAAAAAGAAAGTGCCCTTTCTCATGAAACAGTGTAATGCACAACGTTGGAACTCATGGTTCATTCACTGGTTCCCTGTCGACCTCCTCCCAGCGTAGCTGATCCTTGGACCCTCGATCCAAGTCCACTCCATCCGGTGGTCTACCAACTCTCTCCATTTGTGTCTTCTCTCCTCATCTGTCCCCGGCAAAAGACTGCAAAATCCCTGCTCCCAGACCCACAAGAAAGAACAACATGCCTCTCATTGGCTAACATATATTCCAAAGGCCCCGTTATCTTTAGTCATAACACAAACATTGGGGCTACAGAGAAAGCATTATCTTAACAGTGAAACATTACAGAGAGGCCATTACATTAGCAGTGAAACCTGACAGAGCGTTACATTCTCAAAGGCACACGCTCATCCACACAGGTCTTGATGCAATCAATAACAACCGTGACGTATTCATTCAGATCTGAAGATGAATCTTTGAATAGTGTCCACTCCATTGACTCAAAGCAGTCCTGGAATTGCTGCTCTGTCTCCCTTGACCATACCTTGATGGTCCTCACCACTGCTGCTGCAGTCTTTAGCCTCTGACTATATGCTGGGAGTAGAAGTACAGCCAGGTGATTGGACTTTCCAAAGTGCAGGCATAGGGTGGCATGATAAGTGTTCTTGTTGGTTCAATAACAGTGGTCAAGTATGTTGTCTCCCCCTGGTTCCACAGGTAATATAATGATGGTAGTTGTTCAAAGACTTTTTCAAGCTGGCCTGGCTGAAATCACCTCCATTGATAGGAAAAGCATCAGGGTGTGCTTTTTCATGACTGCTGATCACAGTGCTCAGCTTTTCCAGTGCCTGTCTGATGTTGACTTGAAGTGAACTACCAGAATGATGGTGGAAAGCTCCCTTGGCAGATGAGTGGATCACTTTTGACAGATGGATGTCCCACTTTGGGTGATCAGGACTGAGATACCACAATGAGGTAATCATGAATGATACTCCCCCTTCCCTACCTTTAAAGACTCAACTGACCTGTCTTTGCAGAGAATGGTGAAGCCAGTGGACTGTAGCGTTGCATCTAAAATGGCAGTGGTGAACCATGTTTCTGTGAAGCAAAGTACACAGCAGTCCCTGATGTTGGTTTGGTACTGCAATCTTGCACTAAGGTCTTCAGTTTTATTTTCTTGAGATTGCACATTCACCAGCAGGATAGTTAGGGATAGTAAGGGGCATTTGGTGATATTTTAATTAGAATCATCATTGCTTGCATATCTTCTTAATGAATCATTAAATTTAGGGTAGTCTGAGCTAGATGAAACAGTTTCTGTATTAAATGCAACTTTATCTACAAAAAAAGAGAATGACAAGTAAGGTACCACTGAATCATATTATTAAAGAACATATATTAAAACTAAATATAGTAAGAGCAACATTTTCTCCTGGATTTTGAGTCTTTCTTATTCTGAAAACAACAATGCATTTTGCAATCTTTCTATGAGATCTTCCTCAACTTGAAAGGAATTTTTATGTTTCACTTTAGATCCAAACATGTGTTTCATCTTTTCAATACAGATACATCTCTGTTGGGGTGTAGGGGTTCTTTGGTGAACCCATCTACCGGACTAATATAAAGGTTCTACTCATTCTGGCGTGTGGCAGGTATATCCTGCTGGAGCAGGTTTGATTTTATCTATGGAGCCAGTTTTACTTAGTCTTGTTTCTCCTCCCAGTCTCGATTACCACAATGCTATTGTTAATAACCTGTATAGTAAAACAAGGAAGTTTCCATTTATGATTGAAACTAGCATTAGAACTTTTTTATGGCATTTTGCTTCTTGAATCCCGTCGGCATTTTTCATATCCAAACTTTCTTGTCAGGCTCTATTGCTTCCTGTTGAATTCACATGAACTCTCTCAATTCCTTGAGGAGAGTTGTATCGGTTGGGAGAGGGTTGGCTTGAGTTTAGCGATTAAGAGTGTATTTAGGTAGACATTGTACAATAAGAAATAATGTGTAACATTCTTGTGCACTTCTCTTTTTACAATTGTCATATTGTTAATGGACAACTGCACTTTGGGACAAGTGTTTCCACACTTGGCCTCCAGAATAGATCAGATTTGCCAGGCCTTGCTTAATATCCTGATTCCTTCATTCCACTGTGCCGCTCGAAGAGGGGTGGAATGGAGTGCTTTACTTCACCCTTCTGTTTGTTTGTTCACACATGGCCTGGAAGCCTTTAACAGAGAAGGAAAACCCTCATTTGGCATGTATGCAGGCGGAGGTGCCAGCAGATGGGAATATGGACTGTTGGAGTTCTATGACAGTTGAGGCTTCACTGCATGTACTTGTGGAAACTAACCACATATATCCTGTACGAAGGGTAGGACTTACACAGTGAACAGTAGGGCACTGAGGAGTGCGGTAGAACAAAGGGACCTGGGAATACAGGTCACAGGTGTCACAAGTCAGAATCAGAATCAGAATCAGAATCAGGTTTATTATCACCGGCATGTGACGTGAAATTTGTTAACTTAGCAGCCACAGTTCAATGCAATACATAATCTAACTGAGACAGAAAAAAATAGTAATAATTAATAAACAAGTAAATTACATATATTGAATAGATTATTAAAAAATGTGCAAAAACAGAAATACTGTATATTAAAAAAGTGAGGTAGTGTCCAAAGCTTCAAAGTCCATTCAGGAATCGGATGGCAGAGGGGAAGAAGCTGTTCCTGAATCACTGAGTGTGTGCCTTCAGGCTTCTGTATCTCCTACCTGATGGTAACAGTGAGAAAAGGGCATGCGCTGAGTGCTGGAGGTCTTTAATAATGGGCGCTGCCTTTCTGAGACACTGCTCCCTAAAGATGTCCTGGGTACTTTGTAGGCTAGTACTTTGTAGATGGGGTTGTAAAGAAAGCTTTTAGCACACTAACTTTCATAAATCGAAGTACTGAGTACAGGAAATGGGCTGTTATGTTGAAGTTGTATAAGATGTTTGTGAGGACTAATTTGGAGTATTGTGTGTAATCTACCTACAGGGAGATGTAAATAGGATTTGAAGAGCACAGAGAAAAATTACAAGGAAATTGCTGGGACTGGAGAGTCTAAGTTCTAGGGAAAGATTAAATAGGTTAGGACTTTATTCCTTGAAACATACAAGATTAAGGGGAGATCTGATAGAGGTATGCAAAATTATGAGGGCTATGGATAGGGCAAATGCAAGCAGGCTTTTTCCACTAAGTTTGGTGGGACTACAACTAGAAGTCATGGGTTAAGGGTGAAAGGTGAAAAGTTTAAGGGGAACATGAGGGGAAACTTCTTCACTCGGAAGGTTGTGAGAGTGTGGAACAAGCTGCCAGCTCAGGTGGGGCTTACAGGCTTAATTTTAATGTTTAAGAGAAGTTTGGTGCATGGACGGTAGGGACATGGAGGGCTATGGTCCCAGTGTAGGTTGATAGTTGTAGGCAATTTAGATGGTTCAGCATGGACTAGATAGGCTGAAGGGCCTGTTTCTGTGTTGTAGTTTTCTATAACTCTATGACTTTATGACCAAAGATCAACTATCACAACAACATACTTATTAAGTTTTCAATAAGGTGGGCTGCCTCGGGATGGGCGGAAATAGGCATATGTAATCAATATGCTATATCTGTAGTGGTGCAGTTGACTTTTACATTTTATGGGAGGTGGTCTTGTGATTGCTCCTTTATTATAGGACAGACATTCTTTACAATTTGCAACAAATTGCTTACAATCACACAACATGAAGGCCATGAGTATAACATGGCTAATTTTGCATGAATGACTAGTACACCATGATGATCATGTCCAAACCCTTGGTGGGCTTCTTAAATCAGTGCTTCTTGCTTGTGGGCAGGAGGTATTTGCTTCTTATCTTCTTTTAGGGAAGCATGACCAAACCTTACCTTCACCATCAGCTTCCTATTTGTACTGTATTGGAAATCCTTTGGGATTGGGTTTATAAAATATCATCTTGTTTTTTTTATTGTTACTTAGTTATTACCAAAATCCTGTACTCCCTTACCATAGTAAATCCATCCTGACATCTTGTATTGCTTGCTCATTAGCTTGTTTATCATCATAGTTGTGTAAGTGACCTGCAGTACAGCCCGGGATGCCGAAAACCTATACTAAAGATCGTGTGAATAATAATTCATAAGTATTTTTCCATGTGGACAAATGTGGAAGTTATTTGCCTTAGTATGTGCCTCATAATCTTGTTGGGTAAGAATGAAAAGTTTCAGTTTTTGGTGCACATCTGTTGTACTATGGTCTTGACAATTGAGCATAGTCAGGTATGAAAGCACCAACATATTTCGATAGCCATAGTGTTAATTGTAAGGCTTTTAAGGTCTTTGAATATGCCTACTTGAGTGACATTTTGTCTAAATTCAGGGGTTAAACCATTTCCCTGTGTTAATTGTCTTGCCTAGTAAATTTACTTCTGCACAACAAAGTTGAGATTTTTTAATGTTAATTATTTAACCTCTATCTGTCAAACTTTTATTGACAGTCTCAATCTATGTTAAAGTGCTTGTCCAATGTGTCATCTGTGCAGTAAACATCATCAACATAAGCACAAATGTCTGGTATTCCCTGTAGCCTCCAAATGACTGCTGTAGAAAATATTTGTGGACTTTTCCAAAAACCTTGTGGGAATCTGGTTCTCTGATATTGTGAGCTGTCGGATTCTGTAAAGGCTGTGTAATGTCTGTCACTTTCAAGAACTGAGTGTGCCCAGAAGCCATTGGTAAGATTTGTACTTTTTAATCTTGCAGCATTTGTTGTAACAGCTGGGCTGAGTAGGGTTCTGTGTGATTACTCAGGGCAATGTAGACCATGACCAATTGCCATTGCCCATCAGGTTATCCTACACTGAACATAGGCGAGTTAAATCAAGTGTAGCCCCCCTGGCCACCCTCAGGGTCGCTCGGCTCGCTGTCGTCTAGGGAAACAGCCTCGGCCCCGCCAAACTGGGTAATTCGTTGGTGTGGATGCTGTGTGAGGTACCCCACCCCGCCCAAATAACAGACAATACACCAGATGCAATTAAATGATTTACAGTTTATAGATATTACTAATTCTATGACATTAATATGCATTTGATACAGAGAGGAAAGTAATGGGAAAAAAAAGGCGCCAACACTTATCAAAGTTCAATCTCTTCGTGCACAAAAACCGTTGGAGCTCAAGGACCTTCTTCTTCACCCTGCGACCCCTTCGGACCACCTCGACCGGCCGCCTGAGACCAACAACGGTGGTCGACCAGACGCTCCACACGAGTCCGTCTCCGTCTCCTCGCCGAACGTCCCGCTCGGGGTCCGACCTCGTTAGCGGACTCACAGCACCTCGTCCATCCTCTGTCTCGCTCTCCCGCCTTCTGCCCCAAAACCCCGCGCATACAGTATCTTCAAATACACCAAAACCATAACAACTATCCCAATTGGTTAATAGCACCCTCTTATCACCCTCTAAACCACAATAAGCTGCTAGCGCAAACTTTCTCAGCGTTAAAGCACAACAAAGCCGTATTCCCCAGATTAACATAACAAAAACGCCATTTTAATTAGCCTCCGCAGTAACATAAAAGTCGAAACCCCCTTACACAAGAATTGTCTATTTTAACTTCATCAGTCCACAGGACTTGTTTCCAAAATGCATCAGGCTTGTTTACATGTTCCTTTGAACCTTTTGAATAGAACTTTTTGGCCGCAATGAGCAAAGATATGTTTGGAGAAAAAAAGGTGCAGAATTTCATGAGAAGAAACCCTCTCCAACTATAAAGTATGGCGGTGGATTGATCATGCTTTGGGCTTGTGTTGCAGCTAGTGGCATGGGGAACATTTATTAATAGAGGGAAGAATGAATTCAATTAAATACCAGCAAATTCTGGAAGCAAACGTCACACCGCCTGTAAAAAAGCCAAAGATGAAAAGAGGATGGCTTCTACAACAGGATAATGATCCTAAACACACCTCAAAATCCACAATGGACTACCTCAAGAGGCGCAAGCTGAAGGTTTTTGCCATGGCCCTCACAGTCCTCTGACCTAAATATCATCGAGAATCTGTGGATAGACCTCAAAAGAGCAGTGCATGCAAGACAGCCCAAGAATCTCACAGAACTAGAAGCCTTTTGCAAGGAAGAATGGGCAAAAATCCCCCAAACAAGAATTGAAAGACTCTTAGCTGGCTACAAAAAATGTTTACAAGCTGTGTTACGTGCCAAAAGGGGTGTTACTAAGTACCGACCATACAGGGTGCCCAAACTTTTGCTTCGGGCCCTTTTCCTTTCTTTGTTATTTTGAAACTGTAAAAGATGGAAATAAAAAAGTTTTCTTGCTTAAAGTATTAAAGAAATTTGTCATCTTTAACTTTACACCTTTTGGAAATCAGTTCATCTTTTACTCGCTTAGCTATTCATAGTAACAGAAATTTTGACCAGGGGTGCCCAAACTTTTGCATACCACTGTATAGCTATGGATTCCCTCATTAAAGGGAGGTTATACTGTAGCTATCTACTCTTCAAAGACTAGTTCACTTTCCTGTTTATTCTCCATGATGAGTTTAGCTGCTTACTATTTGAGTGGAAGGACCTCCTACCTACCAAAGAGGAGATACAGCCAGCTAACAAAGTAGTTCAAACACAGTTCCTTTATTTTTAGTGATAAACATTTAAGTATGGTAAAATTCTTAAAACACGTTTAAAAATCACCAAAGATTTCCTAATTAAAAACTATTTCTAATACAAAAAGGATTTCCAAGACACAGGAAAAATTCCTCTATGCTAACAAAGACTTATCAGCACGTTGCAGATGTCTGTCGCAGAAATCGAAGGCAGAGGAATGGATTCTAGTCACCCCATCTTTTGGTTCTTCTTCTTGCTGTTCCTTGACCTTTCCTAACTAACCCGACTGCTTTCTAATATTTATACTGTTTTTTTGCCACTGGGGTGACTTGACGTACATTAGGTATTTCCTCAGATAACTTTTCATACAGATGGTCCCAAACACCCAAAATTAATACCGTGAATGCTAATCCTCCGAGTACACCAATCTTTCAACTATTGATAGGACAGGTATTTGGAAATGAGGCAGGAGGTGTGACTCCAAGTCAGGCTGAAACGCAGAGGGATCAGACCCTCTCTACCTAGCATTTTGTTAGCAATCGCACAGTCACTGGAGAACAAAACTGAGGACCTGAAGGCATGATTGCTGTATCGGAGGGAAATGAGAGGTTGTTGTATTCTATGTTTGAATGAGATCTGTCTTACTCCTAGCATGCCAGATACAGCTGTAGACAAGTGTGCCCCCACAAAATCATTCAGAGTCTTCCTTACCAGAAGCTCTGGATGAACATGAGATCCACAATTTACTGAGTGCCAAATCAGAGGCATTCAAGTCTGGTGACCAAGAAAGTTACAAGAGGTCCAGGTACAATCTCTGGAAAGCCATCTCACTGGCAAAGTGGCAATTCTGGACTAAACTTGAATCAATGAAGGATGCTTGACAGTTGTGGTAGGGCTTGAATTCTATCAATTCTTATAAAGTTAAATCAAGAGACATAGGTGACAACAGATCTTCACTTCCAGATGAGCTCAATACCTTCAATAAAAGTTGCTTGAAATTCCAGCATCTGCAGATTTCCTCATGATTGCGTCAATAGCTTCAATGCTTGCTTTCACTGTCAAAACACGGGGGAACCATCGTAAGCTCCTACAGCCCCTGAGGATCTCCAATGCCAGTGGGCTAATAGACTTCAGGAGGGTGAACCCATGTGAAGCATCCAAACCAGATGGGATATCTAGCAAAGTACTAAATACCTGTGCTGATTGACTGGCTGGACTCTCGCTTTGGAAGTCTGGGGTATCCATCTGCTTCAAGCAGGCTTCTTTGCTGGTTCCTAAGAGGAATATGGTAATTGCCTCAATGACTATGGTCCAGAAGCACTTACATCCACGATGATGAAGTGTTTTGAGTGGTTGATGATGAAATATATCGACTCCTGTCTGAGAAGTAACGTGGATATGCTCCAATTTGCTTACCGAAGCAACAGGTCCACAGCAGATGCTATCTCATTGGCTCTTTACTCAAGCCTGGAATATCTATACAGCAAAAATGCATACATCAGCATGCTCTTTATCATCTATAGCTCAGCATTCAATACCATCATCTCTTCAAAACAAAGCAATAAGCTCCAATACCTTGGCCTCAACACCTCCTTGTGCGATTGGATCCTTGATTTCCTCACTTGCAGGCCCCAGTCTGTTCGGATTGAAAACAACATCTCCTTCATGATCTCCATCAGCACAGGTGCTTAATTCCCTGCTCTACCCACTTTACACTTATGACAGTTTGGCTAAGCACAGCTCCAATGCAATATTCACCTTTATTGATGACACCACTGTCATAGGTCGAAACAAAGGTTTTGATGATTCAGCATATAGGAGGGAGCTGGAAAAGCTGACTCACTGGTGCCATAACAGCAACATCTTACTCAATGTTAGCAAGCCCAAAGAGCTGATAATTGACTTCTAGAGGAGGAAACCAGAGGTCCATGAGCCACTCCTCATTGAGGGATCAGACGTGGAGAGGGTCAGCAATTTTAAATTCCTCGGTGTTATTTTGGAGGACATGTCCAGTGCCCAGTGCATAAGTGCAATTACAAGGAAATACATGGCAGAGCCTTTGCATTCAAAGGAGTTTGTGAAGATTTGGCATGATCTCTAATACTTTGACAAACTTCTATAGATGTGCAGTGGAGGGTATATTAAATGGCTGCATCACAGCCTGGCATGGAAACACCAATGCCCTTGAATGGAAAAGTAGTGAATTCGGCCCAGTCCATCACAAGCGCTGCCCTCCCCACCACTTTGCCCTTTTACATGAAACACTATGCCAGATAAGCAGCATCCACCATCAGAGACCCTCACCACACAGTTCATGCTCTCACCTTGCTGCTGCCATCAGAAAGAAGGTACTGGAGCTTTAGGATTCAGACCTCCGGGCTCAGAAACAGTTATTACCCCTCAATCATCAGGCTCTTGTACCAAACGATTAAACTTCACTTACGCCAATATTGAAGTGTTCCCACAGCTCATGGAGTCACTTTCAGGGACCCTTCATATCATGTTTTTCATATTTATTGCATTTTTATCTTTTATTTTTATTTCTATCTTTTTCTATTTGCACAGTTTGTTTTTTTTCTGCACTGGTTAAACAGCCAAGTTAGTGCAGTCTTTCATTGATTCTATTATGGTTAATATTCTATTATGGATTTATTAAGTATGCCCATGAGAAAATGAACCTCAGGGTTGTATATGGTGCCATATATGTACTTTGATAATAAATTTACTTTGAACTTTGATGTGCTAAGTGATCGTGTCAATCTGGTCTCCCAGCTTCTTTGAACTAAATAACTTAGCCAGTGTTGCCTGGTTTGATACAGGCCCAATGAACACAACCCCGTTATCTTACAGTACATCTCTTAAACAATCAGCCTTGTGCTATGTACCACAAGTCTCTACTCTATAGACAGTACTGTTTGTTCGCAAATCTATCCTTTTAACTTTGAACTGATTACTTTTACAACTGAAGACTCCCTCGCCTTTATAACAAGAAGCTGAACAAGTAATATTGATTGCAATAAACACAAAATGCTGGAGGAGCTCAGCAGACCAGGCAGCATCTATGGAAAAGAGTACAGTTGACATTTCTGGGAAAGACCTTCCAGCAGAACAGAAGTTTTGAAGTTTTGTTAAAGGATTGAGTCCTGCTGAATGGTCTCAGCCCAAAACCTCGACTGTGCTCTTTTTCAAAGATGCTGCCTGGCCTACTGAGTTCCTCCAGCATTTTGTGTGTGTTGCTTGGATTTCCAGCATCTGCAGATTTTAACTTGTTTGTGAAGGAATATTGGTTGAAAGCTTAACTGACTGAAAAACAACTCTTTGATCTTTATAAGTGTTAGCTACTATGTTAGAAAGTTGAATTTGCAAAATGTCCCACAGCCCTGGACAGAGAATATCCATCACATTTGTCGGAGCCATGTGTCTATTCTCTATCCGCTGGAGCCATGTATCTATCAATAATCTGTCTGTATTGTATTTTGTGGCATGTTTATTATGGTAATCTGTCACGTGGATTGGGTGTGGTAGAAATAAGTATAGCTTTGTATTCATACTTGCAGTTATTTAACTTCTAGCTTCGTCAGGTGGAGAAGGGTTGAGCCATTGAAAATGCTTTTTTTTTGTTGACTGCTAATTGGGGCATTATTGGAACACTAAATAGATCACTAATTTCGCTTAAAGCCAAATCAAACGATAATTCTGATATTGCTAATTAGAATGCTTAGTTATGCTGATTTGAACGCTATGATCGCTATATTGTGAATTTAGTTTTGTTAGTTTTTTATTGCTATAAGATTGTTCAACTTTGCTGGTCTCATAATTAAGGATCAAAATTACCTTCTTGGACAGTGGAACTTCATTATTTGGAAGCGTGCCATACTATGCTGATCTCCTGGGTTAGTCTCTCAGCAATTGTGCTTTGTTTTATAGTAACCTCTACAACAGTAATGGGAGTAGTGTAGCCCTTGTACAAAAGCATGGTTGGCAGTTGATATGGGTTGAACAGTGTTTCCATGCTATTGGATTCTCTCATAGAGTGAGACCAGCCTACTTAATGTGGCAGTTAAAGAACAGTTAAATCAAATTAAATGCCTTTTTTTTTTTATAAAGTATTGCTGACCATAAAGTCCAGTATGGCAAACCATGCAAAAGATTAACTAAATTAAATGGCAGGCCAAACCAACCAGTTCTAACACAGGCAGAACGAAAGATTGAACTATGTGATGTTGACAAATTCACAATTGATTCCTGAAGGCTGCAAAGAGATGAGATGTTGTTCCCCAAGCTTGAGCTGGGTCTTATTGCAACAGGAATAGGTCACCTGAGCCCTCAATCCTGCCTGGCCATTCAACATGATCACATCTGATTTGTCCCAGGCTTCATTCCTCTTAGGCTATTTTCCCTTCATTTCCCTTTAACCTATTGTCTCTCATATATGCGCCAACTATTCCCCATTCTTCTACCACTCTGTTATTCCAGGGGTAATTCACACAGTCAATCAATATTACTGCATGTCCTGGGAAGAAATTAGAACAACTGGGAAAACGATTGTGGTCACAGGGAGAAGTATGAAAAAAACAGAGGTCAGAACTGGACGTGGGTCACTGGAGCAGTGAGACAGCAGCGCTGACTGCTGTGCCACCGCACCATCTGTACCTTAGAATCACGTGCTCTTCTATGGCAAGAGGGAATGATATGAAGCTGGTTCTCCTTGTATTTAGAGAATCAAGGACCTTATTTATGCAACGGTGATTTACTGCATATATCCCCTGTCCCTCCCTAGAAAGTCAGGTTGATCACGTGAGCCACTGGAACTGTGACCCTTAGTCTGTTCTGAATCTGCAGTTGGAGTTGGAACAGATGGTAGATACACAGTGAGACATCCTTATCTAAGTGCCGACATCTCACACACTTGTCTGCACTTTAGGATTTCACACTCTATTGGCATAACAGGCATAACCTAAGGAGCATGCTGTCGCCCAAACGGAACACCCCAAAAGACATTGTAAAGTTGGAGAGTGAAGGTCATTGAACCTGCATATCTTCAGTTCCCAGTAGGAGCTGCTTGTAAAGCTCACAGCTGCCAAATCATTGCCATGCTGACCACGAAGGAGAGCGACAGGATTTAAAGGTGAAGTCTCCATGGCAGCTGTTGAAAAGCTGTGTAAAAGGTTGCCATGGAAATTGGCTAAGATTTGGGCAGAGTGAAACTTGATAATTTCCTTTGCCCATGTGGGCAGCCCATCAGTCCAATTCCATTGCGACCAGTGGTCCCTTGCCATTGCAAGGTGTGGAAAGATGAAGGGGATGGAGAGCAAAGCTTTGATGTGATATTTTAAAATGGCTTTGAACACTGAAGGGACGATCAATAATGCAGCTTTCATTATCCTGACTATTGAACACAGAGGATGGCAGACAATGTGTGCAAGACATCAATATCAGTGTGTTTCATGTACTGTATTTACCACTCTATCCTACCTCTGATATCCCACCCCAGGACTTCCCCACAATCACTTCAAAATAATGCTACTTGTAATAGCCATTGGTGCCGTGGGAAAAGGTGCTGACTGTCTGTTCGATTTATGTGTCATTTATAATACTCACAAATAGCAGATGTGCCAGAACAGATCCCAGCAGAGCACCACTAGTAAAGAGCCTTAAGGTAGAATATACTCCAACTACTACCACCCTCTGCCTTCTGTGTGGAAGCCAATTCTGAAACCATGCAGCTAATTTTCACTGGACCCTACGTCTCCTGATTTTCCTGAATGATTCTACCAAGGTGAATAATGTCAAACACCTTACTAAAATTAATATACACCCCATCCACCATTCTATATTCATCATTTGTTGTCGCTATCTTGAAGAATTTGTGAGACATTACTTGCCCCTCACAAAGCCATGTTGACTATCCCTAATCAGACTATGCTTCTCCAAATCTTCATAAATCCTGCTTTTAATAATCCCCTCCAATAGTTTGCCTAACATTGATGTTAGCCTCACTGGTCTATAATTCCCAGGATTCTCTCTATTAGCTTTCTTGAACAAAAGGAATAATATTTGCTACTGTTCAGTTTTCTGGTCCTACTCTAGCTGCCACTGAGGATACCAAGACCATCTCCAAAGACACAGAAATTTCTTCCCTTGCTTCCCAAAGACTTATCCTAATGTTTTTCAAAAGTTCCAACACACCCTCTTTCTTAACCTTGATATCTTCAGGCATATTCGCCTGTTCTATGATGACCTCACATTCACAAAGGTCCTTCTCACTGATGAATACTGAAGCATAGTATTCATTAAACAACACACACAAGAAATGCTGGTGAACGCAGCAGGTCAGACTCTGTCCCTCTCACTATAACTCCTTGCCTGCTCTCCATCTTCCGGACTCCCCTCCCCCTTTCTTTCTCCCTAGGCTTCCCGTCCCATGATCCTCTCCCTTCTCCAACCTTGTACCCCTTTTGCCAATCAACTTTCCTGTTCTTAGCTCCATCCCTCCCCCTCCTGTCTTCTCCTATCATTTCGGATCTCCCCCTCCCCCTCCCAGTTTCAAATCTCTTACTATCTCTTCTTCAGTTAGTCCTGACAAAGGAGCTCAGCCGGAAATGTCAACTGTACCTCTTCCTCTAGATGCCACCTGACCTGCTGCGTTCCACCAGCAACTTTGATGTGTGTTGCTTGAATTTCCATCATCTGCAGATTTCCTTGTGTTTGCATAGTATTCATTAAGTGGTTAAGCACGTGGCCAAGTGGTTAAGGTATTTGACTAGCAACCTGAAGGTTGTGAGTTCGAACCCAAGCCGAGGCAACGTGGTGTGTCCTTGAGCAAGGCACTAAACCACACAGTGCTCTGCGACGGCACTGGTGCCAAGCTGTATCAGCCCTTGCCCTTCCCTTAGACAACATCAGTGTTGTGGAGAGGGGAGACATGGGCAACTGCTGGTCTTCCATACAACCTTGCCCAGGTCTGCACCCTGGAGAGTGAAGACTTTCTAGGCACAGGTCCATGGTCTTGCAAGACTAATGGATGTCATTAAGTGCTTCCCTCCCTTACCTCCTTCAACTCCACATCATTCCTCTTTTATCCCGGATTGGTCAGGAATCAGGGAAAACAAATGGAGGTGGTTACCAGAAATTAGAGAAATTGACATTGATGCTGTGAGGTTGGAGATGCCAAGGTGGAAAATGCCAAGGTTGCTCTTCCAATCTATGTCTAAGTTCAAAAGGCAATAGAGGAGGCTATGGACAGGCATGTCACTGTGGGAATGGGAAGTAGAATTAAAATTGCTGGCTGCCAGGAGATCCTGGCTGTTATAGTGGATAGAATGAAGGTTTTCGATCATGTTTATTTTTATTAAATCATTATAAACCTCTGTGTGCATAAAATATGAGGTTGTTTTAGTTTTCTATCTCTGAGGATAGTACTGTCAGCAGGATACTACTGGAACAATCAGATTATAGGCATAATTTTTTAAAAGGTTATAATAACAACATGAATCAACTATGCACAGTAATTCAAATACATGAAATGCAGCACTACGTAAAGTTCAGATGAACATAGAGCAGCACATCAAAATACATGCTGCATTGGTTTCAGAAAATGCCATCATTTCAATCAAAACTTTCTAGCAGACAGAAAAGACTGCAGACTCTGTAATCTGGATCAAATTTCCTTGTAATTTATTGAAGCAAATATTGGTGGAGTTGAAAACAAAAGATTCAATGAACAGAAAAGCCAATTCCCCAAAAAATGAATGCAAGGATTATGTGAGTTACATGATTAATGATGGCTGCTCTTTGCATTGTAAGCAGTGCAGTAAATTGGTGCTGTCTTCTTTTTTAAATGATTGCTGCTTGCAGTAGCACTTCATATGCTGCTCATTGGTGGCCTGCTCCAGCAACATGCTCAAGATGGTGAGAGGCTTTTCTACTTAAAGGTAGCCAGTACTTGTTAAATGTCAGTGCATTGGTGGGAAGGCAGTCCATAGGACAGGATGAATTACCTACTTCTGATCCTATGATCTGCTCCATTTATGTGTTTTTCATTCAATCCCATTCTCCCACCTTCTCCCCATAATCCTTAATCCCCATTTCAATCAAGAACCAATCAATCTCTGACTTAAATACATCCAATGACTTGGCCTCCACAACCATTTTTAGCAATGAATTCTACAGATTCACCACCCATTGGTTGAAGACTTCCGCTTAGTCTTAAGGTGTGTCCCTTTATTCTGAGGCTAGGCCATCAGATCCTAATTTCTCCTGATAATGGAAATATCCTCTCCACATCCACTCTATTCAGGGGCTTCAATATCTGCAGGGTTTTAATGAGATCTCCCCTCATCCTCCTGAATTCCACCAAGTACAGGCACAAAGATATCAAACACTTCTCATACATGAAGCCTTTCATTACTGGGGTCATTCTTGTGAACCTTCTCCATGACCTACACATCCATCCTTAGATACAGGACCCAAAACTGCTCTCGGTACTCCCAGTAAAGTATGACCAATGCCTTGGGAGTCATAGGAGTCTTCATCAAATGTCATTTCGGGCTGTTATTTCTTCAGCAACGGAAAATCATTCAAGGGACTGAATACTGAGCTTTTCAGATAATTGCAGTTTTGGTGGAAGAAATGGTGAGAGAGGGAGACTACTATCTTCAGTGGGGTAAGAGGTCAATAAGCAAGCAATCAATAAACAGTAGGAAGTAGAACAAACATAAATAAAACTAGAGGTATTACTCCAGAAACATGCATGCTTTGCATGTAGAAATGTAATCATATTATGGTGGATTCTACTTCAAAGGGCACATCAGATCAATTGTGTGACTAGGCTGATATGCCGCTGAGTTCACTAATCCAATATAACACCTACCAAGAAAATTCACTAACAGGTTTCAACTCTAAAATCATCTGTTTTCTTTCATCTTTACAAACCACTCACATCAATAACTTACACCTTATGCACTCAGACAGCTATTCAAAGATTGGAGATGTGAGATTGCAGATGCTGGAACCTAGAACAGCAAACTGACTTGGAAACATACCCTCGTTCCTTCATTGTCACTGGGTCAAAATCATGGAATTCCCTCCCTACAGTATTGTGGTGTACCTACACATCGGAGACTGCAGCAGTCCAAGAAGGCCACTCATCACCACCTTCTCAAGGGCAACTAGAGTTGGGCAACAAATGCTGGCTTAGCTGGCAATGCCCACATCCCGTAAATTAATAAATTAAAAAAAACAATGTGCTGCAGTAATTCAGGCGGTCGAGCAGCATCAGAAGAGGTGCTTCAGTTCAAAACCCTATATCAGGACAGAGAGTGGGGGGCTGGAATCGTAGGTGTAAGATGACAAGGATAATTGGCAATGCAGGGGCCCTAAGCTGATTAGTGAAAAGGGATGGTGAAGCAAGACCAGCAGGAAGAGTAGAGGTCAGAATGTGATTTATTATCACTGATGTGAAATGTATTGTTATGCAGCAGTACTGTGTAAAGATAATAAATTACTGTAAGTTACAAAAAATAAATAAAAGGGATATTGAGGTGCTGTTCATAAACCGTTCAGATTGCAGAGGGAAAGAAACTGTTTCTGAATCATTGAATATGGATCTTCAGGCTCCTGCACTGTATTTCTTCCCTAATGGTAAGTAACAATCCTGGGTAATGAGGGATCCTTAGTGATGGATGGATCCACTTTGAGGCACCACTCCTTGAAGATGCCCTTGATGGTGCAGAGGGTTGTTCCCGTGATAGAGCTGGCTATATATACAACACTCTACATCTCCTTGTGATCCTGTGCACTGGAACCTCTGTACCAGATTGTGATGGACGAAGTCAGAATGCTCTCCTCTGCACATATATAGAAATTTGGTGACATAACAAATTTCCTCAGACTTTTTGTCAAGTATAGCCACTGGCCAGTCCTTTTGTTCTGATTGCCTCAATGTGTTGGATCCAAGAACTTAATGCTGGTCCCCATTTCACCACAGACCTTTCAATGAGGACTGGTGTGTGTTCTTAGAACACAGAACACCACAGCACAGAAACAGGTCCTTCAGCCCTTAAGAATTAAATTAGTAATCAGATGGCCATCTAAACTAGTCTCTTCTGTGTACACAATATCCATATCTTTCCATTTTCCTCTCTTTCTTCTAAGTTTCCCTTCTTGAAGTCCACAATCATTTCCATGGTCTTGCTTATACTGAATGCGAGGTTGTTGCTCTGATACCATTAAACGAGCTGATCTATCTCTCTCCTTTAAACCTCCTTGTCACTATCTGCGATTCCTTGGGTGACATCCACCAGGTAGCAAGTCTTTTAAATTACTTCACTTTTTCTATGCCTTCTGCTTGTTCTTTTTATATTGTTTGTGTTATGGAAACTGTTGGTGCCTGTGATGTACAGTTTGATTTTGATCGAAGGATCCAGCACTATGTAATGTCCAGAGAGCTGCCTTGTGGAGATTAGAGATAAGAACCAAAAAAGGACCAAGAACACAAGCTGACTCGTGGAAAAAAACTAAGATGGGATGTGTGGTCATGAATGACTCCATCTTGAAGCGGCAAAGAAAATTGAAGAATTGAGGTAAAGGCATTCAAACCTGGTTAGTGAGTGCTCCCGATGGGGCCAGAGAATCAACGATCGCTCCCAACAGGGTCAGAGGGTCAGTGATCACTCCCAACGGAGGCCACCATTTGGACTAGGCGTAAATTCTCAACCACAAAAAGACTGTTCGATATTCTGAGATTTATGTGATTGGATTGTACTTTATATTGGTCTCCTTTCATTTTTTGGCATTTTCTTCCTTGTGGCTGATTGGCGGGTGGGTGACCTACACGTTCTTTGTGTGTTGGTGGGGTGGAGGTTTTTGAAACTACTGTCACTATTCTTTATTGTGAGTGTGGGGTTAGTTGCTGTTTTTTCTGTGGAGGAGGGGTTTGGGATGTGTTGTTATTGTCACTTTTCTTCTGTGAGTGGGGATTTGAGAGATCGTTTTGTTGCTGTTTTTTTTTTCTGTGGAGCCGAGGGTTGGGGATTGTTATTGTTGCTGTTTTTTTTTCTGCGGGGAAAGGGTCAGGGATTGTTATTATTGCTGAATTTTTTCTGCAGGGAGAGGGTTGGGGATTGTTATTGTTGCTGACTTTTCCTGTGGGGAGGGGGTCAGGGATTGTATTGTTGGTATTTTTTTCTGCGGGGGAGAGGGGTCAGGAATTCTATTGCTGCTGTTTTTTTCCTGTGGAGAAGAGGGTTGGCGATTGTTAATGTCGCTGTATTTTTCTGCGGGGATGGGGTGGGGCATCCTGGGGTCTGCGAGTTTTGTTTCTTTTACTTTTTCATGTGTATTTCATGGCTATCTGGAAAAGACAACTATCGGAGTTGTATTGTACATGCATACTTTGATGAGAAAATGAACCTTGAACCTTGAACTTTGAAATTTTAGCAACAACAATGGGGTCATTGGTGAATTTAAAGTTGGTGTCTGAAATGTGCTTAGCCATACAGTTACGAGCGTGGAGACTATACTGCGTCGGGCTAAGCATGCATTCTTGTTGATTGTCAGTGAGGTGGAGATGCACTGACTGGGGGCTCCTGATGAGCATGTCAAGGATACATTTGCAACGGCCCAGGTTTTGAACCTTGAAGGTTTTGAAGGTTTTGATAATTAATACTGAGGTGATGATGGTATTGAATAAAAAGCTGTAATCAATAAACAGCAGCTTGACTTCTGTATTGCTGTTGTCCAGGTGCTCCAAAGCAGAGTGGATATTCAGTGATCTTGCAGAGGGGTGGAGTTGCTAGACTGAGTCAGGGATGATAGATGGAGATAGAGACCACTAGTGCTGGAATCTGATAAGTGGACAGGTGACTGCAGATGCTAGAATCTCAGGCAAAAAAAAACAAACACAATCTACTGGAGACACTGAGTGCATTATGCTGATGAATGGTCTTGACCTACAATTCGGACTGTCTATTTCCCTCCACAGATTCTTCTTCACCCATTTAACTCCTTCAGCAGGTTTTTGTGCTGGAATCTGATGAGTATGGAAGATGATTATGGGGACTATTGAGCAAGATGTATTAAGGCAAATACAAATAGGCATGGATTTGGGGGTGTGGGAGTGGGTAAAGCTGATTGTGAAGTGCATGAAGAGTGGATGGATGGAACCAGGAAGGGAAGGAGGAAGAGGGTGAAAATAAATGGAGGGGATGGAAAAATAATAATGAAAAGCACATGAAGCTACTGAACTCTACCAGAACCTCAAAATCTTGGCATTCCAGTGCTTTTGTATTGTTCACCAACCAGCAAGACTGAGCTGCTACCATCTTATTTGAAGTCATCATTCCGTGTCAGCTGGTGTCTCCCCGCTGAACATCCACATGTAAGAGGGAAGACTGCTCCAAGTTACCTTTCACTTGTAGCCAGCAGCCCAGAGACCAAAAAAGGGTGGAAGTGGGATCTATACATGGAAAGACAAGACATACAGTAGGTGTGTTGATTTCAGAACAAGGAAATCATGCTACCAAAGGGTGAGATGTTTTCTCTGCATCATGAAAGTAAGTGGATATTTCAAGCACATGACCTCATGAATTTGGCTGTGTTGTTATGTTCTATTTAGGGAACATATGTGGAAAAGATCAGACCACCCCGCCCCCCCCCCCCATGTATTTGTCATTACATTTTCAGTCACAATTCCACAGTTCTCCCTAACATGCATAATTCAAGTTCTGCATCAGTCACTCGTGTCCTGACAGATGTTACTAACTGCTGAGCTAAATACTGCCTTTGTCATCTCTGTTATCCTGGCCCCAAAATGGCAAAAATGTTGCCGCAGGAAAATGAATGTCAAAGCACTCAAAAAACCTTCCACCTTTGTCAGTTACAAAACAGCAACAAATTGCACCAGGGGTTAAAGGAATTAACCTATTAGCCTCCCTTCAAGTAGTGCTTCAGCTTTTTAAATAGCATTGGCCCAGTGTTCCCACATATAGTTAATTGCTGCATTCAAAAATGTAAGGTTAAGATGAACTCTAGTTGATAGTTTGTTATTCAAATACTGTAATAGCAGTACTGCACTAACTGACAGAATTTGACTGCTTACAGTACATGTTACCAGAAGGCATTTGTAGCAAAATACTGTTTTATTCCCAATATGATTCTGATCCAGTCAATTCTTGAGAAAAGTGCTTTACTTTACAATTAACAAGAGAAAACAGATTTCCCTTTAAAATTTCATTATAATTTATGGTATCTTATTGTAATTTATAGTACGTTTTATGTTTTGCACTGTACAGCTGCCACAAAACAGCAATTTTCATGACCTATGCCTGTGATATTAAACCTGATTCTGATTCAAGTCTCATAGCCCTCTTTGGAGACCCATAGTGACAACAAATGTAAGAATCATGAAAAGCTTTTAATACCATTTACGACCATAGTTTAAAAGGAAAATCTGTTCAATTAATCAAGAAGAAAAGGGTTCTCGAGCAGCACAATATTCATACATTCCTCCTGCTGCTCTGGAATCCTGGTAATAGCAAATACTTAATTATGCTGTTTAACACAGTAGCCATTGCCACATCAGTAGTATATAAACAACCTAAGTTTCACATATTACATTGTGTTAATAAACTAAGCAGATTGTATAATATCACTATTTTAGACAGATGTCAATGTTCTTGCTGTCTTCTGCATCTCATTCCAACATTAAAATCTGGATGTAAGTTCCTTTTTCAACATTCCATTTGTTTGCATTTCACTGATTTCATTCTCAAAACAGTAGAAAGCTTATTTTTGTTTAATATTATAGACATTACACAGCCCAATTTCTTTCCATTAATGTCTTCTCCACAGATACTGCATGCCAATTATTTTTCCCACTTTAGATTTCCAGCATCTATGGTACTATTTCTGAAAAGAGTATTATAAGGAATGTTTAATAATTAAGGCCTACTGTTATTATATCTTTCTTTATTGCTTATAAGGTATTGTGCCAAGTGGGGAAAGACATATATTAAGCTTTCTTTCTTTCAGGTCTTAGTTACTTACAATTAATCTCATTGTCATTGAAAATTTTATAAGCTTGGAGTTTCATTTCTTTAGACTTCTAAATTTGATATTAAAATTTCAACATCTGATGCCTTAACTATCATTGTGGAAGCATCACTATCTAGGTGTCTCAGTAGATGCTTAGACTGCTGCCAGCATGGCCAGATTATACCAACACACTGTCGGTCCACAGCCATCATGTGTGATAGCACTTCACAAATTGCCTACCTGTAGATTACAGGGATGCTAAGGCACCTACATGAGAAGGGGCACTCAAGGGCTTCATGTAACTTGAACCTGCTGTACTCTCTGGAAACATCCAGCCCTCACCATTTCATGATGTCTGTGTTGCTTGTCAAGGGTTGCGTGATCTACTACCTCTCTCGGCTAAACCTGTTTGAGATCATCGTACACTGATGGTTGCTGCCTCCTTCACTGAACTCTGTAGTATTGTCCTAGGTTTGCATTGTGTAGGAACACTAGGATTAGCAAAGCTGCAAAAAATACAAGCTTTGGGAGGGGGAGGCACGGGGAGGTGGGGTGCGATGTGATTAATGCAAAATGCATTCTTTGATTTATATATTTGGGATGTTAATTTGTGGAGCATTTATGTTTTCATTTTTGCCAAGTGAACCCTGCGATGGCAGTGATCAAGGAAAATAGAGTGTGCTTGGAGAAAAAAAAAGCTTCAGATGGTGGAAATTTCTAAAACATTATAGGCGAGATGCACTCAGCAGCACGAGAAGCATTTATGGGTAGGGAAGAGGGAGATAACAAAAAGGTTCTTGAAGTCACAGAGAGGATTAGGTTGGAGAGAATAGGGGGAATATGTATGAAGGGGTGTAAAATGAAGTTGTGAAGATAGCATTTACTATAAAACAGGCAATTGATGTCAGCCAGGAGAGCAAAGAAACAAATTGAAACCAAAATATATAGCTATATTTGTGAAGAAAGGGATGAGAAAGAACGACCTGAAATTGTTAAATCAATATTTACTTGCAACATATTCAGATGAAAGATGAGTGTTGTCCTTTGAGATAACATTGGACAATCATTGAAAAAGAGCAGGAAGCTGAAGGTAGAGAACTCAGTCAGAGCAGCAGACAGTAACTGGAAATTCAGGCTCAACCTTTGTGGATAGAATTGTCATGTTCTACAAAGCAGTCACTCAGTCTATGACATTGAATACAGGGAACTGAACTGGAAGAAATGCAAGTGAATTGTTCCCTTACCTGGAATGACTGTTTGGATACTTGGATGGTGTAAGAGCAAGAAATAGAAAGGCAACTATATCTAATGGTTATATGGAACTATCTTGTGGAGAATGAATTTGTGGATAGAAATGGAAGAACATAGCAGTAAGTCATGAGGGAAACCTCTCACTGAAAGGAGAGGGAGCAATATGATTTTGTTCTTGGAACCTCATTGAAAATAGAAGTGATAGAATGTGGAAACTATTGGGGTGGAAGGTGAGATCACAAATTTTATTTCCAAAATAGCACAATTGTATTTTTTGGTTAATTCAAAGTATTACATACAATTCAATGTCATCAATCTCCAAAAGGATTGAAGGGAAAAAGGATTATTCTTTACTGTAGATGTATGAAAAATATTTTCTAAAACATAAAAATCTTTATGCAATTGATTCTCCAAGTAATTGATTATGAAACTTTACAAATCCATTGTATTATAGAATTATTTGTGATATTCAAAGTACCTTATAGTAACGCAGCCACTGAAGCATATCTTGTTAGCCCAATGGCTACGGTAACCACACAGAGGGTAGACTCCAATTAAAGCTTGTATAGCAGCAAGGTCATTGTAATGCAGTATGACAAACTTATTTCAATATGCAATTAACTTGTCTGTTATGTTTTGGCCTGTTCCTTGTAAAACTTTATTACAAGCTGTATTAATTAAAAGGAAGCAATCTAAGAATTCTATGAACAAAAACTATTAAATGCAGGCTTTCAAAAATGAAATTAGAAATGAACACCAACTTTAGTAATAAAATTTTTCAAAGGAAAAAGACAGCTAAGTATTTAAATATGATTCTTTCTTCATTGGAGAAGAACAAAGAGCAGCGAGGAAAAGTACAGTAAAAAGATAATCCAGTTATTGAAAGAAAGGTAAAAGGTAAAAGATCCACTGCTCCGCTTAATAGCTAACCAGTGAGTAGTTGGCTAAATTACATGGGTGAAATAGGACAATCTGGCTACCTTAATGCCAGACTACTTTCCTCCTTTCCCGAAGAAATGCCCATTGGAACTTCTACTTGGCCATCTTTTATAGGCCTCCTTTTCAATTTCTCTTACCCATAACCTTATAGATTCTCTGTGATAGATTTTCAAAATGCCACCTGGCTGTGTGACTGGTTTTGCAAATCTGCTGCCATTGTGAAAAAGACAGAGATACTCATTTCAATATGGTTGAATGGTAATAAGGAACAGATGTTTCTTATAATGGGCAGATGATTCACAATGTGTCTCTCTAAATCAGGATACAGAGGAGATTTACTAGATAAATAACAGGCTTTAACAACTTCAATTGAATGGAGAGATTAGTCATTCTTAGAATATGGAAGATGAAGAAGGAGTTCATTAAACATGCTCAAAATATTGACCAGTTATGAAATAATGAGTAAGTAATTTTCACACTGTCTGAAAAGGGAATGAAAATATACTTATTCTAAATGTTCATAGAAAATTGGATGAGGACCTGTAAAAAAAAAGTAGGGGAGGATGATTGAAAAGACCAGGTCCAGCCGTAATAAACCAAATGCCTTCTTTGTATGTTTTACATTTCTGAGCTGGGGACCATATAGCACTCTAAAAAGCACGCTAAAATGGACCCACATAAGGGATGTTTTACATCTATTATACAAAATGTGGAGGGAATTATGCACATAAGGTTATAAATTCCAGACATTTATCTCTCACTTCTGTAGTTGAAGATTCCCATCTGCTTCAAAAGGGCAGCAATCATACCCGCGCTCAAACTTCAAAGTAAAATTTATTATCAAAGTAGATATATGTCACCTTATACAATCCTGAGATTCATTTTCTTATGGGCATACTCAATAAATCCATAGTAGAATAATAACCATAACAGAATCAATGAAAGACTACGCCAACTTAGGCATTCAACCACTGTACAAAAGACAACAAACTGTGCAAATACAAAAAGAAATTAATAGTAATAATAATAACTACACAATAAATATCAAAAACGTGAGATAAAGAGTCCTTGAAAGTGAGTCTATAGTTTGCAGGAACATTTCAATGATGGAGCAAGTGAAGTGGAGTGAAGTTATCCCCTTTGATTCAAGAGCCTGATGGTTGAGGGGTAATAATTTTTCCTGAACGTAATTGTATATCCAGAGGCCCTTGTACCTTCCTCCTGATGGCAGCAATGAGGAAAGAGCATGTCCTGGGTGGTGGGGGTCCTTGATGACGGATGCTACATTGAAGTGACAACATTTCATGTTGATATGCTCTATGGTGGGGAGGGCTTTACCTTTGATCAGCTGGGTGGAATCCACTACTTTTTGTTAGATTTTCTATTCAAGGGCATTGGTGTTCCCATACCAGGCTGTGATGCATTCAGTCAGTATACTCTCCACTACACATCCATAGAAGTTTATCAAAGTTTTAGATGTCCTGCCAAATCTATAAAAAAAACTTCAATGGATGAAGAAGCACTGCCATGCTTTCTTTATGATTGCACTTCTGTGCTGGGCCCACGGCAGGTAATCTGAGATAATAATTTAGAACTAGGTTTATTATCACTGACATGTGTCATGAAATTTGTTAACTTAGCGGCAGCAGTTCAATGCAATACATAATCAGAAGAAAAAAAATCTAATAATAATAATAATATTAAAAAATAAGTAAATCAATTACAGTATATGTATATTGAATAGATTAAAAAATTGTGAAAAAATAGAAATAATATATACTAAAAAAGTGAGGTTGCATCCCAGGGTTCAATGTCCATTTAGGAATCAGATAGCAGAGGGGACGAAGCCATTCCTGAATCGCTGAGTGTGTGCCTTCAGGCTTCTGTACCTCCTACCTGATGGTAACAGTGAGAAAAGGGCATGCCAAGGAATAACACCAAGGAATTTAAAGTTACTGACCCTTTCCACCTCTTATCTTCTAATAAGGATTGGCTGATGGACCTCTGGTTTCCTTCTCCTGAAATCAATAATCAGCTTCTTGGTCTTGCTGACATTGAGAAAGAGTTTGTTCTTATGGCGCAAACATGAGGAAATCTGCAGATACTGGAATTTCAAGCAACACACATAAAAATTGTTGGTGAACGCAGCAGGCCAGGCAGAATCTATAGGAAGAGGTACAGTTGACATTTCGGGCCGAGACCCTTCGTCAGGACCAGTCACCAGTCACCCAGATTTTCAATCTTCCTCCTATATGCTGATTCATCATCACTTTGATTTGGCCGGGGAGAGTGTTTGTAATGACTACCATCCAGTATCACCCACATCCACTGTGATGAAGTGCTTTGAGAGTTTGGTCATGATAGAATTAACTCTGGCCTGAGCAAGGAACTGGACCCTCTGCAGTTCACTTCCTGCCACAACAGATCTGTAGCAGACACAATCTCACTGTTTCTCTACTTGGCTTTGGAGCTGCTAGACAACAGCAAAATATACATCAGGCTCCTATTTACCATTTACAGTTTGGTGTTCAACAGCATCATCCCCTCAGTACTAATCAACATGCTTCAAAACCTGGGCCTCTGTACCTCCCCTGCAGATGTATCCTCAACTTTCTTTTCAGGAGACCTAGATCAGTAGAGATCGGCAATAATATCTCCTTCTCACTGACAATCAACATAGGCTCATCACAAGAATGTATGCTGAGAGCCCACTACTCTACTCTCTCTACATTCCAACTATTAGACACTCTACCTGATACACTTCTTCTGTACTACAATCACTGCAATCAGCAGCCTGTAATTTCCCTTTAAGAAATGTTCTTTTGATCCATCTAAACAAAAAAATGATTTTATGATCCCCTGAAGGATATGGCAAACTGGATTCTCAGGATTGCAGGTATGTCACCCTAGAGCACAGGAAGTTCGGCTATCACCAGAAAGGAGGGCATTGGGGCAGATTAAGGTGCCAAAACCCAAGGGTGGAAAATACTGATGTTCTGCCCTACTACTCTGTGCCAACCAAGATCCTCCGCCTGAGCCAAGCCAATCTGCCTATGTAAGACCCATCTCCTTCTCTTCACCTCTACTACTATCGGATGGTATGTGCAGGAGTCATGCCTCCAGGTTCAGGAACAGTTCTTTTCCTACAAACATCAGACTCCTGGATCGGCATGGATGGCTTCACTTGCCTCAGCACTGAACTGATATACACAACTTATGGCAACACACACAAAGTACTGGAGGAACTCAGCAGGCCAGGCCACATCTATGGAAAAGAGTACTGTCGATGTTTCGGGCCGAGACCCTTCAGCAGGATTCAACCTGCAGGCCTACTTTCTGGGAGTTTATCTTTTGTTATGTATAGCTTTTCATCAATTCTATTGTATTTCTTTATTTTCCTGTGGGGGTCTGCAAGGAAATGAATCTCAAGGTTACGTATAGCATACATACTTTACTTTGAACTCATGACTGTGTTAGATAAACTCCATCAATAAATATTCAGATGGAACAAACATCAGCAAGACCAAGAAAATAGTCGCAGAATTCAGGAAGGAATACTTGGGAGAGCACACACCATTGCTCACGGGGGTGGGGGCGGGTGCGGTGTCAGTAGGGGAAAGGGTGAGCAGGTCCTGAGCATCAACATTTCAGATGATCTACCCTGGGCCAGCATACTGATGCAATCATGAAGGAGGCATGCTAATGATCTACTTCATAAGTAGTTTGAGGAAGTTTGGAATATCACCAAAGACTCCTGCAAGTTTCTACAGATGCATGGTGGAGAGCAATCTGATTGGCTGCATCACAGCTTGGTATGGAGACTCCAATGTGGAGGATCAAAAGAGGCTTCATAGGATTATGAACTCAGTCATCTCTACAATAGGCAATACATTCCCCACCACTGAGAGCATCTTCAAGAGGTGGAAACATGAGAAGCAGCATCTATCACTAAGAAGCGTCACTATCTGGGGTCTACCCTCTTCTTGTTCTACCTTTGGGGAAATGATACAAAAGACTGAAGACCTACAATCAACATTTCAAGAACAGTTTCTTCTACTCCATCACCAGATTTCTGAAAGTTCCACAAACCAGGAACAGTACCTTGTTATTCCTCTTTTGCATTAGACCATAAGACCATAAGACAAAGGAGCAGAAGTAGGCCATTCAGCCCATCGTGTCTGCTCCGCCATTTTATCATGAGCTGATCCATTCTCCTATTTAATCCCACTCCCCTTCTCACCATAACCTTTGATGCCCTGGCTACTCAGATACCTATCAATCTCTGCCTTAAATGCACCCACTGACTTGGCCTCCACTGCTGCCCGTGGCAACAAATTCCATCGATTCACCACCCTCTGACTAAAAAAATTTCTTCGCATTTCTGTTCTGAATGGGCGCCCTTCAATCCTTAAGTCATGCCCTCTCGTACTAGACTCCGCCACCATGGGAAATAACTTTGCCACATCCACTCTGTCCACGCCTTTTAACATTAGAAATGTTTCTATGAGGTCTCCCCTCATTCTTCTAAACTCCAAGGAATACAGTCCAAGAGCGGACAAACATTCCTCATATGTTAACCCTCTCATTCCCGGAATCATTCTAGTGAATCTTCTCTGTACCCTCTCCAACGTCAGCACATCCTTTCTTAAATAAGGAGACCAAAACTGCCCACAGTACTCCAAATGAGGTCTCACCAGTGCCTTATAGAGCCTCAACATCACATCCCTGCTCCTATACTCTATTCCTCTAGAAACGAATGCCAACATTGCAATCTCCTTCTTCACTACTGACTCAACCTGGAGGTTAACTTTAAGGGTATCCTGTACGAGGATTCTGTACAGGATTACTTCTGTAACATGTAGTAACTTTAAGTTTTGAACTGCAAAACAACAACTTTCACAATGTATAATTTAGTAATAATAATCTGATTCTGATTCATTTCGACACAATAGAAGTACACAATTCCAGGTGAAATTCAAACTAGACTGGGCGATGATGAGGCTTTATAAGGCACTGCTGAGGACTCACTTTGAGTATTGTGAACAGCTTTGGGCCCCATATTTAAGAAAGGATGTGCTGACATTGGAGACAGTTCAGAGGAGTTTCACAAGAGTGATTCCAGAAACAAAAGGCTTATCGTATGAGGAGCGATTGACAGCTCTGAGGCTTAGCTTGCTGGACTTTAGAATAGAGGGGTTATCTCATTGAAACTTAATGAAAAATCTAGATAGAGTGGATGTGGAGAGGATGTTTCCTGTAATGGGGGAGTCTAGGACCAGAGGTCACAGCCTCAGAATAGAAGGGTGTTCATTTATAGTGGCGATGAGGAAGAATTTCTTTAGCCAGAGGTTGGTGAGTCTGTGGAATTCAATGTCAAAGGCAGCTGTGGAGGCAAAGGGTGATAGATTCTTGATTAGCCAGGATGTGAAAGGTTATGGGGAGAAGATAGGATTGATTAGTCAGGGTGTGAAAGGTTATGGGGAGAAGACAAGATTGATTAGTCAGGGTGTGAAAGGTAACAGGGAGAAGACAGGAAAATGGCATTGAGAGGGAAATGGATCAGCCATGATGAATGGTGGAACTGACCCGATGGGCCGAATGCCCTAATTCTGTTTCTATGTCTCATGGACTTATGCTTCACTATGTCACAGAGTCCTGAAGCAATGGTCCTGAATACAAACAGCCACTTTAATTATAGGCCTGAAATAGATTTCCCGAACCAACTGTGGAGGTTACATATGCAAGCAGGTAGTAATCCGTAAAGGATGATCAGAGGTGGTTGTCTAGGGAAGTATAGACATAGCCAGGCCTGCTGTTAAGAAAGAAGAAAGCCTTACTTTGAATCTGGAGACACCTAGTGCTTTGGTAAAAATCTATGGCTGATTTCAATGTGACACCTTGATATTATCCTATGCCAGGATAGCTCTTTTAAATTACGCTCAAGTAGCCCCATGTTCTCTCATTAAGGCATGCGCTTATACATAGTTGAGAACTATGGAGTTCCTTCGGTATGTCTCACACTCCAATATTACAGCAACAATGTCAATCATGTGCTGCATATTGATTGATGTCATTGCTATATACACTTAGTGGTGACCGTGAACAGAGAAAGACTTCACAT
Organism: Mobula birostris; assembly: GCF_030028105.1. NCBI lineage: Eukaryota > Metazoa > Chordata > Chondrichthyes > Myliobatiformes > Myliobatidae > Mobula > Mobula birostris. Next base: position 137,132,705 of record NC_092376.1, read on the forward strand.
ACAGGAAAAGCCATGAATAAAATGTGCATTGATCACAAGGAAGAAGTAATTATATTTCACAGATGACTTTGCACTTCAATTCATTTGTATTATCTAAAGAAAACCATGTGCTATATGGTTGAATGTCCTGGTCTATTTGTTTCTATAATTGCCATCCTTTCTTTCATGTTACTGTTCTATCTTCTATAATGTTCCCCCTTTATTCTACTAAATTAATGCAGAACATTATGTATGTATGTGTGTCTGCTTGTACTGGTGTGTGTGTGTGTGTGTGTGTGTGTACATTTGTGTACATGAGTGTGTATATGTGTGTATCTGCTTGTATTCAATTTGTATGCAAATAACAAGAAAGAGTTGCATCTTTCCTTTGCAGTGTTGAAAATATCATGAAAATTCATCTGTAGAAAAAAAACACCCATGCTTCAGGACTCTTGTGCTCTTCTAATACTTTTCCATCAACTTAACAGAAAGCTTTATGGTTTGGTCTAATAAGTTTTCTATTATTATGTACTTTGATATCAAATAGCTTAGAAGTAATTCCACCTGTAAATAACTAAAACAACAGGAATTCTGCAGATGCTGGAAATTCAAGCAACACACATCAAAGTTGCTGGTGAACGCAGCAGGCCAAGCAGCATCTGTAGGAAGAGGTGCAGTCGACGTTTCAGGCCAAGACCCTTCGTCAGAACTAACTGAAGGAAGAGTGAGTAAGGGATTTGAAAGTTGGAGGAGGAGGGGGAGATCCAAAATGATAGGAGAATAGTTCTGCATGCGTGTCTGTCCCCCACTTTTCCTTCGCTACATTGACGACTGCATTGGTGCTGCTTCCTGCACGCATGCAGAACTCGTTGACTTTGTTAACTTTGCCTCCAACTTTCACCCTGCCCTCAAGTTTACCTGGTCCATTTCTGACACCTCCCTCCCCTTTCTAGATCTTTCTGTCTCTGTCTCTGGAGAGAGCTTATCCGCTGATGTCTACTATAAGCCTACTGACTCTCACAGCTATCTGGACTATTCCTCTTCTCACCCTGTCTCTTGCAAAAACGCCATCCCCTTCTCGCAATTCCTCCGTCTCCGCCACATCTGCTCTCAGGATGAGGCTTTTCATTCTAGGACGAGGGAGATGTCTTCCTTTTTTAAAGAAAGGGGCTTCCCTTCCTCCACTATCAACTCTGGTCTTAAACGCATCTCCCCCATTTCACGTACATCTGCTCTCACTCCAGCCTCCCGCCACCCCACTAGGAATAGGGTTCCCCTGGTCCTCACCTACCACCCCACCAGCCTCCGGGTCCAACATATTATTCTCCGTAACTTCCGCCACCTCCAACAGGATCCCACCACTAAGCACATCTTTCCCTCCCCCCCCTCTGCATTCCGCAGGGATCGCTCCCTACACAACTCCCTTGTCCATTCGTCCCCCCCCATCCCTCCCCACTGATCTCCCTCCTGGCACTTATCCGTGTAAGCGGAACAAGTGCTACACATGCCCTTACACTTCCTCCCTTACCACCATTCAGGGCCCCAAACAGTCCTTCCAGGTGAGGCAACACTTCACCTGTGAGTCGACTGGGGTGATATACTGCGTCCGGTGCTCCCGATGTGGCCTTTTATATATTGGCGAGACCCGACGCAGACTGGGAGACCGCTTTGCTGAACAGCTTCGCTCTGTCTGCCAGAGAAAGCAGGATCTCCCAGTGGCCACACATTTTAATTCCACATCCCATTCCCATTCTGGCATGTCTATCCACGGCCTCCTCTACTGTAAAGATGAAGCCACACTCAGGTTGGAGGAACAACACCTTATATTCCGTCTGGGTAGCCTCCAACCTGATGGCATGAACATCGACTTCTCTAACTTCCGCTAAGGCCCCACCTCCCCCTCGTACCCCATCTGTTACTCATTTTTATGCACACATTCTTTCTCTCACTCTCCTTTTACTCCCCCTGTCCCTCTGAATATACCTCTTGCCCATCCTCTGGGTCCCCCCCCCTTGTCTTTCTTCCCAGACCTCCTGTCCCATGACCCTCTCGTATCCCCTTTTGCCTATCACCTGTCCAGCTCTTGGCTCTATCCCTCCCCCTCCTGTCTTCTCCTATCATTTTGGATTCCCGCCCCCCCCAACTTTCAAATCCCTTTCTCACTCTTCCTTCAGTTAGTCCTGACGAAGGGTCTTGGCCTGAAACGTCGACTGCACCTCTTCCTACAGATGCTGCTTGGCCTGCTGCGTTCACCAGCAACTTTGATGTGTGTTGCCTGTAAATAACTAATGTAGGCCTTTGCTCTTCTCCTCTGTCTTTTCATTTTAGATGAATCCACACTCAAAGCATTTCCCTATCTTTAAACTTCCAGCGCAGGAAATATGAGCCAAATTTTCTGCAACCATTCATTTTCACTCTGAGATTCACCATGATTTATGGCTTGAAGGGTGCACATGCAGTTTGTGAGTGATTTATTGGCATTTTGACAAATTTCAGAAATGTAAATGAGTGTATTTATCTCATAGATTTTAATGTTAAACATGAATTATCACATGACTTCACCTTGCTTCCACTTGAAGGCAACTTGCCTGAAAATATGAAAATATACTTCAAAAAATAACATTTGGGCATTATCGATAATCGATTATAAAACCCAGCATTCAAAGAAAGTGCTCAAACTTAATAAGGGAGTAAATGAATGCAGTTTCTTTGATTAATTAACTAGATCGCTGAAAGTACCATTAAAGAATAATAAAAAAAACACAAGTTGGTAGAGGAACATCAGAACATTTTCTAACCTGCTCCGCCCTTTTTAAATTTTGATTCTCTCAGTATTCAAAAATCAATGGATCTTCATTTTGAATATATTCACTGGCTGCTTGCTGAATTCCGAAATAGAGAATTTCAAAACAGCCTTCTCAACTTCCCAGAACAGCCCTTTCTATGTCCTAACCATTCAGTCTGCTGTTCTGTGACTCTACTTCCCTCTCAATCCACAGCAGCCCAGGCTCTTCACTCACCCTCAAATTCTATACTTACCTGATGGAAAGGACATCTTTCTCTATGCTCAAGTCCTTTAGGAGTTGCAAATATGTCAGAAAGATAAACTTTCATTATTTTGATAAAAGCCCATTTGACCTTCTCTCTATCCAAGCAATTAATCTATCATTTTTCTTTCATTCCACTAAACCAGGGTTCCCAACTTTTATTACGCCGTGGACCAATACCATTAAGCGAGAGGTCAGGGGATCCCAGGTTGGGAATCTCTGCTCTGGGATAAGTATATTCTTTTTCAGGAATGAAAATATTGTCACAATGTCCCTATATAATTGTAATGAGCTCTTCATAATAGAATAATATAACTCTCGGGGCAGGGTGGAGATACGTCTCTCTCAAAGATGGTGTAAGGCATTCCTTCCCTCTACTAGTCTGCAAGTCACTCTTGGGCAAGGTGTAGCACCTGCTTAGTCCCTCCGATCAGGGTTACGTGATTATGTGCCCACTGATGCCAGGCAGACAATCTCCGAAGAGTATTGATAATGACTAGGATCATCTATCTTGTAAAGACGCTGCCCAGAGGAAGGCAATCACAAACCACTTCTGTAGAAAAATTTGTCAAGAACAATCATGGTCATGGAAAGACCATGATCGCCCACTTCATACGACACCGCGCTTAACGAATGAACAAGTACAACCCTGCTTTCCATATGCTAAATGCTGTACCCCAATGTTAATATTGTGTGATTTCTATTCAAGAATTCCTAGTTCTTCTTGTATATCAATATATTCCAACCTCACTTCTAAAATATACTGTCCTTTCCTACTTCTCCTCAATGACATGCACAACATTACAGCTCTTCACAATGTATTTCATTTATGACATTCAATCCAACTTACCCTGAGAATATCCATTCCCAGAATCTTAATTTTTCCTCCTGGCTTTGGATTGCATGTAAACTTAAAGGTGTAATAGTTTATGATACATGGAGTGCTATAAAACATTAGAAGTTTGTGGCAATCAAAAAAAAAATGAATGCCTCAAAAAGAAAGCAATTCAGACCTGAATAGAACTTGGAATACTCTCAGCAGAAAAGCTTATTTTGTGAAATGTGAATACTTTAATGTTTTAATAATTCATTCAACAGTATTTATGTAACATACTTCAACAATGTAACACTACAGTTTTATCACTTACTTTCAAATGACTTCAAACAGAGGACTTATGGCATTTAATTTGTGGTGTTCATTCTATTTTCTTTTAATATTCAATTATGCCATTAATGTTTAACTATTCTTTTAATATTCAATTAGGTTTTTAATGCTCAATTAATCTTTATGTAATTGACAAAGATTTGAAAACTGTTGTTGCTAGGAATAAAAATTAATTTCACCTTTCACTACCTAACCCTCACAGTCTCTCAAAGATAACAAGAAATAGAGTTTAGGAATATATAACACTGCATTTGCAACAATGCAAATTATTTTAAGTATAAATGTTTTCCAGATAATATTTAATAGTTGTGTTATATTAAATTGGTAAATGTTAACAGGGAGAACTCTTTACTTTCTGGTTTGAAGTGGTGATTGGAAAACTTGAGCAGATACCAAGGTGATTAGAAAAGGGCATGCAACAGCTAAATCCACTCTTGGGGATAAGTCTGGTCCTAGTTTCATGTCATCATCAACAGCTGCAGAACAGCTCATCCCACTCCTAACATAATTTATGGGAGTGGAAGGGGAATAGAAGGGTAATAAAAGAGGCCAAGTTATTTTTCCCAATATGAACAATAAATTTCAAGGAGGATTAGGTAACATTTATCACAGTGGTATACCCCTTTACTGATTCTGAACTCCAGTTAACAGGCTTTTTTTATTTCCCACATAATATAGGGGAGCATGAAGCACCTTTACATCAAACCAGAATACACGTGAAAATTTACTCTAAAATTTGTACAACACATTTTGGAAAACAGCAGTCTCTTTAAATCAAATGCTGCTGTAAATTGGAAAACTCAGACTTGAGTTAAGCTTTGATCAACAGGGATTCTCAATGTCCCTTCTCAATATCAACTGTATACCTGAGGTGCAATGCCTTTGGTTAGTTTGAATTTAGTATCATTGAATAAAAATCATTAAAAAATATCAGCAACATGCTAATTGACACTTTTTCACAGATAATATCCGTGATTTTTAAAATGTTATAGTGGGACAGTTGATAACAATCTTCTCAGGGTAGGATTGATGAACATTGTTGAAAAAATAAAACTTTCATCTGAATTTTGTAATGTTTGGTGTTGACACAAAAGCTAGGAAATTATAAAGCTGGACCTACTGGAAGTAAACACGGCATTCTTGATGTTTACTAGTGATTAATACTATTCTGGTAATAGATTTCTCATGGATTTACTTTAATCACATTTTACTGCTCATGGCCATTGAGAACAATTTTCATAATCTTTAATAAAAAAAAACCATGCAAGACAGCAGAGAAATTTGTGTAACATATTGGTGCTGTCCATCCAGACTCATGCCAGATGCAGTCTTCCATTAAACCTGGGCCCCAGCACATTTGCAAGATGCTGTTGAATACAGGGAATCGCACAGCATAAGTGGCAAGCTGCACTCACAGAACGGTTTTGCTGCTGAAGCCCTGTTCTATTTCTCACTGAATGTCAAAGCTGCCACTGAAATTGGATGTTTATGAATGATTTTGACGCTCACAAACTATTGGAAACACTTAAGAAACATAAAATAAAATAAAAACATCTTGTTCTGTTTAAAAGTAAGTTAACATGCAACAAATACAAAACCTTAGCAACACACACCAAATGCTGGAGGATATCAGCAGGTCAGGCAATATCTATGGAAAAGAAACAATTGTCTATATTTTAGTCTGAGACACTTCTTTAGAACTTAAAAGGAGACGCCAGAATAAAAAGGTAGGGGAAGGGAAGAAAGTTAGCGAGAAGGTGATAGGTGAAGCCAGGTGGGTGGGCAAGGTTAAGGGCTGGAGAAGAAGGAATGTGATAAGAGAGGAGAGTGGACCATAGGAGAAAGGGAAGGAGGAAGGGACCCAGGGGAAAGTGATGGATAGGTGAGAAGAGGTAAATTGTTGGAGTTGAAAATGGGGGGCGGGGGAGGGTTTTTTTTTACCAGAAGGAGAAATTGGTAAGGGTTTTCCTTGGGTTCGGTTTCAGGAACTTCACTTCCTTTTACTTCTTTTAAATAGTATAAACAAATGAATAACCCAATAGTTAAGCATACTTTACGTATATGGTTTCATATTAGAAGATTTTTTGGGTTTAATCAATTTATTCTAGCAAGTCCCATTATATCAAATTTTCTTTTTCAACTTTCCACTATGGATCAAGCTTACTTTGATTGGAAAACCAAAAGTATAATATCTTTTCGCGATTTATTTTTGGATAATTGTTTTATGTCTTTTGATCAACTCTCTAATAAATATAACTTACCCAGATCTCACTTTTTTGGATATCTACAGATTAGAAACTTTTTAATTACTGTCTCCGCTAATTTTCCACACCCATATCCAATGGACACTTTGGAAAAAAATTTAGATTTAAATTTCTCTCAGAAAAGAGTAGTAGCAATTATATATAATATAATTATGAATTTATGCCCTGATGTTTCCAATAAAATTAAAGCTGACTGGGAAAGAGAACTTAAGATTATTATACCGATTGAAAAATGGCAAAAAATTCTTCAATTGGTTAATTTATCCTCTATATGTGCTAAACATGTGTTGATACAGTTTAAAGTAATGCACAGGGCTCATATGTCCAAAGATAAACTATCTCGTTATTATTCTTATATTAATCCAATATGTGATAGATGTCATTGTGAGATAGCTTCTTTAACTCACATGTTTTGGTCATGTCCTTTGTTGGAGAAATATTGGAAAGATATTTTTGATATTATTTCAACGGTCCTAAATATAGATTTACAACGTCATCCAATTACTGCTATCTTTGGACTACCAATGACAGATTTAAATAATTTAACCTCTTCATCACGTAGGATGATTGCATTTCTTACTTTAATGGCTAGAAGGTCCATTTTGTTGAATTGGAAAGAGATTAACCCTCCTAATGTATTTCATTGGTTTTCACAAACTATGGTGTGTTTGAATTTGGAGAAAATTAGAAGTGCAGTTTATGACCCTTCCATTAAGTTTGAAAAAACTTGGAGGCCATTCATTCAGCATTTTCATTTGATGTAATTTGATCATTTCCAAACTTGTTTTATCTCTCTGTACTGTTGTTGGAGGGGAATGGAGTCGTCGACACTAAGGTTTTCTTCTTTTCCATTTTTAAGTTGTTAGTTTTGCCCAAGTCTTTTAGTTTAGTTGATTAATTCTGTTTTTCTTTGGGGATGGGGTTTGTTTTTTTTTGTTTTGTTTTTTTTTCATGGTTTTTTTTTTCCAGTTTTTTTTGCTTTGTATTATCCATTGTTAGTTCTACATGATTGGGAGCTTTGTTAATTTACACTATTTGGTTTTGCAATTACTCTTTTAAGTGTAACAATATATCTCCTACTATTTGTATTATTGCTATGTTTTGTTTCTATATTTTGAAATTAATAAAAAGATTGAAAAAGAGCCTCTAACCTGATGGCAGGATTACCAATTTGAGGCTACCCTTACGGAATATAAGATGTTGCTCCTCCACCTTGAGGGTGGCTGCATCTTGGCACAAGAGGAGGCCATGGACTGCCATGTCGGATTGGGAATGGGTATTGGAATTGAAATGTTTGGCCACTGGGATATTCTGCTTATGGCAGATGGAGTGGAGGTGTTGGATAAAGCAGTCCCCCAATTTATAGCAGGTCTAACCAATGTAGAGGAGGCCACATTGAGAGCACTAGACACAATAGACGACCCCAGCATTTTCACAGCTGTAGTGTTGCCTCACTTAGAAGTACTGTTTGGTGCCCTGAATAGAGGTGAATGAGGGGTGTATAGGCAGTTGTAGCACCTTGGCTGCTGGCCTAAGTGCTTAGAGATAAGTGTCACGAGGGAGGTAAGTGGGAAGGGATGAATGGACGAGGAAATCATGGAGGGAGATATCATTGCAGAAAGTGGAAGAGGGGAGGTAATGATATGTTTAGTGGTGGGAACCTTCTGGAGATGGCTAAAGTTGCAGAGGGTGATGTAAAGGATGCAGAGGCTGATGAAGTGGTAGGTAAGAACAAGAGGAATTCTATCGCTATTAAGGTGGCAGGAAGATGGGGTGAGTGTGGATGTTTGGGAAATGGAGGAGATACGGAGCATCAATAGTGGAGGAAGGGAAACCCTGTTCTTTGAAGAAGAAGGACATCTCTGAAATCCTGGAACAGAAGGCTGCGTCCTGGGATCAGATGTGGCGGAGCCGAAGGTACTGAGAAAAGGGAATAGCATTTTTGCAGGAGACAGGGTGGGAAGAGTTATTGTCAGGAAAACCTTGGGAATAAGTAGGTTTATTAAAGATGTTGGTTGACAGTTTGTCTCCAGAGATGGAGACAGAGAGATTGAGAAAGGGAAGGGAAGTGTCAGAATTAGATCGAGAAAGGAGAGGGAACCTTATCCTTATTCTACCATCTCTCTCTTTCCATTGATATCAATGATCTGCTGCATTGCACATAGTTTAACCTCAAATTCAATGGATGAATTTCCCCATTGAGAGTTGGGAAAACCATTTCCCGCAATGAGCCCACAAGTGATTTTCAAGGACACTTGGAAATACACTATATCGTGCATGATCCCATTGCCAGCTGAACTCCAGACAGCACAAGATATTGGGAATTTGGGAAGGAGATGCAGTTAGGTCTATAACATGCATTGGCACCTGGGAGAATCATCTCCCATGACCTGAATTTGAATATTGCTGTATATTCATTCAAGCATTTCCCTGCAAGAGTAGTGGGTATTTCTCATACTTCCAGCTTATGTGTTAAATGTGAAGTCCAGAACTCAACAACAAAGACAAATGGAAACAATTGTGAGTGCAAGGAGTAGGGATTTGGATCCAAAACCAGAGATCCTCTAGCAATAGACATAATTGGTAATTTAACTGGCAAAACCAGTATCACATAGAAATGCATGGGCCAAGAAATTCAGATAGATAATGTTATTCCTCTTCAACCCCGTACACAGGTCCTCTGCAGTATACATACAGTCGGCTTATGCACAGCCTGTATACGCAGACAACCATTTCGGAAACCAGCAGTGTGATTTTTTTGGCAGCTGGAGGGCTGCAGACAGTTTCTGCCACCTTCACACTAACTTTGTTGCTGCAGTTCAGACTTGCAAATGGTTTGGTGTATGACCAGTTCGTAGGAACTGAACCCTGCCATAAAATGAGGGCGACCTGTGTCAAGAAATTGATTTTTCTTCTAGAATGGAATGCAATTGCAATCATTGGCAGGTCAAAGAGTAGCACTCTAGAAATTCAGCTTGCTGTGTTGGCTTTTGAGATGTGCTATCCCCAGCTTTGGGTAAATAGCTCCACTGCCTTATGGGCAGCCTCGGGAGAGACAAAGGCTACGGGAGTACTCCCAGACTGAAAATCTGGAGAGGAGCCCCTAAGGCGGCTGGACATCAGCTCCTGCAGCCAAGCTGGTGCCAAATGTATCGCACCGCTCTCCTTTGGGTGACACTGGTGAGGCCAAGGGGAGAGGGGGATCTTGATGACTAAACATCGAAGGAGCTCCATTCCTTCCTCCAGGCTAGTGGCCTGGAAAGGTCATTCCAGTGCCGCTACTCTAATGGTTTCCAAGACAGATGGATGCCAACACGTCATATTCCCTGTGCAAAGTTCCTTCTCACTGCACTCTTCAGAAGGGCATAACTATATTGATGTAAATCTCCAAAAAATCACAGTACTAAATATTACTAGAGTAGTCCAAATGTTCCTAGCAATTGTGAAATGATGTGCTTGGCTATGCCCATACCTCAGGTTTTACCAGCTTGAGCTGAGAAAAAGGAAACATAAATAATATTGAGAACATGAGTTGTAGAGTCCCTAAAAGTGAATCCATAGGTTGTGGGATTAGTTCAGTGTTGGGGTGAGTGAAGTTATCCACTCTAGTGCAGGAGCTTGATAGTTGAAGATAATTGTTTATTAGCCTGGTCGTGTGGGTCTTAAGGATCCTGTGCCTTCTTCCCAATGGCAGCAGTGAGAAGGGAGCATGGCCTGGATGATTGGAGCCCTTGCTGATGGATGCTGCTTTCTTGTGGTAACTCTCATTGTAGGTGTGCTCAGTGGTGGGGAGGGCTTTCTTGTGTTGGCTATTACTTCAAATGAAACACTCTGATGGAGCTTCAACCTAAAACATTAACTATTGTTTCTCTTCTCACAGTTTGCACCTGACTTGCTGAGTGTTTGCAGCATGTTCTGTTTTTGAATTATGAGCTTGTGCTTTTCTTCAAACTATTTTGAAGACTAAAGACACGTTTCATATCAAGAGGTCAGACGGAGATGGCTAAACTACTTCACGTTGGAAAGCAAATGTTGAAAGACATTATGATGGTTACAATCAAAGTCAAATTAATCAGAATATAACAGGCATCGGAGCACTTATGATAATGGTGTCAAGGCTTTAAAAAGTACTTTAAGTTTGTATTTATATGATGAGTTGTAGATCAATCTATCATTGTATATTGAAACAAGTGTGTTTAGCTTATTTTTTATACTCATATTAAGTACTTGTCTTGGCAGTGGCATTTCACTAAATTTGCCTTGTGATTAAAGTTAAACTACTTACTCTTGCTCCTTTTCTAGAGCTCGACATCTTTCTCTGAGCACCTACTTTGTGAGTAAAACATTGCTACAATTTTTTAAATAAATACTTAGTTTATAGAATGCTGAATTCCTCTGGGCTTGTAAAGAACATGAAAAGTTAGCCAAAATTGGCAACTGAAGTTTACATCTGCATTCAGAAATTAAAGCCAAACAAATTAACAAGAATTCTGAATAACAAGTGAAGAACAGAATCATTTGCGAAATATCAAATAATTTGCTTAGGTAAAGGAAACAGTGAGAAAACTATGTGGTATTTGATTTGACAACATTAAGTATGAACGTTAAAGTGAAGGCCAAAGAGAGCACCATTAAGTATCATTAAGTTGATATACAAGAACAAGATGAAGAAGCATTCAGCTGAGAAATCTGAAATATGATTTGTCAACTGATGCAGAGAAACAGATAAAATTGTGTAGACTGTGCCACAGAATCAAAAATTGCCCAGTCTTCGGGAAAACATGCATAAAATGAGACGTATTAACCACCTGTAGGATGATTCAAATAACAGAGTCATCAAAACCAGGTGAACAGTATGAAAAAGAAATTAGATGATTGTATAATTGCATTGCCCGAGAAGCAGCAATAAATCATTTATGGGGTGTTCCTTTCCTGATGAATTAACTGGTCATCAGAGTTCAACCCTATGCCACAGTTCAACTATTTTGCATTCTAGACAAAATGAAAAAACAGTAAATAACAAAAGCCATTCCCAGCTCTGTAGCAAGTTTAAGGAATCCACTTCTGTAAGCAAAGCATTCTCATGATACAGTTAATCATATTAAAGGTAAAGGTAACACAAGTTATAAGAAGAGCACGACTACAGTATATTTCAAATGAGCTGCTTGCTTGGAAATGGTAGATCAGATTTGAGGAACAAGTTGTTCTATTTGGCTGCAACTGGAAAAAAATATCAAATTTTCCATAGAGAAAATTAAAAATGAAGCTTAATTTTAAGTAAGGGAAGATTTTGGGCTTCTACACAGATTTAATTACAAAATGTTATAACAGGTTTGTGGAACCCTCAGGTACTGTAAAGTGAAATTGGATGAAAGAAATTATATATGCTCAGGGGAACCAAAGGCTTCAATATGTTTCCTTGGATAATCTTTTACAAAAACACATCAACTAATTGTATAATAGTGCAGGATTTGTCAATGCAGAAATTGGCAGCAAAATATCAAACTGCAAAGATACAATGTACAACAGAGGTGGCAGCATATGGTGGAGCTGAGCTGACAACAGCAACACTGGAAACAAGATCAAATATGACGATGTAAGATCTACAGAAACTAAGCATAGACTAAACTAACAGTGAAAGAAAAACATTATGAGTTCCAGAACTGGCAAAACACTGTATACTTCCAAAATATTCAATAAAATCTTTTTTCTTTATTCTTTTTTGAGATAGAAATGTTAGTAGTATTTATTGCGTATCCCTAGTTGCCCTTGAGCAGTATTCTTGATGGTGAAGGTAAGTCCCATAATGATATTGGACAGAGAATTCCATGGAATTCTCTATGAATACTCCCTGTACATTCCCAAACCAAAGTCCATGGATGAACTGGAAAGTTCATCGTCTACTGAAGGCTAGATCTGTGGCATTTATGCCTGTGACCCAGGTCTGTACAAGAAAACCAGAAATGACTTATGGAGGGCTATTTCAGGAGTGAAGAGACAACTCCAGGTGCGGTTGGAAGCAACATCAGAGGCATGTTAACTTTGGCAGAGTTTGGAATGATTACTTCCTACAAAGCAAAACCAAATAGCATGAATGGCAGTGATACTTCACTACCAAATGAGCTCAATGCCTTCTATGCCCACTTTGATAGGGAGAATATGTGAAGATGCCCTGCTGCACCTGGGTGACTCTGTCTTGGAGGCCGATATTAGGCTGTCTTTAAGGAGGGTGAAGCATCACAAGATAATATGCCCTGAATGAGTACCTAGTAAGGTTCTAAAAACATGTGCCAACCAACTGGCGGAAGTATTCAAGTAAAAATTCAACCTCTCACTGCTATGGTCAGAAGTTCCCATCTGCCTCAAAAAGGCAACAATTATACCAGTGCCTAAGAAGAGTAGTGTGAACAGGCTTAATGACTATTTCCCAGTAGAGCTCATATCTATGGTGATGAAATGCTTTGAGAGGTTGGCCATGGCTAGAGTCAACCCTGCCTCAGCAAGGACCTGGACCCACTGCAATTTGCCTATTGGCACCATAGGTCTATGGTAGTTGCACTCTCAATGGCTCTTCACATGGCCTTAGATCACCTGGACAATACAAGTACCAATATCAGCATGCTGTTTGTTAACTATACTCTAGCTCAGTGTTTAACACCACCATTCCCACAGTGCTGATCAATAAGCTACAGAACCTGAGCCTCTTTACCTCCCTCTTCAATTGGATCCTCAAATTCCAAACTGGAAGACCACAATCTGTATGGATTGGTGATCATATCACCTCCTCGCTGACTATCAACACTGGCACACCTCGTGCTTCACCCACTGCTCTATTCCTTCCCTACACATGATTGCGTGGCTAGGCATAGCTCAAAGCCATCTATAAATTTGCTGATGAAGCAACCATTGTTGTTAGAATCGCAGATGGAAATGAGAGGGCATGCAGGAGTAAGAAATCCCAGCTAGTTGAGTGGTGTCGCAGCCACAACCTTGCACTCAATATCAGTGAGACAGAAGAGCTGATTGTGGACTTCAGGAACATTAACATGAGGAACATGAACCAATCCTCACAGGGGGATCAGAAGTGGAGAGAGTGAGAAATTTCAATTTCCTGGGTGTCAAGATCTCTGAGGATCTATCCCTGGTTCCAGCACATTGATGCAGCTATAAAGATGGTAAGTCAGCAGTTACAACGCTAAGCAGTATTGCACCCATATTGGACTGTCTCAGTACTTTTATATTTGTATGCTGTAGCATTTAATTTAATTCGCAGTTATTTTGTAAATAATACTATTCTTTTGCACTTCTGGTCAGATGCTAATTCCATTTCATTGGCTTTGTATCTAACTCGGCACAATGACAATAAAGTTGAATCTAATCTAATCTAATCTAATCTAATATTTCATTAGGAGTTTGAAGAAATTTGGTTTGTCAGTTAAAACACTCTAAAACTTCTAAAGACGTACCGTGGAGAGCATTCTATCCAGCTGGTGTGGGCAGTTGGTGCCTATGCACAGGACTAAAAGAAGCTGCAGAAAGTTGTAAAATTAGTTAGCTCCATCTTGGGTACTAGCCGCATAGTATCCAAGACAATTTCAAGGAGCGGTGCCTCAGAAAGGCGGCATTCATTATCCAGGACATGCCCCTTTCTCATTGCTTCCATCAGGAGGGAGGTACAGAAGCCTGAAAGTACGCACTCAGTGATTCAGGAACAGCTTCTTCCCCTCTACCATCCGATTCCTAAATGGACATTGAACCCATAAACACTACCTCACTTTTTTAATATACAAACATATATACTATTTCTATTTTTGCACTATTTTTAGTGTATTTAATATACATACATATACTTACTGTGATTGATTTACTTGTTTTTTTTATTTCTACAGTATCATGTATTGCATTGAGCTGCAGCTGCTTAGTTAACAAATTCCACGACACATGCCAGTGAAAATAAATCTGATCCTACTTCTGATTTGGATTCTGGGGTTTAGGCTCAGTGATGATGAAGGAATGGTGACGTACTTATGAATTTGAACACTGTATATCTTGGAAGTGAATAGACTAATGTTGGTACACCCATGCTCCAGACAGCTTTGTCCTTCTTGGTGGCTGAGGTCATGGGTTTGGACATTACAGTTATTGTATTTAGGAGTAAAACACAAGGGTGGCTCCATGGACTCGTAAGGAGGGAAGGAATATTTAATGTGGTGGCTGGATATTACATGCAATTGATAGCTTCATCCAGGATGATGTCATAGAAGATGTGTTGTTGGAACTGCACTTGTGCAAGCAAGTGTTTTCCCACAGTATTTATTTAATTGGTCCAGAAGAGCTTCTGGTCAACGGTGGTCCCTAAAATGTTGATGGTGGGGAATTCAAGGGTAGGTAGTTGGATCCTCTCTTGGAACCACTCATTATCAGGCACACCTGTGTCATAAATATTTGCAATTAAAATCATTGGACAACATCCTCACTGTTGACACTATGGAAAAAGGAAGGTCATAATTGAAGCAACAGATGATGGTTTCAGAGATGCCCAGGGGTTGAAATGATTAACTTCTATCAAAAAAAACAGCTCTCAGATACCTCCGCTTACTTATCCCTAAACAAGACCTCACTGCATGTTATGCATGTCGCAATCAGAGATTCTGATCAATTTAACTAACAAGTTTTATTTATGAATCACGTGCTTTTTTTTTTCCATAGTAGAGCCCAAAACATAGGAAAAATTGTAAAGCATGAAAATCTAAAAATTCAAAAACTAAAATGTTAGTCTTTCAAAAGTATTCATCCCCCTTTGCTCAGTACTTACAGCACCTAGAAAAAGTATTCACCTCCCCCTGGAAGTTTTCATGTTTAATTGTTTTACAACATTGAATCACAGTGGATTTAAGCAACACACATCAAAGTTGCTGGTGAACGCAGCAGGCCAAGCAGCATCTGTAGGAAGAGGTGCAGTCGACGTTTCAGACCGAGACCCTTCATCAGGACTAACTGAAGGAAGAGTGAGTAAGGGATTTGAAAGTTGAAGGGGGAGGGGGAGATCTGCACCTCTTCCTACAGATGCTGCTTGGCCTGCTGCGTTCACCAGCAACTTTGATGTGTGTTGCTTGAATTTCCAGCACCTGCAGAATTCCTGTTGTTCACAGTGGATTTAATTTGGCTTTTTTGACACATCAACAGAAAAAGACTCTTCCACATCAAAAGGAAAACAGATCTCTAAAAAGTGATCTAAATTAATTACAAATATAAAACACAAAATAATTGACTGTGTAAGTATTCACCCCTTTTAATATGACACACCAAATCATCACAGATGCAGTCAATTGGTTTTAGAAGTCACATAATTAGTTAAATGGAGATCCTGTGTGCAGTCAAGGATTCAATTCAATGTAGTAAAAATACACTTGTATCTGGAAGGTCCAACTGCTGGTGAGTCAGTATCCTAGCAAAAACTACACCATGAAGATAAAAGAACACTTCAAGCAACTCCGCAAAAAAAGTTATTGAAAAGCACAAGTCAGAAGATGGATACTAGAAAATTTCCAAGTCACTGAACATCCCTTAGAGTACAGTTAAGGAAATCATCAAGAAATGGAAAGAATATGACACAGCTGTAAATCTGCCTAGAGCAGGCTGTCCTCAAAAAATTGAGTGACCGAGCAAGAAGGGGACTAGTGAGCAAGGACAACAAGAGATCTCTGACGATTCTGGAAGAGTTACAGGCTTCAGTGGCTGAGATGGGAGAGACTGTGCATACAAGTACTGTTTCCTGGGTGCTTCACCAGTCACAGCTTTATGGGTCAGTCAATCAGGCACTCATGACTCCCACAGGCAGTCAGACTGCTAAATAGCTGCTCCACCTGACTCTGCTTTGGACACTTTGAACTTGCACTGGACACTTATAACTGATTTAACTGACATGTGGCTGTTGTGTTTTATTATTTATTGTTATGTTTATTATTTAGTGTTGCGTTTGTTATGTTATGAGGAATGCTGTCTCATTCTGCCCTACAGAGCTGATGTATGGTTAGAATGACAGTTTTTTGAATCTTGAATGTTGAATGGTAAAGAGAAAGCACTGTTGAAAAATATCTCACATGAAATCTTGGTTAGAATTTGCTAGAAGGCATGTGGGGGACTGTAAAGTAAACTGGAAGAAGGTTTTATGGTCTGATGAAACCAAAATTAAGCTTTTTGGCCATCAGACTAAATGCCATGTTTGGTGTAAGCTGAACACTGCACACCATCAAAAACACATCATCTCTGCTGTGAAGCATGATGGTGGCTGCATCATGCTGTAGGGATGGTTCACTGCAGCAGGCGCTGGAAGGCTTGTGAAGAAAGAGGGTAAACTGAATGCAGCAAAATACAGGGAAACCCTGGAGGAAAACCTAATGCAGAAGATGTGTTTTCCAGCAAGAAAATGATCCCAAGTATAAAGCCAAAGCTATACAAGAATGGCTTAAAAACGAAAAAGTTAATGTCCTAGAGTGGCTAAGTCAGAGTCCAAACCTCAATCCAATTGAGAATTTGTGGCTGGACTTGAAAAAGGCTGTTCACTTATGATCCCCATGCAATCTGACAGAACTTGAGCAGTTTTGTAAAGAAGAACGGGAAAGATTGCAGTGTCCAGATTTACAAAGCTGATAGAGACCTATCCACACAGACTCAAGGCTGTAATTGCTGCTAAAGGTACACCTACCAAATACTGACTTGAAGGGGTGAGTAATAAAACAATCAATAATTTTGTGTTTTAATAATTAATATATTTAGACCAATTTGTAGAAATTTGTTTTCACTTTGACACGGAAGTCTTGTCTGTTGATCAGTATCAAAACAGTCATTTTAAATCCACTGTGATTCTGTGTTATAAAACATGAAAACTTCCGGGGGAGGGGGTGAATACTTTCTAGGCACTGTAGTTAAACCACCTTTCACAACTATTACTGCTGGAAGTCTTTTTGGATAAATCTGTATGAGCTTGGCACAATGCGATGGTGCAAGATTTGCCCATTTCTCCTTGCAAAATTACTCAAAGCTGTGCCATATTAGTTGGGGAGTGGCAGTGGGCAGCAATTTTGAGGGTTTGCCAGAGATAAATGATCGCATTAAGGACAGGACTCTGACTGGGCCACTCAAGGACATCAATTTAAAGCCACTCCATGGTTGCTTTGGTCATGTGCTTTGAGTTGTTGTCCTGCTGAAAGATGAATTTCCTTCCCAGTTTAAGCTTCCTGGCAGAGGCTAGCAGTTTTCTATCCAGGATTTCTCAGTATTTAGCAGCATTCATCTTCTCAACAATCCTGATCGTATTTCCAGTCATGGCTGCTGAAAAGCATCCCCATTGCATGATACTACCTCCACCATATTTTGCAAAAAGGGGATGGTGTTACCTGGCTAATATGCCATAAGTATAATACTGAGATTGTACCACTTGCTGGAGATGGAAGACTCTGATTTTAAATCTCCACTGCCTTTGATGACATACCAAGTCTCCTCAAACTCCTAAAGAAATATAGCTGCTGTTGTGCCTTGTTTATAATTGCATCAATATGTTAGACCCAGCATCTTCAGAGATGTTGACACCCCGGAACTTGAAACTGCTCACCTTTTCCACTGCTAATCCCTCGATAAGGACTGGTGTGTGTTCCTTGACTTCCCCTTCCTGGTCCACAGTCAATTTCTTGGTCTTACTGATGTTGAGTGCGAGGCTGTCGTTGTGACACCACTCAATCAGCTGATCTACCTCACTCCTGTATGGCCCGTCATCACCATCTGAAATTATGCCAAAAATATTTGTGTCATCAGCAAATTTATAGATGGTGTTTGAGCTGTGCCCAGCCTCACCATCAGCACATTTGCTCCATCCACTGCAATAGCCAAGATCCCCTGGTGGCAAACTTGTGCAACACAAATTCAGGGATCGAGAATCTATTCTGACATTAAGTGTTATCTTTATTAAATCTTTCCATGATTGAAATTGTATTCGCCAGGTGCTTTTCTGTCTTCATATATCCATCAGATAGGCTGATGAGTTAATTGTCCATTGCATATTGTCTCTTAATGTTGATTAATGGCAAAAGATTGTAATAATCAAAGTAAGGTTGATGTGTATTTGTGAGAGAAAATAAGTTCCAGGGGAATTAAAGCGTGTGGTAATGGGATTAATATGATTGGTCTTCTGGGGGTTGGTACTGATCCAGATGGATTGAATAGCTGCCTTCTCCAGTCAAAGTTCTCATCTGTCTTGAGAATGAATTGGCTGAAAACTGGCGTCTGCATTGCTAGGTATCTTGGGGGAAGCCAAGGTGGATGACTTCTGCTGGACATCTGACTGAACATGATAATCAATACAACACACAATCCACTGGAAGATCTCAGCAGGTCAAGCAGCATTTATGGGAGGAAAGAAAGTTGACATTTCCAGCTGAAACCCTGCATTAGTTCTGAGAGTGGACAGGTGACATGGCCAGTAGAGAGAGGGCAAGGGAACTGGCAAGAAAAAGCTCAGAGGCCATTGATGGACTGGGGAAGGATGTAAGATTACAGGGAGAAGATGAAGACAGGTGGAGCATCCTCATGTACACATCCTTCCTGTCCAGATGTTGCTGGGTTGTGTGAATGGCTGAGATGGCAACTGTTGTAGACCTGTTGCTTTGGGAGGCAAATTGGAGCAGATCCAATTCGGCACTCGGACAGAAACAGATGTACTTCAAAATCAGCCTCTCAAAACACTTCATCATTGTGGATATTTATTTATATATTCATGTCTTGTGCTGCACTGCTGCTGGAAAAGAACAAATTTCATGACCTATGTCAATGATAATAAACCTGATTCCATTTTTTTTATCATTTACACAAATGTGAGAAATGGGGATCTGAAATGAATTAAAATCCATTGCCATGCAATTGAAGAAGTAGTTATTAGAAAATAAATATTTTTGTAGTTTTGGTAAGTGAAATAAAAACAATTATTTGATGCCTCACAGACTGGATAGAGAAATAGTGTATGCTTCTACAAAAAGTATGGTGACTGGTGGCAGCTACTTTATTTCCATTGACTAATACAAATGAATCAACAAATTAGGTGTTTTGATTGCAGCTGTTGATCTTGCCTATTCTCTGCCTCCTACAATTGTTCCTTAAGCTATTTTCCAAATTTTCATTGATTCTATGAAAAATGACTTATTTTTCTGGCAACACACAATGAGTTCAGTTTTATCATCTATCTTCACCTTATTTGTCTTGGCACACAGGAATCCATCTCTTGTGACATTTAGTTCTGCCTCAGTAGAAGGTGGTAATCAATGAGAAACTTTAAAAGATGATCAAAACCAAAGGTCTACAGATTCCAGGAACCTGAACAAAAAAGAAAATATGTTGGAAATGTTAATCAGGGTTAGCAGGAACCATCTCTGCAGGGATCCTCTTCTAGAATGATAAACCGGAATGGAGGGCTCAACATGAGTCCTTCATGTACTTGGGATAATTATTAACATGGGATGACATCCATACATGAAACACAATGGATACCCGCCATGAAGTGAAGCCTCATACTTGCCTATGCAATGCTGTCTTTGTTGCAGAAACCTAATTGTCTGTTTGAGAGAGAAAAAATACTGTAATTTGAAACTTGCTTGGGCATATGCCCATCTGGGCTCTAGGTGCATTTTGGATATGGTGATGAACCCTGCAAATGGGGAAGTTTATCAGTGTGCCTTGCACATGATGATTAATTCAGTAATTTTAATGACATTATTAGAGCATTAAAATATTGGGAAAGGGTGATATTTTGTTCTTTGCTTTTGCATTTGCCAGAATCCTTCAGTAGGAATGAAGGGCTTAACATGAGTCTTTCATGTATAAGGGATAATTATTAGCATGGCATGACATCCATGCCTGAACCTGAATGGATACCTGGGGTGAAGTGATGCCTCACAGTTGCCTATGTAATGCTGTCTTTGTTGTGGAGAACTAATTGGCCGTTTGATCATCACTGTCATGGTTCATTTGGCTCAGTTATGTTTTGTCACTCTGGAAATTTTGCAACTGCAGGGAGGTCTTGCATCTCCCGTGCTGGGAGTAGTGCCTTCTCCTGAATTAGCCAATCTCTGGCGTTCTATGATAATGGGTGCATTTCAATTGAAACTTGGCACAGAGCAACGATACACTTGTGATCACTCACAAACAGCCCATGAATAGAGCAGAAGTGTTTCTTGTTCATTAGTTTCCGAAATCAGCCACAGGACATCGCTGTGGGTGTTCCCTACGGTAGTATGCTGGGCCCAGCCATCTTCAGCTGCTTCATCGACGACCTTCCTTCAATTATAAGTTAGAAGTAGTGTAGTTAGTGATGATTGTACCATGTTCAGCATTATATGACCCCGTAGGTAATGAAGCAGTCCTCAACCAACAAGTCATTAGCTAATACAGCACAGAAACAGGCCATTTGGCCCAATGAGTCCATACTAACCAAGATACCCATCTAAGGTCATCCCATTTGCTCATATTTGGTCTGTATCCTTCTAAACCAGGGGTTCCCAACTTGAGGTCCATGGACTCCTCGGTTAAAGGAAGGGGTCAATAGTATAAACCTCCCAGTCTAGATTTATCCTATCCATGTACCTGCCCAGTGTCACTTCTGATACCTCCAAATATAAACCATACTGTATGTAAAGCACTTGTCCTTCACGTCTCTTTTAAATCTTTTCCCTCTCTCTAAACCTATGCACTCTAGTTTCTGATTCTGCTTCACTGTGTGTGAATTCTCCCTATTTATGCCCCTCAGAATTCTATCCACATTTATAAGATCACCTTGTACTTTCATATGCCGCAGTGGATAAAATCTTCGCCCAGTGGCCGATTGTGTCGCCTCTGATCTGGGCCGACATTTACGTGCCGGACGACACCTAATTAATTATCTTGTTTATTTCAGCTTTTTTCTTAGAGGTGTGTTGGGTGCATTCTTCATGGCAATGTATCGCTCCGCAGCCCGGAGGTTGGGGCTACTGTCCTAGCCTACCCATTCTCTCCCTGTAACTCAGGCCTTTGAGTCTTGGCAGCATTGTAGTAAGTTTTTGCACTTTTTTCAGTTATAGAGTACTAGAGCACAGAAACAGGCCACTTGGCCCATCTAGTCAGACAGCTTTGTCGTGTATAGTCCCATTCATGTACGTGACAGTGATAGTAAGAATTGGAGGAGATGGCAGTTGAATGCGTGGCTGAGGAGTTGGTGCAGGGAGCAGGGTTTTAGAATTTTGGATCATTAGGATCTCTTCTGGGGAAGGTGGGACCTGTACAGATTGGATGGGTTGCACCTGAACTCGAGGGGGAGCAACATCCTCGCAGGTAGGTTTGCTAGCATGGTTCGGGAGGGAAAAACTGATTTGCAAGGGGGATGGGACCCAGAGCGATAGAGCAGTGAAAGAAGTGCATGGAGTAAAGCCAGATCTAACATACAGAGAGGCTTTGAGGAAAGAGAAGCAGAATAAAGGGTGTAAAGACAGTAAGGCAGAAGGGCTGAAATGTGTGTACCTCAATGCAAGAAGCATCAGGAACAAAGGTGATGAACTGAAAGCTTGGATACATACACGGAATTATGATGTAGTGGCCATTACAGAGACTTGGCTGGCACCAGGGCAGGAATGGATTCTCAATATTCCTGGATTTCATTGTTTTAAAAGGGATAGAGAGGGCGGAAAAAGAGGAGGAGGGGTGGCATTACTGGTCAGGGATACTATTACAGCTACAGAAAGGGTGGGTAATGTAGCAGGATACTCTTTTGAGTCAATATGGGTGGAAGTCAGGAACAGGAAGGGAGCAGTTACTCTACTGAGGGTATTCTATAGGCCCCCTGGTAGCAGCAGAGATACAGAGGAGCAGATTGGGAGGCAGATTTTGGAAAGCTGCAAAAATAATGGGGTTGTTATCATGGGTGACATTAACTTCCCTAATATTGATTGGCACCTGATTAGTTCCAAGGGTTTAGATGGGGCATGGTTTCTTAAGTGTGTCCAGGACGGATTCCTGTCACAGTATGTGGACAGACCGACTAGGAGGAATGCCATACTAGTTCTTGTACTAGGTAATGAACCGGGTCAGGTCACAGATCTCTCAGTGGGTGAGCATCTGGAGGACAGTGACCACCGCTCTCTGGCCTTTAGCATTATCATGGAAAAGGATAGAATCAGAGAGGACAGGAAAATTTTTAATTGGGGAAAGGCAAATTATGAGGCTATAAGGCTAGAACTTGCAGATGTGAATTGGGATGACGTTTTTGCAGGGAATTGTACGATGGACATGTGGTCGATGTTTAGAGATCTCTTGCAGGATGTTAGGGATAAATTTGTCCTTGTGAGGAAGATAAAGAATGGTAGGGTGAAGGAACCATGAGTGACAAGTGAGGTGGAAAATTTAGTCAGGTGGAAAAAGGCAGCATACATGAGGTTTAGGAAGAAAGGATCAGATGGGTCTATTGAGGAATATAGGGAAGCAAGAAAGGAGCTTAAGAAGGGGCTGAGAAGGCCTTGGCGAGTAGGGTAAAGGAAAACCCCAAGGCATTCTTCAACTATGTGAAGAAAAAAAGGATGACAGGAGTGAAGGTAGGACCGATTAGAGATAAAGGTGGGAAGATGTCCCTGGAGGCTGTGGAAGTGAGCGAGGTCCTCAATGAATACTTCTCTTCGGTATTCACCAATGTGAGGGAACTTGATGATGGTGAGGACAATATGAGTGAGGTTGATGTTCTGGAGCATGTTGATATTAAGAGAGAGGAGGTGTTGGAGTTGTTAAAATACATTAGGACGGATAAGTACCTGGGACATGATGGAATATTCCCCAGGCTGCTCCACGAGGCGAGGGAAGAGATTGCTGAGCCTCTGGCTAGGACCTTTATGTCCTTGTTGTCCACCGGAATGGTACCGGAGGATTGGAGGGAGGTGAATGTTGTCCCCTTGTTCAAAAAAGGTAGTAGGGATGTCCGGGTAATTATAGACCAGTGAGCCTTACGTCTGTGGTGGGAAAGCTGTTGGAAAAGATTCTTAGAGATAGGATCTATGGGCATTTAGAGAATCATGGTCTGATCAGGGACAGTCAGCATGGCTTTGTGAAGGGCAGATTGTGTCTAACAAACCTGATAGAGTTCTTTGAGGAGGTGACCAAGCATATAGATGAAGATAGTGCAGCGGATGTGATCTATATGGATTTTAGTAAGGCATTTGACAAGGTTCCACACAGTAGGCTTATTCAGAAAGTCAGAAGGCATGGGATCCAGGGACATTTGTCCAGGTGGATTCAGAATTGGCTTGCCTGCAGAAGGCAGAGTGTCATGGTGGAGGAAGTACATTCAGATTGGAGGATTGTGACTAGTGGTGTCCCACAAGGATCTGTTCTGGGGCCTCTACTTTTCGTGATTTTTATTAACGACCTGGATGTGCGGGTAGAAGGGTGGGTTGACAAGTTTGTAGACGACACAAAGGTTGGTGGTGTTGTAGATAGTGTAGAGGATTGTCAAAGATTGCAGAGAGACATTGATAGGATGCAGAAGTGGGCTGAGAAGTGGCAGATAGAGTTCAACCCGGAGAAGTGTGAGGTGGTACACTTTGGAAGGACAAACTCCAAGGCAGAGTACAAAGTAAATGGCAGGATACTTGGTAGTGTGGAGGAGCAGAGGGATCTTGGGGTACATGTCCACAGATCCCTGAAAGTTGCCTCACAGGTGGATAGGGCAGTTAAGGAAGCTTATGGGGTGTTTGAAGCACCTTCAATTACTCCAAAAGACTGAGGTTTGGTAAAATACTGAAAGGCTTTTATTCGCTGTACAATACGACCTCCACAGTGAGTGTCTGCCCCCGGACTGAGGGGGAGGGGCAAGGCGAACACCTTTATACAGGACTCTGTGGGAGGAGCCACAGGGGCAGTCAGCAGAGGGGTGTGTCCAGACAGGTAACCGAGTTACAACATATATACATGGTTTACCACAGTGTTAGCTTTCATAAGTCGAGGGATAGAGTTTAAGAGTCGTGATGTAATGATGCAGCTCTATAAAACTCTGGTTAGGCCACACTTGGAGTACCGTGTTCAGTACTGGTCACCTCACTATAGGAAGGATGTGGAAGCATTGGATAGGGTAGAGATTAGATTTACCAGGATGCTGCCTGGTTTAGTGAGTATGCATTATGATCAGAGATTAAGGGAGCTAGGGCTTTACTCTTTGGAGAGAAGGAGGATGAGAGGAGACATGATAGAGGTGTACAAGATAATAAGAGGAATAGATAGAGTGGATAGCCAGCACCTCTTCCCCAAGACATCACTGCTCAGTACAAGAGGACATGGCTTTAAGGTAAGGAGTGGGAAGTTCAAGGGGGATATTAGAGGAAGGTTTTTTACTCAGAGAGTGGCTGTTGCGTGGAATGCACTGCCTGAGTCGATGGTGGAGGCAGATACATTAGTGAAGTTTAAAAGACTACTAGACAGGTATATGGAGGAATTTAATTTGGAGGCTTATATGGGAGGCAGGGTTTGAGGGTCAGCACAACATTGTGGGCTGAAGGGCCTGTACTGTGCTGTACTATTCTATGTTCTAAGTTCTATTCCGGACCATAGCTCTCCATACCACTCCCACCAAGCACCTATTCAAATTTCTCTTACATGCGAGGTCACATTTATCAGTTCCACTGTGATGCCACTTCCAGGAAACACTGTACTTGCACTACTTCACCGCATATTCCACCTACGATGCCACGTCCAGGTCACGATGTACTTGCACTCGTAAATCCCCCTGTTCTATAACTCTTTCCAGTGTCTTATGGTTCACAGTGAAATTTCTAATCTGGTTTGATTTTTCCAAAATACAACATCACATACTTCTCTGAATGGCAAGTAATTGGCCATATCGCAGTCCACTTACCTAACTGATCAAGATCCCTTCGTACTCTTCATAGCCTTTTTCCACTGTGCACAATTCCATGTCTTTGTCACCACCTTAAATAATGGTACAACATTAGCCACAGTCCAGTCTTCCAGAACCTTACCTATGGTTAAAGGTGATGCAGGTATTTCTGTAAGGGCCACCACATTGTCTTCCCTAGCTTCCCACAGGGTCCAAGGATGTACTTGGTTAAGCCTTGGGGATTTATCTATCTTAGTGTGTTTTAAGACCACTGGTACCTCGCCTTTGCTAATTCATATATGGTCTAAGGCCATAGCTCATTTGCCTCAATTCCTAAGTTTTCATGATCTTTTCCACAGTGAAAACTGATGAGACTTTTTCATTAAGAATCTCACTCTTCTCCTGTGGTTCCAAACATAAATGGCCACACTTGCTTTAAGGGGACCTAATCTCTCCCCAGCCACATTTTTCCAATTAATATATAGAATCCCTTAGCATTTTCCTTACTCTTGCATGCCAGAACTTTTTCATGCCCTCTTTATGCCCTCCTGGTTTCCCTGTGTGCTTCTGCACTTCTACTTATCAAGAGTTTGTTTGATTCCAAGTGCCTAAACCTAACATATGGATTCTTCCTGGTCAGAGCCTCAACATCTCTTGTTGACCAAGGATTTTTAAACTTGCCAGCCTTGCTCTTTACTGCAACAGGAACACGTTGTTCCTGAATACTTGATATTATACTTCTAAAGGACTACCACTTGACATGACTTTCCTTCACCATCAAACAGTCTCACTCAACTGAGCTCTGAATATTTCTACCTAATGCCTTCAAAATTGTCTATACCAATGCTTAAGACCTGCAGTAAAACCTAGAAAACATCCATGCCTGGACTGACAGATGGCAAGTATTCATGCCACACATGCTAGACAATGATGATGTCTAATAAGAGAAAATCAACTATCACCTCTGATATTCAACTTTCCAAAGCCTGCCCACCATCTTCATGGCTCAAGTCAGTGTGACAGAATACTCTCCATGTCCCTGGATGAGGATAGCTTTAACAATACTCAAGAAGCTCCACACCAGACAGGACATAGCAGCCTGTATGACACCCCATTCACAACCATTGATTCACTCCACCACTGAAGCAAAATAGCATCAATTTGTACCACCTACAAGATGCACTGTAGTAACTCACCAAGACTCCCTGGAGATCAACTTCCAAATCCACAGCCTCTAACAGCTAAGAGGACAAGTGTAAAAGAATGGAAATACTCCCATATGGAAATTGCCCTCCAAGATGCACACCAATTTGATTTGGACCTTCTTTCTTTGATTCTTACTTTCCCTTGCTGGGTCAAAAACTTGGACCTCTCTTCCTGTCAGCCTTGTGAGCATACCTCAAGCACTGCAGTAGTTCAAATAATGCAACTCGGCACCAACTTCTCAAAGAGGGACAACTAGAGCCAGGCATTTAAATGCTGACTCAACCTGAAAAGCTCTCATCCTTTGAATCAATAAAATAAATTGTGGAAATCTTGTTCCTCAGTGATGACCTGCGAAGTTTATGACCCAATACATGAAGGAAGCCAACTGTAACAATGTCAGCTTTTTAATGGATATTGCCAGCATCTGATCGGTATATCATGTCTTCATATCTGAAACATTAGTTCTGTGTGTCAAATGTATCCATAAGTTACAGAATGAGTGGTGAGAATTAACCCCCTAACACGATAATACACCGGAAGCAGAGGCCAAAAGTGTTGGTGGAGGTACTCACGGCTGCCTAAGCAGCGGGTGTGTTCATACTCAGTACTAATCAACAAGCTGCTAGAACTTACCCCTGTACCTCCCTTTGCAACTGGATCTTTGACTTCCTCATTGGGAGACTACAGTCAGTGCAGAACAGAAATAATGTCTCCTCCTCACTGACAACCAACACAGCTTAGCCCACTGCTCTACTCTCTCTACACCCACGAGTGTGTGGCTAGGCACAGTTCAAACACCATCTGTAAATCTGCTCATGACACAACCACTGCTGGCAGAATTTCAGATGGTGATGAGGAGGCACACTGGAGTGAGATAGGTCATCTGATTGAATGGTGTTGTATCAACAATCTTTCACAATATGAGTAAGACCAGGGAATTGATTGTAGACATCAGGAAGGATATATCTATCTATCTCTCTCTCTGTACTTGGGAGGATGGAAGACTGGAATTTCTCTTGGCGAACAAGTTGTGGCAAATAAATGAAGTTTCAGTCAAGAACCATGTTGACTCTACTGACCACAATTCTATTAGTTTTAAGACAGTGATGGAAAGGGTAGGCCAGGTCCACAAGTTAGGGTCCAAAAATAAGCAGGGCTAACTTTGGTGGGATTAGACAGGATCAGCAGAGGTCGATTGGATGAGTCCATTTGATGCAAAATAAATGAATGGCAAGAGGGAGGCTTTTAACAGAGTGATAGAAAGTGTGTAGAAGTAGCATCTTCTTGTTAGAGTGAAGGGTAAACATGGCAAGTTTAAGGAACATTGGCTGATGGGAGTGATTTCATGCTCTGGTCAAGAAAAAAGAAAGCATACATTGAGTTTAGGTGCTTGGGATGAGTGAATCCCTTGATGACAAGAAAAAAAAAGCTAAGAATACTTTTGAGAGTGATATCAAGAAGGGAAGGAGGGTAAGAGGTGGATCTGGCAGGTAAGTTTAAGAAAAATCCCAAGCAATTCTATGGCTATGTTAAGAGTAAAAAGGTGTCTAGGGAGGGAGCAGGTCCTCTTGGAGATCAGCAAGGCTGCCTATTTCTTGCACTTCTCCTTCATTCAATAAGATTTACTATCAGTACTCCCTCTACCCAAGATCAACAAGAGAGTGGAATCTTCTGCCGCCAGACCTGCGCAGTATTTCTGACATTAATATTTTTAAAGATAAACTCAATCAAATTGATCTAAGGGATCTAGTCAAAGAAGCTTATTTTACAATTTAACTCCAAAGCCGTTCACACCGACTGAGCGTTATAACAACCGTCCGGCAGTGCTTGCGCAGTGCCAAGCAGACACAGAAGCAGAGGAACTGCATGAGAAGAGTGGGATTTTTAATCAAAATACCTTCTGTGTCAACCAAGGAGAACATTATAGTCGCTCAAGAGAAAAGAGAAACAAGTGGAGATGTTTTGGAAAACATTCATATTACCATAGAGCAGGTATTTGCAGTCTTGCAGTATATTAAGATTAATAATTCCCCAAAATTTGACGGAGTACATCTTTAGACTTTGTGGAAGACTAGAGAGGAGGTCCTTGCAGTGATATTTGCTTCCTCATACATACACTAAGACTGGAAAGTAGTTAACGTTTTTCTATTGGCAAGGTCAAACCAGAGAACTGATCAACCTGCCATCAGTAATGGAGAACTTTGGGTATATATTTGTATAAGTGATTTGGATACGAATGCATTGCCCTTAATGAGTAAATCTATAGATAATACAAAATAAGGAGGTGCTGTTGATAGTGAAGAAGGTTATCATAGATTACAGGGGAATCTTGATCAGTTAAGGAAGTGGGTTGAAGAGTGGCAAAAGGATTTCACTATCGATAAATATGAGATTGATGTATTTTGGAAACTGAGGTAGGACTTGTACTATAAATGGTTGGGCACTAGGGAGTATAATGGAATAGAGGTGCTTAGGCATAGTTCATTGAAAGTAGCATCACAGTAGTAGATTGGGTGGTAAAAATAGCATTTAACATACTGTCCTTCATTGATCAGGGCACTGCGTATAGCAGTTGGACTGTTATGTTTCAGTTGTATGAGCTGTTGGTAAGGCTACACTTGGAATACTAAGTGCAGTTTTGGTCACCTAAACTGTTATAGGAAAGATGTCGTTAAACTGCAAAGAGTACAGCAAATATCTACAAGCATGTTTCTAGGACTAGTGTGCTTGAGTAGTAGGAAGAGGTTGGCCTGCCTGTGAATTTATTTCTTAAAGCCTAAGAAAGTAAGGGGTGATCTTATTAAGGTGTATAAAATTATGAGGAGCATAGGGAGGGAGAATTCAGTCTTTTTTCCCCCAGGGAAAGGGAATCAACAACTAGGGGCCATAGGTTTAAGGCAGGAGGGCAAAGATGATAAAGGGGTCTGAGAGGCAATTTCTTTACACAGAGGGTGGTCTGTATATGGACTTGGCAGACCAAGTGGTTGAAGCAGATACAATGCTACCATTTAAGAAAAACTTGTATGGGTACATGAAGGGTTGGGGCTGAGAGCAATATTAGTTAAACACAGGAAATTGGGGATAGCTGCATGGGTGCCATTGTCAGCGTGGCCTCGTGCTGAAATCTTTGTTGTATTGGTCTATGACTTCATGAATCTAGTTCACAACACTCCAATATGCCCTAAACAATGTTCAATTTAAACTTAAAATGTTTTCTGCTCTTCAATTTTCTCTGTCTAGAAAAGAACCCTACTGCTTTGATTTATTTTGTATAGCTTTATTAACTTGCATTGCCATTCCTGCTGAACTGAGTTGTGATATCATCCCCTTACTAATTCCCCAGTTGTTCTCCAACAATGAATTTGAGGCCTCCTCATTCTTCAGCCCAAAATGCATTTTTCTGCGACTAATCGCATTGAATTTCCTTTGGCAAGCACCAGCTTATTCTTGCAAACAGAAGTATTTCTTCTTCTATATCCTTTTGTAAATCAGGCTAATTAATATGTTTCTGTTCCTGTCTTGAGTGTATTCATCCACAGCTCTCTGGACTTAATTATCTTTCAGGGACCTGAATTTGATGCCAATCTTTAGTGCTGTCTGTGTGGAATCTGTACGGTCTCACTTTGACTGTGTGATTTATTTCCCCCCCCCCCCCCCCCGAGTTCTCCCACTTTCTGTGCACATCCCAAGAATGTGCTGATTGGTTGATAAATTACCTTAGTTGGTAGGAGAATCATAGTGAATTTGATGGACATGTCACAGACGAGCTTACAGGGAAATAAATGGGGATGAGATAGAGTAATTGCTCTGACAGCTAGCAGGTGAATGACCACATACAATGGCACAAGGGAAAAATAAGAATTGGAAGAAAGTAGGCTACCAACATTTTACAAAACATCACAAGTTCACTTGCACACCACATAATTTCATCCCATATAATTTTACTTAGACCCACTGATGCAAACAGAAATGCCAAATACAACGATCATCTCCTAATGCCAAATGATCCTTATTTATTTGCATATTCTGTAGTTCTGTTAGTTATTTAAACACTTACACAATAAAGCTAAATTCTGTTGTGTAGCTAACATTTCCAAATCTATTTATTGATTGTTACTTATGCCTGACCACAGAAGTAACAACAAGAACACCTAATTAGGCTTTCAAACATTTAAAAGCAGATGTTCAATAGCATGCTTTTCTCAGCAAGGTGTTTCCTGTGGATGATAAGCTTTATGCTTCAAGCTGCTGGTTTAATTGCTATCAAATATTATATTTTTTTAACAGAACAGAGAGTTAAAAGCCTGGAAAAAGTTGTAATGCATCATATATCACCATATGCTCTTTGCAGTATAATTTACTTGATACTTGAATGATTTGCTAAGATTACCATAAACTAATGGTTTGAAGTTGACTGACAGATTATTAAATTAATGGCTAGTTCTTGATTTTTTTTCTAGAATGACTGAGAATTTGGAATTGAGCTTAACAAAAACGTTACAATTCATTGACAAAATATTTCATGCAATACAACCATATTTGTTTTGTCTGGGATAATTGAGAACAAGTATTGATAAAAATTTTCTTCATATTTTGAGGAGTTCTCGGAATCAGGGTCCAGTGGCATTTCACCAAGCTAACAAGAAAATTTCCTGTAATTATATAGCATATCAGAACAAATTTATGATTACACTCAGAATCCCAGCTGCACAGGCACCTGTAATCAATCAAATCAGGATCAAAATCAAGTTTAATTATCATTCAACCCTACATGAATTCAACTAAATGAGATAGTATTCCAAGGTGAAAAACATACACAACACTTGAATCAAAATAGAAAGCAAAAAAAAATAGTCATACTAAAAGAAAACATGTATAGCCCAAGTCCCTGAGCAACACATCCTGCAGATTGATGGTGCAGTTCATGGCAGTGCACTACTCCTGCAATCCCTCCTGTCATTCAACCAATCGAACACCGGAGGGCAGCATCTACGGGAGAGCTCAGCCCCCAACCGAGCACGGACACCATGGTACACCACTTCCAGCATCTCCTCTCCTGTGCTGCAGCAACAGGCAATTCTATGGCTTGAGGCCTAGTCCTTGCTACTACTGAGGCCACACGGCTTCCCTGCTGTCTGTTGCCCTGCCAGAATCGGGTAACAGGCCTGCAGCATCCTGCATTATCACTGTTCAACATGGTCTTGTGAATGCAAGAGAAACATCCAAGACAATCGTCCACGGTTCCACTGCCCGTCCCCCTCACGCACCAAATCTGGCGCCTTCTTGTACCAGGTAGCAACACGGTCTGCACCAAGTCCAGCTCCTCTAACACTCAGTGCAGCTCCTCTGAGCCCAGTCCAGTTACTCTCATGCTCCGTTCTGCTCCTCCAGCACCCTATCCAGCTCCCCCTATCAACAAGCAGCTCACTGATGGGGCAGACTTGCAGTACCCAAAGTTCTTTGAATCCTGTATTGTCTTGCAATCATTAAAAAGACATTTAACAAAGAAAAGTAAAAAAACATCTTGGTTGGCCTGGATGAGGCTGCTGTGTCTGAATGCACTGCCATCTTACTGAAAGTTTTATATTGATATCTATGGGAAATATTAATAACTTTCTTAGAGTCATAGAATCATAGTCACAGACAACTACAACACAGAAGTAGGCCCTTAAGCCCATGTAATCCATACCAAACTGTTATTCTGCTTAGTCCCATTGACCTACACCTGGGCCATACCCCTCCCGTCCATCTATTTAATCAAACTTCTCTTAAATGTTGCAATCAAACCCATATTCCCCAGCTCTACTGGCAGCATGATCCACACTCACACTACCCTCTGAGTGAAAAAGTTCTCCCGAAGGTTCTTCATAAATATTTCATCTCTCACCCTTAACCTTTGACCTCTAGAGCTAGTCTCTTTCAACCATGGTGGAAATAGCCTGCTTGCAATTACCCTATCTATACACTTCACAACTCTGTCAAATCTTCCCTCAGTCGCCTGTGCTCCAGGTTTTAATATCAAGTTCAAGTACGTTTAATTACCATTCAGCCTTACATGAATATAGCAAAACAAAACAACACTTTTCTGGGGCCAAGGTGCAAAGCAAATTGCCAACAGCACACAGCTAGCTGCAGATAGCACACATGGATATGATCTCAGAAGAGCATACAGC
Organism: Mobula birostris; assembly: GCF_030028105.1. Lineage (NCBI taxonomy): Eukaryota > Metazoa > Chordata > Chondrichthyes > Myliobatiformes > Myliobatidae > Mobula > Mobula birostris. The sequence goes on from NC_092376.1 coordinate 137,165,434, forward strand.
CTCAGAAAAGTAATATAGCCCAAGCCCCTGAATGGCATGACTGAACTCGTGTTGGTTCAGCTTGTTCTTCCACTGAGCGAACACGGGACGGCAGAACCAAGCTAACACCAGAGAGTAGCAGACAGGAGGGGCCAGACCCAACCCAACATGATTCCAATGCAACCAGCAGAAGTGCCTTCTCTCACCCCTGGGTGTCTGCAACAAGCTGCTTCATCCAAGGCAACCTCATGGCTGAGACCTAGTTCTTGCCACAGCTGAGGCAAAGCAGCTCCCCTGCTGTTGGTCTCACCAATAGACGGACTTGCAGTATTATGTTATTAATGTCCACCAGGGTCCTACAATACCAATAAAAGCCTCGAAGATAATCACTCACTCTGTTTGTTGGATTACGGACTGTTACGGCAAAACAGTACGCAACAAGTCTAGGCACCAACACAACAATAATACATAATAAGTCCAGCTCCAGCTCTATACTGATGTCCAACAGAGCTTTATGATCCCAATAACAACATCCAAGATAATCACTTGCTCCGGTGGGATCACTTACTTTATTTTGGATCACACAATGTATCGGCACAATGGTATGCAACAAGTCCAGGCCACAACAGAACAATGATATGCAATAAATCAGCTCCATTGCTACTCAGCAACTTGCTGATGAGATTTCCTTTCAGTACTTGATGTTCTAAGTATCCAGCAGGGCATTGCAATCGCAAAGAAGGACCTAAAGGATGAACAATGGACCCTGAGTGGGCTGTCATCCTACCGGAAGCACCTAAATTATTCAACTTTTACCTATAAATCACATCCTCAAGTCCCAACTGCATCCTTGTAAATTTGTTCTGTGCTCTTTCAATCTTGTTGATATATTTCCTGTTGGTAGGTGACCAAAACTGCAAATAATATTCAAGATTTGGCCTTGCCAATGTCTTAGATGATTTTAAAATAACATGCCTGCTCTTCTTCTGAATACTCTGATTTATGAACGTCAATGTGCCAAAAGCTCTCTTTATGATCTTATTTAGCTGTGATGTCACTTTCAAGGAATTGTGATCTGCATCTGTAGATGGCATTCCCACATTCTCTGTGCCCTACCGCTCACTATGTATGTCCCATGCTGGCTTGTCCTCCCAAAGGCAACACCACACAATGACCTGCATTAGATTTTTATGCCATTTTTCTAGCTTGTTCAGATTTTGCTGCAAACTCTGATGACCTTTCTTGCTGTCCATTGTGCACAATCTTGGAGTCACCGACAAGTTTCCTGATCCAGTTTACCATATTATCATCCAGATCATTGATATATACGACAAACAACAATGGACCAAAAGCAACACACACAAAATATTGGAGGAACTCAGCAGGTCGGGCAGCATCCGTGGAAATGAATGGATAGTTGACATTTTGGGCTGAGAGCCCTCTTCAGGACTGGAAAAGAAGGGGGACAATGCCAAAATAAAAAGGTGGGGGAGGGGAAGGTGGCTAGCTAGAAGGTGATAGGTTAAGCTAGGTGGGTAGGGAAGGTAAAGGGAATAGCATTTTTACAGAAGACAGGGTGGGAAGAGGTATTGTCAAGATAAATGTGGTAATCCGTAGGTTTAAAAAAAAGATGCAGTCAACATTTTATCTCCAAAGATGGAGACAGATTGAAAAAGGGGAGAGACGTGTCAGAAACAAACCAAGTGAATTTAAGTTCAGGATTGAAGTTGGAGGCAAAGTTAATGAAATTGATGACAGCAGCATGGGTGCATGAAGCAGCACCAATGCAGTTGTTAGTGTAGTTGGGGAGCATTCGAGGAAGGCTTGGAACGTGGACTGTTCCATGTAGCCAACGAAAAGGCTGGCATAGCTGGGCCCATGGCTACCCCTTAAGTCTGGAGAAAGTGGGAGGAGCCAAAGGAGAAATTGTCGGGAGTGAGCATGGACCAATCACAAATCCCTGTGTGACACAGGCCTCTGGTCAGAGAGACAACCGTCAGCTACCACTCTCTGGCTTCTCCCATTAGGCCAATTAATTAATTCATCATCCTGAATGAAAGTGTCTGAACCTTCTGGACCAGCCTCCCATGCAGGACTTTGTCAAAGGCCTTGCATGTAGGCCATGTCTACTGTTTTACCTTTATCAACTTTCCTGGTTATTTCCTTGAAAAATTTGATAAGATTAGTGAGACACACCAAGACACATTGACTAGATCAAATCAAATACTTCAATCTATCCAAATATATCCTGAGAATACCTTTGAATGATGTACCCACTACTGACATTAGGCTCACTGGCCTATAACTTGCCTCTTTATTCTCAGAGCCTTTCTTGAGCAACACAACATTAGCTATCCTCCAGTCCCTTGGTAATTCACCTGTGGCTGAGAATGTTTTAAATATCTGTTATAGCCCCTTCAATTTTTGTACTAGCCTCTCACAAGGCCTGTTAGGACTCCTTATCAGGCCCTAGAATTTATCCACCCTAATCTACCCCTAGACAGCAATCGCCTCCTCTTCTGTAATCCAAATGAGTTTACTACTATTTTGCCTCATTCCTATTAACTTTGTGTCTGTCTCCCAAATAAATACACATGCAAAAAATCCATTTAAGATCTCGCCCCCAATCTCTTTTGACTCATGCACAGCTGATCTTCAAGTGAACCAATTTTGTCACCTTCTTATATTGTATTCTATCATGATTTCTATCCCCCCAGCCTGCAACTTTATCTTTGGTATACTTTTGAAATCCAATCTCATTCTGACCTTTATACATTCTGTAGCCAAGCTTGCAACTAAAATGCATTACCAACCTTAAAGAATTTGGATAGTTGTTCTGCAGAGGCAGTTTTATGGCCTTCACACATAAAATTTGACAGGACTTTATGTCCTGGCTTGTTATGAGTATTGAAGAACTTTTTAATAAATATTTAAAACCGATTGTGAGCTGAAAGTAATATTAAGAACCCTCCACCTCCGAAGTCTAGATATTCACAAGACTTGTAAATCCACAAAAAAGTAACAACTGTGGTTCCACCAGATATGGTCTAATACCAAAACTCCTTTGGAAATATCCTTGTTGAAATGAAATCCATTAATCAAGAAATCAATATAATGATAAACCCAGAACCTTTCCTATCCAGAAATCTATAAGCAACACACATCAAAGTTGCTGGTGAACGCAGCAGGCCAGGCGGCACCTCTAGGAAGAGGTACAGTCGACGTTTCAGGCCGAGACCCTTCGTCAGGAACGTCAACTGTACCTCTTCCTTGAGATGCTGCCTGGCCTGCTGTGTTCACCAGCAACTTTGATGTGTGTTTCTTGAATTTCCAGCATCTGCAGATTTCCTCGTATTTGTGTTTTTAAAGAAATCTCTAAGTCAATATGTTCAACAATCAATGAAATTACTCTTGCTTAATGGCTAGTTGCTCCATTGGACCAGTTTACGGAATTGACGCATTCACAGGCTTATAATAAACAAACAGAATAAAGATAGAACAATGTGTGCTGAAGGATATTTAGAGTTACTTAGTCTATTCCTTGCATGAGGTAGAGCTTGATTGCAGGTTGGTGATTTATTGAGTTATAGTACTGGAGGCTGTGAGTCTTATGACTGCGTTTAAATTGCTAAATGGCAAAATAGTGACAGTTTGGAACGTCCCTTGAGCCTTGTGCAACAAGAAATGGATTCAGGTGATTTCTGTTGTACACAAGGCCAGGAGGTTTGGGTATTTTAGAATCAATGAAGGATTTGCAGCCTCTACCTAGGATGACAGAGTGACATGGACTTCAGCTGAAAGGTCATTGTAAAGAAAGCGGAGAACACAGCCAATGTGCCGGAGAAAGCAGATAATGTGTGGTAGGGATTGTTCGCTAAATAGGCTTTCAGCTGTGGTGACTGCAGTCAAGTATGAGTGAAATGCATGCATCACTCGAGCAACAGTAGATTACTGGGTGTTATGGAACAACATTCGTAATTAGGAAATATTAATTAGGAAATATTAATTATTAATAAAAAGAACCAGCCTTCAAACTTATAAATGTAATGAAATAATTATTTTCCAGATTGCAGTGACAGTTACCTGAATAAACACCATTGTCTGTGCAGGGAGTAGATTCCTGACTCAAAGTGAAAGGCCACTAGGAGACTATAATTCATTGTATGCTGTATATCATGTATTGCACTGTGCTGCTGCTACCAAGTAACACATTTCATGATGCTCTGCAAACTGAGAGGCATTTGAACCAAATATTACGCATCTTGAAATGTTGGTTTATTTGTGGCATAGATGAAGGAATGACTCCATCCCAAATCCAGAAAGGGATAATGGGAATTTCCAAACCGCCACTATTTTTCTATTTAGCAATCCAATCCAAGCTTGGTGGTAGCTTTATTGTTTTCTTTAATCAATACATGGGGTGCTTGTGTATCCAAAGGTCTACCCCTCACAAAGCCGCACTTAAAAAAAAGATGTTTTGCAAGACTTGTCCTTGTCCTCAGAAGTTTTTAGAATGAATGTGAACCACACTGTGATCTATTGCTTTATCATGGTTGCCAATAGTGAGATTTTTGGCATGACACGTGACAAAGCAGTGTTGGTACATTTTGCAATACAAGTTAAGTGGCCACAGTTACAATTCATGAGTAGTATGATTGAGCCATGAATGGAAAATGTTGAAAGAAATCCATGTTTTTTTTTGTTGCAAGTGACAGACTTGCAAGTCACCGATTTTTGCTTCCATCTTCAGCTGCAAAGACATAAAAGTTGATGGCAGCTTTGTTGGCTGCAGCTATCAGGATTCAAGATACTTGTGAAATTGGTTTAAGCAAGTACCAAATATCCATTCCTATAGTTCAATGGCACAACTTTATCAGACAGAATTAACACTTAAATGTTGTTGCAGATTTGAGGTGGATGCTGAACCTGGTAAATAATAGTCCAAGTTTAGAGGAACTACAGGACCATCATGGACTAGCAAGGCTGGTTGATTGGCATTACATAACATTCAGTCTTTCTACCACAAGGACAATTGGTAAAATTCCATCTTCCCCAGAACATATTGGTACAATTCAACATCGCCATCAGAGAGAGCATTCTCATGTCAGCCATTACTGCCTGATTTGGTGCACCATCCTCTCCTAATCAAGATAAAGTACAGCAAACTGTCAGGACAGCAGAAAAAGTCATTGGCTGCTGTCTACCGTCACTCCAGCACTTGCATGGTTCCAAGACAAAGAAATGGGCAGGAAATATCATTGCTGACATTACCCACCCAACAAATTGCTTCTTTTTTCTTCAAAAACTCCCTTCTGGAAAGAGCTATAGGGCTATTAAAACAAAAACTTCATGGAATGTTAAAAAATTCTTCCCCAGACAGTTAATCAGATCAGCAATTCTAGTTAGAACACCCCCCGCCCGACAATCCTTTCTCTATAACCTAAGTCACTGCACAACACTGAAAATACTTCAAGCCACTTTTTACAATACTGTTTAAATTGTATGTACATTCTGGTATTTATGTATATTTATTTCATTTGCCATTTCTAAATGTATTTTTTATATAATTCAACATGTTGTAATTGTTATTGTTTTTATGCATATCGCACCAACATTGCCACAGCAAGTTCCTAACTGGTGTAAATGTAGATGGCAAATACAGCTGATAAAGTTGAAAGGTTGATACAATAGTACAGATCGTATACTTCCTGCCTTACAGATTCAGTGAGCTGAGTTCTAGCCCGACCTTTAATTCTGTATGTGTGGAGTTTGCATATTTTCCACAACAGTAGTTTCCTCCAGTTGCTCTGGTTTCCACCTACACTGCAAAGATCCATGGGTTGGTAGGGAGACTGGAAACTAAGTTGCTCTGAGAGTGTGGATGTGCAAGAATTTAAGGGGAATTGATATGAGTTGTGGGAGACTATGAAACATGGTAGGATTAGTGTAAATGAGCACTTCAATAGGTACATTTATCAGAGAAATGTATACAATATACATCCTGAAGTTCTTTTTTCTTCGCAAACATCCACAGAAAAAGAGTGCACCAATGAATGAATGACAGTTAAATGTTAGAACCCCAAAGCCCCCCAGTCCCCCCCCACACTTAAGTAGCAGCAAAGCAACGACCTCCCTCCCCCACCAACAAAAAAGCATCTGCACCCTCCACTGAGCAGTCAAGTGTGCAGCAAAGCATCAATAAAGACACAGACTTGCAGTACCACAAAGACTACTCATTCACCCAGTAATTTGACATATTAATAAGTGAGTAAGAGTTGTCCCTGCTTCACAACTGGGGTGGGGGGGGGGAGAGGGCACACAGACATAACAAAACAACTCGGTGATTTATGGTGTTAAAAGTCTGTTGCATCTCTTTTTCCGAGCTCTGTGCCCAAAGAACTCGGGTCTCTGGGCATACAGCCAGCTCACTGCTTTGAATTCTTCGTGTACTTCCACACCACAGCAGGCTGCAGCACCAACCTCGAATCCATCTGCCTCCAGAGCCATGAAAATCTGGCGCCCTAAAGGCACGCTAGTCTTCCAGACCGCATCCTTGGCATATCAAAAAGCGGCCAGTTGTGAGGCCTTGAGAGTGAGTCGCAATTCTGCATGGAACCAAAGTCAGCGTGCGTTGCTGCTCAGTGTGGGTTGGGTGGATCAATGAGTCTGCTTTTGTGCTGTATGACTATGACTTTATTTACAAAACACATTATGCTTAGTTTTACAGTCTGCTCTGATATCTCCTCCAAAATGTGCAATCTTTGGTACCAACAAGGACAAAGGAAGCAGCTACAATGAAGTACCACCACCAGCAGATTCCACTTCAGGTTGGGCACTGTCCTGATTAGGACTACATTGGAGTTAAACCTGTGATCTATTCAAGGTCTAAATCCTGCAATGCTCTAGGAGCACTACTGAATTACTTTTACCAGTAGAACAGCAGAAGTTCTAAAAGGTGGCTGAACACTACTTTTACAAAGAAAGTTATAGATGGGTAATAAATAGCTTTTCCATGAATGCCCAGACCTGAAAATGAACATCAAATAAAAGATTGTATAATCTGTAATGTGGAATTTATGAAGCCTGCATGGTAAGAAAAAATAAACAACCAGCAGTTATTGTTGTCTTGCAAAGGAGACAATTGTTAAGTGAGTGATGTGTATACAACATCACTCCATAATCTGAAGCCTAGCCCTTGATACATTTTTGAAAAAGGGAATAACCACTTAAAGAGATGTTATTATTGTGATAACACATGACATTAGCACGAGGACAAACTCAGAACAGAGTTTGAGGAATAGAGATGAGGAATTCCTTTAGCCAGAGAGTGGTGAATCTGTAGAATTATTTGCCACAGACAGTTGTGGAGGCCAAGTCCTTATGTGTATTTACAGCAGAAGTTATATTCTTGATTGGTCAGGGCACAAAAGGATATAGGGTGAAGGCAGGAGATAGGGGCTGAGAGGAAAATTGGATCAGTCATGATGAAATGGCAAAGCAGACATGATGAGCTAAATGGCCTAATTCTGCTCCTATGTCTTATGGTCCTAAGGAGTGCAAACATGAAATGTATGTTTGAACTAATTGTACTATCAAAAAAGATTTTTCAGCAGTTTGCAAGAAAGCAAAGGACCATGGCAAACTCAAGCAACCAACTAGGGTGAAACCAACTGAAAGAAGGTACAAAAAATGTTGCATATCTGTACTAAATAGTGACTCAAGTATTTCAAGTTTAATTATCATTCAACCATACCTGAATATAGTCAAACAAAATAGCATTCCTCCAGGCTCAAGGTGCAAAACATTATCAACAGCAAACAGCACATTGTGCATCGCACAAATAGCACACAGAAAATAAGTGCAGGAACAGGTCATTCAGCCCATTCGAGCCAGCACCACCATTCACTGATCATCCACAATCAGTATCCAGTTCCTGCTTTATCCCGATAACCTTTGATTCTGCTATCTTTAAGAGCTCTATCCATCTTTCTTGAAAGTATCCAGAGACTTGGCCTCCACAGCCTTCTGGGGCAGAGCATTCCATACATCCACCACTCTGGGTGAAAGTCTTTCCTCAACTCCGTTCTAAATGGCCTACCCCTTATTCTTAAACTGTGGCCTCTGGTTCTGGACTCACCCATCAGCAGGAACATGCTTCCTGCCTCCAATGTCCAATCCCTTAATAATCTTGTTTCAATAAGATCCCCTCTCAGCCTTCTAAATTCCAGAGTATACAAGCCCAGTCACTCCAATCTTTTGACATATGACAGTCCCACCATCCCAGGAATTAACCTTGTGAACCTATGCTGCACTCCCTCAATACTAAGAATGTCCTTCCTCAAATTTGGAGACCAAGACTGCACACAGTACTCCAGGTGTGGTCTCACCTGGGCTCTGTACAGCTGCAGAAGGACCTCTTTGCTCTTGTATTCAATTCCCCTTGTTATGAAGGCCAGCATGCCATTAGCTTTCTTCACAGCCTGCTGTACTTGCATGCTTGCTTTCAGTGACTGATGTACAAGAACACCTAGATCTTGTTGTACTTCCCCTTTTCCTAACTTGACTCCATTTAGATAATAATCTGCCTTCTTGTTCTTACCATCAAAGTGGATAAACTCACATTTATCCACATTAAACTGCATCTGCCCACTCACCCAGCCTGTCCAAGTCACCCTGCATTCTCATAACATCCTCCTCACATTTCACACTGCCACCCAGCTTTGTCTCATCAGCAAATTTGCTAATATTACTTTTAATTCCCTCATCTAAATCAACATATATTGTAAACAGCTGCAGTCCCAGCACTGAACCCTGTGGTACCCCACTGGTCACCCCCTGCCATTCTGAAAGGGACCTGTTAATTGCTTCTGTTTTCTGTCAGCCAGCCAATTTTTAATCCATGTCAGTACTCTGCCCCCAATACCATGTGCCCTAATTTTTCCCACTAATCTCCTATGTGGGATTTTATCAAAGGCTTTCTGAAAGTCCAGGTGCACTACATCCACTGGCTCTCCCTTGTCCATTTTCATAGTTACATCCTCAAAAAATTCTAGAAGATTAGTCAAGCACAATTTCCCCTTCATAAATCTATGCTGACTCACACCAATCCTGTTACTGCTATCCAGATGTGTCATTATTTCATCTTTTATAATTGACTCCAGCATCTTTCCCACCAACATCAAACTAACCGGGCTATAATTCCCTGTTTTCTCTCTTCCTCCCTTCTTGGAGGGGGACAACGTTAGCCACTCTCCAATCCACAGGAACTGATCCTGAATCTATATAACATTGGAAAATGATTACCAATGTGTCCATGATTTCTAAAGCCACCTCCTTAAGTACCCTGGGATGCAGACCATCAGGTCCCAGGGACTTAGCCTTCAGACCCAACAGTCTATCCAACACCAGTTCCTGCCTAATATAAATTTCCTTCAGTTCATCCATTACCCTAGGTCCATTGACCACTATTATATCTGGGAGATTGTTTGTCTTCCCTAGTGAAGACAGATCCAAAGTACCTGTTCAACTCATCTGCCATTTCCTTGTTCCCCATAATAAATTCACCCATTTGTCCTCAAGGGCCCAATTTTGGTCTTAACTATTTTTTTCCCCTTTTCACATACTTAAAGACACTTTTACTATTCTCCTTTATATTCTTGGCTAGTTTACCTTCATACCTCATTTTTTCCTCCACATATTGCCTTTTTAGTTACCTTCTGTTGCTCTTTAAAAGTTTCCCAATCGTCCAGCTTCCCACTCATCTTTGCTATGTTATACTTTTATTTTTATACTGTCCATTGCTTCCCTTGTCAGCCATGGCCTCCCCTTAGGATCTTTCTTCCTCTTTGGAATGAACTGATCCTGCACCTTCCACATTATTCCCAGAAATGCTTGCCATTGCTGTTCCACTGTCATCTCTGCTAGGGTATTGTTCCATTGAACTTTGGCCAGCTCCTCCCTCATAGCACCACCATTCCCTTTGTTCACTGTAATACTGACACTTCCAAGTTTCTCTTCTCTCTCTCCAATTGTAGATTAAAACTTAACATATTATGGTCACTACCTCCTAATGGCTTCTTTACCTCAAGGTCTTTGATCAAATCCAGTTCATTGCACATAGTTAAGATTTCAGAAAAACATCCAGTCACTGAGGGGGAAAAAACATAGCCCAAGCCCTTAGTGGCTTTGATGGAAAGTATTCCTGCTTCAGCTTGTTCTACCACTGAGCAAACACTGTCACAAGGGGGTGCTGGGAACAGACCCAAACACAAGACACTGACATACAAGGAACAGGACTTGACTAGAGTAGTGACATGACAGGATTCAGACCAGGTGCAGGGACAAGAGCACAGAGTTGGGCTAGGGAAAGCAGGACCAGGACTAGGAACCATAGACCAGGAGACAAGGCTTGGACTCCAAGCCCAAGACTGGACAAGGACCCAGAACCTGGATCTTACCTCAGGCTCAGAACAGGACATGACAATGGCTTCAGGACAGGACATGGTTGGGGTCTAGAGGCCTGAGTTTGGAGACAGACTGGGGTCTTAGCTCTTGTGGCTTGGGTTCTTGGGTCTTGGGCTTGGCTGCAGGATCCTCAAGGCTGGGGGTTCTTGGAACTCAGACAGGGAACCAAACATCAACATAGAGCTAGGACTTACCCTTCAACAAGCTGGGACTCATCTTTAACACACCACTAACATGAGGCAGGACAGAACATAGACATAGAGCCAGGACTTATCCTAAGACAAGCCAGGGCTCAACTTCTCCACACCAAGGTGGGACAGGTCCACCTGTTAGGTAACAGCAGGACAGCCAGAGGCAAAGACATGTCCCCCCACAGGGCAACAGAAAGACAGCCTGACTTACCCCAGAGGCAAGGACAAGACATGACATGACCCCCCCCACAGGGCAACAGCAAGACAGCCTAACTTACCCCACAGAGGCAAGGACAAGACATGACATAACCCCCCCCCCCCCACAGGGCAACAGCAAGACAGCCTAACTTACCCCAGAGGCAAGGACAAGACAAGACATGACCCCCTGCAGGGCAATAGCAAGACAGCCTAACTTAGCCCATGGAGGCAAGGACAAAGAGAGACAAACACCAAAGAACAACAGATAGTTCTGTCTCTGCTCCAGGGTAACACCAAGTCTCAGTTCAGCCAGTAACCTCAGCTGGCTATAGAAACAGCTGGATCCCTACCTAGCTCAGAGTGGCTAGCAACCACTCAGCTGGCCCAGGAAGCAGCTAAATCCATACTAAAAAGACTACTCTAACAAGGCTCTATGAAGCAGTGGTCCTCCAACCAGACCCAGAGATCATAAATGGTTTCATCAGCAGATTGCTCCAAGGGGGACTGACAAGACAAACCAGCAACCCACACTCAATCCCAAGGCTACTTAGATGGGAATCAGGTGCCAATGATTCACTCAAACAAGAGACGGCTGGAAGACCTGGAGTTCTGAGTCCACGGACCAGACCGTGAACCGGAATGCGGACTTCAGGGACTGGACCATGACAAACACTGGACATCAGTGCTGAGCAAACACTTGAGTGTAACACCATTGGGAAGGGCCAGTCCACAACCCAAGTACGCATTTGCGTCAAATCAAATTAGCAAGGATTGTGCTGGGCAACCTGCAAGTGCCGTGATATTTTTGGCACCAACATGGCCACAAATCATTAATGCTAAACCATACATCTTTGGAATGTGGGAAGAAACTAGCGCAGTCACAGGGAGAATGGACAGACTCCTTACAGACAGCAGCTGAATTAACAGCTTGTCGCTGATTGTTGGCTTGTGCTGTAAATCGAAGCACTCACTGCTATTCTACTGTGCTGCCCATGTTATGTGACATGCGTGACGAACTTGAAAGCGCTCAAGTGAAGATCCATTTGAAGGAGAGTCCTGCACCTTGATTTTTTAAACTAATATTTTCTCTTACAATATACAGAAATGGATGAAGAAGAAATGAAAACAGAAATGAGGTATCATTAGACGAGTGGACTTTTTGTTGATCCACTTCAATATTTCTTCTACTGAAGGCAAATGCTTTTGTTAAGAGATATGTGCCTAGAGATTGAACTGCACCAATTTACATGTCTTAAAGCATTGCTGCATACAAAACTGACAACAGCATGGGTTCTTCTAAAAATAAATTCCTTGTCTATGTGGCATCATGCTTTCTATTAAACATAGCACAGTAGAGCACAGTATCAGCCCTTAACTCCTTGTTGTTGTGCCAACCAAATAAAAATGCTCAATCTAGCGCTCTCCTTTTACTCAGCCCATAATCTTCCATTTTCCTTCCATCTATCAGTCCTTTACAGTAAATGTCCCCGTTGTATCAGCCTCTAACACCAACCCCAGCAGTGCATTTGGGGCACCTATCGTTCTCTGTGTTAAAACCTAGCTCTAACATAACATCTTCCTCCACACACCTTAAAGGATGCACTCTTGGGTTAGTCTCTTCAGCACTTGGGGGATGGGGGGTGGGTAATGGTGCTGGCTGTCCAGTTTATCTATGTCTCTCATAATGTTATACACCCCATCAAGTCACCTCTCATCCTCCGTCACTCTAAAGAGATAGCTTACTCAACCATTCTTTGGAAGACATTTTCTGGAATTGAGACAGCATCCTGGTAAGTCTTCTCTGCACCTTCTTTAAACTTTCCATACGTTTCCAATGTTGAGGTAACCAGAACTGAACATAATACTCCAAGTGTGGTCTAACCAGAGTTTTATAGAGCTGCAACAATATCTTGCAGCTCTTGAACTCAATCTCCCACTAAACTGAAGGTTAACACACCATACTCTTTCTTAACTACCCTATCATCTTGCATGACAACATTGAGGGGTCTATTGATGTGATGGATAATCACTGTCCAGGGCCTGAGACTTTTTTGCCAAGTTCAGCTTTCTAACACAGCAGCTGACTCTTCTAGATGTCAAAGAGTTGTTTATTAGTAAGTTAAGCTTCTAACCATTATTCCTTGCTCAGCCTCTTGTTGTAAACAAGGGTCTGCTGAGTTCCTCCAGCATTTAGTGTGTGTTGCTCAACATTACATCTTTGCATTTATATTCGAGTCCTCTTGAATTGAATGCTGACATTACATTTGCCTTCCTGACTACAGACTCAACCTTTAAATTAACCCGCAGGGAATTCTGCATAAGGACTCTCAAGTCTCTTTGCATCTCAATTTTTTTGTATTTTCTCTCCATTTAGAAGGTAGTCAACCTTTTCATTTCTTCTACCAAAGCTCACGATCATACATTGTATTCCATCTACCATTTCTTTTCCCAGTCTCCGAATCTGTCTGTCCTCTTGTAGCCTCTTTACTTCCTCAAAACTACCTGCCCCTCCAGCTATTTTCATATCGTCTGCAAACTTTGCAACAGAGCCATCAATTCCAACATCCAAATCATTGATATGTAACATGAAAAGAATCAGTCCCAACACAGACCCCTGTGAAACACCACTAGTTAATGGCAGCCAACTAGAAATGGCTCCCTTTATTCCCACTCTTTGCCTCCTGCCAATCTGCCAGTCCTGTATCCATGCTAGAATCTTTGCTATAATGGAGATGGGACCCAGAGCGATAGAGCAGTGAAAAAAGTGCATGGAGTAAAGCCAGATCTAACATAAGAGAGCCTTTGAGGAAAGAGAAGCAGAATAAAGGGTGTAAAGGTAGTAAGGTAGGAGGGCTAACGTGTGTGTACTTCAATGCAAGAAGCATCAGGAACAAAGGTGATGAACTGAGAGCTTGGATACATACATGGAATTATGATGTAGTGGCCATTACGGAGACTTGGCTGGCACCAGGGCAGAAATGGATTCTCAATATTCCTGGATTTTGGTGTTTTAAAAGGGATAGAGAGGGGGAGAAAGGGGAGAGAGGTGGCATTACTGGTCAGAGATATTATTACAGCTACAGAAACAGTGGGTAATGTAGCAGGATCCTCTGTTGTGTCAGCATGGGTGGAAGTCAGGAACAGGAAGGGAGCAGTTACTCTATTGAGAGTATTCTAGAATACTTAAGGATCAAGGATCTGAACGCAAAGATCAGATGGGTCTATTGAGGAATTCTATCAGGGGTGGCCCCCTGGTAGCCAGAGATACCGAGGAGCAGATATGGAGGCAGATTTTGGAAAGGTGCAAAAATTACAGGGTTGTTATCATGGGTGATTTTAACTTCCCTAATATTGATTGGCATCTGATTAGTTCCATAGGTTTAGACAGGGCAGAGTTTGTTAAGTGTGTCCAGGATGGATTTCTGTCACAGTATGTTGACAGGCTGACTAGCGGGAATGCCATACTAGATCTATTATCAGGTCACAGTTCTCTCAGTGGGGGAGAATCTGGGGGATAGTGACCACCGCTCCCTGGCCTTTACCATTAGCAAGGAAAAGGATAGAATCAGAGAGGACAGAAAAATTTTAACTGGGGAAGGGCAAATTATGAGGCTATAAGGCTAGAACTTGTGGATGTGAATTGGGATGATGTTTTTGCAGGGAAATGTACTATAGACATGTGGTCGATATTTAGGGATTTCTTGCAGGATGTTAGGGATAAATTTGTACCGGTGAGGAAGATAAAGAATGGTAGGGTGAAGGAACCGTGGGTGACAAGTGAGGTGGAAAATCTAGTCAGGTAGAAGAAGGCAGCATACATGAGGTTTAGGAAGCAAGGATCAGATGGGTCTATTGAGGAATATAAGGAAGCAAGAAAGGAGCTGAAGAAGGGGCTGAGAAGAGCAAGAAGGGAGCATGAGAAGGTCTTGGCAAGTAGGGTAAAGGAAAGCCCCAAGGCACTCTTCAATTATGTGAAGAACAAAAGGATAACAGGAGTGAAGGTAGGACCAATTAGAAATACAGGTGGGAAGATGTGCCTGGAGGCTGTGGAAGTGAGTGAGGTCCTCAATGAATACTTCTCTTTGGTATTCACCAATGAGAGGGAACTTAATGATGGTGAGGACAATATGAGTGAGGTTGATGTTCTGGAGCATGTTATAAATGGCAGGATACTTGGTAGTGTGGAGGAGCTGAGGGGTCTGGGGGTACATATCCACAGATCCCTGAAAGTTGCCTCACAGGTGGATAGGGTATTTAAGAAAGCTTATGGGGTAACACACATCAAAGTTGCTGGTGAACGCAGCAGGCCAGGCAGCAGCTGTAGGAAGAGGTGCAGTCGACGTTTCAGGCCGAGACCCTTCGTCAGGACTAACTTCCTGATGAAGGGTCTCGGCCTGAAACGTCGACTGCACCTCTTCCTACAGATGCTGCCTGGCCTGCTGCGTTCACCAGCAACTTTGATGTGTGTTGCTTGAACTTCCAGCATCTGCAGAATTCCTGTTGTTTAAGCTTATGGGGTGTTAGCTTTCATAAATTGAGAGGTAGAGTTTAAGAGTTGCGAGGTAATAATGCAGCTCTATAAAACTCTGGTTAGGCCACACTTGGAGTACTGTGTCCAGTTCTGGTCTCCTCACTATAGGAAGGATGTGGAAGCATTGGAAAGGGTACAGAGGAAATTTACCAGGATGCTGCCTGGTTTAGAGTGTATGGATTATGATCAGCGATTAAGGGAGCTAGGGCTTTACTCTTTGGAGAGAAGGAGGATGAGAGGAGACATGATAGAGGTATACAAGATATTAAGAGGAATAGATAGAGTTGATAGCCAGCGCCTCTTCCCCAGGGCACCACTGCTCAATACAAGAGGACATGGCTTTAAGGTAAGGAGTGGGAAGTTCAAGGGGGATATTAGAGGAAGGTTTTTTACTCAGAGAGTGGTTGGTGCGTGAAATGCACTGCCTGAGTCAGTGGTGGAGGCAGATACACTAGTGAAATTTAAGAGACTACTAGACATGTATATGGAGGAATTTAAGGTGGGGGGTTATATGGGAGGCAGGGTTTGAGGGTCAGCACAACATTGTGGGCCGAAGGGCCTGCACTGTGCTGTACTATTCTATGTTCTATGTTCTATAATACCATGGGCTCGTAGCTTGTTAAGCAACCTCATGTGTGGCACCTTGTCAAAGGCCTTCTGAAAAACCAAGCACACAAAATTAAACAATTCTCCTTTGTCTATCCTTGTTATTTTTTCAAAGAATTCCAACAGATTTGTTTGGCAAGATTTTCCCTTGAGGAAATTGTGCTGACTATGGCCCATTTTATCATGTGACCAAAGCCACATCCTCAACAATCGACTCCAACATCTTCCCAACTACTAAGGCCAGATTAACTGGGCTATAATTTCCCTTCCTCTACCTCTCTCCCTTCTTGAAGAGTGGAGTGACACTTGATTTTCCAGTCTTCTGGAACCATTCCCGAATCTAGTGATTCTTGAAAGATCATTTCTACTGCCTCCACAATCTCTTCAGCCAACTCTTTCAGAACCTAGAGGTGTACACCATCTGGTCAAGGTGACTTATCTACCTTCAGACCTTTCAGTTTCCCAAGAACCTTCTCCCAAGTAATGGTAACGTCACATGCTTCATGACCTCTGACACTTGGAACTTCCACCAACCTGCTAATGTCTTCCACAGTGAAGACTGATGCAAAATACTTAATTCAGTTCATCTGCCATTTCCTTCTCCCCCATTACTCAATTTCCAGCATTGTTTTCCAACCGTCTGATATTCACTCTTGGTTCTCTTATACACTTTATGTACCTGAAGAAGCTCTTGGTATCCCCTTTAATATTATTGGCTCGCTTACTTTCAGATTCCATCTTTACCTTCTGGCATTAGCTAGGTGAGACCAGGTGAGGAGGAAGGTCCTGATGATGGGTCTCAGCCCAAAACATTAACTGTTTATTCCTCTCCATAGATGCTGCCTGACCTGCTGAGTTCCTCTAGCATTTCGAGTATACTACTCTGGATTCCCAACATTTGTAAAATCTCTTGTGTTTAAAGTTCTCACTATCTTCTTAGGTATGGTAACTGCGCTTTGCATTTTTGCTAATATTATTCTCATGCTCAGCAGCAGATGTCAAAGAGATGTTAAAGTTTTCATGCAGGAAACAACAAGCGATGGAAAGGAGCTTTTAGATCTGTTCTGTTCTCTTTAATCAAATGCAATCTCCTTGATTTTCTGTTGTCCTTCAAAATGATCCAACTTCAGCTTTAGCATTTTGTCAGCTGCATTAATCTTCACATACCATTAGGAACATATCATTTTCTGATGATTTATCTATGGTATTTTATATCAATTAAATTTAATGCTCAGCAGATTTATGTTTGCCATTTGTACAAAGGTATTGGGAGCTTTTTGCTTGTCTACCATCATTTGTTCCCTTCTCGCTGACAGCTTGTCCCAGAAACAGCAGCTCCTTGTCATCATCTGACAGGAAGAAATCTACCTCTCAAATTCCACTGTAATCAGTCTATGTTGTTATAGAATGGCATTCTTCCTACAAGTCAGTCTTTATTGCAGTTATTCATGAATGATAGATTCATACAAGGGTTATTCACAATCTGGTTGCCATAAGGTAATTCCTGTAAAATTCCCTCACATGGTGGAACCTGAGAAACATTACTTCCAAGTAAGCTAGAAGCCTGACATCTACGCCTGCAGCACATCAAGCTAATATCTATGCACTCTTTCTGAGATAAGGTGGATGCTCATTGCTGATCATTGAGCAGCTGCTTCCTAAATGTAGGCTGATGTTGTATCATTGAGAAACCTGGTAGTTTTTTCTTCAACTGGTCATTGTGTCACCATGTTTTCAGCATCCAAAATTAAAAGATTACCTTGTGACAAAGGCATGGTGAGAGAAATCGAGTGTAGTTTGTCATGCATTGTGCAGGAAAGATGGAAGTAAGAACAAGGAAAGATCCTGAGGTACAAGAGCATTTCACAAAGAAGCGCCTCCAACAGTTGTATCTTACTCACTATCCTTGAGGCTCAGGGTACCGTTTTCAAAGTAGAGAAGAATTTCAGCATCCACCAGCATCCCCCTCTCACTGTCCCGGCAGAACTTTCTGCTGCTAAGAAAGCTGAGAGCTATTTCTCTCTTGAGTTGAGAATTAGAATCAGGTTTACTATTACTGAAAAATAGAGTCATAGAGCAGTACAGCACAGAAACAGGCCTATCAGCTCATCTAGTTGTCATGGTCCGGTCTGTGAAGTCCGCATTCCGGTTCACAGTCCGGTCCATGAACTTAGGACTCCGGGTCTTCCAGCTGTCCCTTGTTTGACTAAATCAAAGGCGCCTGATTCCCATCTTTGGACTTGCAATATAAGTAGCCTTGGGATTGAGTGTGGGTTGCTGGTTTGTCTTGTCAGTCCCCCTTGGAGTAACCTGCTGATGGAAGGCTAGTGAAATCATTTGTGATCTTTAGGCCTGGCTGGAGGACTACTGCTTCATGGAGCCTTGTTTCCACTTGTTGGAGTAGTCTTTGTAGTATGGATTCAGTTGTTTCCTAGGCCAGCTGAGTGGCTACCAGCCACTTTGAGCTAGGTAGGGATCTGGCTGTTTCTGTAGATAGCTGAGGTTGCTGGCTGAACTGAGACTTGGAGGTACCCTGAAGCAGAGATGGAACTATCTGTTGCAACACACATCAAAGTTGCTGGTGAACGCAGCATCTCTAGGAAGAGGTACAGTTGATATTTCAGGCTGAGACCCTTTGTCAGGACTAACTGAAGGAAGAGCTAGTAAGAGATTTGAAAGGGGGAGGGGGAGAGCCAAAATGATAGGAGAAGACAGGAGGGGGAGGGATAGAGCCAAGAGCTGGACAGGTGATTTGGCAAAAGGGATACAAGAGGATCATAGGACGGGAGGTCTGGGAAGAAAGATGGGGGGGGGGGAACCCAGAGGATGGGCAAGGGGTATATTCAGAGGGAGAAAAAGGAGAGTGATTTGTCCCTCTGAATATACCCCTTGCCCATCCTCTAGGTTCCCCCCTCCCTTGTCTGTCTTCCTGGACCTCCTGTCCCATGATCCTCTTGTATCCCTTTTGCCAATCACCTGTCCAGCTCTTGGCTCCATCCCTCCCCCTCCTGTCTTCTCCTATCATTTTGGATCTCCCCCTCTCCCTCCAACTTTCAAATCTCCTACTAGCTCTTCCTTCAGTTAGTCCTGATGAAGTGTCTCAGCCTGAAATGTTGACTGTACCTCTTCCTAGAGATGCTGCCTGGCCTGCTGTGTTCACCAGCAACTTTGATGTGTGTTTTTTGAATTTCCAGCATCTGCAGAATTCCTGTTGTTTGGAACTGTCTGTTCTTTGGTGTTTGTCTCTTCTTGTCCTTGCCTCTCTGAGGTAAGTTTGGCTGTTCTGCTGTTACCTGATGGAGAGATGTGTCCCACCTTGGTGTGGAGATAAAATGGAGTCCTAGCTGGTCTTAGGATAAGTCCTGGCTCTGCCTATGTTCTGTCCTGTCTCATCTCAGTGTTATGTTAAAGATGAGTCCCAGCTAGTTGAAGGATAAGTCCCAGCTCTATGTTGATGTTCAGTCCCTAGTCTCTCTCAGCTCCAAGAGCCCAAGCTGCGACGAACCCGCAGCCGGGCTCCAAAAGCCCAAGCCGCGACCCAGTTTCTGGGTCCTTGTCCAGTCTTGGGCTCAGAGTCCAAGTCTTGTCTCCTAGTCCATGGTGTCTAGTCCTGGTCCCACTTTCCCTAGCCCAAGTCTGCATTCTTGGCCCTGCTCCTGGTTTGAATCCTGTCATGTCCCTACTCTAATCAAGTTCTGTTCTTTGTACTTCAGTGTCTGTGTCTTGCATTTGGGTCTGTTCCCAGCACCCCATCTGACACTAATATGTGCCAAAGCCATTTAAACTGTCTACTACTATCAATCTGCACTGGAACCACAGCCCTACTATCCATGTACCTATCTAAACTTCTGGTAAACATTGAAATTGAGCTTGCATAGACCACTTGTGCTGATGGCTCATTCCCCACTCTCCCAACCCTCTGGGTAAAGAAGTTTCCCCTCATGTTCCCCTTAAATTTCTCACATTTCACCCTTAACCCATGACCTCTAGTTGTAATCCCACCCAACATTAGTGGAAAAAACTTGCTTGCATTTGCCCTATCTCTACTCCTCAATTTTGTATAGCTCTATCAAATCTCCTCTGTCTTCATTTCTGATGCCATCAAAAGTGGTCGCTCCAATCTAGAATCTCGATCTGCAGACTAGCCCTTTCTTTTTGCATATTTACTTTGAAACTAGTGGTATTGTGATCACTGGATGCAAACTGTTCCGGTACACAAACTTCTGTTACCTGCCCTGTCTCATTCCCTAACAGCAGATCCAATATCATATGCTCTTTCAGTGGGACTTCTGCATACTGATGAAGGAAACTTTCCTGAACTAATTTGACAAACATTCTCATCTAGTCCTTTATAGTATGGGAGTCCCAGGCAATATGTAGAAAGTTAAAATCATTTACTATAACAACCTTGCGTTCCTTGCAACAGTCTGCAATCTGGTTACAAATTTGTTCCTCTAAATCCCTAAGATGGTGGAGGTCTGCAGTGCAGCCCCATTAATGTGATCATACCTTTCTTATTTCTCAACTCTATTCGTAATGTCTCACCAGTTGAGTTCTCCACTCTTTTGATATTTTCCTGGACTAGTAAGCCCACCCCTCTCCCTTTAATCCCTTCCACTGTGACACATTTAAAATAATGAAACCCCAGAATACTGAGCTGCTGGTCCTGCCCCTCCTGCAACCAATCTCACTAATGGCTACAATGTCATCATTCCAGGTGTTGATCCATGTCCTGAGCTCATCCACCTTTCCTATGATACTACTTGCATTGAACTATATGCAGCATGCATATGGTTGCACCATGCTCAACCTTTTGATTCCTGAATTTATGGTTTTATGAACATCTGCCTCCACAATCTGTCCCCTAACTGTTCTAATACTCTGGTTGTCATCCCTCTGCAACTTTAGTGTAAACTTTACTGAGCAGCTTTAACAAACCCTCCTGCTAGGATATTAGCTCCCTCAATTTCAAATGCAGGTCCTATACAGGTCCCTCCTTCCCTAATGTTGCAGAAATCTTATGCCATCCCTCCTACACCAACTCCTTAGCCACGTACTAAACTGTATAATCTTCCTAGTTCTGACCCCACAAGCATGTGGCACAGGTAGCAATCCTGAGATCACAACTCTGGAGATTCTGCCCTTTAAATTAGAACCAAACTCCCTATGCAAAACCTTATCACTCATCCTACCCATGTCATTGACTGCAACGTTTGGCTGTTCACCTTCCATTTTATGAATGCTGAGGACTCAATCCAAGGTGTCCTGGATTCTGGCACCCTGGAGGCAACTTGGAATATTGTTCTCAGCCACAAACCTTCAGTCCATTCCCCTAACTAAAGAATCCCCTCTTACTACAACATGCCTCTCCTCTCTCCTTCCCTTCTGTGTCACAGAGTTACTTAGTACCAGAGACCTGACCACTGCGACTTTCCTCTGTTCATTCATCTTCCACAACAGTATCCAAAGTGATATACCTGTTGTTGAGGGGATGGCCAAAGGGGTACTCTGCACTGGCTCCTTAACCCCTTTCCCCTTCCTGACTGTCACCCAGTTTCCTGTATCCTGCACCTTGGGTGTAACTACCTCTCTCTGTCCTGTCTATTACCCCATCAACCTCCCAAGTGATCCAGAGTTCATCCAGTTCCAGTTCCAGCTCCAACTCATGAACACAGATTGCTAGAAGCTGCAGCTGGATGCACTTCTCACAGTTCCAGTTATCAGGGACACTGGCTGTCTCCCTGCCTTCCCACATCCTGCAAGAGGAGCATTCCATGATCCTGCCTGGCATCTCTACTGTCCTAGCTGAGCAAATATAAAGAAAAGGGAAAAAAACTTTACCTAAAACTTTTTTTATGGCTTTCTATGGTGGAAGCTGCTTCTTGCTTAAGCCTCGTCATTCCTCTAACTCTGTCTACTGCAACAAAGCCTGCGGCGACAATGGCCACTGTTTGCCCCTGCTTTCCTTTAATATGCTCTTGCTAATAATCCTAAATGTCAACTGGCTGCTGGCCAGAACTCAATTATGCTGCTGCGATCTGACTCTGCTTTTCTCTACTTGGTCTGTGTACCTGTTTGGAATCCCCTCCTCTCAGACTTCTGATGTCTGGATTGGACACTGGTCAGAGCTCAATATGTCATGAACTTTGTTATTTTATGGCAGCAGTTCAGTGCAAGGCATTTTAAAAAAAACTACAAAATAACAATAAAAAGTAGCAGATAAATAGTATAGCAAGGTAATGTTCATAGGTTCATGGACAGTTTTGAAATCTGGCAGTGGGGAAGAAACTTCCAAAAACATTGAATATGGGTTGTCAGGCTCCTGTACCCCTTCCATGATAGTAGCAATGCAAAAAGGACATGTTCTGGATGTTGAGGGTCTTGAAAGATGAATGCCACCTTCTTGAGGTACTCCCTTCTGAAAATGTCCTTGATGGGACGTTTTGTCTCCATGATGCAGCTGGCTGAATCTGAAACTCTCTGGGTAAGACAAGAAATAACAAATGATAGGACCTCCGTCCCCAAGGCTGGCATGTGATGACCCATGGAGCCCTGGGGAACTTAAGATGGGGCTGGTAAACTTGACACAGACCTGATGCGCTCAAGACATGGATGGTAAGTGCAGGAATATTACATATAACTTGGAAACATAGCATATGTCTCTGTAATATGGGATCTAACTTGGAAACATGGAATAGTCTTTGGAAACCTGGAGTAGTCCTCGGAAACTTTCAGAACCAGCCATGGGAAACCCAGGAAACCTAGATAATCTTGAATGTAGACTGGAGAAAACTGGAATGTGGACTCAGAATGTGGACTCGAGAAACTCAGAAGCTAGCCTTGGGAAGTTCAGAATGTAGCCTTGTGCAAACATGAGAATGAAAGGCACGCTCGTCTCCATCCAACTGATATCCAAGCCACTGTTGAAGCGCCGCTGGGTCCATTTATAGCGGGGGTCTACTGTCATAGTGTGTGCTGACAAATGATTGAACCCAGTTGTGGAAGAATGACAGACTCCCGTGTAGAGCCTGAAACTAAAGATTATTCATAGATTCAAGATTCAAAAAACTTTATTGTCATTCTAACTATACATTGGTTCTGCAAGGCAGAATGAGACAGTGTTTCTCGGGCAGTGCAATCATAACATAACAAATGCAACACTAATAAACATAACAATAAATAGTAAAACACAACAGCCACATGTCAGTTAAAATCAGTTATAAGTGTCCAGTGCAAGTTAAAAGTGTCCAAAGCAGAGTCCGGTAGAGCAGCTATTTAGCAGTCTGACTGCCTGTGGGAGGAAGCTGTTTAGTAGCCTTGTGGTTTTAGTTTTGATGCTCCTGTAATGTTTGCCTGATGGCAGAAGAACAACCAGTTCATGGAGAGGGTGTGAGGGGTCTTTAATGATGTACCATATCTTCTGGAGGCATCGACTCTGAAAGAGGTCTTGGACAGAAGGTAGGGAGACCCCAATAACCTCTGCTCCCCTAACCACCACCTGCAAGGTTTTTTTGTCGACAGCACTGCAGCTGGAGTACCAGGTTGTGATGCAAAAGGTCAGCACACTCTCAACCACGCCTCTACAGTATGTAGTTAAGATGTTAGTGGGGAGAGATGCTTGTTCAAGCTTCCTCAAAGTGCAATCTCTGCTGGGCCCATTTCACAATCCCAGTGGTGTTCCTGGACCAGGTGAGATTGTCCGAGATCTGCACCTCAAGGAACTTGATGTTTTCCACTCTCTGCACTGTGGAGCCGCTGATGCTGAGGGGTGTGTGCTCAGGCTGAGACTGTCTGAAATCGACAAAATTCCAGCAGAAAATCGGTGGCTCGACCAAGCAACACTGAGATGAATCATTCTTGAAACGCAAGGACCCAGCAATGAGTGCTAATTGGGAGTCTGCTTTAAATAATCACAGAATGCAGAAAATCCTTGGCAATCAAAGTAAACTTGACAAGATTAAACAGAAAACATGAGTTTAATGACTCCAGATAAGACAACAATTACAGGTGTACAGGGCTCATGGCAACTGGAGATTGAAAAGAAGATGTAGGTTTCAAAAGAGGTAGAGATGCAATTAGAATGGGGGAAAATATTTTTATCTATGCCTTATAGGAAATTGCTGGCCATATTTCAGAATATTGTTATGAATAATGGAGGAAAAAACAAAAGCATAGCATTGTAGGTAGGGACAGAAGCCAACTCAAACACTCAAGCTGCTCCAGTGCTCTGCATAACCATGGATGAATGTTCACTTCAGCTCTTTTTCTCATCTTCTCACTAAATTCTTGATTTCTTTATCTGCTTCTTTCTTGAATACAGTTAATGATTTTGCCACTACTGCCCTCTGTGGTAAAGTGTTCCACATGTTAATTATTTTTCATGCCAGACAGCATTTATGAAAATGAAAAAGTCGACGTTTTGAGCTGAGACCCTTCACCAGTGAAATATCACCTCACCTGGAAAGACTTTGGGGCCCTGAATGGTGGTGACGGAAGAGGTGTAGGGGCAAATGTGGTATTTGTCCCCCTGCTTCACCATTCCCCATCCCCTTTTTCCTCTCACCTTATCTCCTTGCCTGCCTTCACTGCCTTCTGGTATTCCTCTCTCCTTTTTCTTCCATGGTCTTTTGCCCTCTCTTACTAGATTCCTCCTTCTCCAACCCTGCATCTTTCACCAATCAACTCCCAAGTTCTTTACTTCACCCCTCCCTTCCAGTTTCACCTATCACCTTCTGTTTCTCCCTCACCTCCCCCCACCTTTAAACTCTACTCCTCAACTTTTTTTTCTCCTGTCCTGATGAAGGATCTTGACCCAAATCATCGACTGTGCTCTTTTCCATAGATGCTGCCTGGCCTGCTGAGTTCCTTCAGCACTTGTGTGTGTTGCTGAGATACTGTAACGTCAGTTATCCACCCCAAACCAATTTGCCATACTTCTGTCCACTCTCACATCTTGCTTTAATCAAATAATAAATTCCACATAATACAATGAAGCTATGTAAATTTAAGTTTGTCAATTCACTTAATATTTAAGTTTGTGTTAATTTACTGTATGTTTGCCATGTACAGTGCTGCTTCTGCAAACAGCTAATTTTCATGGTATTTATACACCGAGTATGTGTGCCTATAACATTAAACTTGAAATTTGCGTCTTCCCCACAGCTCAAACTCCACTACAGGAAACAGGAATTTGCATTTAGTTCTTTCATCCATAATCCTGATATACATTGAGTGACTAGAACCCAAGGGCTGGTTCCATTCAGCATCCACCAGTCATTACCTGTCAGCTGGAAAATGATCAGTTCTTGCACTCTGGTTCCTGGCTGTCAAATAAATCACAGTCCAGGCCTGTATATTATCCTCAATCTGACATATTTATTTTGCTGGTTAACCTTGTACAGTATGTGGGACATTGTCAAAAGCCACCTGAAAGTCCAAACACGTCCAATCCATTTGTTTTCAGTATTTATTTCACTAGTTGTATCTCCAGAAAAATGACATTTGTAAACCCATAATAAATTTGTTTAATCCTTTAATAATTTCCAACCGGTTACTTAATCCTCTATACTGTAATAGATTCCAACAATGTCACTGCACTTTGGGTTTACAGGTCTGGAATTCTGTTTTTCTCTTCCCTTTTCAAATAGACTGGTTACATTTGTTATCTTTGAGTCTGCAGAGTGCAGGGACAACTTGCAAGGATGTTGCTGATACTTTTGGACCTGAGTTATAGTATAGTGAAAGGTTGAATAGGTTGGGACATTAATCTCTGGGGTGCAGGAGAATGAGGGGATACTTTATAGAAATACAGTACCATAAGATAATGAGGGGCATAGACAAGGTGAATGCTTGCAGGTGTTTTCCCCTCAGAATGGGTGAGATTAGAACTGAAGATCATAGATTTACATAAATTGAAGCATTAAAGGGGAATCTGAGATGAAAGTTCTTCACTCAGACAATGTTGTGAGTGTGGAACGAGCTGCCACTGGAAGCAGTTGTAGTGTAGGCTAAAGTAATTGGGTGAAATGTACATAATTCACAACCACTGGCATGGAGTGGGGTTTCGCTTAGGAGACTGGTCCGATGTGATGACATTCTTATGTAAGGATTTTGAAGGTGCTTTAGGGTTTAGGTTTTGGAGCTCAATGAAATGGGTTATGGGTTTCATTAAACATAAAACATCTCACTTTACTTTCTTTGCGAAAACCTTCATTGCTGACCCTGATGCACTAGGACGATTCCAGAGTTATGGAACATATAGGCCAACAGTTCTTTAAAACTGCTGGAGTTTTGGGAGCAAAATTCTTGTAAAAACTGATGCCAGGTCGCTCTGCAAAAAAAATCACCACTGATAACACCAACTTCTACTACTTGGTAGTGTTGCTTAGAAACTCCACGACTGCGAGAGTGGTGAGTCTGCCTGAACATGATAAATACGGATCACTGAAAACTCGCCTTTCACAGACTTTTAGACTATTGGAGTCTGAGTGTGCCAAACAGTTGCTCTCCTTGCATGGCCTTGGTGATGTTAGGCCTTCGTATCTAAAGGACTAATATTACTGTGACTTGGACACCGCTATAGATTGAACAACCATGTTTATTCAACAGACTTCCATTTTACTTCTCTACGTCCTGATATCATATGCACTCTGACCTTACGAATACTCATGCAATACATTACATCCCCCTTCTCAAGATTTTTTTCTTTTTTACTACACTGTGAATTACCAAAACAATGCCTCTAGGTATGCCCTTATGTAACAACCATGACATAAACTAAAAAAAACTTGTACTGTATTTGGCATTGTATCTTACAATACTAACAGCAGTGTATTTTCTTTTACTAACATAGATTAATAAACCTTTTATTTCACACCTTGGAAATTATGACGTGTGACTTTGCCTCAAGCTGTGTGAGACTGTCTAGTCCCTGTATCTATCTGGAAGTTTGACTTGTCTCCCAGACCGTATGTGATACAACTGTGACTGTGCTGGTCCTTCATCCGTGTCAGTCTCTCGAGTGACCTCTGTCTTTGTGGTCTGCATCACTCTTGGTGTCGTTTGTTTCCATGTCTGTATCTGCGGAAATGTCTTGTGCATCTGTACGTGGAAACTCCCTCTCGCCTGTCTTCAGCAGATACTTCCTGTTCCTCCTGTAGACTCTTCTATCCAGTGTGTGAACTATGAAGGATCTTGGTTGCTGATGTCTGTTCACACCACAGCTGGTTGCCAAGTGTCTCCTCTCTGTATTCTGACATTTTCACCTGTATGCAGATCTGGCAACTGTCTTGTATGTCTGTCATAGTAGCTCTTTTGCTTTATTTGCTTGTACTTTTGCTTGTCATGTACTTGAGCATTACCTTCAGGAGTCAGTAGAGTTGTGGATGTTGGTAGTTTGGACTTCAGACAATGTCCCATCAACACCTATGCAGGAGAGAACCCCACACCCTCAATTGGTGTGTTGCTCTACTTGAATACTGCAATGTAAGGGTCACCATTGCTGCTATGTGCAGCCTTGAGCATGTTCTTGACAGTTTGTACAGTTCTCTCTGCTTGTCCATTAGACTGAGTGTGCCCTGGATTGGAAGTAACATGTTGAAATTCCCAGTTTCTGAGAACCCTCTGAACTCACTATTGGCATATTGTGGACCACTGTCACTAACGACAATATCTGGAATACCATGTCTTGCGAATGTCAACTTCATTGCGGTAATGACACCTCAACTGGACGTGTCACTTAACTTGGTGATCTCTGGATATTTTGAATAGTAGTCCACACAAAGCAGATATTCTGCACCATTGTAGTGAAAGAGATCTGTGCCAATCTTATCCCATGGTCTTCCTGGTAGTGGTAGCTGTACCATAACTCTGACCTTTTCATCATCTGGTTTTAGGTCATGTACTCAGTGCTGATGGGCTATGTATTTGATCTCTAGTTCTGATCTTTTACATTTACTTCTGTTCAGTTTTAGTTTGTACTCACGTGCTCTCTCCAGGAGCTTCCTCAGTCTCTGATCATGTTCTTCAATTGTGCCACCCCATATCAGCAAATCATCAATGATATTGACCACCCCGTCCAGGCCTTCAATCATTTGTGTCACGGATCTCTGGAATACCTCTGATGCAAAAGAAATCCCAAAGGGAAGATGCAAGAAATGATACCTCCCTATGGGTGTGTTGAAAGTGTATGATTTGGAACTTTCTTCATCCAGCTTGATCTGCCAGAAACCTTGATTTGCATCTAATACTGAAAAGTATTTCACATTAGGCATGCGGGAGACAAACTCTTCAACTGTGAGCAGCGGATAGTGCTCTCTTTTGATGGCTTGGTTGAGATCTTGTGGATCCATGCAAATCCTTGTTTTTTTTCTGTGACCACTCACCATACTATTCACCCAGTCGGTCGGTTCTTTGTCTTGTTATGACTCCCATCTGTTCCATTCTGTGTAGCTCCTCCACTACTTGATCCCTGAGAGCTACTGGAATCTTTCTCAGGGCATGCATGATTGGTGCAATAGTTGGATCAATCTGGATATGGTGTTTCCCTGGTAAACATCCTAATCCAGAAAACAAGTCATCAAAGTCTTTGAGAATGTCATTTTCTTTTTCAACACCATAGATTCGCTTCACCAAGCCTAGCTTTGTGCATGTTGCTTTGTTCAGTATTGCTGGAACATGTTGCTGTACTATTTCAAACTCGATCTTGTATCGTTGACCTTTGTACACAGGTGAGTGCTTTTTTGCCCAGTGGCGCTGTCTTGTGGCTGAATTATGCAACAAGCTTGCAGGTGGATTTTCTTAGTCTTCCTCTGATGTCCAGTGAGTTGAATGTTTCTGCTGACATTACATTGCCCTTTGCCCCAGTGTCAAGCTTAAATGTCACATTCCTCCTGTTTATTATCAGATCTTGAGTCCAATCATTTTCATCCTCCATCTCTGCATTGTCAATATTCTTGTTGCAAACCTCCTGTTCCACTTCAACTGTGCCCGTGAACATGTCACTGTTGCCCTCACTCTGTTCCACAGCATGCATTCTCCTTGCATGCTCCTTCGACTTGCACATCTTTGCAAAGTGATTTCTTTTCTGGCATAACTTGCATGTCTGACCAAAGGCTGGACATTTTCTGTATCCATGTTTATAACCACATCTTTTGCTGTTAACTTCCTTTTGATCATCCTGTTGAGCTGGCTTTGTCCTACTCTTGTCAGTTTTCAGTTTTTATTTTGTGCTCTTCAATCTCCTCATTGAGCATTCTAACCTGACTTGACGTGATCTTGCTGGCACGGCAAACATCAATCGCCTTTTCTAATATAAGGTCCTCCTCTCTCAATAGCCTGCCTCTCATGCCACATACAGCCCTGTCACTTATTAAAGAGTCTTACAGTTGTCCGAACTCAGTTTTTTGCCTTGTTCTTCAAATCTGTTACGTAGGTATCTATGGTCTCTATTGGTCCTTGAGGCCTCGTGGAAAAACTTGTGTCGGATGTACAGTAGGTTTTTTCTCAGTTCGCAGTAATCTTGAAACTTTTTACAACACTTCAATTTTATCTTGCTCATCATCTTGGAAGACAAACGTGTTACAAACCTTTATTGCCTCTTCTCCTGCCACATGCAGAAATGTAGCACATTGCACTTTCTCCGTCTTTTCAGCTACACTGTTAACGGTGCAAAACAGCTCAAACTTCTGGATCCATATTTTCCAGTTCTCAGCAAGATTACCTTGTAGGCTTAAACTTGACCGTGGCTGTAACTGTGACATCTTTTGTGTCTTCTCTTTTTTTTGCGATTACTTCTAACACCATGTAATATTGATGTGACTCGGTCACCGCTGTAGATTGAACAAACGTTTATTCAACAGACTTCCATTTTATTTCTCTACGTCCTGATGTCATACGCACTCTGACTTTATGAAAACTCTCTCAGTACATTACAAGGACCACATGCTATCTCTCCTGGTAAGCCACCATCCTTGTTTTATTTTTAAAGAACTCTTTATGCAGCAAATGCCTGATCCAGTTCGCAGAGCCCTTGCTAACGCAGCTGTGAATGACTACAAAGAACTTGCTAAAATGGCTGATAGTCTGCACTCAGCTGGGCAGTCATAAATCATTCCTCCTCCTTTCTCTACCTCATTAAGCCCGGTCAGCAAGGCCACCAACGTAAGGACACCCACAGATGCGAAACAGATGAACCCGGCCTGTGCTTTTACCATGCTCATTTTGGTAGGAATGCTAGGAAGTGCCAACTGCCTTGAAACTTTGACACTTCCATCGCATCAGGATGTCAGGTTTGTGAACACCGTTGGTTCCAGCTGCCACGGTTGCCTACTGTTCATTACAGACGCCCTTTGAGGGTGATGCATCTTATGTGACATGTGCTCAAGTGAGTGTGCTAGGGCACCACCTATTGATGAGAAGACCAAGAGCAACAGAACCTTGATGGAGGCCGCCAGTGGCTGGAGGATCCAGACTCATGGGATATGATGGGTGACTGTTTGCTTCAGTGAGTGACATTGCACATGAGACTTCATCTTGGCTAAAGTGGCTAGACCTCCCTCTTGGTGCAGATTTTCTGTGTGCCTAAGAATGTTGGTCGATCTTCAGAACAGCCAGCCTGTGGACGAAAAAGGAATTTAGGTCATTAAGCTACTCCTCCAGTAAGTTCCCCACAATGACTCTGTCAAGTGCATGTAACACTGCATGTGAGTCTGCTTGACTGCTGGGTGAATTCCAACACTTCAGCAAGCCTACATTTTCCACAACCATCACAAAACATGGGGTCGAGGACCACATTCCCACAACTGGCCTGCGGGCGTAGACCGGACCCAGAAAAGCTGGCAACCACATAGGCCAAGTTTGCCAACATGGAAAGGCTTGTGATTGTATGATGGACGAATAGACCCTGGACTTCGCCCTTCCATATGGCCCCTAGGTCAGATGTTTGATGTCCATGAGGTGATTACCAGCACTTTAACGAGGTCACCACCCCCAAATGCTACCCAGTCTCTGACATTCAAGACTTTTCGGCACATTTAGATGGAAAGTTAATTTTTGCGAGCAGCTTCGGCCTGGGCAACGAAACTGGTGCAAGTCACGGGGCAGTGTGGTATAGACCTGAGGCCTATCGCAGCAGTGGTGCCTGGGCACCAGTGCAAGGCACAATAAACAGTTTAGACAATTTAAATGCTAGCTCAAACTGGAGCTGGAAGCTGATTTCACTCACTCCCTACGATCTTCAATCCTCTATCCAGGGCACCTGAGCATTTTACTGTTTCATTGTTGGGTCAATTTAAATGCCTGCCCAGACAGACTGAAAAGGCAGGGTGTTTGTCAGGGCAAGAGCTGAGTTTGCTCATTCTCTGCGATGGTCATCTCCATGGTACTGAGGCTATGAAGAATGGTACTGAGGCTGCTGTGCTCTGTGCCTGCTAATATGATGAACTGAAAAGTGAGCCTTTGGCCCGTCTTTATGCTGCTCCAAGGTTTGGATCTGAGGATTCGTTTTTGGTCTAGAATCTTCATTCTTCTGAATTCTAGTGAATACAGGCCCAGATCCATCAAATGCTCTTCATAAGGAATCAGTTTTGTGAACTTTCTTTGAACCCTTCAGTGACAGCACATCCATTCTCAGATAAGGGGCCCAGAACTGCTCTCAATACTTCAGGTGAGGCCTCACCAGTGCTTTATAAAACCTCAAGGTTACATCTTTGCTTTTATATTCTAGTCCACTTGAAATGAATGCTAATATCACATTTGCCTTCCCCACCAGACTCAACCTACAAATTAACCTTCAGGGAATCCTGCACATGATCTCCCAAGTCCCTTTGCACCTCAGTTTTTTTTTTAAATTATCTCTCCATCTAGAAAATCAACCCTTTATTTCTACCAAAGTGCATGACCCATACACCTCACAACACTGTATTCCATCTGCCACTTCTTTGCTTATTCTCCTAATCTAAGTTCTTTTGTAGCCTAATTACCTACTTCTCCACCTATATTCATATCATCTGCAAACTTTGCAACAAAGCCATCAATTCCATTATCCAAGTCAGAATCGGAATCAGAATCAGGTTAATTATCACCAACATGTGATGTGAAATTAACTTAGCAGCAGCAGTTCAATGTGATACATAATCTAGCAGAGAGAAAAAATAATAACAAATAAAATAAAAATAATAAATGAAGTAAATCAATTACAGTATACTGTATGTATAAAGAACAGATTAAAAGAACGTGCAAAAAACAGAAACACTGTATATTTAAAGATGTGAGGTAGTATCCAAAGCTTCAAAGTCCATTTAGGAATCAGATGAGAGGGGGAAGAAGCTGTTGCTGAATCACTGAGTGTGTGCCTTTGGGCTTCTGTACCTCCTGCCTGATGGTAACAGTGAGAGAAATGCATGCCCTGGGTGCTGGAGGTCCTTAGTAATGGACACTGCCTTACTGAGACACCGCACCCTGACGATGTCCTGGGTACTTCATAGGCTAGTACCTGAGATGGAGCTGACTAGATTTGCAACTTTCTGCAGCTGCTTTCCATCCTGTGCAGTAGCCCTCCCCCATACCAGACAGTGATGCAGCCTGTCAGAATGCTCTCCATCGTACATCTATACAAGTTTTGAGTGTATTTGTTGACATGCCAAATCTCTTCAAACTCCTAATGAAGTATAGCTGTTGTTTTGCTGCCTTTGTAACTCCATCGATATGTTGGGACCAGGTTAGGTCCTCAGAGATCTTGACACTGAGGAACTTGAAACTGCTCAGTCTCAACTTCTGATCCCTCTATAAGGATTGGTATGTGCTCCTTTGTTTTACCCTTCCTGAAGTCCACAATCAGCTCTATTGTCTTACTGATGTTGAGTACCAGGTTGTTGCTGCAGTACCACTCCACTAGTTGGCATATCTCACTCCAGTACACCCTCTCGTCACCACCTGAGATTCTACCAACAATGGTTGTATCATCAGCAAATTTATAGATGGTATTTGAGCTCTGCCTAGCCATACATTCATGTGTATGTAGAGAGTAGAGCACTGGGCTAAGCACACACCACTGCGGTGTGCCGGTGTTGATCGTCAGAGAGGATATCTTCTCACCAATCCACACAGACTGTGGTCTTCTGTTTAGGAAGTCAAGGATCCAGTTGCAGAGGGAGGTACAGAGGCCTAGTTTCTGCAACTTCTCAATCAGGATTGGGAATGATGCTATTAAATGCTGAGCTGTAGTCAATGAACAGCAGTCTGACATAGGTGTTTGAGTTGTCCAGGTGGTCTAAAGCCATGTGGAGAGCCATTGAGATTGTGTCTGCTGTTGACCTATTGTGGCAAAAGGCAAATTGCAATGGGTTTGTCTTTGCTGAGGCAGGAATTCAGTCTAGTCATGGCCAACCTCTCAAAGCATTGCATCACTGTCGATGTGAGTGCTACCAGGCGATAGTCATTAAGGTAGTTCATATTATTCTTAGGCACGGGTATAATTGTTGACTTTTTGAAGCAAGTGTGAACTTCTGCCTGTAGCAGTGAGGTTGAAAATGACATACAACATAAAAAGAAATGATCCCAACACAGACCCCTGTGAAACACCACTAGTCACCA
Source organism: Mobula birostris (assembly GCF_030028105.1). NCBI lineage: Eukaryota > Metazoa > Chordata > Chondrichthyes > Myliobatiformes > Myliobatidae > Mobula > Mobula birostris. The sequence goes on from NC_092376.1 coordinate 137,198,995, forward strand.
GCAGCCAACCAGGAAAGTCTCGCTTTATTCACACTGTCTCCTGCTAATCAGCCAATGCTCTGTCCATGCTATCATCTTTCTTGTAATACCATGGGCTCTTAACTTGCTAAGCAACCTCATGTCTGACAGTTTGCCAAAGATCTTATGAAAATCCAAGTACTCACTATCAACTGATTCTCCTTTGTCTATCCTGCTTTATTCTTCAAAGAATTCCAACAGATTTTACACTCGAAATATTTACCATGCTGCTTGTGTCTTCAACAGTGCAGACTGCAAAATATTTATTCGGTTTGTCTGCCATTTCCTTGTCACAATATTGTTTTCCAGTAGTCTGATAGCCATATCTCTTTTTTCTCTTTGTGTATCTGAAAAATATTTGCTATCTTCAATACTATCAGCTAGCTTACATTCATATTCCACCTTTTCTTCTTAATGAATACTTTAGTTGCCTTCTGTTGGTTTTTAAAAGCTTTCCAATCCTCGAACTTCCCACTGGCACTGCAGAGGGAGAGGCCTGTCACTATGATCAGAGAATTTTGCCCGGGTTGTCTGCATCCTCGATATAGACTTGGACTATAGACTTTGTTTTAATTCTTATATTTTTTATGTATTCTATATTTTTCACCTGATCTTTCTCTTGTGTGTGGGGGAAGGGAGATTTGAAGGTCAATGAGCCTGTTTCATTTTCATTTTGTGTGGGGAGAAGGGATTTGGGGGTTAATGATCATGCTAGTTCTTTTTCTTGGCTTCATATCTCTCTGGAGAAGAATTTCAGAGTTGTATACTTTGATAATAAATGAACTTTGGAACCTTTCATTGAAATCTCCCATTCCTACTGTAACATTGTCCTTTTGGCATGCATTTTCTATCTCCTGTTGTAATTTGTAGACCATATCCTCACAGACCCCCAAACAGTTGTATACAGTACAACTCCTTCTTACCCTGCAGTTCCTTGGCTCTACCCACAGCAATTCAACACCTTCCAACCCAATGTCACTTCTTTTGAATGATTTGATTTCATTTTTTTTTACCAATGGAGCATGCCACCCCCTCTACCTACCTGCCTGTCCTTTTGATACAATGTGTCTCCTTGGACATTAAGGACTCAGGTATAACCTCTTTCCAGCCATGATTCAGTGATGCTTTCAACATCATACATGATAAACTATAACTGTGCTACAAGCTCATCTTCCTTATTCCATATACTATGCACATTCAAATATAACACTTGCAATTCTCCCTCTTCGATTTTGTCCGCCTTTTATATTGCAACTCATTGGCCTGCAATTTTGCCCTGTCATCAGTCCCTCCTTGCTAGGAGTATTATTACAGATTGCCTTTGTTTGTAAACCAACTACCTCATCCTCAGCACTATCATTCTGGTTCCAACCCCCTTGCCAAATTTATTTAAACCCTCTTGGACAACTCTAGCTATCCTGCCCACAAAGGTATTGGACCCATCAGGTTCAGGTGTAACCTGTCTATTTGTACAGTCATACTTTCCTCAGAAATGATCCCAATGATCCATAAATCCGAACCGCTGTCCTCTGCATGAGTTCCTCAGGCATGCATTCACCTGGCAATCATCCTGTTCTTACTAGCAGGTGGCACAGGCAGGACTCCAGAGATTACTACCCTCAATGTCCTGTTTTTTTAGCTTTCTACCTAGCTCCCTAAAATCTCACTTCAGAACCTCCTCACCTTGTCTACCTGTGTTTTTGGTACCACTATGCACCAAGACTTCTGGCTGCACACCCTTGCCCTATGGACCTGATCTGAGACATCCCTGACCCTGCACTAAGGAGGCAACATACCATCTGGGTGTTTTTATCTTGCCCACAGAATCTTGTCTCTGTTCCTCTGACTATGGAATCTCTTATCAACACTGGAGACCTCTTCACCTCTCTGCTCTTCTGAGCTACAGCACTGGACTATGTGCTCCCCCTGATGTGTTGTTCACCTCAACAGTATCTAATGTTGTATACATATTAGTGAGGGAAATGACCACAGGTGTACGCTGCACTGGCTGTATTTCCCTTCCTTTTCTTGACAGTCGCCCGGTTACTTGCCTCCTGCAGTCTAGGGGTGACTACCTCCCTGTAGCTCCTACCTATCATCTCATTCTCCTGTATGACTTGAAGGTCATCAAGCTGCAGGTCCAGTTTCTTAATAGCTTCTCTCAGAAGCTGCAGCCTGGTGTACCTGGTGCAGATGTGTTTATCCAGGAGACCCCTCGTCTCCTGGACTTCCCACACCCATACAAAACACTGCCCCTGAAACCATTCTCACTACACTACTGTCCCCTAATAGATGAGGAATGAAGAAATAAGAACAGAAAGTCATCAGATACTTTACCTCATTCAAGTCTGATGAACCAAAGCTATTCTAAAGACTAGCACAATCAAAAGGACAGCTGCTCAAGGAATGGCTGCTCTGCTTGCACCTGCAATACTTTTACTTGATCTTCCTCGTGAATCCATATCTATTGATTGATCACTGAACAACTCGGAGAAGCTGCCACTAAAGCTTTGCTTTCTAAACCTTGATCATCCACCTGACTGAAAAGGTAACTCTTTTTCTGTATTCCCTCTCTGTGGATTGGTCACCATACAACTACAGTACAGGCAACCTATACTGTAGGTACCTGTAGCAAGACTGCATGTTTACACTCTGACAATATAGGTTTTCTACAGTGCTCTGATTTCCTCCCACAACCCACGATGGTAATTGGCAAATATAACTTGAGTGAGTAATTGAAGAATCAGGAGGAGTTTATAGGCATATGAAAGAGGAGGGCACAGGGAAAATAGCTAAAGAAGGAAGCTGATGGGAAGGTTGTTGTATTTAAACATCCTCCTATGTCATTAGAAATTAAATATGAACAATTTAGGGACTTTAATTTTGCTAGCACAATTTCTTTTACTGATTTCCTTTAGTTCTCTCGAATTTTTTTTTCCCAAATATATCTAGGAGGTTGTTGTGATTATCTTTGTGAAAGCAAAGCCAAAATGTGTTTAGTTCTTTGATCATTTCTTTGTTCTCATTTATTATTTTCCCTGTTTCTGACTATATGGATGTACATTTGTCTTCTCAGACTTGTATATATGTATTTGTCTTCTTCCCCTTAGGATATCCTTATATCTTTCTTTGCTAAACAACAACTCCTTTGCTTGCATCTTTGGAAACAGCTATATTTCTATTTTTAGTATCTATTTTTCCCTTTCAGGGTTCTTTTGAAGACCCTGACCTGGAGTTACATGCTGATGACAGTTCTTTGCAGGAATGGAACCCACTCGTGGGGTTTCACAACTGGCCGTTGCTCGGCATGCCAAGGGTTCAGCCGTAGGGCTACGCTCGCCTTTGGAGGACCGAGTTTTCATGACTCTGGAGATGGGGGGGGGGGGGGGGGTGATCGGACGGTCGGTGTCCAAGCAGAAGACTGGTGTCATGGGAGATGGAAGATCTAAGGCTGTGTGCCCAGAGACCTGAGATCTTTGAGCACAGAGCTCAGAAAAAGCGATTCAATGGACTTTTAACATCATAAACCAACGAATTGTTTGCTATGTCTCCCCTCTCACTGTGAAACAAAGACATTTCTTTCTCCCTTATTAGGGAGAGAGAGAGAGCCTCTGGTATTTCAAATACCAGGTGAACAGTGTAGTCTTTGGTGTACTGCAAGTCTGTGACTTTGCTGTTGCCTTGCTTATGCTTGAGTGCTTGGTGCCAGGTGCTGATACTTTTTTTTTTGCCAGTGTGGGGAGGGGGGAATTGTTGCTTGCTACTGCTTACACATGGGAGGGGGAGCTGGGGCAGACTTTGGGGTTCTAACATTTAACTGTCATTCATTCTTTGGAGACATTCCTCTGTTTTCATAGATGGCTGTGAAGAAAGTGTTTCAGGATGTATATTGTATACATTTCTCTGACATTAAAAGTATCTTTGAAACCTTTGAAATTCTAAGTCATGTTCAATCCTCTAGCCTATTGTTTTATTTAGTAATGTTATACACCTTCTCTTTGAATCTAACAATTCTGTTATTTCCTTTAAGCCATGTTTAAGGTTCTCATATGACATATTTGTGCCAAGCAGGAATGAATTGCTGTAATTCATATTTTTGGCTATCCTCCAACTCATTTCATAAAGTTCCTCAGTCTACTGTAGCTGTATTTTACCTCAAACCGTTTGGATTTACATTGTTCAGATTTGGGATTCTGATTTCTGATTCTACTACTTCAGTCTCTTTTCTATGATGAATGCTATCATGCTTTGGTTGCTCTTCCCTAAAAGATCACACACAACAAGATCGGTGGTTATTCCTTTCTCATTGATTCCTCCATGTATTAGTCTCAGAAAACACATTATATGCATACTTAAGAGATTCCTCCTACTCAATTCCATTGATTTAACCAATATACGCTTCCTATAAAAAGTATTCACCCCTCTTGGAATTTTTCATGTTATATTCTTTTACAACCTAGAATCACATTGATTTAATTGGGCTTTTTTGACACTGATCTACAGAAAAGGACTCTTTTGTGTCAAAATAAAAACAGATCTCTACAAAGTGATCTAAATGAATTACAAATATAAAACAAAACAATTGATTGCATAAGTATTCATACCCCCCCCCTTAAAATGACACACCAAATCATCACTAGTGTAGCCACTTAGTTTTAGAAGTGACAGAGTTACAAAATACACGTGGACTAAGATGTAACTGTCCTGTGCTATCACCAGTGGGATCATCAGTTGATCTGCCACCTGTCTTCAGGAGTTTCGGCCCGCTTATGATCAAGACTCCCTTGAGGTGGTGGGCCAGTAGTGCTAAAGCACCACCTCCCACTGGTGAGCTTAAAAACTTGGCATCTGCCTCTATCAGAGTTGAGGGTCACTTCCATCCAACAGATAGTCTACTCTTCATGTGTCTATGCAACTACTGAAGGGTTTGCAAGATATGTATACACTGTTTGACTAACTGCCCCTCTGGACATATTTAGTCCACACCCATGCTGATCCTGTCTCTGCTGCCTCAGCTACAGCCCTGCTGGTTGACTTGATCTCTCTTCTAGTGAAGCCAGGGTCACGCAGCCACTTCTAGAGAGTGAACACAATAAACCCATGGCAGCCTACTTTGGCAACATAATTAGTTAAATGGAGATCTGTTTCTGGAGACCTGTGTGCAGTCAAGATGTTTCAATTGATTGTAGTAAAAATACATCTATATATCTGGAAGGTCCAACTGCTGATGTGTCAGTATCCTGGCAAAAACTACACCATGAAGACGAGAACACTTCAAGCAAGCTCCATGAAAAGGTTATTGAAAAACATAAGTCAGGAAATGGAGGAAGTCACTGAATATCCCTTGGAGTACCCTTAAGTCTGTCATTAAGAAATGGGAATGGAAAGAAAATGGCACTACTGTAAATCTGCCGAGAGCAGGCTGTCCTCAAAAACTGGTGACTGTGCAAGAAGAGGACTAGTGAGAAAGGCCACCAAGAGACATGACAACTCTAGAGCAGCTACAGCTTCAGTGGCTGAGATGGGAGAGTTGCCCGGGTGCTAAACGGGTCACAGCTTCATGGCAAAGAGGAAGCCACTGTTAAAAAAAAACACATGAAATCTCAGCAAGAGTTTCCTAGAAGGCATCTGGGAGATTCTGAAGTAAGCTGGAAGAAGGTTGCATGGTCTGATCAAACCAAATTTGAGCTTTTTTGGCCATCAGACTAAAAACTATGTTTGGTGTGAGCCAACCACTGCACATCATCAAAAACCCACCATCCTTACTGTGAAGCATAGTGGTGGCTGCATCATGCAGTGGGGATGTTTCATTGCAGCAGGCCCTGGAAAGCTTGTGAAGGTAGAGGGAAAAATGAATGCAGCAAAATACAGGGATACCTTGGAGGCAAACATGATGCATTGTGCAAGAGAACTAAGACTTGGAAGAAGATTTGTTTTCCAGCAAGACAATGACCCCAAGCATAAAGCCAAAGCTACTCAATAATGGCTCAAAAACAACAAAGTTAATGTCCTGGAGTGGCCAAGTCAGAGTCTTGACCTCAATTCAACTGAAAATTTGTGTCTAGACTCGAAAGGACTGTTCACTCAAGATCCCAATGCAATCTGACAGAGCTTCTGCAGCTTTATAAAGAATGGGGAAAAACTGGAGTGTCCAAATGTGCAAAGCTGATAGAGACTTACCCACACAGACTCAAGGCTGTAATTGATGTCAAAGGTGCATCTACTAAATACTGACTTGCAGGGGGTGAATATTTATGCAATCAATTATTTTGTGTTTTATATCTGTAGTTAATTTAGATCACTTTTTGAGATCTATTTTCACTTTGATATGAAAGAGTCTTGCATAAAAGCCAAATTAAATCCATTACAATTCAATGTTGTCAAACAATAAAACATGAAAACTTCTAAGGAGAGGTAAGTAGTTTTTATAGGCACTCTATATAGACTAAAGTTGCCCATGAATACAGTTGAATCTGAACTCGTATGGAATAAAATGAACAGAAAATTTCACCACTCATACAGTTAAACAAGAAAATCAGGTAATTATTGTCCAAATTGTTGTGCACCTTGGCAAAATTCTCAATGGTGCAATAAACCAATTAGGTCCTCACTGACCATACTGCAAGGAGTTAAGCCTTATTCAGTCAAGTACAAATGATGCTTAATTAGTTACATGTACCTGACCGCTCAAGTTTTGAAAATATACATTTTATGTATTGACTTTGATACCTCCTTGTCAGAAGTTTCAAAACTGATCATGTTTAAATATTGCTTTAAGTATATATATATATATATATATATATATATATATATATATATATATCTTTTATCTCATCCTGTATTTTCACATTTTATCTCATCTTCTGCATGATTTAATATTGAATGAAATGTTCTCATACATATACTTGCAGTTCAGAAATTTCACAGCTTATTAACATTCTTAGACCAGAGCCTTGCGTTGCACAAAGCCCAAAAGACCTTGAGCAATCCCTGTGTCTAACAACTGTTTTCTACAATAACTGTAAATGTTTTTCCAAACAGTGAACATTCAGGATCTTTGCCAACTATTGGGTACCTATTACTTTAAGATTCTAAGATCTCAGAACTCTTATGTAGCATAATGAAGTTATAAATGTCTTCTGTTCATGCTCCTGAATCATAATTTTCTTTAAAAAGTATTATACGTTATCTAAGATCCAAGCAGAGATTCATAAAGGTTTATTTTAACTTTATTTTTATACTCCAAGTTTCTATAAAACCAGGGGACTTTTATGCATGTTTGAAGTTTCATCAATTAGTCCTTACACCTTCATCAATTTGTATATCTGGAGCTCTAGATCTCTCTACTTTTTCAACCATTTATAATGTTATCTATTTATTACTTTCTTTTCAAAATGCTACATTTAATTCTCCATGTTAAATGTATCTGCCGTGTATATATACACACTCCACTAGTCTGTCCATATCCTCCTCATGTTTTCTAATTCCAAAATTTGTCATCTGCAAACTGTGAAATGAATCTCTGTGTGTATCACATCCATTTCACTAACATGTAAGTTTATAACATAATATATTGTCAAGTAAAATTCAGAAAACCCAAACACACATCAATTTAACTTTATTCATCAACCATCTTCCTTGTTCAATTAAACAAAATGTAATCAGGCGGTGGTCTCAAACAGAACAATTTTGGCTCACATATTATCCCTGATTTTTTGAATTGAAAGTAATTTTGTCACAGATTCATGTCTTCAGAAGTTTCTACACCTGCAACTTTAAGATAATTTGTTAATGAGCTTTGCCTCCAGAGATCTTCATGGCTGCTGTGAACAGCATGCTCCTTTGAGAACCTCATTCTTCTCTACATTTGCAATCAGTTTAGTGGTCGCCTTTCATGGTATCTCATAATCTCTTAATTAGCCTTACTTTCCCTGTTATTTCTCCTTTATTCTACCTTTTTCATTCTGGTTCTCCATTTGTCTGTTTGTTATGATTGCAAAGCATCAAAAGATCACAGGACATAGGAGTAGAATTAGTCCATTCGGCCCATCAAGTCTGCTCCACCATTCCATCATGGACTTGGCCTCCGCTGCAGACTGTGGCAGAGCATTCCACAGATTTACTACTCCCTGGCTAAAAAAAATTCCTCCTTACCTCTGTTTTAAAAGATCACCCCTCAATTTTGTGGCTGTGCCCTCTTGTTCTGGATACCCTCACCATGGGAAACATACTCTCCACATCCACCCTAACTAGTCCTTTCAACATTCAATAGGTTTCAATGAGATCCCCCTGCACTCTTCTAAATTCCAGTAGGTACAGGCCCAAAGCTGCCAAATGCTCCTCATATATTAACCCCTACAATCCCGGAATTGTCCTCGTGAACCTCCTCTGGACTTTCTCCAATGACAAGACATCCTTTCTGATGAGCCTCAAAACTGTTGACAATACTCTAAGTACAGCCTGACTAGTGTCTTATAAAGCATTAGCATTATCTCCATGCTTTTATATACTACACCCCTTGAAATAAATGCCAACGTTGCATTTGCCTTCTTTGCCACAAACTCAACATGTAAATTAACCTCCTGGGAGTCTTGTACAAGGACTCGTAAATCCCTCTGGACCTCTGATGTTTGAACTTTCTCCCCATTTAGATAATAGTCTGCACTATTGTTCCTGTTACCAAAATGCATTATCATATATTTCCCAACACTGTATTCCATCTGCTACATTTTTGTCCATACTTTCAATGTGCCTAAATCTTGCTGCAATCGCATTGCTTCCTCAGCACTACCTACCCCTCCACCTATCTTCGTATCATCTGCAAACTTTGCAACAAAGCCATCAATTCCATTGTCTAAATGATTGACAAACAATGTGAAAAGCAGTGATCCCAATACTGACACCTGCGGAACACCATTAGTCACTGGCAGCTAACCAGAAAGGCCCCTTTTATTCCCACTCACTGCCTCCTGCCTTTCAGCCATTCTGCTATCCATGCCAGAATCTGTCCTGTAACACCATAGGATTTTATCTTGTTAAGCAGCCTCATGTGTGGCAACTTATCAAATGCCTTCTGAAAATCCACGTTAATGACATCCACTGCCTCTCCGTAGTTCACTTCCTCAAATAACTCTAACAGATTTGTCAGGCAAAGATCTCCCTTTACAGAAACCATGCTGACTTTGACTTATTTAATCATTAATTTCCAAGTACCCCGAAACCTCATCCTTAGTAGTAGGCTCCAACATTTTCTCAACCATTGAGGTTAGGCTAAATGGCCTATAATATCCTTTCTTTTGCCTCCCTCCCTTCTTAAAAAATGGAGTGACATTTGCTATCTTCTAGTCCTCCGGGACCATGCCAGAATCAAATGATTCTTGAAAGATCATGACCAATGCATCCATTATCTCTTCAGCAACCTCTCTCAAGACTCTGGGATGCAGTCAATCTGGCCCAGATGACCATAAGACCTTTGAGTGTGCTTAGCACTTTTTCCTTTGTAATAGCAATAGCGCTCACTCCGGCTCCCTGACATTCACTGACCTCTGGCACATTGCTAGTGTCTTCCTCAGTGAATGCAGCTGCAAAGTACCCATTAATTTCATCTGCCATTTCTTTGTTCCCCATTACTACCTCAACAGCATCATTTTCCAGTGGTCTAATATCTCTTTATTACTCTTTATATAACTGGAAAAAAAAAAGTTCTGGTACCCTGATTTATATTATTGGCTTGTCTGCCCTTATATTTCATCTTTTCCTTCATATTTCATTGTTTGCAAAAAAAAGGTTACTACGACTTGTATCTATCAGGGAAAAGTAGTAAAATTACATTGTCTAGAAATTAAGTTGTCACCTTGTGAAACAATATCAATGAAAAGGTCAGTTTAAAAAAGTGAATACGCAGATTTCTGGAAGAACTCAGCAGGTCAACAAGCATCCATGGAAAAGATTAAACAGTTAATGTTTCAGGCTGAGACCCTTCTTCTGAAATGAGAAGGAAGGGGGAAGATACCAGAATAAAAAGGTGGGGAAAGGAAAAGAGGCTAGCTGTGAGTTGATAGGTGAAACCAGGTGGGAGAGAAAGGTCAAGGGCTGGAGTAGAAAGAAAATTGGTGGATTTACCACAGATTACACAACCTGGCAATTTTCCTTCAATGTCTTCTGAGTATATGATATGTAGGCATGAGGAGGTGCTTGGACAAGCACAGCAGTAAGATATCAAACTAGACCTATGTGATTCTGTCAATGAATCAGGCCACGAATGTTGAAGTAGATCTTCACATTGCTTATAAAACCTTCTTTGTTTTATGGGAATCTACTAAGTCACATGCTGGGATCCTGCCTCACATAGGTCCTGTGATTAAGTATTAACTTGCCAAGATGTTTCTCTCTCCCCTCAGTGTCCTTTCCCTCCCACCTCCTACTTTAAATCTAAAGTCTCAGCTCAAACCCCTTACACCAAAAGCTGCCTAATCATTACAAACCAACGGAGCTCACGATTCTCCCACTGTCATCCCCACCAAATACACTTTACATAGATTTGCGAGTCAACAACCTCATTTTCACATGTTTGCAGATGTATTCAACTTGTGGACAATAACATTTTCTTAAATGGTGTTACTCATCACATGCATCACATGACTACAGTTACTTTGAAAAGTATAAGAATCTGAAGAAACAGTCTATTGAATTATATTATCTGCTTTTGAGCAAACTGCATAAAATTCATTTAAAAAATTCATTTTTATCCCTATTAACAATTAAATAGACATGCCCCAAATTGACCGATTTTAAATGCAAGACACAACATATTCAGTTCTTTTAATGGAGAGCTAACATTAAAGATCCGTGTTCCATTTTTGCCCTGAATTCACTTTATTTTTCTGGCTCAGCAAAAAACATTACAATTATGTAATACAAATTACAGGAACTATTTGGATGAGTGGATTGCTTATTTACTGAAAAGCCATTTGCATCCTGTTTCTAGACTGCAGCTAAGCTACCATGCAAATCCAAGGGAATGTTATTTCACATTTGCTAATGAGAATCTAATGAAAACTTTAGGCTTTGACAATAATTATGAACATTTCTAGCTTGAAAATGAATACAAATTTAAAGGTTTGATCATTGTATATTCCATGGATGTCTCTAGATGTAGTTACATGATACCTTTGTAGATACTGCTGAGAACTTTCTGGTTTTTACCATTGCTTATATGCAGTGCCATCTTAGGCTAATCAAACTTCGGGCTGTGATCTGGACTTCTGATTGACCTTCGGGCTTCGATCTTTGGTATCGACTGAGGACCCTGGACGCGGACCTGAACTTCAGGACTCGAACTCCATACTCATCAACGACGGAACCCCAAACACTAGGACTCTAATCTGGTCTCACTCTTTCACATATTTAGGGGGTCACCATCACTCATGCCTCCTGCAAGCATGAAAGTCCGATTCCAAGAACATGCCTATGACTCGCTGAAATGTGATGGACCACCTACCACATCCTTGCTGGTCTGCTGGCTCAATATCCAACCATGTCCTCATCACTGGCTTGGTATGTGGAGAGGAAGCTTAGACTCTGGCCTGTCCTCCAGTTCCTCCACATCCCTGACCCTAAAGCCTTACCTAACCCCGAACCCCTTTCTCAGACCCAAAAATCATCTCTATGAAGCTAAAAATACCCAAAAGACAACTAGGTCAAAGCTGCGATTTCAGAAGAGACTGCAGCTTGGCAATATCTTGTCTGGTAGGCACCAGATGTTATATGAATTAACTCTCTCATCTCTCCTGAGAGTTTCTGAGTCTTTCAACTTCTTCAGTCCTCTTACAGTTTCCTTCCTTTCCACCACTGACTACATTTTCAGACTCACTATTTAAAGTACCCATCCTGACAACCTCCCTAAAAATTAAGTTGTTGCTTTTACAGTATTTCTAAATGATGTGTATCTCACAGGCAACACAAGTTTACCCATAACAAATTAGACAAGTTAACAAATTTCACAATACAAGCCAGTGCTACTAAACCTGATTCTGAAGATATCGGAGCAGAACCACACTATTCAGGCTATTGGGTCTACTCCACAACTCCAAAATGAAATCACCAGATTTCATGTAACTATTTGTCAGTATTTCTGGACTTCTGGATATCAGTCCATGCTGAACTGGCAATATGTATAGAAGTGCACGCCAAGATTCCTGGGTGAAAGCAGATGTCCTGAGCTTGCTCTTCTCCCTCAATTGCATTGCAACATTGGTTATTACACTGCTGCAAGTGAGACGAAGGTCTTCAACTGAATGGGGAGGAACAACTATTAGATGGAGTGAATCAGGATCAGGTTCACATGAAGTTTGTCACTTTATGGTTCCAGTAGACTGGAAAGACGTAAAACTACTATAAATCACAATTTTTTTTAAAAAAAGGACAATAAGTTACTGTTCATGGGTTCATAGACATTAACCCTTTCCACCACTGACCCCTCAATGAGGATTGGCCAGCATGCTCTCCAGACTTGCCCCCTTGTTGAAACTGCAATCAGTTCCTTGGACTTTCTGACATTGTGTCAGGACGCTGAAGCAGGGACCTAATCGCAGACCAAGTACTGTGCGCACTGTGATATTTACTGAGTAGCAAATCCAGAGGGGCAACAAAGTCAGCATCAAAGTTCAGGCGGAGATCAAAAATTCCAGAGAAATCTAAAAACCAGAATCGGGAAACAGGCAGAGTGGATATTCGGACGGACAGAATTCTGATACAAATGCTGGAAAGGCTCAGGAAAACTCATTGGCACAATCTGACAACAAACAGATGAAAACACAGGACTAAAATACACTGAGCAATAAGCAGAGAGGCAGATGATAGGTGGAGCACAAGGAGTCAGAAGTGGCAGCAAAACTGGTACTAATGAGAAACAGGTGAGAGGCGGAGTACTCGGTAATACAGGGGCCGGAGTAGAGCAGGAGCAGGGACAGGAGCACATGGGGCATAAGAACAAACAAGAGCACATGGCAATATAAAAACACAGACTGGCGGCTAGGGGGAAAGCACACAAAAAGACAAAGTTCAACTGGAGCTACTGACACATTGTGTGTGATGTTGTTTCAACAGCATTCAATCAGCTAACATACCTCGCTCCTGCATGCTTCATTATTCCTGCCTGGAATTTTACCAACAGTGGTATCATTGGCAAATACATAACTGATATTTGTACTGTGCTTAGCCACACAGTCATGAGCTTAGAGAGAGTACAGAAGTGGGCTAAGTACACATCCTTGAGGTGCAACTGTGTTTTTGTCAATAAGGAGGAGATGTTCTCACTAAACTGTACTGACTATAGGCTCCCAACAAGGAAGCCAAGGATCAATTTGCAATGGGAGCAATGGAGGCCCAGGCTTAGAAGCTAGGTCATTAATACTGATGTGATGATGGAACTGAATGCTGAGCTGCGATCAATAAGCATATGTTTTGCTGTTGTCTAGTTGGTCCAAAACAGTGTGGAGAGTCAATGAGATTGCCTCCACTGTAGCCCCGTTGCCTCAGTAGGCAAGTTTCAATGAACCTAGATCCTTGCTCAGACAGGAATTAATTCTATCTGTAAGCAACCTCTTGAAGCACTTTTTTACAGTAGAAGTGAGTGCTACCAGCTGATTAGTCAGTGAGGCAGCTCAGCCTTGTTTTCTTGGGAACCAGTATGATTGCTGCCCTTTTGAAGCAGGTGGAACCCTCAGACTGCATCAGTGAGAAGTTGAAGATGTTCTTGAACAGTCCAAGAAATTGGATAACACAGGTTTTGAGTACCCAGCTAGTTATAATTCTTGGGCCTGATGACTCATAAAGGTTCAGCCTCTTGAAGGATATTCTGACTTTGGTCTCTGAGAGATCACAGATCACCAGATGCTGTGGGGTTCACATAGGAACAGCCTTATTCTCCCTTTCAAACTGTGCATAAAATGTATTGAGCTCATCCAAGAGTGAAGTATCACTACTATTTATTCTGTTAGTTTTCACCTTATAGGAAGTAATAGCATGCAAATCCTGCCTCAGCATCCATTCATTCAATTGTATCTGGAATTTCACATAGAACTGCCTTTTCATTCCCACAATAACCTTCTGTAGGTTCTACCTGAACTTCTTCATCGGATTCAGGTTTATTTTCTCTGGCATACATTGTGTAATTTGTTGTTTTGTGCCGGCAGTACAGTAAAAGGCACAAAAATTATTATAAGTTACAAAAATAAATAATAGCACACGAGGACAATAATTTAGCTTTCATGGATTCATGGACTGTTCAGGAATCTGATGGAGGAAGATCTGAACTGCTAGTCTTGATCACCGGGTATTGCAAATCTCCCGCTTCATCCAAGGCTTCTGGTTTTGGTAAGCTACATGTATTGTCTTTTCACTCTCATGATGCCCTTCCATAGGTCATATCTCAATTTCTTGTAGGATCTAGATCACTAATCATGAATACCACAGATGTAGCCTTCAGCTGACTGTGAATATTCTGGTTCTCCATGGCTTCTGTTTGGGAAAATTCAGTATGTTCTTGAAAGAACACACTCATCCACACAAGTCTTAATGAAGTTGGTGATAGCTGTGGTATATTCATTTCGATCAGAAAAGGAATCCCTTTAACATTGTCCAGTCTATTGATTCAAAGCAGTACTGAAAATTCTGCTCTGTCTCCCTTGACCATTCCTTTCCGATCCACACCACTGGTGCTGTGCTCCCTAGACTCTACCTATAAGCATTGAAAATAATCTTCAGAAATAATGAGAAATTGATCAATCTATAGTGATTACCTTCCAAAGCCAGGATCATCCTTTTGTCAGCAGTCACACTAGAGTCGGCAGAGCACAGCTGGAGGCTGAGCTCCGTGGCAAAGTTGACACATTCACTGAAGCATAAAAGAGAATGGGTTTCATTCTCAACATCCATTCCAAAAATTTCAATCAACCCGCGTCCATTCTGACACATTACCCTCTGGCACTAAAAGTTTGGATCAGAATCAGATTTATTAACACTGATATATGATGTGCAATTTATTGTTTTGTGGCAGCAGTGCCGTGCAAGACATAAAAATCTATAAATTACAAAAAAAAAGTGCAAAAAAAAAGGAATACTAAGGTAGTGTTCGGGATTCATGGACAGCTCAGTAACCTGATGGCAGAGGGGAAGGAGACATTGGGCCCTTGTACCTCCTTCCTGGTGGTAGTAATGAGAAGAGAGCATTTGATGATAACAATAAGTGAGACGATGAAGGTCTGTCATGATGCACACTGCTGTCTTGGGGCACCAGCCTTTGAAAATATTCCCAGTGCCAGGGAGGGCTGTG
Source organism: Mobula birostris (assembly GCF_030028105.1). Lineage (NCBI taxonomy): Eukaryota > Metazoa > Chordata > Chondrichthyes > Myliobatiformes > Myliobatidae > Mobula > Mobula birostris. The sequence continues at coordinate 137,214,347 of NC_092376.1, forward strand.
CCCATGATGCTGCTGGCTAAGTCTACAGCCCTCTGGAGCTTCTTGTGATCCTGTGCACTGCAGACTCCACGAAACACAGCAGAATGCTCTCTGCCAATCATGGTGGGATTCTGGAATTATGGGACCAATTCTTTTCCTCAGGAGCCACTACTTGGTGAAGGGAAACATGGCTGATGAAACTCACTACCACCTTCAAAGCACCAGCACAGTCTTCCGCCAAGGAAAAGGGTGTTTGAAGATCAAGTCCTTAGTCCGCGTACAAAACTAGGCAGTGATGATCACAGTCAGCTGACTTGCTTCTGAGATTTGTACTGCCTACAGCAGGCATCTTATGGCACAGGAAAACTGCCACCACTGCTCTCTTCTTGAAATTAACCAAACTCACAAGAAAAAGCAAATGAATGACAGTTCCCTCTTCTGAACCAATTTCACCAGGATTGAGGGCTAAAATGAACTCAGTCAGCTCCACTGGGCAGGCAAAATCATTGGCCTGCCTGACATCAGACTTTAAAAACAGATACACCTCTCTGAGCTCTGTAATGCAAAAATCATTACAAAGAAGGAGGACCAGCACTATGAGGGCACTAGTTGCTGACACAACTACAACTTGATTGGAAACCTATTCACAATTTGCATGCCCCATGCAATAAAGCCAACTGAAAGCAAATTTAAAAAGATACTGGATGATACCACAATAGTGTTCAAAGATGGCATTGGCAAACTCAAACATATCAAGAGTAAACTATTGTTAAATGAAAATAGCGCACCCAGGTTCTGCAAAACTCTCCGGTTCCTTATGCCATCCGTAATAAAGCAGCCAGTGAGCAAGATCGCATGGAGGCCGAAAGAATTCTTTCCAAGGTTGACTGGAGCCCTTGGGCAATATCAACGTTCCCAGTAGCCAAGTAAAATAGGTCTAGCAGGACCTGTGCTGATTTCATGGTCACCATCAACCCAGTACTGAAAATAGATCAGTGCCCTCTGGCCAGGATAGAGGATATCTTCACAAACCTTTCTGGAAGGAAACACTTCAGCAAAGTGGACAGGTATGGCCTACCTAGCGATGGAGATTGAGGAAGAGTCCAAAGTGTTTCTCACCATAAACACTCACAACAGCTTTACTGCTATAATAGGCCTATTTTTAGAGTAGCATCTGCACCCTCATTCTGTCAGAAAGCTATGGACCAGGTGCTGTGAGCCTGTCCAGGCACTCATTTTCACCAACAAGGACGACAAGAAACATTTCCAAAATCGCAAGATGGTGTTAAAATGTTTAGAAGGTTATGGACTCAGAACAATGCAACATGTGTGAACTCCTTAAACCAAGCATCATTTACTGTGCACACCCCTTGAACTCATTACTACAGGAGGAAATAGTAATGGACAAAATAGTGTGAGTTGGCTTTCAAAAAAGAAAAGGAAATGATGACATCACTCACACATTATGATTCATATTGTCCAATGAAGCTTGTCTTTGATGTGTTGGCTTATGCTGTAGGTGCAGTCATATCACATGTTATGACTGATGGACATGACAGCCCCATAGCTTTTACATCACGTTCCCTTATCGCTGCAGAGAAAATTATGCACAGATTGGCAGAGAGGCCTTGAGTCTGGTTTGGGGTGTAAAACGTTTCATCTGGTACTTGTACAGGAGAGAGTTTGCCCTTGTTACTGATCATCAATCACTAGTGTTCATTTTCAATCCACGGAAGGGCATTCCACTAACGGAAGAAACACAAATGCAGAGAAAGTCTGTTTCTTGGAGGACACAATTCAAAAGATTAAATCCAAGAGGATGACTAAGCATGGTAATGCAGATATTTTGTCATGATTACATTTGGGAAAGGAAATACCTGAAATACTTACAGAAGAGGACACTCCTCTTGACGTATTCTCCCTAATGCAAAACAAAAGTCTCACTATTACAGTAAAGATGATCCAAAGGAAATGCAGAAAATACCCCCACACTGTTTAAAGTCTATATGGCCACCCAAAATGGCTGGAATGTCCAGCGGAAACTCCATTTCCCCCATTTTTAACAGCCCTGTGATGAAAGCTGAGAGTTAGTGCTGGAGAAGGTGCATGCTGGTTATCTAGGTGTGATTAAAATGAAAGCATTAGCTCAGAGATGTTTGATGGCCCGTGACAGATCAGAAGATCAAACAGCTTGCCATGCACTGTGTGGAATGCCAACATACCCAGAAAATGCCAAGACAACTGATTTTTCCATCCCTGGGAATGGCCTGCGTTGCCTTTGCAAAGAATTCATGTGGATTTTGCTGGACCATTCATGGGCACGAATTTCTTGGTAGCAGTGAATGCATCTACAGAATGGCCAGAAGTGTAACCAGTAGTCTCCAGAACAGTCTCGTACACTATTGATGTGTTGAGAAGCCGCTTTGCAAGGACTAGTATTCCAAAACACTTAGTCAGTTACAATGGACCGCAGCTTGTGGCAGAGCATTTTCAGTCATTTTTGAAAATGAATGGAATAAGACATATTGCATCTGCCAGTAAATAGTTTGACAGAAATGTTTGTTCAGAGTCTAAGGAATGCACTGTGAGCAATATCAGCAGAACACACGACACTGACACTGAATCAGAACCTGCCAATTTCCTTCTTACATATCGCAATGCATCACACGCCACAACCAACAACTCACCAGTGAAGCAGTTCCAGGGATGTCTCTTGTGTTGAAGCTTCTATAACTTCAAACTCTACCTCAGAAAGAGTATGCATGAGAAATAGCTGAGATAGATTGAGGGCTTTTCAATCAAGGAGATTCAATGTTTCACTCCAGGACAAACCGTCCTAGTGAGGGACTACAGAGCTGATCATAAGTCACTACTCAGAAAGATGAAAGACAGAACTGGGACACTCTCCTACACAGAGGTAATTGCATCTGATATCATCTGGAGACAACACATCAATCAGTTGAGGAGAGAAGAGTCAATTGTCAGAGAAGAAAAGGGGGCCAGAGCTGTCAGAACCACTTCTTGCAGTCCCAGGGTCAACTCCTAGAACTGCCACAGGCCAGACCCCAGAACCTGAGATTGTTTTACAGCCACAAGTCTCACCTGCCAAGCCGAGTGATTCCCCTAGCCAGGAAGGATGGTATCCCCAAGAGTAAGAAAGCCTCCACAGCAATTAAATCTTTCGCCTTGAATGGGACAATTTAAAATTTACTATGCTTTGGATGTCTGTATGTAGTAGTTGTGTTACACAGTATACTGTGTATGTAGCTGTTGCACTCTCTATGGAGTTGGAGTTTATGGCTAAGCAGGGAGGAGTGTTGTGTATTTAGTAATACACTAGTATTTGAGTCATGTTGTAAATACAGTATATTGTTTGATTAAACATTCTTGTTCACTTAGCTAATTTATTACGGGCTATAGTAAAAATAAGTGAATCACATACATCAATACACTACCATGTGAGGCGTGTGCAAATTGCTTAAAGTAAAATTATGAAGTTAGACTTGCTTTCCCAACTCTTTTGCTTTCCTTCTGATTAGTTTAATGTTTTGAGAGTTACAAAACAGAACAAACATTGTTAAGGGTTTTGCACTCAACAACGTACTGCCTCTTTACATTTGACCTACCATGCAACACTTCATGTTTGTCTAGTTTAAACTCCATCTTCCATTTCTACACTCATATCTATAATTGATCTATATCCCACTGTAGTCTTTACTAGTCTTCTATACTATCCACAACATCACCATCTTCATATCATCTTTAAAATTACCAACATATCCATCTACAATTTTATTCAGATCATTTAAATACATGATAAGAAACAGAAGCCTCAGCACTGATCCCTGCGGTACACCACTAATCGCAGTCTCCCAGCTCGCACAAGTTCCTCTGACCACTACCCTTCTACGGGCAAGCCAGTCCTAAATGCATACAGCTAATTCACCATGGATTCCATGCATCTTAATCTTCTTAATGAGCCTCCCATGAAGGACTTTGTCGAACGTCTTATTAAAATCTGTGCAGACAATAACCATGGCTCTACTTTCATCAATCACCCTTGTAACCTCATCAAAAGACTCAATCAAGTTAGTAACTCATGACTTATCCCACACAAAACAATGCTGACTGTCCCTAGTTAGGCCATGGTTTTCCAAATGCCTATACAGTAAATGCTGTCCCTAATAATTGTCTCCAATAACTTCCTTACTACTGACCTGAGATTCACTGATGTATGGTTTCCAGGATTACCCCTTGTTCCATTCCAGAATAATGGAACATTAGATGCTTGGCGGTCCACTGGGATCTGATCTGTGGTTAGAGAGAACACAAAGATATTTGTCAATGCCCCAGCAATCTTTTCTCTTGCTTCCTTCAATTACCTGGAGTATATTCCTTCAAGCCCTGGGAACTTAACCGTCTTTATGTTCTTTGAGAGACCCAACACTACCTGCTTCTTCACTTCGAAATGCCCAGCCACAGCAATAGACTCAGCGCTAACCTCCCTGTCCTCCATGTTCTTCTCCCTGTTAAATACTGAAGCAAAGTACTTATTAAGTACCTCACCCACATCTTCCATATCTAATCAAATGTTTCTCCTTGTATCCTTGAGTGATCCTATTCTCTCCCTTTTTATCCTCTTGCTCTTGATGTATGCATAGACTGCCTTGGGATTCTCTTTAATCCTACTTGCCAAGGGCTTTTCATGACCCCCCCTAATTCCCTTCTTGAGATCTTTTCTGGCTTCTTTATAATCCCCATAGGCTCTAATTGATCAGTGATAGCTTTCTAAGCTTTACAGACGTTTCCTTTTTTTTTCACTTTTCTAAATGTATCACCTCTCTTGATATCCGAAGTTCTCTTACCTTGCCATCCTTGTCTTTCCTTCTGACTGGAACATACCTGTCCTGCACTCTGTGCATTTGGCCTTTAAAAACCCTCCATATAAACATCTCGGATGTGGACTTGCCCAAAAACAGCTGCATCCAATTAACTCTCCCTAGTTCCTGCCTAATACAATACACTTGTAATTTGCCCTGCTCCAGTTTCATACTGTCCTGAAAGGTCCATACTTATTCTTATCTATAGCTGCCTTAAAGGTCATTTATATACTCTATATATCACAATCAGTAGACATCCCAGAAAATATCCCTGCAGAACAATAGCAATCATGGACCTCCAGCCAGAAATTTTCTTTAAAGAAGTCCAACATCCCCAGTGACTCCTTGGATCATCTTGTCTATGACCAGTCGTATTGGAGGAGTTTTCAAGATGGCATTGAAGATCTTGAGGCCAAGAAGAAATATGAGGCATGTTTCTTTAATATGAACAAATTGACATTGCTTAAATGTTTATCATACCATACATAGAATGTACAGCAGTAAAGCACAGTGCAAGCCCTTCAATCCATGATGATGTGCTGACATTTTAACCACACCAAGATAAATTTAACCCTTCTCTGCCACAGAGGCCTCTATTTTTCTTTCATTCATGTGCCTGTCTAAGTGCCTCTTAAATCTCCCCAATGCATCATCACTATCACCACTTCATTTCTGCATTTCATGCTCTTTCTACTCTGTGGAGAAAAAAAACCCTCTGATATCTGCCTTATACTTTTCTCCAACGACTTTAAAATTACGTAGTCTTGTATTAGCTACTGTTGTCTCGGGAAAAGTCTTTCTATGCTTCTTAACACCTTAAACGCCTTTATCAAATTGTCTTTCCTCCTACTTTGCTTCAAAGAAAGAAGCCCTAGCTCCTCAACATGCTCTTTAATTCAGGAAGCATGCTGATAGATCTCCTCTGCACCCTCTCTAAACATTCCACATCCTTCCTATAATGAAATAACAAAACTGAATGCAATACTCCAAGTGTGGTCTAAATAGATTTTTATACAGCTGCAGTATTGCCTCGCGGCTCTTATGAACTCAGTGCCCTGACTAATGAAGGCCAACACACCTTACACCTTCCTAACCACACTATAAACTTGTGTGGCAAATTCGAGAGATTTTCTATTCCTCCTCATTTAAAAAATTCTGCCACAAACCTCATATTTTGCATTCAAGTTCACCCTTGCAAAGTGTATCAATTCACACTGTTCCGGACTGAGTTCCATTTGTCACTTTGTATCCCAGCCCTGCACCCTATCAGAATTCTGTTGTAAACTATGACAACCTTCTCAACAACCTACAACATCACCAACTTACTAACTAACACCCGCTTCCACTTCCTCATCTAAAGTCATTTATTAACGAACATAAGAGTGGGGGTCCCAGCGCAAGTTCCTGCAGAGCATCCCCAGTCACAGATCTTCAGACTGAATATGCTCCATTTACTACCAACTTGCCATCTGTGGACAAGCCAATTCTGAATCTACACAATCAAGCTTCCCTGGATCCTATGCCATTGACTTTCTGAACGAACCTGCCATGTGGAATCTTCTTGAATGCCTTAGTAAAATCTATTTACACCACATCCATTGCTTTATCTTTATCAAATTGTTTTGCACTGCATTGTTTTTTTTTGAAATTTTATTTCTAGAATTTTTTTCCCCAGACCCTTGAGTCAGTGTTAAAAATTATGTAAACCATACCTTATGAAACATAAAATTATCCATAAAATAAAAACAAACATGACAGAAATAAATATCAGTGTAATAACCAAGTGTGTCTATTAGACCTCTGATAACAGAGAAGACTACCATTCAGCAATATGCTTCACCACTACATTCACCAATAACCCCCCCCCCAAGGAAACCTATATATTTGCCCCATTTTTGTGTATAGATGTCCAATCTATCAAGTTGTTTGTAAGACATGCATTCAAAAGCTGCCACTTTGGCTATTTCTGTGACCCACTCCTGAAATGATGGTCCCCCCAAATTCCTCCAACCTCCAAGTTTAATTTGTCTTCCTACCACTATACTTGTCTGGATCCATTCTGGTTTGTGAGGCACTACCTGGTCCTCACAAAGCTATGCTGATTATCCATAATAGGACGATGCTTCTCCAAATACTGGTAAATCTCATCTCTAAGCCTCCTCTCAACTAGTATATTCACCACTGCTCAAACATTTCCAGGATTTTTCCTATTACTTTCCTTGAACAAAGCGTGGCATTTGCTACATTCCAATTTTCTGGTACTACCCTTGAGGACAGTGAGGACACAAGGATTATTACCATAGGCACAGCAAACTCTTTTCTCACTTCCCATTGTAACCTGGGTATAATCTGTCCAGTACCAGGGTTTATTTATCCTAATGTTTCTCAAAAGTTACAGTACATCCTCTTTCTTAAAATTGACATGTTCCAGCATATTTACCTGTTCTGTACTGTCCTCACATTCATCAAAGGCCCTCTCACTGTGAATACTAAAGCAAAGTATTCACTAAGGACCTCTCCTACCCCCTTCAACTCCAGGCACATGTTTCCTCCTTTGTCCCTGATTTGTCCTAGCCTCACACTCTTGATCCTCCTGTTCACGTGCATGTGGAATGCCTTAGGGTTTTTCTTAATCCTACTTGCCAAGGCCTCCTCATGTCCACTTCTGGTTCTCCTAAGTCCCTTCTAATTGAATGTCCTACCTCTCTTGATGATCATGGTTCCTTCACCCTACTATCTTTCTCTGTCTCAATGAGGGAAATATGTCCAGAACTCCATGCATATGCTCCCTAAACATCTTCCACATTTTTGTTGTATATTTCCATGAGTACATCTATTTCCAATTTATGCTCCTAAGTTCCTACCTAATAGCATCATAGTTCACCTTTCCCCAATTAAATACTTTTTGATGTCACCTGCTCTTATCTTATACAAGACTATGCTAAATTAAAAAGAGTTGTAGTCACTGTCTAGAATGCTCACTCACTGTTACCTGACCAGGTTCATACCTAACTAGATCCAGTGTGGCCTCCTCTATAGTCAGCCTGTCCATATATTGTGTCAGGAATCCTTCCAAGCTATGCTTAACAAATCCATGACAACAGCCTATTATTTTTTTCCCTTTTCAAAATTTGCCTCCTGATTTGCACATCAGTGTTTCTGTTGCCATTGTGTGGTCCATAGAATTGTCATAAGTGGAGAGCAAGGGTGGCGGACCCAACTGCAAGACACAGACACTGAAGTACTAGGAACAGGTCAGGTCTAGAGACTAGAGTTAGGGACAGACTGGATGCAGACTAGGAGCTGGGACAAGAACACAGACTTGGGATAGGACATTGGCAAGGCAAGCAGGACCAGGACTAGGAACTGGGAACTAGGAGCCTGGGCTTAGACTCCGAGCCAGGGACTGGACAAGGACCCAGAACCTGGGTCTTGACTTGGGCTCGGACCCCAGAACTAGGCGAGGACATGACGTGGCTACAGGACTGGACATGGCTTGGGTTTCTTGAGGCTTGGCTTCTTCGAGGCGAGGACATGACGAGGCTTGGCTTCTTCGAGGCGAGGACGTGACAAGGCTTGGGTTCGGACTCTGAGCCAGAGACTGGACAAGGACCCAAATCCTGGGTCTGGACTCGGGCTTGAACTCCGGAACTAGGCGAAGACATGACGTGGTCTTGGGAGACAGGACTGCGAGAGGCACATGGACAGAATGAGAGGCACATGGACAGGATAAGAAGCACATGGACAGGATGAGAGAGCCTTGACTTGGTACTCAGGAATAGCCGAGCCTTGGACATGGGACGACAGGAACCTCGGAACCTTGGACTTGGGACTACAGCAATGCAGAACACAGAGCCTTGGTCATGGGGAGGACAGGAACACAGAGCGTTGGTCTAGAGCATGGAAACACAGAGCCTTGGACTTGAGAGACAGGAACACAGGGACATGGAACACAGAGCCAGGACCCCTCCTTGGGAATAGGACTTGGGGCTGGGCTTTACACAGAATGCTGAACACAACGAGACGTTTCCCAACACTAGGTAGCGGCAAGCAGCCAGATCTACCTAGCAAAGGCGTGGACACAGAGACAGTTCCCAACACTAGGTAGCGGCAAATGGCCGGACCTACCTAGCGAAGGCATGGACACAGAGACAGTTCCAAGTCAACAATAGACAGTTCCTTATCTTGACACAACAAGGCTCCAGTCTCGCTCCGGTGGTTGAACTTGACAAGGTTGCAGGCAAAGGCTCCAGACACAGGTTGCAGGCAAGGCTTCAGAAGGAAGGGGAAGGGAAGGGAACAGCGCAGCCTCAGGATAACAGCAAAGCCGGCCTGACTTACCCCGCAGAGGCGAGGATGGGATACTGACGAGACAAACCAGCAACCACACTCAATCCCAGGACCACTTATACTCCCAGCTCTAAGAGAAGCATCAGGTGCCTATTAGGTTCCAACTGAAACAAAGGACAGCCAGAAGACCCAGAGTCCGGAGTCCACAGACTGGACCATGAACAGGAACGCGGACTTCACGGACCGGACCATGACAAGAATACTCTCAGTAGGGTAATTGTCCTTCCTGTTTCTGACTTGCACACACAAGGACTCAGTAGACAAACCCTCCCCAGTTTCCTCTCTTTCTGTAGTTGTGATATTCTTCCTGATTAGCAATGCCACTCCCCCAACACTTCTACATCCCTCCCTGTCTCCTTTGAATCATCCACACTCCAGAACACTCAGCAGTCTTTCCTGACCTTGTGACAGCCAAATCGCAGTAATGGCCACAACATTGTAGTTCCATGTACTCAGCCATGCACAATGTTCATCACCCTTGTTCATGATTCTTCTCACATTAAAATAGACACTTGTCAACCTGTCCAACTGACTGCATTTATACAATTTACAATGCCTATATGTCCTCTCTAAATATTGCATTTCCCTTTACACCAGCTACTCCATCCTCTGACTTATCTCTGCTTTCCATACCCTTGGCAACCTAGTCTAAACGCTCCTCAACAGCTCTAGCAAATATGCCCGCAAGGATATTAGTCTCCTTCGAATTCAAGTGTAACCCATCCCTTTTGTACAGGTGATACCTTCCCTATTGGGAAGTATTGGGAGGTATAACAGGCCGAGGGTTTATAGAGGAAATGAAATGACTCTGAATGAGATGGAGAAACAAATATTGGAAAATATATTTACAGATTTTGGAGTAAAGACAAGGGAAAGTTTCTTCACTCAAAAAATGAATATTATTTGATTTGTAATTAAAGAGCCATGGTCTGCAAGATCATAGATCTAGTGTTTTAAATAGAATTATGTAGGACATATTTGATTGGCATAGACAAGATGAGCTAGATGGCTTCCTTCTATTTTATAAATATTCTATCATTCTATACAGCTGTGATGAACCTTTGTGTGTTTATGTGCACTGAAGCTCATTATATTTCCTGCTTGAGTTATTTCTTCCACACATTGGGCATTACAGGCATTACAGTTTGGAGGATCCAAATAGGATGCTGAATTGGGCAAAAAAACTCCAAAGAAAGGATAATCTGCTTAATAAGAGCAGAACTAAAATATTTTCCCCAAAGAATAGATGGGTTTGCATGTATTGAACAGAAAGAACCATATACAGTATATATGGCACATCCATTGGCAGGATCCACATACAAATGGAGTCTGTAAAGAACAGGTAACTGATGATGTTTGAACAGTCGCAGAATACGCTATAGTTAGAAATGAAAGATGAAATATTAAAAGAAGCAACTCTTATCTATGAGGATGTTCAAGAATGGACGGTGGGATCCACAGTTATAAAGTTCAAATTATATTTATTATCAAAATATGTAAGCAGTATACAAACCTGAGATTCATCTTCTCACAGTCAGGAAACAGAAAACAGGAAAGATGCTAGCGTGGGTAAAGCAGCGGCTGATAGGCAGGAGGCAAATATTGGGAATAAAGGCAGCTTTTTCTGGTTGTCTGACAGTGTCTAGTGGTGTTCCACAGGGGTCTGTGTAGGGACCACTTCATTATACATTATATGCCCATGGATTATGGAATTGATGGCTTTGTTGCAAAGTTTGTGGATGATACGAAGATAGTCAGAGGAGCAGGTAGTTTTGAGGAATTAGAGAGACTACAGGAGGACTTAGACAAGTTCAGATAACGGGCAAAGAGGTGGCAGATAGAATATATTTTCAGAAGTGTATGGTCATGCACTTAGGTGGAAGAAATAAAAGGTTTGATTGTTTTCTAAATGGAGAGAAAATTCAAAATTCTGAGGTGCAAGGGGACTTGGGAGTCCATGTACAGGATTCCCTAAATGTTAATTAGAAGGTTGAGTTGGTGCTGAGGAAGGCAAATGTGATGTTAGCATTCATTTCAAGTCGACTAGAATATAAAAGCAGGGTTGTAAGGTTGAAGCTTTACAAAGCACCGGTGAGGCCTCACTTGGAGTACTTTGAGCATTTTTGGGCCCCATATCTTAGAAGGAATGTGCTGACATTGGAGAGTGTTCAAAGAAGGCTAATGAAAATGATTCCAGAATTGAACAGCTTGTCATATGAAGGGCTTTGGATGGTCCTGGGCCTGTGTTCACTAGAATTCAGAAGAATGAGGGGTGACCTCATTGAAACCTATTGAATGTTGAAAGGCCTCGATATATGTGGGGAGGATGTTCCATATGGTGGGAGAGTCTAAGACCAGAGAACACAGCCTCAGAATAGAAGGGGATCCTCTTAGACCGAATATGAGGAGGAACTTCTTCAGCCAGAAAGTGGTGAATCTGTGGAATTTGATTGCCACTTGGCTGTTGAGGCCAATGTCTATGTATATTTAAAGCATAGGTTGATAAATTCTTGATTGGTCAGAGCATGAAGGGACACAGGGCAATGACAGGAAATTGGGGTTGAGAGGGAAAATGAATCAGCCATGATGATGTGATGGAGCACACTTAATAGGCCATATAGCCTAATTCTGCTCCTATAACTTATCTGATGGTCTAAAGCCAGGGAGCCCAAAGAAAACATCAGCACCCAATGTGCAAAACAAAAGAGCTAATGGTGCAAATGGCAAAAAATTGAGCGAAAAACACAAGCTATAAAACATCAAATCACAGAGTCATTGCAACCAGTCTGCAAGTTAATATTCAGGATCTTCAGCAAGAAGGTAGATAGATAGATAGATATACTTTATTAATCCCGAGGGAAATTTGGTTTCGTTACAGGCGCACCAACCAAGAATAGAGTGTAAATATAGCAATACAAGAAACCCCAACAATCAAACAACAAAATGCAAACTGTGCCAGATGGAAAATAAGTCCAGGACCAGTCTATTGGCTCAGGGTGTCTGACCCTCCACGGGAGGAGCTGCACGTTCGATGGCCACAGGCAGGAACGACCTCCCATGCCGCCAAGTGTTGTATCACAGTGGAATGTGGCCGAAGTCCAACAGTAAAAAGTTCAATATCCAGTCTGCAAACACGTTCCTCGATTGTAATATACCCCGGATTGCGCCATCCATTGTTAACCAGATCAGTAAGCACCCAACTCCTTTACGCTTACTGTTCTCGGTGCACTTCCAGTCAGCTGGAATGGTATTACCCACCGAACTCCTCTTCTCCAAAAGTCTCTGTTTTCTCGACCCGGTCCTCTTTCTTCAGCTTTGTGATCCCCCTCTGTGTGTTTTCCTCCGGATTTCAGCAGGGGTGTCTGCTGCTCTGTTCGCTAGGCTGACCGGAATTTGCTGGTCTGTGGAATACACAATGCGACCTTGCTTCTGTCCCGCATGTCGGGATGTAACCATTTCCAGCGCTAAAGAAAACCCAAATAAAACTCCCTCTGCCAGCACGTTAGAGAGGGTGCAGATTCAACGTGTTATCATGAGAAAAAAGAATACAAAAAATAATGTAAATTAGAAAGTAAGAAGAAGAAAGTAAGAATAGATTGGAACGGCTGTCCCAGGCTGCATGCACGACCGGCGCATGCGCGTGCGAAATTGCCAACCGTAAGATTGCTCTGGAAGCTTGGCACAGAAAACACCTGGTGATTTGTCCTATGTGCCAACATAAGACAGGGAGAATGAGAAAAGAGAGAGAATTCTTTCTAGTTAGAGTGAAAACAGTTTGTGAAGTTAGCACTATTTATGTATTTACAGTATGCAAATATTATTCCATATCTGTACTTCAACCTCTAACTCACTTTTAAATAATTATTTATTCTTTGCAAATGTTTAATTTTATTTTTGTTGCATTTTGCACCAGTACATGCACCACAGAAAATTTCCAATATATGTAAATGTACAATATATGACGATTAAAGTTGATCCTTATTCCTTGATTATTCATGAAAGATAATTGAAAGCTATTTGAAATTTTGTGAGTTGATGACCATGAAGCATTTCCTGAAAGTTGAAGAGGTTTCGAGTTCCTAACCTTTTACATACATCATTAATTCTAAATTACATGCAGGAATATTTGTTTTCCTTAATTTGTTATTATTTTAAATCATTCACTCAGTCATGAGATAACTTTTCAAGGGTAAAGGTTATGGTTATTAATTATGAATACTACATACCTTATTTTAATGAGGGACCTCTTGATAGCTATGAAAGATTAAGAGATTTTACAGATGAGATGTGGCCTTCAATTCTAAACAAAGTGCTTTTCAATTAATTAGGTTTTAAAGTCATTTGTATTGTCTTGACAGCAGTTAAGAAAATGCATTGTTACATTTCCCTTAAATTAAAATGAACTGTGCTGTTTTAAATCAAATATAAGTGCCTCTAAAACATATTTTAATTTAGCTACTTTAAGTCTGTAACCTAGTACATCTGATTGACGCAATTTAACCTTATAAAATGTCAACCAGAGAATGTACTAAAATTTAGGTTATTAACTACTAATATACCAGATCAACATTTTAAAACTTGCTAAACTTACAAACAGTATGATATTAGTGACAAAAAAAAGTAGTTGCAATAGGAAAAGAGACTTTCAGATAAAAGCATGGGTTCACAGAAGACCTGCAGTTTGGTTCAAATGCTTTTTGAACAGTTTTGGTGAGCTGATAGTCATGTTGAATCATACCACAGAGAATCAGGTCATTTAGCTCATCAATTCCATACTTATAATCAAACACCCATTGAAACTAATCTTGCATTCTCTTACGCTTTTCACAACTGCTCCAAAATCCTACCACTCACCTATACATTATAGCAATTTCCAATGGTCAATTTACACTATGACCCCATGTCTTTGGGAGGATAGAAATAGGAGATTAGAACAGATGAATGTGTGGCTGAAGAACTGGTATAGGAAAAATGGCTTTTGGTGCTTGGATCTTCGTAAATACTTCTAGGGTATGTGTCACCTGAACAAGGATAGGTTGCATCCTCATTAGGAAAGGACCAATATCTTTTTGGGGAGATTTGCCTACACTACTCATGAGCAAACTAATTTGGCATGAGGGCAGAAAGCATAATAGCAGTGCAGCAGGTGAGGACAAAAATGAAGAGACTAAATCAAAAAGTTCATAGGCAGGACAGACAAAGCTGATTAGGCGGCAAATTGTGCAGAAGATACGGAGAGTCTGCAGAGAGATATAGATAAGTTCATTGAGTGGGCAAGGGTCTGGCAGATAGAGTACAATGTTGGTAAATATGAGGTCATCCACTTTGGAAGAAAAAAATGAAAGAGCAGATTATTATTTAAATGGTAAAAGATTGCAGCATGCTGCTGTGCAGAGGGACTTGGGAGTGCTTGAACATGAATCACAAAAGGTTAGTTTGCAGGTGCAACAGGTTATCGAGATGGCAAATGGAATGCTGGTCTTCATTGCTGGAGGAATTGAATTTAAGAGCAGGGAGGTTATGCTGCAACTGTACAGGGTAATGGTGAGGCCGCTCCTGGAGTACTGTGCGCAGTTCTGGTCTCCTTATTTGGGGAAGGATATACTGGTTTTGGAGGCAGTACAGAGGAGCTTCACTAGGTTGATTCCAGAGATGAGGGGGTTAGGCTATGAGGAGAGATTGAGTCACCTGGGACCGTACTCATTGGAATTCAGAAAAATCAGAGGAGATCTTACAGAAACATTTAAAATTATGCAAGTGATGGATAAGATAGAGGCAGGATGGAGATGAGGAGGAACTGCTTTTCCCAGAGAGTGGTGAATCTGTGGAATTCTTTGCCCAATGAAGCAGTGGAGGATACCTCAGTAAGTATACTTAGGAGAAGGTTGGATAGATTTTGGCATAGTTGGGGAATTAAGGGTTATGGGGAAAAGGCAGGTAGGTGGAGATGAGTCCATGGTCAGATCAGCCATGATGTTATTGAATAGTGGGGCAGACTCGAAGGGCCAGATGGCCTACCCCTGCTCCTAGTTGTTATGTTCTTATGAGAGGGTTGGCACTGTCGCTTGAATTTACTTTGATGCAATGAGTCTTACAGATAAGCTAAGAACATAGATCAGTACTGGGAATTAGATATGTTATTATCAAACTTGTCCTGAAGGTAGTAGATAATAGTGGAAGGATGTTTTTACTACATGGAAGTTTGTGACAAATTGTGTGAAACAACGATCAATGCTGTGACCTTGTGTGTGATATTTATCGATGAGTTGGATGAGAATATAAGAGGTGTGATTACTAAGTTTGTGGGTGACTTAAAAGTTGATGTTGTCGTGGAGAGTGAGAAGGATTGACTAAGACTACAGCAGGATATAGATGAGATGGAAACTTGGGCAGATAAATTCAATCCCAACACATACAAGGTGCTACATTTTGAGATGTCAAATAGGGGTAGGACACATGCAGTAAATGGTAGCGTACAAAAGAAAGTTGACAAAATGTGGGATGTTAGGATTTGATCCCATAGTTCCTAAAGGAGCAACACGGGTCGACGGGTAAGCATGGTGCTGAAGATGAGATCTCACATGTATGTCTTCATAGGCTATGGCATAAAAACGTGGGAATATTGCAACCTTACAAAGCATAGGTAAACTGCACTTAGTTCTGGTTGCCGTACGAGAGGAAGGGTATTGTTACACCGGAGAGAGTGCAGAGGAAATTCACCAGGATGATTTCTGGGAATGAGACATCATAAGGAATGAGAATGGATATGCTGGATGTGTTTTCCCTGGAGTGAAGAAAACTGAGAGGTGACCTGACAGAGGTTTATAAGATTATAAGAGGCATTGATTCAAAGATTCAAAGATTCAAAAAACTTTATTGTCATTCTAACCATACACCAGCTCTGCAGGGCAGAATGAGACAGCATTTCTCAGGGGCAGTGCAATCATAACATAACAAATGCAACACTAAATAATAAAACACAATAGCCACATGTCAGTTAAATCAGTTATAAGTGTCCAGTGCAAGTTAAAAGTATCCAAAGCAGAGTCAGGTGGAGCAGCTATTTAGCAGTCTGACTGCCTGTGGGAGGAAGCTATTTAGTAGCCTTGTGGTTTTAGTTTTGATGCTCCTGTAATGTTCTTCTGTAACTTTTCCCTGTTTGGGTAGATGATCAGAATCTTCTTCCCATGGCAGGGATATCAAAAATAAGAGGGCACATGTGGAATGAAAGGAAGAAATTTTAAAGGGGTTTTGAAGGGGAGATATGTCTACACAGAGAGTGATTGGTATCTGGATCTCTCCCAGAGGAGGTGTACAATCACTGTGTTTAAAAGAGGCTTAGGCAGATTCATATATTATCAAGGAAAAGACGGATAGAGATCTAGTGTGGTTAATTGTATTACTGAAGATTGACAAAAAAAAACACATCAGCATGGGTGTGGTGAACCGAAAAGCATTTATCTGTGCTGAACAGTTCTATGGCTTCAGCTGTGACCCAGAGACATGGAGTACACATCTATTCTGCATTAAAATCTTGCCATGCAGTCTACCAGCAAGTTGCCAAACCAACCAGCATGAATGAGAATGAGCATCGGCAAACTAATTAGAATGCTGAAGAATGCCCAGTTCGGTGAAGACAATCAAGAAACCTGTCAACTATTCACATTTACTGAGACTCATATGCACTGTTGATGCTGGACTGCAAGACCTGATTACGTGTCCAACTGCAATGTCTTGTGGGAATCGTTGGACTCATTGGCTGAATCCCATCAGTCACATATTTTCTCAGGTTTTTACAAAGAAGTTGAAACTATGAATCTGGAAAGCTTGACAAAAAATCCCCAATTCAGTAGATGCCCAGAACTTTTCTTTAGTGATCCAATCTTTACTTGATCAAGACTAATTCTTGGACAATACCCTTTGGATATACTAGACAGATTTTGCTCACCATGAAATTGGAATCAGGTTGCTTGGTCAGTTATAGAATTATTGAGCACAAAATCAGGCCCTTCAACTCTTCAAGTCTTCATCAGCTATCAAGCACAGTCACATATCCCTCACTAATATCATTTTATTCACAAATTCTACCACTCATCTACATACTAATAATTTGCAGTGGCCAATTAATCTATCAATCCACATTAATTTATCTTTAGGATGTGGGAGGAAACCAGGGCGCCTAGGGAGAACTGACACAGTAAGAAGGAAAAATTTCTAGGACAGGATTGAGCATGTGTTGCTGAAGCCATGAGGCATCAAAGCTACTAGCTGCTGTGCACATGACTAAAGTTCATGAGCTCAGACTCCAAGGTGATCCAATCAATTATCACATGTCTAAGTCTTAAGGTTCTAGGGTAGTGAATTACAAGTGAGAGTTATTGTCAAGTTGAGTTCAAATTCATTATGTTTCCTGCCTCAGTTATTTGTTCCACCCTAATGGGAATTTTGGTCTTAAGAGTTTCCTAAATGAATCTTCCTCTTCCCTCATAGATGGTTGTTAATATGCTGTCCCATTGGGGAGAATGAGACCTAACTGTTCACCTCATTCTATGAAAGAACATAAAGAATGAGGCGAACATTCAGGTCTCATTCTAAACATCACAGACAGGAGGGGAACATGACTGCTCTGAGAGGGTGGGGAAGACATTAGCAGTTTGGGTGAGCAGATCAGTCGGGACGATTAGAGTTACAACCACTGTGGGCACTGGGTGTCTGAGACAGAGTGGCTATAAGGTGTAAATATTCTGTTAAATAAGACTTAGTTATATAGCTGGATCCCAGAAAAAAATGTAGGCAGGTCTCCTTGAAGCATTTTCTATTTAAATTCTCCTTTACTAAGATAAAGAATGCTTTTCAAGGTCTGAACCTGTGTGAACAGCATACACCATCCATGAGCAGACACGGCAGCTGAAAGGTGCAATAATCATTTTTGAAGCAAATAACTTGCAGTGGACTTTGTTGCATTTTCTTCAAATTTGCAACATGCAATGCAATGTTAATCTGTCTCCCACAGTGACAGGAGAACGTGTGTGATTACGTCCCATATTTTAGCAGCAATATGATGAATAAGTGCTGTAATTTTAGGGCCTTGCTCTAAATTCATAGTATACATGCCACATTTTGGCTAATCGTTCTGGTGATATAGTTCCTTCTCACCCAAACAAACAACCTGTCAACTATCTCCACAGTCAGCACCTATACTTTCCAACTACTGGCTATCAACAGCACTTTTAAGAGTCAAGTCTTCTGATTACTAAAATTGTCTGGTGGTACAAAGGATATATCTTTGCACCTGATGGTTTGCTACATTTTGAGAAATGTGTTTTTGGTTGCCATGTATTCTCCATGCATGGGCTCCTTTGCATGTTACTCTATGCAAAACACGCAATAACGAAAATGAAATACTCAGACTGTATAATTCATAGTCATTATGATTTTCCATTATGGATGATTTTTCAGTGAATTTGAACCACATAACACATAAACATATGGTACTGCACAATCCAGTTTCAGGATATCTGTAACATGTCCATTGCAAACCATCTGCTAGAAGAGAAATTTCAAACACATGAACGATGTTGCAGGTATATGGTGTTTTGACATTGTGATCCAACTAAAGTCTGTGTCCTTAAAAAGATCTAAGTAACTCTTTGTGCACGGTCTTTCGATTTCTACAGACATTTAACAGGTGTCAGCAGATCAGGTGCAAAAATATATACTTTGTACCGCAAGACAATATTGTTTCTGTAACAATAATAGATAGAAATGAGGGCTAGAACTTGCAGTATTTTCTGATGCATTTCAGAAAATATATGAGTTGCATGATTGGCTGTTATGAGGCAAATACTGTTTGGGTTTTAAGTAAGACCCAAAGTTTTCAACCAAGAAAACTTATTAGCACATAGCTGGTGAAATGTGATGTGTTATCACAGAAATTCTCTGATCTTCATAGGTGGCAGAATAAATTTACACTTTACTATGAAAATTGTCATATTGTCATATTCAGGCAACTAATTAGTTTAATTGTATAAAAACAAATCCACAGCAACTAACATAGTTTCTATTCTCTTTAGGTTAGGAATAAAAAGACAAATAAAACTTCTTGCTTACTTTCTTCCTGATCCAGACACTTAAAATGCCCATTCTTCCCAGTACATTTGCCCTCAGGTTCTTTGATGATTTTATTAACTTAGAATATCTCAGTCAACTATAGCGAAACAAAACAAGGATTGTTCTTATTGATAATTTAAGATTATTATTACTACCTTTTGGCGGACTGGTGGTGTAGTGGCTTCAGCGCCGGACTTTGGAGCGAAGGTTCCCAAGTTCGAATCCAGCTGGCTCCCTTGCATGCTTTCCATCCATGCTGGGTTGAGCGTCGAGCTAGCAACTCGGCCTCGTAAAAATAAGAAAGCCTGCTAAAAAACGCCGTCAAGACGACGTCCCGATGACTCCACTTGGAGTTAAGGGCTTTCTTCTTCAATTACTACCTTTTACCATATTTTAGATCCCACATTTGGCACTGTTATTGATACATTTATTTCACCTTGCTGTAACTGTGTTAAACCTTAGCTAATGTACTTTTTAATGGCCCTTTCCCATCATTTGATTTCCAATTTAAGTTCTGATCGCTTGATTGTTCTTAATTTTTTTTCTTATATTCTCCAATTTAATGATCAAATGTCACATTTAATACCCTGTTTGCATTTGTATGATTTATTTATTTGCTCATTAAATCCCTAACTTGTCTTGCCTCCAATTAAGTGGTCAAGTTCTACAATTCATCTTTCTTTTGCCTTAACACCTTTATTGATATTAATTTTAACTAGACTGTTCTATATTTCTGACTTCTTTGCAACACATGATCCCACAAAATTGTTTCCTACTTGGAATTTTGTTTCTACTTCAGCAGTCAGCCTCTATTTCTTTCACTAAGGAAAACAAAGAACCATGTATAAAGAAATATTTGCCATCAAGTTGACAAAGAAAGATAAAAAGAAATACAATGTAAGTGCAAAAAAATACAAGATGAACAAGTATGAAATAAAAATTTGGTGCATAGCTTTGAGAAAATTAAGACAAAGGGACATGTTTGGCACAACTTTGTGGGCCGAAGGTCCTGTATTGTGCTGTAGGTTTCCTATGTTTCTATGTTTCTATGTGATGTACATCTGTGATATCTTATATATAAGCTATGATATGCATGTGTGATGCAGCTAAACCTTCAGGTATTTGATGTTTCACAAAATATACCTCAAAGGACTTAAAATAAAACTAACTAATCTTGTTTTAAGCATGTGAAGAGTTGGGAACTTTTAAAAAGTATTAATGACAAAGTAATTATATCTGTGTATTTTAATATATTTGACTAATTTCACCTTCTGGAAGCCATGCTAAACATAAAGTATGAATTGCAGGTTTCTGAAGATTGTTTGGCAGCACATTAACTCACAATGCAGAGGAAAGATGAATTTATCCATTAGATAAAGACTTCACTATTAGTACCATCAGTATCAATGAACTAATTAACCAGTCCGGTGAATCTATTTTGGATTTGCATGACATTTATTATAATTTTGCTTTAACAGTTCAGCAAGCTTCAAATCCTGGTAAATTTGATTTCACTTATTTTCTCTGCTTAGTCATCCAGCACGATAATTTTTCAAATAATTACACTGAGAAATGGGAACCTTATGATTATTTACTAGTTGGCAAATACAAGACAATGCACTGTGAACATAGTCATATCACTATTTATTATGTTCTGGTTTAGTTATGCTCACAACAAAAAATAAGCAATAGCAGTAATAGAAATAGAAAATGTTCAAACAAAAGTTACTCAGTTCCTCAGTTCATTCTTACCTTCCATCAAATGGCTTACTTTGAAATTTTTTTTCATCTTTTTCATTGTCAAATTAAAACAATTTTCTTCTATCCTGTAGATATTTATCCAGAATAAAAATGGTAATAGTAACTTCAGCTGTGATGTTTAACTGCTGCTGAAAAAGAAATCTTTGATAAAATAAGTGTTTTCTATATTCTTTAAGATTTATTTTCTCTTGTTTATTATTAAGTATACAGTGTAGATGAAATACCTTACATGAATTATTTTTCAAAAATATTCTAATCAATGCCATACTAATTCAATAAATAACAATATTAATGATTACACTTGATAAAAAATTATATTGTAATATGTCAATATTCCTTTTGTAGCACTAAAACACAGGAATTGCAATAGGAAGAAAGTCCAAGATTCATCTTATACAGTATGCTTGGACAACATTCCAAAAATGCCTGTGATAACTCTATTTGGCCTCTTTGAGTTTCTGTGCATGTCATTTGGGCTGAAAAATGCAGCACAAACTTTCCAACAGCTGATGGGTTCTGTACTCAAAGTCCTAGATTTTCTTTTTGTTTACTTACATAACAAACTTGTCATCAGTGCATTCAAATCTGAACAGGTATCTCATCTCTGCACTTTGCTCAAGCACTTAAGCCAAAATGGGTTGATTATTAGCCTACTAAATACTAGTTTGGGTTGTCAACTGTTGACTTTCTCCGCCATCACATCATCAAAAGTAGCCACTATTATGGATTTCCCACTGCACTGTACAATTAAAAACTACAGGAGTTTTTAAGTATGGTGAATTTCTATCACCGCCTCATTCTGTGAGCTGCTGAATTTACATTCCCCCTGTATATTGCGCTTAAAGGCAATACCCCCAGTCAGTGCTTGACTGCTCGGCGGACATGACCAGAACATTTGATGATACCAGACAAGTTCTTTCCAAAGCAACCCTACTGGCACAGCCACTCCCCAACACACCCATAGCCATAACTACTGATACTTCAGACTATGCTGTGCTCGAACAGTCGGTCTGAGGCATGTGGCAGCCACTCGCCTTCTTCAGCTGGTACCTTCACCCCCCTGAAAGGAAGTACAGCACATTTGACCATGAGCTTCTCAGTCTCCATCTGGTTGTCCACCATTTTCATTTTCTTCTAGAGGGTCATTTCACAGCATTCATTGACCATAAACCTCTCATGTATTCAATGGCCAAAATATCAGATCCTTGTTCTGCATAGCAGCAGCGCCATCTGGTCTACATATCAGGGTTTCAAACTGATAAACAACATATCAAGGGGAAAATTAATGCCGTGGCCCATTGCCTTTCACGGCCAGCCATTGAGGACATACACATAGGATTTGATTATGCTGGTATGGCAACTGACCAAGCTACTGACCCACAGGTAAGATTTGGAGGATTCCACTACAATGCCGCTGCCGTCTCAACATAACCATGAGCATGTCAAAACACCTCTGGATGAGCCGGGGGACATGCTGTTCCTCTACCCATGGAACACAGGACCCGAGCCGGATGGCTTGTCCGAGCTCTGGACAGGCTCACTATGCCTGTTTTGGTGAATTTTGGGGTGCCTGTGAAGGGTAATGTTCTAAAAATCCTGAAGAGCAAACATACATAATTCACAACTACTAACATTGAGTTGGGGTTCATTTTAAGAGGCTGGTCTGATGTGATGTTGTAATTATGTGAAATTCTTTTTTACCATGTTTTGAGTTCAATTTTTGCTGGTCAATATATGAGTTGCTACAGTTTTCTTAAACATAAAGTACCTCATGTCATTTTATTTGTAAACCTACATTACTAAGTCCTTCTCAACAGTGAATACATTCTGCACCCTTGCTTTCTTCGGAGCTTTTATGAATTGGAGTTCAGCATAGGATTGAACTGGTCATTTAAGGAAGATGGTTAATGAAAAGCAACAGAATTCTTTTGACCTATTTAGCACAAAATTATGAAACATCAAGAGATCTGAGATTATGTTGTTCACCGGCTCGATATATTCGTACCCCCAGCTTCGAATTGTCCTTCTTACAATCACAAATTAAGAATAAGGTAACTACCAAAATTGTCTATCTGAAATAAATATTACTTTACAGTAATCACCTCAAGCTGCTACTGCTTTAGAAACATAACATAGAAACATAGAAAACCTACAGCACAGTATAGGCCCTTCGGACCTCAAAGTTGTGCCAAACATGTCCCTACCTTAGAAATTACTAGGCTTACCCATAGCCCTCTATTTTTCTAAGCTCCATGTACCTATCCAAAAGTCTCTTAAAAGACCCTGTCGTACCCGCTTCCACCACCGTTGCCGGCAGCCCATTCCATGCACTCACCACTCTCTGATAAAAAAAAACTTACCCCTGACATCTCCTCTGTACCTACTCCCCAGCACCTTAAACCTGTGTCCTCTTGTGGCAACCATTTCAGCCCTGGGAAAAAGCCTCTGACTATCCACACGATCAATGCCTCTCATCATCTTATACATCTCTATCAGGTCACCTCTCATCCTCCGTCGCTCCAAGGAGAAAAGGCCGAGTTCATTCTGTGACGAGAATACACATAAATTAAGATGTTTGCTGGCCTGGGCTAGCACCAGTGGCATCAGCAGTTGGTCTGCCACCTGTCCTCAGGGGAGGGAGAGATAAGGAACAATGAAGCAACATTTGGAGATGTTAATGAAGGAGGCATCAGTCTGGGTATTGTCAAGATCGGCTCCCCCTTTGAACCCTGAACTGTTTGAAGTGATAGACAGGTGATACCCCAGCAGGGGGATAAAAAGGGACAGGTTCGCTAAGGCAGGACACACGACACCTGAGGTAACGAGACCCTGGAAGCGGTGCGCCTCTCACAAGTCGGTGGGAAGTACCGGGCCATAAACGCACAGGGTGGAAAGGTACGATCAGCGGGAACCCGGTGTATGTCTACCCTCGCTTGGGTGCCGGGTTCACTGCAGAGGATCGACCGCATCTGGAGGAGGGGTCACAGTCGGTGACCTCAGGTGACATCACAAAGGACCCGCCCGAAAGCTGCTTGTGAGCAATATCACAGGTCTGTGAGTGGAAGCCGTTTCGAATGATCATTCGTTCTTGTTCTCTCTCCTTCCCCCCACATTGTCCATTGCCATGGCAATGATTACTGTGAACTGAACTAAATTGAACTGGACTTTGTGTCACTTTGAAATTGGTCATTTACCCCTAGACAACGATAGAGCTTGATTGATCCTGTTATCTTAATTCTGTGCACATGTGTGTTTATCATTGCTGAACTGTTGCATTTATTATCCTTTCGATTACTGTGTTGCTTGTTTCTTTAATAAAACTTTCTTAGATCTCGTAATCCAGACTCCAACTGAGTGATCCATTTCTGCTGGTTTGGCAACCCAGTTACGGGGTACGTAACAATTCAACCTGTTTTCATAAGGCATGCTCCCCAATCCAGGCAACATCCTTGTAGTCTGTAGACATTCTGTTAATTTGCATACAGCTCTCAAGCATTCAGATGAAGGAATACCTAGGGCTGATAAGATAGAGATTGCTTGTGGTTTCTTCTGACCCTATGCTCAATTCATTAGTGATGGACTGACCAGGTAACTCCCTTCTTGGTGATTATTTCTTTTACAATTGACTCATTAAAATGACTTGGAGCATTTTTAAACTATAAACCAAATCGAAACCATGTTTTGTAAAGATAAAAGACAGGATTTTCAGAACAAGCTTTTCTGGTAGTGGCCTAAAATGAATGGATTTATTGAATTTAATTTGACAACTAATCTAGACAGGATTTGAGCATGACCTTAGGGTTATTAGTTCAGCAATTTAACTTGTGTGCCATAACAACAACTGTCTAATTAGCCAAGGGACCATTGCAGTTTAATTCAGCTACTCCAAATGATATGCATCAGCATATGAAATCTTCACTCTTACTGGAAGATGGGATGAAAGAGCATCTTAAAAAGATCATTGGTGGGTTTATTTACATAAAATTTATGATGAGTGGTACAGTTTGCAGAATCAGACCAATTCATTTTCCTATATTCTCAATCATTAAAAAGAAAAATGGACAGTGCTTATTGGTCCAATACATTTAATAACTCTCAATATTTGATCTCCTACGACTAAGTTTTTGAAGCTAACTTGATTAAGCTACCGGCAGTTGGCTGCAGACTTGAACCACTCCTCTGAGTCTACCAGAGAAGATAAAGGGAGAGATGGTTTTTCCACTGTTAAAATGTTGTATGATTTAATTGATCCAGAGTTCTACTGCTGCAAAATAATAGAATATAATACAGTGGAAAGGAAAAATCTCTGAAGAAAATCCATGGCTCCCTTACATCAATAATGTAGGTCAATCCAATAATATGTCAATCAATGCCGAGATTGAACTGAGATCCACGAGTTCTCCATCATCCCCAGAACTAATTGTTGTGTGCCTGGAATTTCTGTGTTAACTCCCAGAAGTTTCCTGAATAACTTGCTGTCTAAAAATGAAATTCTTGAGATTGTAAATAACTTTATACATGGAATTACATTCATTACATAGAAAGTCAAAACACAGGAACAAGCCCTTCAGCCCACAGTCAGTGCCAAAACAATTAAATTATTAATCAAATACCCAACTAAACTAATCCCTTCTGCTCACACAATGTCCATATCCATCCATTTTCTGTGCATTCATGTACCTATCTAAGAGTCTCTTGAATTATTGTATTTGCCTCCACCACCACTCAAGCAGCTCTTGTCAGGCACTGTCTGTGTAAAATAAAACTTGCCTTGCACATCTCCTTTGAATTTAACCTGTCTCACCTTAAATGAATTCCCTCTGGCATTAGACAATTCAACCCTGGGAGATGATAATGGCTGACTATTCTACCGATCCCTCTTATAATCATATAAACTTCTATCAGATCTCCCCTTAGCTTCTTCTGTTCAGAGAAAACATCCCAAGTGTAATACCCTGGTTCATATGGTTCATTGTTTTTCTCTGTTATGTGTTTTGTGTATGCTGCTTGTTTGGGTTACTGTTGGAGATAGAGGTAGGAGAATTTGATTCCATCCAATTAGGATGGCCAGATTTGAAGGAGGTTTTTCTGTTGAGGGACACTAAGGTTAGGCTTGGGGCTTTATTGAGGGAGAAGAGAGAAAACACTGGAGAGAAGAGGTCATAGGAGTCAACCTGGAGTGGGGCTGTGATTCGATGAAGCCCGGGGAAATCGAAGGAGGATTGGCAAAGGGAAAACCGTGAGCTCCTACTTGTGCACATTAGACTGTTTCATTTAAAATAGGCCCTTTTATTTTTTTGCTTTTTCTTTACTATCATTTGGTCAAATTAAGAATTATAAAGCTAAATCGTTGAATTGTATGTGGTGTACTGTGGTACTTATTTGTAACAGGGTAATGTATTGCGGTGAGCATTTGGTCCATAATGACAGACGAGGAAGCTCTTTAACTCAACAACTGTTTTATTATGATAGACACAAAACAGTCCAGACACCATGACCCAGAGAGTGAACCCAACCAGTCTCACACCGACGGGGGAGGTGACGATCACACACCCCGGTTACAGTCAGGGTGACCCACAAATACACAAGCGAGTAACTGTATAACACAAGCTAAAATGTAACAATAAATGAACTGGAACTTCCCACCATAAACTCACAAGAGCATTTAAACACAAGAATAATTAACAGTACTGGTCATTAGAAATGGGTGTTGACACTGCCGCCTGTTTGTGTGAGGCAAGAGGCAGGGGACCTGGATATTCCTTCAGCCTTGCGGGGTTAGTGGTGGCCAAGGGCTGACATGGTGCCAGCTGGTCCCGGGTCAGCATTAATGCCTTCCGCTGCTCAGGCAACCGCACCTGATACACCACATCATAAATGCAGTCAAACACCTGTCCCGACCCCTTCCAAAGCTGGGAGATAGTCGCTTCGTCTGGGAGGGGCCATAGACCGATACTGGGCCCCCACCATGTTCTGCTGCGTAGGCACCCTAGGCTGGCGGCCCAGTCCCCTCTGGGACTTGCAAGCATGGCAGCCGTGCACAAAGAGCTCCACGTCCTGCCTATACCCAGGCCAGTAAAAGCGTTCACGTAGCCCACCCAAAGTCTTTACAACTCTGAGATGGCCGGCCCTCACCAGCCCGTGCACCGACCACAACACTGTGGCGCGGAGCCCCCAGGGGACCACCAGCTGCAAGAGTCTGTCACCATTGGACAACTACCACCGCCTGAACAGCAACCCATTGTGGACCTCCAGCATTCCCCACTGTGAGTACAGGGCCTTGGTCTCGGGGTTCAGGGCGGAGACCTCTGCCTACTCCGGCCGTTGTCCCACAGTCAGCTATTCCCTCACCCAGGCCAACACGGGATTGCTCACCTGTTCACTGTGCAGCTGCTAGTCCATGGTGGGGAGGTTGTCGCTGGCTATCACCCAAAGCGCCGTCACTGTCACTGCCCATGGTTCAGCTGTGTTGCGTTGGGCTGCTGTGAAACCGATGGCAGTTTCAACTCCTGCTGGGACTGCTTCCTGGAGCCGCTCTGCTGGAGAACCACAACTTCCGCACCGAGGTAGAGTGCTGCCCCTGACAAACCACACGGGCCCCCCAGTGGGACAGCAGGTCCAGGCCAGGGATGCAGGACTCTGGGATGTCGGTGTGCCACAGCTGGTGCTCCACTCCGTTTTGCCCACTGGGATGAGCAGCCTCCTCTTCCCTCACATCGCCGGTGACCGTAGCCAACTGTGGGAATGGCTGGTCCGTGTTGGGGGGAACACCAGGATGGATGATGGTGATGGTTGACCCCGTATCCACCAACGCATGGCATCTGATGCCCTCCACTACGCAGTCCATGTATAAGCCTTGCTTTTTACCCAAAAGGCCCACCCGGAGGGGTGATAACGGAGGAGGGCTGGAGGACTCGGGAGGCGCTGCCTGATTAGTGTTTCCCAATTGCTGCTCTGAGCTGTGGCATGGTGCCAGTGTGGGGCTGTCCCAGGCCAAATAAGCTGCCTCACCGCAACGGTAACATCGTGGCCCGTGACGGAGTTGGCACGACGCTGGCCGGACCTGTCTCACGGGCTCCTCCTCGTCAGTTTCCTCCTCCACCTCGGTGACACAAGCCCGGGTTCGCTGGGTGGAGGGCAATGCTGGAACACTCTGGGGGGCTAAGATCGCTTCTGCTCTCTCTGCCTCGGCCAGCGCCTCGTTAAGCAATGATAGCAATGTCAGGCGAACATGCTGCCGAAGGTACTTCCAGCCTCAGCGTCTTTACAAAGGCTTGGAGTTCAAGCTCTTCCTGGGCCGAGAGGGAACTCGGGGTAGTTACGCCGAGCACAGTGGCAGAGATCTGCTGCAAGGGCCCCCAAGTTTTCCCCCATACGGTGCCATCTGCTTCCCAGTTCTTCCCTCATTGCTTCCGCCTATGGTCTCTGCTTGAAACGCACCTTGAGCACCACTACAAGGGCCCTGTAGTCACGCTGCTCCACTGGCGTTAGGTTGAGGTGGGCCCGCAGGGCAGCTCCTTCCAGTGCTAAGGCAAGGTGCACCACCGTCTTGATAGAGCTCCACCCGTTGTGCCATGCAGCAAGTTTGACTTGCGCCAGGTAAGGCTCCAGGCGGCTGGTACCGTCGTATCTGGGGAGCTTCAGGGTAGACCTTGAGGCGTAAATCGTCGAGGCCCTTTGATCTTCCTGTTGCTCTGGCGGCGTTTGCCATGGTACCCATCCTCCCATGGCTGCGGCGTCTTGGGTTCTCCAGTGCGGGTTGCTACGGAGGAGGGTGATGTGCTCCGCTCTGTCCCCCGGTTGGGGAGCCTGGGTACGCTTGCTCCGTCAAGGCTCGCTGGGAAGACACAATGCTCAGTTCCCAGGTCCTCCCTCCGGTTCTCGTCTTCATGAGCCCTACCTGTGGGTGCAGGGGAAGCTGCTCAGCCCCTTGTCCCCATCCCTCCCCCTCCTGTCTTCTCCTATCATTTTGGATTTCCCCCTCCCCCTCCCCCTCCCACTTTGAAATCTCTTACTAGCTCTTCCTTCAGTTAGTCCTGATGAAGGGTCTCGACCCGAAACGTCAACTGTACCTCTTCCCAGAGATGCTGCCTGGCCTGCCGCGTTCACCAGCTACTTTGATGTGTGCGGCCCCTTGTCTTATTGCCCGGGTCTTAAGGCACTCTATCCACCGTCGTAGCTCTTCAATCTCATCATCGATCTCGATCCCACTCCTGACACCAATGTGGCGAACATTTGGCTCATAATGACAGATGGGGAAGCTCTTTAACTCAACAACCGTTTTATTATGATAAACACAAAACAGACCAGGCACCGTGACCCAGAGAGTGAACCCAACCAGTCTCACACAGACAAGGGAAGTGACCATCACACACCCCGGTTACAGTCAGGGTGACCCACAAATACACAAGCAAATAACTGTATAACACAAGCTAAAATGTAACAATAAACGAACTGGAACTTCCCACCATAATCCCACAAAAACAGTTTAACACAAGAACAATAAACGGTACTAGTCATTAGAAATGCAGGGGTGGGCTGTCGACCACACCCCCACCCAGAGCATCACAGTATCATGCAGCATCCCCACAAATAGGTGGATTTAGGGGCTCACACTTCAATCTCCCATGTTTGGCAGGGCCGGAGATTGTCATTCCCTAGACTTACGCAGCTGATGGAACCAGACTGTTTCACATGTTTGTCCAACTTTTCCTTATGGTATATGTTAGAAATGTGGGCTATGACCACAGAATAAAATGGTTGGAGTCATTTAGGACTTTAGTTTAAAGGTTTATTAGGTCCATCAAAAATCAAGCTTAAAAAAATTAGTGAAAACGATGAAAAGAAAATGGGCAATGTTTACAAAATGGTTTCTACAAGAGAACACAATAATAACTTTGTACTTATTCTTATCCGGTGTGAACTCCTGGCAGCTACTACCTGGCTTTCTCATACTGAGGTTGATGTCATGTGGCACAGGTCTCATGGCTGAAGGAAGATTGCAGTATTCGATGGATTTCTTGTTCTTAGCAGAGAAACTCGACACACTGGTCAGACAAGATGTCACATGATCCTTCTACTCTCACCGTATCATTGGGACAGTGAACGGCATTGACTTCCGAGTACCACTAAGCCAAGCCCTGAGATCGACAGCACATGTTGCGTAACAGATGTGGGAGGCCCAGTCTTTGCCTTGGTTGCCAACTTTATAACCAAAGTGGAGCTTATAGGTTTTCGTAATAAGAGGAGTCATGTTTTGTCTTTGAGACTCAAGCCACAAATATAACAGAAAGTATCGCGGATGTTGCAACATGAGCGAGACATTTTGCTATCATGAATACTCCTGAAAATACAACTACTTTATTATAATGAGTACACACAATATGCTATGCACGTAGAGCATCCACGTCAACGTGATTGCAAACCGATCTACTTCTAAATGCAATGCATAGAACGGTGTGTGCATGATGCTTTTATAGTCTTTCTAAATCCTGCCTTGCTACACAGCATGCCCAGGCAAGCCTGGACGAGATAGAAAACTTTTTAGTTTACATTGTGGGCAACATTTTAATTGACACAAACAATGAATTGAAATAACAAATACAGGCGATTCCAAAAACAAATAGTGCATGATAGAGAAATTTCATGGTGATTTTCATGATCAGCAACCAAAAATCAATAAGATACACTCCAGACACTAGACACTAGAATACTACAGCACAGTACAGCCCCTCGGCCCTCGATGTTGTGCCGACTCATATATTCCTTAAAAAAAGGTACTAAACCTACATTACCCCATAACCCTCTATTTTTCTTTCATCCATGTGCCTGTCCAAGAGGCTCTTAAATACCCCTAATGTTTTAGCCTCCACCACCATTGCTGGCAAGTCATTCCAGGCACCCACAACGCTCTGTATAAAAAACTTACCCCTGATATTTCCCCTAAACTTCTCTCCCTTAACTTTGTACATATGCCCTCTGGAGTTTGCTATTCGTGCCCTGGGAAACAGGTACTGGCTATTCACCCTATCCACCCTATCTATGCCTCTCATGATCATGTAGACCTCTATCAAGTGCCTTCTCATCCTTCTACGCTCCAAAGAGAAAAGTCCCAGCTCTGCTAACCTTGCCTCAGAAGACTTGTTTTCCAATCCAGGCAACATCCTGGTAAATCTCCTCTGCACCCTCTCCATAGCTTCCACATCCTTCCTATAATGAGGTGACCAGAACTGAACACAATACTCTAAGTGTGGTCTCACCAGAGATTTGTAGAGTTGCAGCATGACCTCTCTACTCTTGAACTCAATCCCCTTATTAATGAAGCCTCGCATCCCATAGGCCTTCTTAACTATCCTATCAACCTGTGCAGCGACCTTGAGGGATGTATGGATTTGAACCCCAAGCTCCCTCTGTTCATCCACACTCTTAAGTAACCGACCATTAACCCCGTACTCAGCCTTCTTGTTTGTCCTTCCAAAATGCATCACCTCACACTTATCCCGATTGAACTCCATCTGCCACTTTTCTGCATCCTGTCTATATCCTCTTGTATCTTTCGACAACCTACAGCTCCATCCACGACTCCTCCAATCTTCATGTCATCCGCAAACTTACACACCCATCCTTCCACCTCTTCATCCAGGTCACTTATAAAATTCACAAAGAGCAGGGGTCCCAGGACAGATCTTTTCAGCACTCCACCAGTCACTGACCTCCAGACAGAATACTTTCCTTCCACTACTACCCTCTGCTTTCTTCCTGTAAGCCAATTTTTTATCCAAACAGCCAAGGTTTCACTGATCCCATGCTTCATGACTTTCTGGATGAGTCTCTGGTGGGGGACCTTGTCAAATGCCTTGCTAAAATCCATGTAGACCACATCTACCACCCTACCCTCATCAATTTCTTTTGTTACCTCTTCAAAAAACTCTATTAGGCTTGCGAGGCACGACTTTCCCTTCACAAAGCAATGTTGACTATCCTTGAGTAGACTGTACTTCTCCAAATGCTCGTAGATGCTATCCTTAAGAATCCTTTCCAATAGTTTGCAGACCACCAATATAAGACTCACCGGTCTATAGTTCCCAGGATTCTCCCTGTTACCTTTTTTAAACAAGGGAACTACATTTGCCATTCTCCAATCCTCCGGCACCTCCACTGCAGCCAAAGAGGATTCAAAGATCATAGTTACTGCTCCAGTGATCTCTTCTCTCACTTCCCACAGCAACCTGGGGTATATCACGTCTGGTCCTGAGGACTTATCAATCTTGATGTTTTTAAGAAAATTCATCACTTCTTCTTCCTTAATCTCCACATTGTCCAGCACACAGGCTTGTTCTATTTCGACCTCACCCTGATCGAGGTCCTTTTCACTTTTGAATACTGAAGCAAAGTATTCATTTAGGACCTCCCCAACCTCCTCCGCCTCCAGGCACATGTTGCCTTCTTTATCCTTTAGCGGCCCCACCTTAATTCTTGTCATCCTTCTGTTCTTCACATATGCATAGAATGCCTTGGGGTTCTCCTTAATCCTACATGCCAAGACCTTCTCATGCCCCCTTCAAGCTCTCCTAAATCCTTTCTTAATCTCCTTCCTGGCTACCCTGTATTTCTCATGAGCCCCTCCTGCTTCCTGCTTCCTGCTTCTTATATCTAACATATGCTTCCTTCTTCCTCTTGACGAGCTGCCTCGCGTGTTTCGTCAGCCACTGTTCTCTTTTCCTACTATTTTTTCCTTGTCTCAGTGGGACAAACCTATCCTGAACCCAGCACAAGTGGTCCCTAAACTTCCTCCACATTACTTCTGTGCTTTCACCCTTGAACATCTGTTTCCAATTTACTCTCACTAGTTCCTTCATAGTTAGCCCTTCCTCAGTTAAGCACTTTCCCATTTCATCTGTTTTTATCCTTTTCCATAGTTATACTGAAGCTAAGGGAGTTGTGGTCACTCTCACCAAAATGCTCCCTCACCAAGAGGTCTGCCACCTGATCAGGTTCATTACCCAGAACTAGATCCAGTATGGCCTCTCCTCTCGTCGGCCAGTCCACATACTGTGTCAGGAATCCTCCTTGAACACACCTGACAAACTCAGCCCCATCTATCCCCCTTGGAGTCAGGAGGTGCCAGTCAATATGAGGGAAGTTGAAATCACTCATAACTACAACCCTGTATTTCCTGCACCATTCTAAAATCTGCCTGCTTATCTGCTTTTCGGTGTCCAGAGGGCTATTTGGGGCTCTATAGAGTACTCCCAGCGCAGTGATTGTATTCAAAAGTATTCAGGAGCAAATTCATTTTTGTCTTGTGGAATCTTCATCAGTAACTTTCCTTGTACTCATATGGGACTCATCAATTCAAGATTCAAGACTCAAGGCTGTATCATGTTACCTCCAGCACAAAAGCGTAAAGGAGAATGAAATAATTGTTACTCTGGATCCGACATAACACAGAATAAAGCACGATAAAATAAAGAACACAAAAATAAAAATATGCAATGAAGATGAACACACACAATGTTATATACAGTGCATAAAGTGAGTGTCTGTATCCAAGGCAACTTGGACAGGAAGTGATAATGTAGTGCTGGCGGGGGTATGGTGAGTGTATTAGTGGGTGCAGCTGTTGATTAGCTTTACCGCTTGGGAAAGAAGAGCACTGATGCTATTATGGAGTAGTATTTGGTATTACACTACTACCACTCAGCATTAGCTTTACTTTGAAGGTCTAGTTAACAGCTGGATGCCTAGTATTTAGTGTTTTTTCTGTATTTCTGCACAGTTCCTGTTAATGTCAGTGAACTATTGATCTGCTTTTCTCTCTCTCGCTCTCTTGCAGTCAGTCATTTCAGCAATTTGCTGTTTAGTGCAAGGGAGTTTTTGATCTTCCATTATGAGGTCAGGACACTGCCCACCGACTCCTGGACCTGTTCCAAGGTAGAGGGAGAGTGAGAGACAATGCAGTCAAGTTTTGGATGCTTGCTGTGGAGACAGGGTGGAACGAGAGCTATCTCATCATTGCCTTCCAAAGGGGACTGAGCACAGGGGTCTGTCAGGAGATCACAGTGCGTGATATGCAGGACAGCTTGGATGACCTAATGACCTGGATAGCAATTTGCATTGACAAACAAGCAACTGATTTGTGCAGAGAAAGAATGCCCCAGGCTTCTTACTCCTTCAATCACTGTCTGTCTGTACCCTGTCCCACATCGCATCACCCAGTGAACTGTCCATGGAGGAGTTTATGTGGGTAGGGCACAAGCATCTATCCCAGGAGGAATGAGATCGGCAGAGGAGAACAGGTTCCTGTCTCTATTGGGGCTATTCAGAACACTTCCGGGCTTCATGTCCCAGTCACCCAGTAGAAGAGGATACCCATCAGCAGGAAGGGAGGCTCTCCCAGGTTGGTTCTCCCTGCGAGCATCTTCCCCTAGTTGGGTAATACTCCCAGCTTCCTTGACATGGGGTCTCCAACCCATATGCTTCAGGCATTTATTTACGTCAGGGCAGCTGGGAACCTCATGGGTATCTCTCTGGCTCAAAGAAGGAGAGTTCCAACTCAGCAAACGAGAGAGAATATTAATGTTAAGGCTCTGGATGGTTCGCCTCTGAGCACCGGTAAGATCCACCTTTACAGAATACCCTTTCAACTTGTGCTAGAAGGCAACCAGGAGGAGCTCTCTTTCTGTATGGTTGATTTGCCTGAACTGCCACTGGTGATTGGCCTTCCCCGATCATCTCGACACCACCCACAGTTTTATTGCTTCCTCAAGGGTCTCCAAGAGTGGGGCTGGTATGCTTGTGTACCTATCTGGGTCCAGCTCAAGCCCTTGCTAGTGTGAACCTGTCTGATGTTCCAGCTGAATATGTTTTCCTCCTGAGGTCTTTAGTAAAAAGTAGGCCATATTCCAGCTTCTACACCAGCTATATGACTGCCATTGACTTTTAACCCAGCATTAGTCCTCCCTGGGGCTGGCATTTTCCCTCATTCATCCTCAAACAGTGCCCATGGACGAGTATGTCAAGGAGAGAATGGCTGTCTGTCAACCTCACCTACAATGGCTGGTCTCTTTATTGTGAGCAAGAAGAATGGCAAGTTCCATCCTTACATTGATTCCGAGCTCCTCAATAACATTACAGCAAAGAAACACTACACTCTTCCCCTGCTCGGCTCTGCATTCTAATACCTCCTGGGAGCAATTATATTTTCCGAGATAGATCTGCACAATGCTTACAACCTGATTCATATCTGAGAAGAGGATGAGTGGAAGAAAGCCCCCAACATCGCTACTGGCCTCATGATGGCCTTTGTTATGTTTAAAGCCCTGTTAAACAATGTGCTCCGGGATATGTGGTATCAGTTTGTCTTTGTGTATATGGATAACATTACAGATAATAGACAATAGGTGCAGGAGTAGGCTATTCAGCCCCTCGAGCCAGCACCGCCATTCACTGTGTTCATGGCTGATCATCCACAATCAGTGCCCTGCTCCTGCCTTCTCCCCATATCTCTTGGCTCCACTATCTTTAAGAGCTCTATCTAACTATTTCTTGAAAGCATCCAGAGAATTGGCCTCCACTGCCTTCTGAGGTAGAGTATTCCACAGATCAACAATTCTCTGGGTGAAAAAGCTTTTCCTCAACTCCATTCTAAATGGCTTGCCCCTCATTCTTAAACTGTGGCCTCTGGTTCTGGACTCCCCCAACATCAGGAACATGTTTCCTGCCTCTAGCATGTCCAATCCATTAATAATCTTATATGTTTCAATCAGATCCCCTCTCATCCTTCTAAATTCCAGTGTATACAAGTCCAGTCGCTCCAATCTTTCAACATATGACAGTCCCGCCATCCCAGGAATTAACCTCATGAACCTATGCTGCACTCCCTCAATATCAAGAATATCCTTCCTCAAATTTGGAGACCAAAACTAAACAATACTGCAGGTGTGGTCTCACCAGGGCCCTGTACAACTGCAGAAGGACCTCTTTGCTCCTATACTCAACTCCTCTTGTTATGAAGGCCAACATGCCATTAGCTTTCTTCACTACCTGCTGTACCTGCATGCTTACTTTCAGTGACTAATAAACAAGGACACCTACTTCCCTTTTTCCTAACTTGACACCATTCAGATAGTAATCTGCCTTTCTGTTCTTGCCACCGAAGTGGATAACCTCACATTTATCCACATTAAACTGCATCTGCCATGCATCTGCCCACTCACCCAACCTGTCCAAGTCACCCTGCATTCTCATAACATCTTCCTCACATTTCACACTGCCACCCAGTTTTGTGTCATCTGCAAATTTGCTATTGTTACTTTTAATCCCTTCATCTAAATCATTAATGTATATTGTAAATAGCTGCGGTCCCAGCACCGAGCCTTACAGTACCCCACTAGTCACTGCCTACCAATCTGAAAGAGACCTGCTAATCCCTACTCTTTGTTTCCTGTCTGTCAACCAATTTTCTGTCTATGTCAGTACCCTACCCCCGATACCATCTGCTCCAATTTTGCCCACTAATCCCCTATGTGGGACCTTATGAAACACTTTCTGAAAATCCAGGTACACTACGTCCGCTGGCTCTCCCTTGTCCATTTTCATAGTTACATCCTCAGAAAATTCCAGAAGATTAGCCAAGCATGATTTCCCCTTCGTAAATTCATGCTGACTCGGACTGATCCTGTTACTGCTATCCAAATGTGCCGCTATTTCATCTTTTATAATTGACTCCAGCATCTTCCCTACCACTGATGTCAGGCTATTTAGTCCAAAATTCCCTGTTTTCTTTCCATTCTGATCCATTCCTGCACTGACCAGCAACATGTCCAATAGACTGTTGTTACATAACCGGCAACAATGAATATCAATCGAGACAGGTTATATAAAAACAACCAAACATTTATTAAACACAGATAAATGATTTTAAAAAACAAATGAAAACCTTAACCAGAAGTTAACCGTTATGCAGCTGTTCAACAAATCGTCACTCGGCACTGGTTCTTAAAGCGTAAATGCGAAAGCTATTCTTAAAGCGGTAAAGTCAGATATAATTCTTAAATCTCTGGAGAAGGATTTCCTCATAGATACAACTTTCCTGCTGGTTCTGTCCAAAGGATTCACAATGCACTAAATGAACAGTTTAAAACAACTGACCTTAATTTCTTTTAGAGAGCAAACCTTACAGAAACTCTTTTCTCTTTTGGCAAGAGTTATCCTGGATGCAGGTCACTATTCCTTCAACAAAGACTCAATAAGGTCAATCCTTTGTTAAACTGCCAAACGATACCGACTCCTCTCAATCCTTCGGGTCCTTTACTTCAATAAAGTCTTCACTCTCCCTTCTACTACTGCTGGAATAAGGTACATCAGCACATCTAGCCAAAAATTTCCAGTCTAGTAATATTGTACCTTGCAACAGAACGAACAACCGTTTTAAAAATGAAACCGCGTCATAAAAACAAATACGTAACAGAAACAGAGACACAGTACATTCTAGCTGGAAATCTAAAAACTAAAAACTAACTGCGTCATCTGGGAGATCTTCCCTTATATACCCGTGGTGCACATGTCATCACGTGACCTCACATCAGCAGGAAAATTACATCAGCTGCCCTCCAAAAGACCATTATGTCATTCTCACAAAAAAAAATCACAGATCTCCTTGAGGCATGGAACACCTCCCTCCAAAAAAAAAAACAAAATTTGGTCTCTTAAAGAACAAAATTTTAACAATTAACAATTTATACAAAAAAAATACAAAGGTATAAAATTTACAACATACTCAATATATATAGTCTTATCTTTCAGCACTTTACAAACTAATATACAGTAGGAGTGTTACAAAAGTTAAAATACCACTCCATAAAAAACAAATTTTCATTGTACATTTAACATCCAGATAAACAATCAGCAATCACATTATCTTTACCCTTAATATGAGTGATCAAAATATTGTACTCCTGTAACATTAAAATGTATTATCAAATTAGAGTTTAATTTCCTTAACCCTTTTCCTTAACATTAACAGTGGCATGACCAAATTCACTTTTAGCTAAGTTAATAGTTGTTAGCTTTTAACACTCTCTCAAATAGTCTCTCCACCGCAGTAATATGTGCTTTCCACGTATTATTTCCTGTAACTAAATCATCAATATAGGCATCTGTATCTTTTAATTCCTGAATCACGCTATTAATCATCCTCTGAAAAGTACCTTGTGCATTCTTCATCCCAAATGGAAGAACATTATATTCATATAACCCAGATGGGGTTAGAAATGCTGAAATCTCTCTACATCTATCTGTCAATGGAACACACCAATAACTTTTTAACAAATCAATTTCTGTAAGGAATTTGGCCTGCCCAACTTTATCCACACAATCATCTACCCTAGGGATTGGATATGCATCAGTTTTTGTCACAGCATTTACCTTTCTGTAATCTGTACAAAACCTAATACTATGGTCTGGCTTAGGCACAATAACACACGGTGAACTCCAATTCAAATTAAAATGTCTAATAATATCATTCTCTAACATATACTTAATTTCTTGTTCAACAAGTTCCCATTTTTCCCTGTTCATTCGATACGTATGTTGTTTTATGGGTTTTGCATCTCCAATATCTCCATCATGCGTAGCTACGGTGGTTCTTCTAGGGACGTCTGGAAATAAATCTCTATATTTAAATATTAACTGTTTCATCTGCTCTCTCTGCTCTGGCTGTAAATGAGCTAATTTTTTATCAATATGTTCTAGAATCTTTGAATTTGGTCACCTGGCTGAAATAAAGTTGGGTTTAAAATGAGTTTCAGATGAATCCTCCATTAAGTTTTTATTAAGATCAGACTCAGTGTTGATCACAACAGTCATAGTAGAAGCTTCTCTCTCATAATACGGTTTTATCATATTATATGACATAGATGTGTTGTCTTTCTCTGATTTGGGGTTTTTACCACGTAATCTACATCATTTACCTTAGATTTAATCTCATAAGGACCAGGAAATTTGGCTTGTAATGGGTTTGTTTGCACTGAGAAAAGAATCAACACCTTATCTCCAGGCTTAAATGACCTCATCCTAGCTTCCTTATCATACCAAGTCTTCATCTTCTCTTAAGCTAACTTTAAATTTTCCTTGGCCAAGCTACAAGCTTTATAAAATCTTTCTTTAAAGTTCAAAACATAATCTAGCAAATTAGTGTGTACTTCTTTATTAATCCACTGTTCCTTCAACAAGGCCAAAGGTCCTCAAACTCTATGCCCAAACACAAGTTCAAATGGACTAAAACCTAATGATTCCTGTACTGCCTCCCTTACTGCAAAAAGTAGTAAATGTATACCTTCATCCCAGTCCTTTTCATTTTCCACACAGTATGTCCTATTCATAGTTTTTAGTGTAGAATGAAATATCTCCAAGGCTCCTTGTGATTCTGGATGATAGACTGATGAAATAATCTGTTTTGTTCCCAGTTTATAAACTATCTGCTGAAACAATCCCGACATAAAATTACTACCTTGATCCGATTGTATTTCCTTAGGCAACCCAAAATAAGTGAAGAATTTTATAAGAGCCCTTGTCACAGTTTTGGCTGTTATATTCCTAAGAGGTACTGCCTCTGGAAACCTAGACGCTGTGCACATAATAGTTAATAAATATTGGTGTCCAGTTTTAGTTTTTGGCAAAGGACCTACACAGTCTACGATGATTTTTGAGAACGGCTCACCAAATACTAGAATTGGTTGCAGTGGGGCTACTGGAGTAACCTGGTTAGGTTTACCCACAATTTGACACGTATGATACGTTCTACAAAATGTCGTCACATCTTGACTTAAACTAGGCCAATAAAAATGTTTAGGAACTTTATTCATAGTTTTCTTTACACCTAAAAGACCACCCAAAGGAATACTATGAGCCATAGTTAAAATCTCATTTCGGTAAATTTTAGGAACTACTACCTGATGATTAACTTCCCATTCCTCACTAGCAGGAATTGTAGGCGATCTCCACTTTCTCATGAATACCCCCTTTTCAAAATAATATCCTACTGGTACTTTTTCAGTTTCACTATCTGGAAGAGCTTGTTCTTTTGATTTAACTATCTCAGGATCTCTACCCTGCTCTGTTATCTAATATTAGTGATTCAGAAGTTCCAGAAACTCTAGGTATCCTTCTTGGTACTGAATTGGATCCTTCCTTCAAGGATACAAATCCTTCTGTTATAAAAGTTTCATATCCCTTCTTAACTTGGTCAGACTCTGACACATCTTCATTAATATTTTCTGAACCCTGTGACTTTACAGGTTTTTCAATATGCTGCACACAAGCATCTGAGACTACATCTTTCTCTTTCTTTTTCAATCGAAAGCAATTCGCTACTACATGTCCAGGTTTCTTACAATAATTACAAGTAATACCAAAATGTCTCTCCTTCACATGCCTCCCTTCATCCTTACTTTTCTCACTAACTTCAGATTTACTTTCTAGTTTACCTTGACTCTCTGTGCTAGTTTTACTTTTAAAAGTTTTACCTGGAGAAAATTTATTCTTGTGAATTAAAACATACTCATCAGCTAGTTTATCAATCTCCTGCAATGTAGCAGTGTCCCGTTCATTTAAGTATGTTCTCACTTCAACAGGAATGCTTCTTTTAAATTCCTCCTGCAAAATCAACTCTTTTAATTTATTATACACCCCATTCATATTTTTAGAGGAAACTCATCTCTCAAAACACACAGATTTCTCATAGGCAAATTCCACATAAGTTTTTTCCACAGATTTCTTCAAATTTCTGAATCTTTCTCTATACGCTTCCGGAACCATCTCATATGCCTTTAATATATGCTGCTTAACAATATCAAAATCCAGTGCTTGCTCAGCATTTAAAGCTGTATAAACTTGTTGTGCCTTGCCTTTAATTACACTTTGTAACAACACTGGCCATTGCTCTTTCGGCCACTTTAAAACTCAGAGAAACAATTTTGAAATGCTGGAAATATTTGTCCACTTCATCTTCATTAAATGGAGGAGCCAAAATAACCTCACGACTAGCAATAATCTGTTTTGAAGAACCAGAAGACTGATTCCCAGACTTTCATTTCTGCATCTCTAGCTCAAATTTCCTCTGGTTTTCAGCTTCTCTTACTTCAAATTCCCTTTTTTTATGGGCCTCTCTTTCTTCAAATTCCCTTATTTATTAGCCTCTCTTTCAGCCATTTCCGCTTTAAATCTTTCAAACTTTAACTGTTCAAGATGTAACTGCATTTCCACATTACTTATTGGAAACCTATCTAACACCGCCTCATCAAACAGTTTCAAAGTAATATATTGCTCAGCAATTTTTCTTTGTATGAAAGCCTTGGTGGAATTCTTCATAATTCCTTTAATATCCAACCTCCTAGCAATCTCCAATACCTCAGGTTTTCTCGCTCTCTCTAAAGACCTCGAGTCAGGCGTGTCCATAAACCCATCAATATTCATTGTTGCCGAATACCACTCACACACCAATCAAGCCAAAAAAAAAAATCGTGTATTTCCCTTTCCCAAATAAAAATGGCAATTGCCAGCACTTAAACTCAAAATCGGAACATCTCCCACGAGCCCCCTCAGATTATGTTACATAACCGGCAACAATGAATATCAATCGAGACAGGTTATATAAAAACAACCAAACATTTATTAAACATGGATAAATGACAAAAAAAAACAAATGAAAACCTTAACCGGAAGTTAACCGTTATGCAGCCGTTCAACAAATCGTCACTCGGCACTGGTTCTTAAAGCGTTAAATACGAAAACAGTTCTTAAAGCAGTAAAGTCGGATATAGTTCTTAAAATGGTAAATTTGAAAGTCCAACAGATTTATACATTCAATTGGGAGAGACTTCTCTGGAGAAGGATTTCTTCATAGATGCAACTTTCCTGCTGGTTCTTTCCAAAGGATTCACGATGCAGTAAATAAACAGTTTAAAACAACTGACCTTAATTTCTTTTAGAGAGCAAACTTTGCATGAACTCTTTCCTCTTTTGGCAAGAGTTATCCTCGATGCAGGTCACTACTCCTTCAACAAAGACTCAATAAGGTCAATCCTTTGTTAAACTGCCGAACGATACCAACTCCTCTCAATCCTTCGGGTCCTGTACTTCGATAAAGTCTTGACTCTCCCTTCTATTACCGCTGGAATAAGGTACATCAGCACATCTAGCCAAAAATTTCCAGTCTGGTAATATTTTACCTTGCGACAGAACGTACAAACGTTTTAAAAATGAAACTGTGTCATAAAATCAAATACACAACAGAAACGGAGACACAATACGTTCTAGCTGGAAATCTAAAAACTAGCAACTAAAAACTTACTTCGTCATCTGGGGGTCTTCCCTTATATACCCTTGGTGCACATGTCATCATGTGACCTCACATCGGTGGGAAAATTACATCAGGTGACCTCCAAAAGACCAATAGATCATTCTCACAAGAAAATCACAGATCTTCTTGAGGCATGTAACATTATAAGAAGATAAGACATTGGAGCAGAATTAGGCCATTTGGCCCATTGAATCTGCTCCATCATTTGATCATGGCTGATCATTTTCTCTCTGCTGTATTTTCCCCATAACCTTTCACACCCTGACATCCAAAAAACCATCAAACTCCACTTTAAGTATACTCAATGACCTGATCTCCACAGCCGCCTGTGGCAATGAATTCCAGAGATATACCACACTGTGACAAAGAAATTCCTCCTTATCTCCATTCTAAATGGTTGTGCCCTCTGGTCCAAGACTCCCCCGCTATAGAAAACATTCTCTCCACATCCACTCTATCTGGGACATTCAACATTCAGTAGGTTTCAAAGGGATTTGTACGTGGCCTATCAGTGGCATCAATAGAGCTTTACCAAGAGATATTTCTTGCAGGTTGGCGACGGTTATTTTGAAAGAGAGCTTCGAGAGCGTTTGTCCATTGTATGTGACA
Source organism: Mobula birostris (assembly GCF_030028105.1). Classification (NCBI taxonomy): domain Eukaryota; kingdom Metazoa; phylum Chordata; class Chondrichthyes; order Myliobatiformes; family Myliobatidae; genus Mobula; species Mobula birostris. The sequence continues at coordinate 137,257,397 of NC_092376.1, forward strand.
TATCAGCAGCTATAACCAGAGCACTAATTGTGAGTTAGAGAGCAGGAAAGGCTCAGACATAAAAAGGAGACACTGCAGAGCGGTCCTCGACAAGTGATCTGTGGCAGAGTGGTAGGGCTTTGACTCATTCGGGCTTCAGCGATAATGAGTCGTGGCAAGGTAGGTTACCTGTGAGGAATAGAAACAAGAACTACAGTATGTCTGTGAGGCCAGTGTTCTGTACTGGGTGACAGATGTGAGAAGTCCGGGAGACTCCCAGCCTCCCAGACAGTCACATCTATGGCAGGTGCGTCGAGCTGCAGCTCCTTAGGGACTGCGTTAGGGAACTGGAGATGCAGCTCAATGACCTTCATCTGGTTAGGGAAAGTGAGGAGGTGATAGAGAGAAGCTATAGGCAAGTAGTCACACTGGGGCCTCGGGAGACAGATAAGTGGGTAACAGTGAGGAGAGAGAAGGGCAAGTGTCAGATGCTAGAGAGTACCCCTGTGGCTGTCCCCCTTAACAATAAGTACTCCTGTTTGAGTACTGTTGGGGGATGACGGCCTGCCTGGGGGAAGCAACAGTGGCCGCACCTCTGGCAGAGAGTCTGGTCCTGTGGCTCAGAAGGGTAGGGAAAGGAAGTAGGCAGCAGTCATAGGGGACTCTATACTTAGGAGGTCAGACAGGAGATACTGTGGACGCAGGAAAGAAACATTGATGGTAGCTTGCCTCCCAGGTACCAGGATCTGGGATGTTTCTGATCGGGTCTACGATATCCTGAAGTGGGAAGGAAAACAGCCAGAGGTCATGGTACATACTGGTACCAACAACATAAGTAGAAAAAGGGAGGAGGTCCTGAAAGCAGACTACAGGGAGTTAGGAAGGAAGTTGAGAAGCAGGCCCTCAAAGGCAGTAATCTCGGGATTACTGCCTGTACCACGCAACAGTGAGTATAGGAGTAAAGTGAGGTGGAGGATAAATGTGTGGCTGAGGGATTGGAGCAGGGGGCAGGGATTCAGATTCCTGGGTCATTGGGATCTCTTTTGGGGCAGGCATGGTCTGTACGAAAAGGATGGGTTGCACTTGAATCCAAGGGGACCAATATTCTGCCAGGGAGATATGCTAAGAGGACTGGGGAGAGTTTAAACTAGAATTGCTGGGGGGGTGGGAAATAAACTGAAGAGATGGAGGAAGGGGTGATTGGCTGACAAATAGAGAAAGTTTGGAGACAGTGCAAGAGGGAGGATAGGTAGTTGATAGAGAAGGGATACGCTCAGACAGATGGTTTGAGATCTGTCTATTTTAATGCAAGAAGCATCATGAACAAAGCAGATGAGCTTAGAGCGTGGATCAATACTTGAAGCTATGAGGTTGTGGCCATTACTGAGACTTGGATGGCTAAGGGGCAGGAATGGTTACTTAGAGTGCCAAGCTTTAGATGTTTCAGAAAGTACGAGAAGGGAGGCAGAAGAGATGGGGGCGTGGCACTGATGATCAGAGATAGTGTTGCGGCTGCAGGAAAGGAGGAAGTCATGAAGAGATTGTCTGCTGAGTCTCAGAAGGTGGAAGTTAGAACCAGGAAGGGGGTCAATAACTCTACTGGGTGTTTTTCATAGACCACCCAATCGTAACAGAGACATTGAGGGGCAGATAGGGAGACAGATTCTAGAAAGGTGTAATAATAACAGGGTTGTCATGGTGGGAGATTTTAATTTTCCAAATATTGATTGGCATCTCCCTAGAGCAAGGGGTTTAGATGGGGTAGAGTTTGTAGGTCTGTTCAGAAAGGTTTCCTGGCACAATATGTAGATCAGCCTACAAGAGGAGATGCTGTACTTGATCTGGTATTGGGAAATGAACCTGGTCAGGTGTCAGGTCTCTCACTGGGAGAGCATTTTGGAGATAGTGATCACAATTCTATCATCTTTACATAGCATTGGAGAAGGATAGGAACAGAAAAGTTAGGAAAGTATTTAATTGGAGTAAGGGGAAATATGAAGTTGTCAGGCAGAAACTTGGAAGCATAAGTTGGGAACAGATGTTCTCAGGGAAATGTACAGCAGAAATGTGGCAAATGTTCAGGGGATATTTACATGGTGATCTGCGTAGTTACGTTCCAAAGAGGCGGGGAAAGGATGGTAGGGTACAGGAACTGTGGTGTATAAAGGCTGTTGAAAATCAAGTCAAGGAGGAAAAAAGAGCTTAAGAATGAAATTAGGAGAGCCAAAGGGGCCATGAGAAGGCCTTGGTGAGCAGGATTAAAGAAAACCCCAAGGCATTCTACAAGTATGCGAAGAGCAAGAGGATAAGATGTGAGAGAATAGGACCAATCAAGTGTTAAATTGGAAAAGTGTGTATGGAACCGGAGGAGGTAGCAGAAGTACTTAATGAATACATTTACTTCCGTACTCATTACGCAGAAGGATCTTAGCTATTGTAGGGAAAACTTACAGCTGATTGAAAATCTTGGGATCCAAGGGGACCTTGCTTTGTGGATCCAGAACTGGCTTGTCCACAGAAGGCAAAGAGTGGTTGTAGATGGATCATATTCTCCATGGAGGTCAGTGACCAGTGGTGTGCCTCAGAGATCTGTTCTGGGACCCCTTCTCTTTGTGATTTTTAAAAATGACCTGGATGAGGAAGTGGAGGGAAAGGTTAGGAAATCTGCTGATGACACAAAAGTTGGAGATGTTGTGGATAGTGTGGAGGGCTGTCAGAGGTTACAGCAGGATATCGATATGATGCACAACGGGGCTGAGAAGCGGCTGATGGAATTCAACCCAAATAAGTGTGAGGTGGTTTATTTTGGTAGGTCAAATATGATGGCAGAATATAGTATTAGTGGTAAGACCCTTGGCAGTGTGAAGGATCAGAGGGATCTTGGGGTCCGAGTCCATAGGACACTTAAAGCTGATGCGCAGGCTGACTCTGTGGTTAAGAAGGCATACGGTGTATTGGCCTTCATCAATCGTGGAATTGAGTTTAAGGGCTGAGAGGTAATATTACAACTATATAGGACCCTGGTCAGACCCCACTTGGAGTAATGTGCTCATTTCTGGTCACCTCACTACAGGAAGGATGTGGAAACTATAGAAAGGGTGCAGAGGAGATTTACAAGGGTGTAACCTGGATTGGGGAGCATGCCTTCTGAGAATAGGTTGAGTGAACTTGGCCTTCTCTCTTTAAAGCAGCAGAGGATGAGAGGTGACCTGATAGAGGCATCTAAGATGATGAGAGGCATTGATCGTGTGGATAGTCAGAGGCTTTTCCCCAGGGCTGAAATGGCTAACCTGAGAGGGCACAGTTTTAAGGTGCTTGGAAGCAGGTACAGAGTAGATGTCAGTCATAAGTTTTTTTATGCAGAGAGTGGTGAGTGCATGGAATGGGCTGCTGGGGATGGTGGTGAAGTGGATATGATAGGGTCTTTTAAGAGACTTTTGGACAGGTATATAGAGCTTAGAAAAATACAGGGCTATGGGTAACCCTAGGTAATTTCTAAATCAAGTATATGTTTTTCACAGCATTGTGGGCTGAAGGGCCTTTATTGTGCTGTAGGTTTGCTATGTTTCTATGTTCCTATGAGATTCCCCCTCATTCTTCTAACTGCCAGTGAGTGAAAGTTCAGTGCCATCAAATGTTCCTCATATGATAAGAATTTCAATCCTGGAATCATTTTTGTGAACCTCCTTTGAACCCTCTCCAATGTACATTATTTCTTATACAAGGAGACCAAAACTGCTGACCATACTTTAAGTGAGGCCTCACCAATGCCTTATCAACCCTCAGCATTACATCCTTGTTTTTCTATTCCAGTCCTTTCAAAATGAATGCCAACATTGTATCTGACTTCCCCACCACTGACACAGCCTGCAAGTTAACCTTTAGGGAATGCTGCACGAGGACGCTCAAGTCCCTTTACACCTAATGTTTTTGAATTCTTTCTTCGTTTAGAAAAAAAAGTCCACTCTTTTATTTCTTCTACCAAAGTATATGACCATACACTTCCCGACACTATGTATTCCATCTGCCACTTCTTTGCCTATTCACCTAATCTGTCTAACACCTTCTGTAGCCTTCTTGCTTCCTCAGTCTACCACCTATAGTATCTTTGCATCATTCACAAAATTGGCAACAAAGCCATTAATTCCATCATCCAAATTGTTGACATACATTGTAAAAAGAAGCAGTCCTAAAACTGACCCTTGGAACACTACTAGTTACCAGCAGCCAATCAGAAAAGCTCCCTTTCTTCCCACTCTTTACCTTCTGTCAATCAGCCAATGCTCTATCCATGCTAGTATCTTTCCTGTAATACCATGGGCTCTTCTCCTGCTAAGTAGCCTCATGTCTGGCACCTGGTCAGAGGCCTTTTGAAAATCCAAGTACACAACATCCACTGATTCTCCCTTGACTATCCTGCTTGTTATTTCTTCAAAGAATTCTAACAGATTTGTCAGGCAAGATTTTCCCTTAATGAAACCATGTTGACTTTGGCCTATTTTATCACGTGCCTGAAAGTACCTCGAAATGTCATGCTTAACTATTGACTCCAAATTCTTCCCATTCAATGAAGTAAGACTAACTAACTCCCTACTTTCTTGCAGAGTGGTGTTGCATTCACAATTTTTGAGTCCTCTCGAACCATTCCAGAAACTACTGATTCTTGAAAGATCATTACTACTGCCTTCACAACATTTTCAGCTACCACTTTCAGAACCCTCAGGGGTAATCCATCTGGTTCAGGTGACATATCTACCTTCAGACTTTTCACTTTAATAAGCACCTTATAAGCTATAGCAACTGCAATCAATTCCGCCCCCTGACACTGTCGAACATCTGACATACTGCTCTCTCCCACAGTGAAGGCTGATGCAAAATACTTAATCATTTTGACTGCCATTTCGTTGTCCCTCATTACTACCTCTCCACCATAATTTTCCAGTAGTCCAAATTCTATTGTCTCCTCTCTTTTACTCTTTATATACCTGAAAAATCTTTTGATATCCTCTTTGATATTATTGGATAGCTTACCTTCACGTTTCTGCTTTTTGCTCATTATGGCTTTTTTTGGTTGCCTTCTGTTGATTTTTAAAAGCTTCACAATCCACTAACTTCCCACTAATTATTGTTTATATTATCTGCTCTCTCTTTTGCTTTTATGTTGGCTTTGACTTCCCTTGTCAGCCACAGTTGTGTCATCCTCCTTTTAGAATACTTCTTCTTCTTTGAGATATATCTATCTTATGCCTTCTGAATTGCTCCCAGAAATTCCAGTTTTTGCTCTTCTACCATCATCTCTGCTGGTGTCTGCTTCTAAACACCTCTGGCCTGCTCCTCTCTCATGCCTCTGTAATTCCCTTTACTCCACTGTAGTATTGATAGATCTGACTTGAGCTTCTCCTTCTCCAATTGCACAGTGAACTCTATCATATCATGTTCACTGTCTCTTAAGAGTTCCTTTACCTTAAGTTCCCTAATCAAATCCAATTCATTACACAACACCCAAACCAGAATAGCTGATCTCCTGGTGTGCTCATCCACAAACTGCCCTAAAAAGCCTTCTCGTAGCATTCTTCAAATTCTCTCTCTTGGTATCCAAAATCAGCACCAACCTGATTTTATTTGGCTCCATCTTTTGCACTAGCCTAGAAAGTACTCAGGATACCTTCACGGAGTGGTGTCTCGGAAAAGCACTGTCCATTATTAAAAACCTCCAGTACCCAAGGCATTTCCTTTTCTCATTGTTACCATCAGGTAGGAGATACAGAAACCCAAAGCCACACACTCAGCAATTCGGGAACACCTTCTTCCCTTCTGCCATCCAATTCCTAAATGAACATTGAACCCATGAACACTACCTCATTTTTCAGTATATATTATTTCTGTTTTGGCATGATTTTTAATCTCCAATATACATCTAGAGGTGTCCCCTGCTTTTCCAACTTTTGCTTTATGAAACCTCACTGTTACGAAAGACCTACATTAATTACCCGCTTTCTCTAACAGAACGTGTTTTCACAGTTACGAAGAAAAGCAGCACGCGATAAATGGCAGTGCGTGAAAAAAAACAGCCGCTCTCCCCCGGATTCGGAATGGCATTCTCGCCGGCATTGCTTAAACACGTGCCTGTAAGCAGCCATTTGCAAGATGAGTTCTAAGGTATTGGAAAAGCCTAAGAGAGCTCGTAAGGGTGTTACACTTAGCGTAAAACTGGACATAATTAAGTGTTTTGATCGTGGTGAACGAAGTAAGGACAAAGTGAGTTTGGCTTGTGGAAGCTGACGAAGATGATGTTGAAGAGGTTTTGGCATCCCATGACCAAGAACTGATAGAAGAAGAGCTGATGCAATTGGAAGAGGAAAGGATAACAATCGAAACCGAATGAATAATGATAAAGTACGACTTTAATTTTGAAAGGATACGTCAGTTTACATATATTTGCAAGATGGTTTGAGTCCTTACAAAGAACTGTATGATAGAAAAATGCGCGAGGCTAAGCAGTCAAGCAAGCCTTCCACATCAGCCACAGCAGACAACAAACCTCGACCTTCGACATTGAGGAAGGTAGAGATAGGAGAAGATGGCCTGCCTGCCCTGATTGACGATGAGATGACACCCCAGTGTCCCACCACCCCAGCCCCCGGGCCACAGACAGATACCGATTCGTGGAGAATGCAGCGGTAGCCGGGAGGCACACAGTACATCTTTAAGAAAAAAGCCGAAATAAACATGCTAAGTAATTAGGTGCCACCCGACACGTAATTAATTAGCTTGTTTGTTTTGGTTTTTTTCTTAAAGATATGCTGGATGCATCCCGGCTACCGCTGTATCCCTGCACGCTTCGTGGATTGGTATCGGTTCGCTGCCCGGAGGGTGGGGACCACTGCACCACCCAAACTCCAACGACTCAGCCTAACACACCATCATCAGTGTGCTCGACGCTGTCTTCCCGATTCCCGTAAATGATACTACACTGTACATACATTATTTCTACTATTTATAGGCTGTGTATTTTTACGTGTTATTTGGTATGATTTGGAGAGCACTTGCGCAGCGTTTTTGCCGAGAGCGCTTGTGTGAGATTTTTGCTACGGAAAACAGTTCAGGCAATGATTGTGGAAGAGTATCTCTACTTTATATAGGCTGTGTATTTATCATATCATTCCTGCTTTTACTATATGTTACTGTTATTTTAGGTTTTATGTGTTATTTGGCATGATTTGGTAGGTTACTTTTGGGTCTGCGAACGCTCACAAAATTTTCCCATATAAATAAATGGTAATTGCTTCTTCGCTTTATGACATTCCAGCTTACGAACCATTTCATAAGAATGCCCTACCTTCGGATGGCGGGGGAAACCTGTACTGTAATTTATTTATTTATTTATTTATTTTGATTTTTTTTTTTTTTTTTTTTTTTTTTTTTTTTTTCTCTTCTTCTTTCTCTATATCATGTATTGCATTGAACTGCTGCTGCTAAGTTAACAAATTTGATGGCACATGCTGGTGATAATAAACCTGATTCTGATTCCTATCTACCTGCAATTTACAATCCCCCCATGACTATCGTAACATTGCCCTTTTCAGATGCATTTTCTACCTCCCATTGTAAGTTGTAGCCCACAGCCAGGCTACTATTTGGAGTCCTGTATATAACTCCCTTCAGGGTAATTTCATCCTTGCAGTTTCTTAACTCTACCCACAATGATTCTACATCTTCTAGTCGTATGCCACCACTTTCTGAGGATTTGTTTCTTTTTTTTTCATATTGATGTCTGGAGTATGTCCATGGGTTTTCAGACAGCTCCCCTACAATAACCTCTATGCCAAGTCCTGAAATGTGAATTCCATAAAGAGCAAGCATCAATTTTGAGTTATGTCCTCACTCCTTCCAGTGTTCAAATAGACCCTTGTAAAGTTCAGGCAGTCATTGAGTGGTCTAAACTACCTATGGTCAAAGAGATGATGTGCTTCATGAGTTTTGCAAACTTTTATCACTGCTTTATGAAAAACTTGAGTTTCATTGCAAACCCCATAATGCGTTTACCAAGAAGATCGCTGCAGAATTCCTGTGGACAAGTGAAGCAGACCAAGTATTCTCAGAAATAAAGCGATGATTTACCACTGCCCTGCTGCTGCAACACCCAGACTCATCCTGTCCCGTCCATTCATCATCGAGCTGGATGCATCAGGCAGTCATCCAGCGCTCTTCTGCGGTTAATCGGCTGCACCCCTGTGCCCATCTTTCTCATTGCTTGACTTCTGCTGAGTTTAACTCCACTGGAACCACACACTTCTGGCTGTCAAGGAGGTGCTGGAAGCATTGCAACACTGGTTGGTGTGGACAGATCACAAGAACCTCCTCTACATTTGGAAGGCCAAGGGACTCAACTCCTCTCAAGTGCGTTGGACCCTCTTCTTCATTTGGTTTAATTTTGACCTGGCTGATGCTCTCTCCCAGCAATATGACACATTTTGGGACAATGCCAACCCAAGCCCACCCTTCCTTGCTTGTACATTGGGGAGGTGAGGACCACTGAACAGTTGGATCTAGGTTCAGGTGGGGGAACTCCCAACTGGCTGTTTCGTCCTGCCATGGTGCACCACAGAGTAACATCATGGGTTACTCCTCCTATCTGGTTGGACATCCACGAATTCAATGGACCCTGGAATTGATCAGGAGACAATTTTGGTGGTCATCTTTGTTTCATGATGTCTACAACTTCATTTCTGCCTGTCCCACTTGTGCCCTGTACCCGACAGGGTACTATGTCTACTGTGTGTGTCCCATTGCCTCTGGTCCCACCTCTCGGTGAATTTCATCATTGCTCTGCCCCCGTCTAATGGGAATACTACCATTCTGATTGTTGTGATCGATTCTCCAAGAATGCCTGCTTCATTGCTCTCCCTAAGCTCCCATCGGCATGTGAGAATGCCACCCTCATGTGTTCAAGCTGCATGGCCCCCTCAGACATAGTGACTATCAAGGACCGCAGTTCACACCCCAATTTTGGGAGGTTGCCTGTTCTCTTGTGGAAGCCACAGTCAGCCATTCATCTGGTTTCCAACCCCAATCTAGTGGCCAAACAAAGACAGTGAATTAGCAATTGGAGACAACCCTATGCTGCTTTCCTGGGAGCTTCCAGTTGGTTTGGGCAGCAATTGCTTACAATAAACTTCTTCAGTCATCCACCACTGGTATGTCCCTTTTGAATGTCAGAAAGGATTCCAGCCACTGCTCTTCTCTGACCAACAGATTGACATGGGGGTTCCTGCTGCTGAACAGTTGATCCAATGCTAGAATCATGCATGGAGATGGGCCACAGCTTCTCTGCTGAGCGCTCAGAAATAACATGCCTCGCAGACTATTCAGTTCTGCTGACAGTGGAGAAAGTCTGGTTGGTGTCTAAGGATATTCCTTGAAAGTTGAACCATTTGTAATAGAGAACTATGTAATGGAGGTCTCATATTGATTGTGCTTACCATCATCAATGAAGATTCACCCAGTGTTCCATGTTTCTCAGCACTAGACGATGACTACCTCCCCCCCTTTCTCTGGTCATCATCCGCCCACTCATCCCTGCTTGGTGGATGGGTCCCTGGTCTATCCTGTGTGTTACCTCCTGGCTCCTCACTGGATATGGGGCAGGGCACAGTATCTTGTGAATTGGGAGAGGTATGGCCCAGAGGAGTGTACTTGAGTTCTGACTTATGACATATTGGACAAATCTCTCATTGGGACATCCGGCAGGCACAGGTCTCTGGCACCTCAGGAGCTGCACCTAGGGAGGGGGGACTTGTTACAACCATCCCAACTAACTGAGATCTGTTACTTAGGAAATTGAATAACCATTTGTACAGTGGTGTATTTTGACCGAGAGTAGGTGTTTGTTCACCAAGGTCTGTGGGATTATAGTGCTGAATACCGAACTGAAATCCAGAAACAACATTCTGACATAAGTGTCCTTGTTTTCTAGATGTGTCAGGGCCAGGTGCATGACAGATGCTCTGGCATCAATCGTAGAGTGGTTCTGTCTGTATGCATATTGGTAGGTGTCCACTGTGGCAGGAACGGAGATCCTGATGTGTGCCATTACCAGATATTCAAAGCACTTTAGGATGCTTTGCATCAGTGCCCCTGGGCAGTGTTCGATTTGTTCTGAAAATGTCGAGTTCATTAATCCAGGGATGATGGTAGCTGATTTGAATTATGTGAGAACAGCAGCCTGGATGAGTAAAATGTTGAAGATGTTAGTGAGCTGGTTTACACACTCCCTGAGTACTCGGCCTATGATGTCGGGCCCTGCAGCATTTTGGGAGTTTGACTCTCTGCAGAGCCCTTCTCGCGTTTGCTGGCTTTCATGGCTGATGTTATATTACATGCCTCAGACATGAGTAAAAGTTGATTAGAGTGTCGGTGAGGGAGGATTCACTGGTGCAGTCAATGCTGTTTTCCTTACATAGTCAGTTATGCCTCTAATGCCCAGCCACATATGCCAGGGATTGTTATCAGACAACTTCCCTGAATTTTGTTTTGTATTGGTGGTCTTTGCCCTCTTGATGGCTTGGATGATATTTCTCCTGGCTGCTCTGAGAGATATTCTGCCACCAAACTTGAAGGTGGTGTCATAGGCTTTTAGTAGAGAGTGCCCCTTTGCATTCAGCTAGGGTTTCAGTTTGGGCCATGATATAACCATTCTTGATGTACTGATATTGTCCACACATTTACAGATGTGGCCAGTGACAGATGAGGTGTATTCCTCAGGGTTTGTGTCTTGTCCATTTGTGGCAGTCTCCTTGAACTTCTGCCAGTAAGTCCATTTAAAAACTGACCTGCTGTATACAGTTTGCCTCATTAGTCCATAGAGTGATGGTCCTCTTGACTGGTTTTTCCATTTTCCTCAGTGATTGATATGCTAGTATTAATATTATGGAGATGAGGTCGAAGAGGCCAAGAGGAGGGCATGGGGTGGCTTTGTAAGTACTGTGTCTGTTTGCAAAAACATTGTCGAATCTATTTGTTCCCCAGTGGTCAGGGTGACATGTTGGTAGAATGTGGATAAAATGTCTTGCAGGTTAACATGACTGAAGTCCCCTGGAATTATGACAAGACTGCCTGGATGCTTGCTTTGTAAAGAGCCAATGGTATTGTAAAGCTCTCCCAGTCTGTATTTGGTATTTGTGCTCGGGGGATGTAGACAGTGGAGATCAACACAGCAGTAAACTCCTTGAGCAGGTAATGTGACTGGTATTTAATCTTAAGATGTTCCTTTGCCACAGCAACTACTAGCTACAGTTATGTTTGTGCACCGACCTTTGTTAACCTACACAATGAGTGATCTAACTTTGGATTTCCTCAACAGGAAGTTCCTATCCCTGCAGAACAGAGTCATCCCATCGAGTTGAAAGGCTGAGTCTGACACGTTGTTGTTTAGCTACGTCTAGGTGAAAACCAGAACAACATTAGCTACTGTGGCTAGAGAGAACATAAAGATGTTGTTCACAGCTCCAGAAATCACATCTCTTGCCTCTCTTAGTAACCTGAGGTATATCCCATTTGATTCTGGCAACTTATCCACCTTCAACACACACAAAATGCTGGAGGAATGCAACTGTCCATGCAGCATCTATGGAAGAGTAAACATTCAATGTTTGGGGCAGAAACCCTCAGTCAGACTAAGAAGGAGAGGGAAGGAGAGGAAAAAGTACAAGGTGGCAGGTATTAGGTGAAATTGGGAGGGGGGTGTGTGAAATAAAGAGCTTGGAAGTTGATTGGGGGAAAAGATGAAGGATTGGAGAAGGGGGAATCTGACAGGAGAAGACAGAAGACCAGGGAAGAAAGGGAAGGGGGAGGGGCACCAGAGGAAGGTGATGGGCAGGTAAGGAGATAAAGTGAGAGAGGGAAACAGGAATGGGGAATGATGAAGCACAGGAGGTAGGGAGGGCTACAATTACCAGAAGTTTGAAAAATCATTGCTCATCTCGTTGGGTTAATGGCTACCGAGACTGAATATAAGGTATTGCTCCTCCAACCTGAGTGTGGCCACATTGTGGCAGTAGAGGAGGCCATGGACTAACATATCAGAATGGGAATGGGATGTTGAATTGAAATGGGTGTCACTGAGAAACACACATCAAAGTTGCTGGTGAATGCAGCAGGCCAGACAGCATCTCTAGGAAGAGCTACAGTCGACACTTCAGTCCTGATGAAGGGTCTCGACCTGAAACGTCGACTGTACCTCTTCCTAGAGATGCTGCCTGGCCTGCTGCGTTCACCAGCAACTTTGATGTGTGTTGCTTGAATTTCTAGCATCTGCAGATTTCCTTGTGTTTGCGTCCACTGAGAGATCCCACTTTTTGTGGTGGATGGAGTGAAGATACTCAATGAAGCAATCTCCTAATCTACATCAAGTCTCAACAATATACAGGAGCACCTGTTTCCCTCTCTCACCTTATCTCATTACCTGCCCATCAGCCACCTCTGCTCTGCCATCAACCCCTCCAGTATCCCCCTGCAATCCACCTGGGCAAGCTCCTTTCTCTTGCCTCAGTGATTCCCTTTACTCCATTGTTATATTGATACATCTGACTTAAGCTTCTCCCTCTAAAATTGCAGCATGAATTCAATCATATTATGATCTCTGTGTCCTAAGGGTTCCTTTACCTTAAGCTCCCTCATAAAATCTGGATGATTACACAACATCCAATCTAAGATAGCTTTTCCCCAAGTACACTGAAGCCCAAGCTGTTCTAAAAAACCATCTCATACGCACTCAACAAATTCCTTCTCTTGTGATCCGACACCGTCTGATCTTACCAATTCCCTTGCATATTGAAGTCCCCCACTACAATTGTGACATTATTCTTATTACATACCCTTTCCAACTCCCTTTGCGATCTCAACCCCATGTCTTGGCTGCTATTTGGAGGTCTATTTAATGATCCCCTTAATGTTTTTTTTATATATATTTACTGTTTCTTAACTCCACCAGCAAAGATTTGACATTCTCTGACCCTTTGTCACCTCTTTCTGAAAATATAATTCCATCTCTTACCAACAGAGCCACACCACAGCCTATGCCTTCCTATCTGTCCTTTTGATACAAGATATATCCTTTAATATTAAGCTCCCAACTATGACCTTCTGTCAGCCATGACTCAGTGATGCCCACAATGTCATACCGACCAATCTCTAATAGTGTCACGAGCTCATCCACCTTATTCCGAGTACTATGTGCAGATACAGCACCTTCAGTGCTACATTACTTGCAACCTTGTACTTTTTTATCCTGTCCCCCAACTTTTTAGTCTGACTCCTTCCCACTACCTTTCCAGTCCTGATGAAGGCTTGAGATGTCAACTGTCTACTCTTTTCCATGGATGCTCCCTAGCCTGCTGAATTGCTCCAGCATTTTGTGTGTGTTACTTTGGATTTCCAGCTTCTCATATCTCGAACATGCACCTTAATGTTCTATAAGAGACCCCTCACTATGCATTTGCTCTAGCAAATTTGAATTACCTTCATAATTTTTACCTATTTTCTAATTAATGTTTTGAAATGGCATTTAATTTGGATTCTATTTATGATTGGGGTCCGTACTCCAGAACATCATGCCTGTCAAGCAGATATGTTTGTTCTTTTCAGAATCATCTAGCTTCTTTGGGGGGTTTCTTTTTAAGTGTTCTCAAGGGATTTCAATTCACACAGTGGATTTATGTCTAAGAAAAGCAACATATGCCATGACTTTAATAATTCATCCATTTGTGTGATATTTATGTGAAATATGCAGAAAATGGTGAGTGATAATGTGTAAGCCAATTCCACTTCTTGCACATGCATGTTGGACATTCACCTCTGAGAATTCAGACAACCTACAGATTGTGTGAATAGAACTCTTTTTCCCCTTGAGGTTTGCAAATTTGATCTGTTGTCACATCTAGTGCCACCTTTGTATGCAATTTATAGCATTTGTGGAAAAGAGTTAGGCAGTAAACTTCCATAGTTCCCTTTCTCTGTTGCCTTAATGTTATTTAAAAGTTGATAACGCTAACAAATATCTATTTATTTTGAGGTATTTGGCCCATTGGGTCACCGACAGCTCCTATCAGAGCAATCACATGAAACCCAGTTTCCCTTCTCTTTATTTATATGTTTCCCTCTGAATTGTTCTCTCTCACATTCTAAACAACTCCTTTTTGCCACTTACCTACATTAAAGGGATAATGATCAGCATACAATTCCATCCCTGACAGACATTAGGCTGGTACTGGAGAGGCTAAGCACTGAGTTAAACCATCATGAGGCAGTGTTCCCCAATGTGTTTCCTACCATTGAGGTGGATTTCAACCAGACCAGTTTAAAGAAGCATTGGAAAAACTTTCACCAGTATGTCACCTGTGGAACCAAAGGAGCCTGCAAACTCAATCACCACCATCTAGAAAGCCACCAGGGTCATTCCATGCCACGAACTTTGCCAAACCCAATCACCTGGCTGTATTTCTACTTGCAGCATACAGGAAGAGATGGCAGACCACAGCACTAGTGGTGGGGACCACAAAGGAGTGGATGAAGGAGTCAGATGAGCATTTAAGGAACTCCTATGAATCAGTAGACCGGACCGTATCCAAGGATTCAGATCTAAGTGAATATGCCATTGCCATCACTGACTTCATCTAGACCTACATGACTATGTGTGTGCCTTCAAGAACATACTGAGATTTTCCACACCAGAAGCCCTAGGGAATCAGAAGAATTACAGTCAGCTGAGGGCTAGATCTGCTGTGGTCAAGCCCTGCAATCCAGACCACACTCAGGTTGGAGGGGCAACACATTATATTCCATCTGGGTAACCATCAACCTGATGAGATGAACAATGATTTCTCAAACTTCCGGTAACTGTAGCCCTCCCCACCTCCTGTACATGTGAAAAGGCAATTCCAAGAGAAGTTTGAAATCCAAGAGGCCGCATGACAGCTGTGACAGGGCTTGCATGCTATTACTTCTTATAAGGCTAAACCTAACAGCATAAATGGCATGATGCTTCACTCCACAATTAGCTTAACGCCCTTCATGTAACTGGCTGAAATGGAGAATAACACTATGCTTGTGCAAGTTCCCACAGCATCTGGTGACCCTGTGATCTCTATCTTGGAGGCCAATGTGAGAACATTGTTCAAGATGACCTGGATGAATGCATTTTGTTTGGCTGTGTTCATGGGTATTCATGTATGGTCCAATGACAATCAAACTTGAACTTGAAATTGTACTACCATCCGGGAGTAGGTAATTGAAATTGGTTTATTATTGTCACAAGCACAGAGGTAAAGCTTTTCCTGCATGCTGTTCATACAGATAAAATCATTGCACAGTGCATGAGGTAGTTGAACGTAAAGCATTACAGAATAAGAATGAAGTTTAACTGCTACAGGAAAAGTGTAATCAATGAGATGCCAGATCATAACATGGTAGATTGTGAGGTCAAGTTTCCATCTTATCATTAGTCTTATAACACTGGAGTAAAAGCCGTCCTTTGCCCAGTGTTACAGGTTTTCAGGTTTTTGTATCTGCTGCTTGATAGGAGAGGGGAAAAAAAGGAATGTCTGGGATGGATGGTCTTTGATTATGCAGGCCACTTTGCTGAGACAGTGAGAATTATAGACAATATCCCTGGAGAGAACATTGGTTTCAGGATGAGCTGAGCTGTGCCTGCACTTCGTTTCAGTTTCTCGCGGGCAGAGCAGTTGCCATACTAAACTGATGCATCCAGCTATGATGTTTTCTCTGATGCATTAATTAAAATTGTTTAGTGTTGATAGAGACATACCAAATTTCTTTAGCCTCAAGGAAAAAGAGACTTTGATCAGCACCACACATCAAAGTTGCTGGTGAACGCAGCATCTCTAGGAAGAGATACAGTTGACGTTTCAGGCCGAGACCCTTCGTCAGTCCTGACGAAGGGTCTTGGCCTGAAACGTCGACTATACCTCTTCCTAGAGATGCTGCCTGGCCTGCTGCGTTCACCAGCAACTTTTATGTGTGTTGCTTGAATTTCCAGCATCTGCAGAATTCCTGTTCTTTGATCAGCACACTTGGTCATGGCATTTATATATTTAGACCAGGGCAGACTACTGGTGATGCTTACTCCTAAGAAATTGAAGCTCTCAACCTCAGGAGCCTGAAGACCTATAATCAATGTTTTAGGAATGACCTCTTCTGCTCTGCTGTCAGATTCTGAATAGTCCATGAAATCAAGTTGCTTTTCCTCTTTTGCAATGTGTTTGTAACTTGTATAATGGCGACATCCGTTAGTCTCGCGAGACCATGGGTCTGGGCCTGGAAAGTCTTGCTTCAGTCTGCATTAGAGCAGCGTCTGTTGTGGCTGTAGAGTCCCACATGGGAGTGACAGTCTCGGCTGCATCAACTGCACTTGAAGGCACTGTCCTCCAGTGTTGTCTTGGTGCTGTTTTACCAACGAGTGTGCTTTTCTTCAGCAGCCAGCCTCAGCTTCTCTTCTCCTCTTCTTAGACCTCTGCGTAGTTCCAGCCTCCAGTGAGAGTGATCGCTTGCGATGTCCTCCCACCTCTTGACATTCATTTTCAGTGACTTCATGTCTCTCTTGCAAACATCTTTGAAACGAAGATGGGGCCACCCTTGTGCTCTCTTGCTGGAGGCCAATTCCCTGTACAGCAGGTGTTTCGGGATCCTCCCGTCTGACATGCGGCGCACGTGGCCCAGCCATTGGAGACGGCGTTGTTGGAGCAGGGTGAAGAGGCTGGGTATCTGGGCGCGGGCCAGGACCTCACTGTTGGTGACTCGGTCAGTCCACGTGATGTCCAGGATGCGTCTCAGGCTGCGAAGGTGGAAGGCGTTGAGACGTCGCTCTTGTCTGTAGTAAAGGCTCCAGGTCTCACTGCCGTAAAGCAGTGTGCTGAGGGCGCAGGCCCTGTAGACTGCAACCTTGGTGTGCGTCGTCAGCTTTCTGTTCTCCCAGACTCTCTTTGTCAGCCTGGTGAACGTTGAGGCTGCTCGTCCGAACTGTCTATTGATCTCAGGGTCTAGGGAGAGGCTGTCAGTGATGGTGGAGCCAAGATATGTAAACTCGTGAACTACCTCCAGCTCGTAGTTGTTAATGGTAATGGCAGGGCGGTGCTCAATGTCTTGGCCCAACACGTTGGTTTTCTTCAGGCTGATGGTCAAGCTGAAATCCTGGCAGACTCTTGAGAAGCTGTCCATGAGGCGTTGCAGTTGCTCTTCAGAGTGTGTTGCCAGTGCCGCGTCATCTGCAGACAACATGTCCCTGATGAGTACTTCACGAACCTTGGGTTTTGCCCTCAGCCGGGATAGACTGAACAGCCTCCCGTCCGATCTGGTGTGGAGGTAGACACCATCAGTTGATGTTCCAAAGGCGTGCTTCAGCATGACTGCGAAGAAGATGCCAAACAGGGTGGGGGCAAGCACACAGCCCTGCTTCACACCGCTGTGGATGTTGAAGGCCTCCGAAGAAGAGCCGTCGAACTGAACGACGCCCTTAATGTCTGTGTGGAATGACTGAACTATCCTGAGGAGCCTCAGGGGACACCAATCCTGGCGAGGATTTTGAACAGGCCGTCTCTGCTCACAAGGTCGAAGGCCTTCGTAAGGTCAATGAAAGCGACGCAGAGTGGTTGTCTTTGCTCTCTGCATTTCTCTTGTAGCTGTCGAAGGGAGAAGATCATGTCCATTGTGGAGCATTCTGACCTGAAACCACACTGAGACTCGGGATATACCCTTTCAGCTATCTTCTGCAGTCTGTTCAGGACCACGTGGGCGAAGACCTTCCCAACGATGCTCAGCAAGGAGATTCCCCTGTAGCTGTTACAGTCGCTTCTGTCCCCTTTGTTCTTATATATGGTGACAATGTTGCAGTCTCTCATGTCTTGCGGCACTGCTCCCTTTGTCCAGCACTGGCACAGTAGTTCATGCCGGTGGTTTAGCAGGACGCCCTTTGCGCATTTGATGGCCTCTGGTGGAATGCCATCCAATCCTGGTGCCTTCCTGGGCAGGCTGTCGATGGCTTTACTCAGCTCTTCGGCAGTTGGCAATGCATCAAGTTCCTCCATGACAGGCAGGCATTCCACGGCATCTAGCGCACTGTCCAAGATGCTGTTTTCTCTGGAGAAGAGTTCACAGTAATGCTCCACACATCTCTCCATCTGCTTGCCTTTGTCATTGATAGTCTCACCTGTTATGGTTTTCAATGATGCTGTCTTGCTCTGGGTTGGCCCGATGGTTTTCTTGATCCCCTCGTACACTCCACGGATGTTGCCTGTGTCAAATGATGACTGAATGCTTTCGCATAGTTGTAGCCAGTAGTCATTTGCACAGTGTCTGTCTGTTTCCTGGGCCTTGCTTCTTGCTGTCCTTAGTGCTTGCAGTGTTGCCTGGGTGGGGTGGCGTTTGTGCTCAAGTAGTGCAACATGCTTCACCTCGATGACAGGGTGAGCTTACTTGAGCTCGCTTCAAACCAGTCCTGTGTCTTGCCCCGTTTCTTCCCAAAGGCCTTGAGTGCAGTGCTGTGGATAGTGTCCCTGACAGAATCCCATCTCTGCTGAGCATCTCTATCTGGTGGGTCTGCAAGGAGAGCATCCTCCAGTGACTTGATGAACTCTGCAGCTTTGTCTGGCTGTTGTGTCTTACTGGCATCAATGCGCTGCTTGCCTTGAAGCTTGGTGCAGTGCACCTTCTTCAGCTGAAGTCTGATCTTGTTACAAACCAGAGAGTGATCCGTGTCGCAGTCGGCACTCTGAAAGGAGCGAGTCATGAGCACGTTTCACAGGTGACGGCGTCTTGTGATTATCAGGTCTAACTGATGCCAGTGTTTGGAGCAGGGATGCTGCCAAGACACTTTGTGCTGAGCTTTGGCCTGGAAGTAGGTGTTGGTGACACACAATTCGTGGAGCATGCAAAGCTTGAGCAGTCGTTGCCCGTTGTCATTCATGCTGCCAATCCCATACCACCCCAGGCAGCTTGGCCAGGAGTCGTGGTTGGCACCCACTTTGGCATTGAAGTCGCCAAGTAGCAGCAACTGTTCCTGATTTGGGATCTCCTGTATCATCATGGAGAGCTGGTCGTAGAACTTGTCCTTTGTGTCTTGTGTCGAGTAGAGGGTTGGGGCATAGACGCTGACAAGGTTGACAGGCCCGTCAGATGTGTGGAGTTGAAGTGAGAAAATCCGCTCTGCCCCTTTCTCGCTAGGCTCTACCATCTTCAGCAGCGAGTGCTTCACGGCAAAGCCGACACCATGCTCTCTGGTCTCGTCTGAGCCCTTCCCCTACCAGAAGAAGGTATAGTCTCTTTCATGTAGGGTTCCCGATTCTGCGAGACGTGTCTCTTGCAGCGTTGTGATGTCCACTTGGAGTCTCGACAGTTCATTGTTAATCACTGCTGTCTTGCGTGTGTCGCTGATCTCCCGAAGGTCATCTGATATACCAGTTGTCATGGTCCGTATATTCCAGCATCCTAGTTTGAGTGCTGGCTTCTTTCTTTGTCTTCTAGTTGTGCTTGGTGCAGCATTTACAGTCCGCAGTTCGGGCTACTTGTATCCCTGAGCCCCACGCACCCAGTGGAGCGGGCGGACTGTGGCGGGACAGCACCTAATTGGCTGGGGGCTGCCCAGCTTGAGGTGGGCGGTAGCTGTCCAGTGAGACATGATGGTCTCACCCTCCATCGATAGCAACCCCTGGCGCCTTGCTCTACGCCAGTCGAGCACAGGCTTATAACCGGTAGACTGCTGCTTTCCGTATTGTGCCGTCGCGGTGAGACGACGCTGGAGTGTCCTCTCCAGGGCGCAGGCCTGGGCAAGGTTGTATGGAAGACCGGCAGTTGCCCATGCTGCAAGTCTCCCCTTTCCACGACACCGATGTTGTTCAAGGGCCGATACAGCTTGGCACCACTTTCGTCGCAGGAGTTGCCAGAACGAGGTTGAAGGCAACGTTCAGACTGCCTTAGGGACTCCAGCTGTGGATTTGTCCTTAGGGTTTATTCCTGAAGCCTTTCCCATCAGTGGGTATGGCCGCAAGTCAGTGGAGGTTTGAAATCAGAGCTTCCCTATCTTAGATGAACTGCTTTCCCATGCTGACGAGCTCCATCTAGCCAAAGCACTAGTTTTAAGGCATCAGGACCCGCCTTCGCCCCTTCTCCTGTCAGTAGAAACAGTTCCGCCGGGCTTAGAGGCTAAGCCACACGAGAAGGCCAAGAGTTGGACTTAGTTGTCAGACGCTATTTGAGGTGCATGCCATGAGGAGCACTTTTAGGTAGTGGGAGCTTGTCCCCACTACCACCCCTCGGCTTGACAACCCTGCAGTATCCTTTTTATAACCATATAACCATATAACAATTACAGCACGGAAACAGGCTATTTCAGCCCTTCTAGTCCATGCCGAACTCTTACTCTCACCTAGTCCCACCGACCTGCACTCAGCCCATAACTCTCCATTCCTATCCTGTCCATATAGCTGTCCAATTTAACTTTAAATGGCAACATCGAACCTGCCTCAACCACTTCTGCTGGAAGCTCGTTCCACACAGCTACCACTCTCTGAGTAAAGAAGTTCCCCCTCATGTTACCCCTGAACTTTTGTCCTTTAACTCTCAACTCATGTCCTCTTGTTTGAATCTCCCCCACTCTCAATGGAAAAAGCCTGTCCATGTCAACTCTATCTATCCCCCTCATAATTTTCAATACCTCTATTTTATCTTGCACATTACTGTCACAAAGCAATGCATTTTATGACAAATGTCTGAGATTATAAACTTGATTCTGATTCTTTAAGAAATGAAAGAAACCCACATAGTTAAAGGGTGAGTGTACTAATTCCATGCAAATGACCCCCACGGTCAGTATTGAACTCAGAACACTGGAGCAGTGGTCACAGCCCTAATTTCTATCTTTCAGTTGGTCACAAAGACCTACTGGCAACTTGGCAGAACCCCAAACATTCAAAGCAGGTGTTACTTTCATAAGATCATGCTTTCTTAATCACATAGAACAAATCAGGCAATTGAGTGAGACTGTATATCTTCCTGCTGCAAAATGCCTACACTGAGCCAATTCTGTCATTAGCCAACTCCATCTGTTATGTGTCAACTGCCTATTTTGTGTAATTGTGTAGATCCAATAAAACACACTAATTTGCAGCCATGTCAGGGTATTCACTATTGAGATAGGATCAACATTGTACAGTGGTGACAAGGGTAGGATTGAGAATAAGAATTCTTGCGTGTTTTTCACATTTCCAAGAGTCAATATACATTGTCAATTGACACACTGGTGAGAGAGAGTGTGTTGAGACAACAAGCTGCAAGTTGAGACATCTGGAGTCTCAGAAAATAAAGAGGGAGTATTTCAAATACTGCTGGTATAAAAACTGTAAAACATCACTCCGTTGGAGAGGAGTCACGCTTTGCTTAAAGGTTAATCTGGAGGCTGAAGAGAACCAGTTTCCAAGAAGAGAACGAAGCTCTTTTTTCAGAGGCATGTAGATGCCTAAGCAGGGATTCTTTCTCATGGAATGTGTGATGAATTTAGTTTAAAATCCTTTCTGAAATGGGAACACCAAGCTGAGACAAATGTATGAATGCCTGCTTGATAAACCTGCAGACAGCATTCAGCAATGAAGATTTAAATAGAAGAAAGTACGTAGGTATTGTGGGCCTTTGTGTGTGTGGCTACACTAAAGTATTTCAATGACTAAAGAGGGGCAGTAGAATAAACTGTGTAATTGAGCAGGAATTTGACTGATTTCATTAAGATTGGATGGCTCATGAGTAAATGCATAGCTTTTGAGACAAAAAGGTCTGTTACAGTAAGAAAAGTGCCGACCAGCCAGAGCAATTGAATATACATTTCAAGATACAGTGAGATAAATAGCCCAGAAACACCACCGCCTCCCCCAAGGCAGGTCATGCCAAGTGCATGGAAGAAGTCCAGCAGTGGGCAGCTGTGGACTCTTGTCTCAGAATTCAAGCAGATTAACCTTAGCCAATGCTGGAATAGCACAAGTGGTATTTTCTTCCTTCCTGTTCTACCTTCCCTGTACAGTAAATCAACTGAACCAATGTAGTGTACCTGCTCACTTAGACTGAGGCTATCAAGCAAGTAACAGAAATAGATAGACAGTGACAAAGATGAAGTTGGTAACTGATCACATATACCTAAGAGATCATTATCACCACCACAATCTGCCCTTCAGTCTTATTTTAATCTAGATCAAAAAGAAAAATACAATATGAAGAGCGTGTGAGTAAAAATAAGCACAATACAGTTTGTGTGAAAGAATGACTGGACATTTGCCCAAGAAATACTTGCTTGAATGCATATATTTAAAGGGAAGCAACTGTTTGTGTACTGTAATAGTCACTCTTCTGTGTAAAGTTGTTAATCCTCTGTAGTCTTGTCTTTGTTGTTGGAAATATTCAGTTGTGTAAACGTAGATTACTTTGAGATACTTAAATCAAGATTTAGTTTGAAATAAATTTAAGCTGTGTGTTTTTTGCATGTGCTTGAGTATTTGTTTTACAGACATACGACATACCCTAAAAGCTTAAATTCTATGGTATATTGCAGTGTCTGTTTTTTAAATAATTTATATTGCAGCTAGGTGGTTGTTATTGTTTAGAGCAAAATTTTGATAATTAAATTATTTTCTCCAGTATACTCAGTTTTATTTTCTAGTTTTCTGAAATAAACAATAGACATCTGGGGAGAGAAGAAAATAATATAACTTGTTTAGTGTTGTTATTGTAACAGCCAGTAGTAACAGCATAGCCAGAGGTCTTCAGAACTAAAGAATCAACAGCAGATATTAAATATAACAGTGTGATGATGATTTGAAATCAAGATGTTTCCTTACAGACACTTAGGTTCAATCTATTCAATGCTGAATGTTATTTTTCTTAAAAAATACATAACAAATTTGATTAAGTCTAAGGGTATGATCAGAACTTCACTGGAAAAAAGAAATATTATCTGTGGATTCGCTGTACATCACAGAATGGAATTTTAATTAGGGAAGTAAAACTGATAAAACCTGCTAGCAACTGGGACCTAGTGCCAACTTGTGATCATTATTTTAAAGAAGATAAGGAAATATTGTATGCTAAAGTGCTTCCAGAGTTCATTACAACATGAAAGAGTAATTATAATCATCCATCCTCAATGACAGAGAAAATACACGATTAAAAAATAAGGTTCCAAATTGCTTTTAATTTGAGCTAAATTACCTAGTGTATATCACCAAAGGAAAACAATGTAATCCTAAGTGAGTAAAGGAGTAGGAAAGATATACTTTATTTACTGGAACAGCAGCCAGAGTTTTGGGCCCTTGATCTGGAGACATAAATTTATATTCAAGTATTTAATACAGATCTGGAATTTAATAAAGAGAATAGAGTCAGCAACCTAAAATTATGGTAAAACCCATCTGATTCACTTTTTCCCTTCAGAACCGAGGCAAGGCAGAGTTAAGGCAGTGGGGCTGGGCCCAGGCCCAAGTGCAAGGTAAGACACAATGTTTTAATCGCCTGCCCAAATTGGAAAGGTTGGGTATGGGTCGAATTGAGGCAGTGGAGCCCAGGCCCAAGTGCAAGGTAAGACACGATGTTTTAATCGCCTGCCCAAATTGGAAAGGTCGGGTATGACTCGAATTGAGGCAGTGGAGCCCAGGCCCAAAAGCAAGGATCGATCCAAGGTTTGGTCAATTTTATATGCCAGACGAGAATGAAAAGGTCAGGATATTGGGGCTGGAGGGAAGGGACGGACTAGTGTTCAGCTCACTGTTCTATGAGGTCTACTCGTCTGCATTGAACTGAGGCTGTAGTGATGAATGGCTTCATGGCTGTGGACTCATTTTCATGAATTTCAGTTCTAACTGTAATTTTCTTACTTTTATTTGTTTGTACAATTTGTTTTTTTATGCACATTGGAAATTTGACGGTCTTCCATTTTAAATAGTTCCTTTAGACTTGTTTGACTGTAAGGAGACAAATCTCAAGATTGTATAGAGTATACATACTTTGATAATAAATGTACTTTGAACTTTAAAAGAAATTTTACATCTTTGTACACTTTGTCTTCAATGGGATTCCAGACCAACTAAGATATTTAACCCTTAATGGACACCTCATTTCTGAGGCATAAAAGCCAGCATTAGTAGTAGTAGCATCTTCATCGAGTGAATGAAGAACTAATTATCTATTATACGTAATTCTACTCTGATGTTTTCCAGTGCTCTGCTTCGCTAGGAATCAAACTATTATGCAGCCGTGATTAGATATGGTATATGCAGGGCTGAAAGTTTACAGATTTAATGCCTACAACTATTGGCCACAACTTTTTGTATTTTTTTAGTAAATTTATTTTAAATAATTGAAAATATAAACTAAGATGTTGGTTTAGGCTTCCTGTGGTGTCCTGCTAATGCAGAAATCCTTGAGCATTGGAGTGAATACAATGGACTCCTTTCCAAAGATACCCAAATGCAAACATTACCTCAGAACAGGACAAACAATTTGGATGGCGGAACTATGCCCCTCCTCACCAACCGTATCCTCCTCTATACCCCTGAAAACCCTGCGGAGGTTCAGAAGCAGCCCTCAAACAATAAACATGGGCCTGCCAAACTTCCCATTTCAACCTCAGCTTTCTCCAATGCAATGATAGCCTTGGTCTGCGCCACAAATAAACAGCATGCAAGGTATCAAATGTTAAAGGCCATCATCACCATTTAGGTATCACACCTGAGACAAATAAAAAGACTTGAAGTAAGATGTGAGCTAAGATTATACAATCAGAACTCATAGCTTTTGAAGTGACAGGTCTTGATCAAATAGAAAGCAAGTAACAATTAGCAGGTAGCAAGAAGAACAAAAACGAGCACTGAAAACTTATATTTAATTATGAGCTGGGAACCAACAATAAATCACCAATAATGCACTTACCACCATGCTTAAAATATTTCCTGAAAGTTCTTTCAACTGCCACCATAATTTGTTAGAGAGACTTACCTACAAATAACAATAGAAATAAATTTTTCATATAATGGTGTCATATTTACCAAAATTGAAAATGTCAAAATACATTAAAAATAGCATCTCTGAAAAATGTCCATGCTCATTCAAGTAATCTTTAAAATTGCTTTGAGTGAAATCATTCAATCCCCTGTCCCTCCTTTTCTTTCACAGTAGACTCCTAGAGGAATAAATTTGTGGGATTTTTCACCCAGTATCTTCAACACTTTCTCTCAGGCACAGCCTCTGCACCACCCCTCTCCACGAATGTACAAGTTGTTACATTGAATTCAATTGTCACACAGGAGTTATTGAACTAAGAGTTTTCACCTATTAATAGATACTTTTCCAATGTGAGAGAGAGGATCCAGTTAACAAACAGGATGCAGCCTTGTTATTTGATAGATCCTTAATCAGATTAATTGTATATGAATGCTGGTGAACTAGCAGCAATCTTAACTGCACTATGTGTTCATCTCTCCACGGGTATGTATTGCACTCGTTCATTATCAGTGAAATAATAGAAGTATCTTTAGCCTCCCTTTGGACTTGGAGACTGAGTAGCAGGAAGAGCAACAAAGATGTCAGCCAATGCCTGCAGATATTTCAGAATCAGAATCAGAATCAGGTTTATTATCATCAGCATGTGACGTGAAATTTGTTAACTTAGCAGCAGCAGCTCAATGCAATACATAATCTAGCAGAGAAAATAATAATAATAATAAATACAATTTTAAAAAATAATAATAAATAAACAAGTAAATCAATTGCTTATATTTGAGATTTTTGGATCATTGGGATCTCTTCTGGGGAAGGTGGGACCTGTACAGATTGGATGGGTTGCACCTGAACTCGAGGGGGAGCAACATCCTCGCAGGTTGGTTTGCTAGCATGGTTCGGGAGGGGTTAAACTGATTTGCAAGGGGGATGGGACCCGGAGCGATAGAGCAGTGAAAGAAGTGCATGGAGTAAAGCCAGATCTAACATATAGAGAGGCTTTGAGGAAAGAGAAACAGAATAAAGGGTGTAAAGATAGTAAGGTAGAAGGGCAAAATATGGTTATATGGTTATATGGCTAAAATGATTGTAGTTCAATGTAAGAAGCATCAGGAACAAAGGTGATGAACTGAGAGCTTGGATACATACATGGAATTATGATGTAATGGCCATTACAGAGACTTGGCTGGCACCAGGGCAGGAATGGATTCTCAATATTCCTGGATTTCAGTGCTTTAAAGAGGATAGAGAGGGGGGAAAAGGGGAGGAGGGGTGGCATTACTAGTCAGGGATACTATTACAGCTACAGAAAGGGCGGGTAATGTAGCAGAATCCTCTTTTGAGTCAGTATGGGTGGAAGTCGGGAACAGGAAGGGAGCAATTACTCTATTGGGAGTATTCTATAGGCGCCCTGGTAACAACAGAGATACCGAGGAGCAAGTTGGGAGGCAGATTTTGGAAAGGTGAAAAATAATAGGGTTGTTATCATGGGTGACTTTAACTTCCCTAATATTGATTTGCACCTGATTAGTTCCAAGGGTTTAGACGGGGCAGAGTTTGTAAAGTGTGTCCAGGATGGATTCCTGTCACAGTATGTTGACAGGCCGACTAGGGGGAATGCCATACTAGATCTAGTATTAGGTAACGAACCAGGTCAGGTCACAGATGTTTCAGTGGGTGAGCATCTGGGGGACAATGACCACCGCTCCCTGGCCTTTAGCATTATCATGGAAAAGGATAGAATCAGAGAGAACAGGAAAATTTTTAATTGGGGAAGGGCAGATTATGAGGCTATAAGGCTAAAACTTGCAGGTGTGAATTGATGTTTTTGCAGGAAAATGTACTATAGACATGTGGTCAATGCTTAGGGATCCCTTGCAGGATGTTAGGGATAAATTTGTCCCGGTGAGGAAGATAAAAAATGGTAGGGTGAAGGAACCATGGGTAACAAGTGAAGTGGAAAATCTAGTCAGGTGGAAAAAGGCAGCATACATGAGGTTGAGGAAGCAAGGATCAGATGGGTCTATTGAGGAATATACGGTAGAAAGAAAGGAGCTTAAGAAGGGGTTGAGGAGAGCAAGAAGGGGGCATGAGAAGGCCTTGGCGAGTAGGGTAAAGGAAAATCCCAAGGTATTCTTCAATTATGTGCAGAAAAAAGGATGACAGGAGTGAAGGTAGGACCGATTAGAGATAAAGTTGGGAATATGTGCCTGGAGACTGTGGAAGTGAGCGAGGTCCTCAACGAATACTTCTCTTCGGTATTCACCAATGAGAGGGAACTTGATGACGGTGAAGACAATATGAGTGAGTTTGATGTTCTAGAGCATGTTGATATTAAGGGAGAGGAGGTGTTGGAGTTGTTAAACTACATTAGGACGGATAAGTCCCCGGGTCCTGACGGAATATTACCCAGCCTGCTCCACGAGGCGAGCGAAGAGATTGCTGACCAGTGAACCTTACGTCTGTGGTGGGAAAGCTGTTGGAAAAGATTCTTAGAGATAGGATCTATGGGCATTTAGAGAATCATGGTCTGATCAGAAACAGTCAGCATGGCTTTGTGAAGGGCAGAAAGTGTCTAACAAGTCTGATAGAGTTCTTTGAGGAGGTGACCAGGCATATAGATGAGGGTAGTGACGAGGATGTGATCTACATGGATTTTAGTAAGGCATTTGACAAGGTTCCACATGGTACACTTATTCAGAAAGTCAGAGGGCATGGGATCCAAGGAAGTTTAGCCAGGTCGATTCAGAACTGGGTTGCCTGCAGAAGACAGAGGGTCATGGTGGAGGGAGTACATTTGGATTGGAGGGTTGTGACTAGTGGTGTCCCACAAGGATCGGTTCTTGGACCTCTACTTTTTGTGATTTTTGTTAACGACCTGGATATGGGGATAGAAGGGTGGGTTGGCAAGTTTGCAGATGACACAAAGGCTGGTGGTGTTGTAGATAGTGTAGAGGATTGTCAAATATTGCAGAGAGACATTGATAGGATGCAGAAGTGGGCTGAGAAGTAGCAGATGGAGTTCAACCTGGAGAAGTTTGAGTGGTACACTTTGGATGGACAAACTCCAAGGCAGAGTACAAAGTAAATGGCAGGATACTTGGCAGTGTGGTGGAGCAGAGGGATCTAGAGGTACATGTCCACAAATCCCTGAAAGTTGCCTTACAAGTAGATAGGTTAGTTAAGAAAGCTCATGGTGTGTTAGCTTTCATAAGTTGAGGGATAGTGTTTAAGAGTTGTGAGGTAATGATGCAGCTCTATAAAACTCTGGTTAGGCCACACTTGGAGTACTGTGTCCAGTTCTGGTCATCTCACTATAGAAAGGATGTGGAAGCATAGGAAAGGGTACAGAGGAGATTTACCAGGATGCTGCCTGGTTTAGAGAGTATGCATTATGATCAGAGATTAAGGGAGCTAGGGCTTTACTCCTTGGAGAGAAGCAGGATGAGAGGAGACATGATAGAGGTGTACAAGATATCAAGAGGAATAGATAGAGTGGATAGCCAGCGCCTCATCCCCAGGACACTATAATACAATGCAAGAGGACATGGCTTTAAGGTAAAGGGTGGGAAGTTCAAGGGGGATATTAGAGGAAGGTTTTTTACTCAGAGAGTGGTTGGTGCGTGGAATGCACTGCCTGAGTCAGTGGTGGAGACAGATACACTCGTGAAATTTAAGAGGCTACTAGACAGGTATATGGAGGAATTTAAGGTGGGGCCTTAAATGGGAGGCAGGGTTTGAGGGTCGGTACAACATTGTGGGCCGAAGGGCCTGTACTGTGCTGTACTATTCTATGTTCTATGTTCTGTGTTCTATGAATAGATTTTTTCAAATGTGCAAAACAGAAATACTGTATATTTAAAAAAAAAACTGAGGTAGTATCCAAAGATTCAATGTCTACTTAGGTACTGGATGGCAGAGGGGAAGAAGCTGTTCCTGAATCGCTAAGTGTGTGCCTTCAGTCTTCTGTATCTCCTACTTGATGGTAACAGTGAGAAAAGGGCAAGCCCTGGGTGCTGAAGGTCCTTAATAATGGACGCTGCCTTTCTGAGACACCGCTCCCTGAAGATGTCCTGGGTGCTTTGTAGGCTAGTACCGAAGATGGAGCTGACTAGATTTACAACCATCTGCAGTTTCTTTCGGTTCTGTGTAGTCACCCCTGCATACCAGACAGTGATGCAGCCTGTCAGAATGCTCTCCATGGTACAACTATAGAAATTTTTGAGTGTATTTGTTGACATGCCAAATCTCTTCCAACTTCTAATAAAGTATAGCTGCTGTCTTGCCTTCTTTATAACTACATTGATATTTTGGGACCAGATATTTGGAGAAGAGACAAACGCATGAGGGGCAACACAAGGCCTTGCACTTTGTAAAAATAAATTACCTCCTTAACATAAACAGTGCATTAGTGTGTCTGACAACTGAGGTATCACGTACACCTCTCCTTAGTTATAGTACATAATGTCAGCTACACTACTCATCAGTATCACCTCCAGCTCTCCAACAAAATCCACGCCTGTGATTAAATAAGTGAATATGGCTTTGGCTTAATTGCCTTCAGGGTTACTCTTTTTTCTTCTGAAGTATTTTGCTCTGTAATTTGTATTTGTATATTAAAGCACTCACAGAACCTTGAGTGCCATTAACTGACTGTAGATCAGCAAAGACATGAAAAGTAAGGTTGCTGGATTTGCTGAGACAACGATAGCTTGGAGCTGTGAAACTGTGAAGAAGACAAGGGGTCCCTGAACATGGATTTTGCCTTCCAGTGACAGCATTTCATGTAAATGTTCTCAATGGAGGGGAGGGCTTTACCCGTGATAGACTGGGCCATATCCACTAATTTTTGTAGGACTATCTGTTCAAAGGCATTGTTGTTTCCATACCAGGCTGTGTGCAGCCAGTCGACATACTCTCCACTACACATCTATAGAAGTTTGTCAAATTTTTAGATGTTATTCTGAATCTCCACAATCTCCTAAGGAAGTAAAGGCACTTGCCATGCTTTTTCCATAACTGCAAGTGGGGAAATCAAGTATCCAATTGCACAAGGAGGTATTGAGGCTCAGTGAACACACCAGCCAGTTAATCAGCAGAGATCTTTAGTACTTGGCCAGGCACCCCATCTAGGCTGGATGCTTTTCATGGGTTTATCCTCCTAAAGGATGCTCGCACATTGGCCTCAGAGAATGAAATCACAGGATGATTGGGGGATGTGGGAATTTGTGATGGTTCCTCCATATTTTAATGGTCATTGCAACATTGAAGGCATTGAGCATCTGGAAGTACAGCCCTGCTGTCACCTATGCCACTTGATTTAACTTTATACGAGGTGATAGTTTGAAAGCTCTGCCACAACTGTCGAGCATCCTTCGTTGATTCACAATTTGGTCCAGAATTGCCACTTTACCCATGGGATGTTTTTCTGGAGATCATACCTGAACCTTTTGTAATATTCTTCATCACCAGCCTTGATTGCCTTTGATCTGGTTGTCAGCTGATGGGGGATCTCATTGTTCATCCAAGGCTTCTGACTGGGGAAGACTCTGAATGATTTTGTGGAGACACACTTGTTTACAACTGTTTTAATAATGTCCATTACAACTATGGTGTATTCATTCATATCAATTTCATTTTTTTGCTCAATATGGCTCCATATCCATCCTACCCACCAAGTCTTATTTCATTCATCCAAACTCTCCCAAATATACATGCTTGATAATAAGATTTCAAAACCTTTAGCTGTTGCCAAGCATTTCTCTCTCTCCCCCATCCCTGTTCAAAGGGGTGGACAGCAAATTTATTAATGTCACATAACCTTCACAACCTGAACACTGGATTTGTTGCTAACTCCCTCCCAATATTTCTCACATAGAATCCAAATTCTAAGCTCCTCTTCTGATGCAAACTCATCATTACGAAAGACGGTCAGTGAAATAAAATAAAATCTTTTCTCCTTGTCATTGTGGCTATCCCTCGAGGTTGAGGATGATGGTCTTCGTTCCGAAGAAGTGGCCCACAGAGTGAAGATGCCAGTGTGTATATTTGTTTAACATGTACTTGATGTTGCACTCCAAGAAGCACACGATACTTCACAAATCAACCAACTGATTCCAATGGCATGGAAACCACGACAATTGGAGCTGATGGATTTGTTGCAGCCTTCATCCGCCTTCACAGCCGTTGAGTTTGAAGTAACTTTGTCCGCTTGTTCCACCGTTGAGGTCTTGGTTGGATTGTTCTTTGTCAGGGACCTCACCCTCAACCTTACCGGCATGGGTGACCCTACCAGGAGTATAGCTCCAGACGGCATTGCTGTTGGGATCACAGGACCACACAAGCTTCTCCACCAAGATAAGGTGACAATCCATGGAGAAGAAAATCTTTTCTACATCATCGTGGTTAAACCATCCCAATTGGGAAGCATCCATCACCACAAACTCCACCCTGTTACCCAACCTCATTATCTTACCACTTCAGTCCCAAATCCAAGACTTATTACATCAACCCCAGCTCCAGCCCCAATCCTATGACTATAGCACATGAATTCCAACCTCAGCCTATGATCTTTCAGCATCAGACCCCATCTTAATCCCATTAACTTCTCCACAAATTCCATGCCCATGACCTTGCTACATCTGCACCAAACATCATTCCTAAGTCTAATTTTAGTTAACTCTAAACAGGTGTATTCAGTCTGACAAGTCATAACATGATGCCAGTTTGTAGAATTGTTGAAATGCAGATCAAACTGGGGTAAACCATTTAGCATATCCAAAATCTTACCTTCACAGAGACATTCACACAAGGTCAGAATTATTGAAGGTTATGTTCAGATAGAAGAGGGAGGTAGTACTAAATAACCAAAGCAAGACAGAATTAAAGAGGTAAAAAATATAGCAATATATAATTAAAGATAGAAGCAGGTGTTTGTCGTTTGTTCTTTCATGACTGAATGTCATTAAGTAGATGCACAGACATGAAAGAATAAATGGCATACGCCTGCTTCAATCTCTAATTATATTTTGTTATATTTTCTCCCCTTTAATTCTGTCTTTCTTTTGTTATTTGATGGTTCCTTATTCTTCTAATTGATATTTTATCTCAGAGATACTAATCTCATATTACTTGATTCCCTTAACAGGGAATGAAGGAATAAGAGGAGGGAATAAAACAAGGGGAAATTTCTATGCAAAAGTATCATTTTAGTGATTTAAAAATGCTTATATTGTAGTAAAAATATTTCTGTCATTTGAGTAGAGACATTAAAATATATTTTCCTGTTCAGATATTGACTAGGAAACTTTTTTATATATAAAAGTACAAAGGTACTTGTATGGTTTCTGGACTAACCAAAGAAATCAGGGTCAAAACGTTCCATCACCATTAGTTGCAGTGATGCAGTTATTTCACTTCAATGAACAGCATCATTGCTTTGGGTATGCTAATATATTTTAATAGCTGTTGGCAATGGTAAAATTTGCCATAAAGAAGCAACACAATGGCAAATGCACTTTACTGATGCAAACATATTTGCTCAAATTAAACAATTCATGAAATTCAGAAATGTTTCTTTGGTATTATATTATCTCTGCCATTGTGAAAGGGCAAATATGTCCAGGGAGCTTGATATATGAGACAGTGTGCAGCATTTCAAGAAAATCCACAATGCACTACGATATCAAAAATGATTTAATGGCCTCATTGTGGAACAACAAGAAAAGCTGACTATAATAAACAGAGTTTCAGAGAATTGCAAAGAAGCCTTCAGGCAAGAAAAGCATTCATTTATCTGAACAAATAATCGCAAACTATTCCAGCTTTCTCAGAAGAAATCTGAACAGCCTAACAAGTGCAGAATTAAGCTATGAACAAAGGAATCTTATGAATAAATATTGAGCACCATGGATTATTTTGAACCATAAATATCAATGAAAAATGTTGTACTGCACATCAAATTTGTCCTCTGAAAGGTGTTTCAAACATTATCGAGCAACTAATATTTCCTTGATTTCATGCAGAACAAAGTAGCAAATTAACTATATTGACAGCAAGAAAAATAATTTTTATTTCCCCTACCATTTTGCTATTGTGTCTATTGGTCTATTAGCAGAGTTATTGAGGCATTATGAGCAATACACAGAAATGAATGGAACTTTTCCAGCACCTGCACATTAATACTTCAGATCATCAAAAGATCAAACAGGTTGAACAGCATAGCTGTAAAGAACCCACTCTGTACCTTTCAATTCACTTATCCTCTATACAGCTAAATGCTGTATTTTCACTATTCAATGCCTGCTTTCCAAATACTGTCCTGATTAAGTACAATGCAAATGAAGTTGACTGCATAAAATGAACAAGATTAATTAGAGCTAACAGATGATCTCACTACATAATTTTGCGGATTATATTCTTGTTTTAATCGATCTTTTGTAACATGATGAGATATAGATGATAGTTTTCACATGCATATTTACAATATATGTATTCTGATCTCTACTCTGAATGTGGGACACCATGTAAGCATTAGTAAATTACAAAATTCATTAAATTAATTAGATTTGATCCACATTATGTTTTAATCCAATGAAATAAAAAATGTAAAATTGTAAGTAGAAATTTGAATTAAAACATGACACAACATGGGGCATCCAAGCCGACCAATGCTAGTGCTATTGGACAATGGGATTCCTGTCTCTGCATTGTGCAAGATATTGTGCTTCAAGAAGCACAATTTTTATGTGGTTGAGCAACTTAGTCAACCATAAATTTCAAAGTTCAAAATTCAAAATTCAAAGTAAATTTATTACCAAAGAACATATATGTCACTATATACAACATTTTCTTGCAAGCATACTCAGTAAATCCAACAACCAGAAATGGATCAATGGAACACTGCACCCACCCAGGACATGCAAAATGATAACATTATGCAAATACAAGAGAGAAAAAATGATAATAATTCTAATAAATAAATAAGCACTAAATATAGAGAACATGAGATGACGCATCCCTGAAAGTGGATCCATAGGTCACGGGAACAATTCAGAAATGGGGCAAGTGAAGTTGAAAGAAGTT